>NC_135420.1:25410144-26700144 GCF_051991245.1 Festucalex cinctus | reverse complement strand
ATAGGATTTTGGATGCATTCACTGATATGTGACATGTTCACTGCATGCCGATCTAAGAACCAATGGCAGGACAGCTTTTTCATGTTGAGGGGGGAAAAAAAACAAAAAAAACGTAGGTATCGGTATGGTATCAGTATCGGCCGATACTGCAAAACTGGGTATCAGAATCGGTATCGGGGTCCAAAAAACTGTATCGGACCAACATTAAACATCATAATAGAGAGAACGATCATGTGAACCCCTAAATGCCAATAAACAAAACAAAACAAAACAAAACAAAAAGTTAATTATGTCACGTGATGTCTTGTACGACAACCAGTCAGGAAGTGTCCAGTTTGATGGGAGAGTCTGAATTTGTTTCAGTGCAACCGGGCAGAAGAACCGAGCGTCGGACGCTTCTGACATTCTCATACACACCGACAGTATCCTGCCTCTTTTACGCCTTTGATGCGACCGACCATCAAAGAAAAGAAAAAAAATGGCTGGTTGACTTGTGAGACAGTAACAATTATCTCGTCTTTCAGGCATTCGCTCACGAAAGCGTCGAAGCGCCTCTTTTACGGTTCTGATAAAAGGGTGGAAAAATGCTTGCAAGTCAACATGGCAAGAAAAGTGTCACCCTGGCATTCCCTTACACTCAGTCAACGTCCCGCCTCTTTTTGATGGTTTGGATACGCCCCTCCCCCACCAAGCCAGATAATTACAGTTGCCGTTTTGGGATACAGTAGCAAAAAAATTGCTTTCTACACGACAGACTGTCTGCTTGTTCCAGGAATTCTGTTACTCGCAACTGACTAATAAAATGTGATTTCTTTCTCTAAGGTCCAGTCATGGGGCCCAGACCACAAGTGGGGACCGAGTCGTCCCCCAGTTTTGGTATGTCGCACCCCACTCGACACTTTGAGGCTTCATGTTGTTTCCTTTCTATAACGCTCCTCCGTACTTGCCCTTGCAGAAGACGATAAGGGCGGGAAGGACAAAGCCATGACGTCGGCCCACTCCACCGTGGACCTGGTGAACGACGAGGCACCTGAAGAGGATCCGTGGGAACTGCCGGAGCTCAAGGACACGGGTGTCAAGTGGTCAGGTGAGACCTGACTTATGTCGAACCTTCTTGTGAATTTCTTTTCGAAATTCAGCCCCTGAAGACCGTCTCTCGAAACTACATGAAATTTGGTCGGCAGGTGCGTCACAAGTAGAGCCACAAAAAAGTCTCAAGAACCCATGCTTTGAAATGCACAGGAAGTCTGCTATTCTGGTTTGAATTTCCGATTACTGTGGTGCGCCACAGGGTTTCGGTCTAGGGCCCCTTAACTCATTGACTGCCATTGACGGAAAAAGACGTCAAATAATGCATTTTTGCTGGGCTGGCAGTGAATGTGTTAAACACAATGTTCCAATATATTTTGTGATTATATTGCAGCATCCTTTTTTCCTTTTTTAAGGCAAATTTTGCTTAAAAATCCGTCAATTTTGGTTACATCTCATCTAACTCATTGACTGCCATTGACGGAAAAATACGTCAAATAATGCATTTTTGCTGGGCTGGCAGTGAATGTGTTAATATCCAAATTGTTTTGCCAGCAAAATTTAGCAAGTAACCCTCCATGCTACTTTCATCTTCTTCAAATTCTCCAGAACTCATGAACTGTAGATATATATTTTTTTTGTCCAATTGCTTCGTCGTGACCGAAAGAACGAGATCCCGGATACAAGCGACCGAAATAAGTTTCCTCCGCAGGGTGTCCGGGCTCTCCCTTCGAGATAGGGTGAGAAGCTCGGTCATCCGGGAGGGACTCAAGAGTCGAGCCGCTGCTCTTCCGCGTTGAGAGGAGCCAGCTGAGGTGGCTCGGGCATCTGGTTGGGATGCCTCCTGGACGCCTCCCTGGGGAGGTGTTCCGGGCATGTCCCACCGGCAGGAGGCACCGGGGACACGCTGGAGAGACGTCTGTCTCTCGGCTGGCCTGGGAACGCCTTGGGATCCCGCCGACTGAGCTGGTTGAAGTGGCTGGGGAGAGGGAGGTCTGGGTTTCCCTCCTAAACCTGTTCCCCCCGCCGCTACCCGACCTCGGATAAGCGGTAGTCAACTCCAGAAGCTCGTTTCATTCAGCATTATGGAATTTGGAGGGATTCTTTTTCATGGCCAGAACTACAAAATAGTCCCCGGATGTTTCCTACCCTAGAATTTGGTAGGCGGGTCTGTCGTGAGTAGACCCCACAGAAAAGTCTCAAGTCATGCCGGTGAACACGCAGGAGGTTCGGGCGAGAAGAGATCGCAAAGCTTCCCTAGATACGAAACGATACGATCAGGACCGGACTGGCTCGATTCCTGACCGCCCTTGGCTACTACATCGTTTCGATCTACCGCTGATGTTTATCGGTTCAGTTTGATCTCCATATTGTCAACGAATGAATGGGCTGCTCCTTCTAAATTGTGGGGTGTCAAACTCATATTAGCTCAGGGGCCACATGGAGGAAAATATATTCGCAAGTGGGCCGGATCGGTAAAATTGTAAAATAATTTTTAAAACATTGCCGTCAATTACATGCAGATTTTCGCTATTTGTGGGCCAGCCCTAAATTGTGGGGCGCATCTGTACAAATATTGTCCTAAATTTTTTTTTGCATAAACCTGTATATTGTTCACTGATTGTGTGCCGGGTGCCGTTAATGAAGTTATAAGGACGTTAATCCTTGTCATATGTGTAGTTGAATGTGTCTTATTCAGCATGTTTGTGTTTGATTCATGTTTTTATTTTTTAAACAAACTAACTTTAAATTGTGTTTAAAATAACGACATTCAGAGCAATTCCATGTACAAGTTGCATTGCTCAACTGAGACCTACTTGTGTAATTATGAATTTAGAAGCTTTGATTGTGGCCGGCTGATTAATTGGGCCGACATTAGTCTTTTTTTTTTTTTTAACTTTACAAAACCATCTCGCGGGCCGGATTAAACCCCATTGCGGGCCTGATCCGGCCCCCGGGCCTTATGTTTGACACCCCTGTTCTAAATTGTGGGCTGGTCTCTCGGGGTTAAAATGGAGTCAAATAATCATTGAATAGCACCACATCAAGCCCAAAGGATACCGGCATCTTCGCTGTATGCCAGATGGCTATTCCAGCCGTGGGTACGATAAATACACAAGTTGCAGTCAGACACCGTCAAAAAGAAACATCGATCTCAAAGACTGAGTCATCCTTCCTCTTGTGGACTACCAAAACGCACCAAAATCAGTTTTACAAGATCAAAAGTTGACCTTTCTGATGTTTACCAACAAGAAACCACATCATCCTGAACAGTAGATGATGAAAGTCAATGTTATATCATCGCCCCCGAAACCGGTAGAACTGTTCCGTACGTTCAGATCACAAGTTGCGCGGCTTTGATCGTCAACCATGGCGCTTTCCTTTCAGATCTGGACACCATGGGCAAGATCATGCGAGTGTTGACCGCCATCATAAAGCTGGCGATGCTACTCGGGCTCCTCTACTTGTTCATCTGCTCTCTGGACGTGCTCAGTTCGGCTTTCCAGCTGGTCGGAGGTGAGACGGGAGTTCGTCGTCCCGCTCGGAAGATTCCAACGGGGATCATCTTCGATGTGTTTTTTTTTTTGTGCGCAGGCAAAGCCGCCGGAGACATCTTCAAGGAGAACGTGATCCTGTCCAACCCGGTGGCCGGTCTGGTGATCGGCGTGTTGGTCACCGTGTTGGTGCAAAGCTCCAGCACATCGTCGTCCATCGTGGTCAGCATGGTGTCCTCTGGATGTAAGAACCGTTTGCCAAACATTTATTTGTATGAGGTCATTGAAATGCGTTTGGACGCCTCTGACTTCGATGACGCTGTCCTTAAAATTTCCTTTGGTATCGTTTTTGACAACGTAGAGGTTTTGAAAACAAGTCCTTTGAGTTCATGTCCCCCTTTTAACTCATTCACTCGCCGCCATTTGCACATTTCGCAATCCCGTTCGCTCCCGGCTGTTTTACTGGATTTTGACTGATTTTGCAAGGCCCACAGAATATTGTGTTTTATGGCTATAAAAGCATGGAACCTATCAAAAGAAAGATTAAAGTCTCTTCTTTCATCAGGAAAAAAAAAGTATGTTTCTATCTGTTTCCGTTTTGCAGCAATTAGCATTAGAAGAGAGCTAAGTTTCATCAGTTTTCACAAATCTATTTAAAATTGTAAGTAATCGAGCTTTTATTTCTAGATGGCCCTGGTTGATCTCCTTTGCTCTGCTACCACCTGCTGGCCGTTTGTGTAATAACTACCATTTCCGCAACCGTTCTTTGTAGTTGAGAGGCTGAATCAAAGCCTTCTGTATGCTCTAGCATAGAAAAAAACAAAAAAAAACGTATAAATATGTCTTTGGGACACTTAGAACATTTAAAAAAAACGTATTTACACGTTATTGGGAGCAAATGAGTTAATGATCTTTGATTCCCCAGCTCGCCAGATGATCGACAGATTTTTCTTTTACAGAAATGTGCTATCCGTGTCATTTTTGGTTGTGGATACAGAGACCACACTAATCCATTATTTATACAATTAAAAACTTTACAATTTAATAAATTTATGGCGTTCAGCTGCCTTCTAATAATGTATAAAGCCAATCATGAATTTTTTTTACCAAATATACAAACCAAATTTATAAAAAGGGAAAATGAGTATAAATTAAGAGGAACAGACATTTTTTTTTTGTCCAAACCTAAATACAGAACAAAACAAAAAGAATGATGTATTTCATCTCGAGGTCTGTGGAACAATTTGAATTGTAAAACAAAATCTTCTCTGTCTATTTGTATTTTTATTTTTTTTTAATGTATAAAAGCACAATTTCTGCAAAAATATATATATAGCACAAGGACATGCAGTTGGATTATTATTATAGTTACACTGAAAGCGTCTTGACTGCTCGCTGTCATTCATTTTGTGTTGATTATCTTTTTTTATGTATTGATTAGGGGCAGACGTAACAAGTTTTACTTCATTCTGTCCCCTTTCGTTTTGTTTTTAGAGTGAAACTAATTGAATTAAATCGTCTCATCGAGCCTTTTTAGCCTCGGCCTTTAATGATTATGAAAACCTGAAAAATCGTCTTGGATGTTGGCATTAGCGCGCACATTTCGAACGACGCGATGGTTGTTGAAAACGCAATTGCCTTTGACGTTTAAAAACACGCCCATTAGTTTAATACACCGTGATAACAAACAAACAAAAAAAAAAACAGCCCATAAGGTTCATGGACTTTTAACTCACTCACTGCCAGACGTTTTTCACGCAGTTTTCCATATCGAACAGCTGTTTTAGTGCGTTTTAACAGATCTTGCAAGACTTGCGGAAGATTGTCAATAGAGCCACTCAGCAGACAAAAACAAAGAGTTGGCTCTCTTCTTTTACCAGAAAAAAAAAATGGTCAAAAAGCACTTTTTTTTTTTTTTTTTTGTAGTGTTGGAGGTCAGATCCGCAGTGCCCATCATCATGGGCGCCAACATCGGAACGTCGGTCACGAACACCATCGTGGCCATGATGCAGGCAGGCAACCGCAACGAGTTCCGCAGGTAAACGAAAATGTCTTCTTTTTTTTTTTTGTGCCGTTTGCCACGTCCGTCACCGTGCGAATCTCGTCTTAGGGCCTTTGCCGGCGCCACCGTGCACGACTTCTTCAACTGGCTTTCCGTGCTGGTGCTGCTGCCCCTGGAGGTGGCCACGGGGGTCCTGGAAAAGCTCACCCACCTCATCATCGAGTCCTTCCACATCCAGTCGGGGGAGGACGCGCCCGACCTGCTCAAGATCATCACCAAACCGCTCACTGACTCGATTATCCAGGTAGAGAAATCAAAAGCTTGACAAGCTTGCAAGTTGGAAAACATCAGCAGAAGGAATTTGGCTTTCATTATTGTGGGAATGCTGAAGCATTCACCATACTTTTTTTTGCCGCGTAACAACTCCCGCATAATATTTCCAATTTACACTGTTCAAATTTCAACTAGCTAAAAAAATTCACGTCTCCCGGGATATATATCGTCTGATTCCACATCACGTACAGCATTTGCACAATTTAACATTTAATATCAACTTTTCCCCATTCATTTTCAATGGGACAGACATTGAACTTTTTCTAAGTGTCACTTTTCACGCCCACTTCCGTCCATATAACTTATCATCATTATCACAGTTGGTAAGGGCCATTGCCCAGTAACCAGGAGGTCCGAATTTCATAATTTATCTTTCAATTTACTTCATAAGAATTCCACATGCATTCAAAATCTTAGTATTCAGCTTTCAGCATTCCCACGCAATTTCTCCAGAAATTGCACGTAGTCTAGTATTTAATTATACCGTTTGACCGTCAAGTATTATTACTGTTGTTTTTTTGTTTTTTGTTTTTTTTAAGCGATCGCTTTAAAGGTGCACAATGCAAGATTAGACTCAAATTTGAGTGTTAAAATTATTAATTATGAATTATTAATTACATTATTAAGCCTATGAAAATGGCGTTGTGCTCCGTGTTGACGTTTGTTAAATTAATTTGGAGGTTTGCTCATGCCCGAGAAGTCTCGCACACCCCTGGCCGTGCGCACGTCGCCGGGGTCCATTCCACGTTTCGCCAGAGGGGTCGCAAATGTGCAAAAACTCTGAATCCTGCTTCGTGCCCCTTTAATGTTTGATAATGAAGACTTTTGAACATCCGTTCATGTGCACAAGCAGGTTGAATTGCGATCAACACTTCTCAGTTTTGATTGACAATCTGTAGGTGAAAACAAACTGAGGGCAGAGGGGCCATTTGTGGCCCGCTTGATGACATTCTGCGGCCCTCTACCTGGCCTCCAAATTTTAAAATTAGTGCAGCCACCACCTTTGCTGCCGTGTAACGGACGTGACACCAAGAGGAAGGAAAACCAGTTCCACCCGGTGGCAGTCATGTCTTTTTCAAAACCTGCCATGAAAAGAAAGGTTCGCGACGAGGAACTGTTAATTTCAAGAAAAACAGGCGACACCATTTTTTTTTTTTTGTTGAGCACAGAGACATCCGACATGTGTTGAATGCACAGAGAAAGTTGCGGAAAGTTTCTCAACGACACCATGCTGAGGATCGGGTCACCTGTCTTGTTCACGTTCTGAAGAACCGTTCATAATCTGAACTGTTCTTAGTCAGACTGGTTTAGCTTTTCTAAAACCCGAGGACCCCGCCTATGTGTACTACTATGCCCTAAGTAATTACTTTGGAAATACTTTTTAGATGTTCCTCCAACGCTGCTATCTCTTTCTCAGCTGGATAAATCGGTCATCACCGGGATCGCCACCGGGGACCCGGAAGCCAGAAACAAGAGTCTGATCAAAATCTGGTGCAAGAAGAAAGTTAACACGGTAAGAAAACATGCGTGGATTCTGAATGGAGGGCTCCACTGCAAAGTAGACCGGTTGGTTGGTGTCACTAATCGATCTGATCACGTGATTGGAAATAGGGGTCGATCGCGTAGGGCTAATCGTATTGGTTACAAATAACAGCTTGCGTTGGGTAATATAATATAAATATATGTAACCCGGCATAGCAATATAAGTCACATTAATGAGGCTTTGACATCATCAAAATGAGAAGGATCACACCTTACCATTATCGCGCTACGCTACTCACAACATCATTGTTGCTCATGACGTTATTTCCATATTTATGTGAAAAGGTCAGTACGACACACCCCCTTTTAGTTGCGTACATATTACACCACTCAAACGAATGGCAATAGACCAGAGGCCAGCATTTTGGGGTCATAAACTCTAGCATAGCAACTGTTGCTATGCTAAAGTTCAAAGGGGATTGTTTATGGAAAATTCTGTGGATTCCTGTTCTAATCTTAGCTCATAATGATGTAGAATTATAAAATGAGTGTGAAATTGGAATTTGTACTGTATGTTGGTGAGTCGCAAGAAGTAAAAGTTTGACCTCCTGAACCAATATTGACTCTTGTAATCTTCCCTTGTGACTTCCGATTCATTTTGTTATGCATTGTTCAGCATTCCGATGGCTTGCTCCCATTCACAAAAAGGAATACAGCGTTGTAGAATGTTTATGCTGAAAATAATTTGCACCTCTCTTGGGAAAATGAAGACTTTCTGGAACGAGACGGTGACCAGCTGCCCCGCCGGCGCCGTCTGCTGGGAGGAAGGCAACCTAACGTGGACTGAAATGAACACCACTTGGACGGACTACCAACAGAAATGTAAGCCTCGCCTTCCCTGTCTTTTGGTGAATACCTGAAGTGTAATTGGAGACAATGACCCTCCCCCCAAACCTCGCGGAGACCCGGGTGGACAATGAACACCTTTGACTGGTCTTGGTTGCTGACTCGGCAAATACCTTCTACCTGCTCAATGAGGCTATTCATGCTAATCGAAGAGCCTAGCTAAACGCAACCCAGTCTGGAATTGAAAGTAAATGATTGGTTTGAAGACCATTCATGTCGGATAACTGCTATTGAGGACATAAAGAAGACGTAAAGAGTGAGCGGTATTCTTAACTAGATAACAGTGACAACAGCGACGCTGAGGAGTAAGATATTACAAATAAACGTTAAGAAGTGTTTCATGGCAGCTCTAAGAATGATTTGTGAAGTTGGGTCTGTGACGTTCAAAAATTCCCAATGTATTTTGGACAAACACATGCAAGGAAGAACTTTCCCCCCCCAGTTGTTAGCATTAGCTAATTTAGCATTTTTTTGCCAGCTAGTTCAGAACGTTAGCAAAACACTGGGATCACACTGTTTTGATCGTATAAAAAGTCGAACAAACGATAGCCAGCACTTAACATGTGACATGTAACAACTTGTTGTTGTTGTTCTTCTCAGTACGATCGGGTTCAAGTTAATATGAGAGGGGAAACGATTTTTTTTTACCTGCGCTCCCAGGCACCCATATCTTCGTCAACGCCAACCTGCCCGACCTGGCGGTGGGCCTGATTCTGCTGGGTATGTCGCTCCTCATCCTCTGCAGCTGTCTCATCCTCATCGTCAAGCTGCTCAACTCCATGCTCAAGGGCCAGGTGGCTTTAGTCATCAAGAAGGTGCTCAACACAGGTGAAAGATTCGTTTTTGGTTGATGTTCATAACAAACAGTGCTGGGGAAAAAAAGACAATAAGATTCAACTGTTTTTTTCTGGTTGTTTCGTGATTTTTCTGCATATAAATGCTCCAAATGCCAATACAGTGATACTTCAGCTCACGAACATAATTGGTTCCCAGAAAGTGTGTGTAAGGCGAAAAGTTCGTCTTCCGAACATTTATTTCCCATAAGAAACCATTAAAATGAGAATAATCCGTTCCCAGGTCCCTATAAAACACAATTTTCTACTAAATACGCCTTAAAACTACACAAAAAATATACCTTATTTTATGTATAATAAATGTGCTATTGTATTGTAATTAAAGAAATAAACTACTGTATAATAAAGTCGTTTTATTTACCTTTGTGATGGTAGTTGATGGCTTGATGGAATCAATGGACCGTTGCTTAGAAAACACAGAAACACCCTTAGCCACACACTTAATATCTTCCTTGTTCTTAAGGATGGTAGCAATGGTAAACTTAGCGTACTGGTACTGGGACGCTAAGTCACACAAACGCACACCTCGTTCGTGTTTTTCAATGATCTCCTTCTTCTGCTCGATCGTAATTTTCTTTGTCTTCTTAGGCTTAACACTAGCCTGTGGTGGGGTCTTTTTCGGTCCCATAATAGCAAAAGTACACTCAATATGGTCCAAAATGTCAATCAAACACAAACCACGTCCGCACTCAAAGAAAGGGGGTGACGAACTGGGACGCCGTGAGCGTGCGTCAGCTTCTCGTGGCCACCACCGTGGCGCTGTCCGACCGCGTGGTTTGGTTCGTCCGCCGAAAACTAGTTCGTCAGCAGAGACGATATGCTCGCGAATTTAATGTTCTTGAGGCGAAAAGTTCGTGAGCTTAAGCGTTCGTCAGCGGAGGTTTTACTGTATTATGTATTTGGGATTTATGTTACCAGTAGTTCAAAGAAAAGAACAAAAAAATGTTTTATTTACTTAAACGCATTCCGGTGCTGTACGTCCACATGGATGGGTGTTAACATTCCGCCTGTTTGATAGTCAGCACATCTACTTTGGTGGTGATGCTTGATGAGCAAAGCAGGTACAGCCACACCTGACGCTTGACAACTCACACTCAGGCTTTCCCTTGTCCTGAACGGTGTGAAGAAAAAAAGCTCAGGGACAGAACATGTCGAGAACCAACTTGTGCGCACCGCGTTGACGTCGTCATGTTTACATGTCACTTTTTTGTGTTCTCCGCAGACTTCCCCTTCCCGTTCAGCTGGGTTACCGGTTATATCGCGATCGTGGTGGGAGCTGGGATGACCTTCATCGTTCAGAGCAGCTCCGTCTTCACGTCGGCGATAACGCCTCTTGTCGGTGGGTTGAATTGCGTTAATTTGGCTCATATAGTTGTGTGTGAGCCCCTACAATTGACGGCCAGTCTAAAGGTGTTCCCCGCCTCTGTCAAAGTCATCTGGGATGCGTGCCAGCTCACCCGCAAACCTATTGAGCTTCTTTTACGCCTCTTTCAAACTAGCTTAAGAACTGAAGAACCTGGTGACATGTCTTCAACAAACCAGATCCGCCTTTGTGGATTACCATGATGTGGATGACTAAGAATCTGCAAGGACATCTAAGACAAGCATTTGGTTCAAAAACTGAGAACATGGTGGGCAGGAACAGGAACCTGCTTGACTAGCAATCAGGTCCTCAGTCAGGAGCAGAGATGAAACATCCTTTCCGTTTAAGAAGCATTTCTCCTCGGCCACTTGGTCTACACATAATCTCTCAGGTTTTCCCGCGGACCCCTCTTGGTGGTACGTACCAGGAACAACCCCCCCTAAATCCCAGACAAACTCATTTCGTATTTGTCTCTGTGATCTTGGTCTCTCGGGCGATACCAACAGCTCATGATTAGAGATGAGGATGGGAATTGTAGACTGGCTAGGAAATAGAGAATTTTCTTCACCACGACCAACCTGGATCAGGATCTCGTCCCTGTCCTGGAGTGGTCACTTAACGTTTTCCTGGTTGAAGACCATGGTCTCAGATTTGGAAGTGCAGATACTCATCCTCAAGGGAGGGAGTTCAAATATTTAGGGATGCCTGGAATCATGCAGAGTCTGTGTCGGAATATCTTTGTGAAGACTTTGTCGATCTACGTTCCCACCCTCAGTGAGCACTAGTTCTGGGACATAACCAAAATATCAAGGTTATGGATACAGTCAGAAGTTTCTTCTGCAGGATGTTGAAGCTCTGACTTTGACACCTTGAGATTAGAAAGAACTGGACAAAGTGGCTGGGGGATAGGGAAGTTTAATGGGATGGATGATTCCAGTCCATTGAAAGTGATGATGCCAACAAAACCACATCATCTTCGAAAACCAGAAACCCATGACTGATGTCACTCCGTAGTACTAAAGAAGCGTCGGTTAAAAGAGTGGTAGTACCAAGTAAACTAAGCATCCTTCTTGCTAGCATGCTTACTGTACACAAAATGGAAAGACGTAAAAATTATTCTAAAAGCCCTGTCTCTCACTAGGTATCGGTGTCATCAGCCTTGAGCGGGCCTATCCTCTAACGTTGGGCTCCAACATCGGAACGACCACCACCGCCATCCTTGCGGCTATGGCTAGCCCGGGAGAAACGCTGGCCAACTCACTCCAGGTACAAGAGAAGACGGCCAAGAGCGTCTTTGCTGTGTTTACCGTTTGGAGATCTAAATCTTGTGCATTTCTTGTTAGATTGCGCTCTGCCATTTCTTCTTCAACATCATGGGCATCATTTTGTGGTATCCGATCCCGTTCACTCGAATACCCATCAGGCTGGCCAGGGGGTTGGGCAACAGCACAGCGCAGTACCGCTGGTTCGCCGCCCTCTACCTCGTCCTGTGCTTCCTGATTTTGCCCCTCACCGTCTTTGGCCTGTCGCTGGCCGGCTGGCAAGTCCTGGTGGGCGTCGGGGTGCCCGTCATCGTACTGGTCATCTTCGTCATCGTGGTCAACATCCTGCAGTCGCGCTGCCCTCGCATCCTGCCCAGGTTCTTGCGCACCTGGAAATTCCTGCCGCGGCCCATGCGCTCGCTGGCGCCCTGGGACGAGGTGGTGACTTCCTGTATGGGCTTCTGCGGCCGCTACTGCTGCTGCATCTGCAAGTGCTGCAACTGCTGCCAGAAGGAAGAAACGGCGCGCAAGAAGAGCCTGGAGATGCACGACAACCCGGCCATGATAACGGACGACAACCCGAAGGTCATCGCAGGGACTCATCTTTAAAAGCACCACCGCCTGTGAAATGTGTACAATTACGAACAGTCATCTCTTGACGTTAATGATTGCCCTGACTGGACTATCTCCTCCACGCTGTAATCTCAGTGTTGGGCTGCTATGAACTGTCTTAAACACTGGGGACCTGGTGAATACTTGTTTAGAAAACCTTCTAATGCTAGCTACACTCATTTTGGGACTTTTTATTTTCTCTGTCTGAATGTTAAATGTACAAACGTCTTTGTTTTCCTCCAGTATTTAAGACAAAAATGTGTGTTAATAAAATAAATTACATTTTTTTAAAGTAAAGTGTACTTATTTATTTATTTCAGGAATGCTCACATTTAGCAGAGCTACACATCAGAACCAAAATAAGCACGCCTGACGAAGTTGATGATTTTTAAAACTGTTTACTTGAGTCAAAATTTGATATGCTCACAAATTAGTTTTTTGTTTTTAACTTGGAAACTCAATTATCTCTATCCACATTATTAAGAGAAATGTTATATTTTAATGTTAAATAGTGGTTTTGCATCATGTAGAAAAGGTTATAATAGGAAGAAGAAAGAAATGTTACATGTTGCAGTGTCGCATGTTAATATGCGTTAGCTAGCATTTGCTCTGCTATCAAAACAATGCGTTCCTCTAGCCTTGCTAACATTGTGAGTAACAAAAAAGTGCTAAATAAAACCTAGGTACTAGTTGTAGTAGTAGTCGTACTAGTCATTATAAAACCTATATAGTGGTTATACTAGGAAGAAGAAAGAAATCATGTTACATGTCATGTGTTAGTAAGTTAGCTAACATTTGCTCTGCTATCAAAACGTGTTCCTAAAGCTTTGCTAACGTCGTGAGGAACAAAAAAAAATGCTGAATAAAGCCTATGTACTACTACTAGTAGTAGTAGTAGTACAAGTTGTTATAAAACCTGCATAGTGTAGAAAGAAAAAAGAAATCATGTTACGTGTGGCATGCTAGTAAGAGTTAGCTAGCATTTGCTCGGCTATCAAAAGAACGTGTTCCCATAGCTTTGCTAACGTCGTGAGTAACAAAAAAAGTGCTAAATTAGCTATTGATAACGACTGTAATGTGAATTATTCTTGGATCCAACAACATCAAGCACCAAGAAAATTCTCTCAACAAAGGCAACGGATGAAGAATGTCTTGTTTTAGGTTAAGGGTTAATCTCGTTGCTCCATGTCACTACTGTCCCGCTTTTTCCTACCTACTAAGTCGGCAAGGTCTCATCAAGATCTCAAGCACAGTTGACTTTTTTTTTTTTTCTCTCTCTTGATTTAAATAATAATAAAATAATACCAACCATTAACATTGCATCATCACCATTTTCAGATCAAACCATTTTCAACACTTTAAATTGGTCGTTAATTTGTAAAAATGACACCCAGGGGTGTGGACTAAACGAAAGTATAGATTTTAAAAAAAAAAAAACTAAAATTTGCCAAATTGTGACTGACAAGGTTTTGTCCTGACGTATATAAATATTAAATTGCAGATGCTGGTACTCGTGGTATTCTTTGGTATGCTTGAATATCAGCTCGATAAGCAGTGCAGTTACACACACTCAGGTGTATTACACATGATTGATAAAAGCTTGATTGTGTTTCATATCTGATGTGCCTTTGAACAGAAACGTATAGAGTGTCAACCAGCGGCCTCTCAATCTACAGATTTTTTTTCCCCACCCCTTGGAATATTTATTGTGCACTTTTATACCTTAATATAATGTGTAAATAAAAAATACCTAAGAATTCAGATTTACAGAATATGTCCAATTTTTAAATCTTCGTGAACTTAGCCGGTTTCGACGAGGCTTCAATTTTCAATTTAGTTTTGTTTCATGTTGTGTTATGATTTTCTTTTGTCCATTTTTTTTTTTTTTTATGTCGGCTCGTTAGGGTTTTGTTTCCACCTGATCTCGTCAGCCCTGTTCCTGCTAATCAGCTCCTTCCATCTTGCAGCTGTGTCTTGCACAGGTTTGTTTGTATTTGTTTCCCTGGTTTTGAGAAAAAGGTATAAGAACATTTTCCACATATTCTCTTTAAAGTTTTTTTTTGTTTTCTTTTTTAGGAATGCAGCAAATTTTTGGCGTTTGGAAAATGCGTTCAAATGTCGTGGATCGCAATGTTCCCGTGACTGATCGAGTCCAAGGACAACACTTTTAACGATTGTGTCCAGTCCACGTAAACAACGTTTTTTATTACTGCAAGAAGTTATTAGATGACATGATAACAGCATTAGGTACATCTGCGCAATTCAATGAGATAATGCAGCTCGCTGGAGTCCTTGCACGGGGTTAAAAAACACAATCCAAACAGGAAATAAAAATGAGAGCTGCATGTAGCAATTAGCATCTTGGTTGTATTTAATAGCATTCAGATTTAGAATGTTTAAGTGATTTTTATTTGTGAATGAAATTTTAATATAATTTAAAAAATTTTTTAAATGAGCTCAGGGATGCATATGGACACCATTTTGGGCAGTGAAATGTTACTTTTTTTTTGTGACAATTTTATTATTTATTTAAGAAATGTTCAGATAATATCGAACATTTTTGGTGGGGTTGCTTCATTATATGTGTTTCGTGTAAGTGATTAAAAAAATAATTTAGTTGAAAATTCTACAAAAAACAGATTGCTATTGTATTTCAAAACCATTTTGTCCAAGGCTTTTCTTTCCATTAAATTTGAATTTAATTGTTTATTTCTGATAACTCATATTTTGACATTTTTGTACAAGTAGTGATGCATTCATTATATTTCATTCAAATTCCCAATTTAAAAGGAAAAATGTCATTTTATGTCCACTTTGACTAATTTCATCCAAGCAAAGGTACTATTTTTTTTTTTTTAATAAATAATAAAAATCAAATTAATTTTGGTGAAATTATAGCTTACAGCTTACATCGGTTTTATTATTAAAATATATTATATTATTAAATTACAGCATTACATCTAAAAGTTTTCGTTTTGACCTGAGAATTAAATTGGAAATCTTTTTTTTTTTTTTTTTTTTTTAATTACAAAAAAAACAAAAAAAAAAAAAAACTGTGTGGCATTTGTAGATAATTTTGGCAACTTAAATCATTTTTTCGAATCAGTCCAAGTGGCATGCTAGCTTATTTGTAATCTTTTTTTTTTTTTTTTTAAATCAATCAATCAATCAATCAGTCAATCAAAATGTCCGTTTCTGACAATTCCTATACATGAGTAGTGTAGATTTTTATGTCCACTTTTAAGAGACCCAATTTTATGATGGGGTAAAAAAAAAAAAAAAAAAAATTGAGTAAATGGCTTCATTTTTGTGTATCTGTGGTCATCAAATGTTTGTCGACGCCCGTATGCATTCCCTCCGGCACGACGTTAAAAGAAGATAAGAAGAAGATAGAGGTTTTAAAACCACATGGAAAAATTGTTCAAGTCCAAACAATCATGGTGAGGATTTACAGGCCGCTCGTGGCGTTTGCATTTTAACGTTGTAAAAGTCTCCTCAAATCGTAAAGTGTAATATCTGCTATCATGTTCACGTGGCAGGGATGATCTGCAAACAATAAAACGCTGTGGGAGGACACCCCCCCCCTCGTTGGTGGGATGCCTCTCGGATCTTATGTAAGATGTTTTGACTGCTGTCTTATTGCCCATAAAAAGCGTTATTTGATTGGCATGGATTTTTAACGGGCAAACACGTGACGAGACGCTCGTATCAACGTTTTAAGCGTATCAGTAAATCGTGATGCGTCCATCCCTGGAGGTGCGTCAGATTAAAAAGCGATTTGTGATTTTTTTTATTTTTTATTTTTTTTTTTTAAACACAATTTGGCCAAGTCCTGCTTTAGCGAATGAATGTAAGAATATGCCAATCTACCTCATTTTTTAGCTTTTAAAAATATTTTAGTTAAGTTAATTAAGTTTCTTAATTTTTAAATGTCACAGTTAGAGCTGCGTAAAATAATATATCACAGTGTGACAAAAAGTTTAAAAAAAAAAAAAGTCTAATAAACTATCGTATCATGATACAGAATGTGCGTGGTATTGTGTTAGCTAGGTTGCTATGCTAACGTAGCGTGTGAGATGGGAACGTAACAGTCAATTTTCCGTGACATCATCCTTGTGCCTCACTCTCCAGGCACGACCAATCGATGCACGATTAATCCAACCGTCAGATCATTGTAACAGATGTGACAGATCTATTGTTGACAAAGGTGGGAAATATGTCAGGTGTCAGAAAAAATTGTCCAGCGTAGGACACTACATTACTGCGACTCATTGAAAGCAGTCGTTTAGGAGCTGCTAGCTATGAAAAAAATGGAGGGAAAAGTGGAAGTGGAAGCTTCAGGTATGTTGTTTGGTTGAAACAGTGTAAATTGTCATTCATGAAATGGTTTGTGTCTGAATATACCCATCTTGCTGTATATCGAAGTCTTCGAGCTATGTTAGCTTGCTAGCTGCTAACAAACACACCGCACGTTTACAACACATTCCTCAGAGTTCAAGCCCGAGTTAAAGTGTTATACTTATGCAAAAAAAGTATGAATGATTGTTTCACTAAAGATAATATTCAAATTCATCACGTCTGCCTGCAGTTGACAATCAGAGGTTAATATTATGACCCACTGTACATGAAAAAGAGAAAAACTTGCTGACATAAAATGATCTGAGCAAATCCTCCTACTTTTTGTGGATGCAAAACAGTTGCGTCGTAGTTCAGCGCTAGCCACCGTGCTCGTCTTTCACTCCTCACTCGTCTTCCGCCCGGTTTAGAATCACTGTCGGTTCAAATTAACCGCCAAATCACTGCCAACTAACATTGTTGCATAGTTACTCCGGAATCTGAAATAGCCGTTAGATGATAGATTCCATTCTTTAGTTGAGAACAAAATGGAGTCAAATGAGTCACGAAAGAGCGCGGCCAGCGGAGCTTGTCGTTTTTTGTCACGTCAACAGTGGCTGTCAACATCCGAGGTCGTGTCGAGTTCAGTGGTCACGTTCCACAAAAGAGTCGAAATATGCGAGTAAACGTCGGGTATCACCGCAGCGTGAGTGAATGAACACATTAAGAACAATGTGCGGGGCCACTCGGGAATCTTATCAACTTCAGCTTGTTATAGTGCAGCATCAACAAAAAAAAAAAAAAGTGTGATTGGGTCAAGGTCAGCATAACCAAAAGTAACTTGGAGGGGGGTAAAAAATGTCTTGGTTGTGATACAGAACGTTCTTAGCACAACGCTGACGACGACTCATTCAATCATTTTGCTGGAAGCAACAAACAATTCTGGAGAGAGGCGACTCATTTCTGTCATTGTAAAGAGTTTTTGAGAGATTGGCACCGAAAGTTGAGCTGGTAAATTTCCGCTATATGAGGTAATACCTGAATTAGGGGTGTCAGGCGATTCAAATTTTGAATCGTAATTCAATAGTGACTTGAATAGTTAACTCACGATGTTCTAAATGTACAATAAAATAGTGTGTGGGGGGGGTTCCAAGTTTTTGTACTCTTCTTTTAGTCATTGATACAGTAATTTCATAATTCATAAAATTGAGTTAAAATTAAAAAAGATGTAAGAAAAAAAAAGTGTGATATTGATTTGTGTTGAGGTAATTTTTCTGCCACTAGATGGCATAATTGCATTTGTAAGACGGTGACAGCTTAGCGCATTTTTCTATTCGTATTAAGAGCTACCTAATCTGTAACATGAAGTAACTTGTGAAATTGTACACATTTTTACAATTGAAAAATACAACTTGACCCGAGCCTCCACAAATATATGCATTATTATTCAATTTATTACTGCTATATTTTACTGCGTTGCGACTGGAATTCCTTCCCCAAGTTATGGCTTTTTTTTTTGCTTTTTTTTTTTTTTAACTTGGTCTGAGGAAATATTCTAATATTTTGAGCTAGGATATTTGAGTTTTCTTAAGCTGTAAGCCATAATCAGCAGTATTAAAATAATAGCAATATTTCAGTTGATTTGTAATGAATCCAGAATGTATGGCATTTTTTTTGCTTATTTGATTGCATTCCAGAAAATAATGGACTTTATCACAATATTCTCCTTTTCTGAGACTTCTTATACTTACGTGTGCAGGGTGTGAGGATTTTTGCCATTTATCTCCGATGGCCACGTTGTTTTTCCACAAGCAAAATGAAAGGTGCGATGGTTGCTGAGGGGACATTATCAGCGCTGTCATAAAAAAAAAAAAAAAAGCTGCAACGCATGTGTCATCATCATCATCATCATCATGATCACGATTCAATTACTCCACTGTGTGTGAGATAAGCGATTCCCTGATAAATAATGTTACGTTTATGACGTCCAATCCTTGTCCATTAGTAGTCTTGAATTTTGCTTCAATTTCTTATGAAATTGAACTGTCGTGCATACACAAAATCCATATGGAAAAGATGCTTCTGCTTTTGTCTAATGGGAAGCTCCTCAACTCATTTGGACAGTTTCTTGGTAACAAGATGCCCCAAGATGGCAGCAAAGCACTACTTATGTCCGATGGAAGCTCCTCAATTCACTTCAACATAGTTCTTTGCCAACAATATGCTGTAAATGATAGCAGCTAAACGTACTTTTTGAATAAATGAAGCTCCTCAAACGTCTTGTGACGTAGTTCCTTGGCATCAAGATGCCTCAAGATGGCGCCAAAGCACAACTTGTGTCCAAATGAAGGTTCTGTTTCACTTCACCATCGTTCACTGGCACCAAGACGCCACAAGATAGCGGCAAGGCGCAACTTTTTGTTTCTTCCCACAATCAACTCTACCAACATGCTATAATACATCTGTTTTGTTTTTGTTTTTTTTGTCTTGTTTTGATGAAATATGTTTGCTCTGTCTGTCTGCCTGTGTAACTGTTCAAGGTCATTTGTACATCAATGCTGATGTGTTCAAGTTGGCCTCGGTCGGTAAAAAAAAAGACTGCAAGAGTTGAATTATTATTATGATTATTATTATCATTATTATTATTATATGACCGGAATGAAATCCGATTTTTTTTTTGTTACAACTTCATCTTGAAAATATACGACTTTATCTGCGCAAAATTTAGACTTTTTATCTCGAAAAAATTACTTCTCCTTTTTTATATTTTCATTTTATTCTAAGGTATTATAAGTAAATAGTAAATGTATTATGATATACATATTTGTGTGTGTATATCATATAATAGTCATACTTAATATTCATGTAGTATAAATAATAATAATAATATAAAATAATAATAATAAAAATAATAATAATATTACATTTAATATTTATGATATATTAATTCAGTATTCCATCGATTAATTTACAGTACGACTTATCCCTTTCAGGGTTGCCTCAATACAAATTAAAAATACAATCGTCACATTAAGTAAAAAAATAAAATAAATAAAAATAAATAAATAAAAATACTACATAACACTAGCAAATGTGTTAAATTTTTAAACATCTAACCACAGCACAATTCTGGGACCATTTGTGTGTGTTTTAAAATTTATTTTCATTTAATTTAATTTAATTTTATTTATTTGGTTGTTTGTTTATTTAAGTGTGCAACGATTAAGAATCTTCTCATGTGATTTATATTTATAAAAAAAAATGTACACCAATAACGATCTTCTCATGTGACTTTCAAATTAAGTCCCGTTTATACAGATGAGACTTGGACACATTCAAATCTATTTCTCATGATGACGTCCCATGGAGAAAATTGTTTCTGCAGGCTCCCATCCAAATGTGAGGAAACAGCGTCATCTAGAGGCAATCGAGGCAACAGCAAGTCTCTCAGTAATGACAACATCCCTGCATGAAGCCTCCAAAACAGAAGAACTGCAGATTGTGTTTGAAGAGTGCGACGCTCTGGAAATAGCAAAGCGTCTTCTTCTTTAATGTCTTATTCATGGCCCGTGGCCCATTTGCATTGGCACATATTTCAATTATTAAATGTAGACGTAACGCCACAATTATCAAAGGACGATGGTCGGTCGGCGATCGAGCATATTAGTACGGCATAACATTGGAATGTGGCGCAACGTTCTGACTCTCTTTTAGCATCCTGGTTTCTCCCCTTTTTGAATGGCAAACAGAGAGAATCATGCTGTGACTTCTTCACCTCATCCTCCAGGGAGAATCGAGTGAAGTGCTTGGCAGACTTTTTACACCAAGAACCATCTGAAATGAAAAAAAAAAAAAAAATGCTTGGCACTGCACAGTTTCCGCCAGATAGTGCCGATGTATGTGCATGCTCTTTTTGTGAACTTGAAAATCTCTCATTCCCTTTTCCGTGCAGCATAACAGCGAAATGCTGCTTCACCCTGTTTGCTTGGAAATCCATTAATGGGCCTGAGATGGCAGACCTCAGAGCGCTGCTGGTTTATATTCAATCAGCATTTCTTTCATGCAGTCACCGATTTATAGGCCGGTAGCAGAATTCTATAAATATAAATTGTATAATAAATACAAATTGGCCCATCCAGCCACTACTTCCACCATCATGCGTGATTATGATCTGATATAATATACACTATACTGTCCTATGCGAGGCTGCAGGCCACACTGTGATGGTCAGCGGAGAAAAAAAAAAAAAAAGAAAAGTTTGTCCTTACTTGACGTAGTAACAGTGGAGCTGATGATGAGCAGCAGAACTAATAATAGTAATAATAGCAACAATCATAAACAGCAGGCACAATGCGCTGGCCTGTTTTTTTACGGCAGCGGCGGCCAACTTTAATTAAGTTTATCGCCGCGCGATGAGATTGCGGCCGAGTAAATCTGTTGTCCGCCCGAACCCCCCCTCAAGAGCGTGGAAACGCTCAGACCGGCGCCACGGCGATAATGAGGAGTTAGGCGACGGACGCGTCGCGACGTGCAGATAAACGCCACGTGTAGGCAACATGAGGCTGAGGGCAAATGAAAATGGAGGGGGGCACATTTTCGCAGCATATCTGCTGCTGACAATCAGAAATGACGAGGAACCAGGAAGTTATTACTGCATAATCGCAACTAATTTCGCCTGCAAATTGCCTTCTTTCGTTTACTAATATTCTTTTAAAACGCCACAGCCATGGAAGCCGGATAGCATAGCATAGCATAGCATAGCATAGCATAGCATAGAATAAAATAAAAAAAATAAATAATAAATATATTGTTCCAGGAAGTGAAAAGCAAGTAACAGGAAGTGGGGAAAACATCAAAGGTGACACAAAGGTGAGCCGGGTGGCAGAAATGTGAGGAAAGAAAGATTAAATGAACTCAATAAGCAATACATGTGACACATTTAACAATTAGATGTAAAAAATAATTATTTACAGATTGTGTAGAGTAAATCGTGGACAATCAGTAGGGGAAAAAAATGAATAAAAACGTTTCAGGAAGTGACAAGCAAGTAACAGGAAGTGGGGAAAACAAAAGGTGACACGGTGGCAGAAATGTAAGGAAAGAAAGATAAAAAAAAAAAAAGAACTCAATAAGCATACATGTGACATATTTAACAATATTGTATGAAAATGAATCATTTACAGATTATGTAAATCGTGGACGGATGACTTTTGGAGCTTCTTCTTCTTGCTGCCTGGACATCTTTCAACAACAAAGCTAAGTGCTAACTGCAAACTGCTATTTACTTTGACTGCTTTTTTTTTTTCAAAAGCAACAAGTGCCCACAAAATTGGAATTAATGTGATCAACTGTGAACATTCCAACTTTAAATAGTTACATCTTTAATGGGATTATCTGTTTGTTTGTTTGTTTGTTTTTTGTCAATCCATTGAATGAGCCACTGAGAACTAAGGTGAGCTACCTTCGTTTTCTGGTTTAGTTTTGTGGTTTTATGGCTAATAACACTCTTGAGTTTCATAGGTTAGATCTCAGTATCATTGAAGAAAATAAAAAAGGATTAGAGAGGGGGGAAAAGTTTTTTGAAAAAAAAGTTTTGGTGCAACAGTCCAAACACGTCCATCAAATCTGTCAATATTTCAGTAAAGATGATAAATAACATTCACATATTCTTACATTGTGAGTCTTCCATCATTCTCTCAAGCTCACATTCTGCAATTTTGCAACCCGAGCTGAAACCAACCCATGTTTTACTGTACGGAAAAAAGTACGAAAAAAAAAAAGAAGCCAGAATCACACTTCTTTTCTGGTGAAAGAGGAGAGAAAGTCTGCTTTGAGAAATATATTTGAACACTTTTTTTTTTTTTCACATTATTGGCATGTGTGAGGGATGATGATAATAAAGTGAGCAGTATCTAAAAACTAATGTCCTCCGAGTATAGTCCCTGGAGGTGTGCCGGGCGAGCCCCCAGGTCATAAATCCAACATCTCTGCAGAGCTTCTTTTTTTTTTTTTTTTTTAAAGGTTAAAAAAAAAAAAAAAGAAAAAAAAAGACGACTGACTTATAATTCACCCCACGTAAAGATGAAAAATATCAATCCCTAAAATAGTCTCCAACTTGTTGAGGTCGCAGTAGAATAAAGCCGCTAAAGCAGCGGCAGCCGCCTTTTTTATATTCATGAGATAAAAGAGAAACATTTGGCAATCTGTAAGCCGGACGAGCGCGGCGTTTTTCAGATATGCAAATAAAATGAGGTGGCGACCTTGAATTAGTCGGCGTCATTGAAATGAGCTGCGGGCTGCCGGCCGTCTGCTCGCCTGCGCTAATAAAAAGGGAGAAGAAGAAGAAGCATCACGTTGCATCTTTGGGATTTCCACTCGCAGGCGTCCCGCTGCGCCGCGCGGCCTCCGGAGGCTTCCAAGTCACCCGGTGACGCGCTCGCTCGTCATGGGACGCGCTTGGATGCAAGAGCGGGATTAAAACACAAAATAAAAAAAAATTAATAATCAGCGGAAATAATAGCTCGTATCTTGAAACTACTCAAAAGTTGAGTCACTTGTACCTCAAGGTAAGAATTGTACAGCCAAATTAGAAGCATTCGGTTATCTGATAAAAATCAACAATAAATATTTTAATTGTTATTGATGAGTTAATATGGGAGTAAAAAAAAAAATATGGGAGTAAATATATTATTAAAGGTTTTGTTTACATCAAATACATACCCCCCCCCCCCCAAAAAAAAAAAAAAACTTCAGAGATAAAAGGACCATTATAATCTCGCTATAATAGGTCTATGCAATTTGCATATGAAAGCCATTTTAAAAATCATTGAAATGCAACCGAGTCCGGTGTAACCTCAAAGAAAATTGCAAATGCGATGAAAATGCAAATGTCTATTTGACAATAGTGAAAGTTCATTCTCAGTACGTTTAGCCTCGAGGCCTGAGGATGCCACGAGATGCCGCGCCGCGATTGGCTGACTCGGAATATTTGTCGCGCTTGCTTGGCGGGTCACTTGTCGCTAGGCAGGAATTCATTAAGAAGTATTTGTTTCCCATAAGCCATTGAAGTTCCAATGAACAAGAAAGCGTGAAAAACTGAAATAAAATAAAAAATGGCTGGACTCACTTTGTATTAAATATAAAATACCAAACAACATACAGTTTTGCTTACATGCAAACCATGTAAAAATATGTCTTTCCCTTTTTTGACCAGTATCAAGTTGATTTCAAACTGTTTTCATTATTGAGGAATAAGAAGTTGTTTTTTTTACCAAAAACACAATTTTCTGATTAAAAAGTGGATAAAATTAGCTTTTTTTGGAAAGCCAAGCAGCACAGTGACTTTGATGCTAATAATTATTGCTTTTGTGACATCTCAAACTTGAATAAAAAAAATAACTTTGATACCAAAATAATTTATTTACAGATATACGCCTCAAAATTGACTCACACAGTAGCTTGAATTGATTTTTTTTGTTTTTGTTTTTTACATGCTACTCGCCATTCTCTTCATGAACTACGTTCTTAACTCATTTGCTCCCAATAACGTGTAAATATGTTTTTTTTTTTATGTTCCAAGTGTCCCAAAGACGTATTTATACGTTGTTGTTTTTTGTTTTTTGTTTTTTTATGCTAGAGCATGCAGAAGGCTTTGACGCAGCCTCTCAACTGCAAAGAACGGTTGCAGAAATGGTAGTTATTACACAAACGGCCAGCAGGTGGCAGCAGAGCAAAGGAGATCAACCAGGGCCATGTAGAAAAAAAAAAGCTCAATTACTTACAATTTTGAATAGATTTGTGAAAACTGATTAAACTTAGCTCTCTTCTAATGCTAATTGCTGCTAAACGGAAACAGATAGAAACATAATCTTTCTTTTGATAGATTCCATGCTTTTATAGCAATAAAACACAATATTCTGTGGGCCTTGCAAAATCAGTCAAAATCCAGTAAAACAGCCGGGAGCGAACGGGATTGCGAAATGTGAAAATGGCGGCGAGTGGATGAGTTAATGAAATACTCAGTCAGTTCAAGTGCGAAGTGCCTAAACCTGTCCTACTTTCAACATGTTGCTATTTACCTCCCTCATCATCAATGTGGTACGCCAATCTTTACCGCCTAATCGTCAACTTGTAATAAAAAAAAAAACTTCTCAAATTGGAACCAACGCAAATGTCGCCACCTTCTGATGTCTGTTTGTCACTGCGGTTATGTCGAAGCTTGAATTTCACAAACAAGCTGAGCTACAAGATGGCTTTGCATAGCGACCCGTTGAAAAAAACGTACTCGACGTGTATACTCGTCATTGGCAGTCAACGGTTGGACTCCAGTTGCAGAATATAAACGTATAATTAATGGCTATTACATTCATGTTGTGAATTTGTCAGGCGTGGAACTAAAAATGTGAAACTTAATACGAATATGTGAGGTAAATGACTTGGGGCCATGCTTCGGACACGCCTGGCATTGAGGGAAATAAAATTGCAAATGAAGGAGCGGCAGTGGATTATTTCCACTCGGGTTTGTTTAATGCGGCGTGGACTTCATTCCTCCACGGAGCATCTGTGCTGTTTTCCGTACATACGCGCAAAAATTCCAAGGTGAAACGTTTCCCTCCATTTTTTATTTTTATTTATTTATTTTTTTTAACGCAACTTCCGTCAAATCCCAGCGGTGCACCCACCTGAACCCTTCCAGGCGCTAATTGAGCCCCCGAGCTAGGAAACAGGAAGTGCTTTTCACGCGGCGGCAAACAGATTGATGAGTGCACTGGTAAGGAAGGCGAGCGTTGCGGGTGGAGCTTATTTTCTCGCACCCCCTGAAGGAGCGGGCATCAATCAGCCAATCAATAAGTGCCACCGCGCGCGCACACACACACAGAAAGACACGCACAACAACAACGGCGAGGACGGGCAGCAAGGCGGCGCGTGCAACATCAAGCATTTAATTTGATCTTTTCAAATAGACTCAAAGCGCTTTCATCGGCAACACGGAGCTTAACAATCAGAATAAGGAATTCTTCGATTAGCAAGACGAACAAGACAAACATGGATGCCGTTTTGCTCTGTTGAATCATGTTTATCATCCTGAATTTGTATTTATTGTTTTAAAATGTTGCCAGCGGGTACTAGTTAGCCCCAAGGACAACAGCAGGCCTGTTCAAAATGCTGAATGCAACGTTTGACAAAATGTGAATGTCCTAAATAGGGGTGTCAGGTGATTAAATTTTTTAATCGGAATTCGTCGTTAACTCACAATTATCATACATTTCATCTGTTCTGAATGAACAATAAAATGTTTTTTTTTCAGTTTTCATATTTTTGTTAAATACTTGACTCATTGAGCCATTTTCAGCAGTAAAAAGTGAATCTTTTGTCGATAATTAATGTGTTTACTTTATTATTTTTCATGTACAATTAGTACCTTTAAAAAGTAATTTTTCTACTTGCTGTCGACTGATGATGACATCACCTGTGCTGAAGAAGTAGATAACGGCCAATCATGGCTCAGTTTACTGACCAAACCCAGAAAACAGGTGAGCCATGAGTCGACAACAAGTGGAAAAAAAAAAAAAATTAAAGTATTAATTGTACATGAAAAATAATGACGTTATCAAATTAATTCTGGACAAAATATGAACTTTTCACTGCTGAAAATTGTTCAATGAGTCAACTGTCCCTTTAACATATAAGTGGGGAAAATGTTAAACTCATAGAAATGTGGCTGCATCTTTTAGTCATTGATATGGTAATGTCATAATAATTCATATAGATGTACTGTACACTGTACAGTAAAAAAAAAAAAAAAAATGTGATATTGATTTGTGTTGGTCATTTTCTGCCACTAGATGGCATATGTGCATTTGTAAGACGGTGACAGTTCAGTGCATGTTTTTTTTTTTTTTTCCATATTTAGAGCAATCTAAACTTCAACATGAAGTAACTTATGAAATTGTACACATTTTTAGAATTGTAAAATGACCCCAGTCTCCACAAATATAAGCATTATTATTACATTTATTGCAACAAAATTTTGACATGGACGTGTGTGGCAAATGAACGTGTTTAAATGGTTTGCATATGCGAAAGGTCAGACAGATGTCGTTAAAGATTGTACAGATGTTTGCATGATTTGTATATTTGAACGGACGGACACATTTTCACCAAATGTTTTCGTGAAGTTTGTATGTCGCTTGGTAAAAGAGTCTCAACGTGTTTGCGTGCGTGCTAATTGGGGGATAATCCCTCGTGAAGGCACCGACAGCTGTTTTAAATAACAACATGGTAGCTTTCAGAACAGCATGTGGTCAGCAAACAGCGTGTGTGCGCGCGCGTGCGCGTGCGTGTGGCTAAGCTGAAGATTTGCCACACCAAACGATACAAAAAAAAAAAAAATCAAATAAAAAAAAATACATGACAGCCGCATGATCTCACCCCCTGCCGAGTAGCTATGACAATTTTTTTTTTTCCCTTGAAAGCGCTCCTAGAAATAACGTGACAACCAATACGCACACGAGGCAACCCGGCTGGAAATGTCAAAAAAACAATTTTTGCCCCTGAAGAAAATGTAAAAATATTAGGTGTTCAATATATTTCATTTCCATTTTTTTTTTTAAGTCAATTTCTTTGACACACTTGCACTGGTATTGCTGTATTGTGTCCTTCTTTTGAAGATATATTGAGAAAATATTTTAGGAAATTAGACTAAGTGCAATTTCTGGAGAAATTAGCATTCCCACAAATAATGTTGAAAATTAGATATAGGGGAGATTGGTGTTTGTTGTCACACTGCAATTATCTTCCATCAAAGGGGGAAACAAAGACGTTTTCTTGATATGGTCAGAAGTTGTGTCATGTCTGAAACGAGGACAGCTCATCGTCTACTAAGTTGAGCGCCAATATTTTTGAAACATTTTGCACAATGCAAAGTATCAAATTTGAAACAAATGAGAGCTAGTATTAGCACACATGGTAGTTTGGGGCAGTGCTTCTCAATTATTTTTTGTCATGCCCCACCAAGTAAGAAGAAAACACCCCCCGCGACTATAAATAGTATCATTTGTCTATAAAAATTGTTCTAAGCACACCTCTGCATAACACTGTATCCGTATTAACGTATAAGAGAATAAAAAAAAGAGAGAAATATGGACCAACATTTTTTGACTGACCATGTCAAACCATATGATACGGTCAATAAAAATGACATAAAATCAATAAATAATCATGCATTCAAACTGATCACCAACATTAACTCAGGAGCACAATATAAAAAAAAACAAAAACTTTAACCTGCAAAAACAAAAATCTAAAATAATTTGTGCTGATTTTTTTTTTTTTTTTTGCTGTGTGCAAACAAAACCCCTACACCACCGAGCGAATACTCCCTGCGCACACTCTGCCAATAATGAGAGCGCCACTGCCCCCGAAAGTTGTGGAGGTGCAATTGCACTTTATTGTAGGACAATAAAAAAAAAACATTGAAATAAAAAAATAAAAAAGCATGTTCCCTGAGGTCAAACGCGCCCCCCTTGATGGACCCAATTTGACAAGCAATGGTTTGGGGCAACATGTCACAGTCATTTTGGGATTAGTTGTCACGTGCAAAGAATGGGCCACTGAAAAATTCAAATGTGGCAAGTTGGTTTACGGATGCCAGAATTGCCCTTTGGATGATGAGTCAGACAAGTTGACAGGTTTTGTTTTAAGTGTTTAAAAATGGATCTTCCTTCCATTTCTTGTTGGGACTTTTTTTTTTTTTTTTTTTTGTCCACATTTCAAGACTGGTCTCATGATGATCCCACACTTTCTTTCTTTTTTTTTTTTTTTGTTATTCAGTTTAATCCTGAACTTTCAATTTAAGGAACGTAAAAAAAAGCATTTTAGGCTGAGGCCAGCAATGATTTTGTTCTTGTGTTATAATCCAGTGTGACATCTTACCCCATATAGTGAGACAACTTACCCTATGTTGGAGCAAACATGTCAAATGTTCTCACTCTGTATTTTATTGCTCATAACTCTGCACTGACACCAAATATAGCAATAACCTGAATCCAAAATATATACCTGAGACGTTTCTTAATGAGATTTTTGTTGTATTGATTCCAACAAATATTTAAAGGTGTAATCAAATAAATAAAATAAAATAAAATATTCCTCCCCTAGCCTCTGTGATGCTTGTGGACTTTGTAAACGTTGTATTGAATTATTGTACCAGGTAAGCAGTTTAATTTTAAAGCTTCAAATAGATTTCCACTTAGCATAAATTTTAAAACTATATGAGGTGATACGGAACTCAGGAAGGGAAGTAAAACATCATAAACTTATTCTGTTTTTTTTTTTTTCTCTAGTGTTTAAACGTTTTTATTTGGTAGTTATAAAGTTTTTAGCTCCAGTGTTTCCTCATGGCAGAGCCTCCACATAGGAAGGGATTGCTGTTCTTCTCCTGGGGGCGGGCAGTTGTCCCGGGGGGGGGCCCCTTGGGCCCCGGGGAGCTGTGGGCCGGCTCGCTTCAGTCTGTATGGAGCGGGCCGGGGTCACTGTGGGCCGGCGGTCTCTGGGATGGCATTCCTCCCCTGTGGTGGTTGGCCGTCATCCCTCTCAGTGTGGATGAACTCCTCATGAGTGCTTTTCCTCACAGGGTTCTTCTGTGCCCCGTTATGTGTGGTTGTGGTTTGCGTGTGTGTGTTGGGGATATGGCGGGGAGGCGTGGCTTTTTCTTTTTATTGTATTATGGATGTTTTCAGCACTTTGAGTTGCATTTGAATGAATGAAAGGTGCTATAAAAAGAAATTAAAAAGAAATTTTGATTGATTGATAAAAGAAGATAGTAACGTTCTTATCAATCAGTTCCAGACAAGAGTAACATGAATATCATGTTTTGGTTTTGATTTGACGATATAATTGAAAATTGTTATTATTATTATTATCCATCCATCCATATTATTATTATTATTATTATTAGTAGTAGTAGTAGTAGTAGTAGTAGTATTAAGACAAATATTACAAGTATTACTTATTATGTTTTGTGCTGTGATTTAAAAAAAAATATATATATATTTTTTTTTTTTGCGTTTTAAAAGAAAAAAAATGTAATGCATGTGTAGGGTTTAATGTTTGGCATTTTCGAGACAGGTCAGACCTGAAAATGGGCAACCAACAACAAAATGAAATGTTTTTTTGTTTTGTTTTTTACTCCCAGGGTTTTACATATTAGTCAATATGGGGCTGACAAAAAAAAATCTGATTTTTCAAGGTGCTGATAAAACAACCTAAGTCCTGGGGATAATGACGGCGCATTTGATTCTATTTCTTTCTTTATGGAGGCATACAGTCGCGGTGTTGGCGCTTGGCGTGTGTGTGTGGGCGGTGTCTTTGTCATTCCAAGTGCTCATGAAAACACAATTGAGCAGCTGTTATTCAAAGCGGTGCCGCTCTTCATCCTCATCATTCTGCTTGCGAGCGTCATTTTCTTGAACGCTGCACGCAGAGGACGAGGAGGCTCCTCAAATTGACCTCCTGCGATTGTTGTGACTTGCATCAACGTCGCACACGATGACGCTCTGGGTGGGGCAAAGCTAAAATGTGGGCGTTCCATGTCAGATCTGGTCAATTAGATGTTAACTCTTTTACCGCCAAAAACGTTTAATGGCGTATGCTAAAATCCTGATGAACGCCGCCAAAAACGTGAATTGTCGTTAACTTTTTTTTTTCTTTTTTTTTTTTTCTTTTTTTTTTTATCTCTCAATGGGCAGTGCAACGTTTTGTGCGGCGCTAGTTTGTGAAATCCTAAAAGACCCTCTTTCTATGGCCAGCAGATGGCAGCATCGTATCACCTTTCAATGACCTCTTGCGTATCAGATTACATGAAAACATTGCGGATCTTGTTGCAGAACATTTTCAAGGATGACGTGAACAATCAAAGCATTTGTCACATTAAATTCAAAGAGCATCACGGAACAAAAAATATTTGTGCCAAAGTCACTGCTGTGCAAAAAAATTGTATTTTCACCAAAAAAGCTTCCCCATTTTCACTTGATGTCACTCAAATGACCTATTAATGGCGATTACAAAAGAACGGAATACGATAGAAACATACTTTTTTTTTTTTTTTTGCTCATGAAATAATGGAATCCAATCTTTCATGTGATATCCGCCATATTTATGTAGTCATAGCATAGAATATTCTATTTACCTTGAAAGATGAGTGGAAATTGCTCAAAATCGGCTGGCACTGTCGGGGTTGGTTTTTTTTTTGGATCACGTTTGGCAGTGAAAGAGTTAATAAGTAGATTTTATGATATTTCGCGTAGCTTCCGTGCCCTCAAAAATCTGTGTTTGTGATTTTCAGCAGTGATTGCTCCATATGGTGCGGACTTTCCCAGTTGGAAAGGAAGCATCTCCGGGGACTTGACAGCTGTTCCAAAACAGAATCACAACAATTCACCAATTGGAGAGGAAGTTCTGCATGCAACCATTAAACAAATGTTTATTGTCGTCGTTTGCGGGGAGCATCATCTCGTCAGAGCGCTGCAATGATAATAAACACATTCGATTCTGTTCTTTTGGACAAATATTGAGTAACAATCTATTTTTTTTTTTTATATGAACTTTTATTAAGGCCTGATTTTGCCAAGAGGTTTTTTTTTTATGCGGGCAGAGGCACGGTGTGAAATTTTAATGATAATTTCAAGGATTCTTGGGAAATTAAGGGATGAAAACACGTTGTAGCAGCCTGAAACGCTCCAGCTTCTGGTGTTCAAAAGTTCTTTGTTGTTCGGCTGCTTTGTGTTGCTCATATAGAACAGGTTGCCAGCTCACTCCTGATCATCGACTCAGAAATTAGCTTGGAGGAAAGCTGTGTCCAGTAATTGTTGTTCCCAGAATGAGCACATAGCATTAAAAAAGAGAAGCTGTTTTGCTTTCAGAGAAGTTTTTGGCGGACGGAGGTGAGACAAAAGAGTTACAGTTACTTAAAAGAATGCCTTTTGATTCATGTGCAGTATCCTTAAAAAAAAAAAAAAACATGGTGCAAGTGTGTACTAGTTAGCCCCAAGGACAACATGAGCAGCCCACAGCTCTGTTCTAAAAATAGCTTGTTAACTCATTGACTCCCAGCAATTTTCACTGAAGCAAACCCCTTTCATTTTGACGGATTTTTCAAGGCCCGCAGAATATTGTTTTAGATTGCTATAAAAAAACATGGAACCTACCAAAAGAAAGATTAGTTTCATCTTTCATCAGGAAAAAAAAAGGACATTTCTGTCTGTTTCTATATTCTAATTAGCATTAGAATATAGCTAAGTTTCATCATTATTCACAAATCTTTTTAAAAGAGTGTGGAAAAGAGCTTTTTGCAACATGGCCCTGATTTGATCTCTTATGCTCTGCTGCCACCCACTGGCCGTTTTTGTAATAACTACCATTGCGTCAATCATTCTCTTCAGTTCAGAAGCTGCATCAAAGCCTTTTTTATGCTCTAGCATAAAAATAAAATAAAAAAAAACATATAAATATGTCTTTAAGAGTATGGTAATATTTAAAATAGAACGTATTTGTACGTTTTTGGGAGCTATATGTCTCAATCCCTCTTTTTTTTTTTTTTTTTTTGCTCAAGGTTATCATACCATCAGAATTCAATATCGGTCCACACCTAATCTGGACCATTTAATTTTTTTAACGTTACTATCTGTTCTAAGTACAGCATATTTTTGCCACCTCTGCCTTTATATCAGCATACATACGTCCACCATGAACGCCTCATGTTGGCCTTTGTGTCACACGCGCTTGAATGACGGCGTCCCCTCCGCAGAAGATATGACACTCGTATATTTCAGCGCAGGAGACCCGGAAGGCTCGTGATAAATACGCCATGCACTCGCACGCTCCTCTCATCTCACAAAACACACATCATCACTCACGCTCGTCTCACGCTATCTCAAATCGGTATCAGGTGGACGCCGTCGAGCGTCCGTTGAGCGGCGGCGGCGCGACGCAGTCACGGACGCTGTCGCCATCACGGTGATGGATGGTCGCCACAGAGCAGCCGATGGCGCAAGCCTTCCGTGCTCCGACCCACGCGAGGCTTGAAACCCAATGCCGGGCTGCCGGGCGTGAGGCGGAATTAAAAACGAGTGACCTCGTTGTCTGGCAGTGACCGTAAAACGAGAGCACGCGCAACACTGGAGAGGACGCTGGAAAAAGTGGAAACGTGTTCCAACGTGTTCACCTGAGAGGGCAGCTAACCTGCTGAGTGACCAAAAGTTGGCAAAAGTAGTCACATTTGGGTCAAAAAGGAACAAACCTTCAGCCAAATTCACACTGGGAGCGATAGGAGGTACATTTTAAATGTTCCATGCAGTCAGCGGAGATACATATAGCAGCGATAACCAAATAGGATGTTGGCTTTTAGGCTAATTAAAAGAGGAGGCATGATCCAGCTGCACGTTAATTCCAGCAGCTGCCGTTGGCCTGCACACGCACGCTAATGCGGCCCATCGGACCACGTAAAGTTTCTGGTGTTGCGTGTTTACATGCTGCGCATGTAATGGGACACCTCACTTTTTTTTTTTTCCCCTACACGCTCGGCTGGACTGATGCCGCGTTAGTCACCCTATTTGGGATTCTATCCGAGAACAAGCCACAGGAGAGACGCATCAAAAGCTGCCGAGTCTAACTTCATTTGATCCGTCGGCCGCCGCCGACTCGCCGGCCTTGCCTTGACGCGTCTTTGAAGAAATGTGATCTGAAAAAGGACCTGGGACTAATGACTCATGGGCTGCTGACTGTTTGGCTTCAAAGGAAGCAAGCGGTAAATCGTAAATGTTGCTGATTCCTCGGGTATAAAAGGCAGACAGCACACGAGTTGCAGAGGACGAGTCGAGATTAGTCAGAAAACATTTTTGTGATCAACAAAGACTGTGTCAAAGGACCGCCGATGACAAGGGACCAACAACTGAAAACGATAAATTATCATCGAAGACAAGGACAGGGAATCCACAACAATAAAGATAAAGGGGAGTAGTAAATGGTAAATGTTGCGGATCCTTTGTGAATGATCAATGACGGCAACAAAGTTTTGATGACGAAGGGTTGACACCCACGAAAGACCGCCAAAGAACTCAATTGACAACCGCAAAAACGATAAAAGAGATCAACGTTGACAACCACAAAGGATCGAAGATGATGAAGCCAATGACGAGAAACGACGATGCCAACGCATGAGAGGCAACAACAGACGACTGACGAAGGATCGACAAACATAACAAAGACACTGAGAGAAAACAAAAGTACAGCGAAGGCAGTACACGGTAAATGTTGCTGATCCTTCGCGCATATCCAGAGCGGAGGGTCGACAATCGTGAAGGATCGGCAAAGAACTCGAAGAATTGACCTCCACAAAGGATCGAACGATCGATGACGAGAAACGACGATGCTGATCCTTAAGAGAGCGGCAACGACAGATGACTGACGAAGGATCGACAAAGACAGTGAGAGAAAACGAAAGTATAGAGAGGACAGTAAACGGTAAATGTTGCTGATCTTTCTTGGATCCAGAGTGGAGGGCCAACAACTTGCAGACAACGAACGACTAACAAAAAATGATCAACGATAGCCACTAAGTTTTGATGACGAAGGGTCGACAATCACGAAGGATCGCCAAAGAACTACAAGAACTGACAACCACAAAGGATCGAACGATCTATGACGAGAAACGACGATGCCGATGCGTAAGAGAGGCAACAACAGATGACTGACGAAGGATCGACAAAGGCAACAAAGGCACTGAGCGAAAACGACGATCGACAAAGAAAAAGAAAACAAAGGTATAGAGAAAGCAGTAAATAAATAAATGTTGGCGATCCCTCTGGTATAAAAGGCAGAGGACCTACGACTCGCAGGAGATCTGGAACAGGTCACCAATAACCTTTTTTGGCCTAATCTCGAAGCACTTGTGTGTGATGGCGTTACAGGACCTGTGTAAATCCCGGGACTACACGCGACCCATGACCCCATTCGACTTTTACATCCCGGTTGCGGAGTGTCTTAAAGAGAATCCCCTACAACCGAGCACGGTGAAGAACCCCCCGCCCTTCGCCATGTCCCACGGCACCACCACCCTGGCGTTCACCTTCCGGGGCGGCGTGCTAGCGGCGGGGGATACCCGCTCCAGCTGCAACGGCCTGGTTGCCAGCCCCGACGCCGAGAAGGTGGAGCCCATCCACAGCCACCTGGTGGGCACCAGCTCGGGCACGTCGGCCGACTGCGCCCTCTGGAAGCGCATCCTGGCTCGGGAGCTGCGGCTCTACCAACTGCGGCACGGCCGCCGGGTGTCCACCGGCGGGGCCGCCAAGCTGCTGTGGCACATGCTGCTGCCGTTCAAGGGCACCGAGCTGTGCGTGGCCACCACCCTGTGCGGCTGGGACCACGGCGGTCCCGGCGTCTTCTACGTGTGCAGCGACGGCACCCGCCTCCAGGGGAGACTTTTCTCCGTGGGCTCGGGATCGCCGTACGCCTACGGCGTGTTGGATCAGGCGGTGAAATGGGGGATGACGGCGGAGGAGGCCACGCAGGTGGCGAGGGAGGCGGTGTACAGAGCTGCCCACAGGGACGCCTACTCGGGCAACTGCGTGGACATCTATCACGTCACCTCCGAGGGGTGGACTCGCAGGGAGCGCGAGGACTTGAAAGACGAGTATTACAGAGAGAACAAGACTGCTGAGTAGTAGTAGTGTGCGATACGGCAAATGTTTTGGCCGAACCGCAGCAGTGCAAAAAAGAACCAAACTGAAACTAAACTACTGTACTAGGTCAATATCAATACTGGCTTGGCATCGATGATATCGATATTTGGATCGATCCACCCACCACGACCGCTAATGTCGAGCTTTGTGAATTCTGAAAATGCATCCTGGATGAGTGTTTCGAACAGGGCTGTCCAAACTTTTTCATTTGAGGGCCACATACAGAAAATATCGGAAGGACGCAAGGGCCACGTAATGTTATGAAGAGAAATTGTGTTAAGTCCGAAAAATTGTACAAATTTGTGCTATTGCATATTTAGAAAAATGCTACAGTATATAAACCAATTTATTTGTAATATGGTAGTAGGGTTGTTATAGTTTTGGAATTTTTCATTTTAGTTTTTATTTCGTTTTGAGTTTTGTTTTTTAAAATTGAGTTTTAATTAGTTTTCAGGGCGGTTCTGTTAGTTTTTTTTTTAAATTTGTTTTAGTTCTTTAATAAATGCTTAGTTTTAGTTTAGTTAGTTTCAGTATTAGTTTTAATTTTTTTTTTAATGTGTATTGTGCACAATATTAAAAAAACAAAAAACAAAAAAAAAAAAAAACACCATGGGCCACCATTATTCCGGTTTATATTAAATCTACTAAAAATCACATTTAAAATCATCCCCAAAGGCTCATGCATTAAATTAAATTAATTAAATTATTTTAGTTAGTTTTGTAAACATAAAATGTAGTTTCAGTTAGTTTTCTTTTTTTAAAAAGCATCTTCGTTTTTATTTTATTTAGTTAACGAAATTGTTTTTTGAATTTTAGTTGTAGTTTTTTCGTTAGTTTTAGTCAACTAAAATAACCTTTAATTGCACCTGTGTTTTTCTTACTTTGACCATCAACATTTTTGTTTTTATTTTATTTGAACTGTGTCAAATGCTATTTTTAGCATATGTCGCGAGCCGCTGAAAAATGGACAGAGGGCCGCAAATGGCCCCCCGGGCCGTAATTTGGACACCACTTGGTTTAGAACTTCTGCTAAACAGTTGTGAGGTTAGGGTTTCAAATCCTGTGTGCAATTAAACCGTTCCAGCTTCCCCTAATGAACAAAAGTAAAATCTGAAAGCATAATAAAAGCGAATGTAAAGGAATCAGCTGGTTTTATGTGGCGCAATTAAACCAAACGTCGCAGACACAAACATCAGCAGAGTCGTGAATTTTGTGCATTTAAAGGTTGACGTGGCCCAGCGAGTGACTTAAGGAGCTCTTACTCGAATACTCGGGCGCCGTTGGGCCATTTTTCACGCGCTAATGTCGACTCCATGTTCCTTGTGAGTGTATTCATTTTGTAGTTGGAGTTGTTTGGCTGCTTGTCCTGTTCAATAAACTGCTACAAGTGCATCGTGAGTGTGGCTCTACTTTTTTTTTTTTTTTCCCTCACTTCACTTGAGTAGCGTCATATTACAAATTACTTGCAAGTCCCTTTAAAAAAAAAAAAAAAAAAAAAAAAAAAATGTTTTTTGTTTTTTTTTAACTCTTTGACTGCCAAATGTTATCAAAAAAAAAAAAAAAAAAAAAACAACGGTGCCAGCCGATTTGGAGCATTTTCACTCATGTTTCAAAGCAAACAGAATATTGTGCGGTATGATGACATAAATATGGTGGATACCATATGAAAGATTGGATTCCATTCTTTCATGAGGAAAAAAAAAAAGTATGTTTCTACCTTATTCCGTTTTTAGTAATCACCATTTGAAGTCAGGTCATTTGAGTGACATAAGCGAAAATACAAAAATATTAAGAGAAAAACGAGCTTTTTGTGAAAAGATGCTAGCGGCGGGGGATACCCGCTCCAGCTGCAACGGCCTGGTTGCCAGCCCCGACGCCGAGAAGGTGGAGCCCATCCACAGCCACCTGGTGGGCACCAGCTCGGGCACGTCGGCCGACTGCGCCCTCTGGAAGCGCATCCTGGCTCGGGAGCTGCGGCTCTACCAACTGCGGCACGGCCGCCGGGTGTCCACCGGCGGGGCCGCCAAGCTGCTGTGGCACATGCTGCTGCCGTTCAAGGGCACCGAGCTGTGCGTGGCCACCACCCTGTGCGGCTGGGACCACGGCGGTCCCGGCGTCTTCTACGTGTGCAGCGACGGCACCCGCCTCCAGGGGAGACTTTTCTCCGTGGGCTCGGGATCGCCGTACGCCTACGGCGTGTTGGATCAGGCGGTGAAATGGGGGATGACGGCGGAGGAGGCCACGCAGGTGGCGAGGGAGGCGGTGTACAGAGCTGCCCACAGGGACGCCTACTCGGGCAACTGCGTGGACATCTATCACGTCACCTCCGAGGGGTGGACTCGCAGGGAGCGCGAGGACTTGAAAGACGAGTATTACAGAGAGAACAAGACTGCTGAGTAGTAGTAGTGTGCGATACGGCAAATGTTTTGGCCGAACCGCAGCAGTGCAAAAAAGAACCAAACTGAAACTAAACTACTGTACTAGGTCAATATCAATACTGGCTTGGCATCGATGATATCGATATTTGGATCGATCCACCCACCACGACCGCTAATGTCGAGCTTTGTGAATTCTGAAAATGCATCCTGGATGAGTGTTTCGAACAGGGCTGTCCAAACTTTTTCATTTGAGGGCCACATACAGAAAATATCGGAAGGACGCAAGGGCCACGTAATGTTATGAAGAGAAATTGTGTTAAGTCCGAAAAATTGTACAAATTTGTGCTATTGCATATTTAGAAAAATGCTACAGTATATAAACCAATTTATTTGTAATATGGTAGTAGGGTTGTTATAGTTTTGGAATTTTTCATTTTAGTTTTTATTTCGTTTTGAGTTTTGTTTTTTAAAATTGAGTTTTAATTAGTTTTCAGGGCGGTTCTGTTAGTTTTTTTTTTAAATTTGTTTTAGTTCTTTAATAAATGCTTAGTTTTAGTTTAGTTAGTTTCAGTATTAGTTTTAATTTTTTTTTTAATGTGTATTGTGCACAATATTAAAAAAACAAAAAACAAAAAAAAAAAAAAACACCATGGGCCACCATTATTCCGGTTTATATTAAATCTACTAAAAATCACATTTAAAATCATCCCCAAAGGCTCATGCATTAAATTAAATTAATTAAATTATTTTAGTTAGTTTTGTAAACATAAAATGTAGTTTCAGTTAGTTTTCTTTTTTTAAAAAGCATCTTCGTTTTTATTTTATTTAGTTAACGAAATTGTTTTTTGAATTTTAGTTGTAGTTTTTTCGTTAGTTTTAGTCAACTAAAATAACCTTTAATTGCACCTGTGTTTTTCTTACTTTGACCATCAACATTTTTGTTTTTATTTTATTTGAACTGTGTCAAATGCTATTTTTAGCATATGTCGCGAGCCGCTGAAAAATGGACAGAGGGCCGCAAATGGCCCCCCGGGCCGTAATTTGGACACCACTTGGTTTAGAACTTCTGCTAAACAGTTGTGAGGTTAGGGTTTCAAATCCTGTGTGCAATTAAACCGTTCCAGCTTCCCCTAATGAACAAAAGTAAAATCTGAAAGCATAATAAAAGCGAATGTAAAGGAATCAGCTGGTTTTATGTGGCGCAATTAAACCAAACGTCGCAGACACAAACATCAGCAGAGTCGTGAATTTTGTGCATTTAAAGGTTGACGTGGCCCAGCGAGTGACTTAAGGAGCTCTTACTCGAATACTCGGGCGCCGTTGGGCCATTTTTCACGCGCTAATGTCGACTCCATGTTCCTTGTGAGTGTATTCATTTTGTAGTTGGAGTTGTTTGGCTGCTTGTCCTGTTCAATAAACTGCTACAAGTGCATCGTGAGTGTGGCTCTACTTTTTTTTTTTTTTTCCCTCACTTCACTTGAGTAGCGTCATATTACAAATTACTTGCAAGTCCCTTTAAAAAAAAAAAAAAAAAAAAAAAAAAAATGTTTTTTGTTTTTTTTTAACTCTTTGACTGCCAAATGTTATCAAAAAAAAAAAAAACAACGGTGCCAGCCGATTTGGAGCATTTTCACTCATGTTTCAAAGCAAACAGAATATTGTGCGGTATGATGACATAAATATGGTGGATACCATATGAAAGATTGGATTCCATTCTTTCATGAGGAAAAAAAAAAAGTATGTTTCTACCTTATTCCGTTTTTAGTAATCACCATTTGAAGTCAGGTCATTTGAGTGACATAAGCGAAAATACAAAAATATTAAGAGAAAAACGAGCTTTTTGTGAAAAGATACATTTTTTTGCACAACAGTGACTTTGATGGTAATATTTCTTGTTTAGTGACAAGGCAGCGCTGCAGAAGACGTTGCGCTGCCCATTGAGAGAGAAAGAGAAAAAAAAAACTTAATAAACGTAAATTAACATTTTTTGGCAACATTCATTAGTATTTTAGAATACGTCATTAAACGTTTTTGGCAGTCAAAGAGTTAAAGGTGTTGAATCAGTTCTTGTACTTTTCCATCCGTATCTGTACTGAGTGTCCGTACCTCAGATTAGTTCTTCCAATGTCCTCAAAGGACCTTGCAGGTCTCGGTGTAGACAAAAAAAAAATAAAAAATGTCTCCGCGCGTTGTGAAGCGGCGGGAACGTGCAATGGCATCTTTTCAGCAAATAGTAAATTAATGAAGAGCACAGGCAGTTGCCTCCGGGCTTGTTTGTCATCTGATTTGGCCGCGCATAATATCGTAAACAGCTCCCGCCATGTTTGCACAGACGATAAAGTGTACTTAAACAGCACACCGCACTTGCCCTGGCATTTTGATGCGGACGTTTATTTTATTTTATTTATTTTTTTAATTGTTCCAAGCTACGACGTGACGGATCATCAACAAATTCACAACGGACCATTTAATTAAAACCATGACGTCACATGTACCTCCAGATGGCACCATTAGTAAACAAAAGCCATCTATGCAAGCGATGTGTTTGGCAGCCATTTTAATTTTAGGCGTAGTCTTTTTGACGATGCTTAGTTAAATTTTTTAATATGTGGTGGTTCTAGTCTAGTTACAGTCACATAGGTTTAATAATAATAATAATTTATTATTATCACTAGGGGTATCAAAATGAATGGTAATTTTGAGTTAATTTAAAATTCCATTAACACCACAATTTTTTATTTTTTATTTTTTTAATGAGTGCGACTTTACTGGGGGAATTGCAGTCACAATGCAGCAGACACGTCCACGTCAAAATTTAGCAGTAATAAATTTGATAATAAAGAATAATGCATATGTGTGGAGATTGGAGTCAAGTTGTGTTTTACAATTTTAAAAATGTGCAGAAATTCACAAGTTACTTCATGTTAAGCATTAGATAGCTCTTCATATGAAAAGTAAAATGCACTGAATTGTTACTGTCTTACAAATAAATTATGCCATCTAGTGGCAGAAAATTGACCTCAACACAAATCAATATCACACTCGTTTTATTTTATTTTATTTTTTACAGTATAGTACATCTTTTTAATTTTAACTCAATTGAATAAATTATTAGGAAATTACTTTACCAATGACTAAAATATGCAGCATTTATTTTTGATCACTTTTATGTTAACAAGAGAATGACAACTTAGGAAACAAAAGTTATTGTATATTTCATTGTGCATTTAGAACAGATATAAAGTTTGCGATTAATCACGAGTTAACTCATTTTCTCCCAAAAAAACGTATAAATACGTTCTATTTTAAATGTTTTAAGTGTCCCAAAGACGTATTTATATTTTAGTTTTTTATGCTGGAGCATACAGAAGGCTTTGATGCAACATCTCGACTGCAGAGAACGGGTGGAAAAAAAAAATGGTAGTAATTACAAAAAAAACGGCCAGCAGGTGGCAGCAGAGTATAAGAGAATTATTACCCACATATTCCAATAGATTCACTTTATTTTGCTTATTTGAGGGTGAAAAAAAAAAAGCTCTACATCTTTAAGGGTGTATTTGGCAGTGTCATTGTTTCCAATTCAAGTCAGCGGTATTCAATTTCTTTTTTTTGCCACCTCGGTGCCTTTTAGTTTAGAAACATTATGAAATGTTCTCGAGTGCAACTATATCTCTTCCGCCGTTGCCATTTACCCGTGCGACCGTCTTGATTGATTTCCATAGGGCGGCAATAAACGATAATGAGACAAAAATTGATTTGCGGCCCGACGCCACGGGGATTCCTCCCCAACTTCCTCGTGCCGCTTAATGAATACGCCAGATTGTGCTGAAGTGGCCCGTTTGCTGCGTTTGCTCGTAAATTAAGTCATCACGCCAGCCGCGAAGGGGGAAAAAAAAAGAGAGAGACGGCGCTCGGACGTGTGTTTTTGAGTGCGAAGATAGCGGACGGCCCCGAAGGCTGCGAGTATGGATTACGCGGAGACGTCAAAACGGCGACGCGATAATTAAGTGCTCACTTTTCTTCTTCTTCTTCTTCTTCTCTTTTTCTCCTGCCCGTAGCTAGCGCGTGCGCATCATTCCAAATAAATCCCAGGCGGAGTTGCGAGACCACGCTCGGCGCATTCTGAGCCTCCTCTTAACGAGACGAGTGTGATTGAATGGAGAGAGACTCATCCATAATAAACCTGAGTTGGAAAGTTCATTAATAGCCCAATCGATGACTGGGCGATGAACAAAAACACGTTCGCCTTGCCGATATTCTGCAATGTGGCTGTAATAAACGACGGGATACGCCGAGAGTTGACTTTCTATAGGGTAGAAAGTAGTGATAGACCGATATGGTTTTTTTTCAAGGCCGATACCGATACAGATTATTAGTAGTCAAGGAGGCCGATAACCTATATTTCAAGCCGATATTCTTTGCAGTAAAATAGAAAAAAAAAGAAAAATCCTTTTCAACTATATTAACAGATTTGTTTAAAAAATTATAGCGAAATTTGAAGTGAGCTTCCAGGGTTACTATTAATAATAAAAATTATTGATAATAATAAAAGAATAATAAATCATATTATTTTTTATTATGTATTTTTTATTTTAATTTATTAATTATAAAATAAAAATGAAAAAGCTCAGTGAGATTACCAGCTTTATCGGCCTTCAGATTCGAAAAATGGCCGATGCCGATATTTGTGAAAATGCCAGATATCGGCACCGATAATCGGCCTGGCCGATAATCGGTCTATCCCTAGTAGAAAGTGGAACGATTGTATATATTATACTCTTTATTAGGGATGTAACGATATCCAAAAGTCACGATACGATATTATCATGATGTGAAGCTCACGATACGATAATTAGCACGATATTGTGGGGAGGTGCACGATATTAAAAAAAAAAAAAAAAAGGTCACAATATTGTGCTTTTGTACATAACAGCAATGTTATTATTATTATTATTATTATTATTATTATTATTATTAGGGGTGTGAATTGCCTAGTACCTGACGATTCGATCCGTATCACGATTCATAGGTCACCGAAGAATGAACATGAAATTTTCACCCGCGGCCGTGATTGGTTAAAACAAACGTGTAGAATGAGGCATCATCCAATCAGCTCAAATTATTGTACAGAACGTCCCGCCCTTTCTCGACCAAATTACTGTGGAGAGGCTATTGCCAGGTTAAACAATAATGATAAATAATAGGGGTGTGCCAAAAAAAAAAGCGATTCATAAAAGAATCGAGATTCTCATTTATTAATTGAATCGAATCGATATTAACTCATTCACTGCCAGCCCAGTTAAAAATTGATCTTTGACGTGAATAGTCGTCAATGGCACTGAATGAGTTAATATCCAAAAATTGATTTTATTTCAATTAGAAATTAAGAAGGAGGTGCTGTTTACAATACAAAATTAATAAATGTTTAAACAAAAAAAAGGCACTTAAAAAGGGATACTTCACTTATTTAGCCCATTATATCAATAAAAAGTTCATATTTTGTCCGTAGTTAATTTGAAACTTGAATTACTTTTCACGTACAATTAGTACCTTTTAAAAAGACATTTTGCAACTTGCTGTCGACTGAAAATGACATCACAAGGGCTCAGGGTAACCAATCACAGCTCAGCTGTTTTCTAGGTTTGGTCATGTGACATTCACAAGCTGAACTGCGATTGGTTACCTGAGCCCTTGTGATGTCATTTTCAGTCGACAGCAAGTTGCTAATTGGACATGAAAAATAATAAAATATTGTTAAAAATATTGTTTGACTGCCAAAAATGGCTAAATAAGTAAAGTATCCCTTTTATTTGTCATTTTGTCTTGCAAAGCAGACTGGAGTAGATCATGGCAATATCTGTAAGTTGAAGCAGAAATTATTTGGCAATCAAATCATTTTGAATCGAAAATCGATTCTGAATCGAATCGTAGACCCAAAAATCGGAATCGAATCGTGACACAGTCAAAGATTCCCAGCCCTAATAAATTAACATAAAAGCTTTGGTCAAATCACGTGACGGGATTTCTTACTAAACCCACTTGAGAACGATTCCATGCAAAGACGTTTTGTAAGACGCTTTTGTTTCCGCAAAGAAATCATATTAAATTTCCCCGGCCACGGCATCTCCCGACCTTTCGGTTGGGATTAACGTCCCGTAATCCGGACGGATTAGTTGCGAGTCAAGACTCCTCGTCTTAAAAAAAAACACACAAAAAAACAGAGCCGAGACGTCAAGCGCCATGTTAGACTTTTCCCTTACTATGGTGTTTTTTGTTTTGTTTTTTTTTCACCCCCGGTTTGTCTCCATGGGGATTTCCGCTTTGAGAGCAGCTCGTGGTCCTCGAGAGAGGTTCCCTCTCTTCTGAACTGCAACGCATTCCAAGTGGAATGCGTACGAGAGCCTCTTTCCACGCACAAGCTCCTTGATGGAGGTAATAAGCTTCGCCAGCGAGCCGAGCGCGGCGGCACATAAATTGTCTGGGAAACGTTCACTTCATTAAAACTATTCCTCCAGCCGGGAAATAAAAATCCCATCAAAGAAGCGTGAAGCCGGGGAGAGGAATTACACTCGTGTGTAGTGGGAGAAAAAAAAACCAAAACGCTCACGGTGAAATTCCACCGTTGTTCCACGCGTCCTTGACTAACGACTCCCTCTCGGCCAGACCACTTTGCCAGGCCCAAACATTAGGTACAGCCGCACCATCTCATGAAATCTGCGAGCGGCGCCCCCGCTTTTTCCGTGGCACAAGTCCAAAACCATCATCAAACTTTGACGCCACGCTGCGGCCACGTCAGACAGTTGCCGTCAAAAGAGCTCGTCCAATTTTTTTGCGACTCCCATCTGACTTCGATACGAGCTCATTTGGGGCAAATCCCTCGTCGCGATTTGTCCGAGCCCTAAAATGTCCCAAAATGGACGCATTTCTGTTCAATTTCCAGCATGGGTCCTTTTGAAACTTTTTTTTTTTTTTTGTGCAAACATGTCCACCAAATTTTGTAACGGCTGTGAAACTGGGGTCACAGCTATTTATTATTATTATTATTATTATTATTATTATACTGTATATTTATTACTGTTTGGTTTGGAGCGGCCATTAAATTTTTTTAATGTTTAAAAAAAAAATTAATGGCTGCTCCAAACCAAACAGCCAACTTACTGTTCAATTTACATTCGAGATAGACCATTATATATATATATATATATATATATATATATATATATATATATATATATATATATATATATATATATATATATATATATATATATATATATATATATTTCAATCAGAGCCGTTACCGATCAGCTGCTGGACAGATAAATGTCTTACAGATGTGAAAGTGAGTCTTCTTCGCCTGAAGACTTCCGTACATTTCCCCGCCAATCTTATGAGGTGCTCCCCCTAGTGTCCCGCCAAATATTTGCTCAATCAGCCATGAACAATACAGCCGTTATTAGTAGTGGCTGTATATCCGCTACAAATATCTCGATACTTGCGTCGGCGTAATCGATAATCTTATCGGGATGCAGAGTATCACCATTTATCGATTTCAATTGTCACACTCCGACATGGCGCTGCCGCGTTCTCGTTATGTTGCATCGTCGTTATGTTGTCGTATCACTTTGGCGACTTCCATAATTGCGAAGTGCAACGCTGGATTAATCGGAGGCCGCCCGGGTACAAAATAAACCGGTCAAAAGTGAACTGCTTCAAAAGAGTGTGCGCGCGTGAGGTTTAAATATAAACGAGACCCCCCTTAAATGCTTGGCAAAGTGTCCCTCCTCCAAAATAGCAAGCTTTTAGAGAGCCGCCTCCTTCGCGACTTCAAGACTAATGGAGGGAAAAGACGAGTGAGGGAGGATGAGAGTGATGAACAGAGAGAGAGAGAGAGAGAGAGTGAGGGTGGGTGAAGGGGACAGACCTCACGTCAAGCTCACATGAACCTCGGCGTCCTCCTCCTCGGGATCGCTTTTCGGATGCACGCCGGGTACGGCAAGGCAAGCGTGACTTTCTTTGCTTTCTTTCTTTCTTTCTTTTGCACCATTTTTTCTTTTTTGTTGTTTTTTTTTTTCTTGCACGTGCATGGAGGAGGTGCTCATCATCATCATCATCATCATCCTTGTTGTCATCACAGCATCACCTGCAGCCATTGGTGCCAAATCATCATCATCATCATCAGTATCAGCGGTGTTGGCTTGGTTATAATACGCGGCTCAGCCCGAGCCGAGTGTGTGAATCACATCTTAAGGGGGGGGGGGGGGGTGTTGCACATCAAGTAGGTCACTTTATTTCACGTTGTTGTTATTATTATTATTATTATGATGATGATACTGTCCGGCCTCTTAACGAGACAAGGTCACGCCGCGGGCTGTTTTAGTGCGTCTCCCCGCTAACTTGGGAAGCACTAACAAGCAGGGCCAGATGTGCGTGTGCGTGCGTGCACATTTGTGTGTGTGATACTGATGTTTCATCAATGTGCATTGTCAGTTGTTACATCATGCCAGCAGGAAATTAAAAAAAAAGTCCAGCAAATTCTTGATGACGCAAATGTAAAAACAAAATCATCTTTTTAGGCTTTTATCTAACAGTGGTTAACTTCTTTTTACACTTTTTTTTCCTGTACATGATGTCATATGTTTCCATTTTTGTCATTATATTCTTATTTTATGATGCTAAAACAAACGATGACGGTGAAAATAAACTTTAAATTCCTTTCACTTCCAGGTGGTGAACTGGCCCAAAATGGCCGCTTCAAAAGCAAAACAGACAACTTGCACTTGACAACTTGACGACTTTTTCATGTGTCTTGTTATGATGGACATGCCCACCAAATTTCACGACGATTGGTAAAAGTGGTGTTTGGCGCTTGTTTTTCCTAACTTTCGTGACAAATGGCTGACAAACCAAAATGGCCGACTTGCTATTCAATCTCCAGCATGGTACGTGTCCTGTTAAGATGGACATGTCTACTGAATTCCATGTTGATCCATGAAACTGCTGTCGGGGGATTTTATTTCAAACTTTCTCGAGGGTAATACTGGGTGAGAAATATCAGATTCGAACCAAAATGGTCGACTTCCTGTTCATTTTTTGCCGCGTGTCCTTGAGACTTTTGAATGTGTCCTGTTATGATAGACACTTAAAATCCGACTGTATGCGATATGGCTAATTCAAACCAATATGGTCGACTTCCTTGTTTGCGTGAGTACGTATTAGTTTTTGTTAGCATTTATTCAGACCGCTACGCTAACTAATCATTTGAGGATTCGTTGGTGGTTAATGGGACTGTTTATAAAATGAACAGGCAGGATTGAGGCGGATTCATTCATAATTTAAACCTTACTCGTCATACACGGCATCTAGCGCGCCAAACACTTCCTGATCCCCTGATCAGCTGACTATAGCACTAACCAATCAGAAGCTAGCATACTTTACAAGTGAATGACGGAGAGCAGCAGATTCGACACATCAACTTAGATACTTGTACAAAAGAAATTGGCATTTTAGAAAGTCGGAGTTTCCGACTTTCTAAAATGGCAAATTTGCGAGATTTTTTTTATTTTTTATTTATTTTTTTTGAGGGGGGGTTGGCTGCCAGGATAGTATGGCTGCAATATGATGTAAAGTTACCAAGTTACATTTTTAACATGAACGTCACGCAAATCAAACTTGTGATTGTGATTGGTGAGCTAGGATCCAATCATGAACCACAAGTGGTGACATCATCCAAATTGTGCGTTTTTATTGGTCTCGACCAGGGGTGGGCGTCGAGGGCCAAAGTCCTGCAGGTTTTTGAGGTTTCCCTGCTGATTCCAATCAACAGGATCATTATCAGGCTTATGCAGAGCTGGTCATATATCAGCTGTGTTGGAGAAGGGGAAACACGCAAAACCTGCAGGACTCCGGCCCTCGAGGACCGAGATTGCCCACCCCTGGTCTAGACACACAAATATGTCACGTCCACTGCAATCCATCTATGGGTCCGAAGGGGTTAAGCCAGGGGTGGCGAGATCCGGTCCTCGAGGGGCCACAGTCCTGCAGGTTTTGGATATTTCCCTTCATCGACGCAGCTGATTCATGATCAAGCGCTGCAGAAGCCTGATAACGAGCCTGCTCATTGGAATCAGCTGCACTTCGAGTAGGGACGTCTATAAAACCTGCAGGACTCCGGCCCTCGAGGACCGCAGTTTGCCACCCCTGGGTTAAAGTACTTTGCCTCCATCTTGTGGCATTCATATGTAAGTGCCGCTTTTCTGTTCCCAAGCCCTGCAAGAACTCGTATTTCTATTTTTATGTGGCACAAATCTTGACATTCACCTTTTTTTATTTCAGCACGGGGACATTTTGTCTCGTCCACGTAAGAGAAACGCTCGGATGAGCTCCTCTCGCCCCCTTTTGATGTGTGTGCGCGCGCTAAGGATGGATGAGAGCTCGATAAGCACTAAGGCGACCAGAGATGCTCAAATGGGACAGAACGTGTCTCCGCTTTGGTCATTTCAGCCCGCCAAGCTTGTTACCCTCTCATGTACTTTAACCATTAACCCCCACTCCTCCCTCCATCCATCCATCCATCCATCCACCCCTTTCTACTCCATCTACAACAAAACTTGAAAGGCCTGGCACGCATTTTTTGCACGGCGGCGGCGGCGGCTTCTATTTTTATGAATAAAAATGGAAGTTGTTGCGGAGCAAAAGTGCGACGGTAACAGCGATTTGCCATTTGGAGCGATGTCGCCACTCATCATCCCGACCAGAAAAAAAACCCAAAAAAATCACGCTTTCACTTTCATCCTTACACACGCACGCGCACGCAACAAGAGTGAATGACAGACACAAAGCCGCCAAAGCTAAGCTGTGCTAAAAAAGCACAATGACCGTCAGAGACAAAAAAGTGCTGCGGGAGATGTACTTTTTTTTGTTTTTTTTGGAGGGATTTAAAAAAAAAAAAAAAAGGCTTTTACATTGCTTAGCGTGACGCGTTACATATGGATGATGATAAACGGTGTGAGAAATGTGCTAATCCACGAGGCAAGCGTCTCCTTGGGTGGGAAGTGCATTTGGGGTTTTGTCTGGCGCGTTGAAAGCAAAACATACTCGATTTGGAAACTCGAGTGGGTGGTCTTGGTATGGATCCTGCATAATCATGACTTTTTTTCAAAGAAGAAGAAAAAAAAATACCGTAAATGTTGTGCTAGAGTAGTGATGGATCATGAAATCAAATGGGAAAAAAATGTTTGTTTTTTCCCCAATACTTACGTATTTTTAAATTTTTCTTAGTAGTAGGGATGTTCAATATATCTTTACCTATACCCATTACCAAGGTTATTTTTGTTAATTAAAACTAATGCAAAAACTAAAACTAAAATACAAAAAACAATTTCATTAAGGAAATAAAATAAAAACAAAAACTAGCTGAAACTACATTTTATGTTTACAAAACTTAACTAAAACTAACTATAATTATAGCAAAAATGTCCTTCGTTTTCGTCTTTGGTAATTAATTTAGTGCATGAGCCTTTGGGGATGATTTTAAATGTGATTTTTTAAATTAGATTTATTTTGATATTAACCGGAATAAGGACGATTGAAAAGGTGTCACACGGAAGTGACGTCATCTAGCAGCAGCCAATAGAAAAGCACCAAAAGATGACGGCGCTCACCTGTTGGTTTTCGAGTATTGCGCACAAGTAATACACGTTTTTTTTTTTTTTACTAAAACTGAAACTAATTAAAACTAAACTAAAACTAAGCATTTATTATATAACTAAAACTAATAAAAACTAACAAAACCACCCTAAAAACTCATTAAAACTAACTAAATTAAAAACATAAAAAATAAACTCAAAACGAAATAAAAACTGATTAAAATGAAAAATTCCAGAACTAAAATAACTCTGCCCAGTACCGATACCTCTAGCACTTTTGATATAATAAAATTTCATTGAACACAATGACAAAAAAATGACACTCCAATGTATCAAACGGCCCCAGTATAGCGCCACCTACTGCTGAGGAGGACTTACTTGATTTTGTTTGGCTAGAAGTTTCGGTAACTGGCATCAGTAGCCTCCACAAGCACCGGTACCGGTAATCGATCCTATTGGCAAATAAATAAATATAACACAGTTGATATTTTTTATGTAAATGATAAAAATGTCAAATATATATTAATTTTCTTAATTCTTTATTTTTGATGATTGTATGAGCGATTATTGATTGATAAGCTTTAATGGTATTGAACTGAAAACCATATTGTGGAAACTTAACGAATAACTTAGCAGGAAAGTCACTATGTTTTTTTTGAATTTTTTGTAATTATTATTTTTTTTTTTCATGTATCATTCCAAGAGACGTTCGGCCGTCAGCAGTTGCCTGATTTCCGGCTTTGCAGTTGTTGCCAGCATGTCGTCCCCTTGCCCATAACTGGCCAACTGACATGAGAGCAAGCGTTGCAAAAATTTGGCACCCGCAAAGAAGTTTTTTTTCTGTCTCTGGCTGCAGTTCAGTGGCCGTTTGGGAAGCTTTATGGCCGTCACACGGCTCCATAATTCAAAACAATTGACGCTATCCGCGGCTAATTTCTTGAAACCTGGCTTCTGTCCACCAGGAGCTAACGTAAGAATTTGTTGGTGGCTAATGGAACACTCTTTATAAAATGACGTGAATGACGGACAGCAGCAGACTCGACACATCGACTTAAAAAAATACCAAAATGTATGAATGTGTAAATAAGGATTCTGGAAACGTACACATTGGCACAAACATCCGAATAGTACGCTAGGTGTATTTCACTTAAGTTTCTGAGTTTTTTTTTTTTCTTGCAAATCTGCCACTCTGTCAAGTCGCTAATTTGCCACTTCATAAACTGAAAAGTTTTCCATTTTATAAACTCGAAATTGTGTCACCTTATAGTCGCAAATTTACAAGTTGTTTTCTCGCAAATTTGCCACTTTATAGTCGCAAATTTCAAACTTTATAAGGTTGCAAATTTACTAGTTATTTTCTCACAAATTTGTCAACTGATAAACTCAGAAAAAATTTGCCACTATATAAAGTGGCAAATTTCAAACTTTATAAAGTCGCAAATTTCAAACTTTACAATGTCGCAAATGTATTAGTTATTTTTTGCCAATTTGCCACTTTATAAACTCGTAAATGTATGATTTTTTCCCACAAAATTTGTCACTTTATAGTCACAAATTTACGAGTTGTTTTTTCAAAAAATTGCCACTTTATGAAGTCACAAATTTCAAACTTTATAAAGTCTCAAATTTACTAGTTATTTTTTGCCAATTTGCCACTTTATAAACTCGCAAATGTACGATTTTTTTTTCTCACAAAATTTGCCACTTTATAAAGTCGCAAATTTGTCACTTTATAGTCACAAATTTACGAGTTTTTTTTTCACAAAATTGCCACTTTTTAAAGTCGCAAATTTCAAACTTTATAAAGTCACAAATTTCAAACTTTATAAAGTCACAAATTTACTAGTTATTTTTTGCCAATTTGCCACTTTATAAACTCCCAAATGAGTTTGTTTTTTTTCTCGCAAATTTGCCAGTTTATAAAGTTGCAAATTGGCAAATTTGCTGGTTATTTTTCACAAATTTCCCATTTTATAAACTCGTAAATGTACAAGGTTTTTTTCTCGCAAAATTTGCCACTTTATAAAGTCGCAAATTTGCAAGTTTTTTTCCTCGGAATATAACCACTCCCATATTATATATATATATAAATATATATATATATATATATATATATATATATATATATCTATATATATATATATATATATATATATATATATATATATATATATATATATATATATATATATATATATATATATATATATATATTTACGTGTGGCCCTAATATGCCGTCGTAGTCCAAATGATACCAAAACAAAACCTTTTTTTTTTTTTTTTTTAAACTATCTTCTGTTGAGATTGTCTACTTCATAAATGTACATGGAAAAGTTTACAGCACACAACTCTCCAAGGTGATCTTAGTGGTGACGCTAGCGCTAACTGCTAACGCAACAGCACAGTTGCTCCTGACAGGTGAGCCAAAAGTGTGTGATTGAACGCGGCAGCCGACGAGCGCGCCCCCTCCTCCCCCTTTTCGCAATCTGGCATCGCATCACTTTTGCGGCGGTTAATTGAGCCACAAGTTATTACGTCGCGCTGCTTTTAACTGCCGTGACAATGTTGTGTTGCCTGTTTTACGGCGTCATCAAAAAGCGGCTCGGGGCTCATTTGCATGTAAATGGATCAAAGCGCATTTGTTTAGTCGCCGTCATTATTCGCGCCACGTTTTAGCCGCCGCATTGATCACGCACTTGGCGGCGGAATTTGCGCATTTGAATCCGACGCACGCTACTTTAACCAGATCTGTTTGCACATGCGTGTGCGTGCGTGTGGATAATGCCTGCACGCCTGCCATGCGTGCGTGCAAAGAGGAGATAACAGATGCCAGCAAATTGGGTTGGGGTGGAAGTGTGGGCGGGTGGTTTCAGGTGATGCGTCCCAACATGGAAAAAAATGAAGCAAGTCACGTCAGGGTTTTTTTTTTTTGGGAGGATGAGATGAGATGAGGTCGTGTCATCGATGATGATATCTTAAGGGAAGGAGGCCATCTTTAGTGAGGTCATCATCTGTCAACTAAAAGCAGTGTCGTTGGCAGAGCTTCTCACCGGACGACACATTTGGCTGAGCTATTACATCTTATAATAAATTCAGAGGTGGCAAATCTTCGTCCAGTAAGTCAAAACCCTGCCCACAGTTTGGCTTTAGTCCCTGTTGCTAGCTAGCTAGCTAGCTAGCTAGCTCTCTACGAAGTAAACAAGCACCATAGGAGCTAGCTAGGGAGCTAGCTAACTAGCACCTGAAGCTAAAGCCAAACTATGGGCAAGATTTTTACTTTCTGGACCAAGATTTGCCACCACTGGGTAAAGTAATTCATTTCCTGTGCGCAAAAAAATATTTTAGTGATTCCAACCGATTCAGTCCAAAACCTACCAAAAAAAAAAACAAAACTAAAATGTTTGTTGTTGTTCTTTTGTAATCAGTAGTAGAACATGGAGTTTTCTAATGTAGTTTGCTCATTAGAGACTGGGAAAAATTGCACTCAACCATATCACATACGCGTTCAAAAGCCAGCTTTATAAGCAGGTATGTCACAACAGCCATTTTGAGGTACATTAAAAACATGGCTTAGCTTTAAAAAATAAAAAATAAAAGTTGTAGGCGACGAGTATTGGCACTTTTCTGTATGCGACAGTGTTTGGGTTAAGTCCCTCTCAAACACCAGCGGAACCAAATGGGACTTTTATTTTATGGAGCGTTGTACGCCTGTGGTATGGAAACACAATTCTCAGAGTGGGTCATGAATTCTCGCACATGGCCTAATGCACTTTAACTGCATGTGAGTGATGCAACCGTATGCAAATGAGCAACTGTTTTTCTTATTTTTATGGGATTTTTATTTTTTTATTTTTTTTTATCCTTACATCACAGTTCGCAGCGTCAATAGATTTAAACATAGATTTAAAAAAAAAAAAAAAAAAGTGCAGGAGTACAGCAACCCACCAATTACGTTGTTGATCGGCCTACTTATGTCAAAAAAAAAAAAAGTAAAAGTACTGAATCAAAGTCGAACAACAAAGTACAGTCTGAAATGTGCTTCAGTACAAAAGTGAAAAGCCGAAAAAGAATTTTCGCCATCAATTATTTACAGTTCCCGTTTTGATAACTTGGCACAATGAACAAAAAACATCACGGCACACAAAATGGTTTCCCCTCTTCTCTTAACTTGTGTCATGCTCATACTGAAAAGATGGAAAAAAGTGGAGAGAAAAAAAAACAAACTGTGATGGTGATATAATAAGGTGAAACATTTAAAAAATTATTAAATAAAATGGTTTTAATATATTAGAAAATACATTAAATAAAAAAATGTAATATAAAAATGTGAATAATAATATGTCAATATAATACTATATTTGAAACACAATAATAATCATTTTAAATGGGAAAAAAAAACGTTTTCTTCTTGTTTTTATTTGGACTTGCTGTCCAGGATCAAAAAGTCACAAATGTGAATATTTTCCGCTTCAAAGTGACGTTCCAATTGCAAAAATCACCACACAAGTCAATCATCTAATTTCTAACACACTTGTTTTTTGGTGGGGGGGTTTTGAGTCCACAATGTTTTTACAGCCAGCAGAGCAAATGCGCTGAGTGTGGAAATGATCTTCTTTACTCGATAACAAAAAAAAAACATTTTACACGCACGTCCCAAAACCCGTCTATGTCAAATGACAAAATAATGACAGAATGACTGAAAAAGCAGGATAAATTGCTTGAATAGTAGTAGTAGCTTATTCTCTCCGTGTCCGTTTAAAAAAAAAAAAAAAAAAAGAATTGAGGGACTGGCTAATGAAGTCAATTTTCTGTTCCTCAGATAAATGGCACGGATGTGTTCTTTTGACTGATACTGTCGACCTAACGTTAGCTAGCAGGCTAGCCATTATGTTTTGCTAAATTACGTAAAGAAAGAAAACCCAAGCAAGCATCTTTCACGTCCGGGTCACGGCACCAATTCAAAAGTTCTTAACAAACTTTTTACCCAGTCCTTTTAAAGGCGGGGTCTTCCGTTTTCACTCACCAAAATGCACGATATAAGTACAGGATGTATACCCATGAACTCCTTCTCAATTTACACCTCTGGGCTTCTGTTAATGTTTGGTAATGGTGTTATTTTTTCCTCTACCCCCCAGCCTGTATTTTGTCATTTTGTGTTTGTTTTGTCAACAGTGGGACGTTTCTGTGGACAGACAGTTGTTTACCCCTCCAGCCAATCGCAGAGCAGGGGTGTCAGGGGTGTGTGTCACTCACTGTAGGCAGACGGGGCCGGGCAAATTTGTCGGCTGCATGACGTCACTCCCGCAGCGACTTGACAGCACGCACGGTTTTGTTCTCACTCACTCACTCACTCACTCACTCACGCAATTTTACTTCATGTAAGTCACATGGTCGCCCAGGCTTGTGTGAGTGAGTGAGTGAGTGAGTGAGTGAGTGAGTGAGTGAGTGAGTGAGTGAGTGAGTGAGTGAGTGAGTGAGTGAGTGAGTGAGTGAAAAAAAAAAACGTGGAGTGACGTCATGCAGCCGACAAATTCGCCCGGCCTCGTCTGCCTACAGTGAGTGACACGCCCCCCGCCACCACCGCTCTGCGATTGGCTGGAGGGGTAAACAACTGTCTGTTCACAGAAATGTCCCACTGTTGACAAAACAAACACAAAATGGCAAAATACAGGCTGGGGGGGTTAGGAAAAATCACCACCACACATTAATAGAAGCCCAGAGGTGTCGATTGAGAAGGAGTTCATGTGTATATATCCAGTATTTATATAATGCATTTTCCTGAGTGAAAACGGAAGACCCTGCCTTTAATGTACTTGGCTTTTGCTTGTTGAGACATCATCGTCATAATTTTGTGGATCCATTTTTCATATTTTCATCTCCCGTTTGGTTTGGAATATATCATTGGTGTCCACCCTGTCTCCGATTGCCTTCATTGTACTTCATGACCCCACACCTCCCCTCACTTTTTTTTTTTGCATGTACTGTATACTGTTTTTGCTGTCTTCCTGCACAACCAGTTTTCCTCCAGGCAGAAATGAAGAAATCAAGTTAAAAGTAGATGTGGCAGCGCAAACACTAGCACAGCAAGTTTTTTTTGTTGTCACGCTTTCAGGTCAGGTCAGCGGAGGTCACCCGCGTTCCGACACCCGGAAGTAACCTAGCGTCTTTTGTTTACAACAATTATATGAAAAGGCCTCAACTTGGGTTTTATTACCTTTTCAGCTTGTTTGTGCATTTTTTTTTACTGCACAAAGTTTATCACACTTCTTTTCATTGGTATGCAATTTCCATTTATTTTTATTTTTAACCCTTCCGATTCTAGTTTGACGTTCTTCCAACTTGTTTTCTTAATCTCCTTTCTATAGCCAGCGGAGAGGGCTTCCACTTCTTCATTAAAAAGTAATTGTTCTCCATGGTCATCTCCTCTCCTTCAAGTCCAAATTGCGTCATCCATTTGTTCCACTAGAGTGCAGTAGGCCATTAAAGGCAAACTAAGAATATTGCGTGTATTTGCTTCCTTATCCAAAATCTGATAAATGATATCATCTAGTAGGAAAAAAAAAAATGCGTTGTGTGTAAAATGAAGCCCAATTCCCCAAATAGTATGCTTCAATCATGTAAACAACAAGGAATTGATCATGACAGCTACAAAAGGTATATTTTTAAAAAGCTGAAGTTGGAAATGTCAAAATCAGACAAAAAATAAAAAATAAAAAAAATCTCCACCCTTTCATCACATTTGTGTTAACACAGCTAAAACGTTTGAAATGGCCAGTAAGAGAGCCCACAAGGTTAATGAGCTAATTATGTCTTCGCTTCCTGTGATTGCAATGGCAAAATTGCTAAAGTCAACGATGGAATGTTCTTTTCCTCTTAACTTGTGAATGGAAGCCTTGTGAAAAGGTGTCCTTTGAAATGATAAGAACGACCTTTCCCAGCTCCCCCCCCCCCCCCCCCCCCCCCCCCCCCCCGTCTTGGTCGGTAGACAATAAAAGTGTTTCCTCTCCTCTGCAAAAACTTCCAAGGTAGCAGCAAGGTGCTTCGTGAATGTCTTGCTTGTTACGGTTCTCTGCTTTGTGCTCTTTGGTATTTCGGTCGACGTGTCAGAATCTTTCCGCTATGATACGAGTCCGAGGAACAAGGAGATAAGAGGAGATGCTTCGTTGAGGATGAATTCTTGTAAGACATTTCTCAAAGACGCGTCTGAATCCTGGTTATTTTACTGAACAAAAAGTAAGAACAGAACTGCAACTAAAATTTAAAGCGGAAGTCAACCTTAAACATGTCTTGGCAATATGTTATATGTGACCTCACTAGTCTAAACATGACATTCTGATTATTACATTTGTGAAATGTGAGTTATGAAGCAAAATCCAGCCGTTTTTATATATCATTTTGCCGCTTGCTGTCCACTGATGATGACATCACAGTTGCTCAGACAACGTCCAATCACGGCTCACCTTTTTTTCTGAAGCTGAGCTGTGATTGGTTGCTACCTGAGCAACTTTGATGTCATCTTCAGTCGACAGCAAGTGGCAAAATGGCCGCCCCCTGAGATGGATAAAAAAAAATTGCTGGATTTTGTAATATAAATCAGAATGTCATGTTTGGACTAGTGAGGTCACATATGACATATTATTGCCAGGAATTTTGGGGAGGTTGACTTCCCTTTTAAAAACATTTTTGTTCATGAAATAAAAAAAATAAAAATAAAAAATAAAAAGTTAAAAACTACAAACAAACCAGTTATAGCGAAAATGTCGTTGTGGGGACTGTTATATAGTACCTGTATTTTATTTGTGGATAGTTTTTACCATACGCCTACAATACTTATCTGATTAACTCATTCACTCCCAAAAACGTATACGTTTTTTTAGGTTTTTGTTTGCTAGAGTTTTTGTATGAAGGCTTTGATGCAGTTTCTGGCCTGAAGTGGTCGCTTAAAGCGATAGTAGTTATTACAAAAAACAAAAAAAAGTGTGCTTCATCTGTTTCATGAATGAAACTTTTTTTTGTAATAACTACCATCGCTTTAAGCTTCCACTTCAGGTCAGAAACTGCATCAAAGCCTTCATACAAAAACTCTAGCAAACAAAAACCTAAAAAACGTATAAATACGTCTTTGGGAGTGAATGAGTTAAAAAAAAACTAATATTAAAACTAATACAAACAAAATGAAACCCATTCTGTAAATTAATTTGAACTCTATTTAAAAATAAAAACTATAATGAAAATTTGAAAACTATTTTAACAAAGATGTCCCGATCACAATTAACAACAACAATTTACAAAAAACAATCTCTTCCCCCGATTCCGATCAACTGAAAATGATTCTAACCCTGGTCTGAATCAGAAACTTTTCTGACCAACAGAGTTTGCAGGTGGTGATCCAGTGTAGCACGATGAAGATGGACGTCAACGCCGCGCCGCTGATCATCTCCTCGCCGCTCGTCCACTGAGATCCTCAGCGATGAGAGGGCACGTCGTCCTTCTTCTTCTCCTCTTCTTGTGCGCCGGCCGCGTCACTTCGCAAGATCTGCCAGGACTTCGTCCGTCTTCGGACCTAGCGGCTACACTTAGCGCCGGACTAACCGCGGCCCGGCGGAGGACTCGTGGAGAAGTTGACGGGCCGATTGAGGAGGGGTCCACCGCTCTCCGGTTAAGCTCCGAGACGGCTCACGAGAGTTCAGAGGAGTCGGACGACGGACGTCCGCAAGGAACCAGGCGGCCGGGTCCTCGCCGGAAGAGGAGCTGGCTGTGGAACCAGTTCTTCGTCATTGAGGAGTACCGAGGCCCCGAACCTGTGCTCATCGGACGGGTAAGTCCAACCAAAATGACTGTCAGCTAGCGTGAAGGTTCTGGTCCACGTATCTTTCTCGTTATACACTTTTGGATCAAATTTGACACATTTTGAAATTGGGACTTTCTGTTCTACCTTGAGACTGCTCATGTGTGGAAAAAGTACTGAGAACTGTTGGTGTAACCATCACATTTGCACATCTTCCCACCAAAACATAAAACTGTCTATTACGCCCCTCCAGTCAAATTACGAGTCCAGGTGGTTCTTGTTACAACAGGCATTTATTGTGGTTAAGCATGCCATGAGGACTGTACAAAATACAGGAAAAAAAAACATATTCAAGAGCTAAAAAACACAAAATAATTCTCACAGAGAACATAAAAATATACACATTATTCAAGATATAACATCTATTTGCCATATAGGCCTGTAAACATCCCCTAAATAAACAGGCTAACCTGCTAACGGACTAGCGCTAGCATGCTAGCGAGCTAACAGTAGTTACACTACTTCCAAAAGGCCTCGTAAATACTAACAGAAAGAGTGTAAATGCTTTCAAATATGTTACCTCATTGGCCGTATGTACTAGAGAGGAGTAAAATCGTTTCTTCTTCCAACAGCTAACAACAGCAACTCTTCAGCAACTCTTTCCATCGGCTAACCAGGAACGACGTAGCAATGCGTCAGTCATTAGCGTCCCCATACAACACGCACATAAAGAACATTAGTTCCACTATAAAAAATAAAAAAAACGAGCCCTTAAAACAACAAAATTCTTACATATGCATCAAATAAATCTTAATATTGAAATGACATCAAACTAAATGTATTTAATTCTAAAACTGACACCGTGACGAGGCAATCTTGAAACAAGTAAGCGTAAGACGGCGCAAGAACGATAATTTATATACTAAACATAAGCAACAGAAGTCATACGTAGGTCAGAGGGCGCCTCGAAACTAGTTTCAGGTGGGTTGATATTTCAAAAACGTCTTTGTTGTTTGTTTCTTCGCAAGTCTCCCCCTTGCCTGAGGTGCTCAACGCCGCCTGGTTTTCACAGTGTAAAAAGGCAGTTTCACTCAGCAACATGAAATTCATCTCAGCAGTCTCGAGAGGCCGAGCCCGGAAAAACAACAACAAAAAAACGCAGCAAGTCTGCCATTTTAGTTTGCAGTGGACATTTTAGGGTTATTTTGGTCATTCCAAGGTGTCCTTCAAAGACAAACTTTGAAAAAAAGTTTGATGACTTTCCATAAAACGGGAAACGCATAACCACAAGGACGGAGCTTTTCCAAAATATTGTGTTTGTGGTGAAGATCGGGCCCAAAAAAAATATTCACAGGGACCCCGAAACCAGTTTCAAATAGCAATATGAACTTTGCTAGGCATGTCTATCACAAGTCTCAAGAAACCATGCTCAAAAAGACAAAGAAAGTCAGCCATTTTGATTTGAAGTGGCTCTTTTAGTATCACTATATCGCGTTTGACGACGCAACCAATAAAGTATGAAACGAAGATCAATTAAAAAAAAAAACTGTTCCTGATGCTAGTTTCACTTAGCCAACATAACATTTGTTAGGCATGTCTATCACAAATTAGCCTACAAACAAGTCTCACGAAGCCACGCCGAAAAAGACACAAGATGGCGGCCATTTTGGTGTGAAGCGGCCCATTTAGAGTTCGGTTCTTCCAAGCGATTCTGTCCAATTACGACTAAATCGGAACCTCACGTACAGACACATGGACGAAGCTTATTTGAGATTTTGTCATTACAAAAAAAAAAAAAAAAGGAACATTGCAACCAAGTTTGAAACTGATAAAAGTAACTCCACAATTTAAAAAAAAAATAAAAATAAAAATATCCGCTCCCAGAAGTTAGTTCCACTTAAAATAAGAAATTTGGTTTGCTTGTCAATTGCGAGGAGATGCACAAAAAAAAAAATCTGAGAAGCCATGCCTGAAAAGTCGGCCATTTTGGTTTTGAAGCGGCCATTTTAGAGCCCCAAAGACAACACATGTTCTCCGATTGCTACCAAATTTGAGGCGTAAACTCAACAGACTAAATTATAAAAAAAAAAAAAAATTAAAAAAAATGGCTTGTTGTCGTTATTACCTGAAGTTTGATGTCTCTCCACTGATGACTTTCATTCTACTTGAGCCTATATGCAAACGTTTTGTTTTTGTTTTTTTGTTTAATCAAACTTCAAGTGTGAAGCTCCGTCCTGTGGCTCGGCTGAAATCTTCAAACTTTTCACCCCCAGCAAAGCGCCCGCCCGAGATGCCCACCTGAAGCACGCTGCCCCACCCCCCCACACACACTTGTGGCATTTTTCCACAGCGTTGCTTTAATGTCAACGCGGGCGAGCGGCGAGTCAAAGCGGCGAGGCGTAACGCTAACGGGGGGGGAGCGCTGCCAGCCACTTCGGAGGCGGCGCGATATACTTTACAATGACAGCCTAGATTGGTTTCTTAGCCGTGCGGCGTACTCCTCATAAATGTTTAATATCCCGCTCTGCTTGTTATTGATACAGTCGGCGAGCGGCGCTAAAGCAATCAGGGGGGAATGCTACTTCCATATTTGCGCAATAAAGCCAGGGCGACGTGTTAAAATAAAGCCTTGCGGCTCGGCTTGTTTGGCTGAAAATCAAAGGTGGCAAAAGTACTCATACTTCATACTTTTAGTAGACGTACTTAGTTGGTAGAAGTACTTCAATATGTGAGTATCGTCGTGTAGGTACAAAAGTTAGCGTCAATTTTTTCATTACGTGTTTTTGTCTTAAAAACACATAATAAACGCATTTTTTTCGGGTTAGACTGCATTAACAGCCTTTCCAATTAGGTGATACGCATGTTTTATGACATTCCAGCACTGCTGAATTTAGGCGTGCCGTCTCCACCTTTTGCAGCAGGAGGTGGCAGAAAGGTGGCGGCTGATTGCGCCGGCATCATTGTGCTTTTTGCCGCTTTGCTTCTCGCCAGGCGAGGGGGGAAAAGACATCCCGCCTTCTTTTTTCACACTGACTGAAGCGCAGCAGGACTGAGACAACAATTACACTCAGCCCAGGAGGGGGTGATGGGATGGCACGCGCGCACGCGCGCACAATGCGTGCTAGCTTTGAGGAAGAAATGAAGGCAATGGAGGGATGAATAAAAAAAAAAAAAATATCGCTTATCGAGCAAACTGTGGGGTGTTGGGTGCGCTATTATGACTTTTTTTTTTTTTTTTTAATCCTCACCGTTATCCGCCAGCACAGATGTACTTTGGGCTTATGTTCAACCCTGTCGACTGCATGCAGACGTGCTCTATATGCACACTCAATGGCCTCTTCATTCGGGACACCTGCACACATGCACGAAAAGTGAACACACCCCTCGCATTTCTGCAGATATGTAATTGTACCTTTTCAGTGCGCAGCTTCTATAACAGTGTGCGTTTATCGTTCCCTCGAAATAACTCAAAATACAACCAATCCCTGGCAACAAAAGTGAGTTCACCCCTAAGTGAAAATGCCCTTTAAACGTGACCTATAAAATAAAAGAAAATTAAACATTCCATATATAAGTGCCAAAATGGTCAGCATCACTAGCTTAATGCTAACATCTAATGCGAAACGCCACTGATGGGCTAACAGAAATTAGCATAAATGTTCCGGTAGTTAGAAACCTTCAAACAACTGCAACTTTAGCATACGCAGATGGCAAAATGCTTGTAGAAAAAGTAAAAAAATAAATAAAAAAATAAAAAAGTACATAAAAAAAAAAAAAAGTTACATTCATTACTGCCGCCTACAGGATTGGAGTCGAGTGGAGTGTGCGTTTATCGTTCCCTGAAAATACAACCATTAATAGCTGAATACCTGGCAACAAAAGTGAGTTCACCACTAAGCGAAAATGCCCTTTAATTAAACCTGACCTACAAAACAAAATTAGAAACCTTCCAACAACTGCAACGTTAACATACGCAGATGGCAAAATGCTTGTAGAAAAAGTTAAAAAAAAAAAAAAAAAAAGTTAAATCATTACTGCCACCCACAGGATTGGAGTGGAGTTGAGTGTACGTTTATCGTTCCCTCAAAATACAACCATTAATAGCTGAATTCCTGGCAACAAAAGTGAGTTCACCCCTAAGCGAAAATGCCCTTTAATTAAACCTGACCTACAAAACATTTAAACATTCCATATATAAGTGCAAAAATGGTCATCCAAACCATATAATTTCATATGGATGATGTTCACTAACTTAATGCTAACATCTAATACGAAACGCCATTGATGGGCTAACAGAAATTAGCATAAATGTTCCGGTCGTTAGAATCCAAACTGCAACATTAACATACGCAGATAGCAAAATGCTTGTAGAAAAATAAATAAATAAATAAATTCATTACTGCCACCTACAGGATTGGAATGGAGTGTGCGTTTATCGTTCCCTCAAAATACAACCATTAACAGCTGAATTCCTGGCAACAAAAGTGAGTTCACCCATAAGCGAAAATGCCCTTTAAACCTGACCTACTAAACAAAATTATACATTCCATATATAAGTGTAGAAATGGTCATCCAAACCATATAAGTTCATATGGAGAAGGTTCACTAGTTTATTGCTAACTTCTAATGCGAAGCGCCACTGATGGGCTAACAGAAATTAGCATAAATGTTCCGGTAGTTTGTTTTGAAAAGTGTGTTTAAAAAAAAAAAAAAAAAAAGCTAAATTCATTACTGCCACCTACAGGACTGGAGTGGAACAGCGTCGCCCAATGAGCCGAACGCATATATTTCGGATTGTTCAGCCTTGGCGTAAGGTCCGTGCGCATTTTCGATTCGAGTTGTAGTTACACGATGAGGAGCTCATGATGTGAGAGTAAATATGTGGCGGCTTGTGAGTAAGACTGGTGAGATTACGATGAGCGCATGTGGCCCCGGGGCGGAAGGATGGCCAAGGTTCCTGGTCGGAAAGCTCGGCAGCTGACTAATCTCTTCGCGGCCTCGCCATCTCTGCAAGCACGCACACGCGTCTTCGCCTTGCAAACTTGCCGCACAATACGCACGCAATGTATTCACGTTAATATAAAATCGTGCGTGCGCTAATGGGAGCGTACTGACGCGTGCGGCTCGTTAACTCGACCCAAGCGCACGAGCCAGAGGAGGTCTCGTCAATGCGGACCCTCCATAACATCCTACGTGTACGCAAAAACAACAACATTATCCAACCATCTGCTCACTTTTCCCAACATCCAAGTGAGGATATTTGGCGCGTGCGTGCTCGTCATACGGAACAAGACTGGACGTGCGGCAAAAGTGACCTGTCCGAGAGTCCACTGAGAAATAATTGTGGTGAACAGCAGCTGGGAGCTGACAATTCAGGTGGAAATTGTGTAAGAATAAATAAAATAAAAATAACATTAAAAAAAAAAGTGCTGTTTACTAGCTACGAACTTGACCGAATTTATCAATAAATTGGACAAGCAAAGAAAAAAGAAATTGCAAGTGATGTGTTTTTCAGTTTCTCCATTTTTTTCCACCCCTCAATTCAAAGTCAAGCATTTATGTCAATTCTGAGCAAATATGTCACTTTTATAATAATGATATTTTTCATGTAAAATGAGACTGCGAAAAGTGAACCACGTTATAGCGAGGGAACACTGTCATACAAAATGCCATCATTTGAATCATGGAAATTAGCCCATAATGTCAAGGTAATCATTATTCAACTCCAGCGAGTTATGGTCACTTTGCCCCAATGTGTAACTGTACACAAAGGAAAACATCCTCTTATTGTTTTGAATGTCCAAAAAGTTCCAAGAATTTGGATGGTGTTCCCAGAAAAAAACCCTGCTGACTATGTATTCGTGTTGTTCCAATACCGATTTTTGGCCCCTGATACCGATATCCAGCTTTGCAGTATCGGCCGATACCATACCGATACTTAAGGTTTTTTTTAAGGATGTTCGATGCCACTTTTTTTTCATACCGATACCGATATTCAGAGCCTCAGTACTCACCGATACCGATACCAACTGCCGATACCAGTAGTACATTTTGACAAATAAAAAAAATCACTAAAATATATTTTTAAACAAATATATTTCCTTTAATTTTGACAAAAAAAAAAAAAAAAAAACAGCACAGTCACTCTTCAATAGTCTTAACGCTCAAAATAAAACACAAAAAAAATGCTCTTTTAGTTTAGGATTCACTTGTGCTAAATAAAAGTGCAAAAACAAAAAACCAAGTCTTTCTGAGCTTTAGCATTTGTTTAAAATAAATTCAAGTGCAAACTTAAAAAAAAAAAAAAAAAAAAAAAAACTGATGAGGAATAAAAACCAAAACAAACTAGTGTTGTTCCGATACCGTTTTTGGGCACCCGATACCGATACCCAGCTTTGCAATATCAGCCGATACCATACCGATACTTAAGTTGTTTTTTTTCCTCAATATGAAAAAGCTGTCCTGCTATTGGTTCAGAGCATTCAAGGGCCAATAGGATATCTTCGATCGGCATGCAGTGAATGTGTCGCATATCAGTGAATGTCGTGCACGAGCAAGACACAACATGTTGCATCCAAAATCCTATATTAGCGTTGGAATTAATGGTATCGGCATGTTACTTGTGAGTACTCACCGATACCGATACCACCGTTTTTATGCAGTATCGGTATGGTATCGGTACCGATGGTACCGGTTTGGATCGCACAATCACAATATGAATATTTTTGTCAATGTGAATGTCAATTCGCCCCCGCCCTGACGCTAAATCTGTTTTGTTTGTCTTTTGGGCCGCCAGCTGCACACGGACATGGACCGAGGGGACGGCCACACCAAGTACACGCTGGAGGGCGAAGGCGTGGGCTCGGTGTTTGTCATCGACAGCAACACGGGCAACATCCACGTCACCAAGTCCCTGGACCGCGAGGAGAAGGACCAGTACCGCCTCACCGCCACCGCCACCGACCGCCTGACGGGCCGCGCCCTGGAGCCGTCCTCGCAGTTCATCATCCGGGTGCAGGACATCAACGACAACCCGCCCGTCTTCCCCGCCGAGCCGTACGTCGCCACCGTGCCCGAGATGGCCAACATAGGTAAACGGGACGCGCGGATTCGCTTGGGTGACCGAAAAGTCTTCGTTCGACTGGACTCGGTATTGTCCAATTATTCGGACATAGAAGAAGTGTCCAGATTTAAAAAAATCAAATCAAATGTTTTGTTCCGTTATATATATTTTTCAGGAAGAGTTAACCCGCATTTATTCACGGTTCAGCATTCACATTCTGTTATTTGCTTAAAATGTGAAAAATTCTCCCGTTTGCTTTATGACTTGATGTCAAGAAAGTACCGTATGATGAAATCTCACCGTATTCAGGATTATATAAACGTCATTCTATTTCGCAAAAAAATAAATAATAATAATAATAAAAAAAAGAAAAAAAAAAAAAAAAAAAAAGAAACAACCCCCCCACCCCTTAAAAAAAAACAAAAAAACAAAAAAAAAACATCATTCTGTTTTGTACGGAAGAGGATTAGCATCAGTGAAGAGAGAAAAAAAAAAGTTTGGCAGGATTCTTTCTCACTTTATTCTCATAATTTTCACTTTGAAGTAAGAATTCTGACTTTATTTCCAGAATTCTCACTCTAAAGTCAGAATTTTGACTTTATTAGTGCTAATATTATTGAATTCTGAGAATAAGGTCTGAATTCTGAGATTAAAGTCAGAATTCTGACTTTAAAGTCAGAATTTTGAGAATAAAGTCAGGATTCTGAGATTAAAGTCGGACTTTAAAGTGAGAATTCTCACTTTATTCTTAGAATTCTTGACTTTAAAGCGAGAATCTGACTTTATTCCAAGAATTCTCACTTTAAAGTCAGAATTTTTACGTTATTAGTGCCACTATTTTTGAATTCTGAGAATAAATAAATAAATAAAAAAATACAAAATAAAAACATCATTCTATTTTGTACGGAAGAGGATTAGCATGAGTGAAGAGAGAAAAAAAAAAAGTTTGGCAGGATTCTTTCTCACTTTATTCTCATAATTTTCACTTTAATGTCAGAATTCTGACTTTAAAATCAGAATTCTGAGATTACAGGACTGTCTCAGAAAATTTGAATATTCTGATAGAGGCCATTATTTTCTGTAATGCAATTAAATAAGCAAAAATGCCATACATTCTGGATTCATTAAAAATCAGCTGAAATATTGCAAGCCTTTTATTATTTTAATATTGCTAATTAGGGCTTAATTTGGAAATCTCAAATATTCTATCTCAAAATATTAGAATATTTCCTCAGACCAAATACAAAAAAAATGCCATAATCAGCAATATTTAAAACAATATTTCAGTTGATTTTTAATGAATCCAGAATGTATGGCATTTTTGCTTATTTAATTGCATGACAGCAAATAATGGACCTTATCACAATATTCTCATTTTCTGAGACAGTCCTGCAAAGTCAGAATTCTGAGAATAAAGTCAGAATCCTGCCAACCTTTTTTTTTTCTCTCTTCACTGGCCCTAATCCTTTTCCGTAATTTTGTGATTTCTGTTTTAGTTTATGCCTTATTTTCCCTATTGGCCTTCAATATTTTAAGGTCAACTATGGCTTAAGTCTTTGAAATTCAAACAACCGGAGCTGCCGCCTATAAATGTTACATTCGCATTGACGCATTTATCACACCTTTGCGCTGACTGACATTCTCTTACCTTTAAAACGCCTCCGGAAAGAAATGACCAAAGTCGGTCTTTTCATCTCGACACCAACACTTGCAACAATCCGCCCAATCATCCAGCGAGCAGATTATTGCAGCATTGACGCCTGCCTCTGCATAATCCGCTTCCCCGGCTGCGCAAAATCCCCCAAACATAAAAGCGTTATACTTCAAACAATCATCCGGCAGGTGCAGGCTGCGCTCCAGTGCTTGCATCATGCTTTTTTTTTTTTTTTTTTTCATTGGCAACATATGGACGGACATCCAAGCTGACCCTCTATTAATCCTCCGGGCGAGTGCAAAATGTTGATTGAATGCACCTCTGACGGACCGGCACAGGCACGTCCATCATCCAAGTGACGGCCAGGGACGCCGACGACCCCACGTACGGAAACAGCGCCCAGCTGGTCTACGCCATCGCCGATGGAAACGATTACTTCTCGGTGGACCCGCAGACAGGTCAGGAAGGAGGTCTTCCTTGCTTTCGTATCATTTCGGATTCATCTTCAGACGATTCTTTTGAGTTGGATATGAAATGGAATGCGTTATAGTTGGGAGGAAATTGACTTGTGTTGCTGTCCTTTACGGTTGTTGTTTTTTTTTTTGGGACTAAATTGTGATATTTTTTATTTATTTAATTATTATTTAATTATTTTTTCAAATTTCACATTACAAGTATGCTTTATAATTAGTCAAATAATTAGTAGAATATGTATATATATATATATATATATATATATATATATATATTAGGGGTGGGACGATACGGGTTACCCACGATTCGATACTGTGACAATATTTGACTCACGATATCGATAATATCATGATACACGATCATATCTACAATTTTTGATATATTGTCAAAAAAGATATCGCGATGTTGGCCCTTGCAATATGCATATCGCAAAGGCACGCAATACGTTTTATACGGAATATTTATGCTTTTTATATGAATTTGACCGGTCAGATGCTAACGAAAAATGTGCATCGCCATCCAATAGTTGAAAATTATCAAGACGTAATTACAATTGATTAACTAAGATTACATTAAGTTTGCTTATTTTGCCGCATGAAAAATAGTTTCCTTTTATTAGATAATAAAAATGGAATTTCTTCAGGTACATGTTAAATATCGCGATAATATCGATATCGCTACGTTCGGCAAGTATATCGCATATCGAATGTTTTTCCAATATCGTGCAGCCCTAATATATATATATATATATATATATATATATATATATATGTATATGTATATGCTGATGTTGACTCATCTTGTCCGTATGACGCACGCGCATTTTGCCAGCAGTGGCGCTTTTCATTGTCCCAGTGGACAAAGTTTGACGTTGATCCCGAGTGACGCGGTTGCGCTGATTTGGGTCTGTCCTTCCTTTCGCTCAGGCGTCCTGAGGACCGCCATGCCCAACATGGACCGAGAGACCCAGGAGGAGTACGTGGTGGTGCTCCAGGCCAGAGACATGGGGGGCCACCTGGGGGGCCTGTCGGGGACCACCACGGTCACCGTGAGGCTGAGCGACGTCAATGACAACCCGCCTCACTTCAGACGCAGTAAGTAGCAAGGAAGCAATTCGCTTGATGACGTTTCATGCGCACTTTTTTTTTTTTTTTTCACTTCCTTTATAGTGAGACACCATTTCTCAGATTTAAAATGTGCCTGTGATTTAATATTGTTTTGACATTTCAACAAAATCACATCATAAAATGTGCCACATGCTGCTTCACAATTTGTAAACGCAAGGAATGCAGTAAACACGGTCTTCTGAATAACATGGACTAATGAAAAAAATATATATATTTTTTTGTCCCAGTTGTGTTTTGTACAAACACCGACAAAATCTCATAGCATTTTTCCCCTTTATTCCTTCTTTTTCAATTTTTCATGTAAGTGTGATAATAAAATAATATAAAGTCATTTGAAAAATAATAATAAAATAAAAAATACAATTTTTGAGTATATATTGTATGGTATATTTTATGTCTGCATGTGCGGTTCATGCTTGCTTAAATGTTTATTATCAAACCGCAAAATCAATGCTAGTTTATTTAGCACATCTATGGCTTTATCCATTGTGTTTTAGCATTAAGCTAGCAGCGTTGAATGCGAAGTTATATGCTATTATTAAACCGCAAAATCAATGCTAGATTCGTTAGCACATCTATGGATTTATCCATTGTGTTTTAGCATTAAGCTAGCAGGCTTGAATGTGAAGTTATGTGCTATTATTAAACTACAAAATCAATGCTAGGTTCGTTGGCACATCTATGGCTTTATCCATTGTGTGTTAGCATTAAGCTAGCAGTGTTGAATGCGAAGTTATGTGCTATTATTAAACTGCAAAATCAATGCTAGTTTCTTTAGCACATATATGGCTTTATCCATTGTGTGTTAGCATTAAGCTAGCAGGCTTGAATGCGAAGTTATGTGCTATTATTAAACTACAAAATCAATGCTAGATTTGTTAGCACATCTATGGATTTATCCATTGTGTGTTAGCATTAAGCTAGCAGGCTTGAATGCGAAGTTATGTGCTATTATTAAACTACAAAATCAATGCTAGATTTGTTAGCACATCTATGGATTTATCCATTGTGTTTTAGCATTAAGCTAGCAGGCTTGAATGTGAAGTTATGTGCTATTATTAAACTACAAAATCAATGCTAGATTCGTTAGCACATCTATGGATTTATCCATTGTGTTTTAGCATTAAGCTAGCAGGCTTGAATGTGAAGTTATGTGCTATTATTAAACTGCAAAATCAATGCTAGATTCGTTAGCACATCTATGGATTTATCCATTGTGTTTTAGCATTAAGCTAGCAGATTTGAATGCAAAGTGTTGTGCTATTATCAAAGTGTAAAATCAATGCTAGCTTCTTTAGCACATCTATGGATTTATCCATTGTGTTTTAGCATTAAGCTAGCAGCGTTGAATGCGAAGTTATGTGCTATTATCAAACTGTAAAATCAATGCTAGCTTCTTTAGCACATCTATGGATTTATCCATTGTGTTTTAGCATTAAGCTAGCAGACTTGAATGTGAAGTTATGTGCTTTGGTTGAATCCACTATGAATAATTCTATTAGCTGCTAAAGTATGTTCGGGTTCAATCGATTGCACGGTTCCTGGCGCACCTGCGGCAAAATGACACTTGTCCTTTTAAGCACTTCCGTTTGCCTCCAACGGGGTCCGCGTCTCGTCGCGCAAGATCAAAATAGCATGTCCGTCTCCTTCCCTGTACCGTGCTATTAATATTTCGCGCTAAAGTTCAGCGCTGAGCGTTGCGCTTCAATAGGCAGCCAAATCAGCGGGGCGAGACAGTCGGGCCGGTGAGACGTACGCCGCGTTTCAGCGTGCGGTATATCATCTCTCGGCACGCGCCGGGCGGGCCATTCGTCATCGCGTTTAAAGCCACTGGCAGCTCGTCCCTGTGATATATTCTCCCGCCGCACGTTGCTTTATAGAAGCTGTTTAATATTAACGTGCCGCCAGTGTGTTATTTATTCACTTTTAATCTGACTGCTATGACCCCCCTTGCCCCCACCCCTCACCTCCGCCGTCTCCCGCCCCGTCCTTTACCAGCCACAAAGCCGAGCCCGAGGTCATTAATTTCTCTTAGAGAGATAATTAAAGCAAATGTTCTCGTTTGGGACGCTGGTTGAATGTGAAGCGGTGTTTTTTTTTTTGTGTGGTTGTTTTTCTTTTTAAACGTTTATTATAATACATTGCGGCCTATATGAGTCATTAACCGTCACCAAGGACGCTGGTTCCGATGAAACCGCGAGCCAACGTGTGTGACGTTGCAAGCCAGCCACTGGCTGACGCTCGCACAAGGCCGCAAAATGCCGTTAAAAATGAGAAACGCAGTCGTGCCTTGACTTGGGAGTTGAATTCGTTCCGTGACAACACTCAAAAAAAGTTCTACACAAAGATTTGATGGTGAAATACAAAAGAAGACTTTTCAAAGGTTTATAATTACCACAATATTTCTCATTTCTTTAGCCAGTTTGTTTCCCATTATGCATGAGCATTAAGCTAGTAGGCTGTGCTAAGTTATGCCGTTGATTAAATACACAATGCGTAATAATTAATCAACCCCATGATGTTGTATGCTTACATGTATATGTTCAATCGAGTTGTGTGACGTATTACTTCCACGAAATCTGTCTTGTGTCTTGCCATTTTTCTGCATTTCTTCCTTATAGTGCCTTGACCAACACATGGTCGCTCCACAGTGTTGTTTATATTATTTTTGTGATCTGGGAAGTTGCAAGTCTTGTTTGTTTCAGTCTATGTACCTCCTTGCTGTTTCTGCACATTTCTCCTTAAACTCCCCTTTATCCTGTACCTGGACTTGTGGATGTTCCACAATGTTGTGTGCGTCAACTTTATGTTTTGGAAATCTATGAGACTTTTAATAGTATTTGCTCCATTTATTTGTATTTTTCCATTATAGTCCCTTACAATCCGATAGATTGTGTCATGTGGTCCCTCCACAATGTTGTGTGGATCACTTTTATGTTCAGAGGATATGAGACTAATTAGTTACACCCAGTATGCTTTGTTTTTTGCTAATTCTCATAGTCGTCCCTTGTTTTCTCGGAAATTGTGACATGTGGATGTTCCGCAATGTTGTGTGCATCACTTTCATGTTTTGGGGAGCAGTTTGTTTGTTTTTTTCTTTGCCATTTATTTGTATTATTCCATATTAGTCCCATATTCTTCCAGTAGACTGTCACATTTGGTTGGTCCACAATGTTGTGTGTGTGTGTGTGTGTGTCCTTGTTTACTCCCGTTGGGGGCTACACAACTTTTTCCTTCCCAATATTAGATTCTTGCTATTTCTCTGCATTTGGCCATTTTTCCCTTACAGTACTCTGACATGGACAGTCCACAATGTTGTGTGCATCCATGTTTATGTCTCAGGAAGCCACATCACCATTTCAACAAAATTGTTACTTTCTAGTCGGTCCAACATGTTGCTCCACAATGTCGCATTTATGCTCCGGAGAGTTATGCAGCATACAGCCTAATGTGCGATTAATCATGATGGATCCGTAATAATGCAGTAGTGATTGTCATCTTGCCCTTGTGATCACCAGGAGTTTCATCTTCATTAATGCCTCATTACATTCAGCTGTTGTTGTTTTTTTGTTTTTTTTTAAATCTCTGGCAGGTGCGTGGTCGTTCTCCGTGTCGGAGCTGGCGGCGCCGGGCGTGGAAGTGGGCCGCCTCACCGCCACCGACGCTGACGTGGGCGACAACGCGCTGCTGGAGTTCACCATCATGGACGCCGAGGAGGCGCAGACGTTCAACGTCAGCGCCAGAGAGCGAGAAGCCATCATCGTGCTGAACAAAGTGAGCGTCTCCAAAAATAGCAACAAAAAATAATAATAATCCCTGAAAATTTCAAAGTAAATATAGTTATTTAGTATATCTCATGCGCAATTTGAGACCTTTGAGTCACTGGCCGAATTGGCCGTACCACAGCAGTGTGTGACCAGGCTGCAATGGCTTGTTTGGCATGCTGCTGAAGCTCCTGAAAGATTTTTCACATGCCCACTTGTGCTGCTCATCCCACAAATGTGCGTTTCATCCTTAATTGACAAAAAGCATTGTTACGACGGCGAAGTAATCCCCCAAGTATGCATTTGCCAACATAATGTTTTATGTTTAGCCATTAAAACCGTCTGCGTCAGTCCGTCTGTGATCCGCCGAATAATGTATTAAAATTAGCAGGTAAGTGTGTCTTTGTGCTCAGGCAGGGTCTTAACGACATTCGCAGATAATGACCGTACAGCCAATGTTAAATTAAGTGTGCAAATCAGGTCCCTAATGAGAATTAATCCACCTCATTAGAGCCATCCGGTGAGATAAAAGGAAGTCTAAATAAAGATAAAACTATCTGCTAAACATTTTTTTTTTCCCACCACGTTACTCAGGACCAACAGTGTGCATGTAAAAAAGAGATAGATAGATAGATAATATAGCTAGCATAGCATAACCAGCTAATGATTTAGCTAGCTCTCTATTTAATAGATAGATAGATAGATAGATAGATAAATAGATAGATAATATAGCTAGCATAGCATAACCAGCGAATGATTTAGCTAGCTCTGTATTTACTAGATAGATAGATAGATAGATAGATAGATAGATAGATAATATAGCTAGCATAGCATAACCAGCTAATGATTTAGCTAGCTCTCTATTTAATAGATCGATAGATAGATAGATAGATAGATAGATAGATAGATAATATAGCTAGCATAGCATAACCAGCTAATGATTTAGCTAGCTTTCTATTCACTAGACAGATAGATAATATAGCTAGCATAGCATAACCAACTAATGATTTAGCTAGCTTTCTATTTACTAAATAGATAGATAATATAGCTAGCATAGAATAACCAGCTAATGATTTAGCTAGCTCTCTATTTACTAGATAGATAGATAGATAGATAATGTAGCTAGGATAGCATAACCAGCTAATGATTTAGCTAGCTATCTTTTTACTATTATAGTAAAAAGGAAAAAAAAAAAAAAAGTTATGTTCAAATGTTGCTACAAGGAGGACATCGCAAGCCTCGGTTAGCTTAGCTGGCTAAGAGTGAATGTCGGTAGCATAACATTAGCATCTTAGCGAGAAGCTAAAAATATTTGTTTGCCTCAACAATTCAAACCGTAGGCATATCTATAACACAAACTACAACTAAACTATCCAAACTATCCCAAAATATGGCAATGAAGGGCAGTAGCTTCTTGCTTGATAAGCAAAGAGACACATCAAAGGTGGACCAAAAACTGTCAATGCTACTCTCCAGCTGCTGGACTACGAGACTCGCAATTCGTACTCGTTCACCGTGGAGGTGGCCAACCCCCTGGTGGACCCCCGCTACCTGAAGGACGGTCCCTTCAAAGACCAGGCCATGGTTCGAGTGATGGTCCTCAACGCGGACGAGCCGCCGCGCTTCTCCCAGGCCCGCTACCGTCTGGACGTGTCGGAGAACTGCCCGCCCGTCTGCTCGGTGGGCCGCGTGCACGCCGTGGATCCCGACACGGGACAAAGCGGCAACATCAGGTGCTTATCGCGCCATCGCTCACTTCCTTTGTCCCCCACGCCGGCCCCGCTCACTCTTGCGTCGTTTCCCGCCCCGCAGGTACTCCATCGATCCTCAGTCGGACCCGGAGGCTCTGTTCCGCATCGGCTCCGACACGGGATTCATCAGCACGGTGATGGAGCTGGACCGCGAGCGGGAGCAGTGGCACAACATCACTGTCATCGCCACGCAGAGGGGTGCGTTTGCAGGGCCCGCGGGGCCCCCCGCCGGAGACCGGGGCCCCGCTGCTCGTATATCAGCCAAATCGCCGTCTGCAAAGTGCGCGGTGGAACTAATGGAACTCCAGGGATGACTTGATGAACATTTATAGCTTTTCCATTTGTGTTTAGACAACCCCAATCTTGTGTCAAGGGTGGTGGTTGCCATAGAAACGCTGGACCAGAATGACAATGCGCCCGAATTGGACAGACAATACACCACATCGGTTTGTGACTCCACCGCTCCGGGACAGGTTTGTTGCTTGTTTTCGCCCTCGACATTCGCGGCATCTATTAGGCACCGTTGAAGCATTTCTTCCACATTTGTGATATCCATCTTAAGGTCAAAATCACGAAACGATAAATATCACGATATTCTGGGGAGGTTGGTGAAATGAATAAAGCTCACAGTAATGTGTTAAAAACCTCATGATATAGTAAATAAATGAATTTAATTAAATCAAATTTCACAAAAGTTCATTCTGGGGGGAAAAAACGCACAATATTGTTTGTGTACATAATTTTTATTTTATTTTTATTATTATTATTATTATTGTTATTGTTATTGTTATTATTATTATTATTAATTCAATCTCTGGTGTAATAACCTAATTGATTATGGAAAAAAATAATAATCACGATTATTTTGGCAATAATTGAAATCACGATTATTGAAATGATTTTTTGTTTAAGCATTTAAAAATAAGACAAATTTAAAAGAAAAAAAATAGAAACACAATAATTTGTAAGTCCCTTTTGGACCAAACATAATTTATAATATATATTTATAATAATAGTATTTATTTATTTATTTATTTATTTAGGCAAAAATTTGAAGTTCGACGATGTGCAGTAGGACGATCATTTATTTTTTAATACAAACCAAGAAAATGTTTAAACCTAAAAAACAAATAAGAAATATTGAGACATAAAATTCTTAGTTATTTTGTTCAAATGCATGAATTTAAACAACTCAGAAAATATTATTAATAATCTTTTTTTTAACGGTTATGCTGATTTTGTAATTGTGCAGTGTAATAATTGAAATTGTAATCGAATTTCGCTTAATTGCACAACCCTAGAATATAACCTCACATTTTTAATCAATGTGCTGCTTTTAATATCACAACATGACGCCGACGACGATATTGCGCAATATTGCTGCTGCCTTTGCATCCCTATCTATGAGTCACGTGACATCTTTGTCCCGCAGGTTGTTCAGGTTCTGCGCGCTGTCGACCGAGACCCGGGAGGGCAGGACATTCCGGTCCACTTCAGCATTGCACCTGAGTCCAGCTCCGCTCTCAACCTCTCCATCAGGGACAGCGGCGGTAAGACTTGAGTGGATGGTCGGGTGCCGTTCCGATAATTTTGGAGGGTCTGTTAACTCATTCACTCGCCGCCATTTTCACAGAAGCAGTCCCGTTCGCTCCCGGCTGTATTACTGGATTTTGACGGATTTTGCAAGGCCCACAGAATATTGTGTTCAATTGCTATAAAAGCATGGAACCTATCAAAAGAAAGATTAAAGTCTCTTCTTTCATCAGAAAAAAAAAGTATGTTTCTATCTGTTTCCAATTAGCATTAGAAGAGAGCTAAGTTTCATCAGTTTTCACAAATCCATTTAAAATTGTAATTGGGCTTTTTTTTCTACATGGCCCTGGTTGATCTCCTTTACTCTGCTGCCACCTGCTGGCCGTTTGTGTAATAACTACCATTTCTGCAACCGTTCTTTGCAGTTGAGAGGCTGAATCAAAGCCTTCTGCATGCTCTAGCATAAACAAACAAAAAAAAAACATATAAATACGTCTTTGGGACATTTAGAACATTAAAAAAAAACGTATTTACAGGTTATTGGGAGCAAATGAGTTAAGGGCCAGTAAAAAAAAACGGTAAAGGGTAATGGAGGATATAAAATAACAGACATTAAAGCATAGTAAAGAATAGTAAAGGTCTGTAAATGGTGGTAAAGGACAGTAAACAATGTCAGAAGACATTGCTAGTCGATGACGTTAAAAGACAGTAAAGGATGAAACAGAATGCTCAAGTTGCGCGGTGACTCACAATTCCGTGTGCGTTTTTTTTTTTTTTTTTTTTTTTTACCCTCAGGCGTGACGGCCAGCCTGGTGCTGCAGTCGTCCTTGGAGCCGGCGCCCGGATACTCGTCGTCCTTAGTCAGCCTGCACGTGCCCGTGGTTCTGCGAGACGGCGCCTCGGGCCTGGCCAACACGGCCACGGTCACCGTCACCGTCTGCCCGTGCCTGCGGGGCGGCATGCGGACGGAGGAGCGCAGCCCCCGCACGCGGGGCCGGCGATGGGAGCGGCGCGCCGTGTGCCGGCCGGCGCCCTCCGCCTCGCCCTCCGTCGTCTTCACCCTCGTCATCCTGATGGCGGCGCTGGCCTGCGTCACCACTCTGCTGGGTAGGTCGGCCGGCCGCCAACGTGAATGGGCGCCACAAAATCATTTGCAGAAAGGATTGATGGAAAGAATGTTTTGAATTTTATCTTTATTTATAGACATTTATATAATTTATAAAGCAACATAAAATGAGTTCATATATTTATTTATAATTACTTTATTTTAGTTTGTAAATACAAATAAAATTAGTTTATATGATTATTTAGATTTTTATAAAATTTTACATTTTATTGTAAAATTGTACGAAAAATCCCTTACATCAGTACAGATGTACTTTTATTTATTTTTTTTAATGTAAATACATTTGTATTCAAACATTAGTAGTGGGTTTTTGAGGCGAGTCACATTGTCGCATTATTGGTGAGCTATTTTTAGAACAGAATTGTGCTACTCATGTTGCCCATAGGCTAACTAGCACCCACTGGCACCTTTTAAGGGCAATGCATATTAATCAAAATAGCAAAAATTACATCCGTGTTTGCTTTAGACTTGCACAACTGCGCATTGATCATTCACGTCATCCAAACGTTTTATTTCATCATATTTCTTCAGATTCCACCATGTTTTATTGAAATTCCATTTAAAAGAGATACAATGCTGCCATCTGCTGGCCATAGTTAGTTGGTGTTTTTTGATTCCACAACCTATTGGCCAGGCAGCGCTGCACTTAGACGTTGCGGTTGCACTTCCCATTAATTAAAAAAAATAATAATTTTAAATGGCGGCATACATCGTGATTTTACTCATCGTTATTAAACATTTTTGGTGGTCAAAAAGTTTTTTTTAAAAAAGCTCAAAAAATAAAAACTTACTAAAATTAAAATTCAACAACTAAAAAAAAAAAAATGGCGGCATACATCGTGATTTTACTTATCGTTATTAAACATTTTTGGCGGTCAAAAAGTTAAAAAAAAAAAAAAAAAAAACTCAAAAAATAAAAACTTACTAAAATTAAAATTCAACAACTAAAAAAAAAAAATGGCGGCATACATCGTGATTTTACTTATCGTTATTAAACATTTTTGGCGGTCAAAAAGTTTAAAAAAAAAAAAAACTCAAAAAAAAAAACTTACTAAAATTAAAATTCAACAACTAAAAAAAAAACAAAAACTGACTTCTACTGCACTGCATGACAAATATTTAATTTAAGCAAAATTATCTGCCAGCGGAACAGGAAATTTGACGCGGTCGCCCGTCTTATTTTTGCCCCGCCCCCCCCCCAGTGGTGTGCGCACTGTCGCTGTCTCTACGGCGTCAGAAACGCGACGCCCACTCGTCCTCGGAGGACGACGACATCCGTGAGAACATCATCTCGTACGACGACGAGGGGGGAGGCGAGGCGGACACGGCCGCCTTCGACATGGCGGCGCTGCAGAGCATGCACAGGATCCACAACGTGCACAGGAACATGTGAGTCCCACGTGGGGAACAAAAAAATAAATAAAAAATCCAGTTGCGACGTATTCGTACTCGGTGTCTTCCTGCCTCCGCAGATGGTACACACAGCAGAGCGCGCCGCCCCCACGGGCCAGGACGTACAGCATGACCCGGAACCCCTACCCGGGCCCGGAGCCCGAGCGGCGGCCCGGTTCGGCGCCCCTCTACGGGCGCCTGTGCTACGGGGTCCACACGCTGCCGGCCCTGCGGGACTACCACCACCAGCAAGCCGGGCCGCCGCCGGCGGGAGTGCAGCTGCCTATGCCGGGGCGACGTCACGGCGCCGCCGCTCCCGTCATCCGGAACCAGCCGGGGCAGCAGCGCCCTCCTGAGGTCGGACGAGCGAGCGTATTAGCGGCGCAGACGCTGAGCAGGCTGATGGGCAGAGCTGAAGATGCGACGAAGACGCATGCTGACGCGCAGAAGCAAGACCATGTCAAGGTAAACATTGGGATCTTTTTGATTTATTTTCCAATTTTTTAATAACCTACCTCCCAATCAGCTGTTCTTTGCACCTACCTAACGTAATTGACATTTTTCGATAATATACAGTCACTACAATGGCTCCATTTTGCACATGAATTATTGAGCAATTACTTGGCAGGCCACTAGGGGGAAGCACCTCATAAGAGAGCCGGGGAAATGTACGGAAGTCTTCAGGCGAAGAAGACTGATGAGTCAATAGTATGAACTTAACAAAATATTTTGTGAGGCATACAAGGTTATTGGTTATAGATTTATGTGTCAATAATAAAACCATTCTTACATGTTGACCTCAGGGATTGTATTTCGTGCCAAAAAATCCTTGGATGTTTGCATCTTTCAGTCTTGTGAAAAGAAAGTTTTTGAATGTTCGAAACTTTAAGTATGACTTGAAATGACGATGACAAAATGAAACAATAAGATTAGATGAAACTAAACTAAAATAATAGCAACTAAAAAACCAGTAGGAATAAATACTGACTCTTCCTTTGCGTTTTGGCCACTCGGGGGCACTGTGGTGCCGTGCATCCATGGCGCACATACTTAAAATGAGTACAGAAGAGAGTTGTGATTGAATTCTATTAAAATAACTAATTGTTCACACATTGGGAAGAATTTGTGCCTTTGCGTAGCGTTATCTCACCTATGGGTATGCGTTCCCGCAGCGTTTGTGTGTGGATATTCTTTATTTGAAGGGAAAACACTCCCAAAGTCGATGCTAACTTCCTGTTAGCATTTGAATGGGCTCCTCCCTTTGCTTTTAGCATAAGCGCTAGGCTAGCGATGTTGCATTTAACCAATTGAGGTGTCATTAAAAAGCTTTAAAGGACGCTTAGGGACAATAGAATAACCAGAATAACATACGCTACACACGCGCTAGTTGCTAATGCTACGCAAACAAAATGGGGCATTCAGGGTACTTTCACAGTAACAGAAATTTTGGTTTTTTAATGATAACATTTTAAGGGGGAAACTGCTGGGCAATTGGCCAATAGTTTTGGCCGACGTTTGAAGGCCTGTAATCGGCCGATTATCATCTGTGGCCGATTAATCGGTCGGGACCTACCCCTACCCACCTGTCAAATCAATCATATTCATGCATTTCTGCAGGTAACCCCAGCAGACGTCCAATCTGCGCCAATCAGCGGTCCAGCCAGTCTGAGCTGCTCCGACCCGACCGGTTCTTCCTGCCAGAGTCCCAGCAGCTCGTCCGCCAACCAGACTCTGATCAGCACCGGAGCCACCAGCTGCACCGTGGAGGACCCCGACACGGACTGGTCGGTTCCGTCCGTGTCCGAGCGGAGTTACCCCGGCGCCAAACTTCCCGTTTTCCCCGCGACGGACGCGTACAGCATCGTGGGCTCGCTGACCGGAACCGCCGCGGCCACGACCCTACCCGGGGACCATCAACCCTTACGGATGGAGGACCTGCTCAACTTCCGTCTGAACCGGGTGACGTCGGACCCGTCGCAGCCGCCCTACGACTCGCTGCAGACTTACGAGTTCGAGGGCCGCGACTCTCGGGCCGAGTCGCTGAGCTCGCTGGGGAGCGATGACGGGAAGGACGACGAGCGAGGCGAGGACGGGAAGGACCCGGATCCGACGGCGGGAGGAATGGAGGAGCTCAACGACAAGTTCCAGCGGCTGGTGGCGCTCATCAGGGAGAGGAAGAGCAGCAAGCAGCAGGACCCGGGGGAGGATCCCGCCCAGACCGGCCAGGTGCAACCTGCTCCTTCGCAGACCAGCCAGATCCAAGAGAAAGCGGTTCTGAGGTGGGACTTTTAAGGGAAGGGGATTTGTTTTTCCGGGATAGTCCCACAGGGGAGGAGGACCCGGGAAGACTAAGGACATGCCTGAGAGACTACAGGCCTGATTTACGAAGATCCCAGATTGCAGACACTGAACCAACTGTAACAGGTGTGCAGTGGAAGAGGCAAACAAAAGTTTCTGTGAAAAAAATATTTTGGAGTAGCCACCACCTGGACAAAAGCCATCTTTTTGTTTGATTGAATTTTCTCTGGAGGTTACCTGCCCATTCGAATTTCAAGACCGGGACAGGACACCTGAAATATTTTCCTGGGAGTGGCCAGCACCCAAAAGCCGAGTTTTATCAGACGTGAGATGGCATGACTCCTTCTTGTGATTGGCGCAATCCGTTTTTGTTTCCGGTGTTTCACAAAGGTTTTTTCACAAACGCAAAACGTTAAGTCACCTCTTATAACCGCAGTCACGGTTACGCAAATTGGTACGACGTTTTGGTAAATCAGGTCCGAAGTCTCTCGGTTGGCCTGCGAGCGCTTTTGGAATGTCCCGGGAAGAACTGGACTACGTGGCTCGGGAGAAGGAAATCCGGGTTTCCCTTCTCAGGCTGCGACCCCGAAGATGATGGTTTTTTTTTTTTTTTCCGGGATTTCCTGGAAGCAGCGCGCGGGCGTATCACTATCAGCACCACCGTCACTCACATTTCACACCCGCCGTGATGGCAAATGCACAGAAAATCTTTCACTTTACGCGCTGGCTATTTAATAATGCACTTGGGCTTTCAACACAAAGCCTTATGAAAGATTCACATTGATTGAAATATTCATTTCCAAGCACAGCCGGAAATCTGCGTTGTTGGAAAAAATCGTCCCTCGTGCAATATTGATCGGGATTATGATATTGCATCGGAATGGGAGTGATGTGATTGGATGTCACTGTGAAGGCTTGTTGTGTGCTTTTGTCAAAGTTGAGTAAAACGACATCCTCGTGGAGATCAATCACAACTTTGGTGTTGGCTGATTTTGGCTCGTGTGTAGTCGGTCGGTTGCGAGGGGAAACGACGGATGATATTATTGACGCCGGGTTTTGATCATCATTTGGACTGGAAAACTTTCAACTTCCCATCACAAGGAATCCAAAAAGAAATTCTTACATTCCCATCTACCTTTTGTCCTATCAGCTTAACTCTACCTACCCACTTTCCTTCCTTCCTTCCTTCCTTCCTTCCTTCCTTCCTTCCTTCCTTCCTTCCTTCCTTCCTTCCTTCCTTCCTTCCTTTCTTCCTTCCTTCCTTCCTTCCTTCCTTCCTTCCAACAACCTACTTTCCTTCCTTCCCTTCCTTCCTTTCTTTGCACATACCTACTTTCATGTTCTGCTACCTACAGATTTCAAATGCCCTCATTCCTGCCTTCCATCCTTCTTTTTCCTTCCTTTCTTCTTTCCTTCCTTCCAACAACGTACTTTTCTTCTGTCACTTATCTATCCTTCCTTCCTACCAACTATCTGCCTTCCTTCCTTTCAACCAACCTACTTTCCTTCCTTCCTTCCTTCCTTCCTTCCTTTTTACCTACCTACTTTCATGTTCTGCTACCTACAGATTTCAAATGCCCTCATTCCTGCCTTCCATCCTTCTTTTTCCTTCCTTTCTTCTTTCCTTCCTTCCAACAACGTACTTTTCTTCTGTCACTTATCTATCCTTCCTTCCTACCAACTATCTGCCTTCCTTCCTTTCAACCAACCTACTTTCCTTCCTTCCTTCCTTCCTTCCTTTTTACCTACCTACTTTCATGTTCTGCTACCTACAGATTTTAAATGCCCTCATTTCTGCCTTCCTTCCTTCTTTTTCCTTCCTTCCTTCCTTCCTTCCTTCCTTCCTTCCAACAACGTACTTTTCTTCTGTCCTTTATCTATCCTTCCTTCTTACCAACTATCTGCCTTCCTTCCTTTCAACAACCTACTTTCCTTTCTTCCTTCCTTCCTTCCTTCCTTCCTTCCTTCCTTCCTTCCTTCCTTCCTTCCTTCCTTCCTTCCTTCCTTCCTTTGTAAAAACTACATACCCCTGTTTGAAGTAAAATAAATAAGGCCACAATAAATAATAATAATAATAAAAAAAAACTACTCCTACTCCTCCAAAAAAAAATGAAAAAAAGAAGGGAAAAAAAGGAAGAAAAGAAACACCCGCCCGAGTCAATGCCTGGTGTGAAGCGAGCTCACATCCTTCGACCAAACGTCTGCGTTCATTTAATGAGTTCCCCCAACAGCAAAAACGCAAACGTGTGACTCATTTCTGCAGCTGTTTGGAGACAAATCCGTTCATTTTTCCTCCGATAAAAGCGCACACGTTCGAACTTCAAATGTGATTATTCTTCCACTCCGCAAAGGAACGTTGCGTCTCTTAATCAAGTGCCGCTCGTACCAATGTGACACAATCACAGCAAATTTGAGAGCCACGTTCTTGCGTCATCAGAGGAAAAAAAAAAAAAAAACACAAGTGGACAGCTGCCAGGTTATAACATGTGGCGGCCATTTTAGAGAAAGGTTTAACCCAAGGTGAGTTTAATTTTTTTTTTAAACAGTTGTTCATAAACCAAATTGTGTATCAGGATGAAGTTCCACTCAGTTGAAATGAAGAAAGGTATACGTATAACGAGGTTAGTAGCCAGAGCTGGTGACATTTGTAGCTCATTTCTGCCCCTCACCTGCAACTCGAGGAAGTGCAGCTGTTCAATTTCATACGAAGACGCCATATTTGGTCATACAAACAGTTGGCTTTCTTTACCCAAAATTGTCGTTCGAGAAGGTGTGTCAAGCTATTTATCGTCAACTGTTAGCTTTTTTTTTTTTTTGGAGTGTCAGCATTATTCATCGGGCCGTGATTTCAACAATTAGATGGTAATCCCACATTGCGTTGACGTGCCAGGTGTTTTTCATCCCAGTTGAGACGAGGCGCCTCCGCCGCTGTCACTTCCCAGTCTGGCGTGTCGCGGAGATGAAAGATGGCGAGTTTGGGGGGGCTTCGTTACCCGCCTCATTTCGTTTTTGACACAACACGGAAGGCCTTTAAATCATTCACAACGTTTCCAACATTTGTGTCACGGCTCAAGACAGGAAATGCAGCTTCGTAAACACGTCGCGGAAATCTTTCAATCACACAATAACCTTGTGTTTTTCATACTCATTTTATTCATATTTAGAGTTATTAAGTATCTACAAATGTATCTAAAACCACATAGATTTAAAAAAAAAAAAAAAAAGAAGACTTACACAATGATTGAAAAACAGTTTCACATGACGACTGCACTGTATTAGGCATGGGCCAATATTAGATTCTGATGTTATGATAATCAACAGGAGAAAATGTGATGTCACAGAATTAAAATTACAGCTCTAAAAGATCATTAAAAAAAAAGATTTGGGTAAATAAAGTTTTTTTTTTAAATAACAAAATACGGATATTTTTTTTTCAAGAAACTTGAATCATGTAACGTTTAAATATGTTAACATTTTTTACAGTCTCGTCACTTGTGAGCTATTTTTAGAACAGACCCCTGTGCTACTCATGTTGTCCTTGGGTCTAACTAGAACATCGCGGAACCATTTTAGATTTTTATTTATTTATTTATTTTTCAGGACAATGCAAATTAATCACCAGAACCATCAAACTATTCATCGGCCCATGCCAATGCTGGATAATATAGACAATTCCCCCCTTCACACTGTTTGGAATTTGGAAATTACATCTGCGTGACTCGCTCGTCGTCGGAGAAGGCGACGTTAAAGAGGCCGCTCGGCTCCTTTCGCACGCTGCCGTTCGTCAGCGTTTTGGGCGACGGCGTCTCCACGTCGCCGTCCTCGTCCTCGGTGACGGCCTCCACGTTCTCCTTCTTCTTCCTGAAAGTAGAAAGTCAAAAAATGAGCTTGAATTTTCAAAAATATTTAATTGCATAGATTCAGCGGCAAACTATTCATAATTCATGTTATATTTAGTTTGTTTCATCTTTTTTTTTTATTTGTGTCCCATCTTGATGTCTTGTTTGCTTGTTTGACTTTTGGCTCCATTTCTTTCGCGTCAGGCTTGTTCCTTGTCAACCAATCACTGCCCTCCAGCCATGTCATGTCCAGATGTGCCTCGTTGTCTTAATTTGTTTGCATTTGGTCTCCTGTTGTCGGTAAGTCGCGTTTCCCTTGTCATCATGTTCCCTTGCCTCATCCAATTATTAGTATTACACATTTATATTAGGGGTGTCAAAAATTTTAATCGTAATTAATCGCATGACTTCAACAGTTAACGCACGATTAATTCATTTCTAAATGTACGATAAAATATTTTTTTCGAAGCTTTCATACTCTTGTTCACATAAAAGTGGAAAAATAATGTTAAGCTAATAGAAATATGGCTGCATCTTTTTGTCATTGATACAGCAATTTCATAATAATTCACAAAATTGAATTAATAAAAAAAAAAAAGATGTACTGTACTGTAAAAAACGAGTGTGATATCGATTTGTGTTGTCATTTTTCTGCCACTAGATGGCATCATTGCATTTGTAAGACGTTGGTGACAGCTCAGTGCATTTTTCCTTTTCATATTAACTTATTTGCTCCCAAAAACGTATAAATACTTTCTATTTTAAATGCTTTAAGAGTGCTGAAGACGTATTTATACGTTTTTTTTTTTTATGCTAGAGCATACAGAAGGCTTTGATTCAGCCTCTTATCTGCAAGGAACAGTTGCAGAAATGGTTATTACACAAACAGCCAGCAGGTGGCAGCAAAACAAAGGAGGTCAACCAGGACTATGTTGAAAAAAAAGCTCACAATTCTAAACAGACTGTGAAAATTGATTAAAATTAGCTATATTCTAATGCTAATTGCTGCAAAATGGAAACAGATAGAAATGTACTTTTTTTTCCCCGATGAAAGAAGAGACTTTAATCTTTCTTTTGATAGGTTCCATGTTTTTATCGCAATAGAACACAATATTCAAAATCCAGTAAAAGAGCCGGGAGCGAACGGGATTGCTTCTGTGAAACTGGTTGGGAGCGAATAAGAGCTATGTAATTTTTATTTTTTATTTTATTTTTGTTAAACCCACCGTCTCTTCTGCACCGCCGAGGAGGCGACGAGGACGACGAAGCCCGCGCACACGGCGCCCATCACCACCCCGAAGGCGATGAGCCACGGCGGCGTGGCGGGCAGCGCGGGAGCCGCCAGAGTGGGCGAGATGCCAACGAACTCCAGAGTGCGCTCCGTCAGCAGGAAGGCGCTGTTGATGCGGTTCCGGGACTTCCTGGCGGGTACAATTGGCAAGTGACATCATTTACGCGGCAAGGAGGAGGCTTGACTGGATCTCGCTTTTATTGGGTGAAAATGTTACTTTGAACTTAGTTTAAATTATAAGTTCAAGCTTTTTTTTTTCCCCCAATAAATAACAATTGGATGTGGTTAGCCTGACTTAGTTTTTGTTTTAAGCTTTGAAACAATATTGACTTAAATAGCATATCAGTTTTCACCATTAAATTAAATTCAATTCCAATCATCTATTCCATCTTAAAAAATATATTTATGATATTATTATTTTATTATATTTATTATAGATTAATTGTTCAGATACCTTGTTTAACTGAAAATTGTGAAAATTCTCAGAATTTCAACTCTCAGCAATAAATATTTCCAGATTTGTTTGTAGTCTTCCATGTAAGCAGGCCAATTATCTTTTTGCATAATCAGAATGTGGCATCTGCTTTTACTTTGGAAAACTATGATCATCATTTCTGCCGATTTTCTAACGACTCTGATGAACCAAACCAGGAATGGAAATAAATAAATATTCATCAATTATTCATTAGATTGATCTATTAAAAAATAATACTACGTTGCAGCCATATTTTTGGTTTACATGTTTATAATAAAGAAAAAAATAGTGCTGCGTGGTATAAAAACAATAAAAGAGAATGTAATGAAATGAACTAGATTTATAAACTATTCACCAAACATACGGTCATATTTTATTAGCCTCATAGCATAATTGCCTATGTCGCTTTTAAATTACTGTTACACGATCAATACAAACTAGACTAAGTGCAATTTCTGGAGAAATTGCGTGGGAATGCTGAAAGTTGAATGCTAAGATTTGAATGCATTTGGAATGCTTATGAGGTAAATTGAGAGATAAATTATGGCCTCCCGGTTACTGGACAATGCGCTTTACCAACTGTGCCACTGAGCAGTTTCAGACACCTGTTAATGATGATAAGTTATATGTATGGAAGTGGGCGTGGAAAGTGATACTTAGAAAAAGTTCAACGTCTGTCCCATTGAAAATGAATAGGGAAAAGAAGTTAAATTAGAAGTTAAATTGTGCAAATACTGTAATTGATGTGGAATCAGACGATATATACCCCGGGAGGCGTGGATTTTTGAAGCTAGTTGAAATTTGAACAATGTCAATTGGAAGTATTATGTGGGAGTTGTTATGCAGGAAAAAAAAATGTGTGGAGAATAAAAATCACAATAACATACGTGGGAATGCTTCAGCATTCTCACAACTAGACTAAGTGCAATTTCTGGAGAAATTGCGTGGGAATGCTGAATGGAAATTGAGAGATAAATTGTGAAATTATAACCACCTGTTTACTGGACAATGCACTTCACCGACTGTGCCACTGAGCAGCATCACACACCTGGTAATGATGATCATTTATATATATGGAAGTGGGCGTGGAAAGTGATACTTAGAAAAAGTTCAATGACTGTCCCATTGAAAATGAATACGTGAATATTAAATGTTAAATTGTGCAAATACTGTAAGTAATGTGGACTCAGACGATATATAGGCGTGAATTTTTTGAAGCTAGTTGAAATTTGAACAATGTAAATTGGAAGTATTATACGGGAGTTGTTAGGCAGCAAAAAAAGTGTGGAGAATAAAAACCACAATGACATTCCCACAATAAAATATTTTTTTCTTGTTTAAAAAAAACATTCTAATATGACTACTTGGGTAACGACAGTAAATGAAATGATTTTTTTAAGGGGCGTGGCCTAGAAGCTGGAATGCGGTTGGTGGGCGCTATACTCATTGTTTTTTTTGTTTTGTTTGTTTTTTCAGTACAATGATTAAAGAAAAAAACCCACATTGCAAATCCACAACATGCCACTAAAACTCATTTGGCGTGAGACAAAATGTCCCCAAACAGCCAGTAAGCGGTCGGTCACGTCACCTGACCGCCAGCTCCACCTCGCCGCCGTCCACCAAGCGGCTGGCGTCGTTTGGCCACGTGACCACGAACCAGAAGGACACCCGCGGCGTCTCGTCACAAACCACGATGTTGGCCACTCTGTGGAGACGTTCCCATAAACAAATAAAATACAACTCATTGGCTTTTATGGAGCGATAGTCCACATGCTGAATTTTTTTTTTTTTTTTTTTTGCAACGTGCATGTACTGTACTATGAACCCTTACATACACTGTTGAATGTGACTGCAATAAAAGTACACTAAATGGCTTCGTTTCACTGAAATTTGATGACAAAGCACGTAAAAATGAAAATATTCAACAATGTGATGGTGAAAATCTTGAAATTGATCAACTGCACTTTGCAGTACGTTAATATTTGTCGTAAAAGTTTATGATTACACTGCCACATCGATGGCATTTGTTAACCCGTCTATAATATGCCCCATTATGTGTTAGCATTAAGCTAACAGAGGCTATAGTTGTTTGACTGAACATCTTGGAGCCTCTTTTTGGAAGAATTCTCTCCCGGCTGGTTTCTTGACATGAATTAAGTAGAGTTCAATTCACTTGCCGTGTATGTAACGGTTAAAAAAAAACACCAAAAATATTTGTTTCCTTACTCAAATTGCTCCCCCTGCAAATGAGTCCTCATGGCGAACGCCAGCGTGGCTCGGAAGAGGAACATTTCGTTTTGGTTCCAGACATACTGCATTAAACAAAGAAAAAACAATAAAAAGAAGAAGAGCACATCAAAGGCTTGTAGAGGGTCGCCAGATGGGCCCGGTCGCCATGGCAACAGGGGCCGTTAGCTTCTATTAGCATGCTTAATGATGATGGAACCAGATAGCACTCACTGCATCGTCTCCCAGGGCCGTTCGGATGCTCAGTCGAACTTTGTAGCCATCCGAAGCGCCTGCAACCATAAAAAAAAAAAGGAGAAAATTATTTCAGAAGTGATTTTGGAAGTCGTTAGCTGAGCTAATAGCACACAGAACTGCAATTAGTAGCTACACATTTTGTTCTTTTACCATTTTTTGTTGTTGTTAGAGTGCTACTTTGTTATTTTAAAAAAATGGCTACAACACTTAAGTACGATAGCGATACCCTTAATGAGATCACGTGAGGAAAAACATTGTAGCTTTTCGACAAAGTACGAAAATTTATGGAACTTGTGGAACTTGCCAGTGTGACGTAAACATCTTTAACTGGCGAGTACGTTTATTCGCAAATACTTGGACCATCTTTGCTCATGATAGCAACGAAAAAATGTATACATATATAAGAGCTAGTCGATAAGATTTTTTATTTTTTTTTGTTCCTACCTGGTGCGCAGAGCTGCTGAGCCGACGAAAGCGCCAAAGACAGCAGAAAAATGACCTTTCCCGACATTTTCCTAAGTGAATGTGTGGCCGCTCGCAGTCAAGTTTAATGGTTAAACCAGGACGCACCTGAATTAACCTGCCTGGCCGCGGGACTCTCCTCCCTTTTGGGGGAAACTGTAAACTGGCGAAAAAAAAAGAAAAAAAAGTGTTTGTTCAGGCTTCGGTGTGGGAGAGGTGACCTCTCCGATGAAAAAAAACCCCCACCAGCTTTGAGTCTGTTTACTCAGCGCGGAACAATGTGCCGACCGCTCGGTACCAGCCGTGCACTAAATGTTCTGACCTGACACGTGTAGTCGACGTTAGTAAGAATGTGCTTCGTTTTAGTTGCACGCCGCTGTTACATCCTCATAAACAATCCTTTGAGCAAAGGTGAACGACTTTGGCTGCGATATTGGCGTACAAATGGCAAAAGTGGGATGCACACTCGCAGTTAATCATCCATTCCGCGGCCGGTTAATTGTTGAACGAGCGTCGAGTGAAGGATTTAGCTCTTAAGAAAACATTTTACAGTCAGAAGTGCAGCGAAATGAGCCCAAATGTGTCGTTTATATATCACAGTGCAATCCCCAGATAACATGATGCAAGTATATCCCCTAGTCTGAGCTGGACTGGTACAAAAAATCGACAAGGGCATTGAAACAAATACAGCAAGTAAATGATTAAAAAATACATTGCGCCATTTCGCTAAATGTAATTTTTATACAGTAATTAGCGGGAGTCCAGTTTTTCTTCAATGACCCTTAACGGAGACATCGTAGCTCGGCTAGGCTAATCGTTTCTCTGTTTTACTCTTTGTATTTCACTTCATCATATTTGAGGAGAGACTAGCATGCTAATCTAGGCAGGCTAAGCTAGGCTAATCCTTTCTCTGTTTTACTCTGTATTTCACTTCATCATATTTGAGGATAGACTAGCATGCTAATCTAGGCAGGCTAGGCTTACCGTAGCTAAAATAGGCTAATCGTTTCTCTGTTTTACTCTTTGTATTTCACTTCATCATATTTGAGGAAAGACTAGCATGCTAATCTAGGCAGGCTAGGCTAACCGTAGCTAGGCTAGGCTAATTGTTTCTCTATTTTACTCTGTATTTCACTTTATCATATTTGAGGACAGACTAGCATGCTAATCTAGGCAGGCTAGGCTAACCGTAGCTAGGCTAGGCTAATCGTTTCTCTGTTTTACTCTGTATTTCACTTGATCATATTTGAGGATAGACTAGCATGCTAATCTAGGCAGGCTAGGCTAATCGTAGCTAGGCTAGGCTAATCGTTTCTCGGTCTTACTCTGTATTTCACTTTATCATATTTGAGGATAGACTAGACTTGCTAATCTAGGCAGGCTAGGCTAACCGTAGCTAGGCTAGGCTAATTGTTTCTCTGTTTTACTCTGTATTTCACTTTATCATATTTGAAGATAGACTAGCATGCTAATCTAGGCAGGCTAGGCTAATCATAGCTAGGGTAGGTTAATCGTTTCTCTGTTTTACACTTTGTATTTCACTTTATCATATTTGAGGGTAGACTAGCATGCTAATCTCGGCAGGCTAGGCTAACCATAGCTAGGCTAGGCTAATCGTTTCTCTGTTTTACTCTTGTATTTCACGTTATCATATTTATAGATGCATGCTAATCTGGGCAGGCTAGTCTAGCAGCTAAAGTATATCCACACACTTGCAACATAGTATGGCCATATGCCGAAATAGTTGTAAAATGAATGGAAATGTTGTGAGGAAGAAGCTTAACGACCATAAAATCCAAAATATTGTTTCGAGGTTGAAGTAGGCTTAAGTACAGATGTCCACATTAATTTTGTAACCTCAAGATGAGGCTTAACATCCATAAAATCCAAAATATTGAGGCGAACATTTTTTATATTTTCCCAGGTTGAATTGAACATAAGTAGAGATGATGTCCACATTTTGTTCATGACTGATCACAGTTTTCTAACATTTAGCAACATTATGCTTTATTGTGCTCATGTTAAGCGTATTAGACAGTCCCCCAGCGAGCATCCCAGCACTGTTAAAAATTCTTTGCAATATGATTGGATGAGAGGAAGCAATGCCATAACGTCGTCATTTCTGCACTTCGTTTCACTTATTCAGAAAACTCCGATATTTGGTGAGTGTTTGTCTTGAGATAAGTACTAACTATAACGCATCTCAAACGACCCAAACTTTTTGTGATTTGAGCAATTCCGAATCTGAGGCTGTTAATCTTTGAGCACAAATTAAAGTCTCCAAATTAGTATCCAAATCACATAATAAAACAACAAAAGTGCTTCTGCCTCAGTAGACATTGAACTTTCTATTCTCTCATTACTTGTTTTTATCACAGTGAGATTGTGCAAGCAGACTACAATAAAAAGGTATTTACAATCAAGCTGGAACCCAGTTAAACTTTGTGATCCCTCATGACCAGAAACAATAAACACATAAATGAATAGTGCTGCCCTGTGCTGTTCCATTCAATTGTACGCAAGTAAGTAAGAGTGACATCATAAGTGAATTATTGTTTTAAAAAAAAAAAAAAAGAAGAAAAAAAAGACGGAGGTGCAGTTATTTTTCTTGGCCACATGATGGCAGTGCTCCACAATACCCCAACCAAGACAAACTTGAAAGCTGTCACATGCAGTATTATATTGAATTTCAAAATATATTGTTTTATTTTAAATTTCGTGATGCTTTCAAGGAAAAACGTTTTGGAAAATTGCCTCTTTTTTTTGTAAATTTATGTGTGTACTTTAAACAAATATCGTAGTGCCTTGAACCTTCAACAGTTCCAGATTATGTGATTTTTGTGAGAGGAAATAAATAATAATTTCTCCTTTTAAGTGAGTTTAAATGATCTATTTTTCTGTGTCCAGTATTTACATTGTTTTGTGGGATATTATAATAATGCAAATAGTTTACAATTTGACTTTAAATGTATGTTTCATAGTATGGACTGTTTATACAGTAATCCTGCTAGCTAACAAGCTACACGCTTCTCATTGACTACCATAAAATAAAGGCACTCCATCGCCCCCTAGCAGTCGTGAAAATGTACTGCAACGCAATCGGGCCTGTTGTGACAGTGTGCTTTGTTTTGTTTTAAACTTGACTGGTAATTATTTATATTTATGGGTTTCTAAGTGTATATTCACCATTTAAAAGTTTAACTTTTGGCAAATGACTACCTCTATTTGGATTTCATTGATTTCCTGATAGTGATATTTATTCTTTGTGGCATTTAAGATTATTTTTTTAATGCACCCTGTCGGTTTTTTGCTAACTGTCTTCTTCTTCTAAACTTCTAGTTGTCTACAATAATAATATATGTGTAATATAAGATTTTTTTTTTTTTTATGGCTTTTGATAGTTAGCTTGCTACATTAGCAGCTAGCATCCTTGAGGGTGAGCGCAAATGTATTTCAGTGCTCTACCGCCCCCAGCAGCCGCGGCGTGGCACTGCAGCTCGATTGTATCATCATGACGGCCAACAGCAGGGAGTGAATGATCCGCAGCTGAGGTGTGAACGGCAGCCGGGGTGCGTGTACGGTGCAGTATGATGATCACCCGGTTGTAGCGCAGCGGCGGCGGCGGCGGCGGTGGTGGTCAGGAGCGAGCAAATGGAGCAGGAAGGCGGCGGCGGTGGCGCCGGTGGTGTGATCCCGCTGCATGAGCACGAGCAGCGGTACTACTCGGGTCTGCACGGGCTGTGTCAGGCGGATCCCTCCGGGAAGCAGCTGTCCTCCTCCAAGGTGGCAGAGCTCTTCAAGGCGTCCCAGCTGCCTGCTGACGTGCTGCACAAGGTGAGTGTGAAGGGGGTGAGGGTGTGGGGCTGTGGGGGGGTCGTGCAGGGGGCACACCTTAACACACCGTTTGCCAAGGCACAGGAAAAATAGCTAAACAAAAAAAAAATGTCAACAACAAAGGGTTAGATGGGTTAATTTATGTACCATTTAACTTTTTATACAAAGTGGTGTACTATGCCAAAATAAATAGTGCTGTTTGTACTATAATTGTATTTAATATTAATTTAAGCCACTGCAACATTGCAGTCAACTGAAATGATTCTATTAAATGTACTACTCATAAAAGGTAAATAAAACTATACCTAACTAAATACATTTTTTTTAAACAAGCAGACATCCAGATTAAATGCAAATGTTTAAAACATTAAATACAACTGAAGTGCACTTGGGTGATGATGTGTTTGCATACCACTAGATGGAGCCTGCAAACCACTTATAGTGGTTTATAGCTTGCGCTCGGGCACTGTCGTCCCAAAAAACAAATAACAAATCAAGCGCAGTGTGAAAAGGGCCTAGAATCGAACCAAAAATGGACGACGTCGAAACGCATGATGTTTGAGGGATGGGTTAAATAATTGATTTTTTAATTGCTTGTATTAATGGCAGACATAGAAGTTTATAGCAGACCATAGAGCTGATGTTGGCTAGCAAGCTAGCCGTTATGTTTTGCTATATTACAGAACGATAACCCAAGCAAACATTTTCTACATACAGGACCTGTGAAAAACGCTTCCCACAAATCTGCACGAAATGAACGCACTGTAGCATTTGTATGAACGCTATGCTAGGTGAGGCTAGTAGCCGCAGCTTTATGAGCTAGCTAGCTAGCAAGCTAAGCCGTTATATTTTGGTAAATTACAGAAAGAGAACCCAAGGAAACATTTTATACATACAGAACCTGTGAAAAATGCTTCCCACAAATCCACAAAATGAGCGCACTGTAGCATTTGTATGAACGCGATGCTAGGTGAGGCTAGTTGCCGCAGCTTTATGAGCTAGCTGCTTTGAGTGTTTTTTTTTTTTTTGCTGAGCCATCGTGAAGCTTTAACAGATTTGTGCATTCGTTCCGGTGGGAGTTTTCCAGGGGGTTCGTCACCACCCACCCGTCCCTTATTGTGCCTGTCGATGTGCTCCGGCAGGAAGTTTGTCACGGCGCTCATGCGGCTTCCTTCCTGCCTGCCGCAGATCGGGGTTGATTGACAGCAGGCGCTTTGGGCCTCGGGCAGGATCCGTGCGATGACTCTTGTACTCCTCGTCGTTGGTTTTGGGATTTTCCAGTATCCACTGGCAGTTTTTGAAGTCTAAAGTCGATTTTTATTATTTTTTTTGCTTCGTTTTGAGCATTCATTTAAATCACGAATGTGCTTGAAACACTTCTCCACTAGATGGCGACGGTGAGCGTCACAATATGCGACCACCATCAGATCTTGCCGTGAAAGATGTTTTGAGTTTTTGCGCCCTCATTTTCTTGCTTTTTGCTTCCTAGAAAGTGATTGCGAAGAAGGAGAAGCTGAGGCTATCCCCACATTGTCTCTTTTATTCTCGCCCACCTCCTCTGTCTGTGGCAACCTTCTCCTTCCTTGACTGTTATTCTATCTTTTAATGGTTTAATAAAAGTGACAAAGTATAACATACTATATGTGCAGCGTGAGAAGCCAATACAGGCTCGCTGTTTATCGTCGCAGGGCGTCCATAGATCAAATGGCTCAATGTGCGAGTTGCAAACTGTCATTTTTACGAGACGCTCCAGTCCAAGCCGGTTTCGACCACTTTGTGCCCTTTTTTTTCCTGTTATAGTGGGAAGTAGGGGAACCCTCTGTTCCAAATGAGCAATCAAACAATATGACAAGCACAATGTTCTGTGACAACTATTTTTAAAAGTGTTGTGATACAAAAATGGTTGTGACCAGCTGGTAACGAGCAGCCAGCAAATACGATTCTGCTGATTTACATTCCAGGGCCTTGTAGCGTGATAGCTTGATTTAAGGCACGGACTTGCAATTGGTCACGCTGACCTGTTGTGTAAATCCAATCTTTCGGAGTCTTTTTAGTGACAAATCTCAGCTCCCGGATCGCATTCCACTTGAGCGGATGAACTTTATTAACCTTTCACGACCACGTATAATGAAGTTATTGTTGTTAGCAGTCGGACGGAGTCGAGGCTCCAGGTTGTCTGTATGCCAATTACGTTAGTAGACATTTGTCCACGACAATGGAACTTGATAACCATTCTTTTTGTTTGTGAAGTTAGCTCTGGTATAATAGCTTGCTAGTCAGTTAATTCAAAACTTGCAGCATTTCTTGTATAAGGTGAACATTTCTGAAATGTTTTCCCATTTTTTTTTACAAGGCAGAAGAATTCAAATAATTTTGTTTTCAACTGAATTGTACAGGTTTCATGTTACATTAATAGGGGTGTGAATTGCCTCGTACCTGACGATTCGATTCGTATCACGATTCACAGGTCACGATTCGATTCGATACCGATTAATCCCGATACGAATTTATAAGTCGATTGTTGCGATTTTTTTTTCATTCAAATTTAGAAAATACTAATCAGTAAGCTTGTAGAGTGTAAGATTTATATGAAAATGTATTATTTATTTATCTGAAATTTCAGTCTTATAGAGGTTGTAATCTGTTTCATGTTTGAACAGCATTAAAATAAAATATTAAGGCTTAATGTTCCGTTCATATAACATTCTTCCATGCTCAAGGTGTGAATCCTAAAAAAATAAAAAATAAAAAAATAAATCGATTCTGCCGATTATTGAATCGATTCGAGAATCGCGCGATGTAGTATCGCGATATATCGCCGAATCGATTTTTCTTTTTAACACCTATACATTAATGTTGGAAATGATTTATCTTGTTCTTATTTTACATATCACGTAAGTGAACTTGGCATTTGGCATAGCCACATTAAAAAAAAAAACAAAAAAAAAAACAATGTTACATTTACAGTTTTCCTTGAAAATAATAGAGAACAGGCCAGGGTGACTCAAAATGAATGACAGCATTTTATGATCAAATATTCTATGAAGGAAAAATAGCAACAAAAAAAAAACTATCATCAAACTTCCTCCTTGCTATGTCACTCCATTTGCACTTTGAACTCCAACTTTTGTTAGTTTGACTTTGTTTTAATCCGGACTTTTCCGTCCAGGTGACGGAGGTGTGCGGCGCCAAGCGCGCCGGCTACTTCGGCACGGCTCACTTCTACGTGGCCCTCAAGCTGCTCGCCGCCGCCCAGGCCGGCCTGCCCGTCCACCTGCAGAGCACGTCGGCCAGTAAGTCTCCAAGGGGGATCAAGGAGATTATTTTCAACCTGACGGGGATTTGCGGCGTAATCTCGCGTTGGCAGGCTGTCGATAAGCAGGTTAACGCGCTCAGCTCAGTTCACTCCAATGGACGCCTAAACGTTCGTTTGAGATGTTCTGGAAATTGCGTTGCATTGTGGGACGCGGTCGCCATTTTGGGTCGGCAGTTTCCATGGTGAACGTCAACAAAGCCAAATCAAACCCATGTCTTTTTTTTTTTTTTTTTTTTTTTTCTTTTTTCAACCGGGTTTCTAATAACTCTGTCTATCGCAGATCTACCTCTACCCAGATTTGTGGGGATCAAGACAGAACCCGAGATGAGATACGGCGGCATCGAGGCCCAGTGCGACAGGGTCCGATGTTTGGACGTGGGTGCAGAGCAGAAGGTAATCTGGATTCCCGCTGCACGTCCTTATGCTCAGTTCGGAATTAGAGCACATGCGCCATTTCCTGAAACCACATCTGGTGTTATTGGGTGTCATCCAAATGTAGTGGTACCTGAAGTTACGAACTTAAGAGGTTCTATGACCTGAAACGCTCATAAGTCGAGGTGATATTTCCCATTAACTCATCCACTGGCAGCCATTTTCACTGTATTACTGGATTTTGACTGATTTTTGAAAGGCCCACAAAATATTGTGTTCTATTGCTATAAAAACATGGAACCTACCAAAAGAAAGATTAGAGTCTCATCTTTTATCAAGAAAAAAAAAAAAAAGTATATTTCTATCTATTAGAATATAGCCAAGTTTCATCATTATTTACACATTTGCTTGGAACTGTGAGGAAACAGCTTGTTGATCTCTTATACTCTGCTGCCACCTGCTGGCCGTTTTTGTCATTACTATCATTTTTTTCTCTGTCGTTGAGAGGCTGCATCAAAGCCTTCTGTATGCTCTAGCATAAAAATAAAACAAAACAAAAACGTATAAATACGTCTTTGGGACACGTAATACATTTAAAATAGAACGTATTTATACGTTTTTGGCAGCAATTGAGTTATAATGAATGTAAATGCGATTAATCCGTTCCAGCCCCAAAACTAAGTTACTTACCTTAACAAAATGGTTGTATGCTTTAGATCTTGAGATGTTTTTGGGGGGGGGGGTTCTGTTTATAACTTTTCTTCAAAAGTTTTAGTTGGGTTGTTTTGTTGTTTTTTTTTTAGCCTTCCATGTCCAGCCAGCAGTGCTATGTCACTCCCAGCAGCTCAGCCAATTAACACTTTTAAGAATGAAGATAAAGCTCAAAAAGACATTCGGCGCCGCCATTAAACATTAAAGCAGAAAGCGCCTCCATTCGGAAAGGTCAGCCAAGGAACAAAATGTTCCACTAATGAAGCGTTCCGCAGACCGTTTGGATGTGGAAAAGCTCTTTTCGCCGTGATGTCACAGAAGACGGAGATTTCCACGGATGGGCAAACCCTTTTGTCGTTTGACCAAGGCGGAATTTTTCATCTCTGTTGTGCGACATATCAGTCAAAAAAAAAAGATGATGCTAAATTGTTTGGAAAGGAGATGTGGTCATTATTTTTAGTTTTAGCGCGTTTTGTGTATGTTTTTTTTTTTTTTTTTTTGGAAGGAGCCGCCGCCGCTGCCGGGCAGCTCGCCGCCTCGCTCCCCGCTGGCGTACCACACCTACCAGTACGGCACGCCAAAAGAACGACAGATGGCCGACTCGTACGTGGGTATGACATAGTTCTCATAAGGAGCTATATTATATAATATGGAGGACCAAAACTGCCAAAATTCAAAATAAATCAATGATGAAATAAATAAATAAATGACTAAAAGTGCAAGTAAAAATGAATATTAAAAAAAATATAATTAAAAAATTATATCTAAAAAAAAATTAAATATAAATGGAAATAAATCCGTTTTTATTTTCACTTTTCATTTATTTATTGAGTCATTTATTTATCTATTTATTTAGTCATTTATCAATTTATTTAGTCATTTATTTATCAATGTATTTATTTATTTAGTCATTTATTTATTTAGTCATTTATTTATTTTGAATTTTGGCAGTGTTTGGGCCGTACTTTTAATTTGAATAACATTTCAACTTGGCAGGACCCCCCAACCCCCTCCCCCCGCACAAAAAAAAAAAAACAACGCCAAAATTCAAAATAAATAAATGAGTAAATAAATACATGACTGAATAAATAAATAAATACATGACTAAATAAATAGATAAATAAATGACTAAATAAATAGGTAAATGACTAAATACATAAATGACAAAAAGTGAAAATAAAAACTGATTTATTTCCATTTATATTTATTTTTTTGTATATAATTTTTAAACTATTTTTTTTTTTATTTTCATTTTTATTTTCACTTTTATTCATTTATTTATTTAGTCATTTATTTATTTTGGATTTTGGCAGTTTTGGTCCTCCATAATATTATAGGGCTCGAACCATTGTTTTAATAATCAAGTAATGTTGATTTCTTTAATGAAACAGATTAATTGCTCATTGTTTTTCAAAGCAAAAAAAATAATAATGTTTGCTAATATTTGATTATAATTTAACAAAAAGAGAATCGGTCTGCTTTCATGGAGGACGACAGAAATCTGAATATTTACACATGAGAGGCAGAAATTCTGAGAATGTGGACAATATTAAATTCTACAGGTTTATTAATTTGATAATTGATTCGCGCTGTTAATGTAATCAACCGTAGAGAGGGGGGACCAGCGGGAGTGTGACGATGACGACCCCTGGAGGATCACAGAGGAACAGCGCGAGTACTACACCAATCAGTTTAAAAGCCTGCAGCCCGACCTGGGGGCTCTAATACTGGGTATGATGAACCCGCACTCCCCAAATATACTTTTTACAAATACAAATTATCCTTACAATATTCACCCAGGTGTAAAAGTGGATTTAACCCGTTTTTTTTTTTTTTTTTTTTTTTTTTTTTTTTTTTTTTTTTCTCAGGTGCTGTTGCAAAGAACTTCTTCACAAAGTCCAAACTTCCCATACCGGAACTGTCACACATTTGGCAAGTGATGATTATATATTGTAATAAAGGGCTAAATTACTCAAATTAAGTTTGAGACCGGTTTTAAATTAGGCAAAAAGGTGGTAAATTCTTTCTGCTCTTAATAAAAAAGGGGAAATGGGCTATGCTATGCTATGCTATGCTATGCTATGCCACACGCTAACATGCTAAAATACATTTAGTCTGTGTTTCCCGATCCCGAATCAGAATATAGTGGACTAAAAATGAGCGGGAATATGACATAATCTCATTATTACCACATTTTAATATATTTTATGACCAACTGTGTGATTTTGTAAGCCACACAGGACTAGCTGCTATGTTAGCCTAGCAACCGCCATGTTCTCAAACGTTTCCTTTTCTAATGAGTCCTAGTTTGTATGTTTATGACAGCAGCTGTTAAACTGGGATGTTTTTATTTTATTTATTTATTTGTTTGTTTGTTTATTTTGAAATATAGTATGAAATTACTTAGGTAGTGGTTTTAGCACTTTTTTTTTTTAAAAAAAAGCTTGTTTTGTCAAAAGGATCAATTCTCAAAGTGTGGGCTCCCTCTAGTGGTATGTTGAGGAATCTGAGGTATGCTATGTTTATTTTTATTTTTTAAATGCAGTGGGGGGTTTCCCCCCCATGTGTTTTTTTTTTTTTTTTTCTTTTTCTTTTTCTGCATTATAATGACTCCGTTCCATTGAAGTCTTTATTTCTTTTTCCAATTTTTTCAAGCTCTTTTGAACTGTCGTCTCTTTCAGGGAACTGAGCGACGTGGACCGGGACGGCGCTTTAACCTTCCCGGAGTTCTGCGCCGCCTTCCACTTGATTGTGGCGCGCAAGAACGGCTACCCGCTTCCCGAGAGCCTCCCCGCCGGCCTGCATCCCGGATTCGGACCGCCACACGAGGACGTCCCACCTCAAGTATGTGAAGTTGAATTCGCAGCAATGGTGGTTTCAAAGTGCTTTATAAATCAAATTGAGTCGAGTTGAAGCAAAAATATTTTAATATTGATTTAAATTCTGTTTAATGATGTCATTACTGTGTGTTGTGCTCAAATGCAATAATATAAAATTGTATGGACAGAAGTGAAATCACATGCGTGTGTCAAAGGATCGCATATACACAACAAATTGATGGATACGTTTTGAAAATGGAAGTCAAGGAAAATATTTTTACATTGTTAAAAGGTGTTTGGTAGCAAAAAGGCTTAAAATGGTTATTAGGTTATTAAAAGTGAAGGAAATGTGTATTTTAATATTGATGTTGTTGTTGTGTTTTGTTTTGTTTTTCCCCACCCAGCATTCCCAGTTTCTGGTCGCCCTCGACGATGGCGCAACAGGATTCCGTCAGATGGTAAAAGATAAATAAATATACCAGGTGTCCTTTTCTGCTTTCATGTAAAGTGTCATTTTGTGCCAGCAGGGGGCGCCATTAACCTAAATTTACATACATTGCAGTTGAGCAAAGCCTCATTTTGCAATGATTTATAAAGTGTGGTCGGTTGTACTGAATTAGTTTTATCCTCAAAATGTCTAATGTTGTTTGTATTTTTTTTCTACAATAAAATTTCAAACATGGAATTAAATTATTTTATTTAATTCTTTTTTATTTATTTTTGCTAGTTCTTAGTGTAAGTAGCTTGTTTTTTTTAAATTTATTTATTTATTTATTTTTTAAATGCTGTCAGTACATTTGTTTATCAATTTTCAATTGTATTGACCTTCTAAGCTTGTTTTGTTTTCAAACATTATTTTTAGATCCGATTTTTATTTACCGGTAACTGAACAATTTTTCTAGGTGGTTACAAAAAAAAAACAATAAAAATGGAGAACCACATGATTCTATTAATATTCATGCTTTTGTTGTCATGTAGGATCAGAGCATCAAGCTCCCGACATGTGCGGCCAAGACCAAACAAGATTCCAAAGAGGACGCAAATAAAAAACAAGGTTAAGGAAAAATACACGCATATTATATATTTATGACTGATGGCAATTTTACTGATGATGTCACTGATCATTGTGATATTGCAGAATGCAGTTTCAGGGGCGTGGAGACGTTAAAAGAGGGAGCCACTCTGCAATTTGTCACCTTTTCCCACAGGCCAGGTAATGCAAATAAATAATATTCATTCGGAGTAAAAGCAATCAACATTAACTAATTTACTCCCAATAACGTATAAATACGTTTTTTTTCTAATGTTCTAAGTGTCCCAAAGACGTATTTATACGTTGTTGTTTTTTGTTTGTTTTTTTTATGCTAGAGCATACAGGTTTTGATGCAGCCTCTCAACTGCAAAGAACGGTTGCAGAAATGGTAGTTATTACACAAACGGCCAGCAGGTGGCAGCAGAGCAAAAGAGATCAACCAGGGCCAAACTTAGCTCTCTTCTAATGCTAATTTCTGAAAAACGGAAAAAGATAGAAACATACTTTTTTTTTCCTGATGAAAGAAGAGACTTTAATCTTTCTTTTGGTAGGTTCCATGCTTTTATAGCAATTGAACACAATATTCTGTGAGCCTTGCAAAATCTGTCAAAATCCAGTAAAACAGCCGGGAGCGAACGGGATTGCGAAATGTGAAAATGGCGGCGAGTCAATGAGTTAATCATCCACAATATCGGAGGTAGCTTATGGTGTACCTAATGATGTGACCGAATTTTTTTTCTAATTTTCTAAAAGCAAATGTTTTTTTTTTGTTTTTTTTTTCTCCTGACAGAGCTGTCCTCTCATGACCTCGACCCGCACAGCAAGCTGAAAACTCGACCGAGGTTCGGTTCGAAAGCGCTCGATTGGGTCGGGGCGCCAATTGTTCAATCAGGACCGTCATCTGCCCTCCAGGTCCTACTCCAGCACCTCCATTGACGACGCCATGAGGAAGGCCGAGGAGCCTCCCACGCCGCCGCCTCGACCCCAGAAGAAAAGCCACTCCAGGGCCTCCTCGCTCGACCTCAACAAGCTCTTCCAGCAGGGGGCGCCAGGTGCCTTTCACTCGCTTCAATTCCCACTCTTACAACTTCTGGTTTTGATTGTGAAACTTGACGGTGACACTTGTGATGATGCTTTCCTTGATTTCAAAAGGGGTGAAGAGCGGATGGTTGCCGCCTCCGCCAGCGCTCCCGCCCAGACCGTCCGCCTTGCAGGTTTGATTCGCCCGTTTCAAATCATGACAATGAGAAGCGTTCGGAAATCGGGGCGCTCTTAAGTTAAGGTGTTACTGTAATACCACTCACATTTTATTAGCGATCGTTTTGATCGTTTAAAAGTTAAATAGTTGTCAAAAAAAAAAAAAAAAACGTGCATCATTTCACAAGAAAATGCGCTGATGTCACTAATGTCTTACAAATGCAATTATGCCATCTGGTGGCAGAAAAATGACCAACACAAATCAATTTCACACTCGTTTTTTTACAGTACATAATTCTCATCAATTTTATGAATTTACTATATCAATGACTAAATGATGCAGCCATATTTCTATTATTTTAACATGTTTTTTCTACTTTTATGTTAACAAGACTACAAGAACTTATAATATTAATTAATATTTTATAGTATAGAATTTGTGATAATTGTGAGTTAACTCGTTTTAACATTCTAAACTTTTGTTTGAAATTCCAAATTGTTCGACCTGTGATGTGTTTTGTCAGGTTGCTCCGACCAAAGTGCAGCAGCCCAACTTTGCAGACTTCAGTCGTTTCACAAAAGAGGTGAGGTGTTATGGTACATCCCTAATAATAATAATAATAATAATAATGATATTCATGATTTTACTGAGAACAACAAGACTGATGCATCGGTTAAATTAAGAGGAAAAATACAATATTACAATATTACAGTGCAGGTTGCTGTTAAACGAAGGAAAAAATACAATGAGAGGGGAACAAAAAAAAAGATTTTCTTGATTTAAAAAAAGTGTCTTATGCGGGATTTATCATTCCCGGCATAATATAATACTCCCTTAATATTTTCAAAGCTTTTCTTCCGTCATCTCCCTCATAATTAATGAGAGGCTTTTGTCATCGAGGAGTTGAATTATTATTATTATTATTATTATTATTATTATTATTATTATTAGGGTCAAACAAGATGTCTTAAAAAGTGACATGAAGTTGTCAACAAGTAAACAGCTCGATGTTATTTTCTAGCATATATATATATATATATATATAATATATATATATATATATAATATATATTTTACATTTCAAAATATCTGAAATGCAAAATTTGCACAAATCTTAATTTTCATTTCAAACCAAAAACAGGTGTAGAGTTTGCAGGATTGACAGCATCTCTTATAAAGTTCAGTGAAAATGTAATTGTACATTTTTTTTTTTATTCCATCCAGAGGGACGAAAGAATTTACTTTGCCGATCGTCCTGCGTCATCTTCTGCATACAGTACTAAATGATATTATTTATGTTGCACTTTTTTTTCTGCCTCGTTCCTGTCCAAGCTCTCACTGCTGATTGCACAAACCGCTCCAATGTGAACCCACTCGTCTCTAACTGCATTTGTGTTGCTGACGTGTATACGTTGCGTTCGTATTCCCCCTGACGTCTGACGGAGTCATCACAGTTGACAGACTTCGCTGCGGCAGCGCCTTTAAAATGTTTCCACAATGTCCGGCTCCATCCATTCCTCACTACTTCTTTTTTTTTTTTCCCCCTTCTTCCTTTGGTGCAATCATCTGCCGAGGCCGTGCGCCTGTTTAAACCATCAGCATCACCGAAAAGCGCTTCAAGTGTGACGCCGCATTGAGGTCAGCTCGCTCTTAACGCGAGCGAGCGCTCTTCAATCCGCCCGGATGAGAAGGAAACGGAGCCGACTTGAACTCGAGACAACTCATCTCGAAAGAAATTCACGTGTGGGGCGTGCGCAAGTCATTTCAGTCGTGAATACAAGAGATGAAAAGGTGGCGATTTGCGTTATTCATCCTTTTTGGGAATGACGGCTTGAATCTGAAAGATCTTTCCTGACCGCACAGGCGGCGTTTGAAGTTTCTGATCTGAATTGTTGGCCGGCCCAATCGAAATGTCAGCCGATGTCTTACAACAATCAGTTCATTGGCTGTCGTGTTTTGCAGGAGGAGGGCGGCGTGAAAGCCGAAGAACGCTCCAGATACGATCAAAGTACCGAAGATGTGTCCAATTCGTCCCAGCAGGTTGAAAACTATTTCACGGGTCTACTTGCTGTTAGGGATGGAACGATTCCGGCGATATCGCGACATTAAAGCAGCCGCGATATATCGTCGTCGTCATGTCATGATATTAAAAGCAGCACCTCTGTTAAACGGTCAGGTTGATTTGCATCTGTGCAGTTCGAGCACCCTCTGGTGGCTAGTCTTTTTTTTTTTTTTTTTAGTGCAGTTTAATTTTCACAAGGCATGTTTTGGCCCTCCAATGTATCAAATCCACGCTCATGGTCAGATGAAGTGAATTTGTGTGAAAATATTGTAATTTATTATTATAATCATAATCATATATAATTAGTAATTATTAGTTAATTTATTATATATATGAAATAATTAATTAATATTATAATAATGAAAACCGAGTCAATATGTGGAAGAACTCAATGTGTGCTTGCAAATAAGTGCCTCAATATTAAGTGTTATTAGAGATGTAGATTGTTTATGTGCATTATGTACAAAAGCACAATATTGTGATTTTTTTTTTTTTTTTTTTTAAACAATATTATGACCTTTTTTTTTTTTTGTATCGCCAACATCCCCACAATATCGTTCGCGATAATTATTGTATCGTGAAATTTGGATATCGTAACATCCCAACTTTTTTTTTTTATTTATTATTTTTTTTATTTATTTTTTTTTTTTTTTTAATTCTCATCTGTGACGTGTCCGTATGCCTCTTGCAGGAGTTAACTCACAATCAAGCCCCGCAGAAGCCCGTCCGAAGGAAGTTCCGGCCAGACAGCCAGAATGTGGAGTGCTCGGCGCCATCTACTGGCTCGTTTCTAAAAGCCACGCAAAAGTTAGTCGACGCAACAAGCCTCTTTCGTGCAAAATCAGCGCAAAAGAGGCGGAATATGTGCATTACTGTCATCGATGACAAACGATGACGTCTGTTAACCTTAGTGATAGACGATGCAATCAAATTTCGTTGGTTTTTTATTGCACATGGCAATTTGAAATCTTGTTAGATTTTAGCAAGTGGAAGTTGATGCATAAGGTTTGCAAAAAATGATGTAGCTGGCCAGATTTTGCCCACTCTCAGTCTAGCATGAGTTTGACACCTGCAGTGTGTTCACACTTCAGTGAATTCATTATTACGTCAACAAAGAAAATTAATGACATTTTTTTTTTTTTTTTTTACCAGAACCAGTGGGAAAAAAACTGACAAAAAATATGGCAAAACATTCAAATTTGACAATAACTTAATAAAAACCTGCACCCCCACCAAAAAAAAAGTCAAAAATGACTAAACTTGTCAAAAATCTAAAAAAAAAAAATAATTAAACAAAATTTTAAAAAAAAATAGCAAAACTGGGACTAAAATTAAAATTGACTAAAACCCGTACAAAAAGTACACAAAAAAAGGTAAAATTTTTACAATGACTTCAAAAATATATAAAAAAAAAACGAAAGAGGCTGACAAAAAAAAACAATAATAATAATTATAGCAAAAATCAACAAATAATAATTATGGCAAAAATCTGATGAAAAAACATAAAAAGAGAGAAAAAAAAAAGAGAAAAAAAAATCCTGACAAAAAGGTTAACTCGAAACACTGTTAAAAAAAATAAAATAAAAAATCTGGCAAACAAATTGACAAAGAGCTGACCAAAGTCTAGCAAAAAAAAACAAATCAAATTTCGAACAAAAATAAACTCAACTTGATTTGTATAGCATTTTCACAACAGCTGTAAAAGAAAAAAAAAACACAAGATGATTGCAAAAAAGTTGCCTAAATAAGATGAGCAAATATTCATTGAAATGACATCTCCCGTATTTGAGTCTTGACTGCAAGTTGAATACGTGAGGCCTCGCAGATATGAAATTATTGGGCCCCCTCCAAGCGACTGTAACATGCGCTCGAGTCTCCAGACGGCTCATTGAAAATGTCAATCTGCGTCAGCCGCTTCTCTCACTTTTATTTGCTTTTTTTTCTCAATCTTAAGGCCTTAATCCCACTCAAACAGCCGCTCGTACCATGCGTGCAAACAAACGCAGATTGTTATGCGCCGTTTATTTGCACATCTCGGTTTGTTGGTTGGACTTGAGGAAGTATTTTATTTTTTTTGCCCGCTGCAGAACGCTATCCAGGCAGAAGAGGGAGATCCAGATGGCAATCCGCAAAAACAAGGAAAGCAACGCGGTGTTGACGCGACTCAACAGCGAGCTCCAGCAGCAGCTCAAGGTGGGCGCAAATCCACGCGCGAACGGGATCGCTTCTGCGGAAGCGGCTGCGAGCGGACGAGTTAAATTCGACGTGACAAGATTGCAGTTTAGCCGTTAGCATCTGCACTCGATCCGCCTGCCACGTTGCCGCCATTCCTCTCGTAAACGATCCGGCGGCGAGGACGCGTCGCGCGAAGCGCCGTCAACAAACGGTTGATGACGGCGCTCATCTCGCCCGATTCCGCAACTTCGCAAAGACGCGCTTGGAATGCGAGAGAATAGCAAGTGCGCGTCTTTATATAGCGGCGCGAGGCTGCCGGCATTCTCAACTGTCTGCTTGAAAATACGAGACCGCTCCAGTCCCAAATGCAACAAATAGCTGCGGGGTGAAAACCTCTGCTGAGGCTTTTTCACCTGTTGGGGCGAGGTTGGCACAAATTTTTCATTGGATTGCCAAAACAAAACACGTCCGCATAAAAAAAAAAAAAAAAAAAAAAAAAAAAAAAAAAAAAGTTTACATGTTGAAGGTTAAACTGCACAGGAGGGGGAATGAAGTCATGTGATCTCTCGCTCCGATTGGTTGCAGGTGGTGCACCACCAAAGGGTCACCTTGGAGACCCAGCTGGACCTCCTGCGTCCCGTGACCTCCACGTGACCCAAGTGTGCAACGAAGTGAGCAACAAACGAGCGGTACGGTTCGCTTTCAATGCTTCGGTCCCCGATCAGGCGCGTTTATGCTGTTACTTTTGCACCATTTGCATTATTTACTTCATTATGGTCCACCCTCCAAAAAAAAAAAAAAAATGAATGAATTTTGTTCTGTTCTATATCTCATCGCCTCAGATTTCATTTTCAATTATAATTAGTGCTGTCAAACTTAAAGCGTTAACTAATTAATCATAAAAAAAAATTATCGCATTAATCATGTATTAACTCTGATCAATCGCACGATTAATTTTGACTGCAGATGATTTTTTTTAGCTTGATAGCGGATGGCTACATTAAAGGTAGCACAAATTGTGTTTGAAAAATAAACATGACATGCATTAAAGTGAAGCATTTAATAAATATTTGATTGTAACATTCAGAATATTTGTTCATGTCAAACTATTGGGGTCATTTTTGTTTCCACTTTAAATTAGGCGGGCAAAAACAAAAAAACAAAAAAAAAAACTTTTTAATTAAGTGATTAATCAAAATTCTAAGATGTGATTAATCTGATTAAAAAATTTCATCGATTGACAGCTCTAATTATAATGCCACAAAAAAAAAAAGAAAGAAAGAAAATCGGCCACCCAAAAAGGTTTGTGATTACACTGCTATGCCACAAGATGGCGGCAAAGCACTTTTGTTGCATAAGAAGTGGTTATGGCCTGACGACCGTTCAATGGAAATGAAAATTTCCCAACTGGTTTGAAACAGCACAATTAATTAATAGACAACCATTTTCAGTTAAAGCGGCAATATTTTGTTAGAGACCAACATTAGAATTTGTTACATTTTTACGTTTCATTTATTTCAGTTTTAGGTCAAACGTTCTTTGTTTTTATCTTTTTTTTTTTTTTTTTTTTTTTTTATTTCCTGTGCATCCGCCAAACTGTGTTCAAAATGAAATAGCACGAAGAAGAATAAGAAAATGTCATAAACCAGCACAAGTGAGGACCGCAGATGTGCTATGCAAAGATCAGGTGCTGCTTCCGACTGTTCTTTCACTTTCGTCTCGTATTGGTTGATTAATAAGTGTGAAAATGATGGCATGCTTGGACTGCATGTTTACCGCGTCGTCATGATGACGACGTCACGATGACATCATGATTGACTGCTGTCATTTTTACTGAAATGATGAGTGGAATCAAAGTGATTAATAAAGTTGCTAATTTTTCACATTTTGTGGTGATGTTTTTTTTTTTTTTTTTTTTTTTTGAGAGACAGGCATTTGGAATTTTCTGATGTTATTTTTTATTTTTTTAAGATCCAAATTGCAAACTAAAAAAACGTTTGGTTCTTTCATCTGCAAATGTTCTCATGCCCGTTTGTTAGGAGGGGGGAGCAGCAAGTTTAACATTTAATATTTTTACATTACATTTACATTTGTATTTTTTTAATTTACAATGCACAAAAAAAAATGTATTAGAAATTTAAAATTACAAATGAAAGTAGAACTTCTATACATCATATCACAAAAATTATACAAACAAAAAATACAACTTAAATTTTAGATGAGAAAATTTTAAAATTTAGCAATATTTACATTCCATGGAAAATTCCACACAGTTTTAATTTAAAATCACTTTAGATCAAATCTTTTTTTTTTTGCTTTTTTTTTTTTCTCAGGCAATGACGATTATTTTTTTCCCCCTACAGTTAGATGTTTTTAATCTAAAATACCATTTTAATTGAATTCAAATCTTAATTAAATATGTGTAAAAGAGTACTTTCTTTATACATAACACAATAGGAAAAATATGCCGTTTTATTTGGATAAGAACTTTTTAAATTCAAATTTTTACTTAAAAAAATATTTTTAAGTTATTGAACAGAAAATAAAAAAAAACGAAATTTTCACCTTAAAAATACAAATTGTATATTAATACTCAAATAAAAATACAGTCAGGTGTTTTTGGAAAAAAAGTTTTTTTTAATACATATATTAGGGCAGCACGATATTGAAAAATCATGCGATATGCTATAAGGTTGCTGAATATAGCGAAATCAAAATTATTGCGATATTTAACGTGTCTCTAAAGAAATTACATTTTTATTTAATGAAATAATTTTTTTCATGCAGAAAATAAACAAACTCAATATCATCTTAATTAATTGTAATGACCTCTCGATCGGATGGTGGTGCACATTTTAGTTAGCGGCTGACTGGTCAAATGCGGCATGAAATTCCATCAACTTATTAAGTCTAATATGGTAGTTTAGGATTTAAATCCGTCAGATGTTATCGTCCTTTGATGTTTTCATTATTCTCATTTGCCCGCTTGCATTGTTAGCATTCATGCTAATGTGACTCTGTGTGGCGACTTGGGCCCAACAGCTGCGTCTCTTATCTGTTGTTGTTTCTCGAAAGGCAATTAGCGAACCCGCCGATCACCAATTTGCAAGCGTCATCACGGAAATATCAACATGCCGATCCCATCCTGCAATTAGGTCGACGCGGACAGATGAAACGGCGCAAGACGCACACCAGGGACTAAAACAGCTGTTTTCCAAACACAGACACACAAAAAAAAAAAGAAAAAAAAAGAAAGGTCAACAGGAGCATCAGCCATGGCCGCATTCCCAGATCCCTCCGACGCTGTTTGTCCCCAAAAATATCCTCTGACACACTTGGCTCCCCTGTTGAACACCTCACACACTAACTGATTGACCCACTCGCTAAATGATGGCAGGATCGCTAATAATGTGGTCAGCGTGAAATGATCTGCATGACTTCATAGAACTTTGCACCAGGACGTCACGTGTACTTCCTGTGCAAATAGCGCCGGCGCTATCAAATCCTGTTCAGGGACATTCTCAGACCTGCAGTTTTTTTTTTTTTTTTATTAACTCAATGTTGAAACCAATGTTAAAGAATTGGGACTCCAAGCTCGCCTTTAGAGCGCCTCATTGTCCAGCATGAGTGCTCGCGCACGTATTGCAGAGAAACACAGAAGGGCGAGGAAGTGGTAACTTTTTTTTTCTTTTTTTAATCCAACTTAACTCTTTGACTGCCAAAAACGTTTAATAACGATTAGTAAAATCACGATGTATGTCGCCATAAACGGTAAATGACGTCAACTTTTTTTTTTTTTTTTTTTAACTGCCTGGTCAATGGATTGTGGAATCAAAAACACTTAACTATGGTCAGCAGATGGCAGAATTTTATCTCTTTTCAATGGGCTGCCGGTATACGGATTTACAATGAAACATGACGGAATCTGATGAAATAGAATGTTTTCAAGGATGGCGTGAATAATCAAAAAGTTTTTTGTTTTTTTTTGATAACGTGTGGCAGTAAAAGAATTAACAACCAGCATATGGAGTGATGCTTCACGCATGTGCGACTGCTTTAGAGCGCCCCGTTGTCCGCCGTGAGTGCGCGCACGCCACGCAGAGAAAGACGGAAGGGTGAGGAGGGAGACGTTTTTTCTTTAGAAGTCTGACTTGAAAACTAGCATATGCATATTGTGTTGGTGTGGTCGCTTTAGAGCGCCTCGTCGTCACAGCGTGGAAAACCATCAAGATGGACACATTCCGGCCATTAGAGTCCGATTTAGCAGCTGAGACGTTTAAGAGCTGAACTTTTTCATGAGTTTGAAGCCTCATTTTATACACTTTGTGATTTTTATTTTATTTTATTTTTTTTAATCATTCAAATTTGACCAGGTTGTCAGCATAAATCTTCTCTGTGGTATGTCAAATTTACGTTCACTTTACAGGGACTTGTCCAATCAATCAATACAGCTTAATGGCGTCATCAACAGCAGGCGGCTGGACTATAAATAGCACTTCAAAGTATGTGCTTGGCATTGCACAACAACAGCTGGGTCTAAATGTGGCGGCCATTTGTCACCTTATATGTTATATACGGGATGCACCGTGACCACACTCAAAATATACATTTTGAATTTTCAATATGTTTTTTTTTTTTTATTGAGATAGTTTTAATTAGTTTATAATGCACTTGTGTTTTTATTTTTTCCAAAATTTTTGTTTCGATTTGATTAGTTTTAGCCTTAGTTTTTGTTTTGTTTTTAATACAGGTATTTGTCATAATTGACAATAATATTTTTTTTTTATTAATGGGATAATAATGTTCTGACTTTGTGACGCAACTTCCTCTCTCTAATCTTGTAGCGGCAACTCTAAAATAAATGTCAGCCAAAAAAAAAGCTAAAGAAAAAGCAAAACGTGCCCAATTAATCCTTCGCAGCTCACTCAGCCGAGGCGCTCCAGATTATCATCTTTTGTTGCGCTCAACTTGCTCCCTTTTTTGTCCGCCAAAGCAATGACGCCATCTCCCGATTGTCCCCACCGCGGCTTTGCAAAGGTTGCACTTCTGCGCTAGTGTTAGCGACGTTAGCGGCGGACGCGAGCGTGGCCGACAGGAAGAGCTTTGGCCCGTCAGCCGGCCCCGGGATTTAGAGAAACGCGCATTCAGCACATCTGAATGAAGAGGCCGCGGCGAAAGGTTAACCTCCGCACGCGCGCAGACGCCCGCCGCGACAACCGTTTCATGATCCAAAGCGTACCACTTCGTATGTCAGGTTTAGCTTATGGATCCATTTGTAGATATATTTGGAATTATATTAATTATCATTCCAAATCTGGAACAACAACAACAACAACAACAAAAATACTACCCAAGTTTTAGTAGAGGGCAGTATAAGCTATGTCTGCCATCTAGTGGTGAATGGTGATATTACAACTTAAAAGTACAATCGATGAATATTCAGTTTGGCATTTTTTTTCCTGTATTGTTATTATTATTATTTTTTTCTATCATTTTCACATTTATTTTTCTGTTTTTTTTTTCATCTGAACCTCCTCCCCATTTACTCCTGTTTCCATGACAACAAATGGTACATTGTTTAGCACCTGTTTTAATTAAGACTTTTGGATGTTTGGTTTTTATTTTTTTTTATAATTGTATTTTATATTATTTTATTTTATTTTTAATTAATCAAGGGGTCTGCGATTGTTCAGGGTGTACCCCGCCCACTGCCCGAAGCCAGCTGGGAATAATAATAAGGAATAACGGATGTATTTTATTAACATATCCGGCTAGCTAGCTAGCTAGCTCGCTATAGCTAGCAAGGCCACAGGTGTCCATTTTAGGGAGGGGGCAGCCAAACAACAGTGATGACCATTTTTTTCTTTAATTCAAAAGCGTACAGTCAACAATGATAATATATCTATCTAGCTAGATAGGAAAATAGCAAATTATTAAAATGTTTTCAATACGTATTGTTACCAACCTTTTCTGTTGCAGTTTGTGCCATTGTGTTGTGTCATAGTTTTCATGTAGGTGATTCTTGCTCTATCCATCCTATCTATTTAAAAATAAGATTTTTTTTTTTTAAATCATTCAATTTGTGTTTGCTTGTTTTTTTTTTCAAATCTGTCCCAACTACTCTCGCCACGCCGGTTACTCGAATCTCCTCTGGCTAATGCGTTTTCCAAGCGTCCCTGGAGGCACCACGGTCGGCCAGTTGTAATTAGTAGAGTCGTGCTCCACGAACTCCGCTCCAGGTTTTACCACCTCCTTCCCTTTTAGTTTTTGAAAACCACCTCTAGTTACTGTGGAGTTGCTGTGGTGGTGCTAGGGAGGGGGGAGAAAAAAAAAGAAAAAAAAAGAAAGAAAGTCGGGCATCATCGGAGGCAGGCAGGCAGACGACCGGAGCGCCTCAGTCCGCCCTCCCAGATGCAACAAGCATGGGGCGCATCTGAAGCCACGCCGAGCGGATCACGGTGGTGGTGGGCCGAGGCGTGGACCGCGTCCGCGCCCACTTTCGCCGCGCTTTTGCCGGATTTACGCCGAGCGACATGCCGTTCTTCAAGCGGCTGGTGGAGCCGCGGTCCCTGTGCCGCGTCGAGGAGGGCGACGGGGACGGCGGCTCGCCCTTCCACGACCTGCTGTCCGTCAGCCATGTGGCGCTGGCTCGGACCCTCCGCCAGCTGTCCGACCTGGCCAAGCACGCCTGCTCCGTCTTCCACGAGCTGGAGGGCGACCTGGCCGCCACCGGCCACAGGCTCCGCGGGCTACAGCGGAAGGTCGGGCGGCTCCAGGAGACTTGCTGCGACTTGGACCCCAAACAGGAGGCAGTCCGTGAGTACACACTAAAGTTATACTTTACTACTACTACTTCTTCTACTACTACTTCTACTACTACTACTACTACGTACCCAATGTAATGCGCACACCCCCTGAATTTTATCTAATAGATAATTATATCATTAAAAGTCACTTTTTGTGTGTTTTAAAAAAAAAAGTCGTTTTGAACCCTTTACTGTTCGTTTTTCTTGTTCATGAAATGAAATTGACCTAAGCCAAAATTATCTCACAAGATAATAATGAGATATGTTTTTACAGTAATATCACCTAGAAAAAAAATACTTAGCACTTAATATCTTGACCAACGTTGAAATACAGAAATAGGTCCAAGTGTTTAAAAAAAATAAAATAAAAAAATAAAAAATAAAATCCCGTCATGTTTTTCTTTAGCAACATTCTGACTTGACAGAAGCACTTGCCGTTTGTTTGTTTTTAATAAAAACGACAATTGCTTTAAGCCACCTCTTCATGTCAGAAGCTGCATCAAAGTCTTGGGTATGCACTTGCATAAAAACAAAAAAAACGTGTAAACACGTTTTTGGAAGTGAAGGACAAAGTATACGTGATACCACATTTTTGGGTCTGAATGTGTTAAACTTGATCAACAAAAAATCAGCTGCACCTGACCAAAAGTCTGACTTGTGCTGTCAGGTCTGGTTTGAAAGTTGGTCAAATGCTTGTAAAAAGTGCCGAGTGGCTCTGTCCTCGATTGTCAACTTACCAGATGAAATGTTGAATTCATGGAAATCATTTTTTTGCTTTTTTATCATAGTCAATCTGATGCTTTTAAAAGTTGTGGCAGTCCCACAGTAAGCTTTTGAATAGCATAGCATTTTTTTTTTCCATGTGACTTTTTTTTTTTTTTGCAGAGGCGTGTCCAGCCAGCCTTTCTCTTATTTGTGGCATTCATGCAAGTAAACAGGTTGAACTCTGCATGGCTGCCAGTTAAGAATTCATGACCCAGATAACACAGCATGTGGTCAGGCCTGGCTCTTTTAAAAACCAAGTGCCCCCAACCCAGTGACAGCGAAGGGGAGGGGGTGTGGTTTCCACGTGAAGGGAGAGTGTATTTACGTATGGCGAAGCCCACACACGCGCACAGCAGGGAGCGCTGGAGCATCTCCCGGCTTTAGAAAATGCGCATCCACCTGAAATTTCAGGAACTTGCTGAATGTCTCCGAAGTAAAACCACAAAAAAAAAAAAAAAAAAGGACCTCCTTTTGGACCCGGAAACAAAGCGCGCACGTCTTCGTTTGTCAACTGTGGCTGCCACTTTTAAGATCGCGCACGCTGAACGAGCCGAACGCAGATGCTGCAGTTACACTTTGGGCCAGAGGTGGCAGTCGTGAGTAAAACAGTGACAAACTGCGCAATGATCATTGTAGAAAAAGTGCAGACTCTGAAACGTACTCGATTACGGAAGTTCAGACAAAAGTACAGTAAATATTTGTGTAGTAAAAAATAATTTTAAAAAAATTACTTTTTTTAATTTTTTTTTAATTTTTTTTAAGAACTAGCAAAATAAGTGAATTAAGACAAGTACTATGTATGTTGATCCGAAAAACGATCCGATCCAAACCGTGACTTTTGTTTTGTGATCCGTTGCACCGCTAGCATTAGGGGTGTCAAAATTAGTGCATTAATTTAATGGCATACTTTATTTATATAGCCATTTTTGGCAGTCAAACATTAATATTTTGCCTACAATATATTTTTTTAAATTTTTCACGTACAAGTAGTACGTTTAACACATTTTGCAACTTGCTGTCGACTGAAAATGACATCACAACGGCTCAGGTAACCAATCACAGGTCAGCTTGTGAATGTCACATGACCAAACCTACAAAAACAGGTGAGCTGTGATTGGTTTACCTGAGCCCTTGTGATGTCATTTTCAGTCGACAGCAAGTTGCAAAATGTCTTTAAAGGTACTAATTGTACGTGAAAAATAATGAAAGTATCAAATTATAGACAAAATCTTAATTTTGTATTGCTATAATGGGCTAAATAAGTGAAGTATCCCTTTTGTTAAACTTCCTTTAACACCACAAATTTTTTTAGCGCACGATTAATGACAACACACGATTAATCGCAACACAGCAGACACGTCCACGTCAACATTTAGCAGTAATAAATTCAATAATAATAATGCATATATTTGTGGAGAATGAGGCCATGTTGTAATTTACAGTTTTATTCATAATTTCACAAGTTACTTGGAAAGAAAATGCATTGCGATGTCAGCAGTGTCTTACAAATGCAATAGTGCCGTCTAGCGGTAGAAAATGACCAACACAAACTCTTTTTTTTTTTTACAGCACAGTACATCTTTTCAATCAAATTTATGAATTATGAAATTACTGTATCAATGACTAAATGATGCAGCCATATTTCTATTTCACATTTTTTTCCCCTCATTTTTATGTTAACAAGAGTATGGAAAAAATATATATGCTATTGTATATTTAGAACAGATGTAAAATTTGTGATAATTGTGAGTTATATTGAAGTCATGCGTTTCTAGTCAAGTAAACATCACTTGCAAAATGCTAGTCAGGAAATAGTTAATATTAGTCAACAGTGGCAGCGGCAACTAATTGAATATTCCACTTGGGGAAGTATAATATGTTGTTGTCGCTTTCCTATGCTTTTTAGCATTTTTTTTGTTTGTTTTCAGGCTCCCTGCTGATGTTTGCGTGATTGTCGTGTAAATGATCCAACACCTTTTCCCGGATTTCTTCTGGTTCCATCGTGAGCGATTAGAAAATGTATTTGTGAAAATTGTGCGAGAAATGAGCGATATGGCTAAAACACACCGTGGCACGTGTTGTTGTTGTTGTTGTTGTCGTTGTTGTTGTTGTCGTGTACGTTCGAGCTTAACAGATAAACGCCTGCAAAAGGTCGCCTAATTAATCTTAATTGTTGCTGTCAAAGGTTGATATCCTTTAAAAAAAAAAAAAAAAAAAAAAAGGGGGCGGTGCCTCATCTGCATGACAATCGGTGTAAATGAGGGCAACGGGGGGGTTGGGGGACTTTTAGGATTGCTCTTATTTATCCGTGGAACTAATGACAAAGGACATAATTGTCATTTTATGTCTCGAATGAAGTGCTTGAATTATTTATTTTTCTTAAATGGAAGAATTTAAAAGTGCACAAACATGCACTTATGCTGCGTTTGTGTGTGCCGGTAAATCGTAAACATCCCGCTTATAAGTCAAACTTACACAAAAACATAACATCTGTCCGCAACATTTTTAACGCAATTTCTTACGGTTTTATCATATTATTCGTTCACATCGTAGCTTCAATGCATTTTTTTTAGTTCGAGGTTGAAAATCTCCTAAAATCCTAGTTTTAGTGAATGCAGCAATTAACATGTTTTAGCAGCCAATACATTTATCAATTAATTTTGTATTTTAATAAATTATTGTATTATTAGTAGGGGTAGTAAATAGTATTGTGCGTTTTTCCTCGATTAAGTCATCAATCTCCAAATTCCCAGTGTCCTTGAATGCAGCATTAAGAATGATGTTTATTTATTTTTTTTGACAACCAATGAATCGATTATTATTGCTTCGCACATCCCACAACAATCAAATTATTATTCACATCTCAAGTTCTTTTGCATTTTGCCAATTACGTTAAGGGCGTAAAAATCAGAATTCCCACATTTCTTGAATGTGTTTTAGCTATTAGTTAATTTGATTAATGTGTTTTAACAACCAATTAAGAGATGATTATGATGCACATTTTTTTTAAATTTTTTTTTAAGTTTTAGTTTCCCAGCTTTAATGCTTCCAAAGTGGCCATGCGAGGACTTGCATGAAGCCCGGATTGTTCCGCCGGCGTCGGGTCGCATTCCCGTGAGGGATTCGGCTCAAATGACACCAAAACTTTTCACTCGGAGCCCAAAAGGAGCTGGAAGAAGGCGTCTGGCAAACGTCCAATCAGGCACGTGTTTGGACAGACCCGCGGACGTTGCGTTGGCCAGACGACCGTCCGTCCGTCCGTGCCGGGTTTTAAGTTACGTGGCTTTCCCCAAACGGAGCACATGGCTGGCAGCTCAGCACATTCCTGTCTCAAAAAGTGAACAGCTTCTCGCACGGGCCGTAGAAATCGAGACGGCGAGGAATATTTGGAACATTCCGAACTGTCGTAAAAGTCTGTCAAAAAGATTTTTGGAATATACCATGTGGTATACTTTGGATTATGAGCGCTAAACTAGCCATACATCAGGTAGTACAAAGTATATTCACAATGATGCGGAATGCTTTGGCTCGTCGTCCTTTCCATAGACGGTTGTTGGTTGATGTGGTATGTGTTGGATCAGTTTTGGTTTTGCCCATGATGGATAGATGTGGTATGCCTTGCATCATAACATGTGCTGTACAATTGACTGTTTTGGAAAAAAATGTTTACCGAATACATTTTTTTTTTTTACATTTTTTTGTTTACATTTTTAAAATATCTAACATAAATTAATAAATACTAGCACTCCAAGTACCTCCATGACTAAATTGTTTTATTTAAAAGTACTATTGTAAGACGTGAAAAAAAGACCACTTTATGGTTTACCTATTAATAATCCCAATTATTTAAAAACATATAAAAAAAAAAAGATCACTTTGTTTACTTTTTCATTTTCCCATTTATTAAAAAAAGAAATATTTTATTTTTTTTTAAAAAAAGATCACTTTATGGTTTACTAATTAATTTTCCCAATTATAAAAACAATAAATTTAAAAAAAAAAGATGACTATGGTTTACCTATTAATTTTCCCAAATATTAAAAAAAAATTCTAAAAAAAAAAAAGGATCACTTTGTGGTTTACCTATTAATTTTCCCAATTATTAAAAACATTAAAAAAAATCACTGTTTACTTTTTAATTTTCCCAATTATTTAATTTTTGTTTTTTAAAGATCACTTTATGGTTTACTTGTTAATTTTCCCAGTTATTAAGAAAAAAAAACATACATAAAGCATAAAGTGATCTTTTTCCATGCCATACAATAGTGTTTCATGTACTTTTTAAAATAAAAGAATTTACTCATGATGATGGTATTTGGAGTGCTAAATATTTTTCAAGGTTGTTGCTTAAGTGTTCATTTGTTGACGTTCCGTTTGACTCTTGAAGTTGAATTCAAGGCGTTGTCCAGCCTTGGCAGAGGTCTCCCCTCCGTTCATGTCATGTTACGCAACACTCCGCATCCATTTTTCCGCTGTCTTGAGCGATCGTGCCACTTCATTTGTTCCCGCTGCGCAGCCGCGACGTTCCCGCCGCCTTTTCCGGGCCGGGATGACTCGGAAGAGGAGTTTGGCTCATCGTTGACGCTGACCTGGAAAAGCGCATCTCTGCACAAGTCAATGTTGGACGTGATGTGGTATGCATTGGATCATAAAGTCTTCCTTTTAGGTCTGTTGATTCATTGATCGTGGACATGATGTGGTATGCTTCAGATGGTCTTTTTTTGGAGAAAGATATATGTTGGACATATGATGTGGTATGCTTTGGATTGTGAGACATTCCTATTTCATAGATGGGGTGATAAATGTTTGACATACGATGTGGTATGCTTTGGATCACAACAGTATGCGTGACATATGATGTGGTATGTGTTGGACTGTGAGACGTTCCTTTCCAGCGATAGATAAATAAATATTTGACATATGATGTGGTGTACTTTTACATCATGAGTTGTGCATTTCCATTAAGAGATAGATGTAAACAGTCATATGGAATATGTGTCAGTTGAAATGGGAATCGACTGTCAGAAAGAAAAATTGCATCCAGGCTTGAAATGTGAATTGATCTCTTGGGCCCGCAGTGTAACTCCGCCCATAAAGACGAACGGCGACGATACGTTTCGGTAATGGGACGGTAAAAAGCTGACAGGCAGGGCGAACGAACGCACCCTGGGATATCTTGCGCCTTTTACGACATGTGAGGATCTTTTTTTCTCTTTCATTATCGCAGGCATATTTCTACAGGTCCGGACAACCTGCCATTGATTTAGTGGCCCTGCTAATTACAGAGCGCCTTTCAAAGCGAGCGCTTCCCCCCACAACCCCGCCTCCCTGCCCTTCGTCTTACTTCCCACACGTTGACTGGGCCCAGACAGCCTTGATACGTGTTTGTATTATTCCGCTGATGTCATCGCCGCTTCCTGTGGGATTATACGCAACATTCTGACAGTGCGGCTTCAGTTTTTCTTTTTGTTTTGTTTTTTTTTAGTCACGCCCTCTCCATATCGCACATTTCTTTGGGTTTTGGCATGCCCAAATATAGACTTATGCACCTTTAGTGTAGTACCACATTGCGCCACAATATGCTGAGCAGCACTGGAAGACATTTTCACAGGAGCAATCCTGTTCACTCCCGGCTGTTTTACTGAATTTTGACTAATTTTGCGAGGTTCACAGAATATTCTGTTCTATTGCTATAAAGACTTACCAAAAGAAAGATTAGAGTCTCTTTTTTTCATCAGGAAAAAAAAAGTATATTTGTATCTGTTTTTTCAACAACTAGCATTTGAATATAGCTAAGTTTCATCATTATTCACATATCTGTTGAAAACACTGGCAAAAAGAGCTTGTCGCAACATGGCCCTGGCTGATCTCGTATACTCTGCTGCCACCTGCTGGCCGTTTTTGGAATAACTGCCATTGCTTTAAGTGACCTCTTCATGTCAGAAGCCGTATCAAAGCCTTCTGTATGCTCTCGCATAAAAAAACAAAAAAACAAAAAACAAACATAAAACGTATAAATACGTTTTTGGGAGTGCAGGCTAAAGTATTAAAAAACGCATATATACGTTTTTGTAACGTATAAACGTATAAATACGTTTTTGGGAGTGCAGGCTAAAGTATTAAAAAACGTATTTATACGTTTTTGGGTTTGAATGAGTTAAGGAACGAGAAGAGGCAGAAAAGGTGCCCAACTAGTACTGCAGTCCCCAACAGTAAATCATCTTGTACGTTCAATTTTTGGGTTGCTTGTCTATGTGAAAGTAGCAGTTGTTTGAAGGTTTATAATTACCATAGATTCTATGCTAATTTCCACTAGCTATTTTTCTGCTTAAGGTAGAAGACTTTCTTTTAGACAAAAGTTTATGGTGAAGTTGTACGATCAGTGGTGAATTCTCTTCAGTTGTCTATGCTCTGTTTTGGTGCTGTTGCACTGTGTGTGAAATTTACAGTTGATGAAGGTTTAGAATGATGCAACATTTATGCTGATTATTGTTAGCTTTCAATGACAATTTTCATTATATGTTGGTATTAATTTAAGCTACCTGACCTTTATTATTATATAGTTTGGTTGAACATTTTGGTGTTTAAATGTATGTTAGACTTTGTTGCTTTATGTGTTAGTTTTACTGTAATCTCGAACTGTGAGTGAAAGGAACAAGCACACTCTCCCTCTTCTTTGGAGAACTGCTCGCGCAAGAGTCTTCTTTTTGTTTCGTTGAAGTGATGTTTTGCGACAGTCTCCCATTTATTGACAGCGAGGGTGCGAACATGCGGCAAAGACTATACTTGTTTTCCAGTTTCAATACTTGAGCATGTGCGAGTATTGCGGGTGGGATAAACGGGGGTCCAAACTGCATGTCCAAACAAAATCCTCCGCGACCTCTCGAAGCGGTCCTGTCAAGTCAAGAGTTCCCACAAAGTGACCAGGAAACCCCGGGGCTGGTTTCTTACTTCAAGGACTTTGCACTCCACACGTGCTCCCTAAATTTGGAAACTGCGCCAGTTGTAGGGTTGAAGTGAAGCGACACTCCTCTCGGGGGGGGGGGTGTTCCGTTAAAGGCAAGGTTTGAAGATTTTAATTGCCCGGTGGGGGGGGGGGGGGGGGATTGGTCGAGAAATGTGTGAGTGATTACACTTAACATTCCTGCGGCGGGATCCTCCGCCGGAGCAAGTGCTTCCGAGATGGAGCCTGAATCTGAAATCCCTCCCAGAGGCTTTTTTTTTTTTTTTTTTTTGTATATTTTCGACGGTCTAGGCTAACATTTGTGTTTTAAAGCGGTCTGGGCCTCTCCGTCGGAATGCAGGTGGGAACAAAAGCCCTCCTCCTGGTTCTTCTAAAGAAAGACTTCAATAAAACAAACAAAGACCAAACCAGTGTGGGATGAGAAACCTAGCAAAACCATCTTAGCCTTGAACCGAACTCCCAAGACTCCATTAAATCCAAGCGTGCTTTCATATAAAGACCGTGGGATGGTTGACCCTGAGAGGGATTTTTCTTCATCATCATTAGCAGCAGAAAATAGATCAACTGAGTCCACAACGTGGACAGTTGAGTAACCTGGAAATTGATGTAAACTACCAAAGAAAATATGGATCAAAAGTAGGGAGAGAGTCCAGAATTTAGGCAGTCAAACAACTCCTTGAGACTGACTTAAAATTTAAAGGAAAATGTAGTCCAAAAGCAGAACAAGAGTCCCAAATTTGGGCGGATCAACAGAAATTACAAAACAGAACAGTCAAAATCTGGTCCATCAAACAGCTAACTGATCCAAATGTAGAACTAGTCCAAAAGTAGAACGCGAGTCCCCAATTTGGGCAGTGGAAGGAACGAGTCAGAAATCTGCTCAGTCAAACCAGAAACTGTTCTAATATTCTAAAGAACATGTGGTCCAAAGTAGGAAAAGGGTCCAGAATTTGGGCAGTCAAATCAGAGATTTTAGATCCAAACCTAGAATAGTGTCCAGAAACCGGGGCCGTCAATCCCGCCCGGGGGCTCTCGCTCAAACCACTCCAAAATGTAATCCAAACCTCCAAGGTAAACTTGGTCCAACAGTCGAAGAGTCGTCGCGGATGTGGGCAATCCTGAACCGGCGTTTTCACCCCCATGAATAATTTGCAGGTGCTTTGGACGCGACGAGGGCGGGATGATTGATGATGAAAGGGCTTTTTTCTGCAGCGCGTCCGGCAGATCCAGGTTCACATTCCAGTCGAATCCCAGTCTAAACACCTGGCCGCAAATTCACACGTGCTTCCTTCCTGTTGAAAAATGCTGGGTGGCATGTTTGCTCGCCGCCGCCTCCGCCGCCGCCGCCCAGCTTGCTCAGCAGAACTTCTCAACTTGACTTTTGAAGGCAGGAAGTGAAACACAAGAAAATGGTGATTGATGTCATTACTTATAAAAACTACTGTACTGCTTTTTATCTGAGGGTGACTCAGCGCCGTTATCTCTCACTTCCGCCTAATCTCTCGCAGCAGATATTCCAGTCATAAAACGGAACTTTTCTATCTTTTACTCAGCGTCACCTTTGCGTCTTTTGTGATCTCCCGGAGGCGGGCGGTTGATGGTATCGCTTTTAAAGCCGCCTTCACCGCAGGTGGCCCGAATTGCTCCCGGCAACAGGCGGCAAGACAAAAAAAACAAGCGAAAGGGCCCACAATAGTTTTATTGCCCTCCCGAGCTGTCAATATTTCCCCAGGTTGCCACGGAAAAGAATGAGAGCGGGGGACGTCATAAACGGCGCTCTGCCGTTTCGCGTCGAGCCAAACAAACGTCGGATTTACAAAAGCGGCCGCAGACAAAATGTTGAGCCAGGTGACCAAACCGAAAGGTACTAAAAACATGGAGGACAACGTTCAGCTTTCAGACTAAACCAAGTGCAAGAGTGTAAATGCAACATCCTCAACAGTGTGGTTTTAGTACAGTTTTGGGTTAGTTTGCCGGATTCTGGACTCTTTTTTCTACTTAGGGGCCGTGCTTTACTTTGCCTTTTAAATCTGTTCTTAAGTTGGTCAACTGACCAGATTCTGGACTCTTGTTCTACATTTGTACAATAGTTTGATTTGTTTGTGAATACTGTATTTGGAGAGGAGCTGACTGACAGATTAATAACCGGACAACTTGGAGTTTCTCAGCACCACAACTTGAACGGATTGGAAGTCTGTCAAACACGTGAAAAATCCGTCTAAAACTCATAGGAAACGAAAAGTGGAAGAAGCGTCCACGATCTGAGCAACTGAACAACTCGGACACACCAATGAAAATATGGTCCAAAAGTAGAATGGAAGTCCAGCATCTTGGCTGTGGAACAACTTGGAAAGCGACCCAGGAAAATATGGCCAAAAAGTTTCACAATAGTCCAGAATCTGGGCAGTCGGACAACTCTCAAACTGACCTTAAATTCCAAGGAAATTATGGTCCAAAAAAAAGGAGCAAGAGTTCAGAATCTGGGTAGCCAGGCAAATCTGAAATGGATTTCTGATTACAAAGAAACAGACCACTTGGGTTTTCTTGGTGACCGCCAGTGGTCCTCCTTTTTTTTTTTCTCCAAATACTGCTCTTGAGGTTTTCACGCAGCTACCAGAACATCAAAAATGAAACATGAGCTTGTTTAAGTCATTGACGTGACAGTTTAATGATGTGACCTCTTGCACCGGCATTTTGACGCCCTGCTGACCTGTCGGCTATTCACCATCTTGTCAAAGAGCAAATCCATTCTAATTGGCCACTGCGCAAGATGGAGGGCGTCCGTGTTTGCTCTTTTTGTGTCGTGAAGGGGAGGGCGTGTGGGCCAGGTCAGAAAGCTTTTGAGGTTGGGGGGTCAAGTCATGGTGACAGAACCCCCCCCCCCCCCACCCCCCCCACCCACCCTCCACCTCTTCATCAAGACAAGCAAGACGATAGCTTCACATATCTGGAGATAAAGATCCAATCTAGCTCTAAGACAAATACCAGATTCACGTCACAGGACTCTAAAATGGCCACCTCAGAACTCAAAATGGCAAACCAACAGTTACCGTGCCTCCTAAATTTCATGCAGTGAAACTGGCTTTGAGGACACATTTTTCTGAATTGCGGAATTATCAGAATTTCACGTTTTATGGCTCTGACACGTTTGTCTTTGAAGGATCCCTTGAAATGGACAAATGATCCTAAAAAGGAATGATTTTCAGGCACTCGTGATAGACATAACTAGCAAAATTCAAACTGATTTGCGGTATGCGTGTGGTCACGGAACAACCTAAACTCTTAAACCAAGATGGCCACTGTATGTGAAAGCCTTTTACTGACTCTAAACATAGTTTGTTTTCTGACTATTTCGGGTCTAGTCCTTAATTTTCAGGCCCGTGCGATGGTTGTTATCAGTCGCACGTTCCTGCTCTTCCTCACTTGTCAGGCTAACACTCGAGGCGTGTTTACGCAGCCGCGTCTCAAAGCCTCATACGCACGTTTGGGGGATCGCTCTGCTTCTCGTCACCGCGAGCAGGCCAACGGAAGCCTTTGAACGCATCGCGCTTCCAAGGCTTCACGTAATTCACAAGTTTGACATCCGCCATAAAACACAAAATGTTAGATTTCAGCTCTGGCAGAAGAGTGGAAGTCGATACAGATTCAAGTTTTTGCCTGAAATAAAAAAACACCTTCCCCAAAAAAAAACGGTTTCACCTAGCAACAAGATATTTGGTAGGCATGTCAATCATGAGTAGACCCACAAAAAAATGCCTACTGGTATTCGGGTCTTTCTAAACTTTTGATAGATATTTTGAACAAGTATTACCAAACCCACAAAAAAAAAACAGTCTCAAGAAGCCAGGCCCAAAAAGATTTACATTTCAGTTAGTAGTTGCCTTTGTAGGGTCATTTTGACGAATTTGTCCGATTGCCACCAAATATGAACTAGGGATAGACCGATTATCGGCTGGGCCGATTATCGGCGCCGATATTTAGCATTTTGAGAAATATCGGCATCGGCCATTTTGACGAATCATATGGCCGATAATAGATCCATTTTTTTTTTTAAGTGTTAACTTCAGGAAACTAATTTAAATGTAAATGTTTTAAAAAAGTTTTTATTTTCATTTTTGTCGACCCTGGGAACTCTCTGCACCTTCTGTTTTTGGTTGAAATTAAAACTGAGATAAGTAAAAATTTAATACTTTGGATATTTTTAAATTTTGGAAGACTTTTATTTCGTGTAGAAAAAAAAACCCTTAAAAATATTTTACTAACCCTAAAAGTTGCTCAATAAACATATGCTTTAAAAAAAAAAAAAAAAAGATAAGAGCTGGAGTTTGTATTTTTTCCAAATTTTGATGTCCCTTTTTAGTGAAAATGAATATCGGCTCCAAATATCGGTTATCGGCATCCTTCACTACTAATAATTGGTATCGGTATCGGGCCCGAAAAAACCTTATCGGTCTATCTCTAAATTATGAACATTACATACTCGATCTTATACAGATGTTGATGATTTTCCTTCTTGAGGGAGCAATAAAAGTTGCAGATTAACCTGAGGTCAGCGTGAGAGGACGCCATTTGGGCTTGTTGCGCAGTGAAGCGCACGCGAGGAGGCGGCGGCGCCTTCTACTCGGGCTTTTGTTGCTTCCTTTCACCCTCCTCCTTCATCTTTTATTCTGCGGGCCCCCTCGGGCATGTTCGTTCCTTTTCTCCGACTGGCATGCATGCTTTCGGGTCGCTCTTCTTTCTCTTGCTATCCCACTTCTTTTTTTTTTTTCCCCCATTTTTGGGATTCGGCCAAACCCGCTCGCGGAAAAGGCCCACTGGGGCGGAGAAAATAATGGATGACCTGCTCGCCATTATGTTCTCAGTTAGCCGGATGCTTTGTCGTCTGGCTGAATCACTTTGGAGTTAATATTTGATAGGAGTTCTGAGGACGAAATGGACAAAAATAATGCCTGCTGTGTTTTTAGGAACTGTGTAAAAATAGCCACTGAGCTCGCCATTCCCAAACTTCTCTGGTATCCGTTGAGCAATCGAATGTTTGTTTACTGTCACTTTCTTCCGTCTAACTTGCAATTCCACAAATGGGAAGATCCAGTTACCGGCGCAAAGGTCGCCCTCGGAGGGAACTTCCACTTCTGACATCCGAGCAATCCAACAAGACGTCTTATTGTCCCTCCCAAAGAACGTGTAGAATGAACTGCAGCTGTATCGACCGTAATGGCTGCTGAACTTCTGTCTCACTGGGACAAACACGGTTTATAGCCTCAATTTTCCGCAGGGCTTTTGGGATTATTCAGTTAGTCAGTTTTTGGCAATCTCACGAGAGGGACTTTTTTTCTTCTATTTTACGACATCATGGCGAATCCTCAACGATCTAATATGACTTTTAAGTTTGATGATATACTCTACATCAGATGACATAGGCAAAAATATTGTCCCTTAATCGGAGTTAGTAAAAGTATCCTGAAATTCACCCCAAATGGCAGCCTGAAACCAAAATGGTCGACCACCTGTTCAATATTGGGCATGGTTCTTTTTTGTGGGTCTACTCATATTAGGCATGACCGCCAAAGTTCATGTTGCTCAGTAAACTGGCTGCAGGGACCGGATCTTGTTAGGCTCCGGCTATCTCCATCAGGTCGATTGCTGGAATTGGTGTGAAGGTCTAGTTTTGATCAGTTTTAATTGAATTGAGCGCACATTTGCTTCAAGAATGCCTGCTTCTGACTGGGCTTCACCTGTGCCATAATGGCTGTTTCAACCAAATTAGCCTCAATTTGGTACACAGGACCTCGAGACTTGAGATGTTCTGTTATGATAAACAAGTCCACCAAATGTTGTGAGATTGCGTAAAGGCCATCCATTAGTTTGCCCCTCTTTCATCATGAATCCTCAAAATGACCGTCGACTGCCTATCTGTCTCGGATACCTCTGATACTTCTGATTGGGGATCATTAGGGCAGTTCAACCAAAACCATGGCATTAGCCCAAAACGGCCATTTCAAAGAAGAGAGAAGAAAATCCAGCATGGGTCCTTGGGACTTATGATTGACTATGCCCACCAAATATCATGTTCATTGGTGGAACTGGTGTCAGGGGCGGATTTTTTGTATCCAAGGGTTGCGACTGGGTGACGTCTGTGGGTTAGTATTTGGTCTGCTTACAGTCCATCAATTTTCACAAGGATAAAAAATACTTACAATCGGGGGAACATCAAATAAATGCAGTGATTCCAAGAGAGCTAAACCCAAACTTTCTCAGTGTTTTTTTTTGTGCTTTCGGGAGCCGAACCCATCCCTCTCTGCTGGGACTGTTTACCTTGGAGCCAAGTGAGGAATAAATCCCGCGGGACGGGAAGAAGTTATTCCGGTGGAGTTATGAAGACGGCTTTGGGCGACAGCGAGAAGCGGGAGGGATCATGAGCCATTGCCAAAGAACAAAGGTGACTTCAATCCCGAGCCGGGATTTGAATAATCCTTTGATGGCACAACACAAGGTGTATTACCACTCTTCTCATGAAAAAGTTTCCCCCATAATCCCAAGCATTTGATCTGCAGGATTGTTTTTTTTTTTTTTTTTTTTTTCCCGGAGGTACAATTTTCGTTGCTGTAAAACCCAGGAGAGTTTGATCTTGTAAAAAGCTTTAAAAGGCAAATCATCTGTGGGAAATGTGAGAGAGTAAAGTTGCGTCACACAAGTAATGGAAGGTCAACGTAGCGTGTAGTCTGAGGGGGGGAAAAAAAAAAAAGAAGAAAGAAAGAAGCGTTCCCACCCTCTGGGAGGAAAGTACCTGAAGTTGCAGCCGAGCAGGCGGGACCTCCGTCTGTTGGCCCCAAGCCCGCGGCTGGCTTTCATTACACTTTCACTTTCTGCGCACACAAATACAGTGAAACCCCCAAAAAGTTTAGCGCCCCCAAACACAACTTGGAGTTTGACCAACATTTTTCTAGAAAAAAAAAAAAAAAAAAAGCCTGTTCGTTTGAAACGTTGGTTGAGTTATTAGAGTTTCAAGTTTTATGGCGAGTCATCAAACTCCGCCGCCAGTTTTTGCCCACAAGTAATGAAAAACGAAAATTGTTCCCAATTTTGCATTCAACGTCTATCAATCATATGTGGCTTAAATTTGGAAGCAATCAGGCAAAATCTCTTCCAGGCCAAGTCCAGCTTTAAAATGACCTCTGAAAAACGTCCCCGTTAAATTCAAACCAAATTGACAGACATTTTGTGTCTTTTCAGGCGTGGCTCATGAAGACTTTGTTTGTGATTCTAGTCATGATTGACTTGGCTGCCAAATTTCACGAGGTTCAAGGAAACTGGCTTCAGGGCCAGAATTTGTTTTCTTTCAAGTATGAACTTGAGTCTGGAACACCAGAGCTCGGTAATGATTTCGACTGTACTGCCAAAGTGGACACTGTTTTGCCAGAGCGTAACCAGACGTCGATAATGATTTCCACTGTAATGTAAGACTTTGGTCATGATTTGTGACAAGGACACTGCTTTGCCAGAGTGTAACCAGACATTGGTAACTGCATTGCCAGACTGACACTGGTCGTCCGTCATGATTTTTTTGTGCACGTTTTAATAACAAACCCATACCTTGTCCATTTTTTTTTTTTTTTAAACATAAGCTGCAATTTTACATCCATAGCTGCTCCGCCAATGTTCAGCTCATTGTTTGCTCGTTTGAAGACGACTACTGTACTTTTAAATGCTTTCACCAGAGAGACTCTGGCGCGGTCAAAATGTCCGTCTATGCGGGAAAGTGCGAACTTAAGAACCTCAGATTTCAACATGTGTGGTCAGCTTTTGTGTGGTTTCTCCGTCAATCCCGTTCTCGGTGCATTCTTTGTGTATTTAGTACGTGTCATTCCTGAAGGCTTTTTTGCTTGTAATCTGATCAGCCGAGTCTGATTTTAGCCCTCCAGAGCCCCTTTAACGCCGGTAAAACGGGGCCAAAAAAAAAAAGAAATCTCAACAGGCAAGACAGACAGACAGACCAGCCCAACCCAGGCGGATTTCTTTGCGCATGCCAAAGCTGGCTTGAACTTCTCCCGTTGAAGGTTTTTTGTTACCTCTCCATTTACGGACACAAAGGCCGAACGCTCTCTCCTTCTCCCGTTTTCACCTTCAACGTGAATTCAAGGCGTACCTGCTGCGATGGCGACCAGTCGTTCTGCCGTGCAGTCGCAGTTGTAAAAGTTGTTTGAATGAGCCGGTCGCTAGTAATTCTTCCCATTCACGTTTCTGTCTGGTGCGTTACCTCGACAGCGCTTTGTCCAAAAGAAGAAATGTCCCATTTGGCCGAACATTATTGGTGGCCTCTCATTTGGATTCTTTGACTTTCAAGAGTCCTGACAGCATGCCAGTGTCTCGCTTGCTGGTTTTATGGCACTGCCGTTTGTAGGGGTGTTAAAAAAAATCGATTCGGCGATATATCGCGATACTACATCGCGCGATTCTCGAATCGATTCAATAATCGGCAGAATCGATTTTTTTTTTTTTTTTTTTTTTTTTTTTTTTTTTTTTTTTAGGATTCACACCTTGAGCATGGAAGAATGTTATATGAACGGCACATTAAGCCTTAATATTTTTATTTTAATGCTGTTCAAATGTGAAACAGATTGCAAATTGTTTGTGTACAGTGGCTCACGGTTATAAGCCTCAAGTTTTAGATAAATATATTCATACAAATCTTACAGTGTACATGTACAAATTTACTGATAGTATTTTCTAAATTTGAATGGAAAAAAATCGCAACAATCGACTTATAAATTCGTATCGGGATTAATCGGTATCGAATCGTGACCATTCGTATCGGGATTAATCGGTATCGAATCGAATCGTGACCTGTGAATCGTGATACGAATCGAATCGTCAGGTACTAGGCAATTCACACCCCTAGCCGTTTGTATGCTGTCAAAGTAAATGCCAAGGTGGCACCAGCGCGTGACAAAAAAAACAGCCTAATTTATCACCATGATGACATCTATTAATCGATGACCCAAGGCAGTATAAATTTTGTACTTTATTGATAAAATATTCTACTTAAGTTAAAACAGAACACAACGGGCCCAATATTTGCGCCCAGTTGTATTTTGGTATTTTCATCGACAGACGCACTTAAAAATATGTTTTCGCACGTTGTGTGAGTGAACAAAGCTGACCGGATTGCCAGCTAATCAAAGCAACTCCCCCTCAGTCCCGTTAAATTCAACGCAGGAGAGGCTCACGGAATACACAAATTGATTTCTGCAATGATTCACAGGGTTTGATGCACAATTTATCAATGAAATCTGATGACATCCAACTTAGACCTGGCTTCACCTTGGTCTAAAGTCTAGTCTACTTTGTCACTAAATCGTGTAATCGAAAATGTCCTCGGTCTGCCGGAAACGCCCAGCGAGGCACTTGGAATTCGATTCACAAGGGCCCGGTTCGATTCGATTCACGATTTTCGATTGAGTTGAGGAATTCATGCAGCACATATTTGAGACGGTCAAAAGTAGAAACTTCTTGCTCTAATTTTATGCATTAGTGAAAATATGAATAATTACATTAGGAATTGAATCCATAGCAGTTAAATTAATCTGTTTTATTTAACATGGCCTTATAAAATCAATAAATAATTTAAATCAATTACAACCACAAGTACAGGCTGTGTAAATAAATTGACAAAAAGGGGGGGGGGAGGGGGGTCGATATATCGATACATGATTTTATGTATCGATATTGGGATATGAAAAGGTGTATCGATATCGATATATCGATATTTAAAACCCAGCTCTACTCAAAATGTTCTGTTTTCATACAAATTATTGTGCACATCAGAAACCAAGTTGTGACAAAACCAGGTTCAATATGTTTGCTGATTTAATCTCTGACAAGCCCGAAATGAAAATTCCCTAAAACAAAAACACATGTGACCGAGATCCAGGAGATCCAGGTTGTATTTTAGGCATGTGTGAAACACGGCCGCTCTGTTATTCCGGATTTAAAAGCATCATAAATACCCGAGCGCATACCAAGACGGATTACTCGGACCGATCGGCCCGGCGAAAGCAATTTCTCCTCCTTGGCTCGGGTTTCTCGTCCCCCCGTGTTGCACGCGCGCGTTTGGATATTTCGTCCGGAATCATCCCGCCGGTGCCGCCGCCATCTGTGACGCTGCAGATGGCTCCGCCGGTTAAAGTGGGCCATGGTTGGGACCCCCATCTCCTGACAATGGAGATTACGAGTGTCTGATCTCTTTTGCTTGAAACGCGTCTGAGGATGAGGGGGAGGGGTCGTGCGGGCTTTGGATCAGCACCACAGAGTCCAATGGATCAACAAGACTTGAGGCTTTTCCAATGCAAGAGTTCTGGTTCTGTCCTGCGGCACCATGTTTTGCCGTTCTTGTTAACCTCTGCTTGTATATTTTCGCCATAGAGAAAGGGAAAAAAAAAAAAAAAGTCATAACGCCGTGGACGAATCGTCGAGTGGCAACGTAAGATGGCCGCCGCACATACAAGTAGAAGTATGCTGGAAGTGGAAGTTTGATGATTATTGTGAGGTTTGGTAATGGAAAAACAGGGTGCGCGGGCACGTTCATAGTTGCTTGATTTCACTCCCTATTTTGGTGGTACGCTTGCTTGTTTGATGGTTGCGAAACGCGGTTGTCTGCCAAGAAATCTTTTGTTCAACCTGTTTGGCTGCTTCAACAACGGTACACTTGTTTTCCACTAATGATACACTCAAGGCGAAATGTACTTGGGTCAAAGTCATGGTTCATAAAAATATGACAAAGCCATAGCCTTGTCTAATTAACTCATTCACTCGCCGCCATTTTCACATTTCGCAATCCCGTTCGACTGATTTAGCAAAGGCCCACAGAATATTGTTTTCAATTGTTATAAAAGCATGGAACCTATCAAAAGAAAGATTAAAGTCTCTTCTTTCATCAGGAAAAAAAAAAGTGTTTCTATCTGCTTCCGTTTTGCAGCAATTAGCATTAGAAGAGAGCTAAGTTTCATCAGTTTTCACAAATCTATTTAAAATTGTAAGTAATTGAGCTTTTTTTCTAGATGGCCCTGGTTGATCTCCTTTGCTCTGCTGCCACCTGCTGGCCGTTTGTGTAATAACTACCATTTCTGCAACCGTTCTTTGCAGTTGAGAGGCTGCGTCAAAGCCTTCTGTATGCTCTAGCATAAAAAAAAAACAAAACAAAAAAAACGTAAAACACGTCTTTGGGACACTTAGAACATTAAAAAAAACGTATTTACACGTTATTGGGAGCAAATGAGTTCAAAAAAATACATTTTTTTTGTGGGTGACACTAATTTTAAAACTTTGGTGGGGCTTTATGTGGTTAGCTAACTAATGTTATTTTAAGGAATCTCATCAAGCCAATAGTTCCTGTTCTTTCTTAAAGATAATTTTGCTTCAATTAAGTATTAAATAGTTTTTTAAGTGGAGTTTTTGCAGTGAAATTGTTGACTATCATAATAAAGAGTTGAAAGAAACGGGCGGCGAGCGTCTCCAATTTTCACAAGCCGCAAATAAAACGGCCGCACGTGTGCCGTCCGAACCCGGCGCGACGTAAACGTGCGGCACGCACGGTCGACTTTTATGCTAGTTGGCGTTCAAGAGTTACGGCATAATCTTTCCTCTCGTCCTCCCTCCGCTTTTCTTTCAACGACGGCGGCGGCGGCGGCAGGAACGCGAGACGTTGGGAACGGGCCAACGAGGCGCTCGGCGGTGGATCTGATTTAGCGCCGCGGTTGATTCCTCCTTATCTGCGGAACACCTTGTAATTTACGACGACGCCTCGTCGGAAGGGAGGCCAACTGTCTCTTTTGCCGCCAAACGCGAGACGCTCGGCAATAAGAATTTACTGGCAACAGCGTTAGGCTAATATTTTCTCTCTCCGCTATCGCTTATGGATCGTTGCAGAATTGGAGGATAATTTAGACACTGACGTTTTTGAAAAACAGGCCATCTTTAGTTTTGTTATGGTTAGAACTATCAACTGTACAGTTGCAGTAGTGCCTTGAAATATGAGTGATGCAACTAAAAAGTTTCTCAAGACACAAGCTGTTGTTCAGCTAATTTTTGTTTTGACTTGCAAGTAAAACAAATTGAGATATGAGCACTGTAGGATATAGCAGTGAACTCAACTCACTTCAACAAGCAAAACTTGAAAACTACAATACAACATACGTAACTTTGCCCTAGGAAAGTCCGCTAGCTTAATGCTAACACGATGCTACTTGGTCAAGAACAAGCAATACGAAACAAAAACTTATGTTATGTCTTTTTCAAAAATTATAAATAAAAGGGTTGCGTTGGTTTGAGTGACAAGACAAACATTACCTTGATGATGTCATTTCTGCTGAGCCATGTAGCGCTAGTAGCAAGATTGCAGCGTGTAAGTTAAGAGACACGTTTGTTTCTATTTAAAATATCCTACTGACAACCAGGAAATAAAAATATTGTCCAATCATGTTTATTTTCATTTTCCCCAATCTTTGTGAAGTAACTGAAATACTGCAAAAGAAATTTTTGAAAAAAAAGTTTTTTTTAAAACTACGATGTGTCCACTACAGAGGACATTTTTTCATTTTTATTTTTTTTTATTTATTTTTTTTAGGCTCAAATACAGTTAAAATAGTTCAAACAATACTTTAATGTGTTCTTAAGAGTCTTATAGAAACATTTAAAGCCTACATTTGATCAATAAAAAGTGTTATACAAAACAAATTTGGACAAATTTGAATTGCTGGTAGTCAGGTGGATATGTATGCGATAAAACAAAACGTTTTGACAAATACAAGGAAGACATATCAACACAATCCTATCGAAAAAAAAAAAAGTTTGATTTAAGACCTATTTTATATGTTAATTTGATATGTAAGATGGTCATAACAATTTAAAAAAAAAAAAAAAACAACAACTCCAGAATTACATTTACTACAGCTACAGTTCTAATGAATGTACATGTTTGTGTATTTTACATTTGGATTTGAAATGTCATCACATGTGAACTAACCCCTCCGAGCAAGTACCGTACTCACACTTGTGGCATATTTGCAGCTGGGAATGGCATCTGGTCCGAATCACTGCATTAAAAAAAAAAAAAAGAAAGCGAGCGTGTGTATATTTTCACAATGGGTCGCCACGGTGGGATTGGCACCCTTGACCCTGCAGGGTCAGGGGCACTTGCCAATGAGCAACAAAGCCCCTTGGTGGTGCGTGCGGTTAGATTTCACAGATGGAGAGCCAGAAAGCAGCTGCCCGTCCCGTCGCCTTTGAAAGCAGCAGATTTGCATGTAACGTATTTGCCGTTTATGACATCATCGGAATGTTTAGCTGACTTTTTTTTTATTTTCGACGTGTTGTTGCTCATCTCACGTACTGTATCGACTCAAATCGGCTACTAAACGGACATATTTTTGATGTAAATGGCTTCCTACACAAAGTCCATGTACGTCATGTTTACAAACGCGGGAATTTTGCTTTTGCACGTGGGCACGAAAGAAAACCATCCCCGCCTCCCCAAAAAAAACATGAAAGCGCTCGGTGTTCGAAAATGTCATACTAGCTGGTAACATCTTGAAGAGATTATATAGCAGCATCTGGACATATAAAGTATGACGATGGAGGCGGAATGTTAACATCCGTACGACAGCGGCGAGGCTTTGAAGTCGGCAGTGAATTTACCGTCGGTGACACATGAACGTCTCCACTTCATATTTATTTCAAGTCCTGATTGGAAAGAAGTGCAGTTGGCGGGCAACCAGTCCAGGGTGGACCCCGACTCATGTTCAGAATCAGCTGGGAGTAGATATTATAAGTGAAGATTGTGAATTTCACGTAGCTTCAAAAAAAGATAAAATAAAATAATGAAATTTGATAGACATATGAGCCAGAACAAAGTTTCAAGGATACAAAACAACAAGTCAGACATTTTGTTTTAAACCATTTTGAGGGGCATGCCAGGTGTAAAGGTGTCCAAATTAATCGGTTAATCAGCAATTATCAAATTAACTCATTTGCTCCCAAAAACGTATAAATACGTCCTATTTTATATGCTACCAAAGACTTATTTACAGGTTTTTATGCTTTGGCAGCAGAGTATAAGAGATCAATCTGGGTTATGTTTATGAAATTTTGCTATATTCTAATGTTAATTGCTGCATCATGGAAACAAATAAAAATGTACTACGTTTTCTTGACATCTCATCTTTGATTTGGTAGGTTCCATGTTTTGATAGCAATAGGACACGATATTCTGTGGGCCTTGCAAAAATCAGTCAAAATTCATTAAAACAGCAAAAAATGTGCTTGGTGAACGGCCTATAGGGCCATTGTTTAGTCTAATGTTGATGGGGATCGGTTTAATCCATTACAAAATAACCAGTATTTGTAGTCCGCAAACGCAAAGAAAAGTAAACATGGTGCATCAGCATTTAGCTGTTATGCTGCATGCAAATGGAATAAGCCACCAACAGAAGTGAAGTTCCACCCAGCTTGTTTATCGCGGGTGTTTCGTTCCAAAAACTACCTGCGATAACGGAAACCCCGAGAAAGATCCATCCGGACGTTTGCCGGCGCAACAAGAGGAACCGTGAGGTGCGACGCCGTCGTGTTTCTTGTCGGATGTCACGCCGCTAAATGCGGCCTTTTCGCACCTGAGCCGGCGACGAGCGTTAAACTCATTTCCTTGCGTCAACAAAGTTGCGGAGGGCCCACTGAGGGATGGATGTGTCTGCACTCTGCACCAACATTACTCACTGTTCACGAATGCGTGCGATGCGCGCGCTCACAAACACAACGTGCCATTTGCAGGCACACAAACAAAACGTGTCAGTCAGACGGCCGATGACAGCCAGGACAAAACGTCAGCCCTCGATGCTCATAAACAAAATACCGCACTTAATTTTACAGGCGTGAGCTACACTCATGTAAAATTTACGCTTTTGTTTAAACCCTTAATGATCTTGATTCTTACCGATTCATTCAGACGAAATGAACATGTGCTTGTATAATTACGTAGTAATAACTGTATACCACTTGTGTTATTACATAGTAATAACTAATGGATACTAATATTGTAGGGGTAAATGTCAGAAACTACTGACAACTTATATTTCACAGCAAATGACAGTGTGTTATTACATGATAATAACTCCTGAATAATCAAATTATTTTTGTAATAGCATATGAACACTTGTGCTATAACATGATAATAACTACTAGGAACTGTATATAGTTTAGTTAAAATCAATAGTAATGTTATTACCCAACTGTTTAAAATGTTAAAATGTTATTACATGATTATAACTACTTTGTAATTGAAATATTTACTTTGACATAATAGTGGTAGTAATAAATTTATAGTTATAGTTATTACATAGAATGTAATAGTGAGTACTGAAGGTTGTGTAATGTCACGTAATAATGCCACCATGACTGAGCATGAACCGGTCAGATCGTCACCACGTTGCCTGCTGTTGGTGATGTCATCCTTTCCGTGGACATGTTCTGCATATTAAATACATAACGTCCGTGACTGTTGTTTTTGTGGAAGCTTTGAGTGAGTGTCACCTGACCCCTTTAATCTGGGTCGTCGCCCCTAATCTGCCGTCCCCACTGTCACTGCTGCTCGACGTAGACAAAGCAACGTGTGCAGCCGGCCTTCCTCATTAATATTCAATCTCAGGCCACGCCCACCCTGCTGACATCTGGCCTTGCTGATGTTGCTGACCCCGTATCGCCGTAGCTGTTTTTATTATGTGCATTTTTTATTCCACACGGTCCGCTTTAATACGCGGTTCTGTGTTCGGTTCTGCCATCAAAGAAGTGTGATGTAATATGACTTAATTTTAAAATCAAGTACTCCGTAATGAAGTTACTTTTTAAAGCAAATAATCAGGTAACTATGAAACTAGTTTGTGATCTAACCTAATTAGCAATCGGTAATGAAGTTACTTTTTAAAGCAAGTAGTCAGGTAAGTAACTATTAAAGTAACTTGTAATCTAACTTGAATTGAAAATCAAGTCATCAGTAATTAAGTTACTTTTTAAAGCAAATCAATAGTAAAGTAACTTGTAATCGTACTACATTTTAAAACCAAGTAATTAAACTACTTTTTTAAAGCAAGTAAACAATTAAGTAGCTAAATTAGTTTGGTAACTAAAGGCTCGATTCAGTAGAATGTAGGGGTGTTAAAAAAATCGATTCGGCGATATATCGCGATACTACATCGCGCGATTCTCGAATCGATTCAATAATCGGCAGAATCGTTTTTTTTTTTTTTTTTTTAGGATTCACACCTTGAGCATGGAAGAATGTTATATGAACGGAACATTAAGCCTTAATATTTTATTTTAATGCTGTTCAAACATGAAACAGATTACAACCTCTATAAGACTGAAATTTCAGATAAATAAATAATACATTTTCATATGAATCTTACACTCTACAAGCTTACTGATTAGTATTTTCTAAATTTGAATGAAAAAAAATCGCAACAATCGACTTATAAATTCGTATCGGGATTAATCGGTATCGAATCGAATCGTGACCTATGAATCGTGATACGAATCGAATCGTCAGGTACTAGGCAATTCACACCCCTAGTAGAATGTATTTTATGTGAAGCCTTTATTCAAATCTTGAAAGGTCATCGAGTTCAGTGGTATCAACGTCACCAGTTGTGAAATTAGGGAACGTCAACTTTTCACCTTTCAGCCTGCATGTCAGCTCATTTCAGCAAAACCGGGATCAAAGTGCCAAGTTGAAACGCGGACACGCCCCCCCCTGTTGTGTTGCACGCAAACCGCAACTGTTTTACACGTCACGCCGCCTAATGATGTGATTGCGGTGTTGCCGTGCGTCGGCGTGAAAGCGCACGCCGTGGCGTCGGCATCCCATAAACGCCGTCCGTTTAGCAACAAATTGCGGGTGTAATCGCAGCCAGATTGTGGTGACGCTGATGGCTACCCTTACTACGACTTTCCTGACAACCTGTCTTCAGTTAACTCTGCCGGGCGGGTCGCTTGCTGGAGGGAAGCTTCCGGAAAGATGCAAAGTGCGGTCAGGATTTCCCACAATGGCGTGCGGACTGTTATGGACGCAAGCGTAACTGGCTTCCACCAGCCCGTTTATTCAACAAATTATGTCCCTAAATGGGGAAGGCCAATGAAAAGAGGGCAGACAATGAAATCCCCCCCACACCAACTCCCCCGTCCCCTCCCTCACACAAAGCCGAGCGACGCCATTGGCCGACAGGCCACGCACTTGTGTCCAATTACATCCTACCTACCCCAGAGTGTTTTCATTCAAACGCAGATAATGGCTTTTAAAACAACCAACCACGTCGGTGTTTTTGGAGTTTGCCTTTCATCTGCTGCAGCCAATCAGACGGCGGCGCGCCGTTGACGGCACGTGAATGGTCTTTTACGTAACGCGGACATGTCAGGGAGAACGAACGAGGCCGATGACTTCATGGGCTCTCGGCGGAGCGTGTCCGCCTCCCCGCTGAGGTATTTTCTTCTTGGGAGCTGCAGCCGCGCGTGAAACTTGAGAACAGTGCGGGGTGGGGGGGCGAACGAGTGAGCGAGCGAGCGAGGAGGTGGGGGTAAAATGTCCTAATTGATTAACATAACGGTCCTTGTTTGCCTTGTAACATCATCTTGTTGAAGGATTCTTTACAAGTTCAAAGCCGACTGGAGAGAAACCCGCGGAGAGAACATTTTCAAGTCCGCGTACAAAAGGCCCGAAAGCCCCCTTTAACACTGGTGGCCACTCTTCCCAACATTATTGTTCTGTGTGAAAGGTACCGACAAGGACAGGTCAACAATTTCAGATGGAAATGTCTTATTTCATTGTTTTGTTTGACAGGCAGGAAAATGAATGTTTCATCTCCGTTTGGCAGCTTCTGTTAAACGCTGAAGCCCCTTTCACACTGCCTGGCGATGACACCCTTTTCAGTGTTCTGTCTGGGAAGTACCATTGTGAAATCAGGGAAGGGTGCGGTATAACTCAACCTAATTACCCAGTTTTAGAGAAGTGTACCAAAAATTGGACAGTGGCTGCGTGAAAGGCACTTGCAGAAAGCCAGTCTCCTTTCTAACTGTTTGTGTGAAAGGTACCGCCCTAGACTTGTGGATAGATGTGGATCTGCATTTGTGACACGAAACACTGGTTCCTTGTTTTCTGTAAGGTCTTATCTCTGATGTGACAGTTTTGCAGAAACTCTGTAGCCCCGGTGCGTCAATGGCACTGTTTTCACTTGTTTGTATTTTGTGTGAAAAGTACCCGAATGGAATAGGGTGGACGTGGGGGTTGATTGACCCATGAATTTTTCAATTTCTGAGGCACTTTGAGAGGGATAACAGACACAAGATTATGACTGCGTGAAAGAGAAGAACAGAAATTTGGTATGCCTTGAAGCTGCTGTGTGTGAAAGGTACCGACAGACTTGGGGGTTGAAGTTGACCGTGCATTTCTGACAAAGAAATGTCTCACTTTGTTGTTGTTTTTTGTGTGAAAGACTGACTGAAAGAATTGTCACATCACAGATATAACATTTTCCACCTATGTAGCCCCTTTCACACTGCCTGCCAAAGGTAGCTTTTTCTCTCATCGGACCTGGTACAAAATGGGGGTGTCAATGTGGCAGTTGTGTTAAAAGGAATAGCAAAGAGCTGATGTGGCTATTTTGCAGAACCTATGTAGCCCCTTTCACACTGCCTACCAAAGGTAGCCTTTTCTCTTCTCTTTGTTCTGTGTAAAATGTAGCAATACAAAATGGGGGTGTTTAAGTCGACCTGTCCAGGCTTCAGTTACAGTGTAACAGAGGCGGTATGTTGGCTGTGTGAAAGGGAATATCCCGTGCTGCTTTGTTGAGCTCTGTGTGAAAGTCTCATGCAAATAAAAGCCAACTCTTCTGTTACGTCTCTGATGCAAAGGTTTTGTTGGAAAAATCCTGCTTCACCGTGTTTTTGTGTGAAAGGCACACAAGCCAAGGAATGCAAGTTTTGCTAAAAAAAAAAAAAAAAAAAACTCTGCACGAGCTAGGCAAATGGTGGGAATTTCTCGCCGTTTTATGCCCAATAATCACTTGAGCACAAACACTGTCAAACGTTTGAAGACGCTGAGAAAGTAATGAAGAAATTCCACTCGGCCTTCAGCAGATGCCCCCTCGTGTAAATCCTCCAAGAGGCGTTTTGGTTTTTTTTCTCTTTCTCAATGCTTGAAGGCACTCAGAGCCTTTGCTCAGGAGGGGGGAGGGGGGTGGGGGGGGCGTGTCCCCAGAGGGTGAGCCTGGAGGGATGTCCATATATGGTCACGAGGAACAAAATGAAACGTAAACACCAGCAGAAGATTCACAGTAGCAGACCCGCTTGACTGTCCACCTGGCAAAATACAACATCAAACTCAAGTTCCGAAGGAAGTCGTAAAGTTAAAGTACAAGTACTACTACGTAAGATAATAATAAGTTCCAAGTCTGAGTATTTTTTTGGGATAAACTAAAACGTTTCTCCTAACTCAGACATCCTTGAAGTGGATGGGTTAAGTGTTGTTGTTAGCTTAATTATTAAGTTTGTATGATTTATGTAGTTATTATGTTTAGTTTTTTTTGTGTGCCCCTATTATATTTTAAATATTTAGTTATTTTTTGTATTATTTATTTTCCAAATTTTGTGGTTTGGTGACCTTTTTTGTCTTATTTTAATAATCTGCCCAATTTACTTAAAAAAAAAAAAAAGTCAAATTATTAAATATTTATTATTTTATTTACATGGATTAAATATATATATTTTAAAGTTGTGTTGCTCATGTTTGCATGATTAAAAATGATACATTTACTGGTTATTGTCAGATATACTTTCTTTTGACGTTTTTGAGGTGTACTTTATTGTATGTTTTTTCATATTTTTTTTTTGTTCATATCCAAATTATTTTCTTTTGAACTTTTATTTATTTTTAATTCTGTGTTCTTGTTGTTTTTTTGTTTTTTTTCAAAATTTGAAAAATGTAACATTTTAAAAATATATGCTTATTTTTAATTTTAATCATTTTAAAAATTATTTTTACTGTTGAATTTGATGTCAAATGTAAAATGCGCCAAATCTCACATTTTTACAATAAAATTGCCAAATGAAGAGGATATTTTACACAAAATTATTATAAATGTATCAATTATATTTTACAGAAAACATCAGCAACACAAATAATTTCACAGCATTTCATTTTCAGCTTCAGCTTTTTCACTATTTATTTATTTTTAATCATATGTTGACAAAAACTCGTTGAAGTGAAAGCTCCTCAACTGAGGTGTTGCGATTCGTTTGCGAGGCAGCTGTGGGGAAAGACGAGCCTTCTGGGATTGCAGCTCATCAGGAAAAGAAAGACAATACGCCGCCTCTCGTTGTCACACGACGCAGCTGCTCGCGTCCGATTTGGGCCGATGACCACTCGCGGGCTTCCTGGGTGACTTTTTGGACATTTGGGCCGACAGCCAGGACGACGTTAAAAGTAGATTTGCACTCGCTAGGATTTGCTTTTTACCCAGACAGGCGCAAAGTGGCTTTAATTTAAGGAGAAAGTGCATTTTTTACTTAGATGTGACTGTCAAGTGAAAGGAAATGCCAAACGTACTTTGGATGGAATCCAGGGGCAGCAAATTCAATAAAAACAGCAGGGGCCCCGAAATTGACCCCTGTGGAACACCAGTGGCTATATTAGCTTGTCACACTCACATCTTCATCAAGGTCTTTCGGTGGGTTTGACGCGTCGGGAAAAACTCCCGCAGGTGCTCGTTTGTTATGATAGCATCTTCCTGAAACGGAGCCATTGTTTAGCACGTGTGCGCTTAGACGGCAAATCTATGGAAGCGTTTCCACTTGGGAGAACTCCGGAACGACTGATAACAGCCCGCCTCGCGCTCAGGGCCGTTTATTATCTCGGAGAAATGTTTTCACCGTGTGATTTATTTTGAGTGAAGTTGGCCTCAGCGAGGACTTGACTGGTGAGAACGGCACAACTGCTAGAATTGGGTTGCCGGTGGGCGTCGGCATAAACTTGTTAAAACACACTTCAGTGATAAATTGTTGATGTTACTTTTTACTTAGCTGTTCGGTTAAGTCTTGGACAACGTGATTGACATTAATATTGTCATCTTTGGGTCGGATCAATTACTTTTTAATCACGTGTGCACATTTCGTCAGCCGAGCCGTGTTTTCTTAGGGTCACGCCCGTTGACTTTAACGCTGATTTGCGGTACCTTTCAGCCTCGTCCGTCTTTGCTGTTTGTTTTCTCTCTGTCGTGTGTTAACACCAGAGCTTCATTTCCCACATCTTGTTCTCGGTTTAAGAAAATTCTGTTCATGCCTCGTCCCAGAACTGATCACGGTTAATCAACTGAAACCAATCAGGTTGTAACTTGTAACGCAGTGTCAGGAATTATGGTTCGGAATAGGCCTTTGGATTTAAGGTCACAATTTGGTTTTGAAAAAAAAAAGGGAAGGCGTAAATAGATTTAGTTTAATTCACATGGTTTGTCTTCTTTTTATTCAAGTTAAACGTCAAAAGTTTTTCTTCTTTTTACAAAAGTGCTAAATCAGTCAATAGTTTGTTTTTTTTGGAAAGAAGTGAAAAATCTGTAGTTTCTTCTCTTTTTAGGAAACCACAACAAAGTTTCTCTTCTTTTTCAGAAAGTTTGTTTTCTGTTTTGGAAACACCAACATTAATAGTTTTTGTCGAGAAATATAACGTCATCATCCGTCTTTTTTTTGCAGTCATTATCTTTTTCGGAAAGTTCTACTGAACTTAAATGTTTTAACTTCTTTTTAGGAAGGTGCAATTAACTCATTCACTGCCATTGACGGAAAAAGACGTCAAATGATGCATTTTTGGGCTGGCAGTGAACGTTGCTAATAACATCATTTTAGGAAATGAACTATGCAAGTGCAAAATCAGCAAGTTTATGTTTTGCAATTTGTTCCCTCCTAGGGTTGAAAATATATATATTTTTTTTTAAAATAAGTGTGTTTCTGGTACAGTAGTCGTCACGGGTGGCACGACATCTCTAATTTATGGCGCTAGCATGGCCGCGGCACCCATCATTACGCCAACATTCCTTAGGCGAGGAAGTCGCGATGGGGCGGGAGAGAGAAAACAGGACCAGCGAGCGCTTTGGTCTGACCGGCTCGCGCTGCACTCGGACCGCACGCAGGCCGACTTCCTCCATTTTACTGAGCTCTCCTCAGGGACGGAGACAAGCGAGAAACGATCCAGAACGTGTCGGAGATTAGCAAGAGGTGACGATTTGGGCTTCCGGCCTCACCGCGTATGGAGAAAAAGATAAGCTGCATCGTTAGCCCATTAAAATAATGGCTGAAGTTATTTTCATTTTTTTTTTTTACAGACAACGCGAAAAACTGAACCAAGTCAGGAGGTAGAATTGAATCATCTGCTGAACTGAGGACGGAGCCGGTTTTAGCAGAGGTGCTCAGCATCCCTGTTGTTTTTGTCAAAATATGATTTAGGCCCTTATTTTAAGATGGTGACGTTCCCAAGCGTTCCCGAATGTCTTATTGTTTGAGAGCCGCAAAAAAACTTAGCAACAGCAACTTTTGTTGTTTTGTATAATTACATGCCTGAACAAACTGAAACAGGAAAGTACAACTGGGCTAGTAAGCAACATTAAGAGTGTCTTGCAAGTGCAAAATTGATAGTTTGTCGTCTTTTTAGGAAAGTGGAATATGAATTTATTTTTCTACTTAGGATAGTGTGACATCAATGCGGTCCGTTTATCAAAGTGTGACAATTATTGTCAGTTTGTCTTTTTTTTTTTTTTTTTTTTTTTTTTTTTTTTTTTTTTTTAAGAAAAGTGTGGCATCAATACCGTAGTTTGTCTTCTTTTTAGGAAAGTGTGACATCAATACTGTCACTTTGTCTTTTTTTTAGTAAAGTGTGACATCAGTACTGTTTGTTTGTCTTCTTTTTAGGAAAGTGTGACATCAATACTGTCACTTTGTCTTTTTTTTAGTAAAGTGTGACATCAGTACTGTTTGTTTGTCTTCTTTTTAGGAAAGTGTGACATCAGGACTGTAGTTTGTCTTCTTTTTAGGAAAGTGTGACATCAGGACTGTAGTTTGTCTTCTTTTTAGGAAAGTGTGACATCAATGGTCTTGTTTTTAGTAAAGTGTGACATCAGGACTGTTTGTTTGTCTTCTTTTTAGGAAAGTGTGACATCAGGACTGTAGTTTGTCTTCTTTTTAGGAAAGTGTGACATCAGGACTGTAGTTTGTCTTCTTTTTAGGAAAGTGTGACATCAATGGTCTTGTTTTTAGGAAAGTGTGACATCAATACTGTCACTTTGTCTTTTTTTTAGTAAAGTGTGACATCAGTACTGTTTGTTTGTCTTCTTTTTAGGAAAGTGTGACATCAATACTGTCACTTTGTCTTTTTTTTAGTAAAGTGTGACATCAGTACTGTTTGTTTGTCTTCTTTTTAGGAAAGTGTGACATCAGGACTGTAGTTTGTCTTCTTTTTAGGAAAGTGTGACATCAGGACTGTAGTTTGTCTTCTTTTTAGGAAAGTGTGACATCAATGGTCTTGTTTTTAGTAAAGTGTGACATCAGGACTGTTTGTTTGTCTTCTTTTTAGGAAAGTGTGACATCAGGACTGTAGTTTGTCTTCTTTTTAGGAAAGTGTGACATCAGGACTGTAGTTTGTCTTCTTTTTAGGAAAGTGTGACATCAATGGTCTTGTTTTTAGGAAAGTGTGACATCAATACTTTAGTTTTTCTTCTTTTTAGGAAAGCGTGACATCAATATGCCCGGCAGCCACTCTTGCCCTGGCTGGTGCCAATATTCTGCAAAATTGTGATTATGGTTTAGAATTATCAATGCTAGAAATGCAACAATTTGTCTTTTGGCGTCTCTACGGTGCATCCGTCCTCGCCGTCATCCGCCACCTTGTCAAAACTTCTTCTTCCCATCATGCCGTGGGATATTTGAGCAAGCTGAAGAAGACTTTCCCACCATCGGGTCACCGGCCGTGCCCCGGGACTGACCGCCGCGCGTTTCATTTATAGCTGCTCCGCCTCTCAAGTTAAAGTTTGCTGGTCATTGTGTCTCTGCCAACCGCAGAGACGTCCTCCCTCGCTCGCTCGCCGTCTGCATTTTTTCCTCTGGCTTTCACGCTCCGTCTGCTGGCCCAGCGCAAACCGGCCGCAGATGTTTATATAAGGCCATCTTCTCCGTCCGTCCGTCCGTCCGTCCACCTGAGACACTTTGTTGACACGGAGGCCATCAGTCAAACATGACAGACTTGTGAGCCCTCACCTATTCAAGGGGTTCTGATGAATGAGCTTCTCTTTAGTCAGGAGCTGCGATTTCTTCTTCTTCTTCTTCTTCTTCTCCAAGTCTGTAAACATTGCGGAATCACATGATTCTCCCCTTTCACACGACGGCGCTACCTTGACTTGCAAGTTCAATTCGTTCAGTGGCCGAGCTTGTAACGTGATTTCCTCAAATAACAAATCAAGTTTTCCTCACTGAAATGTTGTGAATGTAAAACAAAAGACACCACAGTTTTTTTTTTTTTTTCTGTCGACTTCATGCTCCCGTTCCGTTAGCGGCCCTTCGACACAGTCTTGCCTCCTTTTCCGGAAACGAAAGCTGCCAGTCAGCACGGAGGATGAACAAAGAGCAGCCGCGGTCCAATCACGCGTGGGCCTCGCCCGTTTATTGCAGACGATGAAGCGCCACGTTTGGACCGGAATGGCCTCACCTTGCCTTCACCTGGAGCTTTGATGTGGGGAGAGGAGGTGGGCGGCGCTGACCTCCGTCTGCAATGCGATGCTGGGAACTGGAAAAAGTGGGCCGGCTTTAGAGGGCTGGGGGGGAGGGAACGGTCTGCGTGACTCCGCTGCAACGCTGTAATCAAGCAGCGCTTTGCTAGCTCAACGCGAGCTACTTCATCACCTGCCTGACAAGTGGAAAGGGGTCAAGTGACTTTGCGCTTAGTTTATCGCTGCTCGAGGCTTGAACTGTTTTCTTTAATGATGCAGTTGAAGTAGGGCAAGGTGATTAAATGGTCATGATTAATAGAGCTCAGACTCGTACCAAATAGCCGCATTGTCGCATTCGCTAATTGTATTGTTAGCTACCAAATGACTTAAAATGTTTGGATTACTTTTTTACTTTTACCGCTAGAATTCCATGTCATACCCTGGCCAGTGACTAAACAAAGCATGTATTCTGTCTTTGGTCACACTTTAAATCTATCTACGATGCTACTAGCATCATCTTAGCTAGCGCTAAGCTAGGTCAACTACCTTTCCTTTGTTGCTAGCGTGATGTTAGCATGGCCAACAGCGAGGTGTGATCCAGCCAAATATTCCCGTCGCAGGGACAACGTTAGCCGGTAATATTTGTCATTAGTTTTGTTCATCTTTTCTCATTTTTTTTCCCCTTCCAATTCCAATACAGTACTTCATATGTTAATAAAAAAAAAAAAAATCATGTTTAGCTTTCAGTACAAATGTTTGAAAACTGGTAGTTTAAAAACAGTATTTAAAAAATCTCAAGTGCAATAATTGACGTTGGACGTCTATTGTGATTTTTGTTTTTGGTTTTGGTTTTGGTTTGGTTTGTTTTTTTGGTTTGTTTTTAGCCATATCGCACAGTTTAGCGTGGTTTTAAAGCACTTTGTGTCTGTGAAAAGTGCTATACAAATAAAGCTTACTTACTTACTTAAAAAGTCAAGGTTTCAATAACTGCATTTTCGGAGGCTTCTAAGCAGGGCATAACTGGCTGCTTGCAAAGTTGAGCAAACAAACCGTCTCTTTGAAGGTAACTGACTCAAATGTAACTTTTTTTTTTTTTTTTTTTTTCTTCTTCTCCTTCTCGGTGAGCAGAGAGGCCGGCCGGGGGTGAGCAGTTACACACAGAGGAGGAAGGGAGCAAGACGAAAGAGATATTGCAAAGACTTTTTTGCCTTTTTTGCTCTATAGATTCATGTGAATTGTCCTAAAATAAATAAATAAATAAATAAAAGTTGAAGTGGGTACTCGTTAGCCCCAATGACAACGTGAGTAGCCCAAGTATATGATGATGGGACACTGTGACTTCCTAAGAAGAATTAAAATGATGATGATTCTTCTGTGCCAAATATTCTAGATTTTGTACATTAAAAATAAAAAAATATTTGCAGTATATTAAGCCAAATATTATTTTAAAAATAATAATTTTAGAGCTGTAATTTTAATAAAATGATACCACAATATTTTTGCTCACAATGATCATACTGGCCGAATCTAATATCAGCCCATACTTAGTAATCATAACAATCCATAAAAAGGAGATTGTAAACTTTTATCTTTATTTTTTTTTGCCCCCACGCCCTTGCTATGAATATTTCCCAATTTTTTTGTTTGACATGTGCCCGCTGCCACGCTTCCGGAACTCCTCATGACGCCTGTTGACGCAGCCGCTTCGTATTACGGCACCCCGCCGTCCCTGCGGCGACTTTCCGTGGCGAAAACCACAACCTCGCCGCTCGCTTTCTCGGCGGCGACCGGCCAGTTTTTCATGGGGGAGGCTTGGGAAAGAGAAAGAAAGAAAGAAAGAGAACGCTCCGCGGATTTGTCAAATGACGCTTTCGAATCTGTGACACGCTTGGAAACGTTTCCTTTGTCGAGCGCACATTCCTTCCCGTGAGTGTGCGCGGATGGGAATGTGGTGTGTTTAATAACGCTGCAACACATTCATGCGGCTTTCGCTTTCACTCACAAACAACAAGTCGACAAGTGGAAACAGAATTTTAGCTTGCGGTGGATTTGATTAGTACACAATAGTCGTGTGCGTGTTGGAGGGGTGTGTAGAATTAATCTCCTCACACGAACTAAATCAATATGGGTGACGAAATGTCGACGAGCAGTCACTCGAATTTTGATACGTGTACTGGACAGGCCAAGCTCCGCCCACATTTGATGGCTAACGTTCATCAAATTTTGAGAGGACAAGTTTGCTATGTTGATGATCTAATGACCACCTGACTCCTCCGGCCGCACTTTGCCCGAACCTCCCACAGGAAACTGGGACGTCTTGTAAATGGAGTGCCTCAAGGCTCATATATTGTCCCACTCTTTCTCCCAGGAACTGATTTCATTCACCTGGCAGTTGCGTTCACCGCTGCCTTGCCAAAGGGGGAATCAATTGTGGTCGGTTACGACCGCCAATCATCTACTAAAGCCGCGTGAAAAAAAGCTTTAGCGTGACTTTACACGCACGCCGAAACACCCCGACGGGCTCGTAAATATCCGCATGAAGCCATATACTGCACAGATGGAGTCCGGGGAGCCTTCTTGCCCTCTTTTATGCAACCTCGTCGCAAAAAGAAGTCAAATGGATGACGTCACACTGCTTCAATGGTTAAGAGAAAAATAATCGACATGGAAAGGGAAGTGAGGGCAGTTTTCATGTTGTCGCCCTCCTGTTTGTTTCTTCACAGTGTTCATGGGTCAATGTTAAACGTTTTTAATGTTTAATCATCAAAAAATATCACATAATGGAAATGCAGTTTTTTTTTAATATAAAAAAAAAAAACTTAAATTAAAAAATGAAGGCCAGCAGACAAAGTTGAACCCAAGTTTTTTTATTTTATTTATTTTTTTTAAGTTTTTTTTTCCTAGTTTTTCCAAATGGGTCAATTTGACCCGCAACATAACAAGAGGGTTAATGAACATAATAGCATGTACATGAAATTTAATTAGAAAATTAAGTTTTTCCTTACATTTTTATTTTTAACATAAAGTTTTTAATTAAAATGTTATTTTATTTTATTTAATTTATTTTTTTACATTTTAATGAGAAAGTTTTTCATTACATTTTTAACATTACATTTTTTATTTTTTTATTTTATTTTTTATTTGATTTTATTTTATTTTTAGTTTTATTTTTTTTACATTTGTCGAGCTTTTCCAAACGGGTCAATTTGACCCACAACATAACAGGAGGGTTATCGGACTCATTTGGAAAATCGAAAATTAAAAAAGAAAATAAAAAATTAAACCCTCCTGTTATGTTGCTGGTAAAATTGACCCGTTTGGAAAAGCTAGGGAAAAAAAAAAGGTTTTTAAAAAAAAAAAAAAACAAAAACAAAAAAACTAAAATTTTAATTAAAACTGTTATGTTAAAAATAAAATGAAAAACTTACATTTTCTCATTAAAAGTTAATGCACATGCTATAATGTTTATTAATTAACATAACGTACATGAACTTTAATGAGAAAATTAAAGTTTTTAATTAAATTTTTTTGATTAAAATTTTAGTTAGAAAAAATACAAATAAATTCTACATTTTCCAAACGGGTGAATTTGACCTGCAATGTAACAGGAGCGTTAATTAACATAATAGCATGCACTTTAATGAGAAAATGTCAGTTTTGAATTCAAATTTTTGATTAAAATTTTAGTTTCTTTTTCTTTTATTTTTTTTTTTGATTTTCCAATTCATTCCCAAAATAAACATGTACATGAAATTTAATGAGAAAACGAAGACGGCTAACGTCGACATAGTTTCGGAGACGTGATGTTCAGTCCTGACTGGGTCGTTCGTCATCATCCTCGCTCGGGCGGCTGTGAGCTCAGAGCGGATTTGCGGGTCAGCGGGGTATTATTGTTATTATTCCGCCAGACTCTGCCGCGCTTTGTGTTTCACTAATCAGACCTCCGAAAGACTTTCACTAGTCGCCGCCACGCTTCGGGGGGGGGAAAAAAAAAAGGAAGGAAGTCTGGATGAATATTTTCAATATTTCGGCCTCGGCTCAGGTGAGTCATTCGTCATTATCGTCAGCGTTGACGTTTTACGCGCATTTGGACGAGTGACGTATACGCAATTGGATTGCGCAATATGACGTCATTTTGGGAGGAAGAAAAGATTTGGCAAAAGTGAATTAATTAGTTTATTCTGAACAGAATTTTGTCAAAGGGCTAATTTTAGCAACAATTTATTATTATTATTATTTAAAATGTTTGTTTAGTAACAAAACATTTTGTCATTATTGTCATGTCAATTAAATATAATTCAATTAAATAAGAATTAACTTGATTAAAATGTATTATTATTCTGTTGGTATTTTTTTTTAATACACAAAAAAAACAACTGTACATATATTGTGACTAAGTAATTCACAGGCTTGACTTTTGAAAAACGTTCTCGTGAAACTGATGAAAGTTGTATCAATATCATGATGATCTTGTTGACAATCGTTCCCGCCACGAATGAAACCTTTGCTGGTCCTCGTTGGCGGTGCGCGAGCACCGTTTGGATCAACTCCTGTAAACAGATTAATGGAGGATGAGGTCGGGGGAGGAGCGGCAGCAGATGTTGAGCATTGTTGAGCTCGGGGGAGGTCACATGGGACGGACGGGAGGGGGGCGGGGGTGGGGGGCATCCAGCCGAGGAGGTGCACTGGAGTTCAAAGCCGGACTCCGACCTCGAGGTAATTGCGAGGCGCGTATACCTCGCAGTCATTTATTTATTTTTTTTCTCTTTTCATGCGTCATGCTGTGCGTGAGTGTGCGTTTACGCCGAACGTGACTCCTCCTCCACCCCGAGGCCGTCGGGCAAAAATTGTCGGTGTATGTCGGGAGGTTTGGCCTTGCTCCCGGCGGAGCAAATTACAAGGCTGAGGCGCAGGCTCGCGTCCCGCCTCCTCCTCCTCCTCCGCCTTGTGGCCTGGAGGTCTCGCCCTCGTTATCATCTGCTATTCAAATGAGGAGGAGGAGCCAAGATTGGTTGACAGGGGCCATGGTTGATGATGATTTGTGACGCATTTCCACAAGTGTGCGAGTGGTTAGCGCATCTGCCAAAGCACTATTTTTGTCCAAAAAAAGATCCCTGACACACTTGGACATAGTTCCTTGCTACCAAGATGGCAACAAAGGACGACTTTTGGTTAAATGAAGCTCTCCAACTCACTTCAACACAGTTTGTTGGTACAAAGATGCCATACGGTGGTGACAAAGCACTACTTTTGTCCAAAAAAAGAACCTCAATGCACTTCGAGCATAGTTCCTTGGTACCTAGATGGCAACAAAGCACTACTTTTGTCTAAATTAAGCTCTTCAACTCACTTCAACATACCGCACTTTAGTTCCTGACACCAGAATGCCATAAGATGGTGGAAATGCACTACTTTTGGCTAAATGAAGCTCTTCAACTCACTTCAGCACAGTTTGTTGGTACAAAGATGTCATAAGGTGGTGACAAAGCACTATTTTTGTCCAAAAAAGATCACAGACACACTTCGACATAGTTCCTTGGTACCTAGTGGGCAACAAAGCACTACTTTTGTCCAAATAAAGCTCTTCAACTCACGTCAACAGTTTTTTTTTTTTTTTTTTGGTACAAAGATGCCGTAAGTTGGTGGCAAAGCACTACTTTTGTCTAAATGAAGATCCTTAACTCACTTCTAAACTCAATGCCAAACTGCAAATGAGCATCATGTTCAGTATATTTTTAAAAACAAATTGAATTTGGAATCAGAGGTCATAGAATAGATTCATTCGTTCATTCATTCATCCTCTGAAGCATTTCTCATGAGGGTGACAGATGTGCTGAGTTTGTCCTAGCTGTTTTTTTTTGGGGGGGGGGGCAAGAAGCAGGATACACCCTAAACTGGTCGGAAGGAATTTGGTGGGGGAAATGTTTGCAATATCTGTCAAAAAGTGAGGAAAATATGCAATTTTGGCACGTTTCTATTTCAGCGAGAGACATTTTATTTGCGGTGTTTTGCCAAGGGAACGCGGTGCAAGAGGTCAAGCAGAAGATTCGTCGCCAACGTGTTTATTTTAGCCGCCTCCTCCATTTGGGGGAGAACAGCTGACCATAAAAGCCTTTCAGGATGTCACGCTTTCATGACTCACTCGGCTCGACGTTGGACTTTCGGTCAAAGTGGAAGTAAAAAGCACCGGGCGCTGCTTGCTTGTTGTGACAATGACGCATGCGTGGTCAAATCCCAGCAGGGAGGCGGGCTACACCGTAACAATAATGACGTCAGAGGGCTCGTCACGTGAGCGGTCACATGACGAGTGTCAGTTCAAGTGTTCCGTTTGCTTTTGCAACACACAACAACAAGAAAGAAAAACGGGAGACTCAAAACAACAAACGTCACCTCATGTAGTACACACACTGGCCAGTGAGAGGCAGTAATGCGCCACTGAGCAGACGGAAAACATAATTAAAAAGGGCTGTGGTGTGTAAAACAGAACCATGACATGACCTGAACATTTTATTTATTCTATTCGTATCGTTTTTTTTCTGCAGCTGTGTCTGACCTGGACGTGGAGAGCAAGCTGACGCGTCACTTCCGGTCTCCCTGGCACAAGCAGCGGAATCTCCTGCGGCCGGCCACCCGCCCGCCATGCCTGCAAGACATGCACAAGGACGCCAACCTCTGGCACATGCGCACAGGTAACAACATTCAATTGAGCAGGCTCACGACCAGCTGGTCTTTGGTGCCCCCTAATGGACATGTTGATGTGCAGCTGCCATGATAGGCCACTCTGGCAAACAAAATACAAAAAAAACAAACAAACAAACAAACAAAAACTACAACGTATATTGAATGTTATTGTAAGCCAGTCGACAACATTTTAAATATAGAAAAATTAAACATACAAAAAATGGTTAAAATTATGGTTAAAATAAAATGTATAACTCTCAAAAGTTAAATTAAACAATGTTAAAAAATATAAATAATTAAAAATGTATACGAAAAGTTGCAATTAGAATTGTAACATTACATAATACATATATTCATATTTTGATTTTGTAATACTTGTGTATTTTGCATTTTATTTCCATATGTCTATTTTTTGCCGAATTTTGTTTGATATTTTTTTATTTTGTTTTCTAATATTTTAGTGTTATTTGTCTAACAGTGTGTATAATATTCTTAATTTCTTTATTTTAGTAATTTTTCTGATATTTTTGTATTTTTTTTTCCCTAGAATATATATTTTTTTTAATATTCAGTATTCTTTACTAATTCTTTTAACAAATATTTAGCCATTTTGTCACTAGCATTAGTTTATTTTGTCTAATATTATCTTTTGTTTAACATTTTCTTTTATATTAATATTACTTATTTTTGTAATATTTTTTGCCAAATTTACTTTTCATAATATTTGTGTATTTTTTTTAATGTAATTATTTTTATCTCATACTTTGTATTGTTTTCAAAAATTTTTTTTTGGCCTAATATGTCTTTTCGTCACCTATTTCTATATTTTTTGCAATGTAGCCTATTTTTCATCTATTCTAAATGTTTAATTTTTTGGTCTAACTGTTTCATTATTTTTTTTCTTTCGTAAACAAAAAGGGAAATTAAATCGGAATAAAATCAGTTATATATATTTTTTATTTTCATGTGTGCTACAGTATAGAAGGAATAAGATGGCGTTGGAATCAACCTTCTATTGTGACTTCACAAAAAAAAAAAAAAAAAAAAGTCAAGGAATAACAAAACAATATTTGTTTTGTTTTGTTTTGTTGTTTGCAGACAGTCAGAGGCGGCGTTGGTCCAGCAGGGAGCGCCGAGTGACCGTCTCCATCTCGGCACTGCCGCCCATGCCCATGTACCCATCCGCCCCCAACGCCGCCAGGAAAGCGAGGAAGGGGCTGCGCTTGACGGCGGTGAGACGCACGACAATCATTTTCTGGGCTCTTTGTTGGCTATTTGTATCGACCTCGATTCCATGTGTTAGTGCTCCCTCTTAAGAACTTTTGGCATTAAAAGAAGCAAAAAAAAGTCTTAAAAGTGAAAGCTGAAAAAGGTGCGCAAAATGATAGATTCAGCATCTCTGTGTTGTCACTTTTTATGTGCGTGTCGTCACAAATGTTCATTGTCTTCATTTGTTTTGTTTGTACCTCTTTTTTTTTTGTTGTTGTTCCTGTTATTGTTGGTTTAATTTAGTCACCCAGCTCCCGCCCGCCCTCCCCCACCGAATGTTGCCACTTCTCCCCCTGGAACAGAAAGGTAACACACCCCCACCCCCACCCTTGCACCCCTTACTCGCTGTCCTCTCACTTTTTTTATCATCAACATCATCATCTTCATCATTCTGAATACGATCCCCGACAGATAGGATGGGAAGAGCCAAACCATCATTGATTTATTTATTTATTTATTTATTTATTTATTTATTTATGACCAAAAAAATGACAAAAAAAAGAATCTGATAAATGAGGCAAAAAAAAAAAGAAAGAAATTACCGAAATATGACAAAAAAAGATGATACAAATCTGACAAATTTAAATAAAGTTATACAAACTTATACAAAAAATGGACAAAATGTTGACACAAGTGATAAAAACTGATTTAAAAAAAATCTGACAAAAGAGAAATGGGGGTGGGGGTTAATATAGCACAAAAAAATGATTCATGTTAAAAAAAAAAAAATTTGACAAAATTTTGAAAAATGACACAAACTTGAGCAAAATGACCAAAATAAATAAATAAGAAAAAAATAATCCGGGAAAAAAAAAATACCAAAAGCATGAAAAAAGTATTTTTTTAAGGAGAAAAATACATTTTAAAAAAAATAAATCTAACAAAATTTTGAAAAATGACACAAACTTGAGCAAAATGACCAAAAATTGACAAATGACAAAAAAATCAAATTAAAAAAACTGAGAAAAACAGCCAAAAGCATGATAAAAGTATTTTTTTAAAGGAGAAAAATACATTTAAAAAAAACTGGCAAAAAAATCTGACAAAATTTTGAAAAAAGACACAAATTTGAGCAAAAAATGGATAAAAAAAAAAAAGAAAAAGGAAAAAACAGCCAAAAGCATGATAAAAGTATTTTTTTAAGAGAAAAAATACTTAAAAAAAAAAAATGAAACTGACATAATCTGACCCAATACAAAAATTCAAGGCAGTAGGTTTTTGCACGTTTTGATGCATGTGTTCGAGACAAATGATGATGAAATTTTGTGGTGCACGAAGTCATGCCGGCCTCCCACTTCCTGTCCTCTTTGCTGTCCCTTCTCCTCCTCCTCCTCCTCCTTCATCGTCGTCCAATCGGCCGCAGTCGCTCCCCGTCTGACTTGTTTCCAGTCGGGAGAAGTTTCCAAGGAGATCTTTTGTTGCGTGTGGGGGGTTTTGTGCTTTGTGCGTGGGTGTCGTCGGGAAGTACAAAAAGTGTGTGTGTGTGTGTGTGGGGGGGGGGGGGGGGGGCAGTGAGAAGCGCTCGGACCCGACGGGACGGGACGGGACGGCTCCCCGCGTTCGCTCTCCAGGTAAGTGCTCGGAAATGGCAGGAAAGAAGTCTTGTGATTGGCTGCGAAGGTGCCAGATGGACACAGCGTGACTGATGTGTTACCAAAACATAGCAATATTTTTGTCAACTATTTCCTTCCTGTATTTTGATATTTTTACAATGTTATTTTTTTGCATTTTAGTTAAAAAAAAATCTTCTTAATTTTTTAGTATTTTAGTGCAACATTTTTGTGTTTCTAGTAGGTGGGGGGGGGGGTGTTTCTGGTTGGTGCTGCAGATGGTCTCGGTGTGACTAAGACATTCCGCAGCTGCATGTTGCCATGACAAATGAGCGTTTGTGGCATGTTGTTAGCGTGTTAGCCTCGGAAGCGTGTTCAACTTCATGCATGAAATCTGTACAGAGTGAAAGTTCCTTTGTTGGATTTGGAAGTCAAAAGTCGAAAACACAATGACTTATGCAGCCATTTTTTACTTTAGTTAATGGTACTTAAGGTAGCGGTTTTACATTTTTTCCCATGTTTTTTTGTTTGTTATGTAATATTTTTGTGTAATTAAATTTTTTTTTTTTTTTTTCACATTTGTCAATTTTAAAGGCATACTTGACTCATTGAGCCATTTTCAGCAGTAAAAATTTTATATTTTGTCTATAATTAATGTGGTAACTTCATTATTTTTCACGTTTATTATTATTTTATTATTTTTCAACGGCCAATCATGGCTCACCTGTTTTCTGGGTTTGGTCAGTAAACTGAGCCATGATTGGTCGTTACCTACTTCCTCATCACGGGTGATGTCATCATCAGGCGACAGCAAGTAGAAAAAATAATTTTTAAAGGTATTAATTGTAAATGAAAAATAATGAAGTTATCAAATTCATTCTGGACAAAACTTTTCACTGCTGAAAATTGTTCAATGAAAGAAAATTTTTGTGTAATTTATATTTTTGTATTTGTGCTCATATTTTTTCTTTTTCATTTAATATGTTTGCATATTTTTTATTTTGTAATGTTTTAATTAACATATTTTCAGCTCATATTTTTAATTTCCCATTTAATAATTTTGCATTGTTTATGTAATTTTGTTATTTAGTTAGTTTTATAAATTTTGCTTTTAAACAAAATTCTCATTACTTTTATCATTACTTTTAATTACATTTTTTTGTCTTTTTGACCTATTTTTTTTGTTTTTTATTTATTATTTGTGAGTTTGCAATTTGAAAAAAATATTTTCCAATATTGGTATCATATAGTTTTAATTATAAAATGCATTTTTGTGATATGTATATATATATATATATATATATATATATATATATATATATATATTTATTATTATTATGTTTTCTTTTTTCTCGAATGTACCATATATATTTAATTTGACTCGTTGACTCGTTTCCTGTGTCTCCTGTTGAACATTTTAAATTGTTTTATTTGGCTTTTTTTTTTTATATTTATCTTTTTGTATTACAGCCTAATATTTCCCCAAAATTTTAATATACATTATGTATATTTTTTACATTTTTATTTTTAAATCCCTCACATTTTTTACATTTTCCCTTCAAATATTTTAGTATTTTTGGATTGTCTTCTAATATTTTGTGACTTCCCATGTGAGACATTTGTACGTTTGAAGCAGATTTTGCGTCGTGGGCAGTCGCCATGTTTGTACTGAGCAGCCAAAAAAACAGAAAGCTCAGAAATTCCGCCGATGCCACTTCGCGGACAGTTGGACTTCTGAGCTTCCGCTGTTTCTGATTCTTTCAATTTTCCTGTCGGGCATGCTCGCCGTTTCCGTCTCTTTCCTCGACTCATAGATGACGACAAATCCCCAAAACTTTATTGACACTGTGCTGTGTTGACAGGAGATTTCCTGTGACGCCGACTCGGCGCTGCCGGCGTCGCCCGGCCATCGCTCCAAACCGCTGCCCGTCCCCAACACGCCGAGCACCTTGGACAAGCAGACCAACTGGTCGCGAGCGCTGCCGCTGCCCACGCCGGAGGAGAGGATGAAATGCCACTCGAGGGTGGTCGCGTCCTCCGTCATCCCCATTAACGTCACCGGTAAAAATCTTCTCTTGCTTTGATTGTGCTCGTTTTTCGTTTTCAAATTCAGCCTTCATGCTTTGAAAATCAACAGGAAGGCGGCCATTTTGTTTATTTTGAGTTTTTTAAAATTCAGCCGCGGGCGCCTGTTTCGACCCATGCTTGAAAATGTACAGGAAGTCGGCCATTTTGTTTGAAGCTGCCATTTCTATTTGACTTTTAAAATTCAGCCCCAGTTGCCTATTTCGACTCATGCTTGAAAATGAACAAGAAGTCGGCCATTTTGTTTGAAGCTGCCATTTCTATTTGACTTTTAAAATTCAGCCCCAGTTGCCTATTTCGACTCATGCTTGAAAATGAACAAGAAGTCGGCCATTTTGTTTATTTTGAGTTTTTTAAAATTCAGCCCCTAAGTACCTGTTTTGATCCATGCTTGAAAATGAACAGAAAGTCGGCCATTTTGTTTATTTAGAGCTTTAAAATTCAGCCCTGGGTGCCTGTTTCGACCCACGCTTGAAAATGAACAGGAAGTCGGCCATTTTGTTTGAAGCTGCCATTTCTGTTCGAGTTTTTTAAAATTCAGCTGCGGGTGCCTGTTTCGACCCATGCTTGAAAATGAACAGAAAGTCGGCCATTTTGTTTATTTTGAATTTTTTTAAATTCAGCCCCTAAGTACCTGTTTTGATCCATGCTTGAAAATGAACAGAAAGTCGGCCATTTTGTTTATTTAGAGCTTTAAAATTCAGCCCCGGGTGCCTGTTTCGACCCACGCTTGAAAATGAACAGGAAGTCGGCCATTTTGTTTGAAGCTGCCATTTGTGTTAGAGAAGCATGCCGGGGAAAATTGGAAGAAAAAAAAAAAAAAGAGCCCCAGTCATCAGTTTCACCGACAAAATTGAAATTTGGTGGACAGTGCCCAAAAGTGAAAAGGACGTCGTCGGCCATTTTGATTGCGAGCTGACAGTTTCTTCGTCTCAAGAAGCAGTTTGACATTTTAGGAAAGTTTTGCATGTGTCGGCTAAAAGTCCCATGATGACTTGCGTGGCAAATTCCGCGGTTAAATATAATAATTGCGCCACGCGGACTGCACCACGACACAATGCGCTGTCTGTAAACGTCCCCAACCCTGAACAACAAAAAACAAAAAACACTTGCACAATTAACTGCAGCAGCGGCGGATGAAGTGTCGATGAGTCGGAGCTTTTGTCCGAGCTCTCGAGCGCTCGGGGCTCGGCTTTGTGGCGCCACAAAGCGGCGTGATGGCGTGACACCAATGCCAATTAGTTGCCTCCAAACGCGGACGCTTATTGACTCTCACTTTCTCCACTGGGGGGTTCGCACCCGCCCCCATCTTGAAAGAATCAACATTGTTAGCAAAGTGGGGGAAGGTCGCCATGGCGCTCGATCACATGATCGCAATCATAACCAAAGGGGGAATGGCGGAAAGAAATTCAGTTGGTTTATTTGGAATTATGCGTGATAATTGGGAGAAAACTTGCTTATTGTCCGGGGCATGTTTTTTTCCCTTCTTCAATGACAGATTTACATGTATTTTACAATTCTATTTGTTTTCTTTTAACTGAATATGTTGTTGTATATGTATTATGTGCGTATATATACACATACACATCTTTTTATCTAATTATGTATTTTTTAATTGCTTTTTTAAAGCTTCTTTAAGCTCTGATATTATTTAATAATACTGGTATTTCAATTTTTTTTTAATTGATGGATCCTATTTTATTTGTGTTAATTTTTTATTTATATTTATTATTTTTTATTATCTATGTTTGTGGAATTTTTAATGATATTTATCAAACTTCTTTTTTTCTTTCTTTTTATTTAATTATGTGTTTTTTAATTGATTTTTTTAAAGCTTCTTTAAGTTCCGATATTATTTAAATAATGTTGGTATTTAAATATTTTTTTTTAATTTTTTTTATTGATGGATCATATTTTATTTGTGTTCATATTTTATTTATATTTATTATTTTTTATTTTCTATGTTTGTGGAATTCTTAATTATTTTTTTCAAACTTCTTTCTTTGTTTTCTTTTCATTTAATTATGTATTTTTAAATTGCTTTTTTAAAGCTTCTTTTATATCCAATATTATTTAATAATGCAGGTATTTAAATAGTTTTTTTTTAATTGATGGATCATGTTCATATTTTATTTATATTTATTATTTTATTATCTACATTTGTGGAGTTTTAATGATTTTTTTTCAAATTGTGATTTATTTCTGTATTTATTATTTTACCATTTCCTTTAATTATTCTATTTCTATTTCTTTTATATACACACACACACATATAATTTTTTTCTTACTCTTGCTTTTGATTTATTAAATGAAATGATTCATTTATTTTTATTAAGTACAATTATCCATCCATTCATTTCCTTTTTGCCAAACTGTGTTGTTGTTGACATGTTTGCAGTTTGTTTCGATTTGCTCGAGTGAGATGTCACGAACTCTTCTCCTTTTTTTTTTTACGTAGACAGCGTGGGAGCGTGTCCCCCTCAACAAAGCCCCCTCACACGTCTGCCCCGCCCCCCCCTTTGCTGTTTTTGTAGGCGTGGCCTTCGACAGAGACGCCAGTGTGCGCTGCTCGCTGGTCCACTCGCAGTCGCTGCTGCAGCGCAGGAGGAAGTTGAGGAGGCGCCGGACGGTGGCCGGAGTCCCCCGGCAGCTGCAGGACTTCGTCTTAGGTGCGTCCCCTCGCGTGCACGCGACGCCTCGATGGCTCATTTTGCATTCATTTTTGAAATCATGTCATCAATTGGAGATTGCTGCGGAACAGCGGCAAATACGTTCCAGCACTACCAATGGTGAAGTTGGATGTTATTTTACTTTATATGTCATCATTTAATTCACGTTATTTTTATTCATTCAATTAATACTTTTTATTAGATAAAAATGTACACTTTAGATTTTAGTTCTTCAAAAGATTGTACTATATTTGTTTTTCATCTTTGTTGTTGCATTTTTAATGTAATGTATTTTTTTACGTTATTTTTTTTAGTAAATAATTGTGTTCATCAAAAGTCCATTTTTTTCATATTATTTTTATTTTATTTCATTTTTTTTATTCTTTAATTATACTATAAAACATTGATTTTTTGATGTATAATTTTTGTATTCATGTATTTTATTACTATAATTATTCACTCTTTAAAATGTACATTTTATAAAAATGTTGTTTTTGAAATGCATTTTTTAATTTCCATTTTATTAATTTTATTTTAAATCCTTTACTTAGAAAACATTACATTTTTCAGAAACTATTTTTGTTTTAGTATAATGGCAACATTTTCACAATTTTTTTTGAATTTTTTTTACCTTTCTTTTTTTTTATTATTTTATTAATATTTTTAATTATTCTTTCTTCTTTTTTCAAAAATATTGTAATTGTTTTGTCATTATTCAAGAAATTTTTTGAAGTATTTTTTTTAACTTATAAACTCTCATTTTTATTTTATTTGTATTTTTTTGGTGCACATAACATCCAAACATTTTTTTCCCCTGACGCCCCACATAGCGCTTGCGGGCGTGTAAATTGTTTGTGGGTTCGTTCGTCCCCTCAGACTCGGACGACTCGCCCGTCTCCGGCGAACGCAGCGTGATCGTCCACGTCAGCCCGTCCAGCGAGGACCTGGCGAGCCATCTGCTCACCAGAGACTCGGGCTGCCAGACCGAAGACTTCCTCATCTCGGTGGCGCCTTCCAGCCGGAGAATCCGGGCCCAGCGCGGCCACCAGGGGGCGGCGCTGGGCCTCTCTCAGTCGGCGGGCGACATCGTCGCCCTGCGGGACGCCGCCGCCGCCGCCGACGACGACGACGTGTTCGCCTCCAAGCTGCGGACGCGCAGCCTCCCCCGAGATGGCGGCCGGGCGAGGCCGGACGACGAGGACGAGGATGAGGAGGCGGAGCTTTCCCCTTACAGCGGCAGGGGGGAGCTGATCCCGAAGGACGAGGAGGAAAGCGCCGACGACCGGGCCGGGAGGTCGAGGACGCCCGAGCGGGGGGGCATGTCGGGTAGCTGCGACACGTCGTCCAGCTCGGACACGTTCAGCAGCCCCGTGCACTCCGTGTCGGCCGTCGGCGTCTTGGGCGGCGCCGCCCAAGACCACAAGGACGAGCACCAGTCGTCCAGCGGCAACTGGAGCGGCAGCAGCTCCACGTGCCCCTCGCAGACCTCGGAGACGCTGGCCCCGGGGACGTCGCCGCTGGCTCGCTGCGACTCGGAGATCTCCCTGAACGGCGCCGATCCCTTCGCCGGGTTCCGGACCCAGAGGGCGGGCTCCTTCTCCTCCGCCGCCATGGACATCTTAGAGGAAGCGGGCGAGTGGAACTACTCGCACCGGGAGCCGGCCCCGCGGCCTCGGGACTTCAGCCCCGAGCCCGGCAGGGAGGCGGAGAGCAGCCTGGGCTGCCCGAGCTTCGCCAGCATGGCCACGTGCGAGAGCAGCTTCTCCGACAAGCCGCCGTCGGAGAAAGCCGACACGGTTTCGCACTACTCGGAGGACACGGAAGGATACTACACCTCCATGCACTTCGACTGCGGGCTGAACGGCAGCCGGAGCTTCACGTACATCTACTCGGACCACGGGACCATGGGCCGGCGCTGTCTTTCCTTAAGGAAACCCAAGGCCAAACCGTGCCCGCCCCGGCGCAGCTCGTCGCTCCGGACCATCCACGACGAGGCTGCCGTCCCAATTCTCAAGGAAGCGAAGGAGAAAAACCTGCAGCTGGTTTTGTCCGGCTCGTTGGGTCGCGTGGCCAAAGAGTCCGCCGGCGTCTGGGGGGCGGAGGGACCCCCGGCGCCGCCCGACTCGGGCGTCTTCGGCGCCACCGACTCCTTCAAAGGCGAGGGCGCGGTCCAGGCCGACTACGCCGACCTGTGGCTCCTCCACGACTTGAAATCCGGCGACCCGTACCGCTCCTTGTCCAACTCCAGCACGGCCACCGGCACCACGGTGGTGGAGTGCGTCAAGTCGCAGGACGGCTCCGAGTCGCAGGCGTCCCGCTCGGGGTCCCGGTCCACCACCCCGTCGCTGACCCCCGCCGAGGGCGACCCCAAGCTGGCGGGCCTGGCCAGCACCTCCAGCGGCTACTCCAGCCAGTCGGAGACGCCGACGTCCGTCTTCCCCGCCGCCTTCTTCCCCGGCCCGCTGTCGCCGTCCGGCACCAAGCGGAAACCCAAAGTACCGGAGAGGAAGTCGTCGCTTGCCCCCAAGCGGGACCCCGACTCACCCGTCGCACCCTCGCCGGAGCCGGATGTAAGTGCCTTTCGTGACGACCGGGTGCCGAAGTCGGGCAAAGTACCCAACGGACCCATCCTGAGCATCACCCCCGCCGCGCTGCACGCCGTCCGGCTGCGATCCATCCCCAAGGAACGAGACCCGAGTCCTCGTGACGAGAACTGTTCCGCCGCCAACTCCGGCAACGCCTTCGAACTTGCGAGGCAACACTCAGACCACCTCCAGCTGACGGACTCTTCCAACGAGGAGCTCGTTAACGGGGAGACCGCCGCAGAGTCGCCGCCGCCGCCGCCGCCGGATGAGGAAGTCGAGGAAGACGCCGAGACTTCCTTCCCAGCGCCTGACGAAGATCTCCGCCCCCCAACGCCAAGTCCACCCGGCGGTCCGGACCAAACGGCGGGCGCCACTTCGGGATGCGACGAAGGGAACCAAGACGCCGATCCGGCAGGAAATGAAGAAGAAGAAGAATCCGCCACTGAGGAGAACCTGAGCAAAGGTACGGGAAAGTTTTGCAAATGAAAAAAAAACTTGTATTTAACTTTTTCATTTTGAACATGTTCAACATATCCTTATTGGGACAAAAAAAACAAAAACAAAACAAGACTATTTCGAGAAAGAATCATGAAAACTGTTTTGAGAATGTTTAGGAAATGTTAAGACCTTTTAAGAACGCTGACATAAAATCAACATTCAGCGTCGCAACATTTAAAATAAATAATAAAAATGTTTGCCTCTCAATAGGTTTGAGCTCAGAAATAGGCAACTTTTTTTTTTTTGCTCTTGAAAATATGCAACTTCCTGCCAGTTTTTTTTTTCTTTTTATTCAAAATACTAAAAAGGTATAGTTCACTTATTTCACCCATTATAGCAATAAAAAGTTAATATTTTGTCTGTAATGAAGTTGATACTTTCATTATTTTTCACGTACAATTAGTACCTTTAAAAACTCAACTCAACTTTATTTATAAAGACACATTTTGTAACTTGCTGTCGACATCACAAGGGCTCAGGTAACCAATTACAGCTCAGCTTGTCAATGTCACATGACCAAACCTAGAAAACAGGTGTAAAATACTACTTCATTTATTTATTTTTAAAATACTTTTTCCTAAAATAAAAATATACAAATGTGTTTACGGTGAAAATAAACTACTTTATTTCTGGAAAATATTGTTTTAAATATTTTTCTTTTTCTTTTTTTTTTTTTGTTAGATAGACCACTAAAACTACAAATATTTACCTATAAAAATTCATACATTTTTCTTTAGGCCGTTATTATTTTCAAAAATGATCTCAACAAATATTCAAATATTTCTCAAAAAAATGTACAAAATCTTAAAAAAATAAAATAAAATTATATATATATATATATATATATATATATATATATATAGTAATTTAAAATTACTCCTCTGCGTGGTGTATTTTTTTTTTGTCTCAAAAGTGAATAAATTGTTGACATGTTTGAGCAGACGCAGCGTCGGCGAGCGATGATTCGCGCGTGGAGGACGACGTCGTCTTCCTGTCGCCCGCCAAAAGTCGAACCACCGACGATCTATTCGCCGTCATCCACAGGTCAGCAACAAGTCAAATGCCTCTTCAAATAATAAATCATATTTTGACTCAAAGAAAATGTGCTCAGAATGCAAAATAAGGTCATAAATGTGTGGCAATCAATTGTTTTTGTTTTTTTTCTAGAATGGTTTCATACCCGTAATAATATAAATGTATCTGATCCAAAGCATACCACATCAAACGACTAACTGTAGATGTTTTTTTTCCCGCTCAGGTCGAAGAGGAAAGTGTTGGGCCGGAAGGATTCCGGCGATCTGTCCGCAAGGAACGGCCCGACGCCCCCTGGTGGCTCCCCGTGTCCCACCGCATCGCCCTCGTCGGCGGCGGCGGCGGCGGCCGTCTCCCCCTTGGGCCCTCAGAGGGCCCCGGGCCCCATCTACAGGAACGTGAAGAAGTCCAGCACCTCCAACGAGGAGTTCAAGCTGCTCCTCCTCAAGAAGGGCAGCCGCTCCGAGTCCGGATACCGCATGTCGGCCGCCGAGATCCTCAAGAGCCCCGCGACCCCCAAAGGTCACGCGGCGGGAGAGGACGAGGCGGCGGCGGCGGCGGCGGAAGCGACAGAGGTGACCAGGTCGCCCGATCCCGACTGCTTCTTCTCGCCCAAGTCGTGGGCGTCGCCCCAGTCCCGGCCGGGCCGCGCCAGGGTCCCGCCCGCCGCCAACAGCAGCCGGTACGCCGCCCGCGCCCGCTTCCACTCGGCGCCCATGCAGGCCATCTCGGAGGGCGAGGCCGAGAACTCGGACGGGAGCCCCCACGACGACGAGCCGGCCGCGCCGCGCTTCGCCTGACGTCGGCCGTCAACCCCGTCGCGCCGGTCCGTCCCGCGGGACGCTTTCCACTCGCGCCTCAAAAGGATTTCGCAGTTTGTATCGCCAAAACAGGTCAGCTGTTTCGTTTTTATGCTCTAAACGACAAATTGGGGGGGAAATAATTCAATCGTAATAATAATGAATTATAATATTTTACCAGAAAAAAAAAAAAGTGTTTTCCAGCAATCCAATATTTTAAAGGGAAAAGATGATTTCAGATGGGAAAAAAAGTCAGCTTTTAGGGGGGTATGTTTCTTATTCAAAAAAAGAATAAAAATGTCACAGTAAATGAGAATGGAATATTAAATGTGGAAAAACGCTTATGATTTAAAACCTAGACTTGTATGTTTTTAACAAAGATTATATATATTTGCAAGTTTGTTTGTTTGTTTTTATAACAAAACTTGTATTTTTTACGGTAAAAAGTTGAATATTTTGGAGAGAAAAAAAAACATTTTTAGTATCTAATATTATATATTAATATAATAATAATATATTAATACTAATATATTAATTATATACTAATATTTTCCCGCAAATAGTCAGGTAAAAGATTTTCAAGGAAAAAAAAAGATTTTCAAGTGTATGTTTGAATTTTTTTGGGATGCTTGTGTAATTTCGAGAAATGTATTTTTTCTCTTTACGACATATTACAACAGACTTCATCAATCACGTCATTTCAAATTCAATATATTCATGAGAAATTTTGATATTTTTGAGAAAGAAAAAAACAACAAACAATTTTCCAGAAATCTAAAGGTAAAATATTTCCTGCACTCAATTATATAGAAAGTACATATTTTCTAATTTTAAAAAAAAATCGAAGCAAAAGTGGATATTTTTGAGCAAATAAATTGATATTTTCAAGAATTTTTGAAAAATATTTTGGAGAAGAAAAGTTGTATTTTTGAGGAAAAATGCTGAGTAGTTTCAACAAAAAAAAAAATTGAATAAAAAACATTTTCCATGGAGAAAAAAAAACAACTTTTTTTTTTTTTTTTTATATATTTTCCATAGAAAATGTGATATTTTTGATGATTGGTCAGGAATTTTCTCGAAATTATTTGAGCTAATTTAAAAGATGTTCTAGGACTGTAAACATTATTACTAACATTATTCCTTTTCCAGTCCAAAATATACAGTTTGTATACAGTTTGGTTAATTTTTATTTATTTTTTTTGTATTATTATTATTATTATTTTTTAATAACAACTACTGAACTTAAAAATACAAACTTCAAATTTTCTCTCCAAAATCCTTGAAAATGGGCAACCATAATATGTCATGTGTACGCCGCTTGCAAGACAAAGTGAGTTTTTTTTGTTTTTTTTTCCGCCTCAAATGGACCACAAACGCGCGTCGTCTTATTTCCATGCTGCAGGCGACTTTGAGCTCTTTTGAGCATTGTGAGTGACTCAAAACTGGGAACAACCATCGAGTTTTTCTGGGAAAAAAAAAAAAAAAAAAACAAGGACATTTTGTCATACTTGTTTCTTGAAATATCACGAGCATTCTTTCCTTCAAATTTATATTAAAAAAAAAATAGTATAAACAATTTCAGTGTCAGTACACGGGAATTTTTTTTTTTTTCTGACATCAACCTTGTTGCATCATCGTTTTTTTTTTTTTTTTCTTCTCTGGATCTCAGATATTTCCGTGTGTATTCTGTGAATACATCACAACAAGTCGGAAAGATAACAACTCATTAAAAAAAATTATTTAGCGCACAGCGGTAAAAGCGGGAAAAAAAGTTTACGATATGCGCAGAGGTGGAGAGCAGGTATACGTTTTTTACGTCAGAAGAAGAACAAGCGAGGGAAATGTTGAAATGGCGGGAAGCAGGTACATTTTTTTTTCAATAAAAAATCAAATGTGTTTTGTTTTTGGGTTTGGTTGACTTGGTGTGTTTTTGTTTTTTTTGTTTTTTTAAGAATGTTTGGAAACGGTTGAGTAAGTGTGACGCATGTCGGAGTCAGGTTGGACGCTAATGTGCACCCCCCCCCCCCCCCCATTCCACAATGATGCAATAAAATCAGAGTCTATTTTATCCAGATTTCTATAGTTTTATAAGACAACTGACTATGGCAAGCTGATATCCTTTTTTATCGTCCCCCACCAAAATAAGAGACTTTATGCAAATGCTGCCCCAGTCCATCTCCGCTTGGCCTTAAAACTCCTCCCACTGTCTTGTCCTGTGTGTATATATAAATAATACACGTTATCATAGCAAAGATGCTAACAGGGTACACAAAGAATTTTACGTCATTCCAACTGTTGTTTTTGTTTTGTTTTGTTTTTGTTTTTTTTTAGCACTGAGAAAGTGATTTTTGTGACCTCTCTCTTTTTTTTGCTGTATTTTCTTGTACCACAACTAGTGACAAGGGTGCGTTTTGACGTGGCAACAGGATCAACTTGGACTACAACGCCACCTTGTGGATGTATTTAGTTTTTGTACAAAGGTGTAAATGGAATGAACGTTAGGTGAATTGTGTACAAAAAAAAAAAAAAGTATACAAAATGTGTTTACATGGACTTTAACGTGTTGTACATTTCTGAGCTCTGGGGGGAGGGGTGAAAAACTTTTTGTCTTGTATTTATTTTGTTAGTAAACGACGCGGTGGAGTGCAAACGTGTAGCTATACAAAAAGGAGAAATAAATGTGACTGCTTGGAAAAAAACGTGCTCGTTGTCATGTTGATGCAACCGCAAGTTCAGCTCTTTACCACCAGAGGGAGATATATTCGAAAAAATAAATACAGAATTTTGTTTTTGTTCGAGTACAATCTTAATCTTGAAGCATATCGAGTTATATCTCAAAAGTTCTTCTTGAAGGCTATCTAGAAATATTTGTACCTTGTTAATGTGCTCTTATGGCAAGCTACAATAATTTGTTTTTTTTTTGGGCGGGGGGGGGGTACATGCAAGCACACCAAAATCCGCCACCCGTGCGTCATGATGGGGGATGGACTCATTATATTGCATTAAAGCACCTCCCCATGGAATAATGTAAGCGGCCCCAACCCCTCCCTGGTGGGCCTGAGGCTGAGCCTGAGGCTGCTGGAGACTGATAGGGACCCTGGGGGGGGGGAACCCTGCATCACTACTGCATATTTTACAAGACAAAAAAAAAAAAAAAAAGTTTGATATTTTCAGGAAAAAGCGTCACATATTTTCAGGGTAAAAAAAAAAAGTGATTTAAAGATTAGAAGTAGAATATTTTGAAGAAATAACTAGTCGTATCCCCCTAGCTCGCCCAACAACAACAAAAATAATAATAAAAAATAAAAAACGGTCAAATGTTTTAGCAAGATGATGTCTATTTAATGTATTGGGGAGAAGGGGCGTGGCCAATGTGGAGACTGCGCACGCAAACCCGACGTGGCGTCACTGAAGAGGAGAGAGAGCCCCGCAATGACGAGATAAGCCCTATCTCCTATTTTCCGGGGCTCTGTTAGTATTAGTAATATATTTTTTTAGCAACCATTAAAAATCACGGCGGGGTGGCGGCTCATCGTCGCGGGCTGGGCTCGAACTGCTGCCGTATGTGTGCTTCGCTGTTTCTAATGCGCGTGAGGTGAGTACGTGAACATTTGGTTTCATTGATGGACGAGACGTTAAAGGGAAGGGGATGATAATGACGCAGGCTCGGCTCCGTTTGATCGTCTTTTTTTATTTAATTTTTTTTTAATCAATATTCGCAATGTTCTGCTTTTTTAGCTCGGCGTTATATCGTTCAGATGTCTTGTTTTGATTTGTGTGGCTCGCTGTTGTTGCGTGGCTCGGCTTGTGAACCCTAATGTGGAATTTAGCGCAAGGTTAGCTAGCATGCTAGCAGGCTACAGCGAAAGTGTCACTCGCCGTGTCCGTCTTCTGTTCTTATGGCAACCGAGGCGCGCCCCCGGCCGTCACGCGCACCCTCTACGTGCGCGTCACCGCGAGCGTCGTTGTCCTTGACGTCAACTACATGACGAGGAAAAGTACTTTTTTTTTTTTTTTTTTTTTTTAATAGGACATAGAATATGGATTTAAAAATACTTTCTTTTAATCACAAAATGTTGAAAATTCATTCAACATTTTTAGTTAAATAAGACAAGTTCAGATGAATACGTAAAATCTTTTATTGTAATAAAAAATAGATGATTAACCCATTATTCAATAAAATACTTTTTTAAATACAAATGCGTATGGAAAACTGTTTAATTCTCGTTTTAATGGTCTTGTAACGGAGAATCAATATTCCTAGCATGTTTGTACTAGTTGTAGCCTACTAGATTGACAATTCCGAGTTTATGTCACACAAGTCAAAATGGCGGCCTTTTACTCGGTGAAATGACGCTCTCCGCTCATTGAAAAGCATTGATTTGTGAGAATTATTTTGATTTCAAAATGTGACGAAATGTGTTTGACTACTATAACAATCTGCCTGGTTTGTTTTGTATGCTAGTCACAGGCAAAAGCAATAGCTACAATACGCCGTTTGTTTTCACCACTATAATGGAAGCATTTGGATTGCGGAAATATCAGAAATTCACGGCTGTTCAGAATTATCCATATGTTGTTGTATGAAGTTAAAATTTGCTGTTTATTTGCGTCATCACAAGTGTATCTGTGAGATGAGAAGAGGAAAGGACCGTACCAGAATATGGCGGGCCAGGAGGGAGCATACAACTTGAGCCATAATGTGCCTTTGACCTTCTGGGACTAGCAGACGTTAGCACCACGGTTCTTCACCGATACCTAATGGACTGTGACAGAACATAGGAAGACAAAAAGAAAAAAAAGAATGTCCCAACGCCAATGACGCTTCATGTTTAAGCCAAAACAGGCTGCCAGGTTTATAATGAAAGCATACATTTAGCTTCCTGCCCTCAAGATGAGCGTCCATTTGCATGTCGCCGCCCCTCCCCCTTCCAGTCATGAATAATTGACCCGCATGTCATCGGATCTTGCACTCGCTACAGTTGGATGAAGCTTGACAGGCGGAACAGGCCGACGTGTTGCGGCTTCTGGAGACGCTTTTGTTGAGCCGCTGTGCGTTTTGTGTTTCAGGTTTTCCTAGAAGGACAATGTCCGAGTGTCGTCGCTAGCGCTACGCGAAGACCCGAAACCTCGGAACGATGGACGCGTCCGATGAGTTGTCCCGCTCGGACGCGGCGGGAGAAGCAGAAGTTCCAGAGAAAGAGGACCGAGTCTTAATACCGTCCGCTTCCCAGGAGTCCTGCGGCGCGGGACTAAGCAAGGTGGACCTGGCGGAGACGCCGGGGTCAGCGGTGGGAGTGGACGCCGGCGCCGCACCCGGCGGCGTGGCTGTGAAAGTGGCCACCGCCGTCCTGCACCCCGTTTGCCTGGGGGAGAACCCGCTAATGCTGCCCATCCACCTCCAGATGGCGGCGGCGCCCGGGCCCCAACTGGGTCCGATGGGGGCGGCGCCCTACTTGCTGACGGGCCCCAGCCAGGTCTCCCTTCCACTGGTCCTGGATCCGGCCGTGATCCCGCAGAACAACCTCCTGTGTCCCAATCCGTTGTCCTTTGTGGAGCAGAAGTCGGTGGCGGGACCCGCGCAGGATCCCAACCTGCTCGCCCTCCTCCAGAACCCCGCCTTTGCCGCGATCCTGCAGGATCTTTTCCCGCCCCAGAACGGTCCCGCCACCTGCCAGTCACCGGGCTCCCCATTCTTCCCGCCCGCCTACTCGTCCCCTCTCGCGCCACTCGTTCCTCCCGCCACCCTCCTGGTCCCGTACCCCGTCGTCATCCCGTTGCCGGTCCCGTTCCCGATCCCGCTACCGATTCCCGTTCCCCCGACGGAGGACTCCAAGAGCAACCTGCCCAAAGCCGTCTGCACGGAAACCAAAAGCACTCAGACTCCCCGAGAACTGGACTCGGAACAGAAAAGCCCGTCCCCGCAAGTGCTGGACTTGTCCATGCGGGGACCGCGTCCCGTCGAACCCAAACAGGAATACCTCAGTCCGCAGCACCAGGACAGCGTGCTGGACTTGTCGGTTCCCGCCGCCCGCAAACGCCCAACCCCGTCCCGTCCTCCCGCCCGGTGTCTGGAACGCAGCACCAGTCTTGACTCGAAGATCCTGGGGAGTCTGGCGTCCCTGGACTTCGGCCACCAGCACAAGTGGCTGGTGGAGGGTGGCGCCGGGGGGTCCGCCTCCCTGGGGCCGGCGTCGCCCAACCTGGAGATCGTCAGCGCCTCGCAGACGTCCAAGGTCATCGTCTCGGTCAAGGACGCCATCCCGGCCATCCTGTGCGGGAAGATCAAAGGCCTGTCGGGGGTGTCCACCAAGAACTTCTCCATCAAGCGAGACGGCAGCCAGGGGAGGACGCCGGCCCAGCTGTTCGGGGTGCAAGCGTCCCTGCCGCCGGCGTCCCACAACGGTCCCGACGTGACCCTGAAGAAGGCCCCCGGTAAAAACCGAGCCATCAAGCTGAAGAAAGTCAGCTCGCAGGAGATCCACTTCCTGCCCATCAAGAAGCAGAGACTGGCGGCGCTCTTACCCAGGAAGTGAGCGGCGACTCAATCACTGGAACACACGAAAGAAAGCAGGGTTTGCTCAAGTGCACACGCAAGGGCTTTTTCTTCTTCTTTACGTACCGCCTTACGTCCGTGTTGAAAATCAAGTCAACCTTGAACATTTTTTGACAATAATATCTTATATGTCACCTAACTAGTCTAAACATGACATTCTGATGAATATTACATTTGTGGAATATGAGTTAGGAAGCAAAATTCAGCCATTTTTATCCATCTCAGGGGGCAGCCATTTTGACACTAGCTGTCGACTGAAGATGACATCACAGTTGCTCAACGGCCAATCACAGCTCACCTGTTTTTTGTTTTGTTTTTGTTTTTTTGTTTTTTTCAAAAAATTAGCACAAGTAGCAAGTGGTAACAGGGCTGCCCCCTGAGATGGATAAAAATGGCCGGATTTTGCTGCTTAATTCATATTGAATACCGTATTTAGACTAGTGGGGCTGCATAGAACATATTACTGTCCAAAAAAAAAAAAAAAAATGGGTCGACTCCCCCTTTAACGAGCTTTCAGGTGAGATTTCCAACTGTACAACTGTTAAATGTTTTTGAACTTTTTGGACCACTTGCTGTAGAAGTTATTTAGTGCATTTGTGGTTCATCCTGAAATTTCACCCTAAAGCTAAATTTGCCGAACCTTTTTGGGAGTAGTGTTTTTCAGTGTTCCTCAACCTTTATTGCGCCAAAGCACCATACAAAAATAATATGCTGAAAATTTGCTGATTTCTCAAATTGGCTTCATCTGGTGAAATGTGGGCGTTTCTATTTGGGGAATCACTGATCCATTTGACTGGGTAGGGGTCAAATCCATAATTTGCGCCTTGAGCTTCAGGAACGCCAAGTTGGGATGAAATGTTAGCATGTAGCAGCTGCACTGGCTGCCATTTTTATTTTTATTTTTTTTAAATCCCGACCAATACAAGACTTGTACTTTGTGTAGCCTGACTGTTGGTAATGGAAATTTGTAATATTGAAAAAAAAAAAAAAAAAAAAAGTTTGAGCACAAATTTGTATTTTGTATTCCCGAGGCCATTTTGTTTTGGTTAAACTGTATGCGTACGTATGTGTCATGATTAGTGTTAGGGTTAGCAGTGACGCTAACTGGGCTGTTAGTGTGTTGACCTTCCCGAGTGCACTTTGTGGTCGTAGTTTAGTGAACAAGATTGAAAAAGGAAAAAAAAAAAAAAGGTGACAGGGTTTTGTGCCTGTTGAATTGTGATTGTGTTTGTGATGAACAAATGAAAGCCTTAACGCACGAGCTCCATATTTATTATTATTATTTATACTGTACATTTTTCTCATTGTTTGATTTGATCAACTTGGCTAATTTATTGTTTGTAAAAAACAAAACAAAAAAAAAACAACTATTTATACAGCGCGTAAAAATAAAATCATGCAAGTGACTCACATCGGGACCCCTGATGGAACAATGTGAAAGTCACAGCTTTTTTAATTAATGACGTGCACACGAAGCATTATTTGGCTTCGTAAAACTTTTAATAAAGTTCTTTTCACCTTATCAGTATCCGTGTCCTTGTTTTTGTTTTCTAAATCAGTCATTTGAAATAAATTAGTGCCTGAATTAATTTTGCATCTTCAACCAAAATTGGGGCATTCGAGTGGATGAACTTCCGGCTGATGGAAAACTGCAGTTGTTTGTTTCCATTCAGTTCAGGCTTCAGCATGGAGTGATCGTGACAATAGTTTGCATACATGCAGTGTGAAGGTGGTCCAAGTTACCTAAAAATCAATTTAGGTAACAATGCTTATAGACCCTATAAGCATTGTTACCTAAATTGATTTTTTTTTTTTCCCCAGCACATTATTTTTTATTGCTCCATAAGAGAAGTTGAAATGCCGATTGTGTTGTTAGGCTAGCAGTTTATTACTTGTCAAGTATGTTTACTTCTATGCTAAAGGGGGCGCTAATGCACCAAAAGTATTTGACAACCGTCAAAAGGGAGTAGAAGAACACGAGTTAACAGTCCACGCTCTGTAGTCGTATGGCTTTGCAGGAGATATATAATAAGTAGCACGGAGCTGCAAGGATTAGAGCAGCAAGATGCTCAATAACCCGCCCGGATTGACTCCAAGGCGACGCAGAATTTTAGTTAAGGTAAGCCATTTGAAACTAATACAAAAACAAAAGCTTTTCGTAGTGCAAGTTTCATCCAACCAGAACTTGCAGTTGTCGAAACGGTGTGTTTACGTGTATGTATTTTTTTCTAGAGGTAGAGAGAAAAAAAAATAAGGCCAGCAGAAATTTTATTCTATAATGTTTTGTGCATTACAAAAAAAAAAAAATAGAGTGGGAAAAAAAATCGTTTTTTATGTGCCAACTCATCCCATAATATGGGACGAGTTTAAAATTAAGTAATTAAAAAAGGTTTGTTTTGTTTAGAAAAAAACTAAACTTTTCTGCTGGTATTAATTTAGTATTTCCCCCTTAAAATGTATTTTTGAATCACTTACTTTCTAATGTGCTCTCTTAAAAAAAATAAAAATAAAAATAATGCTTGCATGTTCTTGGGTTACAGTACTCGTTTGTGTGTGTATATATGAAAAGTAAATTGGACAACAGAGTCGAACATGTCATTTATCTAACGCAATGTCATAACAAACGTTTCAAATACAAATTGGCAGAATGAAGGAAGTATTGACTGGATGTCATACACCTGTCAAGACAAAATTGAAACCAGAGAACAGTGAAACCCGCTATTCGTGCTTTTTGCATCCTCAAATTTGATTTATTTTTTTTACTTATCCTGCATTATGCCTATTTGCTGTTTTTGTGTTCAAATCCCCACAGATGCCACAACAATGGCAACAAAGCATTTTTTTTTTCAATTAGACAAGGTGGCCTGTCTAAATGAGAAGCTCCTCCCTCATTTCAAAATCATTAATTGGCGCCACAAGATGGCGTCAAAGCACTAGTTTTACATTAGACTGAGCACAAAAACAGCAAGCAAATTTAGCGAAAACTTGAAGATGGATTAGAAATCCAATCTAATCCTGAATCACAAACCTGCGGGGTTTACTCTCTGCGCATGTGTTTTAAAAAATAAAGGGCGTGCGCTAAAAAACACCACGTGGACCTGAGAGATGTCGCTTGTAAAAGCGCCGCGTTGGGACAATATTTCAAATTTCTCGTTACATAAAGCCTAAAAAAAAAAAAATACTATCATTTACAAAATGTACATTCAGCGGCACGCTCATCGTGGTTAAACCCAGGAAAAGTGCGCTAACAAATATGAAGCCAAATATAAAGTTCTTGGGAAACGTCGGGATATCACATGACCATGCTGTGAGTGCATTGTTAACATCAGGGATGGGCATTTCACCGCCTTTATAAGCAATTGATGGCTCATTTTTCAAAATCTTTATATTAGGATATACTAAGTTGTAGGGGTGTGAATTGCCTCGTACCTGACGATTTGATTCGTATCACGATTCACAGGTCACGATTCGATTCGATACCGATTAATCCCGATACGAATTTATAAGTCGATTGTTGCGATTTTTTTTCATTCAAATTTAGAAAATACTAATCAGTAAGCTTGTAGAGTGTAAGATTTCTATGAAAATGTATTATTTATTTATCTGAAATTTCAGTCTTATAGAGGTTGTAATCTGTTTCACGTTTGAACAGCATTAAAATAAAATATTAAGGCTTAATGTTCCGTTCATATAACATTCTTCCATGCTCAAGGTGTGAATCCTAAAAAAATAAAAAATAATAAAAAAAAATAAAATAAAAAATAAATCGATTCTGCCGATTATTGAATCGATTCGAGAATCGCGCGATGTAGTATCGCGATATATCGCCGAATCGATTTTTTTTTAACACCCCTACTAAGTTGTGTTGTTCTTCAGGTGTGGTGAAGTGTAAAACAACAGCGCCTCTGCTGGTGGCAGCCTACTAGTGCACTCTGTTTTGCATCCATTTACTGCAGGAAGTGATTAAACCCACAGAAATCCATTTGAGGAACATCTTGGAAATAGTACTTGTTTTAACAATTAGACACGTAAATGCACAACTAGCCTAGCGGTCATGTTCTTTTTCAGCTCAAATAAGTTTGAATGAATCCGTAGCGCCTCTACTGGTGACAACCAAGTTGTGCACTTCCTTCTAGACAAACTGAATTGACAATAAATCAACAAGCCGTTTTTCTTCAATCACTTAACATTTTGTGAAGTAGTTCGCTGTAGTTGATGGTGCCCATCCCTTGTTAATACGGTGTTAAACTAGACAAGAAGGTATGTGCACCTAACGGAATGCGTCAGGAGATATTCTTCACTCTCCATGGCGGACCCCGGATAATACAAAAAAAAAAAAAAAAAGTTATCAAAACAGTACGGAGAAGAAAACGTTCACCGTCTTTGGGGAAGTAGGAGGAAGAAGATAAACACTACTGTAGCTGGAGGTCCTCTCGTTGCCCTTTCTGTCAGTCACATGACCTGGCTGTGTGGTCACACTTTGCCCTGCTTCAGCCTCTCGATGTGGTGGCACAGCTTGAGGGCGGGCCCCAGCTTGAGGCCCATGTACTTCATAATCATGTCGCTCCGCAGCAGCATCAGCGCCTTGCCGTCAATCTCCTGAGACGACGCGCACAAAAGCGGAGTTAGCGGTTAGCATGCTAATAGTGCAACAAACCCTCGAGGAACAAATGTTAACTTGCGTGTTTTTAATAAAAACTCAACTGATTTGATTTGATTTTTTTTTCCTGGAAATTGTGAAAGTTGGGAGCTTAGAGAGATAATAGACAGCAATTTACAAAATTGATTGAATCCTTTTTGCAGCAATTAGCATTCAGTTATAGCTAAGTTTTGTCAATATTCACATTCCTGGCGAAAACGCTGACAAAAAGAGCAACATGGCCCTGTCTGATCTCTTATACTCTTCTGCCACCTGCTCGCCCTTTTTTTTTTTTTTTTTTTTTTCAAATGTAGCTACCAATGCTTTAAGCCACCCCTCCATGTCAGAAGCTGCATCAAAGCCTTCTGTATGCTCTTGCTTAACAAACAAACGTGTAACTAAACACCTTTTTGGGAGGGAAGGACAAAATATTAAAAAAACATTTTTGAATTTGAATGTGTTAACAGGGAACTAAAATAAAGTTACCAACTTATGTTTTCAAAAAACAAAACAAATGCTAACTTAACCTTAAAAAAAAAAAAAAAAAAAAATCCAAACTAAAACAACAACGCTACTGTAAGTTCCGAGTTATCAGCAAATAAAATGCTAACTCACATGTTTTCGGAATAATTCTGCATGCGGCGCCAACGTGGCAGGGTCGGCGTCCCTGACAAACTGCATGACCTCGTCGATGGACCAAGATGCCGGGTTCTTAGCGGGTGTCTGCCACCCTTCCCGCTCCGTGGCGCTGCTCTCTGGACCTGTGGTGGAGCTTGCTGTGGCCCAATGACAACGTTTAGCAGTGGCCGAATTTGTCGAGCTTTACATTTTCAATTGGCCGCGTTTTCGTGCCTTTGTTATTAAATTGCCAATTGAAGATTTAAAAAGATACGTGAACTGAGGAAGCTTTTTGTCACGCACCTTCGACTCGTCGGAGCAACTGCGCCGACACCAACTCGGAGGGATTGGAGGCGAGTCGGCGGGGCACGGGGGCGGCGCCGGACGGCGAGGACCGGTACTCGGAATGACTGCGTGCCATCTGCGGCCGAGGTGTCATGGAGTTGGAAGCGGAAGCCATGCAGTGCTGCTCCTTCATCAGGACGTTGTCTTCGTTGGGTAGCGTCTCAGCTGGAAAGCGCCCAAAAATGTTTCATGACAATCAAAGACACACCAAATTCAACCAGTCAGTTATAGCGAGTTACTAATTTGCATCACAATAATAATACTAATAATAGTCGCTTAGATTTATAATGCACATTTGAAGGGACCGAAGGAGACTTAACTCATTTGGTTGATTACAATATTGAGTATGTTGGGAAAATAATAGTAAAACTTGCTCAAGTGAGTGATTCAAAGCCATTGTTTCCCTTTTTTTAACATTTATTTTACCAGGAATGTAAGAAAGTATTTTTGAAACCTTTTGTACCTAATGCACAATATTAATGTATTTTCTATGTTTACACGAATGCAGTATATCAACGTCGTCTTAAAAATATTTGTCAAAAAGAATTTTTTTTTCCAGATTTTTTTTTTTTTATGAAATACAAAAATTAAACCATTTGCACCATGGGGAGATGATTCAGGCAAAAACATAATTTTTGCAAAAAAAAAAAAAAGGACAGGAAATGATTTGAAGAGGGTGACCATATACTGTGTGACATTTGTGAACGTCGCATATTTTTTTTATTTCCACAAGAAATGTTGATGTCATGAGGAGGAGGTTGCTAAGTACCTTCTGAAGGGTGTGCGTCTGTACGCACATGTTTGGGCGACAGCGGTGCGGCGTACGGAGGCGAAACCCCGGCCAGGCCTCGCTTGCCTGCCCTGGCCAGCGCGGGCGAGTCAAGCGCCTCCTCTTTCACTGTAAGAAAATTAAACATCACAACTTGTGGAAATGATCCTTAACAAGGTTCATTTCGGCCGTTGACCACGCTCGTAACTCAAATTCCTCACTAAAATGAATTGAAATGAGTAATGAGTTTCTTGAAATGTTTTGATTCCTTTCTGAATGCATTGCCTGGAACGCAGTGTCTATTTACCCGACTTGGCCCTGTCGTACGAGGCGGCGTAGTGGCTGAACGGCTGGCTGCTGAACAGGTTGTCACACTGCAGGTGGCGGCACACCGTTTCCAAGAAGCGCAGCACGAACGCGGCGCTGGAGGCCGACGGCAGCTTGACCATGCGGACACCACCGTCCGTTCTCACTGGGAACAACACGGGACATTTTGCGAGATCATCTTTTGATACAGCACAGGGACTTTGTAGTTATACCCCGAGACTGTATTTGTGCCTCGGTTGGTGCTGCTGTTTTGGTTAACAACAGGATTTGTGAAAATCACGTCAAAATTTATTCTATCGAAGTGATGACATTTGTGTGCGTTACCTCTGACTACTTTTCCACCTCCCGACTGCGTCTGCAGAGCGCCGAGTAAGAGTTGGGGCTGGTACGCACAGTCCAAACAGGACTGGACCACCTGCTGGAGCACGGAGTTGACGGGCGCCGGACCGAAGTGGTCCGGCAGATGCTGGATCTGCTTGCGTTCCAGGTGCGGGCCGCAGTTTCCGTGTTTGTTGATGTACACGCATACTGGCGTGGAAAAAGGAATGGAAAGTGAGAACGTTGCAATGAAAGGTTGGCGTGGATGTGATGTAAAGCACCTGTTGACACCACAGTGGGCAAGCTGGCGGGGCTGCCGCGTTGAACCTTGATAGCGGGTGCACCTGGATGTGACAAGCTTTGAAGAAGCTTCGGTTTTCGCTAGTAACACACGGAAAGTGTACACAGATCAATCTTGATGCTCGAATCGCCCAGCGCCCCAATTGCTAGCATTTTTCGGTGGTCGCGGTCAATCTCAGTCCTGATCCACCACCTTTATGTACGAGACTCTCACCTTGCTTCCGGGTTTCGGGCCTCTCTTCTTGTACGGCCGAGGCGCGAGCTGTACGTCGTGTAAGGCGCCGCTGCCGTTCTGGGCGGCCGCGGCGGCTTCGGCCACGGCTTTGAGGAGGGCGAGGGTCTCGCTCTTGGGCCGGCGACCGCGTACCCCCTTCCTGACAGGCAGCCGGGGCAGCGGATTGGGGAGTCTGTAGGGGGCCTGCAGGGGGCGCCTCCTGCGCTTGGAAGGCGATGACATCACGGCGGGTGGGTTCTTTGTCAGGGTGACTGCAATGCAAAGGCAACATCAGTAGAGTCATGATGCGTATTGTTGTTGACTTTGTTTTGATTTTGTTTTGTTTCGTCATATTTTCCCTGTGTCCCTTTCTTCATGTCATGCCTACTAGAGAGAGACCAATTGTTTGTTTTTTTTCAGGGCCGATGCAGATTATTAGTAGTAGTTTAAAAGGAGGCCAATAACCAATATTTAAAGTAGATATTCATTTTCAATGAAAAGGGGGGGAAATGTTGGCATCAACATTTTTTAAAATACAAATTCCAATCTTGACTTTCTTGTAATGTCTTAAAGCAATAATGCTTATTGAAAATTTTTTCAGACTCTTCAAAAATGTATAATTTTTTTTTTAGACAATATACTTCATTTTAAATTTCTAAAAAAAAAATAAAAAATGTTCAGGGAGCTCCAAAGGTTATAGTACATCTTAAAACGTTAACTGGAAACACATTTGTTTAGTTTTTAATGTTGAACAAAAACAAAATGTTCAGAAGGTTCCCAGTAGGGGTGTTAAAAAAAAAAAATCGATTCGGCGATATATCGCGATACTACATCGCGCAATTCTCGAATCGATTTTTTTTTTTTTTTTTTTTTTTTTTTTTTTTTTTTTTTTTTTTAGGATTCACACCTTGAGCATGGAAGAATGTTATATGAACGGAACATTAAGCCTTAATATTTTATTTTAATGCTGTTTAAACATGAAACAGATTACAACCTCTATAAGACTGAAATTTCAGATAAATAAATAATACATTTTCATATAAATCTTACACTCTACAAGTTTACTGATTAGTATTTTCTAAATTTGAATGAAAAAAATCGCAACAATCGACTTATAAATTCGTATCGGGATTAATCGGTATCGAATCGAATCGTGACCTGTGAATCGTGATACGAATCGAATCGTCAGGTACTAGGCAATTCACACCCCTAGTTCCCAGGGTCAGCAGCATTTCTTATAGTAAACTGAAAATTTAAATAAATATTTTCCTGAGAAAAAAAAATGTTTTTAGCTTTACCTTTTATCGGTGGTCAGATTTTGAAAAAAAAAAAAAAAAGGCCGATACCGATATTTGTCAAAATGCCCACTGTCGGTCTATTGGTCTCACTATTGGTCACCTGTGTGTTAAGTGTAATCCAAGCATGACACTTTACCGCTGTTGCCGGGCGGCTGCAGGCTGTGCTTGGTCAGCGAGCACCAGCCCACGGAGAAGATGTCCCGCGAGTCGTACTTGCACCAGTAGTCGAAGGCGCCTCTCCAGCCGTCAAACGTGACGAAGACCTCGTCGCCCATCACCTCTCCGATGGTGGCCGGGCAGATGAGGTGCGGGTTCTTCTTGTCCACCGCCTCCAGCTTCATGCCCACTTTGAAACTGTTCTGGGGGGGCCTCTGGGGCTCCTGAAAGTGAGGGTGAGGTCATTGCGACGACGGCAGTGGCATGAATGTGCATGCCGGCGGTCTTTCCGCGAAGGAGACCTTCTTGAAGGCCGCCGCTGGAGCCATCTCCGCTCCGTTCAAGGTTCTCAGCAGGAACATCGGCCATGAGGAGGCGTTCATGCGAAATCCTGGACAACGACAAACATGCCATGAAATTGACCTGATTTGTCCACTGCCAGTTGAATTTTACGGTAAAGATAAATTCAAAACAAAGGAATTACACATTATGTATTTAACCAAACAACATGAATTTTCATTATTGAAGTCAGCTAGCTTAATGCTAATACATAATTTTAAATGTTATAGACAAGACTAGGCTAATTAGAGTTGGTCATAAACATTTAAATATCTGATGTTTCAAGACAAAGCAGTGTAGCAACACATACCGATGGCGACTACTACTGCTGCATAATAACGGGTTTATATTTGTTAAAATTATACATTTTTTATGTCCAAAAAGTCAACTGTGTATTTTTTGTCTATTATACTGACCCCTAAGTTGTGCACACAATTTTAATTTAGTTATTTGTAAAGTAAAATACTTTTCTTTTTTTTCTTTTGACCCCAAAGTCAACCCCAATGTTGTCGGGCGACCCGCTTACCCAGCGGTGGCTGCAGCATGTCTCCGTTCTTCTCGCACGTGCCGATCGGCTGGATGTCGGAGGAGTCCACCAGCCTCCAGAAGTCGTTGCTGTTGTCGCTCCCGTCCAGGCGGAGCCGCAGGCGCACCCCGGTCAGGCCCATGACGGTGGCGATGCACACTGAGGTGGAGTTGCGTGGGTCGTGGGCCTCCAGCTTCATGCCAACCTTGAAGTCGTTGGATGGTGGGACATGAGCCTGCAAAAAAAAAAAAGGGTAGGTAAAAACCGTGTAACTGCTCTTTTGCTAACCAAAACAGCAGCAGCTGGCTGGTCCAAGATGGTCACATTTCATTTTATTTTCTTAAACGATAAAATAAATTATAAACTATCTTCTTCATCTTCTTAAAAGATTAAAGATTTTAGCACCTTTTATTCACTGACCGCTATTTTAAAAGCAGAATTCCGCATATTGTTACTCATTATAGAGCATTTTTAACTGATCTTTCAACCTATAGAATGTTGTTTTGCGACAATATACCACCCAAACAAAAAAGGTAGACTTTCTTCTTTCATTAGCTTTTGTTCTTTGGTAATCAGCAGTACAACATAGGCTCATTTCACCAAAAAATGACCATAAAATGGTAAAAGCGAGCTTTTCCTAAGGTAATGTGTTTTTTTTCTTTTTCTTTTGTGATACCTCAAACTATAAAACAATGAAAAGAAGACTGATGAAGGGGGTTTGCAGTGCACATCAATGTCAAGTATGTAAGTCTCTTAGAAAAACATGTGATTTAAAGGGGAGGGGGGTGACGAGACCCAAAACCTCAACTGATCCCCCAGCCCGAGTTTTGACTGAAATAAGGTTTTCTCCGGGTGCCCCGGTTTCCTCCCAAATTTGGAAAAACATGCATGATAGATTAATAGGACAGCAACCCTTGCCCCGCAATCCTCATGAGGAAAAGCGGTTTGGATAATGGATGAATGGAAGTAATACAAAAGACATGACTTCACAACGTGGTACCTGACGAAAACAACTCTGTGGCGCTGGTAACGATGATGTTTCTTTTAGATATTCTTCCCAGGCAAAAGACTCTGAGGAAAAAAGGCAAATTTAAGTTTACTTCAATATTTACTGAATCCAGCCTATTTATGTTAATTAAAATTTTTTTTGTTTCGTTTTGTTTTACAAAAATTTATATAGGTAAAAAGTGCCAACCGTAACTTGCCTTTTGTTACTTCTGGCGTCATCCCCACTGTTGGTTTCTCTTTTTTGCCATCTCTTTGCTCTAAATAGGAATTTCACAAATGCATATGAAATCAAAGGCTGGATGTGTACTAACTAGTGTGTTTGTCAAGTATGTTAAATAAATGAACAATTTAATTTGTGTCTTGTTTCTTGCCTTTTATTGGTGTTTTTCCCATGTTGCCTGCCTGGTGTGCGAGGGCCAAACTTGCTATGGGGCCACTTGGAACCCGCTAAGCTTTTTCTTCTGCTCGTGGGTTTTTTGTTCTACAAAAAAAAAAAAAAAAAAGAAGATGAAAATGCAATCACAGATATGGACAGAAAATTATTTTATTCTTGGAAAATTACACATTGTTGTTCTTCTTTTAATATAACTTTATTATAGTAGAATTACAACTTTGCCTTTCTAAAATGACCACCTTTTATTGTAATAGTTTGACTTTACATTCTCATATAATTTAATTCATTTCATTATCATAAAATGAACATATTTTCTGATATAACAAACTTCATTTTGCTAAAATTGCAACTTTTTTTTTTTTTTTTTTAGAAAACATCCATACTTTACGATTATGAAATGGACACTTTCTTGTAATATTAAACATTCATGTTATATCTCACATTTCAACTTGGTTTGTAAAATTAAAATTTTTCCCCCTTCTGCTGATTTTATTCTCCTAACTAAATTGTAAAATTAAAACTTTCTCTCACAATGTTAGATTTATTCCCATATTCCAGATTTTTCTGGAAATGTCAATCTTTTATTACATCATTATTTATGTAAATTATGACTCGATTATCATAAAACAAACACTTTTTTCCCCCTCGTACTAGTTTTTCTACAGTACTTAATTTTCATAAAATTATTACTTACTTGTAAATTGTGATTTATTATTCCAAAATAACAAATTTTCGATTTTTCCATAAATAACAATATTGTAAATAAAATTGACACTTACTTTCATTTTTCATCTATATATATACATATATATATATATATAGCGCTACTTTTTTTTTTTCTTTAAGTCATAAACATGGTATGTTGTGAAACGTACGTTTCACTATACAGTGTAATTATGTAAAATTTTCCACAGCGTTTCTTATTGTGTCGCTTATGTAATGAGAAAATGTACTTATATCACTTTACATTAGTCAGCTAACGTCCATAGGTCAGCCTAGTGTTGTACACACAGTATAACATACATAAATAAACAAACAAACTAACTAACTAAAGTGGCCTTGAGGAGTCCACGAATTATGGACCGGACACGGCTATGACGTGCATACATTACGCTATCTACAGTAATGCGCCAGGTAATAGCCGGAGCCCCGTATTGACAAGTTAGCCGCGCTTGCTAACTCGGTTGGCTAGCTGTTCTTTTCTTTTTTTTTCCCTTCTTTTTTTTACATTAACGAGGGCGATATCTTCCTCACTTCTATCGATTAATTCGCCTAACTCCTCTTTTCGTGTTTTATTTGATAATCGCTCTTTAGTATTTCATTTCGTAAGCAGAGTAAACTTACCGGTGACGACTTTCTTGGGGAAAAAAATCGAGGAAAAATGTAAGCACTTGTTTTTCTTTCCCTAATCGCCAGCTGCCATTTTTTCCCCCTCCACGGTTTTGTGTGCGTGTGTGTGCGACACGCATGTAATATGTGCCAAAGATCGGACGCTTACAAACCGAACGAAGATTTGATTGGATAAGAGGTAGACTATGGCCAATGAAACTTCAGAGATTGTCATGACCAGAGCCAATCAGAATCTGTTTTTGTTATCGTTAGCCAATCATAATTCGGACGTGTCTGGAAACTGTGCATTTGGTTTTCCGGAGAGTTACGGGAGCCGGTTGTCGCGCTTGATAATCGGGGTCGTAATAAAAATATTTAAAGATGGAAAAAGTTACATATATTAATTTTTTAGTGTATTTATTTAAACAATCAAATAATCTAATAAGAAAAACCAAATCCCATTATAAGAAATAGATGACTGCGCAAAGCTGGTGATGTCTAGTTGTTTTTTTAATAGGCGATATAAAAATTCACTTCGCTTTTTTTTCTATTGCACAACTTTTTATTTGGAATTTCCCATTGAATGAGTGAGGTGGGGATACTCATACCACTTTTTTTAAAGACTAATACTGTAATGCTGTAAGATTGCACATTTATTTTCACAACATAGTATGATGAAATGGACTTTGTTATCCAATTTAACTTTTGTATCCAGTTTTTCCTTGTACAATTACAACTTTGTACACCTTACTGTAGAAAAATCCCTATTTACCAAGGCACCGTTTTCTTTTTTCCACTAGAGGACAGTATTATGTTTTTTTTTTTTGTTGTTGTTTTTTTTTTTTTTTTTTTTTTTTTTTTTAGCTTTCCATTTGTTGACTCAATCACCATAATAAAATCTGAATTAATTTGTTTGGGCATCATTGCTGTGTGCAAGAGGAAAAAAATGCTAAGCACAATAAGACTAAAATAAAACAAAAACATTGTAGACAACTGGTAACCGAGAGAGCACAGGAAGCCATTTGTTGAGCCATAACCTTCACTGAGTGGCTTTTGTTATAGATTTATTTATGAATGGACTAACAATTGGCCTCTTGAGGCCAGAAGGCAGCCATCTTACGTTGCCATCGTTACAGGTAAATTCTGTTTGGTTTTTTTGCGTGTTTTACGTTAGGATCCGGAGTAATGAGAGCCTCTCAAAGAACCAACTTCACTGTTTGCATCGACCTTTTCAGAGTATTACATCCGTTTCATGAAATCGTGATTTACAGAGGTTATGAGTACATTTCACAATATATATAAAATCATTCATATAACCTTGCCTTTTGTCGGGTACCGCTGGAATTGAAGAGACGGTTCTGGTTCTATGGGTCATAGATAGCTCGACATATATGTGGTATGCTTTGTATCATGAGTTGTTCCTTTCCAGGACAGATGTGGAACATATGATGTGGTATACTTTGGATCGTGAAACGTACCTTTCCAGAAATGTACTAGAATTTGGATATATGTGGCATGTGGATATGTGGATATATGTGTTGTGAGGAATAAGCGGTCAAGAAAATAGATGGATGGATGTATATGGCTTTTATTATGAGCTGTTGTGATAGATAGATAGATAATTTTTCTCAAGTAGATATTTGAACTACCCGTGTGCCTGTCCGTCACACGGCGTGTGATCCTGTGAATTATGTAATTGAGAAATTAGAACAATATCCCACCTCGCACTAAACACGCCGCCAGCGCCGCAGCGACGAGAGCGTTCTTCGATTGGTCCGTTTACTTGGAGGCGTCACCCAAGAGAGCGCACCGGCCGATGCGATTGGCTACGCCTCTCCGCCACTCAAAGTCGTTGCCAAGGCGACGGGTAGCTAGCAGCTTGTCAAAAGCGCATTTTAGCCAGTCAGTCGGTGGATTGGAAGCTGCCCGCTGGCCAGGGAAAGACCTCCTGCGTTAGCGGGTGGATGGACGGGCCCGCTTTGAGTATTTACCTCCTTGATATTGACCGAGTGAGTACTTTTTGTTTTGTCTTTTTGGTACGACGTGAACGCGGAGGAGGAGGAGGAGGAGGCGGTAATGAGTGTTTACGGCGCGTCTGGTTGCTGCTTCGAGTGTTTACGTAGCGAGGGAAAAAAAACACGCAAATACTGTAGCCTCATTTTTAGCATCACTTAGCTTATAAATCATTACTGAGTCCGTTCTAGCGGTCCACTTCACGTGAGGACGTTCGTTGTTGATGTTATGTTGTACTAGTTGGGTGTTTTCAGGTGGGAGTTGAATCCCACGCATGCGCAAATGCACTTACGCCGACCAAGTTTCCCAACCTGAGGTTCGCGGGTCCTTTCTTTCGGGTCCCGCTGATTGCCTGAGTAAAAATGCTTGTACAGTTCTGTAATGTTTAATCCTTTACACGCGTTTATTTTCCACGCACATAGGAAGGTTGGCAAATTAGTAGTAATTTAGTTTCATTAATCCTTAATGTATCTTTCAGAGAAATGGTGTAAAAGTGTATGTTTACACCACTCCTTTTTACCTAAATTCATCTATGATAAGTTCCTTATGTTTAGGATTTTCCTATGCTGTTCACCGTTTGAAGTTTGATGATCACTTAAAAAATGCACACATTTACAGTATGGAATACATACACAGTTTTAAGATTTCCACCATTAGCATTACATCTAAAATCCATTTTTGTGGACAGAAGGTGAAATTTGACCAGGAACAGAGACAATGTAACCAAGGATTGTAAAATATTTTTATTTTCGTGTGTACAGTATTTTCGGTCACTTTAGGGAAAAGATAATAATTTTTAGGCTTTTTGTAATGCTGTCAAATGTCAAAACTGGTCCAATTTGACCCTGGTAGTAATTATGGGGTAATATTTTAGTTATTCTCAAGCAAGCACACCATTTCTTGCCAAATGTCAATACTTATTTTCATGTGTTTTCTAGTGTTAACATTTTTTATGTGCCATAAATGTCAGTATTATATATAGTCAGTTGTGCAACTGCATTTCACAGGGAGCAGCCTGCCGTCAATTGACACGTCACCCACTTAAGACGAATCAACGCCTCGCCCAAATTGACATCCAAAAGGAGAAAAAGAAGTGGAAGTAACGGACATTCGTTTAACTGACGCTATCATTTACATTGTTGAGCATCTTAGTCACCAGCAAAAACATTCAAAAAATTTGATTGCAGAGTGGACCTCAGCTATTCGCGGAGGACGAGGGCCTGTCGGCTCCTGTTTTTCTCAATTACGCCGTCAAGAAACGTCGTCGTACCCCTATCTTTAAATGTCAATATTTGTTGTTGTTGTTGTTGTTTTGCCCCTTTTAAATGTCCGCCTTTTGTGCCAATTTCACCTTGGGAATAGTGCATTGATGCTGTGGGGGGAAAAGGTTAAAAGTAGTGTATATTTTCAGCTCCCCGCACAGACTCCCGTTCTCCTCACCACGCATGAGTCACTGTGTTGATAGCGAGAGCGCCAAGAATCCACACAACGATCCACAGCCTTGCCGTTCCAGTTTTCGGGCCCTGAAGAGGGAAGGGAGTATAGACGATTTGTGGTTTGTTTTTGGGGAAGGCTCAGAAAGCACCTTGTGTTGACTATTCATCAGTACACAAAAGACCACGCTCAGGTGTTTGGAGCCTTGTGGGGGTCCACGGAGTTTATTTTGGCACATCAACAAGCTGGAGAAGATAAATTGGAGTAAAAAAAAAAAAAGTGGCGTATGGAGACATGCATGATTCAATATGTGAAGAAGGGTCCAAGGAGGCACTTTGATCACTTTAGTCACAATATATAAGCCACAGTATAACATTACAAGGGATGCACTCCCACTGCTACAAGTCTCAGCAGACTTGCGTAGCTCGTCTTTTCAAGATTGGGTTTCCTGACAGCTAGATTGCTAGCAGATTGTTTTTGTTCTGTATTCCTCATGCTCCCTGTGATGGAAGAGGCCAGATAGGTTATCCGTTAATGTTATTAGTTGCGTTATAACGTAGCTGTAGTTTGAATAGAGAACAGGCAATGTTTCAAATGATGGCAGTAAGGGCAGTAAATATGAGAACAGTATGGGCACCAATACAGAACCTTGTGGGACACCATATGACAGTGGGGCGGTGCAGGACTCGGAGCACCCAAGGCGAACACAGAATGTTCTTCTGTACTGTACTGAGTTTGTGCACAAGCATTACAAAGTCAGTTTTCCATCACGTCTCTTTTATAAGGAAGGTTTTACAAAACTGCGTTTGCGTTGCAGATGACGGCCATGCGGCGAGGGGTGCTGCACTCGACGGGAGCCAGCGGCTGGCCACGCCCCCCTCTGCCCGAGCGCCGTAAGCCTTCGACTCCGTGAAGACCCGTGACGTCGGTGATGTCATGAATAAATTTGAGGTCCTGGGGATTGTGGGTGAAGGTGAGTCCCCGTGCAGTTGTAGAAGCATTGTAATGACTAACGGATCCCTGTAGATGGTGCCGTTGCATTGTTTTGGATTTGACAACGAAGATTATGGGGCGTATCACGGCTTGTCAGGCTTGATCATGAAGGAGAGAAATGCCAACATGATGGAAGTCGGACACGTTTAGGCACCTCACACTCGAGCAGAATACGTACTGTGTAAACAGGAGTATGTGTCGCGCTAGCTCGTAAAAAGTGTGTGTCGCCATTGCGAGAAAAGATGACACTTCATGGAGTGAATGAGGAACAGCATGTTAAAAAAAAAAAAAAAAAAAACGAAACAAAATTCACTGGCATTCAACTTCATGTGATGAGTTCGGCAAAGAGCACTTCACTGTACCCAGCGCGGTCATAGATTTTTCCTCCGTGGACTTAAGGTCAGTCAATTGTTGTCGATGGCTCACGCGGATGCGCCATGCACACAATTCACTGCTTATGTAATTAAGCACTTCTGTGAGCCCATGTGAAGGAGGTTAATGACATTGTCATTCGCAACATCATATTTTTTCATGGCCAATCCTCAAAATGATCAGCAAATTTTTATGCTATTGTCCATCTGTTGGGGTTGCTTCCAATTTGAGCAAGAGTTTGGGAATTTGCCCCAAATGAGAGACTTCCTGTGTAATATATAATTTGGGGTATATGTCATTGAGATTTTTGTCCTGTTAGGATCGACGCATCTGCTCATTTTTGGGAACGGCGAATGGGGAAACTGGTCCCAAAGGAACTTACACAATTATAGTACTTCTTTTTTTTTAATTGGTCTTAATATTTTTTAAATGTGTCAACATTTTCTTGTTTTGTACCAAAAAAAATAAATGATTGTCCTACTGCACAGTGAAGTGTTTGCCAACATAAATAAATTAATATTATTATAAATATATATTATTTTAAATTCTGTTTGGTCCCAAAGGAACTTAATAATTGTTTTTTTTTTGTTTTTTTTAAAATTGGTCTTAATATTTTTAAATTCTTAAACATTTGATTGTTTTGTTCCCAAAAAAAATAATCATTTGAAAAATTGTGATTTCAATTATTGCCAAAATAATCGTGATTATTATTTTTTGTCCATAATCGAGCAACCGTAGGTTGAAGGTTTTTGGGTGTAAATATTGAACATATTTAGTATTTCATTCATTTGACATTGATGTGATATAATGTTGTGCCATTTAGAATAAGACGGCAGTCATCCTTGCATAGTGGACATGACATCTGTAAAGCTGTAATTCTCCAACATTTGTAAATTGTAAAAAAAAAAAAAAAAAAAAATAGCAAACATTTGTATTATTTGGAAATATGCTTTCAAAACGGTGTGTTTGTTCAGGACAGGTTGCTTAACGCTGCGCCTTACATGCATTTCAACAGTCTCTTCTCATAAAAATACACAAGCTGTGACCCAAAGTAATAATTTATCATATTAATCAGTGTTGTGGATTAGTCACCCACATGGACCTCGTTCCTATTACACTTTTATTAAAAAAAAAAAAAAACATTTGCTGTGCTGAAACAGAGCTTTGGATTGAGTCCACCCTGTAATCATTTTTGTAGCGTCATTTGAATTTTTAAAAGGTGCCAATCCTCAATTTAGAGACGTCGAGCGAGAGATGAGCTGGCGAAGAAGTGACGAGCAGAGCTGAACTCATTTGCCTGCTCGCTCCAACGATCCATCCTGAGGCCAACACCCCCCCCCCCCCCCCCCCCCCACACACACACACACACACACACCCTGCTCCAAGCCACCCATGGGGCGGGGGGGCTGAGCGAGGGCCTGCCGGGCTCAATAACATCACAAGAGCAGTAACTCGCCAATTCTCGTGTCCTACTTCCTTAGCCACCTGTCACTTCTGTAGCGCTCGATGCTTTCCGGCAGCATTAATAGCCCTTAAAGATTGCCATGAACCCTCCAAAAATTCGGGTTCGAATGATACGTCGATGGATCCCCACAACGTGAGCATGTTAAAATATGGCCACTGTGATCCCCCAAAAGTTGCACAGGTTAAAATAAATACTGCCATAAACTCCCTCAAAGGTTGCACAAGTTAAAATTAGATGAGTGACAACAACCCCCCCACCAAAAATTGGATAAATTAAAATTAAAAATAAGACTACCGTAAATCCATCAAAAAACATAAAAATGACCAAAATCCACCCAAAATTCATTTGTTAAAATAAGACAACTATAAATCTTTCTGTCTTTCAATGCTGGACAAAACGTGTGAGCACAATTGAGCTTTTGCCGAGTCATCGCTGAAGAGACGTTTGCAGTTGTATGAGAAAAATGTCTTTTTTTTTTTTCTTTTTTTTTTTGCCAGACTCTGTTGGCATGACAACAACACTAGCAGCAGCAAGGGAGAACACTTTCACATGCACTCGCTGGCCACAACATTAGGTACACCTTCACAGTGTAATTGATAAACAATATGGGGACTTTGCTGCTTCATAATGTGCAACTTCATACATTGGGTCACGCTTCCATGGCAACCTGTTGAAAAACACATTTGTCCAAATCCTCTGATTACAGCCTATCAACAGTAATTGTCCACTGATTTCTTTAGTCCTTCATGAAAGAAGACTGATTATCTTCAGTGTTTAATCAAAGTCAGACATTTGCAAACATCAGTTTTTACTTTGGAAAACAATGCTGCTAACATAATACATCAACACTACCTTTTTTTTTTTTTTTTTTTTTAATTATTATAACGGATATGAAGTACGAAATAAACACTAATCACTGGTTAATAAACAGTAATCCGGGGGAAAATGCTTTTGTAATATAATTGAATGCAAAATTGATTAATCTATCGATAAATTGATTCTAAAAATATTCAACATTGACCGCACCAGTTTCCACTTCATGGATGTACTGTAAACATCCTCAGCAGTGAATGAGTTAATGACATTTTCTAAAAAAAAATAGATAAATAACCAACTACAGAGCATTAATAGTAATACTACCATTTGAAATATCTGTGAACAATTTACAATTAAGAGCAGCAATTAGCATTAGAATATAGCTACGTTTCATCATTATTCACAAACCTGTTTAAAACAGTGGGGGGAAAACATGGCCCTGGTTGATCTCTTATACTCTGCTGCCACCGTTTTTGTGATAACTACCATTGTTTCAAGCATTCTCTTCAATTCAGAGGCTGCCTTCTTTATGCTCGAGCATAAAAAAACAAAACAAAAAAAACCCCATTAAAAAAACGTATAAATACGTCTTTGGGAGCATGGTAATATTTAAACTAGAACGTATTTATATGTTTTTGGGAGCAAATGAGTTAAGTAGGGGTGCTCAAGTGCGACTTATTTTAAATAATATTAGGAATCACTTTTTTTAAGACAGCATTTGATCTCAGGACAACTATCATTTGGACAACAAGTGCATGTTTGTGTATTCAATGCATGTATTATTTGAAATGTCGTGGGGCGGGACGCAGAAAAAATGTCCACTAATGACCTTGTTTCCTTCCTTCTAGGTGCCTATGGCGTTGTTCTCAAGTGCAGACACAAGGTAAGATCAATGCTATGTTCCCGCAACATCAAACCTAAAGTATCGTAGCGACCCACACTACCGCCTCTCGTCTTGCTTGTCATCTCGCTCCATTTAAGGAAAAGGACGAGCTGAGCGTTGACACCAGAACATGGAGGAAGGGGGGGGGGGGGGGGGGCAAAGAGAAATAGGCTGCCTCCTACCTAACAAACAGATCTGCAGTAAACACGCGCTCTGTGTTTTTTTTTTTTTTCTTGTTCTTGCATCTTTACAGTAGTGACCTCCACTTGGATAGCCTGCCAGACGCTCGGGCTGCGAGAGCGCTTAGCTGTTCATTGATTAGCTGATGAAGATTTCAGCCTCCATCTGCCATCAGCCAATCAATCACAATGACGACTGGTCATTATACAAACTGTGATTAAGACTTTGTATCTCCCCATTCTGGGCTGGAGAAAATCTGGGGGTGGGGGTGGGGGGATCTATCTCAGCTATTTCAGGCACTGTGAAATAAGCAACTCTTGCTACTTCCGAAGTTAGAATACAGCATTATTCCCACATCTCAAATCAACTTTCCCCATTGAAATGAATGGACATGCAATTAATTCATTTCAATCTCAAAAAACAAACAAACAAAAAAAACACCTAAAAATGTATAAAAATTACAGTACAACACAAAAAAACACAAAAGAAACTAAGAAACCGGAATTGAGTAATTTTGATTCCATTATTTTACTGCTTGCTTTTAGAGCCAATTCCTTATTGATTATCATTGTCTTATTGATTCTTATTGGATGCAGGAATGAAATAATACAAATGATTATATCACTGATGTCATTATATATCCTTATTAGCTGTCAAAATTAGTGCATTCATTTTTTTAACACTGCGATTGGCTGGCAACCATTTCAGGGAGTCTGTCTGCTGCCCATAGCCAGCTGAGATAGGCTCCAGCACCCCCCGCGACCCTTGTGAGGAACAAGCGGTTCTGAAAATGGATGAATGGATTTTTTAATACGAGATTTATGACTGCCTCTTAATTGGAATGCCTGTACTGGGGGAATTCCAGTCGCAACGCAGCTGACACATCCATGTCAAAATTTAGCAGTAAAAAAATCTGTTAATAATAATGCATACACTTGTGGAGACTGGGATCAAGTTGTATATTACAATTTTAAAAAATGTGCAGAATTTCACAAATGACTTCATGTTAAATTGGATAACTTAATATGGAAAGAAAAATGCACTGAGCTGTCACAAACGTCTTCAAAATGCAATGGTGCCATCTAGTGGCAGAAAAATGACCTCAACGCAAATCAATATCACTCGTTTTTTACAGTACAGTACGCCTTTTTAATTTTAACTGAATTTTATGAATTATTATGAAACTGCTACATTTTTTTTTCACTTTTATGTTAACAAGAGTACGGACACTTTTATTGTATATTTTTTTGTACATTAAGAACAGATATAAAATTTGCAATTAAGTATGAGTTAGTTGTTGAAGTCATGCTATTAATTATGGTTACAAATTTTAATCGCCTGACACCTGTAATCCATATTTTGGATAATTATAATATTTTATTTTATTTTCATTTATTATATTATGTAATAATAATAATAATAATAATAATAATAATAATAATAAATCTGATTCTCAGTAGTGCTGTGCAATATCAACCAAACGAAAAACAACCTTTGCCGCACTAGCACTATACCAGCCTTTAAAGAAAATATGAAAGGAGCTTCTGGTACTGCAAGCCAAAGATGGAAATGCGTTCAGTCAGCGTCCTATGATTTATTTTGGTTTGTCTGGCATCAAGCAAACAAGGAGTGCGACACTGCGCCGCTCTCACTCTGCGGGGAAGTCACTAATAGACGCCGTCCGCGTCTTTGATGCGGCTAAATGCTGTGGCATGACGCGTGGTGGCACAGCAGGAAGGAAGGCAAACTCTGGCCGCTGATCAATGTGGACCGTTGCCATGTGGAAACTATCGTATTGTCGGAGTGAATGGGCCCACCGAAACGCGGTACGGGCGGCGGCATGGGGAGCAGAAAAATGGCGCTTGATGGGTCGCAGCTGCTCGGCGCTCACGCCCACCTCCAAATTAAAAAGTACAATACATGTGTTTAGTAGCCCGATGAATGAGGCCAGAAATAGAATAGAGGAAGGTTGATACAGAACAGCAGAGAAAAATGCTGGCTTTTAGTGTGAAAATAGCGAGCGATATAAGCACCGGCGTTGATTTCCTTCCCAGTTCCGTGTCAGTTCCGTTTATACAGAACGGCGACACGTATATAAAAAAAAAAAAAAGACTGACAGGCAGTGTGAAAAGGCTTGTGATATGATCCCTGAAAGTGGAAAACCACCGAGTCAGTTTTGTCCCAAGTGGCTAAAGATCTGCATGCCTGGCCAACACGCAATGCTACCGAAAATATCAGCTTTTACAGGCACTGTGAAAGGGGCTGCTGATCCTACTACGTAAGGCTGCAAATTGGCACGTCAGCTTAGTGTTTTTTTTTTTTTAAATTTTTTTATTTGTTTGTTTTAAATAAAGAATAGCAACAGGTGGGAATAGTTGCAAACATGCTCCCGCTGTATTTGTGTTGGTGGTGATAAAAGCATTTATGTAGTAAAGACCCTTGTGACATGTTCCCGTTTGATTTTGTTAGTTGTTGAGGTTGATTGTGTCAGCACTAGCAGGATTAGCAGCAATGTGGAACCTGCCCCCCTTTTTTGTGTCTGTGTGTGTGTGTTTGACCTCGAGTTACCTTCACGTTTGAAGTTTTTGAGCTGCTGGAAATGATGAGCATTTTTGTTTCTTTCAGCATTCCAAAATAACGTGATAACTTGACGTAGGAGTGTGTCAACATATGAGTTGAGAAAGAAATCAGTTCATAAAAAGGATTTTTTTTGCATTATATTTATGAGTCGATTGTTGGGATTTTTTTTAATTATTATTATTCAAATTTAGAAAATGCTAATCAGTAAACTTTTTCCACGTACACTGTAAGAGTTGTAAGAAAATGTATTGTTTATTTATCCGAAACGTAATTGAAAGAGCATTGAAATAAAACATTACGGCCTAATGTTCCATTAATATAACATTCTTCCATGATGAAGGTGTGCACCCTAACCTTAAGTTCCATCAAAAATGGATGTTTAAAAATCGATTTGGCTGCCTATTGAATCGATTCGAGAATTGCGTGCTGTAATATCGCGATATATTGCCGAATCAATTTTTTTTAAACACCCCTAATTGATATATGTATATATAAATGGATATTGTTACAGCGTACTTTTATGAAATGCAATGTTGTGCATGGCTATTTTTATTTAAAAAGAAAAAAGATATATATATATTTTTTTTTCCCAAGAGGAAGGCAACCCCAAAAATTTCTTAACAATATGTTCTATGCAACCCCATTAGTCAAAATACAGTATTCTGGTTAATATTGCATTAGAGCAGCAAAATCCAGCCGTTTTTGTCTATTTCAGGGGGGGGGGGGGCGACCATTTTGCCACTTGCTGTCGACTGAAGATGACATCACAGTTGCTCAGGTCTCAGGTAACAACCAATCACAGCTCAGCTTCAGAAAACAGGAGAGCTGTGATTGGCCGTTGCCTGAGTCCCGAGCAACTGTGATGTCATCTTCAGTCGACAGCAATTGCAAAATGGCCGCCCCCTGCGATTGATCAAAAATGGAGGGATTTTGCGGCTTAACTCATATTCCACAAATGTAATTTTAATCAAGAAATGTTTAAGGTTCACTGCCTCTTTAAGTGGCTGGAATCAATGAATGGAATTTCCATTAATTTCAATGGGAAAAGTTGACTTTGAGCCTCTGTATTTATAAATGTACCAGCATGTCACTCTCTAGGAAAAATAGCACGCTAGCACATTAAAAGCAGCTTGAAACGAGATGTTATGGAGGTTATATACAGCGGTTTTATGTCACATTTGGCGATACTTTGCCATGCATTGACTGTGAGTGGGCTGCACCAGCTGCCCTTTTATTGTTTATTTTAAGCCCTTAACAAATCCCACTGACAGCCAGCCAGCGCTCGCTAATGTGGGAGCGGAAACCAGCTCGGGTGAATGTGAATGAATGTTTACTACGAGCGACACCGAAGGTAATCGTGGCCAGGAAAGAGGCATTTAATTTTGGTCAGCATCTGGATGAAGGTGCATTTTGTGTCTCTACGTGATATATTGAACCATCCAAATCCCCTGAATTAATGTTAGCGTAGCAGTAGCCTCTGACATGTGACCACTCCTCAATGTTGTTGACGTTACAGGAGCTAAGCTACATATTTACATGTGGTGTGTTTTTATGGCCTATTATGTACATAAAGGACAGAATTGTTGGTGTTTGTTTAATGCCACTGATACTTTCTTAAAAATAAATAAATAAACTGATGGTGCATGTGCATAATATGGAAGCATATTGCATTCACTTGAAAAAAACAAAACAAAACTGTTTTTCTGACTAATTTTTTGGGGGAGCTTTGTTTTTTTGAGTATTTTCTTTTCTGTTTTACTGAATATTTTTTTTTCTGTCACAAAAAAATATTCCTAAAACAGAAAAAAATTACTACGAAAAACAAGGGGAAAAAATTATTGCAGAAAAAAACAGAAAAAAAACAGAAAAGAATATATGTATTCCAAAAAACAGAGCATCAACTTCTGTTTTTCAGAGTATTTTTTTTAGACCTCTGAACTCCAAATGACTTGTTGCAGAAGACTGACCTGTATATATAACTGCTTAGCCAATAGCCCATACGTCAGTGCAAGCTGTTGAAGTGACACGGCGGCCATCTTGTTACTCCCGTGTCGCGAGCAGACCACTGTATAAACTATACGGTATACGTACAGATGAGGCATATAAAGCTTGTAGGCATTTAGTATAAGGCTGGAGGCGGGGTGGGGGGGTTTGTGAAAACAGAAGTCGGTGATCTGTTTTTCAGAATAATTTCTTTTCTGTTTTTTAGAATTTTTTTTCGTTTGTTTTTTTTGAATAATGTTTTTCTGAGTATTTTTCCCGCTTATTTTTTTTTTCTCTTTTTTTTTTTTTTGCAATAAATTTTGGATGGCAGAAAAAAAATATTCAGAAAAACACAAAAAAAATAATTACTCAAAAAAAAACAAAGGTCCCAAATATATTAGTCAGAAAAACAGGAGATTTTTTTTTCAAGTGAATGCAATACACTTCTGTATCATAAAAAGCATGCATTTTTTTTATTTCATTTTTTTTTTTGAGACAGCAATGATATTTGGACCAGATTTAGGTCGAATTAAGAGAGAGATGCGAACATTCTCACTTCCAACATAGTCGAGCATTTCTGCTAGAGCGCTCCAAGTCAAGGTGACCCATTTAAGTCCCCTTTTCCCTCTCCTGTCCCACTTTTTCCTCACGAGCCTACATAAATAACCATTCCCTTCAAAAAAAAAAAAAAAAAAAAAAAGTGGGCGGACAGATTATTACTTTTTTTTTATTTTTATTTTTTATTCCCCACCACTCTTGACAGCCGCTCTGTCGTCGGATTGTGAAAGAAACAAATTGCATTGTCCGCGTTACGCAAGCCAGAAGAGTCCGAAAATAAAAAGACGGGAGCCGTCTCTGATCAGCATCAGATGTTCACGCTGACTCACTCCACGACGGCGGGCGTCATCTTCTGAAACGATTAAATGGATTCTTTGATCATTATGCAATCATTTAATTCGCACTTTGGAAGTAATTGCATGCACTTAATGGATTCTCCTACTATGTACAGTGTGGATGTGAGCACATCACAGAAGCAGGTGTTTAATATTGAACCCCGTTGATGGCATCTATGTAATTGATAAACGCGTCTAATGTCGACCAATTGTATTGTGCCACATAAAAATAAACACTTATTTAAAAAGCAATGTGACAAAATACATCCCACCCTAAAAACATGGCATGTCGCTGAGGCAATACCCTCAAGCGTACACTGTACCCTTTAAACAGTATACACACTGGGACCCTTGTAAGTTGTACAATTTTTAGGCAAATATGTAATTTAGGGTACATATTTGTACCCTTTTGTTAGGGTATTGTCTAGATTAACGATGGGCAACTTGATAAGAAATGCTTCCCCTACCAGACGCATCATGAGTTTTAAGTTGTAATAACACCATTCACCGCTAGATGGCAGACATCACTTAGTTGCACTAACATTGGTAGAGTAGCCGTAATGCACAAAAATCATTGGTTATTTTTTTTTTATTATTATTTTTTTTTCTGAAAGTGTACCAACATTGTAGTCAGTCGAGAGGATGTTACATAAAATAAATTGAACCGGAATGCCAGCTGTAATTTGCTTTTCAACAATTAAGTTGATTAAAAAATTCAGACATAGTTGCTATGATGATTGAGGGATCGGCTAATTAATTGTTTTGCTCTGATTCGTGAACATTATATGGTCTAAAGGGGGCCCTAAAAAAAACGGGGCACACATTTTCAGGATCTTTCTTTGGAAGATGCATGAGAGGAGTCCGAAACGAGGCGCTGTCAATGTTTTACTCGTGTGTAGACACAGAGACTCATGGAGCGATAAGCCCATTCAGGGGTGCATTCCTGCACTCCGCGCTTAAATCAATAGTGAGCACAGCTATGTTTACCCTCTCCTCTCCTCTCTCTTGACGCACTTTAGCCAGCAGTCATAGACTTGGATTGCAACAACAACAACAACAACAATCGAGTCTTTTCATTTGATTTCATCTGGAACCGACACGTACATGCTATTAGAGATTCAATATGAGAGCTGCACACAGGAATGAAAAAATTGTTTTTTATGGCTTTACTATATTCAAAAACCTCACCGTATTTTGCAGCCATTTTAGGGGATTTTGGGTTGTTTTCCAAGTGTGTTCAAAGCCAAGGTCATTATGGATTTGTTTTTCCTTCTCAGCCCCTGATGCCGATTTTTTTTTTTTTTTTTTTTGGTAGGCATGTCTATGATGAGTCGCTGCACAAATGAGTCTCAAAGACCCGTGGCCAAAAAGACGCATGAAGTCTGCCATTTTGGTTCGAAGCGGCCATTTTAGGGTCGTCTTGACCATTGCCAGATCCTCTTCCAAGACAGACCCATCCTGGAAATTTTGTCAGATTCTAAGTTTCATCATCGAATCATTTCATCTTCAGCATCTAATTTTACGTGGGATATATAATATAATATAATGTAATAATATGTGGAAATTGTACAATTTAAGTTGCATTCAATGCAACACATGCCACAGCATGCCTTAGTTCAGTGGTGTCCAAACTACGGCCTGGGGGCCATTTGCGGCCCGCAATCAATTTTTCAGTGGCCCGCGACATATACTAAAATTGGCATTTGACACAGTTAAAATCAAAATAAAAAAATAAATAAAAAATGTTTGGAGATGGTCAAAGTTAGAAAGGAGGGTGTCAAAAAATAGGTGCCACTTTTACAAATAAATTGGTTTATATACTTTAGCATTTTTATAGATATGCAAAAACAAATACATTAGTTGACTTTTTTTTTTTTAATGACGAAACAATGTCTCTTCATAACATCACGTGGCCCTTGCGTCCTTCTGATTTCCTGTATGTGGCCCTCGAACGAAAAAGTTTGGACACCCCTGCCTTAATTATTCTCCCTTTGCGTCCACTTGATGGCAAATAAATGCCTCCCTCAAATAAATGGCTCGTCGTTACTTCACAGCAGGAAATACAAACTGTGGTGAGTAATGGAGACTATTTGAGGAAATATAGTATGTGATCAATAAATCAGTTTTGTACACTCTTACACTGCCTGATAATTGACTGCATTTTGCAGGTCAGTTTTTAGGCTGTCATCGCTCCTTTTTTTTTTCCTACCATGTTGCTTCCTTCAAGCACAGCTCCAAGCACAAATGCCAGCGGGCCTCGCAAATAGGGCAATGAAAAGAAGGGCGAGCGTCTGTCAAAAAACAAAAAAACAAAAAAAAAGTATCAAAATTGAATTCAAAGTGCTTTAAATAGGCAAATAAAAAAAAAAGTAATTTTTTTCCCCCCTCGGTTTAAATTGTTTACCTCTTTATGTACCTTTTTGAAGGCATGTAATGGAGAGGGAACAGGAGCCACATTGTCACCAAGTGGGATTTTTTTATCACGATTGGTGAATTCAAATTGAAATTCCTCATTTTCAGAAAGAGTCTATAATAAAGTGATTCACATTGTTGGGTAATCTCTCTCCTTTTTTTATGACAGGAGCTCTCATAAATGTGATAAGTGCATGAATATATTATGTGCTTTTCTTGCAGGACACCAACGAAATTGTGGCTATAAAGAAATTCAAAGACAGCGAAGGTAAAATGACTTTTTAGCTACTAATTATACTTTTTCATTTTTTTTTTTTGGAGCATTTGCATTTGTCTTATTTTAACCGAGCAACTTCATTGAGAGTTATGGTAATGTTATTTTAAACTGCACAATTTTTATGACATGTAGAGGAATTTCATTTTAGGGTGCTTTTAGGGAACTCAAATTTTTAACTGGTGTCATTTTTTTTTTTTTTTTGTGATTTATATTAGTGTTAATTTAGCCTCTTTAACTCTAGTCTTTGTTTACAAGAGATTTGTTGTAGTTCCTTTTTATGTCGGGCAACTTTTTGAAGCTTTATGTCTTTATAATCTTAAATTATTATTAGTAGTAGTAGTAGTAGTAGTAGTAGTATTAATTTATTTATTTATTTAACAGTAGGTGTATTTTAACTTGTGCAACATTCGGGGATTTATAATTCTTTTAACCCATGCAACTTTTTGGAGATTTACAAAAGTTTTATTTTAAAACAGAGAACTTTTTGGAGTTTTTGGGTCTGCAATTTTGGTGGGTCGTGACAGTAATCTTAGTACAACTCATCCAATGTTTTGAAGCTTTGTTTCAGGCACATTTGAACCTTTACAATTTTTAGGGATTTAATGTCATCTTGTGTATATACAGTCGGCCTACCTCTACAATTTGGGGCCTATTTACAATTGTCCTATTTTGTCCCATGCAGTTTATTTTTAAGCTTTATGGTTTTATAGCTTTAAGTAGTCTCTTAATGATCTGTACAACTTATTGTAGTGTACCTCTTTCAAGTGTCTTAATATTCTCATTCGGAATAATTAAAAATGCATTAAGCAATTCATAAAAACATTGGAATCTGCATGCTCACCAAAAATGTTCTGATTTCTTCCTGGCAAAGTTATGCCTCACAGGCCGAATCTGCACTTGTTTTTTTTCCCTTAGAAAATGAAGAAGTCAAAGAAACGACACTGCGGGAGCTCAAGATGCTGCGCACTCTCAAGCAGGAGAACATCGTGGAGCTCAAAGAGGCCTTCCGCCGGCGAGGGAAGCTCTACCTGGTCTTTGAGTATGTGGAGAAGGTGAGCTGCCTTCCTTCTACAGCAGACCTTGGTGAAACTCAATTCCCTTCTGTTACTTTTCCTCAACGTGTTTTTTTTTGTTTTTTTGTTCCTCTCTAGAACATGCTGGAGCTGCTGGAGGAGCTGCCCAACGGCGTGCCGGCCGACAAGGCGCGGAGCTACATCTACCAGCTGATCAAGGCCATCCACTGGTGCCACAAGCATGACATCGTTCACCGGGGTAAACCTTTCACACAATCGCGTTTCTTCAGAGGGAGCAAAAAGTGCTCACAGTCTGTATATAAGGAGAGATATGATGAGAACTGAAACATGTTTAAACAGAAATAAAAGAAAAAGCTTACACTTGGTGAGCTTTTTTTGTGGACAAGCGGGAAGCCAGATGGCACTGGGCCGTCCAAATGGCCGCCGGGATCTCCCCGCGCTCTCGTACGACTCCTTCTGCTTCCTTGGGTTTGTCCTTTATGAATAAGTCATGCCTTTTTCCCACTTTACAATCTGTGAATTTTCATGTGTTTTTTTTTAAATTGCTGGATCTTTTTAGCTGTTTTCTCTCAGGGCATTTGGACGCAGTGAAGTTGGAAAAAATAGATGACATGCGGGCAAAGCCAACAAATGGGCTGATGTGGTGATGCTGAAGCAAAGCAGACCTGTTATTTAATTAAAATGCAATTAAAAAAAAAAAAACACAGACACAGTTGTGATTTAGCCTGCACGGCTTTTAGTTTTCTTTTAATCTGCACCATTTTTGAGGAAGTTTGGGGCGGGTTTACAGTCTTCGCATTATAATCCCTTCAGAACCACATTTTTTTCTGCTGGGCATTTTTTTTTTAACTGATTTTGACGCTTTTCCCACATAAGAACAATGTGGAATTTTTTTGGGGGGAGTTATCTCATGTGTTATTTGTTATAGTGGACGCCCAAATAATATGGCTGAAACGTTTGTAATGTAAACTTACCAAGCTTATATGTAACATTTTTAACACGAACATCGTGCAAAAAAATCAACTTGCGATTGTGATTGGTTCGCTAGGATCCAATCATGAAGCAGAAGTGTTGACATCATCCAAATGTTGTGTTTTTTTGGTTTAGACATGCAAATATGTCATGTCCACTGCAATCATCGATGAGGGGTTAACAAGTACAACTTTTAGGGGAGATTTGATCGTCTTATATTAACTTGTGCAACTGTTGGAGGATTTGAGGTCAGTTTTAACTCTCGGTACTTTTGGTGGATTGATAGTAGTCTTATTTCATCCTGTGCAACTTTTTTTTTTTTTTTTTTTTTTTTAATTTTCAGCATTCTTATTTGAACCTGTTCCACTTTTAGAGAATTTATGGTTATCCTAGTTAACCACTGCTGCTTTTTAGTTATTCAGTAGCCCTATTTTAAACCTCATGTCAGATTTTAACTTGCACAACTTTGGTAAGATTTGCGATTTGCATTTTTTTTATTTTTTTTTTTATGGTTGTGTTAGTTTGGCTTGAGCAAGTTTTGTGATTTACGATTGTCCTAATTTTGCCTGTGCAACTTTTTTTGACGATTTGTAGTCGACAGTCTTCATTTGAATTTTTTTTGTGGAGATATTGAATTATTATTTTAACCTTATTAATGTTTTTTAGCAGCCAATCTCGAGATTTGTCTCCCCATGAAATTCATCATATAGAATAACTAAGATAAGCCTTTTTTTCCCAGCCACCTTTTGTTTTGGTTCTGTTTAATGATGTCATCATGTTCCATGTTGTCTGCTCATTCCTCAGACATCAAGCCGGAGAACCTTCTCATCAGCTCTGATGACATCCTCAAGTTGTGCGATTTTGGTGAGCTGCCAGTCGAGCTGCGATACAGCTGGAGATTTATTTTAGCACCGACGCTATATTTGGATGAAACCAGCGCGTCCGGTTATCTACCAAGCTCCACGTGCGGCCCACTCTCTCACTTCTTATCCTTGCTTCAATCGCAAGCCGTTTGAGCTTTTATTTTTTTTATTTTATTCTTCAGATGCAGTTGAAAGTACTCATACATTCTTTTGTCCTCTGTAGTTAGACAATTCAGGGCCTTAAATTAGATATCAAGGATGTCAAATAAATTCTTATCCATACGCTTCAGTTCATGAAGCATGTTGAAACGCGACGGGCTACTGTCGCATTTTGATCCAATCTGGCAACCGAACGAGGGGATATGGGGGACGGAAAACATCATGTGGGCAATCTGCTTTGAGCGACGGGTGGCCATGTTTCCCATGGAGCACATACAGGCCAAGCAGATGCTAGTTTATAGTAGGTACTAGGGCTCGTGATATGCCCTTGAAATTCAAGCTTCCATTTTGTTTTCTAAAAAAAAAAAAAAAAAAAAAAAAAAAAAATCCACATTCTGCATATTTTGCATATTCTGACCCGCAAATATGTGGGGGGTTCACTGTACGGGATATTGTGCAGAAAACTTGAAATCATGGATAAAATGGCTGAATCGCAAAACCCTTATACTGTGTTTCGACGATGCTCTCTCTGACCCATTTTTTCTTTTTAATGAGGACACTGTGTTCCGGACTGGTCGCCACTATCTGGACTCATCTCGTCTTCTCTTGCCAGGCTTCGCGCGTAATCTCTCCGAGGGAACGGACGCCAACTACACCGAGTATGTGGCCACCAGGTGGTACCGTTCTCCGGAGCTTCTGCTCGGGTATGTCTGACAGGAAGCACCCATAAAAGCATTTAGCAACTTTATAACATACATATTGTAGCGTGTGGTGTACTAGTGGTTGTTTTAAAGTTTAAAGTTATAAATTAAAAGTCCTGATATTTGTTTAACATTCAAGATGGATTAATCTAAAATGGGAACCGTACAAAGCTGTAATAGATACTGAAAAATTTTGTATTACAAAAACTAAATAAAAATTTGAGGCCCAGTATAATCCATACAGATTTTGATATTATGATAACAATTCATTCTGTCTTCCTGTGTCCTGTCCTCTTCTTACTATGGATGTATCGATATCCAAACATCACAATACAATATTATCACGATATGAAGGTCAAAATTGTAAGTAATTTAGCTTTTTTTCTACATGGCCCTGGTTGATCTCCTTTGCTCTGCTGCCACCTGCTGGCCGTTTGTGTAATAACTACCATTTCTGCAACCGTTCTTTGCTGTTGAGAGGCTGTATCAAAGCCTTCTGTATGCTCTAGCATAAAAAACAAAAAAAAACGTGTAAATACGTCTTTGGGACACTTAAAACATAAAAATAAAAAAACATATTTACATGTTATTGGGAGCAAATGAGTTAATATCGTGACATGACGACGACGACATGTGGCAGTTTTAATGCCGCGATATCACGATATTGCCGGTATCGTTACATCCCAGGGCTCCGTACGGCAAGGCGGTGGACATGTGGTCGGTGGGCTGCATCCTGGGAGAGCTAAGCGACGGACAGCCCCTCTTCCCGGGCGAGAGCGAGATCGACCAGCTCTTCACCATCCAAAAGGTTCTCGGGCCTCTTCCTCCGGAGCAGATGAAGCTCTTTTACAGCAACCCTCGCTTCCACGGGCTGCGGGTAAAAAAAAAAAAAACACATGCCGTCTCGCCTCCGTCTTCCATCACTCCTCTTCTCTCTGTCTTGCTCCTCACACACTCTGCTGCTTTTATTAAAAAAAAAACAAAAAAAAAAGTTCTTCCTCTGGCTGTCCGTGACTGATTGCATGGCAGTGACTCATGGTGTATGTATCATGTGTCCTGAAAGCCGGGTCGTCCTTCCTTTTTCTTTTTACATGCCCACGCCTTTGGGATGCATAATAATCACGTTACAAATTGCTCCCTTTTGTACTGATATATATTTTTTCATGTAAGGTGCTTGCGTCATCAAATTGCCACTCTACTATCAGTTTGGTATAATTAACTAGAAACGGGGCCAGTCTCATAATATGGATGAAGTAGTTTCTTTATACTGGTGTGGATCTCATGTATCTTGTTGATTTTTTTTTTCTTTCTTAGTTCCCTACTGTAAACCACCCACAAACACTGGAACGCCGATACCTGGGAATCATCGGCGGAGCCCTGCTGGACCTGTTGAAGGTACGTAAGCACTTTGTATGATCACCGCGGTGAGTCAGTGGAGCGCAGCGGCCTCTTTTGCGCCTTCCAGAGCCTTCTTTTACTCAACCCCGCCGAGCGCTTCCTAACGGAGCAGGGCCTCAACCACCACGCCTTCCAGAGCCTGAGGCTGGCGGAGCGGCCCGGCCCCCCCACGCCGACGCTGGTGCGCTCGTCCAAGAGGAAGCCCCACCATGGCGACACCACACCCAGCAGGTCAGTCTCACAGTCACGCCTCCTTTCCAAATCCAGTGCCAAAAAAAAAAGGGAAGTAAAATGGTAATGCCATGCAAATCGAGGTTCAGTATCTTGCTCAAGGACACGTCGACATGGTCGCAAGGGCTGATCATCGAATCCGCAACCTCACGGTTAGGAGACCACCACTCTACCACTGAGCCATGCCGCCCGGAAATGAATGGAGCTCAGCTCGTAGATGTTTGTTGTTGGTCCAAGGGAGGATTTTCAGTACATTTAAATATTACGCTAAGAATTGTAGAAATTATTGTTCATAAATCGGAAAAGGATATTGTAAAATAAGTAAAATTGTATATATACAATATGTGTGAATTTATTTTATTTATATATTTATTTTTACTTTGGAAAGTCACCCCCCTTGGTAGCCCTTTAATCGAAGGTCAAGGTCTATAAATAAAATGCACTACTGTAAATGATAGGTAAATATAAATATATAAATGCAATAAATATGCAAATAAAACAAGGTAAATATATAAATAATAACACAAATAATACTAACTCACTTTTACTAACTGTCCTTTTCTTAACTTACTTACGGTACTTAATTACTTAGTTACTTTTACTAACTATTTACTAATTAACTTACCTTGATTGACTTTGACTTCCTGTTATGTTACTTTTACTTCCTTACTTTCACACTCTACTTCTCATTTTGTGTTTACTTGTATTTACTTACTGACTGAATTGTTTTGACTTGATGTCACTTACTTTATGTACTTCGACTTTTACCTGCATATTTTTAAAGGGATACTTGACTCATTGAGCCATTTTCAGCAGTAAAAATTTAATATTTTGTCGATAATTAATGTGGTAACTTCATTATTTTTCACGTACAATTAGTACCTTTAAAAAGTAATTTTTCTACTTGCTGTCGACTGATGATGACGACATCACCTGTGCTGAGGAAGTAGATAACGGCCAATCATGGCTCGGTTTACTGACCAAACCCAGAAAGCAGGTGAGCCATGATTAGGTGTTACCCACTTCCTCAGCACAGGTGATGTCATCATCAGTCGACAGCAAGTAGAAAAATTACTTTTTAAAGGGATTCATTGTACATGAAAAAGATTGAAGTTATCAAATTCATTCTAGACAAAATATGAACTATTCACTGCTGAAAATTGTTCAATGAGTTTAAACACTGACTGACTTTTACTGAGTTACTTTGACTCCTACTTCCTGTTTTTGGTCTCCTGCAGGAGTCACGGCCTGAAGAGCTCGGGCAGCCATCGCTCCAGCTTGCGCGACTGCTCCAGCCTGCCGCGACACGACGACCTGCACCCCAGCAGCAACAGCGGCGAGAGCGGCAGCGGCGGGGGCGGCGGCGGCGGAGGGTTCCTCAACGGCAACCTGCCGGCGCCAATCAACCTCAGCCCCACGCTGCACCCCAAAAGCTACCCGGCGCAGATGTTTAATCACTCGCCGTCGTGCGGCGTGGAGCTACCGCACCTGCTCAGCCCCGCCGAGGCCGGCAAGGGCGACTTCGACGTCAGCCCGGGCCCCAAGAGCTCGGACGGCCCCGGAGCCAAGTACCTCAAGTCCAACTTCCGCTCGCAGCAGCACCGCCACTCCTTCGTGGAGGGCAAGACCAGCACCCTCCAGTCGACGGAGAAGCACGGGCGCCACGGCTACATGGAGGCGCCCAAGTTCTCCTACCTGAACCTGTCCAAGAGCTACGGCACGCTCAGCGACGCCAAGTCGGTGGGCAACCTCAACGACGTGCACCTGTACGCCGACGAGCCCGCCGCCCGCTACTTCCCCTCCAGCTGCCTGGACCTGACGGCGCCCAGCAGCCCGGCCGTGCGCCGCTCGGACCGGCGGGGGAGCACGCGCGCCGAGCGCGAGAGCAACACCCTGGACTCGTCTTACCGGCGCTCGTCCGCCCGCCACAAGGACTCGCCGGACGGCCCGGACCCGAACGAGGGCGGGGATCGGAGCCACGCCCACTCTTTGGCGGCCCCGCACGAGCCCTACGCGCAGGGGTACAGCAGCCCCTTCTCGTCGCAGCAGAGGCCGCACCGCCACTCCATGTACGTGCGGCGGGACCACCAGAGGACTCACGGGGGAGACGAGGGGCTGCTGGTGGGGCAGGGGGTGCCCACCCGGGCCAGCAGCCTGCAGCTGCTGTCGCCGCAGCTGCAGCACCGCACGCTGCCGCGACACTCGGCCTCCAGGGAGGACGACATGAGCCGGGTCAGTCCGTCCTCTCCGGTCAAATCGGTTATGGGGAAGTTCACGTTTATCATTGGGGGGGACGTTCCACACCCACTTGTGATTGGGGAAAATCTACGATATATACGAAATCTACGATATACGTTTCAAAAACTACCCACGATAATGGAAATCCACATTAATTACAAAACAAAACAAAAAATAAACGTTAATTATATACATTTTTTCGTTTATTATGTTCTTTCATTTTGGTATTATTTTTACTTTATTATAAATGCTTTTTCATTCATCATATGTTTTTTCATTTACATTATTTTTTTTGCATTAAAAGTACGTTTTTTAAAAATTATTATTATAGAGCACAGTATATATATTTAAAAAAAAAAAATCATTTTGGTATGATTTTTAAGTTATCATGAATGCTTTTTCATTTATCTTTTTTTTTTTTTTTAATTTACAATCATTGTTTTTCCACTAAAAGTATGTTTTGTTTTGTTTTAATAGATTATACAATACAGTACATATTTTTTTAAATTTATTATGTTTTTTTGTTTTGGTATGATTTTTAATTTATTATGAATGCTTTTTCATTCATCATATGTTTTTTCATTTACATTATTTTTTTTGCATTAAAAGTACGTTTTTTAAAAATTATTATTATAGAGCACAGTATATATATATATATTTTTTTAAATCATTTTGGTATGATTTTTAAGTTATTATGAATGCTTTTTCATTTATCTTTTTTTTATTTTTTTATTTACAATCATTGTTTTTCCACTAAAAGTATGTTTTGTTTTGTTTTAATAGATTATACAATACAGTCATATTTTTTTTAAATTTATTATGTTTTGGTATGATTTTTAATTTATTATGAATGCTTTTTCATTCATCATTTGTTTTTTGTTTTTTTTCATCTACGGTCATTTTTTCCCCCCATTAAACGTGTGTTTAGGCACAGTGGCACCGGTTTGCTGTAATTATGTGGTGGAACTTTAATTTGGAGAGTAACATTTTGACAGACGTGTCAGAAACGTTATTACTTGGGATGTAAACTCAACTTAAGGCGCCCTTCATGTAAAAAAAAAAAAATGCCATGAGTGTATTTATAGCGTAACAATTCAGACTGTTCAAACTGTTTTGGTCTGAGTCGAAGTGATCAGTGCAAGATGTTCATTTTTGGGCTTGTTCGTCCTCATTTTTTATTAATAAGCTACTCTGAAAGGCACAAAATAGGATATGCGCTACAAGCTATTATTGAACTATACATGTTATTTAACAGAAACAGAAAAAAGGCGGTCCCACGGTGACAACAGCTGCGAGCCGACGGACGAATAAATGCACAGCTGTCGGATGTACATGCGCTCCTGTATGCTCCTGCGGGCTTTCTGCATTGTGTTGCGCTGGCGGCTGTTTGTTGTGTGTCGTCGTGCGCTTCCTGTTGTTGATGTGAAGCTGCTGTATGTGTGTTGTGTCCAGAGCGATCAGGCGGCCACTGAGGCGGCCCCCCACGCCAGACCCTCAATCAGGGACTCCACCAGGGACAACTTTCACACACAGAGGCAAAAAAGCGAGGTCCATGCCTCCTTCTTGCACCTTGACCTCTCGCTCATCCGTCATATCGCTCTCTCTCAATCTCAATCTCTTTCTCGTTCTCTCTCGTTCTCTCTCTTTCTCTTTCTCTCGTCTTTCTCTCATCTTTCTCTCTCTTTCTCTCTCTTTCTCTCGTCTTTCTCTCTCTCGTTCTCTCTCTCTCTATCTCTTTCTCTTTCTCTCTCGTTCTCTCTTTCTCTCTCTCTCTCTCTATCTCTTTCTCTTTCTCTCTCGTTCTCTCTCTTTCTCTCTCTTTCTCTCGTCTTTCTCTCGTCTCTCTCTCTCTCTCTATCTCTATCTCTATCTCTTTCTCGTTCTCTCTCGTTCTCTCTCGTTCTCTTTCTCTCATCTTTCTCTCATCTTTCTCTCTCTTTCTCTCTTTCTCTCTATTTCTCTCTCTTTCTCTCGTCTTTCTCTCTCTCTCTCGTTCTCTCTCTCTCTATCTCTATCTCTATCTCTTTCTCTCTCGTTCTCTCTCTTTCTCTCTCTTTCTCTCTCTTTCCCTCTCTTTCCCTCTCTTTCCCTCTCTTTCCCTCTCTCTCTCTCTCTCTCTCTCGTTCTCTCTCTTTCTCTCTCTCTCTCTCTCTCTCATCTTTCAACCATCTCTCACTCTCTTGTTATCTTTCTCTCTCTCTTGTTTTCTTTTACGCTCTCTCTCTCTCACTCTCTTTGTCTTCCCCTCTCTCTTATCTTTCACTCTCGTCATTCTCTCATCTTCCACTCTCTCTCTCTCTCTCTCTCTCTCTCTCTCTCGTCTTTCCCCCTTTCTCATTATCTTTCTCTCGGTCTCTTGTCTCTGTCGTTGTCTCTCTCTCTCTTCATGTTTCTCCCATTCTCTCCCTTTCTCTCTCGAGCTCTCCATCTCCCTCCCTCCTTTTTGATCCCTTTCTCTCTCTCCCTCTCTCTCTCTCTCACTCTCTCTCTCTCTCTCTCTCTCTCTCTCTCGCTTTCTTTCTGTCATTCTATGCCTGCTTTGCTGCTGCGCTAATGTGACAGTTAAAGCCTTGTTTAGATTGCCTGTTTACATATAAACACTTTCTTTTATTATTATTATTTATTTATTTATTTATTTATTTTTTTCCCGATTGGGGTGTGCAATGGACTGCTGTGTGTTGACTTCGTTTGTGTCTCAGGTGGGATTGTACCACGAGCCTCAGGCCGAAGACGGCGGCGCCTCCTCCAAAGAGAACCGCAACATCTACAGCGAGTCCATGCCCCGAAAGGTCGGAAGCTTCTACCGAGGTGGGTTGATTGGATGCGCGGTGTGGCATGCTTTGGATCGTGACACGTTGCTTTCTTTTAAAGGGGAAGTCAACCCCAATTTTTTTGTTGATACGTTGTAGTCTAAATATGTTATTCTGTTTAATTATTGCGGGACAACCAATCAGAGTGCAGCTTCTTAAGACAGGTGAGCTGTGATTGGTCGTTGCCTGAGCCCTAAACAACACTGATGTCATCTTCAGTCGACAGCAAGTGGCAAAATGGCCGCCCCCGACAGATAAAAATGGCTTTTGCTTCGACTCATATTCCACAAATGCTCTATTAATCAGAATGTCACATTTAAACTAGTGAGGTCACATATAACATATTATTGTCAAGAAATGCCTAAGGTTGACTTTCCCTTTAAATAGACAACCGGATGTTGAACATATGATGTGGTATGCTTTGGGTCATGAAATGTGCACTCCATTGATAGCTCGGTGTTCGACATACTGTTTTGTTGACCTGAGGTGTTTTTTTTTTTTTATATCGATTATATAAATATTGGACATCTGATGTGGTATGCTTTGGATCATCGTCTACGTGTGTGTTCTTGTGCTGTGCTGTGCGTAAAAGGCAAGTGATTGGTCTCTGTGGTGTTTGTTGAACAGTCCCTTCTCCTCGGCCAGACAATTCCTTCCACGACGGCCGCTCTCAGGGGCGAGGCTCGGCCATGACGGGCGACGCCGGCAACCTGGCCAACCACGCCAAACGCCAGACCGCCTTCGATCCCTGGTAAGCGCCCCGTCCTCGGCAACAGACCCCGCCCACCGCCGCGCCGTCTCCGCCCTAACGCGCTCGCTTCCCCCCCTCCCCTCCGAGGACGGGCCCGGACACCGTGGTGCTGAATACCGCCGAGCCGTCCAAGGAGAAAGAGAAGCAGGGTTTCTTCAGAGCAATAAAGAAGAAGAAGAAAAAGCCTCAGATGGTGAGTTGGTGACTCAACCCCCACGAAGGTGAAGCGTGTTATCGGCAAGGTTATCTTCCTTTCTTTTATCTTTTTTTCTTTTCACGTTTTATTTTCTTTACCTGCATTTAGCCCAGAGAATGGAAAATGTTTTTTCTTCTCAACCCCAGCTGAAGTTTACTGCCAAACTAAAAGTAATACAAAGAGAATCACATTTTGTGTATTTCAAACAACTACAGTTTCAGCTCACAAGTCAGTTTAGCTTAATGCTAACACATAATGCAGAACGTCATAGACAGGCTAACAAATAGCATGGGTGTCATATTTTTAGAATGGTGGACCAATACTACTACTATAACATATGCATATATTCTTTATCCTCTGCAAAGAATTAATAGAATTACTGTGTTTTTACTAAGGAGTACCTCGTGACTGTCTCACTTGATCTTTATGTGTGTATTAGACTGCTCCCTGGTGGCCAAGGTGCACACCAGAAAGAGCGTCACATCCATTTAATTGAAACAAAACGTTGCAAAAACAGTTGAAATTAGGGATAGACTGTTGATCAGCTGGGCCGATTATCGGCGCCGATATTCAGCATTTTGACGAATATTGGCATCGGAAATTTTGAAAAATCATATGGCCGATAGTACATCTTTTTTTTTTTTTTTTTTTTTTTTTTTTTTTTTTTTTTTTTTTTTTTTAAAGTGTTAACTTCAGGGAACTAATTAAAATTTATTTATTTATTTATATTACATTTTCTGAGACGTTACTGACCCTGGGAACTCTCTGCATCTTCTGTTTTTGCTTGAAATTAAAACTAAGATCAAATTTAATACGTCAATATTTGTGAAATTTTGTAATACTTTATTTCGTGTAGAAAACAATTGTTTGTTTTTATTTAACTTTTGAAAACATGCTACCGCCCCTGGCAGATCCCAGAACTTGTTAAATTTCAAAAACAAAGATCTCTATTGACTTAAGATTTAAAAAAACAAAACAAAACAAAAAAAACTCCAATATTTTACGAACCCTAAAAGTTGCTCAATAAACATATCTGCTTTTAAATTCCCCCCAAAAAATAAATGAATAAGAGCTGGAGTTTGTATTTTTTCAAAATTTTGATGCCAATATTTTCCCTTTCAGTGAAAATGAATATCGACTCCAAATATTGGTTATCGGCATCCTTGACTACTAATAATCGGTATCGGCCCTGAATAAAAGTTTAAATTTAATCATGTCATTGTGATATGTTTGTGTAAAGTGCAATATGCTTTTCTTACATGTATTTTACAGCTAAATAAAAATCCGGCACAACACCACACCAAAATGTTTCGATACATACTTTGAAAAGTATACAGTCATGCCCGGCTTTTTGTCGCAGATAAGGACCAAACCCTATCGCAAAAAATCTCCCGAGTAAAAATGTTGATTGGCGGCAAGGAGAGAAAAGTGTCATGATATTGCCACAGGAATTTGAAATGCGACGTCAAGCATGTACAGTTCATGAACAGATGCGGGGGGGGGGGGCTTCGGAGGGCTCGTTTTCTTTTTTTGGATGCTGCTTTGTTGTCAAGTTAGGGCGAGGAGGCAAATAAACGCAATCTGGCCAGCAGGAAGCAGCCGGGCGTATTTTTAGCTTCTCATTTTCTGCCACTGTGTGACACACACAAACACACAACACACTTTGTCAGAGCTTGAAGCTGCTAGAGTGATGCTCGGGATGCTGCACATGTTCTCGTTAGAAATGCGTTCATCTAAAATTATTTTATAAAACAAGCATATTTATTTTTCAGTCTCAGTTTTTATACAATACAGACTGATTTTTTTTTTTTTTTTTTTTTTTTTTTTTGCAGGAATGATGAATGGCATTGTAAATCACTTCAATGGGCAAAATTGATTTGATGTTCTGGATTTTTTTTTTTTTTTTTTTTTTTTTTTTAACCAGGTCCCCAGCGAGGAGGCGGTCCTGCAGAAGTCGTCGCGCTCCCACCAGAGCGGTCGCCACCGGAGCCGCGACAAAAGCCGAGAGCGGGAGCGCGAGCGGGACAAGGAGTGGGCCGACAAGATGGCTGACTCACACTCGCCGGTATGGCCAGTCTGTCTAGACTAGGAAAGATTCATCGCCTTTCTCTTGACTGCAGTCTTTTTTTTTTTTTTTTTTTTTTTTTTGGTCCAATCAGATTTCATCCTCTTTGTGTTGCCATGTAAATCTAATCTGCCTACGTAACATCAACTATATTAATAACAGGACTGTTCCTTCAGCCAATCTGGTTTCAAATTCACCTCAGAATAACATAAACATTTTGCCAACCTCTGATTGGTTGGTCAGAGCAAAACCTGTTACAGTCAGCAGCAAAGCACTTTTTAAACTGACTACATGAAGCTCCTCTTCTCACTTCAACGTAGTTCATTCATTGGCAACAAGATGCCACCAGATGGCGCCAAAGCAAATGCTTAATGTGAATATGTGTCGGGAATTTTATGCATTTATTTATTTATTTGGGTGTCAGGCGATTAAAATTATTAATTATAATTAATTGCATGACTTTAATAGTAATAACTCGTGATTAATCGCAAATTTTGTATATACAATAAAATATTTGTTTCTAAATTTTCATACCCTTGTTCACATAAAAGTGGGGAAAAAACTAATGGAAATATGGCTTCATCTTTTAGATGTTGATACAGTAATTTCATAATAATTTATAAAATTGAGTTAAAAAAAAAAAAAAGTACTGTGCTGTAAAAACCAGTGCGATACTGATTTGTGCCACTAGATGGCATAATTGCATTTGTAAGACGGTGACGGCTGCATTTTTCTTTTCATATTAAGAGCTATTTAGTCTTAATTTCAAAATAATTCATAACATTCAGTTACAATTAAAAAAAGCATACTGTATTGTAAAAAACAAGTGTGATATTGATTTGTGTTGAGGTAATTCTTCTGCCACTAGATGGCAGCATTGCATTTTTAAGACGTTTGTGACAACGCCATCCATTTTTTTATTTTCATATTAACATCTAATCTTTAACATGAGGTCATTTGTGAAATTCTGCACATTTTCCAAATTGTAAAATACAACTTGAGCCCCATCTCCACAAATAATATGCATTGTTATTTATTAATTTATTACTGCAAAGTTTCTGCTCCGTTGTGACTGGAAAGTTAATCGCGCGTTAACAATATTAGTGGCATTTAAAGGAACTTTAAATTCAACTCAAAATTAATGCACTCATTTTGACAACCCTATTTTTTTGATTTTATTTATTTTTAAATTCATTTCAATGTGGAAACGTGATGATTTTAAGGTGGATTAATTCTCTTATTCCTGCACGACCCCACGCCGCACGTTTTGATTTCGTCCTCCCCAGAGCCAACCCCTGAAGTCGCTGCGCAAACTCCTGCACCTCTCCTCGTCCTCGTCCAATCAGACGGCGGCGTCCGACATGCGCTACCAGCCGCTGCCCAGCCCCGCCTCCGCCCCCCAGGTGCCCTTCTCCGACGCTCGCGGCCACTCGGGGGTCAACACCCCGCAGATGAAGAGCAGGCAGTCGGCCTACCCGCCGCTGGAGGCCGGCTGGCACGCCGGCAACCCGTACCCCGAGCAGATGGCCGTCAAGGGGGGCCAGAACGGGCACGGCTTCGGGCGACCCTCCAGGTCACGCATGGCCAACCTCAACGACCTGAAAGAGACGGCGCTGTGAAACCGAGATCGCAAAAGGAAGTACTCAACTCACTCACGCTACCCCCAACACACATATAGAGTATATGCAGTTGAGGAGACCGGGGCGAGTTCTATCACGGGTAAGTTGTCACATTGCAATTTTTCTTCTCCACCAGAGGGCGCAATTAAAAAGTGGAATACTCGTATTCTTCGTATAAATGATTAGGTGTTGTGTACTGTCTGACAAGAGATTTGAACTAGACCAAGTTTTAGCCAACATGGTCACTTGTCTCAAATTCATGTTGGGGTTTGTTGTCACATATGCAAAGAATGGGCAAATGAAAACTGCACTTCTGGCAACTCTGTTTACGTATGCCAGAATTGTTCTTCAGATGAGTCTGAAGAATGAGGAATTTAGTTTGATCGGTTTTGTTTCATTGAAAAAAAATGAATTTTCCAGTTGTTGGAACTACAGTATGCCCACATGTCAGGACTGGTTTAAGTTTCATAATGAACCATCCATCCCTGAACTGAAATGCTTTAATTAAAAAAAAATTACATTTAGTCTCAAATTTCGGGTTTAAGGGAAGCGAAAAAGACATTTGAGGTTGAGAACTATGACCCACATGCCAGTAGTTCCTAAGGACTTCAATTTATTTCATAATTGTGGGAATGCTGAAGCATTCCCACATATGTTTTTATGATTTTTATTCTCCACACTTTTTTGCCGCGTAATGACTCCCACATAATACTCCACATTACTTACAGTATTTGCATAATTTAACGTTTAATATCAACGTTTCCCCATTAATTTTCAATGGGACAGAAATTGAACTTTTTTCCAACTATCACTTTCCACGCCCACTTCCATACATATGACTTATCATCATTACCAGATGTCTGATACTGCTCGGTGGCACAGTTGGTAAAGCGCATTGTCCAGTAACCAGGAAGTCATAATTTCATCATTTATCTCTCGATTTACTTCATAAGCATTCCACATGCGTTCAAAAATCTTAGCATTCAGCTTTCAGCATTCCCACGCAATTTCTCCAGAAATTGCACTTAGAACTGTATTTTATGTTACAGTTTGCTCAATGACTATAGTAAATTGTCAAGATCAATGATAAACAATTTCTCAGGCTGTAAATGCAAACCAACAAAACAAAACAGGTAGAACAAGGATAATTTTGTCCTTGTTTTATTAGTTGCAAAATCCAATGTGACATCTTAGCCCATATAGTGTGACAACTTACCCATTGGCGGGGCAACATGTCACATGTTCGCTCCCTCTATTTGATGGCTTATAACTCTGCACCGACACAAAGTACGAAAATGACATGAATACGGAAAATACACCCAAGACTTTCATCTGCTATACGTTTTGTTTATATATGATGTATTGATTCCAAGAAATATATCAAAGTATAAAAATTGATACAACTAGCCCCGCCTGGTCTCCCCTACATACACACAAAAATGAATCCAGCTCTCTCATTTTTGTAATTTTCCACAAATATTTGTCGGGAAATTAAGTCACCATCTAAACTGCTGGCAACAAACCCCGAACGACGTAATCAAATATTTACAAAAATGGGAGACGTTTGTGGACTCACTTTTGTGAGATGCTGAACACGCACGCACGCACACATTGCAAAGGGGTGAAAATTGAGCATTGTCGTGTGGATCAGTGGATCACCTGAAACACACGCACACACAAACACACAAACGCGCACAAAGTGCACCGCTTGCAAACTGGAGGCCAAAAAGCCTTCTTGTGTCTTAATGTTTTTTTTAAAAGGCTTCCAATGTTTGATAGACTTTCTATGATGACTTCATTTGTATTGTATTATAAAGTATGTATGATATTACAAATGGAATATTTAAATATATATATATATATATATAAATGGCTAGATTAAAGTGTGTTTTAGTTTTGAATTGAGTAGGAGAATTATATTTAGTTGTAAAAGGCGTGATATTTCTTTTCAGGCAAATCCCGTCGGCACGGTAACGTCACGTGACATCGTTGTAACGCTACGCACACGCACACACATCAGCTGAGTTGACAATCGATTACTACTACTTTTGATTTGTCATCATTTTTAGCACATTTCTGTACAGTTACTGCGCTCTTAGTTATTATTATTATTATTATTATTATCATCAAAACCAACAACATTGGAAAGTAGCTTAACGAGGACTCGATAAAATCTACCCGGCGACAAAATATGTTGGAGCAAGCTCGTGTATTATATTAATACTACTAACGTGTGAGTTTGTCGTTTGCTACTTCCTCACAATCACGCACACACGCAAACACAGACACTCGTTTGTTTACGGGCGGGCCAAAGCAAACAAGTGTTACATTTGGAATTTTGTTACATACACATTTGTAGCATAGTCCATCATGTTTTTTTTGTTGTTGTTTTTTTTTTCCTCCCTCTGCGACAAACAAATGTGTAATATTCATGTTTACATATGTAACACTGAAGCTCAAATAAATTGCAAACTGGTTTCATTTAACACGTGCAGATTGTATTTTTTTGTTCCAGGAATATGAAATATTTCAATATTAGTTTTTTCTTTTTCTTTTTTTTAGAGAAATTTGTTATCATTTTAATTAAAAAAAATCATTAAATACTTAATCTCATGACAATGCAATACAAATTTTATATATATATATATATATATATAATTTTATTTTTTTTATTTTGTCAAAATATTGCTATTTTTTTGTTTTTTTTTTTGTTTTAAGGAAAAGTACCTTTATTGTCACAAACTTCTAGAACTAATTGTCCTTTCCTGTATAGAATCAATAGATGACAACACAAAAAGTTCAATATTTATTTATCATTTTGTTGTTGTATACTAAATGTTTTCCCATTTAAATATTTCAATATGCTCTATACAACTGAAAACGCAAATTTTTGGTATGTAGCTGTATGTTATCAAGTTAAAGTGCATGATTTTGTTGTCGTTTCCATGAGCTTCTTCCCTTGAGAAGAAGGAGAGTTGAGTTTGGGGAGCGTGTTGGTTCCGCCCCCCCCAGGCAGTTCCCTCACACGCACTTCCCCATGCACATGAGCAGCTCCATGCGAACGGCGATGCGGGTGTGCCAGCCCAGAGGCAGCAGGCGGACGTAGCGCGCCACGATGGGCGGGCGCAGGAGGTTCTGCACCGTGGACGAGCGGTCCGAGTTCCCGTAGAAGACCTGAGAGGAAGACGGCCAACACGTCGTCAAATGTGAGGAATATTAACTCGTTCATTGCCAAGCCCAGTTCAAATGGATTTTTGACGCTTATAGCCGTCAATGGCACTGAATGATTTTTTTGTCAAAAAATGATTTTTTTTGTAGGTTTTGTGAAATATTCACGTGTTCTGCCTTTAATCCGTATTTTAGAAGTTATGTAATTCATATATATATTAGGGGTGTCAAAATTAGTGCGTTAATTTAAAGGTCCTTTAACACAACTAATTTTTTTTTTAACACGCAATTAATTACCGCCCCTTACTTGGAAAGCCTCTACTGGGAGAATTCCAGACAAGTCCACGTCAAAATTTCGCCGTAATAAATTTAATAATGATGCATATATTTGTGGAGACTGGGGTCAAGTTTGTATTTTACAATTTTAAAAATGTGCAGAATGCCACATTACTTCATGTTGAAGATTAGATCGCTCTTGATATGAAAAGAAAAATACACTGAGCTGTCACTGTCTTATGAATGCAATTATGCCATCTAGTGGCAGAAAAATGACCTCAACACAAATCAATACTATAGTCGTTTTTCGCAGTATATCTTTTTAATTTTAACTCAATTTTATGATTATGAAATTACTGTATAAATGACTATGTATTTTTATTTGTTTAACATCTTTCCCACTTTTATGTTAAAAGTATGAAAACTTAGAAAAAATATTTTATTATACCTTTTATTGTACATTTAGAACAGATATAAAATTTGTAATTAATTGTGTTAACTATTAAAGTCATGCAATTAATAACGATTAACACATTCACTGCCAGCCCAGCAAAAATGCATTGCATCATTTGACGTCTTTTTCCGTCAAAGGCAGTGAATGTGTTAAAAATTTTAATCCCCCTGACACTGTCTCAGAAAATTAGAATATTGTGAAGTCCATTATTTTCTGTAATGCATTTAAATAAGCAAAAATGTCATACATTCTGTATTCATTACAAATCAACTGAAAAATTGCAAGCCCTTTATTGTTTTAATATTGCTGATTATGGCTTTTTTTTTTTTGGCTTGGTCTGAGGAAATATTCTAATATTTTGAGATAGGATACTTGAGTTTTTTTTTACTTGAGTTTTTTAAGCTGTAAGCCATAATCAGCAATATTAAAATAATAAAAGGCTTGCAATATTTCAGTTGATTTGTAATGAATCCCGAATGTATGGCATTTTTGCTTATTTAATTGCATGACAGAAAATAATGGACTTTATCACAATATTCTAATTTTCTGAGACAGTCCTGTATGTATTTTAAGTATTAATCAGTAGTCTAAATTTTACTGGCATCAGCCTTTAAAAAAAAATAAAATAATCCATATTGTAATCCAGCCACGTCCACTTTCTACTCGCTGCGTTTTGCGTACGTACTCTGTTATTCCCCGTCTGGTCTTTGTAGTAGACCCAGTTGAGCGTTTCCAGCGTGCGGTACTGGACGCTGTACTTGGTGATCCACTCGTCCGAGTCGCAGCGACCCTGCGTCAGGATGCCCGACACCACGCCCACTTCCTGCAGGTCGATCTGCAGCCACTGGTGCAGGTCGTTGTACTTGGACAGCCACGCACACCTGACACACGTGTGGATGGTTGGTATCGGAGCTACCGGTGAATCGTGGGGGTGGGGGTGGGGTTGAGGGGGCCGTACCCGAAGCCCTGGTTGTTGAGTCGCGCCTTGTTGGGGACCCAGGAGGAGTACCAGCTGCTGTACTGATCCTGATGGGAGCAGCTGATCTGGTCCGACGTCACCGAGCCGGACTCGAAGCCCAAGGCTCGGTGGTACGGACACTCTGGGTGGACAACAACAAAACGCTTGATGCATATCTAGTTAGGGATAGACCGATTATCGGCCGGGCCGATATTTGTGAAAATGCCAAATGGCGACATCTGCTTTTTTTAAAGCACGGGAAAGCTTGCGAACGTAACGAAATTTAGGGTTTCATCAGGATTTGTGAGATGTTCACAGCAGTGATAATTTCGTCGACGAACAATTTTCCATCGTCATTTTTGTCAGGAACATTTTTTTTTCCTGACAAAATTTAAACGAAAAATAAAATAGATGCCATTCGTTGAGACGATAACTAAAATTGACTGGCAATTTTGTCAATGGTTATAACGAAAATCAAAAGAACGCAGTGACGAAAATTCACACAGTCCAATCAGAAGGAACGAAAAGTGTCTTGGGTGTTAAACTACAGTTACATTTTTATTAAAAAAATAAATAAATAAATACAGTTACAAATAGGTGTTATATTTAATTTTTTCTGTATAAAACTTTAAAATATCGACTAAACTGACTAAAATTTGATTAAAACTAAAATACAAACATGACTAAATTATGACTAAAACTTTAATATAAAGGGATACTTTACTTATTTAGACATTTTTGGCAGTCGAACATTCATATTTTGCCTATCATAATTTTCTTTTTAATTTTAGCCAAAAGACTATAACTAAAAGTAAATAAAAATTTCTTGTAAAAATTAACACTGATTCACAGGCAGTTTTTACTATTCATCAAACCATTTTGAACATATTCTGCCAATTTCTTGCCGTGTGTGAAGATCTTTTGGAACCTTTTATGAACCCTGACGAAAATTAGCTGCATTCGCATGCTTTTGTCGCTCAGTGAGATACAGGAAACTTTTATTTATGGATTTATTTAAAATTCCACTTTAAAAGAAAAATTATGTTCACACTAGGAACTCCGTACACTTTTTATTTAAAAAAATAAATAAAAAAATAAAATTCAGAAATTATGTTGAAAATTTTTGAAAACTTTATCTCCAGTAAAAATTTACTTGATTATTTTTTTAATTAAATTTTTAGCGTAACACATACTGATGACTCTGGAAGCTCACTGCAATTTTTTTGTTAGAATTTTTAAACCAAGCAAAGAAAAATACACTTTTTAAAAATTTTGACGATATTTTCTCTTTGACTGAAAATGAATATCGGCTATCGGTAAAAATCTGTATCGGCCATGAAAAAAAAAAAAAAAAACATATTGATCATCACTAATCTCTTCCGACGCCCCAAAACTGCGATGACGCGACCGCCCGCTAAAAAGTGGGCGTGACGTCACCTCACCCGGCATGCAAGTCAGCGGTCGGCCTCGAGACGGCTCTGGCGGCGAGGTGGGCGCGGCGACGGCGTCGGCGAGGCCGGTGGGCGCGACGGCCTCACAGTCGCACGTGCACGCCTTCACGTTCCCGGCGGTCCGCGTCTCCTGGATCTGCTGATCCTCCTCCTGCAGCTCCTCCTCCGCCTGCAGGATCTCCTCTTCCTGCGCCGGACAAAAAAGTGATTTTTCTACCGCTTCCGTATGTGACGTGATGGTGGAAAGATCTCTAGGTAGGAGTAACACTGATATTGTGTTTGTTTTGTTTTACCTCCTGAGAGTGAACTGCAGTCAGGGCTGTAGCACATCCATTCATGCATGGAACATAAAAAGACATTTCTAAAGGTTTTATAGACAATAGTTAAACATGGTTCAGCTTACAGTGGAACCGCCAAAGTTCAACAGACATAAAAGTGGATCAATTTGGCCGTTAAGTCGCGCAGATCTCAGGCTTTTAACCCCAAAGATGAACCGGTAGGTAGTATTTAGTAGAGGTGGAATTATAATATTGCGATATTAAAACTGCTGCAATATATTGTCGTCGTCGTGTCGCAGCACATCTGTTAAAAAAGTCAGGTTGATTTCCATTTGTGCAGTTCTAGCACCCTCTGGTGGCTAGTTTTTCAGTGCAATTTAATTTCTCACAGGGCATGTTTTGGCCCTTCTATGTATAAAAGTCAGGTTGATTTCCATTTGTGCAGTTCTAGCACCCTCTGGTTGCGAATTTTTCAGTGCAATTTAATTTTCACAAGGCATGTTTTGGCCCTTATATGTATAAAAGTCAGGTTGATTTCAATTTGTGCAGTTCTAGCCCCCTCTGGTGGCTAGTTTTTCAGTGCAATTTAATTTTCAAAAGGCATGTTTTGGCCCTTATATGTATAAAAGTCAGGTTGATTTCAATTTGTGCAGTTCTAGCCCCCTCTGGTGGCTAGTTTTTCAGTGCAATTTAATTTTCAAAAGGCATGTTTTGGCCCTTATATGTATAAAAGTCAGGTTGATTTCAATTTGTGCAGTTCTAGCCCCCTCTGGTGGCTAGTTTTTCAGTGCAATTTAATTTTCACAAGGCATGTTTTGGCCCTTCTATGTATAAAAGTCAGGTTGATTTCCATTTGTGCAGTTCTAGCCCCGTCTGGTGGCTAGTTTTTCAGTGCAATTTAATTTTCAAAAGGCATGTTTTGGCCCTTATATGTATAAAAGTCAGGTTGATTTCAATTTGTGCAGTTCTAGCCCCGTCTGGTGGCTAGTTTTACAGTGCAATTTAATTTTCACAAGGCATGTTTTGGCCCTTTTATGTATAAAAGCCAGCTTGATTTCCATTTGTGCAGTTCTAGCACCCTCTGGTTTCAGTGCAATTTAATTTTCACAGGGTATGTTTTGGGCCTTATATATATATATAAACCCATGTCCCATGAAAACATGAAATCTAACGTTTAAAAAATTGTGAGCAACTCCGCGTAAATTCCTCTGGGAAACACAATTCAGAGAACGGCTTGTGTCGTCACTTTCAGAGGTTCCACTGTGCATTTTGTCTTAATAAAAAAAATGACGATTATACTTATAATGTCAATTAGATTTGTGGACTTACCCTGCAAGAGGACGAGGAGGGAAAAGAGCGCGGCCCAACGAACGCTGGCCTCCATCTCGCTGCTCGGCCGATCTGGAAATGGGATGCGAATTGTGCGGCGGGTTGGGATTGAGATTACACTAATCCAGTGCAGTAAAGCGTGAGGGCTTCATCTAATACGCATTATTGGCTCACTAAATAAATGAGTGACACATCCTGCTTTCGCTACGGCCATTGTATAGAAGCAACAGAAAAAAAAAGAAAAATAGATTGAAAGGTCAAATCTCTTCCTGTTTGCATGTCATTATGTAGTATTTATTTTCTTGAAAATGTGCATGTTTTTCATGTATCACTAGTGATCTGTTGGTGATTTTTGCACGTTATGTATTAGTGAAATCAAATGGAAACATTGATATCTTTTTTTGACATTCAAGATTCTCATTTTTATGACATTGGTATATGCTGTTTATAATTTTTAATTATTTTAAAACACACATTTATTAATTACTGTGAGATTGTTTTATTTATTATAATGTATCTTTAAATAATAAAAATAGGGCATGTTTTATGCAGTTAATTTGAACAAATAGGATGTTTTTATTTTATCACTGTGAATACTTTTAGATTGTTTTGTTTTATGATTTATGTTACATATGGTTTAATTTTTAATTCAAAAATAAGATTTTTAGTTTAATGATAAAATAATTTATGTATAATAAGGAATCAATAATTATATTTAATTTAAATGTACCGTAAAAATGTGACGTACTGTAGTCTTATCTCATCGCCCAATCAGCTCCTCATTAGTTTGATCGACGTCCATGCAAGCCATTCAGCGTATTAGAGCCCGCGCGGAAGGCGGAAGCAAACCCATAGGCCAATGAGCGTCGACTTGCCGGCGCTTCTGACCAATCGCAAGCTTGACTGGCACCCACAGCTTCTGTGCGAGAGGCGTGCTGCTGAGTGCTGATGGGTGGCTGATTTCTTCCTCTTTTTTTGTTTTGTTTTCGGAACTGTGTCCAAATTGAAGGTAACAAGTTGACAATGTTTGTTTTTGTTGACGTTTAAAGTTGGCCGCTCGGGGCGTGTATGTTGTTTTTTTGTGATAAGTAGTCGCCGAATAACGTTGTTATCGGTGTGCTACTGTTACTTCCCGTTAGCTTGTGTTGTAATCTAACGCTACTTTTAATATTTGGATAAGCGGGTTACTAACAAGTGGCAGGAGCAGATGAAATACAGTAGCGTATTAACTAGCAGTGTCTATTATTATTATTTTAGAGCGTTTTATATAGATTACTAGTTTGGCCACAACATGTATGCCTTTTATCATGTAATAATTGTTGAATGGAGTGATTTGAAACACTTTGCGACCACCCCAGCCCACCATTTCCTCAACAGCTTGTGCGCCGATCATTCTGATGATGAAATCTTTGTGATTTCAGATGCAGTTCATGCTTCTGTTCAGCAGACAGGGCAAGCTGCGGCTGCAGAAGTGGTACGTGCCCCTGTCGGACAAGGAGAAGAAGAAGATCACCAGGGAGCTGGTGCAGACCATCCTGGCCCGCAAGGCCAAAATGTGCAGCTTCCTGGAGTGGAGAGACCTCAAGATTGTCTACAAGAGGTGAGCGGGCGTCAATCTGTGGATGTTAAAATGGGGAAAAAAAAAAAAACTCTGCAAATGACTGGTAACCAATCCATGATGTATATATTGCCTCCTGCCCCAGAATCAACTGTGATAGACCATCTCAACAAAAGAGAGCAAAAGCTCAAGATTACTCTTTGTAAAAAAAAAAAGAAAAAAAGGCAGTTTTAAATGGGCTTCAGGTACTATCTCCAAAAGCTAGAAAATTCGGCAGTAGACCCACGTGACTGAACAGAACATCGACGTGGGTAAATGGTCACAAAATGTTTCTACTGTAAAAAGTGGGCCTTTGGTAATAATAACCTCCAAAGGCGGAGCATTGTAGGGATGTCACGATAAGGGCAATATCGTGATATCGCGATATTAAAACTGCCACAATATCGTCGTCGTCATGTTCACAATATTTAAAAGGAACACATCTGTTAAAAAAAAAAGTCAAGTTGATTTCCATTTGTGCAGTTCTAGCACCCTCTAGTGGCTAGTTTATTAGTGCAATTTAATTTTCATTAGGGATGTTTTGGCCTTCTATGTTTAAAATCTATGCTAATTGTCAGATGAAGGGGAACCGAATTTGCTTGTGAAGCGATCAATGTGTGCTTGCATTAGCTCTCTTTTTTTACAATATTGTGATCTTTTTTTAAATATCGCCAAGGCCCCCACAATATCGTGATAATTATCGTATCGTGACCTTCGTATCGTGATAATATCCTATCGTGAAGTTTGATATCATTACATCCCTAGAGCATTGTCCGGCCGACTTTGTGCGACCATTCTTTGTTGGAGCTGGTTTAGTGTAAAAGATGTGAAATTGTTGCTAAAAAAGATGCGTAATGAGTGAACGAGATTTCCCTTGACTGTTGCCCTGCGTCTGTTTTATTAAGCAAGGTGTAATATCCGTCTCGGCTTCCTGTTTTTATTAGCCAGCGGTCACATGTTTTTAAGAGCGCGTGAGGGATTATCCCGGATAAAGGAGTGGAGTCCCCTGCTGGGCGGCAGGAAGAGGCTTAACTTCAGGACGCGCAGGCCAACGGATCACCTGCCGGTCCTCTCATAAGGCAAAAAGTGCCGCGTCGGCGTCGTGAATTTGACTTGATTGCGAGAGGACAAAATGGAGCGTGAGCGTTTTTGCTTGCCCCTCTTGGCGGCGATGATGATGAAGACGAAGGCGTTTGATGGGCTTTTACGTTCACTCTAAACTCATCCAAGCGTACTCCTCTTCAAAAAATGTTAGCAGAGTGTTTGATTGTTTCAATGCCAACAAGTGTTAATGTTTGTTTAGACCAGTGCTTCTCAAATAGTGGGGCTGCCTCCCCCCCAGGGGGGCGCGGGGCTCCATCAAGGGGGGCGTGTTTGACCTCAGGGAACATGTTTTTTTATTTTATTTTTTTTATTTTTTTATTTTATTTTTACTGTCCTAGAATAAAGTGCAATTGCACCTCCACTACATTAGGGGGCAGTGGCGCTCCCATTATGGCAGGGAGCATTCGCTCGGTGGTGTAAGGGGTTTTATTTGCACTGAGCATGCGCGCTTTGCACACAGCAAAAAAATAAAAAATAAATCAGCACAAATTATTTTATATATTTTTGTTTTGCAGGTTAAAGTTTTTTTTTTAATATTGTGCTCCTGAGTTAATGTTGGCGATCAGTTTGAATTCATTATTATTTATGGATTTTTTGGTAATTTTATTTTTCCCATATCATATGGTTTGACATGGTCATTCAAAAAAACGTTTATGGTTTAATTAAGGATTTAATTTTATTTTTGAATTTCAGATTTCACTTTAAATCTTTTCTGTTAACAGTTAATAAAGTTATTCTTTGTTGTAAGTTGGTCCATATTTATTTCTTTTTTTTTATTCTCGTATACGTCAATACGGGTACAGGGTTTTGCAGAGGTTTTGCTTATAACAATTTTGTAGACAAATTATACTATTTATAGTCGCGGGGGGCATGACAGAAAATAATTAAGAAGTACTGGTTTAGACAAAAAGGAGTGTAAATAGGTCACAAATATTTGAATGAGTTGCATACAGATTAATTCCCACCTGTTACACTGCATAGTCACCTGATTGTGTTAATTATGATGTCACTCGTGGCTCCAAGACCTTTGGAAAAGTTCTTGGCAATATGAGGTAAGTTTTGTTGTTTTTGATGAAGTTGTTCCTTTTGTGTGGTCGGGGGGGGAAGTTTGGACGTCCATGCCGACCGTGCGCGTCGTCTCTCGGCAGATACGCCAGCTTGTACTTCTGCTGCGCCATCGAGGAGCAGGACAACGAGCTGATCACGCTGGAGATCATCCACAGATACGTGGAGCTGCTGGACAAATACTTTGGCAGCGTGAGTGGGACGGCTGGCGGGTTATCGCAAGTGACCGCGTTCGTCCTTAATCACCGGGTAACGCTTTTGTTTCCGTTTCCCCCCCCCAAAAAAACATGAAAGGTGTGCGAGCTGGACATCATCTTCAACTTTGAGAAGGCCTACTTCATCCTGGACGAGTTCCTGCTGGGCGGCGAGGCCCAGGAGACGTCCAAGAAGAACGTGCTCAAGGCGATCGAGCAGGGCGACCTGCTGCAAGAGGTGAGGAACGCGCCGAGGCGCCGTTCTCACGCGAACGGAAAGGTCATGCTCGTTCATGTTAAGAAATCGGGAGTTTACAAAATAGGAGGTGGAAGAGTGATAATGATTTGATCAATCCAGTATCGTTGCTAATTTGGAATATTTCCAAAATGCCACATCTTAACTTCACCAGACGTTTTTGGGAAAATGTCCACCCCCTTTTGAGTCCCGCTTAACTGCTCGCCACGATTATCAATAGGGATGGGCGAGTACCGATACCAGCCTTTTTCAAGTACTCGAGTACTCGTGACGCAGACGAGTACAAGCGAGCGATGGCAGAGGGGGAAGACGTCAAGTGAGTCCTCCTTGCCTGTAAGTGGCGCTATAGCTTGCAGCAGTTTTTCACCAAAACTTCACCGTTTTGAAAATACTTCAAAATTGTGAATCTTAAACTAAAAGAGCATTTTTGTGTTTTATTTTTGAGCGTTAAGACTATTGAAGAGTGACTGTGCTGTTTTTTTTTTTTTTTTTTTGTCAAAATTAAAGGAAATATATTAGTTTAAAAATATCTTTTAGTGATTTTTTCTTTTATTTGTCAAAATGTACTACTGGTATCGGCAGTTGGTATCGGTATCGGTGAGTACTGAGGGTCTGAGTATCGGTCTGAAAAAAAGTGGTATCGAACATCCCTAAATCAATGTGGAATTTCACTCCACTACAGTAGAGGGAGCCCTGGAGCCGAAAACCTGAAGATAAGAGTATTTGTTTTAACCAACTCAAATGAAAATAAATCTTTTAAAATCTAGATTAGATGGCTATTTTGCATATATATTTGGTACCTTGATTTACGAGTGCCCCAATTTCCAACAACACAACACGAATTAGACTTTATAAAACCAGTTTATATTTTTATTCATTACATTTTTATTTATTAAAAACAAATTATAATTCTGTTGGGGAACTGAAACAGATGAATGACTAAATCAAGGTACTACAGTATTTTAATGATCTATGATCTGCATGCTTGCCTTCCTTCCTTCTCTACATTTTTGGTGATTTTAATTTTCTTAATCACGTGTCCTTTCTCTTTGCTTGTGTGTATTATTTTTTTTTGCCTTTTGTGATTTGCAGAACATAGACTCTCAGACGCGCATGTTTGCAGGTACACTTTGTTGAGTTCTTCTAGTGTTAGATGATTAGCTAGTGCAGTAGCAGTTTTAGTTTTTGAAAATGCCAATAAATGAACCGAATGACTATTTGACAGCACATAGAAAATATTTTTCTTCGGGGGAGTACAGCGTGGAAATAGGATACGGACAACTTATATTAGAGTAATAAGTAGTAGTAATAATTTTAAAGAAAAACTTTTCAACAGGCTAATTCTCTATTATGCATTGGATGTGTTGAAAAAAAATAAAAATAAAAGATTTTTTTTTTTAATTTTTGTGATGAAAATTAAGAATAAAATAGTTTAAATTTTAAATAATATAAATTGAAATAATAAACTCTATAATTAAATGCAAATATAATCAAAGATATTTTTTTTCCATTAAAATTAAACAATATATAATGAACAGACAAAATGTCAATAAGTGTGCTGTATAGAAATTGAAAATAAAAAAAAAAAATACACATTTTAATGATTACAAAATCACTTATTTTCAAAACAAAAAATAAATACTCCAATGAAAATTAGTCAAATAAATGCTTTTTTTTTTTTTTTTTTTTTTTTTTTTTTAAATAAAATGAGAATAAACGTTCAACTAATGTAAAAATATAGACCAAGTAGTATTACCAATTTTTGTACAGTAAAAAGCGTTTGAAAGCGTTTTTCAAAAATAATAACTTCATACGCTGAAAAATAATCAAATCTACTTGTTAATTTTATTCTAGTATACTAAACTACGGTGGTTGCTTGTAAGAGTGATGATGTAGAAAATGAAAACATTTTTTTTTTCTAGATTCAAACAATAAGAAAATGAAACGTCATTACTAAAAGTGGAGCAAAAATATTTTTAAAATAATAGACAATTTGTGCAATTTAGTTGAAATACAAATTTGAAGGATGTATTTTTTTATGCACTTTCTAAATCGTCTGTCCGTTGAATAAATGGAAAAATCAGTCAAGTGCAAATATTAACAACTGATATTGATATGGCTGCTTTCTTCTGCAAACGATAGTTTTCTTTTGTTTGCTAATGTTAAACGGGGCCTTTTTATTAATTTATTGCCGTTGTGAAAAAGACGTTTGGAGCCAACACTGGAGGGACATATTGTAGCCATCGGAGGTAAGTCCTAAAGTAATGTGCAATAAAGTTAAAAAGTCAATCATAAGGTGATCCAAAGTTGGTTCCAAGATTAGCGGGCCCGTTGCCAAGTTCCCGGACCAAGTTGTCGAGCAATGATTTACGTTTGCCGCATAAAACATGCAGACTTTTGCTTCTATATATAAACTCTCCCCCCGGCGAGCGACTGTCTTATTCGTGCCGCGTAATTACAGTCGCTTAAAGTCTCCTCCGAGGACGCGGGCGGGCTCGGACGCTCGGGAGCTGCCTCTTGATTGGCTGGCTTGTCTATTCATAGAAGCCGAATGAAGACTGGGGAGGTTTGCCCAGTGACGAGCTGTTGTAACGCGCGCCGCCTCACGTTGGGTAAATACTGCACGGATTGCATCATGGGTGTGAAAACGGACGCCGTGCACCTGCATGCTTGACGAGGGATGTAACGATATCCAAACATCACGATACGATAATTATCACGATAATGTGGGCGTGTCGGCAATATTTACAAAAGATCCCAATATTGTAAAAAACAAAACAAAACAAAAAAAAGCACAATATTGTGCTTTTGTACATAACAGCAATGCATATAAACCACCTAAAATCTCGAATAACAACAGTGAGGCTCTTACTTGCTAATGCAAACACACGATCGCTTCACAAGCAAATTAGGTTCCCTTTCATCGACAATTAGTATCGATTTTAATTTTTTGAAGGCCAAAACATCCCTAATGAAAATCAAATTGCACTAAGAAAACAGCCACTAGAGGGTGCTATATCTGCACAAATGGAAATCAACCTGACTTTTTTTTTTTTAATAGATGTGTTCCTTTTAAATATTGTGAACATGGCGACGACGATATTGTGACAGTTTTAATATCACGATATCACGATATTGCCCTTATCGTGACATCCCTACGCTTGACAGGCATGAGTTGGTTGGAAACTTCGCTATTCACAAAAAAAAAAACAAAAAAAAAAAACGTTTGGCATTTTTGGCTTTCCGGTTTTGATCCAGTATCTTTTTTTTTTTGCAACCTGCTGATGAGATTGACGACATTCTACGATCATTTGGCGCTTCCTGTTTTGAAACCTTGCAATGGCACAAAGCTGTCTTGGTCACGTACCTCGGCGGATTTAGACAAAGCTATTTTTCATAATAAGCCCTCAATGGAGCATTTGTCAGGCGCACGGTCATTAGTTTGGTGCCAGCAAGCAGATCTTGGTTTGAAATAATAACGCCCCACAAGGGTTCCAGACTCCATCGTCTTGCTTATTTTTATCATCAACCTGTTTGACTCCCAGGTATAACAGTCCCTAATGTGACTTCAGAGACTTCTGGACTGTTCCAGAACTTGACACGCTGAGGTGAATACTGTCTGTGGATTTACTGTCTAGGTCAACAATACTAGTACTAGTTACAAAGTCACAGCCCTTTAGTGGTAAGTCTTCTTAACTCATTTGCTCCCAAAGACGTATTTATACGTTTTTTTGTTTTGTTTTGGTTTTTTAATGTTTTTTATGCTAGAGCATACAGAAGGCTTTGATGCAGCCTCTGAACTGAATAAAACGCTTGAAGCAGCGGTCGTTATTACAAAAACAGACAGCAGGTGGCAGCAGAGTATAAGAGATCAACCAGAGCCATGTTGCAAAAAACTCTTTTCCCCACTGTTTTAAACAGATTTGTGATGAAACTTAGCTATTATTCTAATGCCAATTGCTGTAAAACGGAAACAGATAGAAATATTCTTATTTTCCCTGATGAAAGAAGAGATGCAAATTTTTCTTTTGGTAGATTCCATGTTTTATAGCAATAGAACACAATACTCTGTGGGCCTCGCAAAAGCAGTCAAAATCCAGTAAAGGGGTTGCTTCAATGAAAATGGGTGGGAGTGAATGAGTTAATGTATCTTGTCTGTCTGGTTTTATGTCTACTACTGTCTGGTTCTTGAGTCAGTAGTCCTCATGTGGTCTTGTTCTAGTCTAGTTCCTCCCATCTAGTTTTTTTTCAGTCGACTTTGTGTCTACTACTAGTGTTTCCTGGTTCTTGCTTTAGTGCTCCTCATCTGGTTCCTATTCCCGTCTAGGTTTTCCAAGTCTTCTTTATTTACTGGTTGTTGTCATGATCTGTTTTCAGGTACAGAGCTCTGGATCTGGTCACTGCTCAAGTGTGACTGGTCTAATTTTTGCTACAGTATTCATTGTGTGGGTCGGGGTCAAAGGTTTCTGTTCTGGTTTTTACTTCCAGTGATCCTGATCTGGTTGTTGTTGTTCCAGTGCTTCTAATCTTTATTTGGGTACAGTGCACCTGGTCTGGTTCCAGGTACAGTTCTCCCGGATCGGGTTCCTGATGCAGGGTGGTTGATATAATTCTGGGTCTTCTGATCAGTGTCTGGATCTGGGTAAAGAACCTTTGTCTGGTATCTGGTCTATTGCCCCTAGACTTGTGGGCAGATCCAGTGCTCCTGATCCAGCATTTATGGTATGGTTGCTTAAGCGTTCCAGTTCAGCTTCCATGCCGAGTGCTCGTTCTCTGATTCCAGACCAGAGTCCGAAAACTGTACCACCAATGCACCAGTCCAATGGTTTTGATCTGGATCCTGTTCAGCTTTCTTGGGACCAGTTCTGGGTGTCCCATGTCTGAATCTGGGGCTAGTGGTCCCGGTCTGGTGTTCTGATCTGGTGGTCTGGTCTGGTCCAGCACTCTTGGTCTGGTCTGAAAGCACTTAGGTCTGTTTTCATGGCCTTTCGTCTGTTTCTGGTTCCGGTTCTAAGTTCTTCTGGTTTTTGGTCCTCCCACATTCCAACGTTGTGTCTGCACAAGCAGATATTAGGGTTTTGTTATGTGTCACACTGTGTGTTCAGTATCTTCCGCAAAATGTCCACTCCATACAGTGCCTTGACTTACGAGTTAAATTTGGTCTGTGGCAATGCTTATAACTTAAATCATTTGGCAGTCACATTGACGTGATGAAACACAGTGTAAATTTTCGTCTATTTGAGCACTTTTTCACAAGATGATTTTAACTCATTCACTGGCAGCCCAATAAAAATGGGTCTTTGACGTGTATAGCCGTCAATGGCACTGAATGAGTTAACATTCATATTCCTTTCCCCACCCCTATTTTGACCGAACATTTGCTACTCGTAAGTCAAGGTTCCACTGTCTTTGTTCCCCGCAAAGCGTCTCTTTACACACGGCCTACAGATCCCGACATGGCATCTGTAATGCTGAAGGCTATGATGGAGTTGAAAGAGAAAGTCAGGCCTCCTGGCTGCATGCATGCGTGTTGTTGTGTTCTAAAAAGCTTTCTCTCTCTCCCTCAGCCCCGTCATGAGTACTTTAATGTGCCTGTGTACTGACTGGCTGCTCTGCTGCTGCTGCTGCCGCCGCCCCCACCATGCCTGCACCATGCATGCCCAACACCTTTCGCTCCGCCCACTGTCCTTGTGCCCTGTCGCTACCCCGACTGTTTCACCACGACAACATGTTGGGGTACCTCGCAACTCGGTCGATTTGTTTAGTGGGACCTTGACTTGCGAGTTGAAGTTGTCTCTTTGACATTTTTTTTTGTTTTTTTTTTTGTCCAACCTCAACTTCCCGAGTATTTTTGTTTTTTTCCCCCGCATGTCGTTCATGCATGTGTTACATTTTCTTTTATGTTGTCAATTTGTAGTTATTCACTTGTTTGTATTTATGAGCACAATCTTTACAAGCAAACACGACGCTATAGAGGAGTCACTTTATGTTCATATTTTTAGTGTGGTGTTAATATGACGAGAGTATTTGCTATTTTTTTTTGCACCGATTTATGAATCAAAAGGCCTCTTGGGCCTTCCACGTGATTGTAAGTTTTATTCAAATGAAGATTTATATAATAAGTTGATAGCAATCTGACTAATAAGAACAGTTATTGTAATGATCATGATATAGTGCAATAGTTTGATAACAAGTAATAAATGTTTTCTGGTTCTTGTTAAGCGCCCTGGTGTTTTTCTTAAATTGACTTACTTTTTTTTTATTATTATTTTTTTGTTGCTTCTGGTGTCATATTTGTATGTGACTCTAATCTAATGTGTTGTTCTCTTGACTTTGTGTCCACGCTGCTGTTAGGATGTAAAAGTAAGTGCTGCTACTCTGCTCCCTTAAGTGCATTTATTGAAAAGCTAAAAAAAAAAAAAAGAAAAAAAGAAAAAACGATTATAATACAAAAATTCATTGCTTATAATTGCTATAGTTTTCATTGCATCATGACAGTAAATAGAGAAGCATTATTATTATTATTATTATTATTATTATTATTATTATTATTATTATTGCATTGACAGTTTTTACAACAGGTCCATCTTTAATATTTGTTAATGCTTAACATTTTACTGTAAAGTTTATTTTTACAAATAACTAGTCTTTGCATTTTTATTATCGGCTTTACTCTATACTTACGTATCAAGGGTTTTGAAAAGTGCTAGATGCATTTGTGCAAAAAACAAAACAAAAACAAAACTATATCCCATAATGATGACATCATCAAAGTGTGCTTATTTGTCCTGTATGTACTGTCTAGTGCTTTTGTTTTGTTTTTTTGCAGGATGGAGAGACACCACGAAGCGTTCTGGAGGAAATAGGACTGACATAAAGAAAAACAAAAACAAATCCCCCAAGCCACACCCCCTTCAGCATAACTTGACATTTTCCCAGCAACAATAGTTTTTTATTTTTTTTTTTTATTCTAAAATGATGTAGCACTCTTTTTATATTCAATTCTTGACTATTGCAGAGGAGAACATTTTCATGCATAACCAAAGCTGGCACATTTACTGTAATGAAGAATATATATTATGTATGAAAAAGAGAAGTCAAAAGTATTACAATAACAGAACCAAAGATTTTTTTTTTTTTTTTTGGGAGATACTCCTTTTACTTTACACTGGAAGGCACTGCTGTAGTGAACTAAGTGGCAACATCACTCTGACCATTAAATATTACACTGGACATGTTTATTAAAATAAGACATTACAATACCAAGCTGCTGTCTCATTTATTTGCATGCCAATACCTTCAGTGTAGTACCACATTGTGCCACAACGCGCCAGTCTTCCAGTTAAGGAAACTAAACAAAAGCCTTTGACTGTTTGACTGCCGTTTGATGTAGCGTCAAAAAGTAAATGTTTTTAAAAATACATATTTACCCTAACACTAATGCTAATTTTAGCATTAAGAGAAGTGGAAATGATATGGTTTGATTGAGCAGTTTGTGTTGAAATATCGCTGTTTAACTTGTGTTTACTTGTATACACTATTTTTATATGTAGCCAATGCTAATTTCTAGCCCCTAGTTATTTGGTATTTTTTTGTCCAATCAGATTTCTTTGTGTTGCCATGTAAATGTATTTTAAATGTAAACGTAATGCAAAGGTAATTATTATTTATTATTATTATTTTAATAAACCAATCACATTTTATATTCAAAACTGCACTTTTGGGACGGCAAAGAGTGACGTCATTTCTTTTGTATCCACTGATTGGTTGATCGCAGCTGCTCCAAACGGTCAAAATTTCAGGGCGTTGACCGCAGGAGGGGACAAATGCCGGACATTTACTAAAAGTTATTTATTTTTTTTTTAAAGGTGGAACTTTTCAACCAAAACTGGACATTGGGAGGATAGGTCGGCCAAATTATAGCTGCTTATTTCAACTTGTAAATGGATTTATTTTCCCTTCCCAAAGAAGCACCACGAGCTAGCTCCGACTAGCCAATACAACTAGCTTGAGAATGCTGTCGTGTCTATTACAAAAAAAAAACAAAAAAACAAAAAAAAAAAACATTCCCGGTGAGTACAAAACATTTCATTTGGTCATATTTTTGCCAAGTTATTAGATAAATATTGATTGTAGTATTACAGTTGTCGTCCACAAGAGAGTGCCAAAGAAACCCTTGACAGGACAGAAAACAGAACGTGCGTTTTATGTTTGAGCTCTTGCTGTGAGGCGTAATCACCACACAATTAAGATAATTTGCCAGCGACGGCTGGTGGCAAGAAAAGCAATTTGGTCGCCCGTAATTTTCTAATGTGTCGCGTGGCTGTCAGATGAAGATAAAACGGCTGATTGTGGCCCAATTGTCTCAGCTTAAATAACTCTTTGGAGAGACATCCGGGGGCCCTTGGGGAGTGACTCACTTTGGCCCCTCTGAGCTTTTCAACTTTAGATACACTTTATTTATTAAGTTATTTTTTTAAGTCATTTTTCCGTAGCTTATGTGTTTTCAGGAACTTAAAGAGGATACTTGACTCATTTAGCCATTTTCAGCAGTAAGTGGTTAATATTTCTAATACTTCATTCTTTTGTTCATGTACAAGTAATATCGTTAAAAACACATTTTGTCACTTGCTGTTGACTGAAAATGACATCACAGGTGCTTAAGAGCTCAGGTAATGACCAATCATGGCTCACCTGCTGTTTGGACATGTGACATTTGCAAACTAGGCCATGATTGGTCGGGACTTGATGTGGGCACATGTCATTTGTAGTCGACAGCAAGTGGCCATAATGTTTTTTAAGGTAATTGTACATAAAAAAATAATGAAGTTACCAAATTAATTGTTGACAACATGCTAACGCGAGTCCATGTATAATCAGTTTACACTGAAAACATACTAAAAAGCTACAAATACATCAGTTGGTAAATATACTCAAATAAAATTTAAAAAATATATTATGACAAAATAAAAGAAATATACCCAAAATATATATGAAAATATTTGAATGTTAAGGAGCAAAAATATTATGACAAAAATAGGAATTAGAAAATGTTTAGAAAATAAGAAGTAATTGTGAAAAATAAACATAAATAAATATTATTGTATTTAATGTACTGTATATAAAAAAAAAACATAACTAATTCAATTGTTGACGTCTATTGTTTCGTCCACTAGATGGCAGTGGCTCACTTCAGCAATTGCTACTCTCTTCCTCTAGTCGAGTGCCACGCTTGTAACATCTTCCAATGGCTTTTGATTTCACAGTGACTGATTAGCATGAGTGAATGTATTGTCAATCCAAGAGCCACTTGAGAACTCCACTATTAAAGAAAAAAAAAACCCTCAATGCTCAAAGTAGGCTATTGACAGTGTGTAATTATTTTTCATATTTCGGATAATTATTATTGCAGGCATCACAAATAGACTTTTGCAAAAAGATATCCTTTTTTTTTTTTTTTTTTTTTAAACAAGATTTTCATATTGATGTGTGACTTCAGCTCAGAAAGCCTCTAACTACAACTTTAACAGGTAACTAGCAATTGTCGGAATGTATTTTTAAAGAAACCTGAATGGTGAATGTACTCAAAAATGTAAAATAATTTAAATATGTTTTGAGAAAATATTTGTTAGATAATATACGATAATTACAAATGTATTTATGCCCCCCCCCCACCCACCACCACCACCAAAAAAAAATAAAAAATAAAATCAAAAGACATTTGATGTATTTGCTTGTTTGTTTGTAATGTCAGCCACACGAAAGGTTCGAGAGGCGATAGAGAGGTGACAATCTTCAGCCATGATCCTCGTTCTTGACCTTTTGTCATCCGACGGCGTCATGTGACAGCGGCAGCGAGGAGGGATGATGACATGTCGCCCTTTTTGTGTTGTCTGTCAGGCGAGCCGCCGTATTTTTTGCGGCATCGTGGGCCGCCGGACGGTTTTGGAGACGACGGAGCTGTGGTTGCTCGGGCCGGATTGAGGGCAAATCTCCAGCGTGGGCGGCGATAAGTCTTATCTGCTGTCAGGAGGCTCTGCGGAGAGAAGAAGAAGAATGTCACTCAGGTGAGAGTGCACACACCTCCATGACTTCTCCCGCACACACACACACCATCTCTCTCATACACACGTCATGGTTTCTGTGTGTTGTGGGGACCAGTGAGGCTCTTTGGCGCTCTCTGGTGGACCAAAGCTGTCATGGTTTTTTTTAATTTTTTTTATTATTTTTTTTTATTTTTCACCCATTCACATGGGGGTGAAGTGTTGGGGGGTTGGGGTCATATTTCAACGCTGCTTGGGGTGCATCATTGTGGGCGGGGGTCATCACAAAGTCCCTGAGCAAATTTAACTAATTGAAATATTTTATTACCAGTAGAGTCCTGTTAATTTACTGATTTAGTCACAGTTATTGTTTATTAATGAGGGTTTTACTCTAGTCTGGTCTAGTCTAGTTTTAGTCAGGTGAAAAATGTGTGTTGACGAAATTATTTTTGTTTAGATTTTGTTGACGAAGTTAACACTACAGTAGAGTAAGTCTTTTACTAGCTAGCTTTAGCTTTTTTTTTCTTTTTTTTTTTAATCTGGGCTCGTGACAAACAGTAGTTTGGAATCGGCGAATAGCGTAGTAGTTATTAGGGTGTAACAATAACCGATATCGTGATATCACGATATTAAAACTGCCACAATATATCATCGTCGTAATGTCACGATATTAGATAAAAGCGCCACATCTGTTAAAAAGTTGCATTGATTTCCATTTGTGCAGCTCTAGCACTCTCTGGTGGCTATTTTTTTGTATTTTATTTTGTATTTATTTATATTTTTTAATGCAGATTCATTTTCACAAGGCATGTTTTGGCACTTCTATGTTTAAAATCCACACTAATGGCCAGATGAAGGGGAATGTAATATGCTTGTGAACAGGGTCGTTATGTGTAGGAACTTAATGTGTGCTTGCATTAGTAAGTGCCTCAATATAAACAATTATATTTATATATATTTTTTTATATATACTTTTTTATTTTTTTTTTACAGTATTGTGACCTTTTTTGTATCACCAACCTCCCCACAATATCATGATAATTATCATGTTGTGACCTTCATATCGTGATAATATTGTATTGTGATGCTTGGATATCGTTCCATCCCTAGTAGTTGTGTTTAATTGGTGATAGGATTCTGTGGGGGTCCTTGGAAAAATATATCTGGCCCGCACCCACAAAGTTAGAGAGCGCCAGCTTTTAAAGTAGAAGCATTTATCCTTGATGTCCTCGCCCTTGGCGGTGTCCTCTCTGTGAGTCGCACATACACACGGCAAACTTTTTTTGCAACATTTTGCAAAGGAAACTTTCTTTTCCTTTCTTTTTTTCTTTTCTTGACTTTTTTTTTACGAGAGCAACTCCATTGTCAGGCACAAAAAAAACGGGGCGCGCGTCGAATACAAGGCGCGATTCAGCCGCTTTCATGTGGCTCCGTCTCGTGTTTGTTGCGAGCGCTCCCAAGGTCCCTCGAGTAGACGTGAATGGGCGGATTGTTTGATGTCCATTGTGGCGTTATTCCCCTGGCCAGGTAGAGTTGAGAATGGCGCTTTTTCTTCCCGCTGTTCTTGATCCACAATATTGGCAAACGCTCCTTAATTCCCGTCGCTAACTTGGGCTCGGAAGTCTTTTGACGGGTTCCCGGGGCTGAATGGCGGCCCAGTGTTGTCGCGCCGCGGCAGACTCAATAGACGGCGGTGATTTATTCAAGGGAGAGACGTGAGACACACCAATGCATTTTTTTTTTGCCCAAGGACGCTTTATTTTTCACAAGGCAAAACACATTTGCGGCCGCTCAGTTCTTTGTGTGCGCACAAAAGCAAGTCAATTGATGTATTAACAGAGTCGGTTTCAATTCATACCTTCGTTCTTTATGTTCACATAATATCGTGGAAGTATACTTTTGAAAATGTTAATCTTCAAATTGTCACATTTGAAAGTTTCTTTAGTAAAGATAAAGTTAAAGGGATACTTCACTTATTTAGCCCATTGTAGCAATAAAAAGTTAAAGGGATACTTTACTTATTTAGCCATTTTTGGCAGTCAAACATGAATATTTTGCCTATAATACATTTGATGTTCTCATTATTTTTCACGTACAATTAGTACCTTTTTTAAAAACACATTTTGCAACTTGCTGTCGAGTGAAAATGACATCACTAGGGTTCAGGTAACCAATCACAGCTCACCTGTTTTCTACGTTTTGGTCATGTGACATTCACAAGCTGAGCTGTGATTGGTTGCCCGAGCCCTTGTGATGTCATTTTTAGTTGACAGCAAGTTGCAAAATGAGTTTTTAAAGGTACTAATTAATTGTACATGAAAAATAATGAAAATACAAAATTTATTATAGGCAAAATATTATTAATGTTTGACCAGCCTGCTTTGCCAAAACTGATGCAAAATATCTACCTAAAAAACAACAACAAAAATCCAAGTCCCGTTTTGGCAACAACTGGGCAAAAGACCAGCAAACAGTAGCAGAGTCAAGCGACCCCATGCAGCTGTTAATTAGAGGCAATGCAGAATTAGCGTTTTAAATTAGCATTAGCCTTTAGTTTTGCTTCACAGATGTGTTTTTCACGTTGTTGATTTTTAACTGATTGTAATTCCAAAAACAGAACTTCAGACTGCTAACATTTAAGCATTCTCGTGACATTACATTACGAAAAAAGTCATGCTAGCAACCTAGCAGCTAAGCTAACGGCAGCTTGTTTACACCGCTGGAGCTAGCTTAGTTTTGCTAGCACTGCTGGATGTGCGTTTTCTGTGATCATTTCAATCAATAAAGATTTATTTATATAGCCCTTTACATCCATTAAAATGCAAGTAAAAGTGCAATTAAAGCATCTATAGCACAATAAAAAAAACAAACTTATTTTTCAGAGAGTTGAGTGTTGGGAAGGGATTCACAAAATGAGACGACCATATATTTAAATCTTGCTAGCAGTTTTAACACCACAAACTCCTTTTAAATTCACACTTGGTGGGTGGGCAGGTCATTGCAGAAACACAAGTTTTTGTGAACGTTAAAAAGTCGAGTTTCCACAGTACGTCCTCCTTTTCAAATCAATCTTTTTCAATGGTTTTGTTTGTTTGCTGAGCGTTGACGTTTGACGGCTGTCAGGCCTCGTTCGGGATTAAGGGCAACATCAGGCAGACGTGTACTTTCTTGCTTTTGTGCCCTCCCACCCCCCTCCTCATTTTTTTAGATATATATATATATTTTTGTAGTTATCACCGTCTGAAATACAATTTTTATCGGACTGACAGTTTCCTCAAAGTCGCGGTGCGCCGCATGGGGATATTCATTACTTTTTGTGGACCTGCCGTCAATTCATCTCCCGTCATATCTCATCTCTCTCAGAAAAGCACTTTTTATTTATTTTTTATTTATTTTTCTCACAATCCCAGGCCCCCCCCCGCCACCCTCCTGCTTTTACTTTGCTATGACCTTCCCGCTTAAATTGCTTGGCTTGTGTTATTCAGCGTTTGAGATTTACCCCGGGTGAGAATATTGCGGTTGAGGATTTCCCGCCCTCTTAGCTGCCCAATAACTTGTGACAGGAATTCCGCCATGCAGGCGCTTGTTTGTATTCCCGCAGCTTAGGTGCAGATGATGGGAGGCTGGACTGTACGACTCGCGTTCTGTAACCTCTCGTGCGGAAAAGTACGCGGGGAAAGTATTCCCCGATATTGACATGCGGCGTATACCTTACGGTACAGTACGACAATACATGTTTCCAATTAGAAATGAGGGGAAATAAAATACTGTATCTTCAATTTATGAATTTATTTATATATAATTAATCACATGACTTTAATATTTAATATTTAATATTTCATTAATCACAAATTTGATATGTGCTCTAAATGTACAATGAAATATTTTTTCCTAAGTTTTCATACTCTCGTGAACATAAAACTGGCCAAAAAATGTTAAACTAATAGAAATATGGCTGCATCTTTTAGTCATTGATACAGTAATTCCATAATTCATAAAATTGAGTTAAAATTAAAAAGATGGACTGTACTGTAAAAACGAACTTGTTATTAGGGCTGCTCGATTATTGAAAAAATAGTAATCACAATTATTTCGGTAATTTATATCACGATTATTCAAGCGATCGTATATTTGGGTGCAAAACAAGAAAATGTTTAAATGTAAAAAAAAATACATTATTATTGTTTTTTTTTGTTTTTTTATTAAATAAAATTATTTGAAACGCTAATTCTGAAAGTTCCTTTTGGACCAAATAAATTTTTTAAAATTAATTTAAAAAAAAAGGTACAAATGTATAAATTCAAGTATTGTTTCCTTGTATAAACAAATGTCGTGCATTGGAGTTGCATTGTTGTATCTTATAAATTGCCATAAAACTATTCCAACATTAAAATAATTTATATAATTTTTTCCTTTTTTTTAAGATTATAGCAATTTTGTAATCGGAGTGTAATAATTTAAATTGTAATTTCGATTAATTGCACAGCCCTATGTGTTATTGATTTGTGTTGAGGTCATTTTTCTGCCACTAGATGGCATCATTGCATTTTGAAGATGTTGGTGACAGCTCAGTGCATTTTTCTTTTCATATTAAGAGCTATCTCATCTTTAACATGAAGTAACTTGTGAAACTCTGCACATTTTAACATTTTGAAATGGAACTTAAGCCCAATCTCCACAAATGTATGCATTATTATGACATTTATTACTGCTAAATTTTGACGTGGACGTGTCTGCTGTGTTGCGGCTGGAATTCTCCGAGTACAGGCTTTCCAAGTACGGGGCGGTTGTTTAAAATTAAAATTAGTGGCGTTAGAGGAACTTTAAATTAACTAAAAATTGACGCACTCATTTTGACACCCCTAATTTTTGGTATGACTTCATTGTAATGTAATTTGAGTTCATCGCACATCGTAGTTCATATAAATCAAATGGTACGCACACACGCTCTATCACTCTTTTACGCTGTCTGTCATTCACTGCCATATTTTACATTCAAGTGGAGGTCATGACCCACCAGGCTGGCCCCGCCCGCTAATGGCTCAAAGACATTTTTCACATTAAAAGCCTCTTTTGGGCCTCATTGAAAGCACTTCACCTCTTGTCTTGTCAAATGCGCAACACATGCACCAGAGGCTTTTTTTTTTTTTTTTTCCACGCGTGCGGCTGGCGTAATGGTGGCGATAATCATCGGCAGTGTGGCACTGCTTGTCCATTTGCAGCACGGGCCTTTAATCTTTCTTCATTAGTTCCCAATTTGGGAGAAATGTGCTCATAATGTCTCTCCGCCTCTCCCCAATGGAAGTCTTTGACTCCCCTCCCCCCGACCCTCGCCGCCGCTTTCATCTGGCAGGCGGGAGGATAATTGGGTCCGTAAACACGCAGCAGGTCACGGACAAGACGGGCGTCCGGGATGCCGTCGCCAGACAACGTCTGGCTAGGCAAAAAAATCTGCGCATTTGTGTTATTCGCCGGAACGACGGGAATTGACCCGTCGGGCCACCCGTGCCAAATGTTATTGTGCCGGGTCTTTGGGGGGGTCACGCTTACGTCCGCCTGTTGTGCAATTTATTTTGGTGTCTTACATGAAACGTTTCGCTCCAGCTGTAATTCTGTTTGTAGCATTTGCCAAAACTTTTCTGGGAAATTGGTCGTGTGGAGGATGGGTGGGACTGTGCAATACTACTTGTGACTAATTTTATATTTTCCGTTATGTACTTTATTTACCTTGTTTTAAATTCAGTATTTTTTTCTAACGTGTATAATTTTCTTCAAATATTGATGTATTTTTCATCTTTTTTTTTTGTATTTTTTGTTAATTTTCTACACTTTTGTTTAGATTTTTTCTGTCGCTAACTTTTATTCATTTTACAAAGTTTTATTAATATATTAAAACGTGAAATTCCAATACCACAATTTAAAAAATTCAGCAATATGGATTGTGGTAGACGTCTCAATCATGAGCAGACCCACAAAAAAAAAAAAAAAAAAAAAGGAAAAAGCTCCAAGAAGCCATGTTTTTAAAAGACACAGGAAATCAGCCATTTTGGTTAGAAACAAGTGTCAAAGGTCATTTACAAGGATCCCCCTGCCTCCACATTATATATATTAGGGGTGTTAAAAAAAATCGATTCGGCAATATATCGCGATACTACATCACACAATTCTTGAATCGATTCAATAGGCGGCTGAATCGATTTATAAACTTCCATTTTGAATGCAAAAATATTCAACAAAACGGCTTACTTCGGGTTAGGGTTCACACCTTAAGCATAGAAGAATGTTATATTAATGGAACATTAAGCCTTAATATTTTATTTCAATGCTGTTCAAACATGAAACAGATTACAACCTGTATAAGACTGAAGTTTCAGATAAATAATACATTTTCATACAAATCTTAGACTGTACAAGTTTACTGATTAGTATTTTCTAAATTTGAATAAAAAAAAAAAAATCGCAACAATCGACTTATAAATTCGTATCGGGATTAATAGGTATCAAATCGAATCGTGATATGAATCGAATCGTCAGATACTAGGCAATTCACACCCCTAATATATATATATATATATATATATATATATATATTTTTTTTTACTTTTAGCCCCTGACGCATGTGTCACTTGGCAAAATGATTTATTTTTACAAAACAAAGAAATGTTTAAATTAAAAAAACAAAACAAAAACAAATTAAAATTATGATTTTAAGACAAATAAAATTCTTTGAAACTATAGAAGTTCCTTTTGGATGAAACAAAATTGATTAAATTAGTAAAATGTATAAATTTAAATTGAAAATGTATAAATTTAAACAACTCAAAAATTAATATAATTTTTTTTTTACGATTATGCTGATTTTGTAATTGTGGAGTGTAAAAATTGAAATTATAATTGAATTTCGATTAATTTATATATATTCTGATATTTTTATTTTTCATTTCTATAACGTACAAAACCACGTTTTTAGTTTTTTTTGCTTTTGTGTTTTGTAGTATGAGCATTTTTTTTTTTTAACAATATTATGACCTCTTTTGTCTCGCCAACCTCTCCACAAACAATATCGTGATAATTATCGTATCGTGACCTTCATATCGTGATATTGTCTCGTGATGGATATCGTTACATCCCTAATGTCAACTATACAGATCCATCCAACCATCCATTTTCTTGACCGCTTTTCCTAACTATACAGATGTGCGGCTAAAATAAACGCAGTATGCATTTTAGTCATTGCCACGGATACCTCTCATCCTTTGTACGCTATCGGATCGGTAAGCATGTGCGAGCTATCACTAATGAAAAGTGATGGCAGGCAGACGGCAAGAACGAGGAGGAACTGTTTGGAATTAAGCATTCAAACGAAGAAAAGAGAGCGAGCGAACGAGCGAGGAGGGGGGGCAAAAAAGCGGCGAATATGTCTTCCCGGGTCCTAATCTTTTCGCTGGGAGCGGCGCACACTGGCTTAAGCTTGCCGTTTTGCGCTGACAGGTCCCCCACCTGGACAAGCTTGGACAATGTCTGGCTTCTTGTGGGAACACTGGCTTAATCAGACGGGGGCCAAAGCAAAGGCACCTGCCCTATCTGCCTCTCCATTTGCCGGGGAAAAATCTGGGCAAAGAGGCTAAAGCTCACTTTCATGCTTGTCTTTCATTCACGGCCTGTACGAGAGCTTATCGAAGACGCCCCCCCCCCCCCCCCCCCCCCACCACCACCACCGCCACCACCCACCCACCGCCATCTTCCTTCCTACAAGCATTTTTTTTTTTTCCTGCGAGGATGCTCGACGTAAGTAGAGCCCATCTGGCTAAATAGGAATCTCTCCTCGCTGTCACCGCTGCCACATTATGCCCCTGAGGGAACATTCTCTTCATAATATCATAAGCTGCTTAGCGGTGTGCTTCTATTTAAGGCATACATATTAATAGCTATAAGCAAATCATATTGGAAGTCTTCTCTCGCGCCGTCTTCGCTGCCTTTTTTGCTGCTGTTGTGCTGGCTGGCTGTAAGAAGGTGCTAATAACTGCAAGGCCCCTCAACACACTGGACCATCTAATCCCGATAAGCGCTCCTCCGCGTGGCGGGGGGAGGGGGGAGGGGGATCACAAGACCCCAGGAAAAAAATAAAATAAAATAAAAAAAGACCACGACTCCCCTTTTCCGTTCCTTTTTTCAAATTGTTGTAATCTGTCTTCCGAGAATTCCAGTTCAACTTCTTGTCAAGTGTGCGCAGGAAAACGAGAACATCTTACTCCTTTTTTTTTGTGTTCAGTATCCTTATCTGTATTTTGTGTGTGTGTAGAATTTGTATTTGTTCCAACTTATAATATAAACTCTATTAAATATAGTAAACAATATCATTTTTTTTAAGTACTTAGATTTGAATACTTGCAGATACCAGGCACCGATACTTCCTACTGATATGTCTTGCAATTATGATGAAAACGTTTTATTTGAGCAAAATATTTTTAAACCGTATTGGAGTATAAGTACAGTGCTGGTATAAGTGCATCCCTTATAAACCGTACATGAAAATACTAAATCTTTTTTTCATCATTTATTCTTGCATATTTTATAGTCAACATTTTTTTCATTCTCTATTTTAATGTGATTTTTAAGAATGTATATTACGTACTTTGATTTGTATTTATTTTTGTGCTACCTAAGTATTTTTTTTTTACTTTTAATTTTTTTGCTCTGTTAGTGTATTTTATAATCATATATTTAAAATTGTGGCATTTTATTTCCTCTGTATATAGTAGTTTTTATTTTGTTTTAAACGTACAAATTGTATGTTTTTATTGTTTTTTGATTTAACAGCAAATTTTCGTATTTGCTCAAAATGTACATTTATTATTCAATGTACGCTCTTGAAATCAGAAATTATACAATAGTCAATGCATGTATTAATATCGATAAAATAATATTGACTCACGAAGTAGTCATTCAGTTGTTTTAAATCAGTTTTATTTTGAGTACTGGACTAAAAAATGTATGTGCAGTACAATTTTAAAGCTATGCTTATATTACATTACTCACGCTAGCAATTAATTAATGATCTCACATTTTCCCTAAGTGTTAAAAGCTCTGAATGCATATTATGATATACAATGCATGTTGATATTTACACAATTAGCCACTTTTCTTTTAAAACATGAAACTTGCATGATAAAAATCCCTGTTATGATGTTGCATAAATTCCAGTCATGCTCACGGTGAATCCCATAAACATGATACAGTACAGCACATTTGCATTTTGTGCAGAAGAAATGCTTTTTTTTTTTTTTTTTTTTTTTTGACGTGATGATTTTGGAGGTTTTTGCAGTACTTCTGGCGTGCAGTAGGGGGTGCTACTGCCTCGTAAGGTCGCCTTTTTTTTGTACGTGTTGCCAAGGTAGCAGCAGGCAGCAGCATCAGTAGCAGCAGCAGCAGCAGCAGCAGCAGGCTGAGCCCCGATGAGTGCTTCAATTGTGGGGATATTTCCCCCCTCTAAGCCTCGCGCTTGACAGCAACACAGTGCACTTATTTAAAGCAATTTCAAACATGTCTTGTCTGACAAGTTTTAAATCCCGCTTAACAGCCCGTAACAGCCAGCAGTTTACTGTCACAATTAAAGAAGAGCCGGCGTGCTCAAAAGAAGGCGAGGCAGGGGGGCTGAAGGGCTGGGGTAAGCGATTCAGGGGGTGTTGGGGGGGGGATCACTTTCACTTTGTTAGGTGAGCTTGTTTAGACAGGGCGTGTCGGTACACCGGCTGCGTTTACCTGACCATCATCACCATCGTCATCGTTATTGTGATTGACTTTTTTTTTTTTTTTTTTAATGTAATTAAAAATATATATATATTGGATATTCATTTTATAGATTCATTATTATTTTTTTCATTTTATTTTATATAATATATTTTATTGTATTATTTTTCCCTTTTTTTTAATGGGTGTATTTTCAGTTCCCAAAACTGAACTTGATTGCATGTTATAGAAACTAATTAGCAAAAACAAACAAAAGTATGTTAGTTTGTAAGATAGTAGTATTATACAGACAGGATGTGCGCACCATTTATTACTTGGTTGGTTAATTAACTCATTCGCTCCCAATCATTTTCACAGAAACGATCCTGTTTGCTCCCGGCTGGTTTACTGGATTTTGACTGATTTCGCAAGGCCCACAAAATATTGTGTTCTATTGCTATAAAATCATGGAACCTATCAAAAGAAAGATTAGAGTCTCTTCTTTCATCAGGAAAAAAAAAAGGATATTTTCATTTGTTTCCGTTTTGCAGGAATTAGCATTAGAATATAGCTAAGTTTCATCAATTTACACAAGTCTGTTTAGAATTGTGAGTAATTGAGCTTTTTTTCAACATGGCCCTGGTTGGTCTCCTTTGCTTTGCTGCCACCTGCTGGCTGTTTGTGTAATAACTACCATTTCTGCAACCGTTCTTTGCAGTTGAGAGACTGCATCAAAGCCTTTTGTAAGCTCGCGCAAAATGTAGCCCCAATGTAGCCGATTTTCACATGGGATACAGATCGTGTTGGGGTAGAGCCCTGCCGCAGATGGCGAAAAAGAACGAATAGACAAACCCACCTAAAAAGTCTTGTAATTGCAGATAGATTCCACAAGATGACAGCCAAGTACTTAATGTATCTCAAAATGAAACTCCTCACTCACTTCAACGTAGTTCTTTGACAAAAAGATGCCACCAGATGACAATCAAGCAATTTTGTTATTGCACAAAAACTATTTTTATTTTTATTTTTGGCAAATAATGTAGGGTTAAGTTAAAAAAAAAATACATGGGACACATTTGCAAATGTCAAACTGTGCATAAGCGGTGGTCCACTGACAGTTTATTCTTCTTATTTGAAAGATTTTCTCTCCAAACTTGATTATGATTTGAATTGCGATGGTTGATAGCATTTTTTTTCTTTTTCTTTTAACGCGGGCCTGCCTTCCTTTTTGAGCTGGCGACCCGCACAGATGGACTCCCCCCGCCACCCCTGTGCTCGGATTCCTGGTGCGTTATCGCAGCCCCAAAGAAGAAAACAACAAACCAGCAAATGTAACAATCTGGGCCCTGTCCTCCTTGGGCGGCGATAAGCGCAGCGCTACGTGTTGTTGCTGTGTGAAAGACACTCTTTATCGGCTCATGCCTCGGCCGCGTGCTTAGTCTAGTCAGCCGGGGAAATATGACGGGAATCTTGATAGGGAAGCGGGCTCCCATCTCACCGTCATCCGTGTTTATGCGCCCCCTTTCTCGGGGGGCCAAACATGTCAACAGTGTCGCGGGAAGCGAGAGGTGTCGTCTCGCGCAAACAACACAATGCGGCAGGACGGCTAGCGGCGGGTGGGGGGGACATCAATGTACAGTGCTGACTTACTGTACTGCTGTTGACATGCGGGAAAAGTGTAAATAGTATTTCACCAGTTCGTCAATCAGCAGAAAGAAAACATTTTGGTAACATTATTAGAAGTATTTAAAACGTATGACTGCAATGATAATTTTAGTTGGCAGCATTACACAAATTTTCAGAATGTTATCTAGTTAGAAGTACTATGAAAAAAAAAATACATATCCATGCTAGCCAGCTACATAGGAAAAAGCCACAATTTTATTTAGTCAGCAGTAATAATAAACTTAAAAATAAATCGACACGTTATTTAGGTTAGAAAGTAACACAAATGTTATTCAAGTTAGTTGGCAAATAAGCTAACAAAATGTAAGCTAGCAAAACCTTTAGCCGCAATCGTTAAGTCAACAGTACTATACAAAAAACAGAGCCACATTATTTAGTGTATGTGCATGTATGTATATACACAATGTTAGTCTAAAGTATTGTGCTAAACGTATATCCATGAGTCAACTGTAGTACGCAATGTTTACGTCCACAATATTTAATCACCAGTGCTACCACATAACTATTGTATGTCCACGATGTTAGCTCATTTGTAGTATTATGAAAAACCTATATCACACAAGGTTATTTATTTAGCAGTATTACACAAAAATTACATCAGCAATGTTAATTAGTCAGAAGTACAGTGGGAGCGGGATTGAGCCTTGCTGCGAATAATTTAGCACTTCCCAAAAGGTATATAAATTGCCACAAACTGGCAAGGGAGCTATACCATTGATTAAATGTAGTTGCTCCCCTCACTTCAACCTAGTTCCTTGCCACCAAGATACTACCAAAGCGGTAATTTTATATTAGACATGCTAGCGTACTGTATGCTACTTAGTTAGCAGCATGACACAGAAACATTGTCTGACTAGCACAAAACTTTCTAAGTACCAAAAAAAAAAAAAAAAGCCCCCGTGAGTTACATATCGGTCTCTTTGTGACTCCCAGGTTCTTACCCAGTCTGTCACAGATCCCTGGAGGAGGTCTTATTTTGCCACCATCTGGCGTTAGAAGCCGAGCGAACGGCGATGCGGGTATTTGTAGGCAGGATAAAGGAGATGCTATCCCGGCTAAATGAGGGAAGCTTCACGCGGCATAATGAAGGGTAGCTGATGCGTATCTAAAGGGAAAAAGGGCCGGGTAAATAGTGTTTATCATCCGCTGCGAGCACGAGGCCCCACATGAGGGCCTCGCGGCTATCGGGGACATCGCTTTTGATTCGTGTTTTAATCTGCAAGCGTCGAGAAAAATGTGACACATTGCATTCCAGTGCGCACGTCACAATAGATCCACAACCAAGACAAGATGAGATGACACTTTGCAAAAAGACAAGTTTACCTTATACCGTATAGAATCATATCGTACCAGACTGTATCATATATGCCCTACCGGACATTTTTATATAATATCAATACAATAAACAATTTTTAGGGGCATAGTGTTTGTTGCCTTTCCACATGGTAGCTAGTGTACTTTGAAAAAGTCTTTTGTGGTGACGGACTCCTGCTGGAGCTCAGTAAGTGCGTCGGTAGTGCGTGATTGGCCGATGCAGATGTTTATCACGACGGCCGGTGACTGCTTTGTGAGTGTTTTTGCAGTCTTCACAATGGGCCGGGCGCAGTCGCGCTACCTGACGCTGGGCTGAAATTATATTCTCTTCATGGCTGACTGGCCTGCAGCTCACAAACAAGCCGCTTACGGAAGCCTCGCCGCAGATCGACGATAATAGAAGCTTCACATCCAGTTGACACTTTGTTCCCACCTTCCCCCTCCTTCTCCTCCTCCTCCTCCGTAACCAATAGCTCAATTGCCCAAGTGACAATCTCGGTCCAAGGCTAGGCCTCCTCTGGAAGCCCTGATTTCCAGAGGCTCTGACTGGGGATTGGCTGGAGCTTATTCCATATTTATGCCTGTCACTTCCACGCCGCTTTGGAATTCCAGCCGGGGCCGAAAGTCAGCAGTAAACTACTGTGACATGGTACATAGACATGGAATGCACTGTAGTGTCACATTTTGTTGCATTGAATCATATTATATTGTCATGTCACTTTAGTGCCAAACAATACCGTGTTATGTGCTCCCTCTTACGTGCTCCAGTTAAGAGGCAGGCAGCAGCATTTTGAACTGGAGACATTAGTGGGTGGATACCATGCTAGGAACTACTTGAAAGGTTGTTTGCAAACTAGGACACTGGACCTGAAAAACCAACTAGCATAGCGCTATCTAGGATGAAGCGACTTAGTAGCGACTTTGATGGATTTAAAATGGGACCAAAGAGAAAAATCATCCTTTGTTCTGCTATTGGCCAATGTACGGCGCGGGATCCTGGAGGATAAAATAATTTATTTTTAAAATTAAAAGGCTAACTTTTCCGTGTGTTGACGTCCAAGTATAGGTTACACTTGGTTATGTTTGAATGAGATAGATAAATATAGCTTTGTAAACATATGATCAAATATCTCCATTTACCATTTTGAACAAATAGATTTTTTTTCATTTACTGATTGGACTTTTCTTGGTGTTTTTCCAGCAAAAGTACATGAAATAAGCTGCTGATTTGGTCATTCAATGGCTAATGTCAAGACAAATGGCTAATGCAGGTCTTTGGTGTTTAGCTCTAGTTATAATTTATCATTCCTTGTGGTGTTGTCAATTTTAATGGTGACATAAGATAATGCTATGTCAGGAAAATAATGATTTTTTTTTTTTTCCCAATTTAGACGAAAGATACTTTCATATTCATAGAGAAATGAAGAAATTGTCCCAAAATGCCTGTTTGCGCTAGTTAGCGCCTGCTATTTTTGGCTTTTCTTCCTTGGAATTTCACGGTTATGGATGACAAAAGCCAAAATATGGGAATAATTCCTGCCATCCAGCTAAGAAAGCATGTACGGTATGTGTGCGTGTTTTTGTTTTGTGTCACACCGTTGCTGACGAAGCTTTTTGATGAAGGCCACAGACAAAACAAGTGCGTTCCCGCCGCTTCCAGGATATTTCAAGTGTCACTAGCAAGCTGTCCGCGGCTGTGTCGTCTGACGCGTGGGCGGCCACAAAAGCGGCGGATGATTGTAGCCACAATACTGATGCCATCTGGGCCTCTTCATCTCCCCTCGTCATCTTCGCAGGGTAGGAAGGTGAAGAATGTGCCAAGAAAGGTGGAGAGTTCTAACGATTGGGACTGCAGTTGTTGAATGGGGGTTAGCGCGGAGCGTGCCGTCACCGCAGCAGCCGGGCATGAAGTGGGGTTGTTGGAATATTGCAATGTATTGCAGTCGTTTGGCCGGGGACCTGGATTTACTCCACTGCAGTTTGAAGGAGGCGTCTATTAGGGCTAGAGAGGTCTTTATTTGTGACTTATTTTTGGAATTACCTTGAACCCTTACGCTAGCCTTGACCCTGAATCTTATGCCCTAACACTTTAACCTCTAATCTTGACCCTAAATCTAACCTCTCACCCTTTAGCCATAATACCCTAATCGCCTAATTGCTCATGTCCTTTACAGTAAAACTGTAATCTAACTGCCATAACTGGAACATGCCAGGGTTAGGTTTCGGTCATGGCCGTGAGGTCAAGTGTCTGTTTTGAACTGATGTAACCATCATCTGGTTTTGACTGGAAAACCGCGATGTGATGTCAGGAGCTATGTGATGTCAAGAATCTTTAATCTCTTTACTTGATCAACAGCCAGTCAGATAATTCCATGTCAGTCCTGTTGGCCACTGCCAATCCGATCAATTCACTGTCTATTTAAGCCAAACCGAGAAGCGTGTGTTTGTCGGATTATTACCTTGGTTCCTCTGTGCATCTTCACAGCCCAAGGGGGCTCGGCATCTCGTGATTCTCGATGCATTCTCATCTAGTCAAGCTTGTTCGACGCCTCTGGATGTTATGCGAATAAAGTTAAAATAAAATCTTATTTGTGTCTGCGCTTTTGGGACCCAACCTCAGAACGTAACACTAACACCAATCCCTTAAAACGTTAACCACATTAAAGGCCCAAACCATTAGTTCAGGGGAACTAAACCCCAAACCAAAACCTAATTCCCTAACCGAATGTTAACATCAACCGTTAGAAAGAAGACCCACTATCGGTGTTACTTTTTTTCCTAAAAATAAGTCAAGCTAAATTGTAGATAAGCTATTGATATTGCACTAAATGTCGTTTTCCCCATGAAAATGAATTGAAATCCCATTACTCCAGTCTCGCCTCCTCAAAAACATCACCATTTTTTTTCCATTTCTTTTTTTTTTTTTGGGGGGGGTGGTATCTTTTTAATAAATCAAATGGTGCTGTATAGTATAAAATGCACTAAAACATAATAGAGAGCATATAAATAACAGTTTTTAAAGTGTCATTAGCGTATGTACTGTGAGTGGACGGAGGATACACACAATTCTGAAAAACGCATGCATGGGATTACATCCACTCGTGCAGTGTTGAAAAGTGGAGAGCTCAAAAACAAAGTCAGCTTCATGCACGTGTCAGCGAGTCGGACACTGCGGGCACGTTTTTCAGAAGAGACGATTTGTCCTTCGACGCGGCGGTGCTTTTGTTTCTGAGGTTCACGCAAGGCCACTGTCTTATTTTCTTTAAATCCCGCTACGATTGTTGCGATAAAGCGGCAAGTACAAGGATGGAAGAAGAAATCAAAAAAGAAGCGTCACATTGTGGGGCAGAAGAATGCTGCCCTGCTGGAGGAAAGCAAAAGGCAACGCGCGCTTAATTAACCTCTCCTACCTTAATAAACGCCTTCCGCCTTTTAACGCGCTAGCGACCTTGCTGTCGGGAAGAAGCGGTCCGGCCGTGATTTAATTAAGGGAGCGCGTGTGTTTAAGGGTGCACCGGCCGTTGCCATAACGCGACGGGCGTACGGACGCTCATATCATAAGTGGACGCACGCCACATAATTAGATGGCAAAAGGCAGGGCAAGCAGTTGGGGTTCGGCTTTCAAAGTAGGGTTTCAAGTCAGGCTTTAGAGTATTCGGATTTTTGAGCTGATGACCGACTTACGGGAAAAAAGAAAAAGAATCAGAAATGCAGACCAAAATAAAGCAATCTATGCAATTTATTTAAACTACCATGATTTGCAGGGGATTGGACCGGCCCAGCCCACGAACAGCCAAAATTCAAGAGTAATTGATCTTCATTGAAATGTATTAGGGGGAAAAAAACTGTTGTCTAAATATCCTCCTAAAAATATTGAAATATATTCACTCGCCATTGGCTAAAAAGTTCCAGGAAGTCAGCCATTTTGGTTGCAAATGAACATGTTGACCTCAACCATAAAAGTAGTTTTACATTTTTGTCTTTTTTTTTTTTTTTTGCTCAAGTTCTTGATTTGGAAAAGTGAGCAGTCTGCCTTGGCGGAGGCTGTGCAAGCGCGCACACCGCGAACGCCTTGAAAGGCGGCGCTATCGTTTTCCGAGCGGAGGATCATAATATTCAAATCCGTCTTTAACCTTTCAAGGCAGAAGGATTATGCGTCAAAGTCTCCATTCCGAGCGCTTCGGCGGCCCCCCCGACTCGCCTGCCGTAATAACGATTATTATCGTCATTGTGCTCCGAGAGGATTAGCACGTCCTGCTATGAAAACCGCCGGCGCGCTCCGATTAGGGCGCACCGGCGACCTTTTCACTGTGGCGCAGGTGACCGCCCGGCTCCAACCGCAACATGGACGCACGCGAGACCAGGACCGGACTGACATTCATAACTTTATTAATTCTTCACTTGAAACCTTAATTAGGCTGCTGACCCTAATTTGAAGCCCTAACTCTGACTTTTATCCCTTATCCGAAACCCTAAAACAAGCTTGAGATCTTAACCTCTGAATTGGAACCCTACTTTGAAGCCCACAGCTGGCTGAGACACTGCTATTCTTTGAAACCCTACCTTTTGATTGAAATGCCTTGAAGCCCTGATTTGAAACGCCAACCCTAACTTGAAAACCCTGAGCCAGTCTTAAATCCCTTCTTTGAAACTTTAACCCTGCCTCGAAATTCTTACCCTGGTTCAAAACCCTAATTTGAACTCTAAACTTTAGTTTGGAACTCCAGCTTGGACGCAACTGGAAACCCTAAACCTGGCTTGAACCCTTGTAAACTCTAACCATGTCTTGAAACTAACTCGAAACCCTAATCCTGTCTTGAAACACTCAACTAAAACTCTTAACTCTGGCTAGTTGAAACCCTTCACCATGGCTTAAAACCCTGCCTTTAACAACCCTGACTTGAAATTCTAACGTCAAGCCCTAACCCTGCCTTTGAGCCTTAACTTGAGACCCCAACACTGGCTTGAAACCCTGTCTTAAAACCACAACACGGAACCCTAACCGTATCTTAAAAACTTAACATGAAACTCGAACCCAGTCTTGAAACCCTTCCTTGAAACCGTGCCCCTATTTGAAGCTCCGCTCCTGTGTAGTGTTTTTTTTTTTCTTTTTTTTTGTCTTTTTGTAAAGTGCAAAGATGTGTATTGGCTCTCATTAGATGTTGCATTTGAATAGCGTTTGCGTATAATAAAGACAAAGCTGCGTGCACCTCAGCCACAATAGCGTTCGCGCAGCACAGAAGAGCAAATGGACTCCTCATTGACGAGTTATTCATAGCCCTTGTTATTCCGCTCCCGCCATCTAATGTGCGATTTTCTTCTTTCCCCACAATGCCAGGCAAACGTGGCACTTTGATGGCAGCTTTTGTCTGCCTCCTTCTCCTCCATTATCGGGGCCGGCGCCGAGGAAGAGGAAGTCAGATTAAAGCGCTCTTCCTCGCCTAATCAGCCTGGCAGATTTTAATTGTAAGAGAGAAGAAGAGAGCGTGCTGGCTCGGCTTCTTGTTTTTGTGCCTGACAAAAATCTGACAGTGGCTTTGCATGGCAAACCTGTTTAATGAATGACTAATCCCGCCAGAGCGCATTATGGCGAGCTGTCACATGCGCATTGTGGCAATATTAACTTGAATTTACATTATCATCCGCTGGTAATGCCGCAATATTTAGATTCCCATTAATGCGTGGCCCTGCAAAGAAGAAGAAGAAGAAGCAGCACAAGAGCAGGCACGCTGAACTCAATCTGTTTTGCGCCGCTCCTGATTGGCTCTCGCTCACAGCAGCTTTTTCTTTTTTTTCTTTTCTTTTTTTTTATTGTTATTATCATTATGACAGCTCGCAGGCTTTCGAGCCATCAAGCCAGCAAACAAAAGGCCCGCCCGCATTACTCCACCAGCTCTAAAGACAAACTCTTATTACACAGCCGGGACGGCGCTGTAAATCAGACGGGACAAAAGAGAAAGCGGCACAATCGGGACGCCCCGGCGCCGTCGTCGCTTTACAACACAGAGCTGAGGGACAATGAGGAAAGGACTACTTTATTTATCGCTTATTTATCCTCCTTAGCCTTTGTTTTTGTTTGTTTTTTTTCCCTGACACGTAGCTTAGCGACGTTAGCTCGCGGCATCAAACATGACTCGATTGTTCTGAACAGAAACAATTGTTAGCGAAGAAAGTGTTTGTCCTCCTGCTAGCCTTTTGTTTGTTTGATTTTTTTTTTTTTCCCTGACATGGCAGCCGTTGCGTTGATACGTAGCTTAGCTTTGTTAGCACCTAGCACCAAACAGAAACACTTAACTTACTTATTCACCCTCGAGATAGCCTTGAGCCATTTTTGGTTTGAATTGTCCATTTTAGGCTCATTTTGGCTGTCTGATATCAACCAAATGTGAACCTGATTGGTGATGGACTGACAACATGAAACTTGTGGCCACCATCACGTGTGCACGAACGCATACAAAATACAAGGTAGAATACAGGAAAGCCAAAGCAGCAAGTTTGCATTATTCCTGAGCCAGCAAGTTGGAAAATGCAAGACGCAACACGGGGGGAAAAAACGGGAATGCATGCTTTCTTAGCACTGGAAATCCTTTCACCCTCTCGCATTGAGCAGATCAGATTAAGAGAGCGCTTTAAGAAGATTCCGACACGCACTGGGGAAGAAAAAAAAAAAAAAAGAGCGAGTTGTGGGAGGGGAGAATCGAGGGTGTTGGAGAGCACTTTGTAATTCCTGGGGCTTTGGGCCATTCATCAGCCCAATGGGATTTTTCCCAATGCAGCATCCAGACTATCCCTTTTTTTGCCCCGCCAACAATTTCATAAATGCAAACGGTGTCGGGGAAAAATTTTGGGCGACCCTCTTCATTTGACATTTCACATGCACGCGGGTCCGTAGAACAGGAAGTTATGTTGTCTTCGGTACAACATAAGCAATAAAATTTATGAAACATCACTAGACTTTATTACAACAGTACCTATAAAACACCACTAGGTGGCAGTGTTGCACCACTAACAACCACTTCAAATAAGTATATATCCGTCAAGGTTTTTCAGTGGGGTAGTGTGGAAGAGGGTGTGACCCCAAAACCTATACCTAACCCCCTAATGACGAACAGACACCATCAGTTTTGAAGAAGGATCAGTTTAGGCAACTCACGATTGAACTTTTATGATGTGACTTTTACTTTTTGTACTTGTGACACAAACATTAAAATGTTTCTAAAATGTGCTGAAAACATTTCAAAACATTTGTAATTGTTTGAATGTTTTTTTTTTTTTTTTTTTTTTTTAACTTTGTAAAGTGTGCGAGGCGTACCACAGAGCACCATGGCAGGGCCCCTTCTAATTCCGTTTTAATCCGTCACGTTTGTCTGACGAGTGGGAAGCATCGGCCTCGTAAAAACGACAACAAAAGGGCAGAGTTTGTTTAATGGTGAGCGTCGTAAACACTCCATACATCGTCCCTCTTGTCACGCCCCGGGGTGGGGGGTGGTGGGGTGGGGGAGTGATTGGTCTCCGGAGAGTTGTTGCCGTCGTAAAGACAAGGCCACGTCCGTGCCATGATTGCTCTCATTGAGGGCGACACTTTGGGCCTTTTCCCGACCTTTAATCTGCCGCGCCGACGCACACCCGGGACGTGGCCTTGTCACCCCGTCGAGGTATATTTCCCCCCCGCCTTCCCTCGGCATTCATCCCACATCGTTGGACGCTGTGGGGCCGCTTTTGACAAGTATTTTTATAATTTCACACTATTTTTATGTACAAATATGTTAAACGCATTTTTAAAGTCAGGTTGTGCTTCATAATCCTCATTCAATTATGACGTCAATTTGTGCAAGCGCGCCAACAAAACGCTGCACAAATGAAGCGAAGCGAGCGTTTGTTTGCCTTTGACTGACACTTATTGTTATTCATGGCGGGGCAGCGTTTAGTTATTAATCAGCGGGGTCATATGCTGAGTGCTGTCAGCGCTCAAATAGCTTTAATATGGACTGCCCCTGTGGGACCCGCATGGTCATTAACTCCACTGCCATTTTCTGCTACACGACACACCAATGCACCACCACCACCACCACCACCGCCTCGATGTCCAGCCCCCAAACCCATCCGCGCCCTCCCGCTTCCCTTCATTGATTCAAAAAAAAAAACAGCGAGGCAAAACGACTCCCAAGACGACGCTGGGAATCCAAAGACTGAACCTGAGGACATCACCAATTTGTGGCTCGTTAGGAGGATTGGGGGGTGAAGGGGGTGAAGGGCACCCACGGAGAGACGGGCAGATGAAGACGAGGGGGAGCGCAGATGTGACATGTTTAAACGTGGCGATCGATTCGGCATTCTCCCACTCGGCGCATCAGTGGCTAAATGTGGCTATTACTGCGTTGGCTCGTCAGTATGTTGACCGTCCGGATCGATTGGAAGGGAATCTCTATGAAGGGATATTAACAACAAAACTAAGTAAGAAAAGATACTGGAGATTAAAGTCGGGGCCTGGTGTGTGTCGTAATATTACGGCAATAAACTTTAACTTTTTTTTTTTTTTTAAGAAAATTCATGATAGGAAAAAAGGTGCAATACTAATGGTTGTATTTTTTTTTTTTCCTTTTCCATTTTTTGGTTTTAACTTCACATTTAACGTGCAAATTTTCTTCATGTTAACTTTACATGAAGTTATCAATATTCTTATTCCTCTTGAATTTTTATGGACGTACGACTTTTGCTCTTAATTCTTGACTTCACATGAACGTACGACTTTAGCTTCTAGTTTCAGACTTATCATTGTGGAAATGCTTCAGCATTCCCACATGTAATTGTGATTTTTATTCTCCACACTTTTTTGCCGCATAACAACTCCCACATAATACTTCCAATTTACATTGTTTAAATTTGAAAAAAGTCACGCCTCCCGGGATATACATCTTCTGATTCCACATTACTTACAGTATTTGCACAATTTAACATTTAATATCAACTTTTTTCCCATTCATTTTCAAAGGGACAGCCATTGAACTTTTTCTAAGTATCACTTTCCACGCTCACTTCTATACATATAACTTATGTCTGATACTGCTCGGTGGCACAGTTGGTAAAGCGCATTGTCCAGTAAGGAGGTCACAATTTCATAATTTATCTCTCAATTTAGTTCATAAGCATTCTACATGCATTCAAATCTTCGCATTCAGCTATTAGCATTCAGCATTCCCATGCAATTTCTCTAGAAATTTCACTTAGTCGAGTTAACATACAAAGTTATCAATGGCTGCATGGTTAACGTTAACATTTTTTTTAGTCACACTTTTTACTAGAAAGTGTAAAGTTGCCTCTTGAAGCTCAGCTTTAAAAGTTGTTCATTGACAGACCGCCAAGAACTGAACAGATTCACAACTCTTAACACTTGTCCGATTCACTCACGACTTTTTCACGATTATTTCATGTTGACGTACAAAAATTTGCTTCACGTTAACGTATGACTTATGTTCTTTAACTGTTGATTTATGGTGAACTTGCAAATTTTGTTGTTAGTGCTTTACTTTTGGTTAACTTCTGACTCTTGTTTTTTAGCTCTTGATTTCACATACAACTTTTTGTTCTCGGCAAACTCGCAACGTTGATCGCGTCAGATTTTCCCAAGCGAGACCCAGCTGGGTGACTTTCAGGAAGCTGATTGGCTGTCCCGAGGCAGGGGGCGGGGCTTTAAACAGAAAGGTGAATCCCACCCAGGCAATGACAAAAGGGGAAAAAAAAGAAAATGGCTACTTCTTCGTAAATAAACCAGGAAGCGTCTGCCAATGTCGAAGAGACGAATATGAGCGTTGGCCTCAGCTGTTGTCTATTAATTAGATGTCCTTGAGAGATAGGTCGCCTCGGCGAGCAACAATAGATCTTTTCATCATGCTTCTCTGGCTCGTCTATTCAGGCCTTTTTTTTTTTCTTCCCTCCCTCCAGCAGACCGTTCAAGGCAACCGACTGCTGGCTCCTCTTCTTCTTCTTCTTCTTTTTTTTTTCCTATCGTTTAGAGTCAATGTTATCTCTCTGTGGATATTTCAATTACATGCCTTCTTTAGCACAATGTGCTCCATTCAATCGCCGCTTTGGATCACTAATGGTCGTGTGCAACCCCCCCCCCCCCCCCCCCCCCCACACTCCCACTTCTTCCAGGACTGCGTGTGCCCTTTACAATATTATTGACCGTGCAGGCACATGCTTCAAAAAGTATTATAAACTTATTAGAAGACGTAACTATTGAATTAAAAGGATGCCCTTTTATAGAGATACAAAGACATCAAAAAGTGTCATGAAATCATATATGAGTGTGGATCTGAGTGAGGGATAAAAATTCATCATACGTATATTGCATGTGCAGATGGGAAAGTACATGGAAGTATTACATCCTATTATATGAAACGGGAAGACAAAAAAAAAGTACAATACACACATTAGTACATGTACTAGTAATAACATCAACAATAATATATATATATATTAAAAAAAATACTAGTACAAATATTCACTCTTGAGTCCCGATACCTGCAGTATTTTTGATATATAATATTTCATCCAATATTGTGACCAGAGAAATTTCTTTCTGATGCCGATGATGATTCACCGATGTGTCAACGACAATATAAAGTGTACTTTTCTTTAAAACGTGCTTTTTTTTTTTACCAGTCTCGGCCGAAATAAACCATATACGGTATAAACACTTTCACACTAACAAAAACATAAAAGGTATTATAGCAAATAAAACATGAATGGCATTTTGCAACAAAAAAAAAAGCAGCTGAAGATGTCAAGGATGTTTTTCTGTGCGTGTGAACAACTTTGTCATGACTGCAGTGCACTGAGGACCCCCCCACCCTTAAAATCCCCAGTTAGCATGTTAGCACCGTTAGCAGGCGCTAAGCATACGTTCAAAGAGTTCCCCCAGGATGGGGAGGAGGGAAAGAGGCTTTTAGCAGGTCTCAGTTTCATCCTCGTGTTCTTTGTTATCACAAAGGGGTCACCTCCTCTCCCTGCGCCGCTCTCTCGCACTCACGCTCTCTCTCACTCTCTCGCTCTCACGCTCTCTCTCTTACGGTATATGTAGTGGTTAATGCACATTTTCCTTGTGGTCACAAATTTAAAAAAAATAAAAAATACGCACACATACATTAAATTATTTACTTTTATGTGCCATCTTTACTGCAAAATTCTTGCTCGAAATATTTGAAAAAAAGTTTAAAATACATTGATTTAAATATATATATTTTTTTAAACTAAACTTGACTGAAATTCCCACTGACTGAAAATCTAGTAATTAGATTTTTATTTTATTTTTATTTTTTTTTACAAATCTTAAATGAATCATGTTTGGAATAAAGTAATATAAATTATACAATTTATTTTTTTAACCTCTTCAAAATTCAAAAATTAAACCTGACTGACATTCCCACTGCCTGAAATGCTGACGATTTTCTTTTACAAATTTGAAGGGGAAAAAAAAAAAAAACCTCTTAAGACATTTAATAATGAACGGATTTATTGAAAAAAGAAATTGTTGCTTGAAAACGGCAACACCATCGAATCGTTTCGCACCGGACCACCAGGAAATGCGGATGAATGACTGGCGGCAGCATGCTAACAGAAGGAAAGAAGCCCTCACGGCTGCCTCCCAACATGCCTGTTGAGAAACAGGCAGCAAGTTGAAGCAGTTTGTAATCAGGCAAAACGCACGCGCGCAACGACAGCTCGGCTCGCCGCTGATAAATTCCTATCGCTCATTTGCATACCGTGGAAGCTCCCGTTTAATCACCGCCTCTAATCCCTGACGGTATTAATGATTTTTTTTTTTTTTTCTTAGGCAGCCTCCTCCTCCTTCCTCTCCTTCCTCTTCTTCTTCTTCTTCTTCTTCCTCCTCGTCGGTATCATGTTTGCTAATTCCAAAGTGATCATCTTACTTGTGTGCGCACCGTTTAACCCCCCTCCCCCCCACCTTCTTTTTTTTTTTTTTTTTGTACGGTGGCATAATGGCCGAGTGGAGAACTTGTGTTATCCTACTCGGGCACATAATTAGAACGACAAATGGCTCTGAATGGGACTCACAAAGAAGAGATTCCTTCTTCTTCTTTGATTTCTTTCTTGGAGAGTTTTGGATGCCAATTAAAACAACACAATGAAATTTCCCCTGCGCTTAAGCCTCAAACACGTGACTAATAGCAGGTAGTGGTGGATTGGTCGACACAAATGTTAAGAGATTTGATTTGCAACTCTTAAATTCAAATTAAAGTAATCAAAGTATTTTTATTTATTTGTATTTACATCTATTTGCTAGCATTGAAAACGTCAAAATATTTTAAAAAAAAAAGGCAAGTCTTTTTTTTTTTTTTTTTTTTTTTTTTTTTCTTTTTGGGGTGTTTCCTAAATTTTCTCAGGGATTGATATTTAGTGATGATATATAGAGCGATATGATACAGTAAATGTGAAACGTTCATTTTTAAGTTTTATTCTTAATTCTATTCAAATCTACAAATTTTTATGCAAATAATTTAAATTATTTTTAAACTTTTAAAAAAAAATATTCTTTTTTTTTAATCTATTTTATACAATATATTTTATCATAATTGTCAAAGTTAAAAAAAAAATTACATTTTGTGTTCTAGGTCTCTAGAATCCACGTTGGCACACCAAATCTCCACCGACACATTATAGATATATGTAATAATATATCTTACATATTATTAAAAAGACAAAAAAGAGAGGGAGAAAAAATATGTAATATTTAACATGCCATTCCCATTTTGCAAACTGGAATCCTGCTTCTGACACCAAATCCCTATTCTCAAGCCTTCTAGTAATAATACATCTTACTAAAATGCAATATTTTCACTAAAATAATGACATGAATGAGACCTCCATTTTGTTTCCCATATCACTGGAATCCCTCTTCTGACGCCAATCTTTTGTATCGGATCGTATGCGCTGCAGCAAAAGCATTTTACATGAGAAAATGCACATTTTCCACTAAAAGAATGCACGTTGACATGAGTAAAATTATGAATTGTGTTCTGGATCCCATGTAGTAATGGATTTTTTTTTTTTTAACCAAAAAAAAACAACAATATTTCCACTAAAATAACGAATGTTGATATGGATGAATGAATGAATGTTTTTGCTCCCACCTCCCTGGAACCCATACTCTGACGTCAGATGTGCACGGAAGCATTTTCAAATAGAGCATTCCAGTTTCCATGGATTATGGAATAATCCATCTTCTCACATGAGCGCTCAATACTTTTTTTTTGCTAAAATAATGAATATGGACATGAGCACGAAATGAAACCCCCATTTTGGCTCCCATGTCACTGGAACCCATGTTCTGACGCCAAATCTTCGCTCAAGTGAAATTGACCATGTAATTAAGCGGCTAGTGGCAAAAAAAAAAAAGTCACTTCAAGTTCGAACCGAAACCAAGCACACCCTCCGATTGGAGGACATCAAATAAATATCCGCGTTCGAAGGTCCAATAGCTTGCGTGTAAGCGTCGGATTAGAAATGAAAGGAGGAGGGGTGGGGGGGCGCGGGCGGGCGGGGGTTCACTGAGCAGAATGTCAAGGAGGTGCGACAGTGACAGCTGATTTATACAATTCATTTGGCCCATTACTTTTCATTAAAGATCAAATGCAATGGGTACTTACTTACTAAGAGGCCTTTGGGGAGCTGAATGGCGACGGCGAAGAAAGAAGATTAAACTTTACATTCAGCCCCAAATTTAATTCAGAAGTAATCAATCGCATAATGGGGCCGAGCGACTGTAGGGCCCCGGCGTGATTGAAATTGAAATTACCATATTTTTAATCTTAATTTTCCACACTGTTTATCTGACAGTGTCAATATAAAACACAAACAGATAATGAAACGGCATTATATTGACACTACAATCATCTCTCCAGCAGCCCTGTGTGATTAAACCGCTGGAATGTTTGATTACATTTTGTTGGCTGACATTACAAATGACACGGATGCTTCGCCCAGACTCGCTGCCGGCCGCGAAAATGAGCCCATCCATCACGCCGGGGCTGGCAGCCGCTCCCTCGCCGACTCCATCCGGCACACCCCCGCCCTCACCCGCGCCGTCACGCCGTTTAGCTAGCACCCCCACACCAGCCCTCACCAGTGGGAGGGTGTCGCTCTTTCTCCCGGTGATTCACGACGCCTCGCCGCCGCTAATGATACAAAAGCAACAAAAAAAAAAAAAAAAAGAGGAGGGAGAAAAATGGGCCCGCGGTACGTATCGCCCGCGCAGGCCCGTTCTCGGGGCGTTCCGGAAAGGCGACCATAAAGCTGGCCCACAATGGGGGGGGGGGGGGGGGGCAAGCATCAGATGCCAGGATGACTTTTTAAGAGGCTCATCAATTACCTGCTCATTCAAACAAGTTGAGCCAAAGCCGTAACAAGCAACTTTGTGGACGACTTCCCGTCATTGTGTGCTTGTCTATTGGGCAAAGTGGCCATTAGCATTCAAGGGACGATCAAATTACACAAAAGTGGTGCCTTCAGGTACGAGTTGTTATGTGCTGAGGTTGGATCCCAAAATAAGATTTTAACTATTTATTCACATCGAGAGGCATGGAACAAACTTGACTAGATGAGAAACAATGAGAGTTGCAAAGAGGAACAGAGGTAATAATCCAACAAAAACACATACTTCTCAGACCCGTTTATATAGACAACAAAACAATCTGATTGGCTGTGGCCCGGATAAAGAGATTAAAGATTCCTGACATCACATAGTTTAAGGGGTTAGGGTGAATCATGACTACATTCGGAATTATTAAATTTATCATAAATAGTTCTATGGCACATACATTGCACTTGTCTCTGTTTTGGATTATTTGGATTATCATTAGTCACTCTGATTATTTTTCTTGTGCAGGATGGCGGTTAGCATGCTACTTAAAAAAAAAAAAAAAAAAAAAAAAAAAATCATCCACGTTTGCTTCAACTTCAGTCGGAGAAACTCTGACAGTTTTTCATCCCCCGGAAATAGTTCAAAAATACAAAAACCATCAAAGCACACAGACGTGCGTTTCAAACAATCCCGACAAACGGCGGCAGCAGAGAAGGACTGTTGCAATTGTAGCATCACAAACTTATCAGCTGCCTTGAAGGTCACGCCGATAACACCCTGGGATTGCCGCCTCAGAATTGCATTGTGCTGCGACCTTGAGACCCCCGAAGTTGATCAAAGGCGCGAGTTCACACAGACCGAGGAATCACCGAGGATCAGCCGGGCCGGCCCGGAATCGTCCGCTCGCAAGCCCCTGGAAGACCACACGAGGGACACTTTCACGCGGAGGTCCAGCAAAACTGGCACATCAAAGATGACGTTTTTTTTTTTTTTTTTTTTTTGGTCACCTTTCGCATTTTGTGCCGAACGTAGCCAAGCGGGATGTCGCCGTAATAGACAAAATTCCAATTTGTACATTTTCAGATGATGAAAAAAGGACCAAAGCTGCATCATTGGAAAATGCATCCTTAATATATACACGGGTTGAAGTTGAATTCAAGTCGTGATGTTACTTTCAAGAAATTTTCATTTATTATTTAATTTAATTAAGCAAAAAAAAAAAAAAACTCGGATACTTTCCCACATCCTTGAAGTCAACTTCTACTCCAGTCCTGTAGATGGCAGCAACGCGTGATAGTGTACCACAGCTCGCTCTGCTGGATCGTGCGTTTCCCTGTCCCACTTAGCACCAAATACAAGTCAAGTCAATTGCAAATTGTGGAAATAAATCACCCGACATGTCATTTTTTGATTAACTACAGCTCCCCCTGCTGGATCTTGTGGGTCACTGCCCCATTGGGCCACAATGCAAGCGGACTGTAAACTTGTTAATTGCGAAACAAGAAAACAAATTCCCCAAAATGACGCGTGTTACAATACATCACAGCTCCCTCTGCTGTCACGCGTGGGTCACTGCACCATTTGGCCCCAATGCCTGCGGACTGTAATCGCTAAACGTGAAAACTGATTGTGTTTTGTGTTGACGTTTCACATTTGCTGAGATGATGTTTGTTTTAAACAAAGTCTTCGGAACTAACTTAACAAACTGTAATCAGAACAGTCCATCTGGCCTTGGCGGAGGTAACAAAGCGCAACACACACACACACACACACACACACACACACACACACACACACACACACACACACACACAGAATGTGAGCGTGTGTCACAGCCAAACAGTTTTTGTAATTTCCTAAATGAAGTTGGGGCACATTCAGAGCCGCTTGGCACGACGTGGGAGCAATATGGCGTGGCGAGGGCACAGCGGCGGGGGCGGCGAGGGGGCACGCCGGGTCGAGGATAAACAAAACAAAAACCTTGACGAGGGGAGGGGAGGGTGAACGCGGGAATCGGCGAGGTCTAAACCCCCCCTTGTCGCAGAGAGGGGGCGGCTTGCCAAGTGGAGACCCTGAACTGCGGCGACGCTGCCCGGCTGCCAGCGTCCCCTGAATTATCAAAGGGCGAGGGGGGGGTCCGACGGTCGGAATCCGCCGCTTCGTGCTACCCGGTACCCCTCAGTGACACCCCCGCCCCACCCCTCCAAACCACACCGATGCCCTCGCTTTTATGAAGTGCCTCCCTGACGCCTCCGATAGCGCAATCAGGGCCGCGGCAGGGCCCAGGCAATTTCTCCTCGGCGCTTGTGATAACCTCGCTCGGCGCGGCGGAAGCCAGCAAGCAACAACGGCTCAATTGGAAGAGTGGCGGCATTCTGAAGAGGGCGGCGGGAAAGGTTACGCCTCTGGGCGGGGGACCACTCGTCGGGGATTGAAAAGGGCTCTTTGTCGGCCAACAGGTGGCGTCGCTCCAAAGCCACCGTCCTCTCTTCACCGACTTTTTCTTGTTGTTGTTGTTGTTGTTGTTGTTGTTGAGGGATAAAAAGCACAGGAAGTTCAAAGTTGCTTCCCTTAGTATCTTATAAGGGGCAGCACATCAGCATAAAAGTGCAACATGAATCGATTCTCAAATTAATTGCAACTATTCTGATTAGGGTTGTTTGATACCACTTTTTTTCCAGACTCAACTATTGATTAGCCACAGATACCGAAGAAAGACCTATATATCGCATTTTCCTTAAAATTGCACAAAATTAATGACAATTTTATTGTATTTTTCTAATTTGTAGTCTAAGGCAATGTACACACATAGCCGGGTATTTTTAAAAATGGATTATTTCCCTCCTCCGGGTGCAGAAAAAAAAAAGAAATAATGGCCACACAACCTTGAAGTACGTTCATAGCAATGCCAGATCTTAAGGTGGCAACGGTTCCCCAAATGCTATCCAATCAGAGGACGCTTCCGTCTGGCGACGCCACTTCCACAAGCCTCTAGACGGGAGTAGTTAGCCAAATACTGCTCGTCTTTGACGTCACTTCACCATAGTCTTTTCTTGTTTTAATATTGCTGATTATGGCATTTTTTTTAAAACTTGGTCTGAGGAAATTTTGAGCTAGGATATTTGAGTTTTCTTAAGCTGTAAGCCATAATCGGCAATATTAAAATAATAAAAGGCTCGCAATATTTCAGTTGATTTGTAATGAATCCAGTTTATAAGTTCCTAATCGTAAAGCAGTAGGTTCTTCTTCGGATCAGCAGACAGCGCATCAAACTCGGGAACCTGAATTGCAAAATGTGAACGATTCCGGGAGAATTGGTATGTTAGTCCCGATTAAATCAATTCTCAAGACTTGATCCCCAACCTGAGCCTTGGTGGAGGTCCGTGCCATTGTCGGCCTGAACCAAGTGCTGTATAATTGAAAAGACAGAATTTTTGGCTAGTGTACGCCGACGCTCGCCACAATGCAGCGAGTAAATAGTCGTTGTAAGCACATATTTAGATGTTAATGTAAGCCGCCATCTGGGAGGGAAGGGTGGTGGGGGGGGGCGATTATGTGACACGCTCGTAAATCTGAACTCTTCATCTCCAATTGCAAGCTCAAGTTTATTACCCTCAATAAAAGCCTTGATTTGTTGTGCTCTCAAGTGTTTGCTTGATAAGGTCGGAACGCCGCCATCGCTTTACCCCTCCTCGAGCCCCCCCACCACCCCCACCACGCCTCACACCCCCGCCACCAATGCAGTGAACCGGCACGTCAAATGAAATTAAAGCTGTCATCAGCACTGAACGGGCCGCTCGTGATCACTTTTTTTTTTTTTTTTTTTTTTTTTTTGGGTCACGGCCGTTTAGCGTAGCCCATCTGTCGAGGGGGACCTGCTTCCGACAAGTACCGGCCTGTAACACCACAAACGAACATGGCCCACTTCCTCTTCTATTTCGCACTTTTTGGTGAATCCAGGTATGATGGACGGGATTCACCTGAGACCTGTTGAATGTCCAGAGGATCTTACACGGACGCTGGAGTTGTATTAAAGCATGCAAAAATATTAGCTTCATCTCGAGTGCAATTACAAATTACTTTTAGTTTACTTAAAAAAATATATATATATAATAAAATAAAAATAAATACATTTAAATTTAATAAAATAAATGTATAATTTTTAAAATTCACCCCCCTCAAAAAAAATAAAATAAATAACAGGGTTATTTTTGAGTATACATTGGTAAAAAGGACAAAATAAATGTCAGTCTTTGCCTGTTGCAGTATTTGTCGTACATTTCATGACAATAAATTCAACATAACAGCTAACATGTCACCTGCTTCATTTGATCAAAATAGAGCCCCGCCCACTGTTCCCCTTGGCCCACTGGGAGACGCGTGGGGGGGGCCCCGTTTTTTTTTTTTTTTTTGTCTGAGCGGCGTGGTGGTGGTGGTGGTGGTGGGAGAGGTCCCTCTTGGGGGACCCGGCAGAGGTTAATGATCATCTCGCCATCTCTGCTTGAATAAATAAACGCATAAATCTCTCTTTAGCATCAAGCACCAGTTGCTAATGGGTGTTTTGTTAACCTCCCCCTCCCCCTGTGCTGCCTGAAAGGGGGAAGTGGGGGGGGGGGGGTGTTTGTGTGTGGTTGAGACACTGATGAGTTTACACACACAATAATGTTTTTTTGTCAGGGGAGATTTATAGGTTTTCTGGATGATGAAGGGGGGGGTGTCACATCAGAACTGAGAACTGGTGCCGCGAGCTGCATTTTTTTGTGTTTACGGCCCTGCTGATTGTTAAAAAAACAAAAAAAAAACGCAAGGGTGGGGAGGGGGACAGCGGGGGTCTGTCATGTATGGACAACGTCTGGTCTCTTTTCTCTCATCTGGCTTAGTGTCCTCAACCCAAATAAATGTAATACTAATACTAAAATGATCAATTATAACAGCATCATAATAAGCTTGAATATGTACCACATATTGTCATGTTACATTTTTAATATTTAAGATTACGATCATGTTATTTTCAGCAATCTTTTTCAAGATTACTTTAATTCAGTGGAATATCAGCTTAAAATGTTTTTTCCAGTTTTAACCAATATCATTACATAATTTAAATGGTAGCATTTATTTGTTGTTTTTATATGTATATTTTATTCAATATTGTTGCATATTTGAATCAAGCAGCATGATTTGAGTTAAAAAAAAAAATGTAAGCGTTTTTATTGTGCTTTCAATTCTGCGCCAGCAACTTTACAGTTGTCACATAAAAAAATACATTAAAAAAAATCCAATATTTTCAAAATGTCAACCATGCTACTAGAGTGCAAATTTGACTCAAACCAACCTATAAGTTCTTTCACCGTTGGCACTAAACAAGAAGTAATTACCTTCAGCGAAGTCAATCGACTAATCAATGAAGCATTCACAACTAATTAGGACACTCATTTAAGTCAAATGTAAAGTGAGATCAAGGTGGAGTGCATTTACTTCAGACAAAATTGGCCTGTTGTTGTTGTTGTTGTTGATGGCCGTACTTTTATTCAAACATTTGTTTTCTGTAAACACGTCTTCAGCTTTAGTTCGAGAAACGGAGAACAGAATGTCAAATATATATCAGACATCTAATTATGATACGTATGTCAAAAATGTATTTCTAACATGAAAATTTAATTTAATATTGCTAAACTAAATTATTTTGTCATAATAAAGACTTTTGAAATAAATGCCATTAATTTCTTATTTTCCTTATAAATATATTAAGTTGTATATATTTAAAAATCATTTTTAAAATAAATAGTTTGATATAAAATTGAAGAAATTAATTATTTCAACCATTGTCATTACATAAAAATTATTTGTAATACCCTGCGAACTTTGTGAGGAATTAAGCAGATCAGAAAATGGATGGATGATTTATAATACATTTTAAATGAATATTTTAAATTCTTCTAAATTACAGTTCCTTGTAAATTAGAAAATACAGTAAAAAAAAATTATTGAAAAAGTTTCATTAAATTAGTTTTTAAATTCAATTCTATTAAATTTGTAGTCAATAATTCATATTTAAAATGAATTAAAATGAATGTTTTTGTAATGACATTTTTCAATGCAAAATAAAATGCAATGAAATTTTAATAAAAATGATTTTCAATTACATTTTAAAACATAATTTAAGTAGCCTTTTTTTAAATAAATTATATTTTTAATAAATTATATTTAGTCAAATTTTATTTAATAAATTCAACAAAAAAAACATTGATGCCAATGTTTTTATGTATTTACATTGGAACACATTTGCTTCAGAATAAAAGTTACACCAAAGAAATTAATCTAAAATCGTTTCTGATGATGATGATGATGATGATGAATATTACAGTATTGCGATGTTTGTGTTTGCAAACGCACGCTTTCGACTCGTCCTCTGCGGGAAGAAAGCGCCTTTTCCTTCATCTTTATTTCAAGGTGAAAACGGAAGAGAGCAGATTATAGATGAAATCGCAAATGTGTTGACTTTATTTATTTCACAAAAAAAAATGGCAGCCACCACAACAAAGCCAATAAATAAATAGTCATTACCACAGCTTATAGAACACAGGCGCCGATTTGCTCTTTTATCCTGCCACAACAAAAAAAGAGGAGGAAGACAGAGGAGGAGGAGGAAGGAGGAGGAGGTGGAAGAAATAACAAAAAAGGAGAGAATATTGCACCCAGGCTTGCTTTTTTTTTCTTTCTTTCTTTCTCTCTTGAAAATGCTGCATTAGGTCTTTTTTTTTTCTTTCCTCGCAGTCACTTTTCATAGTTCAAAGCTGGCAGTTCAATAAATAACTGCAACCGGCACATCTCTGTTCTCGCGCAAAGAAATCAATGTTAATCCTATTACCGCCAGTTATCACCTCGCCCAGAAACGTGAGGGGAAGAGAAGAAGAAGAAGAAGAAGAAGGAGGGGAAAAAAAACTGAGATGTCAAAGCGGGCGAGAGAGGCAGACTGTGTGTGAGAGAGAGAGAGTCACCCTTCATTCACTTTCAAACACACTTTTGATAATTTACTTCTGTGGCAGAAGAAGCAAGGAAGGTGCGAGTGTGCACGTGTGTGTGTGTGCGCGTGCGCGCGCGTGTGGCGACTGATGTATTCGCACATAATGCCGGGATCAGACCTTGCTGGTGTAAGCAAGATGTTTGAGGCATAAAAACATTTTTTTTTTTTTTTTTAAAAAGGAAGAAAAATATTCCCATTGGAAAATCTTTGCCCTTCATTTTAGCCTCCCTGGCGATACCGCCCCCACCCCCACCCCACCCCCAAGGTGATGGGTGTCTCTCGGTCCTTACACAGAAAGTGTTCATTCCAAAAGCGGACTTTAAAAGGAGGTCAAGTGAGTACGGTTTGCGTGACCCCGGTGTCGGGGGGGGTCCTTGAACGCGTTACAGTTGCGCTTGAACTATAGCACGGCATGTCAGCGAGCCTCCAGGCCAGCAGGTGGCGGCGGCGGCTTAAGGTTGCCACTCGAAAGTGGTGACGCTTAACATGCAAATGATACTTTGCTCTTCAAGTAATACTCTCACGGAAAATTTTAAAATGTAGTAGGCCCAAGAGTTTATCAGAAACGAAGCAAAGATTTTATTCTGTTTTTATGGTTTTAGTCAAATATGGTTAAAAATCAGTGCTGGCTATGTAGCTGCTAAGGTTATGGGTGGGTTTCATTGAAACATTTTCAATCAAATTTTGGTTTTTCAATGAACAATTTAGTAGATTATGGTACGCTTAAAATCTGAAATACATACGATCTAAAAATATTTGAGTCAAAAATAGCTCAAATTTGGGTCAGTTTGACCCAACTTTTTTGGAGTTTTGTACAAAATAACGAGACTTTTTTGGGGGGTTGTCTTTTGTTCAAAATGACCCTTTTTTGTGGTTTATTTAAAAAAAAAAAAGGCCATCAGGTGGCAGCAGAGTATAAAAGATCAACCAGGGCCATATTGCAACAAGCTTTTTTTCCCCAGTGTTTTCAACAGGTTTGTGAAAAATGTGGAAACTTGGATATATTGTAATGCTAATTGCTGCAAAACAGAAACGGATATAAATATACTTTTTTTTTTTTTTTCTGATGGAAAAAAAAGAGAATGATCAGAATGATCAAAAACACTTATATGATTTTTCTTTAATTAATTTACATTAACTTTGAAACTAAGTAGTGGAGGAGTGCATTGTCACAATGGGAAAGTGGTTATTGCGAACAAAACTAAAAAAAAATAAAAATTACTCACAGCCTTTGAAGTTTCCCGACAGACGCTTAAAGTTAGTTTTGTGACACTAGTGCCACCTAGTGGCGTTTTGTCGCCAATGACTCGAGTAGGATTGTGCAAAACGAGTGTTTGGAAGACCGAGCTGACCCTCCCGGAGTGACGACTTGATGTTGAATGTCAACGCGAGATACAAGATGGCGGATTGTGTTGCACACAATGCGAGTAAAAAAGTGTGCGTTGGCGCACAAAGCGTCAGCTTAGACGTCGGCGTCACTGTCACCAGAAAGCCGGCGGATTAAGTCTTCTCCCGTTGTTCTCGTGCGTATTGTTCCGCCGCACAAATAATTACACGGGAATCTCGTCAAAGCCAATTCAACTCTTGCCGGCTTCATTTTTTATTTTTTTTTTTACCTCCGCCAAGTGCAAAAGCACACATGCAAGATGTTTTGTTTCGATTGTCCTTTGTTACTGAGCAGGATTACACAACAACTACACAAGGCGCCAAAGAAGTACACGTTACAATTTGGTGACGATAAAGACGTTTATTTTCACTTTTTCATCCTTTCTGAGTGGGGTTTCTTTCAAACTGTAACACTGTAACACCGTGACACTAAACCCTTATGCCCCGCCCCAATCATTAACCCCAACTGTCCCCCGATGGCAGTTCAGCGCCTGTTTGGGAAGCTTCATGACAGTCTCATCGCTCCAATATGGAGTAAAACAGGATCCGTTTTGACAAGCCACGCCGATGAAAAGTCATGAACTCTTAGAGCAGGCACAAAGTCTACCCAGTGGGTTGCACTGCAGCATCAACAAGAGCCTAATTCTGCAGATGCTTTTGAAATTTGGTAAACCTTTTGCCCGTACAGACTTTGGTTGTCGAGCATCATAATCTTGAAGCTTTTGTGCGAACGCCTGCTCTAGGAGTTCTGCGTTTTCATCAGCGGAGGCTGGGGCATGCTTTCCGTTGTGTGGTTTGTCAAATTTAGATCCTATTTTGTGATATTTGCTATAGATCGTATAAATTGTAATCCACATAGGAGTTTTGTGATGACCATCAAGCTGGTGCTGAAACATCTTGCGCCAGGTAGCAATTTTGCAAGACTGATCCAATATCGGTTGGTGACTAGGGAAGAAGTCACGATATCGTGATATCAAAACTGCCACAATATCGTCGTCGTCATGTTCACAATATTTAAAAGGAACACATCTGTTAAAAAAGTCAGGTTGATTCCCATTTGTGCAGTTCTAGCACCCTCTAGTGGCTAGTTTATTAGTGCAATTTAATTTTCATTAGGGATGTTTTGGCCTTCTATGTTAAAAATCTATGATAATTGTCAGATGAAGGGGAACCTTTTTTGCTTGTGAAGCGATTATGTATGATAATGTATAGTGATATTTAGGACGCTTGTTGTGGCACTTGCAATTCCCTGTTATATTGTATCACAGTATTGTTGTTGGCAAAATATTGCAATAGCAAACAAAACTGTCTCATCCATCTTAAATCCGACATACACAAAATTAACATATGGACGTAAAACGAAATCCATTTGCGTTTTTATTTTTTTGTTTTGTTTTTTAATTTAAACCTTGCTTTTTTTTAAAGTATATATTTACTTCCAATCCTGTAACCACTATTACAAAAATAATATGAATTACATTATGATTCTACCATATCAAGTTGAAAGGTCCTTCGCCTTTAACATTTCATCCTTGCAAAGGTTTTATTGTGACAAAAAAATGCATGAGGGGACTTGGTGACCTTGACTCCACTGACTTTGCATGATGTTTTTTTTTTTTTTTTTTTCTTCCTCCTATTGCTTGACTTGACCTCATTCTCTAATAATAAATTAGACGGCGACAGCAGCGTTTTAACATGTAAAATAGCGGTGCCATGCTAAATAATGAGGCAGGCCAGAATTACGGCTCAGGCTCTAGGGGCATTCCCAGGCCTCTGAGCAGCCCGGACCTTCTCTCCAAGCGGGGGGGAGGGCAGTTTTGACTCTGAATATGAAACTAGAGAATAGAATTTCTGTAGGAATTGTGTGTGAATGCTAATGAGCTGACTCTGATGACCTGAAATGTTCTATAATTAAATGAAATGTAGGCAATTTCTATGCTCTTAGGAATGTGCTAATATATGTTATATAGCAAGAAGGTCAAGAAATGCGGAAGGTTCAGATACATTTAGAAAATATCTCCCTTTAGTTTGGAAATTTGGTCATGTAAAATGTAGAATACTGAAAAATGTGTGACTATTGTAATTAACTATTGTGTAAAAAAAGAAAAAAAAGAAAAAAGAAAAAAGAAAAAATGTCCAGTAGATGTATTGAAGGAACAGAACGATTTCAAGACAGAATGGTTTGAATTTGTTAAAAGATGTGGAAGGATTGGATAAATTTTAAAAAATGCCTCCATTACTTTGGAAATGTTGTCATGGAAACTAGAATGCTGAAAATTGTGGGAATTCTAGAAATTTGAAAAAAAAGTTCCAAAGATGTTTTCAATGAGCTCAACAGTTTCAAGTTGGATAATTTTGAATCAAGCACGAGATGTGGACGCATTAGGTACATTTGTAAGATGCTGCCAAATGTTTGTATTTTTTATTTGTCCTGGAAAGTGTTACTTAAAAATGTGCAAATATGATCTGAAGTTAATGTTGGAATGGATTTAATCGGTTCCTGAATGAAAATGGTTGGAAAAGTGGGAATTTGGTAAATGTTGCCCATACTTTTTCTTGGTTGTTAAATATTTATACGTCGGTATAGTTTGAATCAGTTTGAGAAATGTGGCTATCATAGAACGACAAATTCTCTTCAGCCTTGACACAATGAATGTAGCGCGTGACAATGTTTTTGCGGCGCCCAACTCATGTTTTTGACCGGTGACAAACACTGGCAGCTTTTATCCATGCTGGAAAATTGTTGTTTTTACGACTCCCTGGTGGCATGCGAGCCGCTTCCGGGCCGTTGTGTTTGTTTTGATTGAAGTGGGTCATTTGAGGCGTAATGGCGGCATCATCTCGCGCCGGTTTGGGCGCCTTTTTTTTGGTGGGGGGGCTGGCTGGCGGGGGTGTGACTGATGGCGGCGATAAAGACGCGACCGACTCGGGATGGGTCGCACAATGACTTTGTCTGCGTTTTTGAGCAACAGGGTGAAAACACTCGCAACGCAACCTTGAAGCTCGCTGGTGAACTCGGCAGTTTTACGGTCGCCGGACAGATTTACCAGCCGAGTTTGTTTGCAGGAAAAATTGCTTGTAAAGCTGCTTTACAACCCGCCCGCCATGCTTTTTTTGTCCAGAGGGGGATTAGGTGATGAGCGCTGTGCGTCCTTCAGGTGACTGGGCGCCTGCATGGCGGTTTATGGCCTCCTTTCTGCAGTGACTGATGAGCATCGCTGTGGCTCTTTTCTTTAAAAAAAAAAAAAAAAAAAGAAAAAAAAAAAAAAGAATGCGGCTTCCTTTCTCTAAAAACTACTTCTGCTATGAGCAGCAGCATAAAAGGTGCTTTGGGATTTGTTACTTCTGTCAAGGACAAATGCATGGATGTCTCCTATGCAGTTTTGTTAGTTGTTGAGCAATTAATTTGGTTGACTTTCTCCATTCAATTGTTTTTCAAGTCTAACCCCAACATGACGCGCAAATTTATTTTGCCCTAATGTTAACTTCTGAAACCCAAACCTTAACCATGCCATTAACCGTCAAACCCCAACCAGTGTAACTCAAACCCAAGTCTGAACCCCGAAATCGTACGCTAACCACTCTAAGCGGAGCTACCTTTATCTCATAATACAAAACCAAAATTTGACCCTCATCCCAAATTCAAACTCCTATCTAAACACTCTCTTGGTCCGAGACAAATGAAGCCCAACCCTAAACCGAAACCCACCCCTACCCGAGTTCCTAACTTTAACTCCTAACACGATCATAACCTTCAACCATATACTGATTGTAATCCCTAACCCACGATCCCTACCATACCCTCTTAACGCTACCCTTAGATAACTCCAACTCCAATCCCACTACGTGAGCTCCTACCTTTTAACCCCTAACCTTACGGTAAGTCCTAACCAAAACGTACTACCCTTACCCCAACCTAGGCAGGTGTAGCCCTAATCTATACCTCTACAAGGACTCTCTAACCACATGCCGACCCAAACCACTCTGACCTTACCTAACCTTACTTTACAGCTGCCATAACCCTATGCCTAGCTACCCAAACCCATATCCCCTAAGCATATCTTAACTACCAAAACCATAACTCCTATACCCTATCCTAGCCACTTTAATCCTAACACCAAACCATAGCCACTTACCTAGATCTTAATCGCCTATCCCAGTCTTTTTGCATGAACATATTTTCATGTTTCTGGCCAAAATTGGAGAAGAAAAGTCAGTGTGGATAGAAATGAAAGCACCTTTTGCAATCTTTCATCTAAACTTGATTAATTTCCACACTTTATTCACAATGTTTAAATATTTAAAAATATCTGTCTATGGTTTCCTCCGGAATTTAAAGTTGGTTATGTGTCGTCACTACGCAAACGGGTTAAAGCGCCACAAAAAAAAAGCAGTATTTTATGTACTTCAACAAGGTCGTTGAAGCGATGAAGTAGGAATGTCATTCTTTGACCTTTTTTTTTTTTTTTCCCAAGCAGAAGGGTCTCGCCTCAAACTTGGCTAGTCTCGCAGTTTAATTTGGACACGGCATTCAAAGTGATGACTGTATCTTGGGTCGCGTGCAGTTCAATTGCGTTTAATTCGGCGACGGCGTGAACGGAAGCCGAAAGCCGGGCGGTCTTTGAGAGAAGGTGCGCCGCCGTTGAATGAAGGAGCTATTTGGCCATTAACACAGCTCATCGCTCGCATTCAGCTCGGCGCAACGCGTCCGGTTAACAATCGGCGGCGGGGAGAAAAGGACGGAACCTTCAGAATGCACCGATCTCACCTCGCTTTAGGCGGCCCTGCGTGAAATTAAATAAGCGTGGATGTTTTCTTCTCAAAGGACGAATGAAAGCGCTAATGTGAGAGTGCACGGGGGGCCTCCCAAGTAAAGATAAACGAGGCGAGAATGAGGAAGATCTAATATAATTGCGCGTCACACAGAGACCTTGGCTATTTTGTTTCTGAATGGCGAGTCCACATGAATGGCCGCTATTCAGCGTGCTGGCTTTTATCTCCAGAAAGGATTTAATTGATTTTTTACAAGGCGGCTTTTCAGAATGGTGCGCCCTCACTTTATTCCTAATTGTCCGGTGAAAGGAGGCGGCGTTCGAGGCCTCCTGCGCTGTGTCAAGTTCACGGCGGCACAGACGGCACAAGTGGCCGGTCGGGATGCGGTCGTCTTTGTGGCTAATTTCAATGACGTCAGGACAAAGTGGTCACATTAACTTGCGAGGACTGCGTGTCAGTCCAGGTTTTATCCAACAATCACATTGCTAAAAAGTGATCCTGTTGACTGTTTTAACCAAACAGATCTTCCTGACTCCGGTGTTCTGGCATGAGCTAACAACTACCCATATCTCAAACACCAAACCCTCGAACCCCATCCATTGACCTCCCTACACAAACCCTAACCTCCACACTTTACAATTAGCACCCTCACCTCTCAACCCACCAACACTAGCACCTTAATCTACACTAAACACTCTAACCCCGAACCTACTTAACTCAACCCTGACCACCCTAACCCTAATCGCCTAACACTCAAATGGGAGTTTGAAATTTTGAAAAATTGCCATACTGTCAATGTAAACATGACAGTAATAGATTCATGCAATGGTCTGGGGTGGTGGAGGTTTAGGGGATCTTCCCCCCGGCCCATCTTGTACTTCTAATTTGAGTTTTACAGAACCAGCAAGTCTGACCAACAAAGTGTCAATCATATACTCGCTCTGACTTGTTGTATCCTTGGGCTTGAAGAGCTTTTCTGAAATGTGGATATCTGCTTCAGGTTAGCAACAAGTTCATAAAAACTGGCCAGATGGTCAGACTAAATAGGAGCAAGTGAACATAGAAGCCGTCTTTCAAAGATGGAGGTTTGTTAACGAAAACTAAATAAAAATATTTTCGTCATCACATTTTTCACCGGACTAAGATTAGGCTACACTAGATTAGATTAATAAACAATAATTGGGACTAAATCAGTATGCATTTTCATCGACTAATAAAGACGAGATGGAAATTTAGCTCACTTAATAATGACTGTCGACATTTTAGTTCACCAACAAAGACGAGATGAAAATTATGATTTTGCACAATCCTGTCTCTGCTAATCTGTTAGGAACACACGGACACACACCTTTTCAAGTCTGCCGCTAGCTGCTAGTGCAGCGTAACATTTAATGCAACAGCTATAGGCTAACGTTCAAATAATGTTAATCTGACCGCTAACTAATGCTAGCTAACTTGCTAGCTTGTAGTTGTTATTGTGCTTGTAGCCGTTTTAAATCAAAAAGATGACAAAGTTTGATGTGACGTAGTTTTTTTATTAGATAGAAATGTTCAAAATGATCAAAAAATGATTGTCCTGACTAAAAGTAGACTAAAATGTTGACAGTTTCTGTTGACTAAAATTAGACGAATAAAATTGTTTTTCCTTGGACTAAAATAATCAACTTATAGTCGACTAAAAGGTGACTAAATAAAAACGGGAAGAGGTTGACTAACTATGATAAAAACTGACAAGTGTTATTGAACTTGGACAAAAACAGACTAAATTTCAAAATGGCGGAATTAGCAATAATACTGTCCGAGAGCTAAGTTTATATGGCTCAGGATGTGGGACGTAGCTTTGGTCAAAGACTCAAGTGGGGAGGGACAAGTGAAGTAAGATTTCGAGTGACATCTTGGTCGCAGTTTTTGAAACGGCACACGACTCCTGCAAAACGTTATCATAATTGCCTGGTGAAAGGAGATGTCCTGCGAGGTCAGTGGCTCATCAAGTGTCACGCCGTCCGCGTATCAGAGGGCAACTCTGAAGCCAACACGGCTAATTCAAACGACGGTCATTTGTGGCAGTCAGGCCAGAGTGGGCCCCGGTGTCACATTTAACTCCCCAAATAACCGCGTTTAAGTCCGGCGCTAATCCGCCCGCGTTCATGTCGCCCGGCCGAGCTGCCTCCTATCAGCGGCGGCTTCAACAGACTTACGGCATCAGGACGCTAATAAGCACTTAGCGCACAGATAGGCCGCTAATATCTGCTGGTCCAGGTAGTCGGGAGTTTAAGCTATAAAAATGTCATTTTACTGGTGTAATCCCGTCGATTAGTCAGAGGTTTTAGGGGTCTACTTGTCGCAGCAGACAAATTAAACATGTTCACACGCCGCATGACTTTATTAGGGAATCAAACATTTGGACGGCCTTTGAACTGCAGATCATTCGGTTTTATTTCTTTTTTTTCCCCCTCTCTCCCTAAACAGATGACATTGACTTGCAAAAGCAGTGTAATATGCAAATACATGGATATGAGTTTAGAATTTGATTCATCACGAAGTCGAAGAAGATAAACACACTACTAAATTTTACATTCAAAAAAGAGCCAATCCAAGTAGTAAATTGAGGAATAATAATCGGAAGAATCCTTCCATTTACGATGCTAACCCTTTTTCTGTTCAACAGATGATGAATTAACAGCATGACAGTCAGACTAAGGGACTATCCAACAAACAAACTGCATACCAAACCAACTAACAGCTTGACAGATCAAGTTAACTGTATACAACAACTGTTAGGAATCCAACTAACAGAATAATTAAATAACAAAAGGATTAACTGGCTCCCTGTCTACCTGACTGATAGACTAGCTAAGAAATTCAAAAACTGTCACTAAAAACAAACACTCTTGCAGGGTTTTTTTTTTCTTACACTTACACTTCATACATGTAGGTGGAGCCTGTGAGCAATCATTTTGTCTTGAGCGTTCTCGAAAAATAAGAACCGCTGATCTTAAATGTGCTGACTAAAGAAAAGCAGACAAATACATTGCGTCCAGTTAGCCATCTCTCGGGACAATTCATCCAAATAGCTCCTTGGGTAACTGTAACAGATTAAATGTAGCACATTGCTACCTACCAATTCTTCCTTGGAGCTCTCGTGGCAAATTTTATGTGACATTGCCTTGAAAGCGTATATATGTCATTTAAAAGCTGTGTGACATGGACTACATATTATTTACCGTCCCAGCCGGGTTTGTGCCAGCGGCTGATAGCTTCCCACATTGCACGTCCTGCTTTCACCGCTTAAGTGCCACTAATAAGCGGCGACGGTAAGTTTGCACCGGGACGGAACGGAGGGGAAAAATGTGAAGTGGCAGAAGGTGGTTAGGGTGCAGGGTTTGTGTCCAGATAAACGTGGAAACCACCTCGTCTTTGGACGGACAGTTGGAGAGTTTATATTATATTTATTTTGTATTTTATTCTTCTTCTTTTTTTATCACTGTAAGGGCCTCACAATGGTCGCAACTCAATTCCTCCTCCACCTCCTCTGCGGGTCCTCCCTATGTTTATCAAGGTTTGGAGGTGTGGGGGTAAGCGGGTGCGGTGGGGGGTTGGTTGGTACTGTATTTTGATGTCAATAAGCAATTTTTCCTGCCTGGTCTCCTGCCTGACCCCTTTAATCCATCAATATATTATTAGAGATAAAGTTTGGCGGACGCCTGCTGCAGTCACAAGATAAATGACATCTCTGAAGTCGCGCATTAAAGACGAGATTAAGGCCCCGGCGACTGTGTCTTGGCCGCTCATCCGGGCGCCTGTGTGCGACCCATCACGCTAAGTGACAAGAAAGAAAAATAATGAAGTGAGGCAGAAGAAGCAAAGAGATATTTCTTTCACACGCGCAGCCGGCGTCTGTCTTGAGCGCCGGATTAGGACGCATTAGACGGCCGGCGAGAGGAGAAGGCGGCGAGGGAGCGTGGACGTTTGTCTCGTCTCAAAGACCGCAAGACAATTTGGGCTCTTTCGGTTTTTGTCTGCAACAATGACTCTTTCGTTTTGTTTCTTTTTTATCCTCAGCTTTGTTTCGAGTACACTGTAGACTTTTTATACTGCGTTACAAAGTGAGGGAGTGTCTGGAAGTGTCTGACAAAAGCTTCGTAACTCTGGAACAGAGATTGACAAACTGGTGGAGTTGGTATATAAATTACAAAAGGTTAAGTATCAGTATCTCCTCGAAAACCAGAGGCGGCCAAATTTGCTGGTCCGTCATTCGAATTGTCAGCACACTTCCGTCATCGGCATCTGTCGTTTTTTTTTCAAGTCGAACCAAACCATAATCGTCAGTCTGTCATTTTATTTTAACTACGCTTCCATCATCACTTTGTCACAGACCGGCAGAGGCGGCCATTCCGTCATTCTTTAAGCGTCAAGAAAACGGGCGTCCGTCAGTGACGGACTGAAACGTCCGTCTGCACTTAACCTGGTTATGACGAAAACGCACTCCCGTCACTGCAGCCGGCCTCGCTTCATACAGATGTCCTCTTGCGTCTCTCAGCTGTTTTCAAAGTAGATGGTCAGCTCGGTGGAGCTACGACGATGAATGGCCGAATCCGAAGCTCACTACAAGAAGCTAGCTACAAGCTACAAACACTCGAAGTGCGCATGCGCAGCTAGGAACGAGCACGCACGACGTCGTTACGCAGATTGATTGACAGGGTCGAGAAACGATCATTAAGCTGATCCACCCGGAAGACGCAGCGACAAAAAAATACTTGAATCCACCTTTAAGGTAGCTATTTAGTCACTTGTTTGTCAATGGTAGCTAGTAAGTTGTTGAGTTTGTTGGTTAGTCAGGGAAACTGTTAGTCCTCGGTCAGTTACTGAGCTATTCTGCAGTTGGATATTCAGTACTGCGATTGGCTGGGAACCAGTTCAGGGTGTACCCCGCCTACTGCCGGAAGCGGGTTGAGAGATGCTCCAGCACCCTCGCGAGCCTTGTGAGGAGTAAGCAGTTAAGAAAATGGATGGATGGATATTCAGTCACTTACAGTTATCAGGATTCCACCAAGATTTCTTGTCAGGAAAGAACCGTTCTTTTTGGTGCTGAATGATTTGAAATTGGAACTGTGTAAGGTTGACTTCTTGGTTTAAAGATTTTCTTGCATGGACTCACAATTGAGGAGCTAAGGGTTGCAATCTTGGTTACTTCTCCAGGAACGCTAGATCAATTGAAGACTCTTGATCGGTTTGTCTGTCACTGCCCTGCGATAGACTTGCCAACCAATCGGGCTTCTCCAGGACAGTCCGCAATTCATAAACGGGAGAGTTCAACCTGAAAGCTCAGATTTAGTTTCATTGAAGCCCCCTGTTGAAAAGGTCAAAGATCTTGAAGTTATTAATATTCTCAAAAGGGGATCAAAGCTTTGGTGTAAACATCCAAACTGAGCATCCGGCCTGAATTCTTCCATTCACACGTTTTTATGTACCGATGACAAAAAAAAGACATTTCCCCGCGGGAGAGGCTAACAAAGAAACTTTTGGAGAGTTTGTTGCTGGCTCTTCCAACCGGGTTTCTATTTGCACAAGGAAATGCTTCGGGAAAAGGTATGAAATCCCGTTAAGTGTGCCGCTTTTTAACTTTTTTTGAAACTCTCACACACACAACGTGTGCATTGTGCGTCTAAAAGCAGCCAACACCTTGACCGCACTCCCAATTCCTGGCGCGCCAACTGCCGGAAAAGTCCTTAATTACCACCATGGCACTTCTTACGATGGGTTGCGATAAAGCGGCAGGCTTACACGTATCCCCCCCCCCCCCCCCCTTTTTCCCCTCCTTCATCTTTTTGCGTGAAAACCCGCGTTTGGAGTCGGCCGCAATCCCAAATCGAGTCAATTCTCACCCTTTCACAGCCTCCAACATGAATGCACTTTACTATTACAAGATAAAGCTACAGGGACGTATTACGGCCCCGGCATATCTCACTGGGCCTTAATAGCACAGAGTCAGCATTCAATAAAAGACATTTGCAAGCAGGCATTTCTCACAACAACAACACTTGTGGCCGAGATTTAAACGCCGCTAAATTAGGAGTCGCTCCCCGCTGCAAAGGTGCCGGCTAAGCAGCGCCGCGCTTACTTTCCAGAGTTGTTTATGACGGAGTGGGTGGCGGGCGGGGGGCGCTTTTGCAAGGGGAGCACTTTGCGAGCGCTCAGCTTCCGACGACGGCGTCCGGCGACAATCAGCGCGCATAACTCACGTCGGCCTCGCCGGCTGCCGCTTTGCGGGTGGGGGGGGCGCGACGCGGCGGCCATGAATAGCGATGGCGGGCCGATGAATCACGCGGCGGCGCTTTTGCTGACGCTCAGGTTCGCGGCGGCGGCGGGAAGTTGCACAAGCAAACGGTAAACATTCGTGTGTCAAAAGAACTTTCCCCATAAAAAGGAATGGAAATGGCATTAATCCATTTCAGTTGTTTGCTTTTCAGCAAGAAAAATAGAAGTCTGCAATATATTATAATGTATAAAAACAGAAATAATAATAAGTAAATAGAATGTAAAGAATTAAACTTTTTTTTTTCAATCTGAAAACCAACTTTAGTTTAATCATTTCCATCAATCTTAAACAGTTTATTTATTATTATTTTTTTTTTAGGCCGATTCCGGTAAAACGAAAACATTGTCCTTTTTAAAGTTACGACAGAGAGAAAAATTGACAAAAATTCAGCTGATTTGGAAATGTCCCATGATGGCTAACAGTCCCACCCAAAGGTAGTGGAAGTCAACATTAACTCATTCACTCCCAGCCATTTTCAATGAAGCAACCTCCTTCGCTCACGGCTGTTTTACTGGATTTTGACTGATTTTGCAAGGCCCACAGAATATTGTGTTCTATTGCTATAAAAAAAAATGGAACCTAACAAAAGAGATTAGTTTCTTCTTTCATCAGGAAAAATAAAGTATATTTCTGTTTCCTTTTTGTAGCAATTAGTATTAGAATATAGCTAAGTTTCATCATTATTCACAAATCTGCTTAGAATTGTGGGGAAACAGCTTATTTTCATCATGGCCCTGGTTGATCTCTTATACTCTGCTGCCACCTGCTGGCTGTTTTTGTAATTATTACCATTGCTTCACCCGTTCTCTGCAGTTCAGACTGCATCAAAGTCTTATGTATGCTCTAGCTTTAAAAGAAAAACAAAAAAAAAATGTAAAAATATTTCTTTGGGACACAATACATTTAAAATAGAACATATTTATACGTTTTTGGGAGCAAATAGGTTAAACATCTCTTGACAATAATATGTTGTATGTGACCTCACTAGTCTAAAGATGACATTCTGATCAATATAACATTTGTGGAATATGACTTGCAGCACAATCCAGCTGTTTTTAACCATCTCAGCGGGCGACCATTTTGCCACTTGCTGTCGCCTGAAAATGACATCAATGTTGCTCAGGGCTTAGGTAACAGCCAATCACAGCTCACCTGGATTCTGAAGCTGAGTTGTGATTGGTTGTTACCAGAGACTTAAACCTAACCCCCAAAAACAAAGGAATTGCTGTTCCAAAAATGTTGTAGGAGATTGCATGAGTCCACAATCCAGGAATTAAAGCAGGATTTACAGAGTAAACCCTAATGCATATATTAATCTCAATCTACATTTTTATTGATGGTGTATGATAATTACAGTTTTATGATTAATCTGATCAGGACCACCATCAACAATACTGACATTCCCACCGCTAATTTTGACCCGTTTGTTGTCGATTGAGTGGTAGTGGTAGTAATCGGGCATGGATGACGACTCAGCATAAGTGAAGACAAACATCCCCCCCCCCCCAACCAACATCGGCTAGCCGTTAACGGCGCGGTGCGTGATGGATCTTTCGCGATGACTTAAACGCACCTTGATGATAAACTAATGAATCAAGCGCCGCATTCATCATCACGCAGACGAATGGAGATGCTAACGTTGCGCGCTAATGATGAACTAGCAACGGTTAGCATGCCAATAGGTTTGTGGGGTGCACCGGTGGGGGGTTTAAATTACACAGCGGGCTTTCATGCATAATCTCAGCAGATATTAATATCCCACCCTGGCCGCCTTCGCCGACATAATCACATTTCATTAGCGGCCAAAAAGCCGCGTGATTAAACGCCGCGCGCTGCCAGTTCACGGCCCGCCAATCAAATGGGACTCCGCCCCCCTCATCGCTCTCCAACTCACGCCCCGGGTACCCCCACCCCCCGAACTCTGACCATGCGTCGTCGCCACTTGTGTCGCATGTCAGTCACGCGGGTCCCCAGAAAGACGGCCACATGGCGGCCATCGGAAACACTTTGGTGGGATGACTTTCTTTCACAACCTGAAGATCGGTCTTTTCAAAATGTATTCATAGCCTGGCAACGTCGATGATTGATGTTTGAGAGAAAACCGGCACGACTGGGTCATGCCAGGGTTAATATGGGTCATGCAACGGTTATGTTTGGGTCATGACCGTGAGGTGAAGTGTCTGTTTTGAACTGATGTAACCATCATCTGGTTTCAACTGGAAAAACACAACGTGATGTCAGGAGCTATGTGATGTCAAGAATCTTTAATCTCTTTATTTGGTCAACAGCCAATCCGATAATTCCATGTCAGTCCTCTTACCCACATGTCTAGCCACAGCCAATCCGATCAATTCAGTGTCTGATTAAGCCCAAACCGAGAAATGTGTGTTTGTCGGATTATTACCTCTGTTTCTCCGTGCATCTCCACAGCCCAAGGGGGCTTGGCGTCTCGTGATTCTCGATGCGTTCTCGTTGTTTTTCGTTTGAAACCAACATTTGAGAGCCGGTCTCTGGCTTGAAACCTTAACCCATGTGTGATGTAATTGCACACAATGGAACACTATTCTCTTAGCGCCTCCACTCTCTCACATCCATCCTTTTTTTGTCCACCTCTGGCGACCACTCGTTCCTTTCCCATGCGTCCGTTCATTAGTCGCCGATCACGCGCATGCCAACACGTGATGGCGGCCCGTTTTTTTTTTTTTTTTTTTTTTTTCCTTCCCCGTTAACTGTCATTTCCTTTTCTATCTCCCGTATGACTTGTTAATCCGTGTGAATGCGCGGCCGATAATGTTTTTTGGGCCAAATAACACGAGAGGAGAGATAGACTCCCAAGGACCAAATATCTTTATTGCTGGGAGGATAAACGGATTATGTCAGCCATTTTGCACCGCTGACAGCTTTTCTTATTAAGCGTTTCTTTTTTTTTCTTTTTTTTTCTTTTTTAATCTGCCGCTGGAAGAAATGCGGGTTTTATGTCACAATAAAACGCTGGTCACATCTAATGCTGCCCTCAAACAAACAGATTGCTCAAAGCCGGGATAGGAAATAACTTTAAGAAGAGGAGGGGGGGGCTGTAGGGGGGTTATTGGGGGCTTCATCCACAATCAAGTGAGGAGGAAAAGGATTTCAAGTCCTTCACACTACTGCTCTCCTTTTAAATGTGAATTCTTATTTGTCTTTTGTTTGTTTTCATCGTAGCTGCTGTGTGTGCGTGTGCGTGTGCAAAAAGAGATGTCACTAACCATATTATTACAGTATATCAAGGATGGCCAAATGATGGTTTGTGGGCCACATGTGGTCCGTGCCTGAACTCAGTTGCCCCTTGGTTCATTTAATATATATTTACAGGACTGTCTCAAAAAATTTTAATATGCAATTAAATAAGCAAAAATGCCATACATTCGGGATTCATTACAAATCTACTGAAATATTGCAAGCCTTTTATTGTTTTAATATTGCTGATTATTATTATTATTATTATTATTATTATTTTACACTGGGTATGAGGAAATATTCAAATATTTTGAGATAGGATATTTGAGTTTTCTTAAGCTGTAAGCCATAATCAGTAATATTAAAATAATGAAAGGCTTGCAATATTTCAGTTGATTTGTAATGAATCCAGAATGTATGACTTTTTTTTTTATTTATTTTTTATTGCATTACAGAAAATGAAGAACTTTATCACAATATTCTAATTTTCTGAGACAGTCCTGTATTATTTTGTTAATTTTGTAAATGGGGACATTTGAATTTATAAACCTGTTTCCACTACAACAGTGGACCCTTGCTTATTCATGGTTTGATATTTTTACCATTTTTAATTTTTTTTTAATGGATTTTCTTTATTTTTCCATGGAAAATGCTTTATTTGTGGTTTGCATTTTGACATGCACTGAAAATGTTTTTTTTTTTTTTTTGCACCCCAAAATATATTGAATAAGTGGGGATATACCTCCATTATGGTGTTTCCATGCCTCCTCAAAATAAAATAAATAAATAAAAAAAAAAAAAACATAAAATACTTGAGCGAACATGTGAACCCGCTGTTGCCGAATGACAAATACATCGATGTTCCAGTCAGTGTAATGCCATAACTGTCACTGGTTTGAAACCCAGTTTTTGAAACCCTAGCTTCAAACCCAACAAACACTAAGTTAAAACCATCAGCCTCACTTTAAACCATACTTTGAAACCATAACCCTGGATTGAAAACCCGTCTTTAGCTAGAAACCCTGACTTTAAAACCTACTTGACTTCCTTTGAAATTCACACCCTGATCTGGAAAAATAACTAGAAACCATACAAATTTAAAACCCTAACCCCAATTCTCCCCACATGAAGCCTTGGCCTTGAAACCTAATTGAAAAAAAAAACAAAAAACAAAAAAAAACAAGGCATGGCTGGAAACCTTAATTTGAAGCCCTAATCCAGGTCTGAAACTCTTCATTTAAAACCTTAAATCTACAGTCGATGGAAAACACAGATTTGAAACACCAAATGAGGCTTGTGAAACTCCAAATGAAATCCTAACCTTGTCTTGAAACCCGACTTTGGATTCATATGGTACACCATTCGCATGCATCAAAAGGATTTATTTAGTGGAGAAAAGACGCCATCATAATGTGATAAGTCATGTAGCTATGTTGAGGACTTGCACTTATTATTATTATCATTATTATTCAAATCTTTTTTTCTATATTCATTATTCCACATTTTTAATATTTATACTATTGTTGGCAGTGCAAAGTAAACAGATTTTATGAGCTAATATATTCTCCTGCCATATTTTTCACTTAACCTGTGTGACCAAAAAAAAAAAAAAAAAAGTTTAAGTAAAAAAAAAAAAAAATATATATACAATATAGTGTTAGATTATATTTTCCCTTGCAGGTTTGTAAATGGATTTTGGCTTGTACGCAAACTGTAGCGGCTGATGTTTATTCAGGGGAGGGATGATTGAGCACGATAGCGTGTGTGTGTGCGTGCGCGCGCGTGTGTGTCAAAGAGCGAAATAGTGACATCAGTACAGATATGGAGGCAGACACCTGGATGGTGTCGCATGTCATTAAAGCATCCAAATACAACAAAAATAAAAAAAATAAAAAAATAAACAGGACATCTTGCTGTCACAGGCAAGTAAATAACCTTGTATTATAAATTGTATCTTTATGCATCATTATACAATATATTCTTATGCATCACTATGAAGTCTAATGCATCATGATACAATATATTCTTGTGTATCTTTATACAAGCTTATGCATCATTCCACAGTTTATTCTTGGGGAGCGCCATGCATCATGTTGCATCTTTATGCAGTTGAACGCATTCTTATGCATCTTTATGAAATATGAGGTATCCTCATACAGCCTTATACAACAAAATATGTAGCCTTTATAGAACTCCTTCTGCATCCTTATGGGACTTGATGCATCCATGTGTAGGGATCGGTGCCGAAGACGGTACTTTTTATGGACCGACTCGGGTCGGTACTGCCGAGCACCGATTCACGTAAAATCAAACGCTGCCTCGTTTCGGCTCCGAAGCACGTCATTCTCAGTTGCGACTGTGCACGAGTAGAAGAGTGTTCACTTTTCCATGCCGCACTTGAACGCAACATTGTACGCACACCAGCGTACTGACGTCAACCACTCGCGCCGGTTTTCACCCGTTAAAAATACATTTCCTGGTTTGGAATGGAGCGAGATTTTTTTGCAGTGTCGTGCCAAAACAAACAAAAAAATAATAATACAGTTTATGAAGTATGACAGCTTACGCACCGGGTGGAGGTTAGCAATGTCTACAGTTCAACACAATTAGTGCAAGGTTAAATAGGGATGTAACAATAAGGGCAATATTGTGATATCGTGATATTAACTGCCACAATATCGTCGTCGTCATGTTCACAATATTTAAAAGGAACACATCTGTTAAAAAAGTCAGGTTGATTTCCATTTGTGCAGCTCTAGCACCCTCCAGTGACTAGTTTATTAGTGCAATTTAATTTTCATTAGGGATGTTTTGACCTTCTATGTTTAAAATCTATGCTAATTCACCAGTTATAATATCACCAGTTCCAAATGACTGGGACTAGCCACAATCTACACACGGACATTCAAGATGAACTGAGCGAGCAGTGTCTGGGATAGTATGGAATGGATAACGATAAAAATTAATGACTATTCTAAATAATGTATATGATTGATGCGTTATAGTAATGGGTCGATGGGGACGGGTCTCGAATAAGCTTCGGCTTCTACCCGTCAGCCCTTCTTTCGGATGTCAGTGTTGCAAGGTTGTGATGTGATCGATGTAAACTGTAATGTGTCCGAAAGGAAAAAATGAATAAACTAAACTAAACTAATTGTCAGATGAAGGGGAACCTAATTTGCTTGTGAAATGATCAATGTGTGCTTGCATTTGCAAGTAAGTGCCTCAATATTGTTATTAGAGATTGTAGGTGGTTTTTTGCATTGCTGTTATTTACAAAAGCACAATATTGTGCTTGTTTAGTATGAGCTTTTTTTTTTAACAATATTATCTTTTTTTAAATATCGCCAACCCCCCCCAATATCGTGATAATTATCGTATCGTCACCTTCACATTGTGATATCGTGATATCGTATCATGATGTTTGGATATCGTTACATCCCTACTAGGTTCCACCCATACTAATGACAAAAAAAGTTTTGTATTTGAAATACAAAACATTTCATGGTCACCTGCTGTGTGGTTGGTGGTTCGAATTGGGAGACGTTGAGCGGCACCATAAAATGGTCGATTCATACGCCAATGAATCGTGTGAGAACTTCTCTCATTGCAATAAATGTTTTATTTGTTTGTGATACCGTTGTATTGCCCCCCCTCCCTCCCATATGGCTTGTTTATTTGCGGCGGGGTTATGAAAGTGATTAAAGCAAGTGATCAGTCTTATCTATGAAAAGGAAACATCAAGAATTAGCGCCAGTCGCTATCATTAATAACAATCCGGCTTGTTTTCTCTTCACACATTTTTTTATTTTTTTTTGCATAACATTTGCGTGCCTTCTAATTGGTGAAGTTTGATTAAACGCGGCCCCTAGTGTTTACGTGGCCGCCATATGTTGATTTCCATAATCATCAGGGCGTCAAGAGGGTGAGGCGGGGGCTCGTAGATGTGCGTTGATTGCATCTCGCCCCAACTTTGCCAGTTTTTCCCGGCGACCTTTTAATCTTGCGCTCGCAGAACGTCGCCATCTATCATGCTTGTCACTTTGAAGCGCCTAATCTCGCCTGAAAAGTCTTTACAAGTGCGCGTGGATTACTCGCGCGATAATTAATCACGTTCGCGTGAAAACAAATTTTTGTTTACGTGTTTTTTTTTTCTTTCTTTCTTCACTCCCTCTCGCCAACCCCCCAGCCCCCTCCAAAAAAAATAAAATAAAAAAAAAGCAATGGGAGGAAGGTGAGCGGCTCATCTGCATAACGTTTACATTAATAAACAGGCAGGAACATCACTTCATTTTTCACTCTAGTGATATTCTGGTTTTTATCTCGATTATTTTATGTCTTCAAGGCAGCCGCTAATTTGATTCGCCAAGATGTGCGACTTGTTGTGTCACAGCAAATGTTTTCTCACGTAAACAACATTTGGTAGAGTTTGATGGGCTCCAGCTTTGACTTCCTGCATGAAAAAGTGCGGGAACACCACAGATAGTTTCGCATTTGTTTTTGTTTTTTTATTCAAATCAAATTATTTTTTTTAAGCTAGTCCATTTCTATATTGCTTATATATTTTAGGGCGCGAGAGTCTGTTATGTTCTGAGGTTGGATCCCAAAAAACGCAGACACAAATAACTAGAACTAACTTGACTAGCCGAGAAACAACGCTTGCATAACATCGAGAATCACTAAGCTAACTTGGGCTGTGGAGGTGTACGGAGGAACAGAGGTAATAATCTGACAAAACACACATTTCTCAGACAGCTTATATAGACAGTGAATCGATCTGATTGGTTGTAGCTAGACATGTGGGAAACACGATTGACATGTAATTATCTGATTGGCTGTTGACTAGATAAAGAGATTAAAGATTCCTGACACCGCATAGCTTCTGACATCACATAGCGCACCACCAGTTGAAACCAGATGCCGATTACATCCGTTCAAAATACTTGACCTCACGGTCATGACCCAAACATAACCCGTGCATGACAGTAAGCATAAGCCTTGCATGACCCTGGTCATAACAATAAGCATAACCCTTGCATGACCCAAACATAACCCTGGCATGACCCAGTCATGACAGAGTCTATGACAGCTGATTTTTGTTAAAAGGCAGATTCACCCAATACTGGTGTCCAGTCAATGGAAGGGGATTTGTCAAGCCAGACAACCGTTCACACTCGCATTCATATGTAGCGAGAACACATGCTAACGCTGCATCCAAGTCCAGCAAGTGTACCACTACTCCATCAGTGGCATATCTGGGACGGATTCATTGGATTTACATTATTTCTGATGGGGAATGCTGCTTTGGTTTTCGTTCAATTTGTTCTTAATCATACTTTTTGGAATCAGGCTTCCACATATAATATTGAAACGTATTGGGGTTTAGTTTGAAGCGCTATACTGTACTTTGAAATTGAAACTGTTATTTTTTAATTATATATATTTTTTAGTTAAGAAAATACAATTTAAAAATGTTTTATATTATTTCATTATTTAATTAATTAATAATAATAATAATAATTGTAAATAATAATTGTAGATTATATTATTGTATTAAGAATAATTGATTTATATTAATTTAATATTATTTTAATTGATTTTTTTATTAAATTTGAATAATGTGAAATTTTTAATTTTGCAGTGTTTAACTGCAATTATTATTTTTTTATTTAAATACAAATATAAACAAACATATTTCAAACCATTTAATAGAAACATTTTATTAAATTTGTCATCATGATGATGGCCTAATGTTCCTAATATTTTGGTTCCCTTTGTTGACGACATATGAGGGGTCTAAAATGTCCGAAGCAGCTTTCAGTATGATGACAGGACCTCCTCAATGTGGAAAAATGAGGAATAATAATAGAATATATTTCACACACACCCCCCCCCCCTCTCCCCGAAGAGCCACTCTGCATGAAACACACACAGAGCCAGCCACTGAAAAGCATTCAGCGACCATTCAGACAATGAAGAAAGGGAGCTCCGCCGAGCTTTATTAGATATGAAGATGGACAATCAAAATCAATTTCTGCCCCCTTTTATGCACTTTAAATGACAAAGCGGGCGGCGGCCATTCAGCCATTGTGAGCGGCAAAGTGATTGGGCGGCGGAGACGGGCCGGGACGCGCGGCGCCGACACTTTGTGACCCGCCGGGGCGGATTTGGAATGGGATGCCGAGCGGACGGATAATAGACGGCCACTTAATAGCGCCTGTTGAGGAGAGCGCAAAAAAAAAAACAAGTTATCTCATCTCGTCTGTCGGCCAGATGATGGGTCGACGGTTCAAGCCGTTTCTCCGGCGAGAATACCAAGCAGGCGAGGGATCGGCTAGATGGGGAATTTTGCAGTTTTTGTGATTGACAAAACTACAGTACACTCACTGTCGGTTCAAATCAACAGACAACTGATTGGTCGCCAGCAAATTGCCTGAAACAGCTAAAGTTGATTTTGGGTTAATCAGAGTCTCTCGAAGTTTGCAGGTGTGTTCTGACTCACCTGTGACATGAGAGTGAATGCGATTGGTTAGTTCTGAGCGCGGCTACATCCTTAGTTGTGAGGGTGTGCACACTTGTGCAACCACATTCTCTACCACTCTTCTCTAAAATAGATTTATTCCTCTGTATATGTGTTTGTTTGAGGTTGAATGGAGATATCGGAGTTTAACCTATTCATAATAAAATATGAATATGATTGGAAATGGGTATTTCCATTTTATTAAGTGCTTCTATTGCTGTTGTGTGTTTGCGTCCTCTTGTGCCCTTTTGTCAATTTGTACGCCTCACAACTCGGCTAAAATGGCAGAATGCGAACTCAATCTGCATGAATTAGTGTCCGCAGCTAATTGTCTTCCCAAATAATCCTTTTAGTCGTTTTTTGTTTGTTTTTTTTTTGGCTTAGAAAATGCTTAATAAATAAATAAGTGAATAAATAAATGCAGGGCGTTGTGAAGGAGGCGTCGGGGGAGATGTAGTGCAAAGGCGCGATAGCGGCTAAGCTAGCTTATGACATCTTTGTTTTCCGCGCGGACGTCTCCGGAGCCGCCGGAGGATTTTTGGCAGCCACCGTTTTTGTTTTTGTTTTTTTTGTTTTTTGCTTCTTCTTTCTGTTGTTTTTTTTTTTTACACAATTGGAGAGGTCGCCACCTGGAGGCGTGGCTCACTTATCGGAGCATCAGAGGGAGCCGCAGAACAAACAAAAAAATGAGCCGTCGGAGGTGGAGGAAGGCCGCGCTGGCGTTTTTCCCCCCACGGACGCCACAGCCAAAACGAGAACAAATGTTTGTCGTTTCACGCGCATTAGTTCCACATTTCGGGCCTTGAATGGTCCACGCGACCGCTGGCAAGTTCTCCTTGCAGTCAATTTTATTGATGCCGCCGCACCCCACTCCGACACGCATGGAACACTTTGGGGGCCTTGAGGGCTCATTTCAAATCTACATGGGACCAATCCCATGGCATGAATAGGAAGACAATGGACTTAGTTGACAGTCAGTCCCTTGCCGCATGTAGGAAAAAAAATAAAAAATAAAAAATAAAATTGAACTGGTCGCCAGTTAATCTCATGGTACTTGTAAATAAACATGGGACTGGTTGCGTCCCATGGCACACATAAGACAAATTGGGTAGTTTTACTTTGTTTTTGGAGCCTATTTATGTTGGTTTTAGTATTAGTTTTACTTTTTCTTTCTTTTCTTTTTTTTTTCTTTTTTAATAGATGGAGCATTTGATTGTAAAATAGAAGAAAGCGGTCACTAAACATATGATATTAAAAATTATAAAATCAAGTAAAAATGTATTTCTATTCTCCATTAGTCTAAATTTGTTATACTGATTGATTTTGTGTTTGTGGAATAAGAATTAAGTCGGAAAAGCCACCTGTTGGTGGCCATTTTTACTGCCGGTGCCGACTGAAAGTGACATCACAGTGCCTCAGCCGCTGATATGTAGCCTGTATATGACTGGATAGCCGATAGCACATAACACACGCCCGTGCAAGCCGTTGTAGTCACAGGGCGGCCATCTTGCTACTCCCACCTCGCGAGCAGACTGCTGCGTAAACTATACGGCATCCGTACAAATTAGACACATACAGCTCGTAGGCAGTTAGTATCGGGCGTGTGGGTTTTGTGGTGGTTTATTCACTAGTTTTTAAACAAGTAAATAAATAAATAAATAAAAATAAGTCTGCTATCCAGTCATATATTCAGATCAGTGCCTTAGCACTTTGAGTTACCTTGTGTATGAAGCTGCCTTGCCTCGCCTCAGTGTTCAGGTAACGGCCGTCACAGTCCACCTGTTTTCTAGGTTTGGTCATGTGACGTTGACAACCTGGACCCTTTAGGCACTGTGATGTCATTTTTAGTCGACAGCAAGTGAGGCAAAATGGCCGCCCCCTCAGATGGATTTGCTGCTTCATTCATATTCTACAAATACAATATTGATTGACAAAGAAGAAAATGGACATTTTCTCTATAATTAAATTTAGTTTGACTTAGTTTTATATACGTAAAATGGAGTTTTAGGTTGTTTTTTTTTTTTTATTCTGGTTCACAGGGTATATTTAGGCAATGAATTGTAAATCACACAGGGCACATTGTGACAAACAATTGCTCATCAAGTAGCCACAAGGCACATTGTGTGCAAAAAAAAAAAATTCAGACTGGTCGCCAGTCAGTCGCAGGGCTCTCAGGGAGGGAATTGAGTGACCTTAAAAAATAAACTTTAAAAAAATAAATAAATAAATAATTTTTTTTTTTTTTTTTTTTTTTTTTTTTTTTTTAACTTTTTAAACATTCTGTTGTAGGGTTTATACAGACAATTGATCGGTCGCCGGTTACTCACATAGCACAGTCAGACAAACACTGGACATGATGACAGTCAGTCTTATGGAAAATATAGCCTAGCCATCGACTGGTTGGTTGACATTTGTTGGGCACTTAAAGACTGGTCGCACATAGAGACAAGCAATGGGCTGGACTGGTCGCAGCAGATGACTGAATCTGTTGATTGACAGCGATAAACGATATTAGGACCTTGAAGTTTTTCATTTCTTTGAAGTCCTCCACGACTTCCCGGCAGCGTGAAACAATCGGTCGCCGGATGAGAGGTCAGGATGATTTTCATCTTCTGCCATTCATCCGTCTTGGTGCTTGTGTGTGAATGAACAAACGAGTCCTTTTCATCAGCGCCCAAGCATCCATCTTGCGTCAGTAGCAGAAGATGACCTTCCATCACCCAAAGTAGAATACATCGACGGCGACCAATCAATACCATGTCGCTCCACTTTCCAAGCAGTTGTTTGTCTACATGTAGCAGGAGATTGGCTGGCGACCAGTCTCGAGTCTTTCTGTATTTTTCTCTGTGATTTACTGACGATTTGATGCTTCCGGAAGACAGTGCCATTCACTCCCAGCTTCCACGGTCAGGCCAGTCATCCGCCTGGAGAGAGAGCGAGCGAGCGAGCGAGCGAGTGTGAATCAAAGAGGGTATTAGGCAAGCGGGGTTATTCCCGACACTTTGCTGCAGGCTGCCGCTAATCTGTGCGCCTTTCTGGAGAAACGAGGTTAGTTAAGCATTTTAATGGCCCTCGCCCTGTGATAATTAGGCCTGCCCCGGAGGGGGCTCCACTTGAGCCACTCGGGCCTTGAAATGGAGCCCGGCGTGCGCGCACACACACACAATGATCCTGAACTAATTCCCCGAGTAAATATTTTCTCCCGCTCCCTCTGCGGCCCCTTTCTCCTTAAACTTGTCTTTTTTTTTCCCTACTTCTACCCCTCCTCCTCTGCTTTTATTTCCATAAGCTCCACGCGGTTCAGGCAAGACGACAAGGGGACCATTTTCGATTCGGGGGCGTCACTGTCAACTGTCAGTCAAATTCAACTTCTACAACCAAATTTGGCAGTTACTCCATCTCGTATTGTTCTTGTTCAAACTAGATGTTTGGAACCGCAAAATGTATCTGCCGAAAGTCTGCGGTGGTTGGAATATATCCCATTTGGTCGGGGCTTTTCCAAGTCGCAACAACAAGACACTCTAAAGTGGCCACGCTAGTGTGAATCCCTTTCCACACATTGGACATTTCTTGTGTGCGCTTATGGCGAACAACGAGGCACTCATGCCAGCCCCAAATCCCCGGTCGACACAGTAACTGTCGCATCAAACTTTTCTTTTTCTTTTTCTTTTTATTTCATCTTCTCGCTCTTGCTGCGCCAGCCGGCTATTTGAAAGTAAGGTGTATTTATGGGGTGTAGCTAGCTAGCTCGCTAGCTCGCTAGCTAGCTACATGCCGAAATTGAGCCGAACAAGTTCTGAAATGAACAACGCATTTAGGGTAAGTTCTGGTGACTCATGCCGGAGTCCAAACTGTGTTGTTTTAGTCACAACCAAAAAAAAATCAAAAAAAAATCAAGAATTCTGAAATTATTTAAAAAAAAAAAAAAAAAGTTTTACGTTATATCCTCCTGACTACCAGGGGGAAAAAAATGTCCAATCATGTTTATTTTGATATTCCCCAATCTTTGTGAAGTAACTGGAATACTGCAAAAGAAATTTTTGAAAAAAAAAACTATGATGTGTCCACTACAGAGGACATTTTTTAAAACTTAAACTTAAACTCAAATACAGTTAAAATAATTCAAAATACTTGGTGTTCCTAAGTGTCTTATAGAAAACATGCTAACAATATTTAAAGCCTGAAAATGTACCAAAATTTAACTGATGCCTCATTTCTGTGCTGGCTTGTCTAACCTGTACAAATTTTCCTGGTTCTTGATTTTGCTTTTATTCGGATCCTCAACAAAATGGTTCCTCCTTTTCTGTTGACAAGCAGCACTCTGCCCAGCTTTCCAATTTCCTCCTTTTCTCTTTGAGATAAAAGCGACATGACACAGCTTTTAACATTTTCCCTCACAATCACTCAACACTTTGTGTCTTGTCTGACTGGCGTGACCCTTGAACCCGGGAACCCGCATAGGGACCCCCCTGACTGACGGAGGCTTCCGTCCTGGAGGGGACGGGGAAGTGTCGGAAACATTGTGGGGCGTCACGGGAACCCCCCCGAGCTGCCAGTCGGCATTGTTCGTCGCCACAAAAGACAGACGCCACCTTGGAAGTGCGCCGCATCCACTTGAACTCGCTTGATTGGTCTTTGTGGACGCCGCTGTCAAAAGACAACTGCGACGGAGCGTCATCAAATATTCATGAATGGCGCGTCTTGTACTAGAGACCACCTCAATGGATCCCAGTGGAAGGGCTGCCATTGTTAGTGAGACGTGTTCAGTGGCTTCTATTCTATTGCTGCTTGTGATGATTGGCAGGTGGACTGACCAATGGCGGTATGAAGACAGGGTCACATGGTCGATCCAGTCTTGGTGTGTGATGAGTTTGTCTGGGTCAAAAAAACTGAAGGGTCCTTCCTAATCATTGACATATTGACTGACCAATGTCTACGTTTAGACATGGTCACATAATCAATCCATATCTACAGTTTTACTCCAAGTCACGTGACCGACCAATCCTTGGTGTTGTACTGATTAGAATGTTTCGTCCTTCCTCCAGACATTTCAGATATCACCCTAGCCGCTAAGCTAACAGGAAGGAGTGTTTTTACTGTGTTTCGAACAGAGGTGGCAAATCCAGGTCCAGAAAGTAAAAGCCCTGCCACAGTTTGGCTTTAGCCCCATGTGCTAGCTAGCTAGCTCCCATGGTGCTTGCTTACCTGCTAGGGAGGTAGCTAGCTTGCTGATGGTTGGTAGCTAGCTTGCTGATGGTTGGTAGCTAGCTTGCTGATGGTTGGTAGCTAGCTTGCTGATGGTTGGTAGCTAGCTTGCTGATGGCTGGTAGCTAGCTTGCTGATGGTTGGTAGCTAGCTTGCTGATGGTGGCTAGCTAGCTTGCTGATGGTTGCTAGCTAGCTTGCTGATGGTTGCTAGCTAGCTAGCTAGCTGGCTGATGGTTGGTTGGTAGCTAGCTAGCTGGCTGATCTAGCTAGCTATCAAGGGCTAAAGCCAAACTGTGGCAGGGTTTTTAACTTTCTGGGCCTGGATTTGCCACCTCTGATTTCGAATCCAAGTCAACCGTCCCGAAAGCAAAGAGAGGTGCGCTTAACCGCTCCATCAATCACACGCCGGCCTGCAAATGTTTTTGCTATTAACGTCTAATTACTCCACGCTGATAAAGGAGCAAATAAATCAAGTTCTCCCCGTTGATGAACTGCAAAGTGTTGATAAGTCACATATTGAAATGCGGCTTTTATGTTAACATGCCGCCACAGACATTCACACCATCCATCAAAGGGTGCGCGCACGTGTCCTCAATGTTGGGAAAACATCCGTCTTCTAGCTGGGAGGCTCGTCCTTGGGATTCGTAAACACACACACACACTCCAGACGTAAACACACACACACTCACACCAGACAGCCTCAGTGTCAGAGATAAATGACGGCTGACACCGCAGCCCGGAGAGACGAGATACTTCCCACAAAAAGGTTCCCGCAGCGAAACAAGCGCTGACGTGTGGCAAAAGCAGGATGACTGACTCGTGTGTCAAAGAAAATGTCCTCCAAATAAACACCGTCGCCATGAAGTCTTTGCCGACCAAGATGCCAGACTGGATTCAGTGGCGTGTCCGTCATGTGCCTTCATCCAGCTGTTGGTCGGTTAACATCATTGATCTCTATATGGTTCTGTAAAATCCAGGATTTTGTTACGTTAGCATGAATTATTTCGCTGCACTTTGACTTGCAATCCTCTTAAAGTGGAACTCAAGGCAACAAAATATGAATAAAAATTATGATTAATCTAAGGGCGCCTCTGCTGTCGACTGAAATTGTCGTCAAAATGCCCTCGGGCTCGCATTGCCAACGTCACATGACCAAACCCAAAAAACAGGTAAGCTGTGATGTCAGCAATGCGAGCTCGAGGGCACTTTCCAGACATGGGTAAGCCAGCATGTCAATCTAGGACTGTTTTTGTTGGGATTATGTGGTACTGGTAACAGTAACAGAAAATATATCAATAAATCAGCATTTACCCAGATAAAAACAGTAGTGGGAATAACCAAAATTAATCATCTAAAATAAAACCTGATTGGTGTAAATCTTTAGCAAAAAATGCACCTCCAGTTTTACCCTAATCTGCCCGTCAGTAGAAATGTCTTTTTTTTTTTTTTTTTTTTTAAATGTAATCTTTCCGACACGCACAACGAGCTAGCGCGTTAGCCTCACCTATGGCCCGCCCGCATTCACGTCCTTTATCCGGCGCCGTGTTGCTGCCTGCCCGTCCTCGACACCCCGCCTTTTTGTCCCGTCTCAAGGCCACACGACCCGCCCTCATCCCTCAGTCAACCCCTCCCCCCTCCCCATCCCGCCCCTCACCACCCACCCAGCCATGCTCCAAGGCAGGCGTCTACTGACCCTTTGTGGCACCTTTATCACACGGACTTCCTCACCGTGGGCTACTTAAGCGCGGCGCTAACTGCGAGTCCTGCGGGTCCTGCAAGCGTGTGTGTGTGTGATTGTGCTCTGCATTGAGCGCCGAGATGAGGATTAACACCGACACTCGATAAAGGGGTCAGAGGTGTGTGCTGATTATATTTTTGCGTGTGTGTGTGTGAGAGAGGGTGCTGGGTGCAGGTGGGAAAAAGGGTCTGGGGGGGCGGGGACATGGCTGCAAGGTTGAGGTGAAATAGATGGATAAGGTTAGCCAAGTTATCAGACAGGAGCATCACAATCAAGCTGTCAGCTCAATGCCTTCCCTCGCTCTCTCTCACTCTTTTTCTCTTGCCCGCTCACTGTCTTCCGTTTGATAAACACGGGAATAGGATTACAATTGGTCCCGGGGCATCCCATCTGACCCACCAAAGAGATTCTACATACTAATATATGATGGCATCATGTAGCCAATTGTAAAAGAAAAAGCAAAAAATACGTCATCCCAGGCTTATGATGGTCGATTGTCAATAGAATTCAAAATAGCTTCCATGAAACGACCATAATATGACTTCAAAAAGTGATGACATAAACCAGGAAGTAGACTAGGTTTGAAAGAGATGATGCCAGTTTCAGGTTTTCTGTATTTTACGTAAGAGGGCAGACATACTTTGTACACAGTCACGTCACTGCTCACTCGTGAGCATTGGTAGCTAGCAAACGACTCCAACATTAGCCGAAAGCTAACATCTTAAGGCTAATCCCGATCACCGCTAGCCCTATTAGATTTGAATTTGTCTTAAAGTTAAATTTCATTGCCAGATTATGCCCATTAATGTGCAGACAACACATTGCTAACGACAACTTTATTCCTCATAGAATAACAAATGCCATGACTCGATCAGCACTGTTACTGTCATAATTGTAGCTAATGCTCTGTGGTATGTTAACATTCATTTGTTTTAATTTGTTTTTATTTGACCAATTTAATTTACTTATGACTGTTATTATCTTTGCTCTGATTGGCTAGCTGAAACTACAAGCTTGCTTTTTCTAAGGCAAGCAAAAGAGACAAACACCCACACACAAAATAATTAGCATAGTTGTCATAGTGGTAGATTATCATATGTATGTACTTGTTCCTTTGTGTCTGGGAGGCGCAAACTTGTTTTGGCTGCGAGCGTTCATTGTCTCGCCGCAATAGGATCAGGAACAGGAAGAGAACAAGTAACAACAAGTGCAAACACCGACACACTCATCTCGCCCGCCATTCTTCCCCCTCGAACCCAAATCCCTTCTTTCCCTCCGAGCCCAGCCGCCATGTTGCCGGCTGGTCCAGCCAGGAATCCTGCTGCCGGATAAAAAAAGGAGGCGCCGCCACGATGGCCGACGCCAGAGAGCGAAGCCAAGGCAAATTGCTCAGGGAGACGCGGGTCCAATTGGACGGCATCCCTCGCTGTGTAATTCCCACGCTGGCAATGGCCATGAACGCCTCAATCAGGTATTGGGGGCTGAGTGGAAGAGACCCGGCTCATTTGCATGCCCAAGTATGAGGGGAATTCCTCTAAGGGGAGCAGACTGGCTTTGATGTCGGCATTCCCACTTGGATTTATGGCACTGAAATAGATGGTAATGGATCAATCATCATCCGACCCGCCGTCACCTTCTAAACCGCGCTGAGCTTCAAAGAGACCTTCAAGAACCTTCTTTGCCTCCTGATAGAGACCACAAAGTGATGTCGTAGACCGGAAGCAATCACCAGGAAGTGATGATCTAGAAAAAACTGATGACCAGAAAGTGATGACCAAAAACAGATGATGTTGACTTGGAAGTGATGACCAGGAGGATATGATACAGATTTAAAGATGATTGTCACATTTACACCACAATAATGACCTGTTGGTGCTGACTAGAAAGTGAAAACGTGACTAAGAACCGATGATCAGCATGTAGATCCAGAAACAATGACCAGGAAGTGAATGGTGTAGACTAGGAAGTGATGACCAAATCAAGAAATGATGACCAGGAAGATACAACAGACTAGGAAGTGAGGTCCTACTGTAAATCAGGTCATAACGTAAACCAGGAAGTGATGATCAGAAAGAGAAAACCTAGACAACGAAGTGATGACCTACATCAAGAAGTGACAACATAGACTAGGAAGTAAAGACCAGGATGTTGGAGGAATGGACCTTGCCTTGATCCAGCAGGATCAGGAAGTGACGATGTGGACTATGGAAGTGTTGACCAAGAAGTGATGACCTACATCAAGAAGTGACAAAGTAGACTTGGCACTGTTTTGGACCAGGAAACAAAGGATTTGTGAACAGATGAGATAGACCACGACATGATGACCTGGGAGTGATGCCTAGAAAGTGATTATGTAAGACCAGGAAGTGATGACGTTCTGTAGATCAGCGAGTGAGGACACTCGAGGACTAGGAAATTTTGCTGTTAACAAGGAAGTCATGTCAACTTCAGAGGGATAGCATTGAACAGGAAGTGAGGATGAAGACCAGGAAGTTGAACAAGAAAAAATGTGAGGACCAGGAAGTGATCATGTCGACCTCTAATTGTGAGGACCAGGAACGCATAAGTTAAAAAAAGGTAGGATAGACAAGACGAGTTAAAATTCCCAACAAAGTTTTTATTTTGTTACTTTGGAGGTTCCACTTCCTCGCACGAGTGACTGACTCCTCACGTCGGCCATCTTTTGTTGACATGAGAAGCGCTTGCAGAAGAGTTCCAGGTGAGTGGCGAGAGGACACTCTCACGAAAGGAGAAGGAGCCACAAGGGAATGAATAAAAAAAAAAAGATAAAGAGTTTGACCTTATGTTTCTGCCAATTTCCACCCTCCTTTCCCCCTCTTAGCCTCCTCTCTTCCTTTGCGCCCTCAGCCCTGTGTCGGACCAATCCTTTTTGCCGGGATAAATAGCGGCGGTGCGCTTTGATAGCCTCAGTCCCAAACAGCCGCTCGCCATAAATAAAAGGAACTTTCTCCATTTTTTTTTATCTGCGCCGGAGAGAGAGAGAGAGAGAGAGAGAAGTTCCTATTAGGGTCCCCGTAGCCTGGGGCGTCTTCCTTCCTCTTTGTAGATTGCCTGCTCGCTTTAAGGTGCTATTGAGCGTTCACCAGGACAATTACATGCCGGGACCCCCACTCTCCCTTCACCTCCCCCCCACCTAAAAAAAAAAAAACCCTGAAGGGAATGTCCCGTCCTGTGCCAGCATTGCATGAGATGTTGGGCCACGATACAGGCCCGTCCTGTAATTGTGCGCGTACGACAGAGTCCCCCCCACCTTTTTCTCCAATGTGGACCGAGGGGGTCCGTGGTGATAATGGCTCTCTGAATGGAGAGTATCATTGCTCAGTGCCTGGAGTCAGACACTGATGCTAATGCAAATGGTTTTTACACCCCTCCGCCAGACCCCCACGCCTGCTATAATGATAGCCCTCCAAACTGTATGTATGAAGAAACAGAGCGGAGGAAGTGTATAAATAAACACACACACACCTCAGTGGAAAATGACTTTTTGTTGCCTTCGGGGGGGAACTCAAGTCGCCACCTTCCTTTTACAATCTCCCTTCGGGGCCTCCTCCTCTATTTCCTCTTGATATTTTTTTTTTTTCATCATTTGATAACATATAAAATAGAGATTCCCCCCCCAATATTTCTCATCATCTTAAAAAAAAGCTTTTTTTTTGGGAAAGACTTGGCCTTGCAGACCAGACGTGTCAATCTAATTTCCTGCAGCCTCAAAACATCAACACAAAGCGATGGGTGGGAAAAAACAACAACACGTGTGTGTGTGTAGTGCACGAGTTCAAGGCTCAACCTTTACAAGACAGCGATAGCGGCGGGAGTGAAACCGTTGTTTGTCTTTCGGCTAAAGCGGCCGTCTCCGAGGAGAGGAGGCCATAAATCTCAGGGCGCACAGGGAGGCGGGCGAGAAGGCTGATCCAGGATCTTGGATTGGAGGACCCTCAAACCCTGTTTGAAGACCTCGAGATCACTTTTCCAAGACAGTGATGATCGTTAGTTTCTGGTCACTTGCAAATTGTTGATGCTTTGTTGTTCATGGTTAGTTTGTTGTTGAGTTGTGGTTAGCTCAGCTGCTTCATTCACAATGTTTTATAGTTAGCTAGCTAAATAGCTAGCTAGGCTAGTTAGTTAGCTAGTTAGCTAACTAACTAGCCTAAGCTAGCTAATTATGGTCAAGTCATTGGTCAAGTTTGTTTGCGGTTAGTTTGCTAGTCAGATTGCATTGTTCATTTCTGGTTTGTTAGCGAGTTTGCCCTTCATATTTGGTTAGTTGTTCCATTCATTTGTGTGCCATTTGTCTGTTCATAATTATTTTTTTTTATTTTTTATTTTTTATTTTTTTTTAAGTCCTACTATGTTGTGGTTAGTTCATTAGTTGGTTTATCATTTGTTAGTTTGTTCATTTATCCTTTGTGGTTAGTCACTGGAGTCAGTCTTTCAGTTGTGGTTAACTTGTCATTTTTGTTGTTTGTTCCTCATTAGTTTGTTTGTGGTTAGCTTCCTTACTTTTCATTTGTTTTTCCTTTGTATATAAATAGTTTTGCAGTTTTGTTTCTCTGTAGTGTTTCATTTGTGGCTAGTTTAATTGTTGGTTAACTTGTCATTGTGAGTTTTTCCGAGACTCATTCCTGATTTTTTTTTCATTTGTGTTTTGTCTATTTCTCACTACTTTTTATTTAGCTCATCCGCCATTAGTTAATTTCTTTCTGCTTATTTTGTAAGTGTTCATTTGCTCATCTTAAATTTGTTCCATCGCTAATTTTGTTCTCAGTTTGTTCTTTCCACGCTTGTTCAATTAGTTGGTTCGCAGTGAGTTAGTTTGGCCTTTATTTGTGGTCTGTCATTCATGTGGTTTTACTTTATTTGTTTACTCTACCTTCATGATTATTTTGTTCATTGTGAGCCCATTTGTTCACCCTTCGCTTGTTCGTGGTTAGTTCTTCGCTACAGTGTCTGTTTGCCCTTTGTGGATTGTTTGCGTCTTGTTTGCTCATCCTTTCTTTATTTGTCCTTCATTGCATCCCTGTCTTTGTTGTGGTTAGTTCAGGACCATGTTGTCTTCCGGCCAAGTGGTGTCTCTGAGGAGAGGAGGCCATAAATCTTACGCCACACTGGGAGGCGGGCAGGTTGGCTGATCCGGGATCGGGGACGGATGCAACTGCGGACATGATGGACCTGCTGCTGGAGGCCTCGGACCCTCTTAGAGGACACCTCTTGGGGGTTTACTTCCACTTTTGAAAAGTTCAAGGGCATTTTATTCATAGTTACTTTGGCTAGTTAGATTGTGGTTAGCTTGTCGTTAGTTACTTCGTTATTAAATCCCTATTCATTTGTCCTTTTTTTCTGGTTGGAGTATGATGAGTTCATGCTTTGTTTCTTTGTCCTTTGTTTTAGTTTTGTTAGTTTTTTGTCTTGAGATTTATGTTGTTAGTTTCCCTCTAGTTTGTTTGCCCTTCGTTCGTCGTCGGTTTGTTCGTCGTCAGTTTGCTCCCAGCAAAGAAAGCGGTAAAAAGCACACTTTCTTCCCTCTTGACTCGGCGGCGCAGGTGGAAAAAAAGGTCCCTGCCTGCTCCCGCCAACATTAAAGGACGACTATAAAGGGCCCGCGCTTCCCACAATGCCTTTTGTCACGTACGCGGCGCGCGCTAATATGTGGCCAAAGTTTCACGCCGCCGCCTTTTTAGCTAAGTGCTCTTAGCCGTCAGGTTGCGGCGATAGCGGCTCTCCGGCGGCCCTCCCTCCCTCCCTGGGGCGGCGAGGCGGGAGAAGGGGAATAAAAGAGGAGAAAAGGGATGGGGGTGGGGTAAAAAAAAAAAAAGGCGGGAGTGGGAATTGACAGCCAGCTTGGAGAGCAGCCAGCGCAAGGCCTCTCCGATGTACGAGCGGGGATTTATTTAACCGGCGAGAAGAGAGGACGGCTTCACAAGCGACAGATTAATTCCCGCTTTTTATTCTCAAAATAAAAGCCACTTTGAATTATTAAGAGATAGCGGGATTAGAGGGCCTCTCTCTTTTTCCCGAGCCCGATCGACGCCTCCTTTTAATTTCCGCTTTATTGGAATTCTTTTTGAAGTCTGTTTTTTTTTCCCCACGCGGACAAAAGGCGAGAAGAAGAGCGAGAGAAAAGCGGGCAAATATTAAATATCAGTTAAAGTGCCGGGAACATAAGCCGCCATTCTCCCACTGACGCCTTGCAATTATCGACGTTCACTCGGCGATGAGACGGCTTCTGAATACTCAACGTTGTGGAGAACTACAAACACGGCCGCATGGGCCAGGGTGAGGTGGGGGGCACGGGGAGCGATTGGTTCAACAAAGGGGGTGAGGGTGGTCAACCATCTTTGACAAGTGCTTTCCATTGGAGCCTATTATAAAAAACATTTTCTCTATTCACAACATGATGCTCATCGCCATCTAGAGGACTGGAGGGCCTCCTGAATGTGTCTTTTGTTTGTTTGTTAAGGCAGATTGCAATTTGAGAAAATATATATATAATTGTGAAAACCTGTTTCTTTGAGTTCTCGTCGTGATCTGTGTTATGTCCTTGTGGGCTTCCCCCGTCTCGTCAAACCTGAGTATGTCCACCTGTGTTTGCACACCCCTCTTAATGTGTCAACCGATTAGCACCTTCTACTACTTGTGTCTTGCCCAGCTGTGTCTTCTTGTGTCAATTAGTGTGTGCATTTAGTCTCTTGTCTCCCCTCTGTATGCATTGATTCATTGTCATTTTTCTCATGTCATGCTGCCGGTTCTGATTCAAACTTGCGTTTTACCTTTTTCGACTTTGGTTTCTTAGTTGTGGTTTTTTGACTAGTTATTGTTCTGATAAGTCTCAATTTTTCTTCTACTTCTACTTCCTTTATAACCTGTTTTGGTTCATCTTATTCATGTTCTGGTTGTACTTCTTTTGGCTCAGTTGGTTCTTTGTTCAGTTTTTGAATGTCCCTTAGTCTCATTCTGATTCTGGTTCTTCTATTTGTTCTATTTCTTCTGATTCTTCTACTTCTACTTCCTCTGGTCTTGATCTGTTAAGTCTTGTTCCAGTTCTTCTTCTGATTCGTGTTTTGGTTGTATTCATTCTCCTTCAGATTCTTCTTTGAGGTCTACTTCCTGTTTTGGTTTGTCTTGTTCTGATTCTTCTTTTGGTTGTTCTGGCTCTACTTCATCTGGTCTCCACCCCCTCTCGTTCTTCTTTTTATAGGTCTTGTCCTACTTCAGATATTAGTTTACCTCTACAGCTATTTCAGTGTTTGTAATGAACATTACTGCCACCTGCAGGCTAGGAGTGGAATCACAAATTGTCACTATTGTATAGCGAAATACCTGCTTAGCCCATAGGCAGTATTGTGACCTGTTTTGGGTTTTTTGATGGTTCTGACCAAGTCATTTCAAAATAAGTTACTGCCCACGTGTTACAGACATCTGACTGTCTCTTTCAGGTGTTTTAGCGCCACCTGTTGTTGCATTGCTCACATCATCTCTGCATGTGATATTTTCACCGGGAGACAGAGTTGTTTTTGCTTCTTCTCTTGACCTCAGAGGTTGTCAAAAAAAATGCTTTTTTTAAATAATGCGGAGACATAGCTTAACACATAACACGCTTCACGGCGTATTTGCTAGCCCGGAGAGCAGCGGGGGCCCCGGCGGTTCGGTCCCGCGCCGCCCGACTGAGCGCGCGGGGCCCTCTCCAAATCTCGGCAGCCGTAGGAATTTGATTGTGCCGGAGGATTCTCCCGCTGTCAGGCGAGCGCGGCGTAATCTCCGGCGAGTCTTTGTGCGGGAGGATTACCCGCCAAAGTGTTAGCACATATTTACAAGTACGCAGCTAACTCTCAACAGGCTCTCTCCTCCCGCATCCGTCGGGCCCGTACGCCGCCAAGCCGGCGAGCTAAGCTAAGCCTCGCTTAACATCGCAAATCAAGCTGAGATTTAGGACATCTCCAGCCAAATCTCAGGAAGAAGCGCGGGTGTGTTTTTTTTTCTTTCCACCCTCTGACGTGCAAGGATTACCTGGGAAAACACACGCGCACACGCGCGCACACTTGACATGGTGTTCCCCAGGGATGGATCAGTGTCCCCACAATAAACACTGAAGTCATTGAAGGGAACATCATGTCTGTGTTTGTTTGTGTGTATACTGACAGACAAACAAAAGCTGTCAAATTCCGATTTTTTTTCCCCTTGTATTATCTCCTGTGTTGAGAGTCCACCATTATTCTGCTATCTAACGCTTTGAGCCATCCTTTAAAACGATACGTATTAATTCTAATTAATCACAGAGGGGAATTCTGTAGGACGGATTTACTCTTATTCTTCTTCCTCTTAATCTTTCTCACCCTTCGTTCTATTTTTATCCTCAATCAGTCTTCTTCTTTCGTACTCTTATTCCTATTCTTATTTTTAATCGTGCTCTTTTTATTCTTTTTTTTTTTTACTCTTATTTCTTCATCTTCCTGTAATTCTTTCTGTCACTCTTATGATGTATCCTTTCTTATGCTTACTCCTTGTATTGTGCTTTATTAGTCTTTCTGATTTTTCATCTTTATAGTCTATTCTTTCCACTTTAATTTCATTCTTCTTACTCTGGTTTTCTTTGTCTTAATTTTTCTCTCATTTCGATTTGGCTCGCATGTTTTTATTCTTGGTCTTATTCTGGTTTCCTCTGATGAATTTATTGTTTCTTGTTTCCTTTTATACTTCATCGCTCATAATCTTTCTTACATTTGTTAGCCTATGTTATGCTTCCTCTTAAAGGGATACTTTACTTGTTTAGCCCATTATAGCAATACAAAGTCAATATTTTGTCTATGATTAATTTGACACTTTCATTATTTTTCACGGACAATTAGTACCTTTTAAAAACACATTTTGCAACTTGCTGTCGAGTGAAAATGACATCACAAGGGCTCAGGGTAACCAATCACAGCTCACCTGTTTTCCAGGTTTGGTCACGTGACATTCACAAGCTGAGCTGTGATTGGTTACCTGAGCCCTTGTGATGTCATTTTCAGTCGACAGCGAGTTGCAAAATGTGTTTTTCAAGGTACTAATTGTACGTGAAAAATAATGAAAGTATCCAATTTATTATAGGCAAAATATTAATGTTTTATTACTATAATGGGCTAAATAAGTGAAGTATCCCTTTAATATTTCACAATTATTCACCGGCAAAACCTACCTGGGAGCACCCTAAAATTTATGATTATTATACTCCGGTATGGAGATTTCAAAGATATGCTTAAACTATGATTGACTTTTAAGAGTCCCCCCCCCCCCCCCCCCCCCACCAGTACTACCCACAACGCTGACATCATTTGTCAGCATGTGCATATAAGGGCAAACATTAAAAAAAAAATTAAAAAATAAAAAAATTTAAAAAAGTTCCGGCCATTGTACATGAATGGTGGTTTGGCAGCGTTTCTCGCTGCGTATCCTCGTCGCGCCCCCTCCCAGCAACCCCCCCACTACGACCCAAGCATCTGCGGCGTCTTATCACTCCATCGGAAGCCAAGTGTTTCATTCAGCAACGCAGCAGATAGGCCGCGTGTCGGCCTCTTGTTATTGAAATCAAGCAAAAAAAAAACAAAACTCGCCTTTGCCCCCCCCCACACCCCACCTCATGGCTGTGCACCCTTTTACTCCCCACCCGACTCGCTGCCCCTTGTCTGTCCTCAACAAATGTATCTGCAAAAACACGCCAGCTTGTTATGCTAATGAAAAGCATTCCACCCCCCCCCCCACCCCCCCACCCCACTACCACCCCATCCCCCACATGTGGGTTCAACCTTTTTTTATGGGATCGTTAAAATGTTCATAATGACATTTTTGCTCTTTAGGAACACATTTTAGTCAAACTTCTGTCTGTGCAGAGAGAAGACGTTGAAAAAAATAAATAAAATGCAAACGCACACACCAACACACACGTATACAAAGCAAACTATTATGTCAGCCAGACGGGTGGCATATTTAAGATCTTATTTCCATCATAACACACATACACACACGCAGCAAAAAAAAAAAAAAAATGGCGGCCCGCAAGCTGACAAGCATAACCGCCGCGGCGCTAAAATGGAAATCAGCCGCTATCTGATGCCAACAACAGTCGGGCGGCCAAGGGAAAGTGACGGGAGAAATCCCCGGGAAATAATCTGCGCCGGATGGACAAACACGCACACTCATGCACACACACGCGGACACCATAATTAAAATGACCCATTCGGATGACATAATGGCGTCAAGCACATGATTTCTACTCTTGCTCTTCTTCTTTTTTTTGTATTCTAACGCTTTTTGGTGTTTTTTGTTTCTCAAATTATTTTTTAGGTTAATTTTGTTGCCATTTTTTTCGTGATTTTAATCTTAATCTTAATACTGGTATTGTTGTTCATTATTTCTTTATTAATTTAATTCTCTCAGCCTGACGCTAATATTCTGTTGAACTCTTGTACTTTTTTTCTTATTCTTATCTTTATTATTGTTCTTCTTTACTCTTTTTAATCTCACTCACGTTCTTTTTTTACTCAAATTCTTTCTGTATTCATACTAGTATTCTTATTTTTGGGGTGAGTACCGACATCAGGTATCAGTATTGGGACCGATACTCGGCCTTATTTCAAGTTAGCAGTACTTGCGACGGTGGCCGATACTAGTATCAGCTGCCCCCTTGTGGCCATTTTACTACCATTTTAGAATAAAAAAAAAAAAGTTTCTTTAATTTGATACAGTTTTCAAGATTAATGTTATATTGGCATATGTAGGTATTTCTTCAAAATTATGTGTCATTGTTTTTTGGGTGGGAGGCAATTTTATGTATCAAAAGTACTTGTGGTATCACTACTTGGTATCGGTGGATACTCGAGTTGAGTACTGGTCTGACAAACAGTTGTATCGAACATCCCTACTTATTGTTTCTTATGTGTAATTTATGTCATTATTATTTGCGTTATTCTTTCCCTCGTGTAATCTTATATTCTCACTTGCTTTTGTTCTTTCTTACATTTAATTTTCTTGCTCTAATGCTTACATTGTTATACTTACTATTGTTGTGCTTGTTCATATCCGTATAAAATTATCTTTGAATCTAATCTTGCAATTTTCATACTCTTATTCTTCCTTATTCTCTTTCCTGTTTTTACTGTTATTCTGTTATTTTTTCTTATTATTTTATTTTCATACTTTCTTACTCATTATTTTCTCATTTTCACAGTTATTGTTATTCGTACGCTTTCTTTTTGTTGTTACATTTTCTTTTTTTATGGCAAGGAACGCACTAGTGATGTATGAAATCCCTGCCAAATAAGGTGTGCTGGACACACGCACGCACGCACGCACAGCATAATTAAAATGATTTGCTGGGTGAGGAGCTCGTTTAAAAGCCACCGAGTGTGCGAATAAGCAACGTGATGTAAATGGAGACAAATGGCCTCAAGTGCGTGATAGCGATCGTCCATTTAGACAAACGCTGCGCACCGGCGCCCCGCAACCTTTCATACATAAATAAAATATGTGCTGTCACTGATATTGCGCCTTATCAGCGGCGAGGCCAAATTTTGCGTGGGGCCCTCGCGCCCGGGCGATAGAGGCCCAGAGCTGGAGATGCTCGCCGCCGATAGCGGCCGTCTGTCTGTCTGTCTGTCTGTCTGTCAGCCCACGGGGGAGAAAGCGGGTGGGTGTTGTTAATATCGCGAGGAGGCGTAGAGGTGGTAGATTCAAACCACGCCGGTCGGATGTGTTCCCGGCGGAGCGTGAAGTCAACAGGCAAGCGGCGACAAATCCGGGTCGGATGGAGTTGGACTGCCTTTATTCCCCACCCCCGCTTGACCCCGTGCTCGCCCAGCCACCACCTCGTCATGTGACCTACCTCGGTTTTACTGGTGGTGATGAATGAACACGCCGGAAGGGAAGCCAAGGCCGTGTCGCGGGAGTCTTGCATGTATACAGTAATTCAACCCCCGTGCATTGCTGGTTCACTATTCACAAATAGTGCTATAGCGTCACTTTTCCAGGTCTAAGTTGTGGTGCAGGTAACGTGATTTTGGTGGATTTGATCACTGAATGATTAGGGTCTTAAATGTATATAAGAAATGCTAATTGATATGGATGTAATGATATCCAAACGTCACACGATACAATATTATCAAGATATGACATACAATATTGTGGGGAGGTTGGCGATATATAAAAAAAGGTGACAATATTGTAAAAAAATGAGCTCATAGTAAAAAAAAACAACACAATATTGTGCTTTTGTACATAACAGCAATGTTATATTATGTTTTTATGATGTGATTTTTATGTTAGGTTATGAATGCGCATATTCCTCCACATAGACTTCCTTCACAGTCATATTACGTTCCCCTTCATCTGAAAATTAGTATAGATTTAAACATAGAAGGGCCAAAACATCGCTAATGAAAATGAAATTGCACTAAAAAAATAAATTTAAAAAATAGCCATGAGAGGGCGCTGGAACTGCACAAATGGAAATCAACCTGACTTTTTTTTGAACAGATGTGTTGCATTTAAAATATCGTGAACATAACGACAACGATATTGTGGCAGTTTTAATATCACGATATTGCGCTTATCGTTACATCCCTACTAATTGAATATAAACCCAGTATGGCTCTGAGGTTTTCTAACTTGGGTCAATTAGTGGAGGCCAGAGTTCAAAGCAAACATGGTGAAGCGGCATTTGGCTGTTATGCTGCACACAAATTGCCTACGCGGCCAACAGAAATGAAGTCTGCCCTTACTGCCAATGACGAAAAAAGACGTCAACTTTTTTTTTTTTTTTTTTTTTTAAATATATATTTTCTTCCCCCTATACCTTTTGCTTATTAACACCTTCAGGCCCACATTGTTTCTGCTGGGCACTTTTATTTCTTTTTATTTTTTATTTATTTTTTTTACCAATTTTGACTCATTTCCCGCATAAGAATAATAATTTGTGGGGGGTTTATTTGTTGTAAACTTCTCTAGTTTATAGTAGCATTTTTAACATGATAATGTAAATCAACGTGCAATTGTGATTGGTTAGCTCTGATCCAATCACGAACCAGAAGTGTTGACATCATCCAAATTATGCGCTTTTATTGGTTTAGACGCACACGTCATGTCCACTGCAATTATCGATGGGTCCGAAGGGGTTAAATGTCAGAATTAAGATTTTTAAATGCAGGTGAGTGCTTTGGATGCCTTGCCAGGACACCAGTGCGTCAAACAAAGCATCCTACACGATGGTCCAAAACATGAAATTGTGACAGTGTTGTGCAGTCACATTAGCCAGGCATTTTAACACGCATGTACAAGCTCTCGCTCCCGATACCTGGGCCCCTCCGCGTTCAAGCGGGCAGGATATTTAGGCGGGATTATCTGCACAAATAAGTCGGCTGAGATGAGAGATGCCGCCACCGCCGGGAAAATTCCATTTGTCAGCTCACTGGCTTTCATGAATACTTAAGAACCAATCGAGTGGCGAGTGTTTGTGGGACTAATTACACCGGTAGCACGTAAATAAATAAATGCACGCCAGTCGCTGGGGGGAAACGCACCGCGCGGGGGCTATCCATCCGCCATTATTGTGTCTATTGTTCTTCCGAATACAAACCATCGATATTCGCCCAATTTCTTCCCTCTTTTGAAGTCTAAAAATTGAAGTGGGTGAGCGCGAAAACAGAACACATCAAAGTATGGCGCATTGATGAGACCTTGCGATGACATTCGTACATTTTACTCGGAGTAAAAAAAAACAACCCAACACAACATTGCAGATTAATAAGATGATACGAGAGTAATGCAAACAACTTCCTTAAAAATCAATAAGTACCTCAGCCCCAGTGAATAATTACGTCTGCGATTAGTATTGATCACCGCTTCCACTCTGGCAACTCTCCATTTTTATTACTGTGAATGTGAATTCATACATTCCATACCTTCCATCTTATTAAAAGGTGCTTTTACACACAGCTTCATTTGCTTTATTCAACCTGTTTTGTTTTTGTTTTTTTCCTCAATAAATATGAGCATGGGAGGAGCAGATGAGAAGAATGCAGGAAAGAAAAAAAGGATGGAATGTCCATTGGAGGGATTGAAGGTAGGATGTTGGAAGGAGAAATGTAGAAAAGATCTTTTAAGGATGTTGGAAGGATGGAAGAAGGACATAGGACAGATGTAAGGAGGGTGTATGAAGGGCGTTGGAACAACGTGTGGTGGACAGGAAAAGTCTACACACCCCGTTTAGATGCAAGCCTTTTGCAAGATAAATCATTGCACATTTCAAGCTTGTATTCGATGGCCGTCTGCACACACCTGCAGCCATGTAAAGATTCACCTCAAAGTTCAGATGTTCTAGTAGGCTTTTCTTGACTTTCTTTTTTTTCTTTCCCCTTCTTGTAGTAGCCTGAGGGTTTTGGGCTCACATCAACTGCTATTTCCAGCTGTTTATAGTTCCTTATAACATGTGTAAGGCCCCTGTTTAAGCTGGAAAACAAAACAAAAAAACAGCCCCAAGCATGATCCTGCCACTACTACTATTCTTCACTATTCTGTAGTGTTTTCAGCAAACAACAAAAAAAAGAAAGCACAAAATGTCAGGAAATGGCACCTAGAGCAACCGAAATTTGAGGTAAATTGGAGGCACTTAAAATGGTGGCAAGTGTGATTGGTCAGGTCCGAACACATACCTAGTTAGGAGAGGGTGTGCACACTTTTGCAACCACATCATTTATCTTTTTTATTTTTATTTTATTTTTTTATTCCGCTCTCAAAAAAGATTTGTTTTTCCATTATTATTATTTTTTAGATTACAAAACAGGGGTGTGTAGACTTTTTATATCCACTAAGGAAGTAGGAAGGATGGAGAAAGACGTGGGAAGGATGTAGCCTTAAGAGTCAATTTGCTATCAAGCCAGCGCACAAAACACATTGCGTCGGTATTATTATTATTATTATTATTATTATTATTATTATGTGCACTAGTATCCCTCTTGATGTTTTTGTTCATACTAGAAACAATTAAGGCACTTACAACAGCTCATTAAAACTCACTGCAGCTTTATTTTTTTTATTTATTTTTTTTTATGAGGATTGTTGCCATTAAAGACCACTTGTGCTTCTTATTGACTGTGAAGTGTCTTTTTGTTTTTAGCGCGGATTAAATCGAGATAGCGAGCGCGCTCGCACATCCACACAAACGATGCTCCTAATAAAGCATCCGAGTGTGAACGAGGAGGCGAATGCGCGCGCGACTGCCGTGAGATGCGTTGGCGGGTGGCGGGTTGTTGTCGCAAAGGGCCCCCAGGACGCCGATAGAAAGCGGTGGTGGCTGGGCGGCGGGAGGTGATTTATGGGTAGCGGGCGCGCTGATAAGGCGCCCTCCCTTCATTTAACGCCTTATCGGCAGTGTTAAAGAGAGGCCGCAATTTGCAGCCTCCTTCAGAGGCCACATGTGACTAATCTGTGCCAGGCGCGACGACAATCTGTCTCGGCGAGCGCAATACATCATTCACTTGTCCCGCCCTTCTGTACCGCGGCCACACAGGAGAACAAACACCCCGTGCGATTTGTTTTTTAAAATGAATAACAACCGCAACATGTTTCACGAGATGCTAAAAAGCAACTCATCCTTCCTCTACTGTACATTCTATTTATAATGTCTTAGCTTAGCTCGGAGAGGATGAAGGGATTTATTTATTTTGGTGAATCCTGGTTGAGCAAAAAGCTAAACTACTTACGTTATGCTCCTAATGTGGGTGCCTGCCAAGCCACCTGGTCACCTGTATAGTCCATATAAATCAACATGGGGCTTCTGCAAAGTTGACTGTATTCTTTTAAAGGCTGTAAAAATAACCAAATGCTAACATCATGTTTCGAATGTGAGACCTACCGTAGTCCTCATGCTAAGCTAACAAGGCTATCAACATGCTCATATAGTCTATCCTTTCAACATTGACACAGGGTTAGCTTGGTTGGTTGAGGGTAAATGTTTTTAATGTTCTATTTACAAAACCACAAAATAAACAACTAGCTAAATGCTAAAATAATCTACAATCGAAATGCTAACGTCATTCGTCTGTCAAATCAGACTAAAAAATTAGCTTTGGTCTGCTTCAAGGTACTTATTATTGATAAGCAATATGCTAATGTTACACTACTAATTTGAGGCCTAAAACCAATCTTGTCTTCTGATTCTGAATAGTCCATTTAATCTGTCCAAAAAAACAACGATTTTCTGCTTCAATATGTATGTTTTTGTTAATACTGTATGTGTAAATTAACCAAAAATGATACAACGATGCTACTAACATGACGTACGTTCGTATGCTAAGCTAATGAGGCTAGCGCCATGCTTACAGCTTTCCTCCACTGACAACAAAATATTGCAGACATAAGTAGCAGTTGCTTTCACACTATTATCCATCATTTCCCCTCATAAATTTGAAATTTAAACAAAAAAAAAAAGAACTTTAGTGTTAGCATCTCTCAGAACTCTTCTCAGCTAACCATGCTAACTGGGCTTTGTAGCTACCTTGCCGTGTTACTTTTTCCACTAAACTATTCTGTTGAATTTTATATTGTTTGTTTATATAAAGATATTAATTGCCTGCCAGGGGACAAGAAAATATGTCAGCTTTTTTTTGTAAACTAATCAATCCCAAAAAAAAGTCATGCTGCTGACGTGAAGCCTTAAAGCTAACTGGATTGTCTGTGAAGTCTGTCAAAAGTCAACATTCTGCTCCAAGTTAAGATATGTGTTTGTATTTTCTGTAAAATGATCAACAGTAGGTAAAAACAAAAATACTAACGTAATGCCTTGTTAAGATGCTAAGCTAACAAGGCTTAGCATCACGCTTTGCATTGGAATCGAAAGTAAACAGCGAGCAACATTCACCCCCCAAGGCTCGTTAAGTGGATGCTCATCATTCTGCACGTGAGTGACAGGTGATGGAGGCCAACGCTCAAATCCCGCCGGTGCGCCGTTCAACCAAAGGCCGCGGGGGTGCGTTCAAAGGCCGCGGCCCGCGCTGTTGTTGCATTGCGTTGCAGCAAGCAGATTAAAAAGGACGGCGGCGCGTTTTTATCTGCCGCTTGTAAATGAGCGAGTGGCCAGTGTAGTGGCTGGCGGGCTCGGGCCGGCCGGGCCAGGCGAGGCTGCTGGAACAAGAGGCTTAAGATCGTATCACCGCCCTGCAGGCGCCGGCCAGATTAGGAAAAGACACGCTGTTGACAAACAAGCCAGGGGGAGCTTATTAAACAATAATTAGATGCTAAGCTAACGCGCTATCGCCAAGGCAAAGCTGAGGAGACGTCGGCGTCCCTTTTTTTTTTTTTTTATCAAGGTCAGGAGTCATCGCTCGCTTTGGTTTACTGGCAAGCGGCAAAGGATTCATTTTGCGGGTTTGAATTGTTCTTTGGCTTTTATTTGCTGGATTGCAGGTACATGGTGTCAACATCTGAGGGACTTGTTTTTCTTATGTTTATGTATCATTAGTTTTATGCTATTTTATTCTTTCGCTGTTTCGAGATTGCCTCTAAAGAACAAAACGGGTACGGTCTGGTGGGAACAGACAGTTCTATGGTCTTCCGGTCCTCCACACGGTCTTTTCCCGCTGTTTTGCCTCGCAGGCTCGAGTCTGGTGGCATTTGAAATTATTATTTATGATAACGCTCATAATTGCGCGCTCACTTGCCCGCTCGCTTGTTTCTGCATACTTTCGAGACGTGACAGTGAGACGAGTTGGAACAGGAAGAAAAGTGACGAGGAGACGCGTTTTTATCTGCATTTCCATCTTGCGCCACTCTTTTAATAACTTTCAACCACAGCAAAGTCGAGCTAAAGTAAAAAAAAAAAACAAGATGTGGAACATACACAATGAGAAGAAACTAAATGACTGACCTTGGGGAGCAAAAAAATAGAATTGGTGGCTTTGATGGGTTTTATAAACACAATTAAGTTTACCAAAAAGCTTCATCAAAAACTAGCAGGTTGTACCAGCCAAATATCCTTATTCCGGTTAATATTCAAATAAACTGACTTAAAATCACATATAAAATCATCCCCAAAGGCTCATGCATTTAATTAATTACCAAAGACATTTTTGCTCTAATTATAGTTATAGTTTTGTAAACATAAAATGTCGTTTGTTAGTTTTGGCTTTTTAAAAAACATTTTCATTTTTATTTTATTTTGTTAACGAAATTGCTTTTTGAATTTTAGTTTTTTTCCATCAGTTTTAGTGAACTAAAATAACCTTGGCTGGGAGACAAAAAGGGCCCAATCGAAACACATTTTCCAGTTCATTTAGATATAGCCTACTTGGGGTAGTTTTAAATTAACTACCATTCATTGGAAACCAAATTAACTGCTCAAAATGGCAGAAGTCCCAAAAATATAAGAAAGCGAAGTAAAGACATAAGACCCCCTTGAAAAACTTGCACTTGGTACAACCCAGGTAGGACTTCCTGTATTTGAATCCTCTGCTTCCTGTTTGAGGCTTTTTTGCTTTATGGAGCAGTCAAAAAAGGTACAGCATCAAAATATCAACTTTGTAAAGCATTACTTTTTAGGATAATCATTCATGATATTTACACTGTATGCTGATAAATGCATCTAAAGTGATTTTTTTTTTCCACTAATGTGGTCATTCTAATGGATTCCAACTTTTGGCAGGAAAATCTCCAGTTTAAAGTCTGGCCTGGTGATGGTCTTCGATTGGTCTTCTGGATTTGTTTGACCCGTCGGAGGATTCCAAGGATTACTGGGATTACGGCTGTGAACTCTCATCCTGGTCTTTACTCGGTCAAAGACCACAAAAAGATGCTGGAGGTTTACCATCAGGAGGTCTTCACGATGGGGGCGGCCATCTTGGCAGGTAGGCAACTCGCTTGGTTACGGTCATGTACAAAATTAACTCAAGTTAAGGTAGAAAGTGGTAAATAGTTTACTAGCTACCAATTTAATTTAACTACTAGCTACCTAGCTAGCGAGCTACTCGCTAGTAAGTAGTTAGCTAACATTTAAACATGTACAGTCCGTTTTTAAGATGTCTATTGATATTGTTATGAAATATTAATGACATATAGCATCTTATTGTGTTGTTTAGCATTACATGTGTATACCAGTCCAGTACTGTTTGTTGAAGATACAATATCAACACATTTAAATATCAATATCATAATGTAACGTTACTGTATCATGCATTATACTCATAATACAAAATTGCAGTTTATATTATCATTATGTTATCTATAAATCCTTACAAAATATTTTCTTTTACAATGCCGGTTCTCTCTAACTTTTCCATTCACTTTGAATTATTTTCGCCGTTTTCCGAGCAGCCAGCGCGTGCGCTTTTGCTCCAATTCTCTCATTTACGCTCATTTGTCATGTGTGTCTGGAAAAGTTGGATATATTGTCAGCCGCGTGTCACCTTTGGCCGCCTCAAAGCCGCACGAAACAAACCAGAGAGCAAGCAATTTTATTGTTCACTGCTATCTTTAATTGCGATGAAAGGGGATTATGTAGATTTGCGCTAAGCCTCCCTGACAGGACACATTTGGACGTGAAAGAGGGCCGCGCTGGAGGAGTATGTGTCGCTGGCGGGGGCTTAGCGCGGGGGTACGTCTTCCCAATAAAAAAAAAAAAAGAAAAAAAAAAAGGGTAATCCCGGAGTCGAGGGATCCCTCATTTAGCCTCTCAGTCGCAGATGATGGCTCCAATTATAGCCTTTTGCTCTCCTGCAAGACAAAGAGCAACGCTGTGTGACTAAATGTCATAAAGATACTTGGAGTGTCGTTATCGCGCACACGCTCATTGCGGACCTATACGACCAGTCAGAAGCAGAGAGATTCACAAAGCAAATATAATGCATTTAAAAGAACAATATGGATAGAAAATGGTCAAAATGTCCCCAAAATATTTTGGGGAGAAAAAAGAAATGTCTTTTCGTCAGTTTTTTCTTGAAAATATTCTCTGTTTTCATTTAAAAATAAATAAATGAATGAATGAATAAATAAGGGCGGCACGGGGATGAGTGGTTAGCACGTCCGCCTCCCAGTACTGAGGACTCAGGTTCGAATCCAGGCTCCAGCCTTCCTGGGTGGAGTTTGCATGGTCTCCCAATGCCTGCGTGGGTTTTTTCTGGGTACTCCGGTCTCCTCCCACATTCCAAAGACATGCATGGCAGGTTAATTGGGCGCTCCAAATTGTCCCAAGGTGTGATAGTGGTTGGTTGTTTGTCTCTGTGTGCCCTGCGATTGACTGGCAACCGGTCCAGGGTGTCCCCCGCCTTCCGCCCCGGGCCACTAGGGGGAGCACCTCATAAGAGTGGCGAGGAAATGGACGCAAGTCTTCCGGCGAAGAAGACGTATGAGCTTAGTTTTATTTATTATTATTATTATTATTATTATTATTATTATTATTATTATTATGCTGATTATTATTATTATTATTATTATTATTATTAATAATTTATTTGTATTTATTATTATTAGTATTTTATTTATATTTTTATATTTATGTATTTACAGTATATTTATTTACATTATTTTATTATATTATGAATTATTTTATTTTTTAAATTTGTAATATCATTTATTCATTTATTTACTTTGTATTATCTGTTGATATTTATTTTATTATTTTATTTATTATTTATTTATATTATTATTATTATTTTATGATTAGTTTTATCGTAGATATCGTGGATTTATTGCCTGAGCAATATATCGATAATTGCGGTATCGTCATATTGTGAGATAATCGTTATCGCGAGACTTGTATCGCATATGGTATCGTATCATCAAGTAGCCAGAGGTTCCCACCCCTATGGTGGACAGCGTAGACCAAAGACTAACGTAGACTAAAGAAGAAGAATGCTGTAAAGTAGAACGTTGAAAGGTGGTAGGGCGGCACCCTAGCGCCCTCTATTGACCCGCCGCCACCGGTCAAATGTCAAAATGTGTCAAATTTGAGCGGAACAATTATGTAAACCTTCTAAATGGCGCCAGTTGTTTTTTTGTTTTGTTTTGTTTTTTTGCCGCAAGTTGGCACAAGACAAAAGTGTCTTTGTCGGCGCCACCTCGCACCTTCTTCCGCCCGGCGCTTCCGACAAATTCAATTCCACGCGCCGCATTTCACGGCCAATTTCACCGCCGTCCCCCTGAAAGAAACCGTCATCAATTCTTCACGAGTGGCCCGTGTCTGCTGCGTGCCGGCGTCAAATCGCATCCTTTTTTTTTTTTTTTTTTTTTTTTTTTCAAGCGACCCACGGCCATGAGGGAGGAAGCCGAGCCTTTGTTTATACTTCCAAATTATTTGGTATAAATGACAAATTATTTTCAGACAAAAATTCATGTTCAAGGAAGAAACCTTTTGTGTGAAAACGTTGTCTGTTTGAATAAGTAGCTTTATAAAAAAAGAAAAAAGTTTCAACAAATAGAACATCCTTCTTCTTGAGGAAATTGCAAATTTCGTGGGGGGGTTTAAGTTGTTCTTCAAAAATATACAACTTTTTTTCTTTGAAAATATACAAGTACTACTCAGAAGTAAATACATTTTGGTACAATTCTGAGTATGAAATCATGTAAATTTTTTTAAGTTAACAATGGATTATTTTTCCTTTTTAAATGGTCGTCCATTTTGTGTTTAATTTTTCTTTCAAAAATAATTTTTTTAAATATGCAGGATGTTTTCATAAATGAGATTAGCTTTGTGCTCTAAAATATTTTCACTAAAATAAAATGTATAAATATGACGTTTTTGGGGGGTTTTATTCTCTTTTTTTTTTTTAGTAAAAAGACATATTTTCAAGAAAAATGGCGTTTGAATTTTCTGTTTTTAAGTATTTTTTTTCCAGAAAATATTTAATGATAATGTTTATGTTTAAGTGTCTATATATATATATATAGTATAGTATAGTATAGTATGATTTTTTTTTTTTTTTCACCCTCAAATCCATTTCCCCACTGAAAAATAAATGACGAAGTAAAATGTAGCCTACTTTTTTTCTGGAAAACACACCTAAATTTGCGCATTATTTTTCTTTTCTAAATTTTTGAGTAAAAAGTCATGTATTTTCAAGGAAAAAAAAAATCATTTTAATAAGAGAATGCCTTTTCTCTATGGAATTGTACATTTTGTCAAAGTTCCACATTTTTTGTTGCAAAAAATAAGCAACTGATCCCTTGTTTTAAAAAGAAAAAAATATGTCTTAAAATATATCACTATATCTATGCATTTTCCTAACCGCTTACTCCTCACAAGGGTCGTGGGGGTGCTGGAGCCAATCCCAGCTGGCTTTGGGCAGTAGGCGGGGTACACCCTGAACTGGTTGCCAGCCAATCGTAGTATATCACTATAGTTTCCTCCAATTATTTTCCAACTTTTTTTTCTCATATGCATACAATATGTTCCTCATACTGTAATATTGCTTCACATAATACTATTTTTGCACCCTGGTGCCCGCCAGATGCACCCGCCCCTTTTTTTTCCCCCTTATTATTCTCGGCGACCCCATAAGAAGAACTTTGATCTGAAATAGATTCGCCGCGACCAATGGCGGCACATTAGCCCAAAAGTGTCAAGGGGGGGGGGTTGGGTGACGATGATGACGGTGATGATGAAGACGCAGGCAGGCCCACCATGAAATGAGCGCGAAGAAAACAATTCCTGCAGGCCCGAGCGAGTGTGACGCCTCTTTAATTGCCTTGGGTCACCCGCCACGCGGCTTATAAGGCAAGTCGGGAGCCTTGGCGGAGGCCCCGCCAGGTGTTTGGAACCGAAGCTATCACTTAAAAAGGGCAAACTATGGCGAGGGGAAGAAAAAAAAAAAAAAACTTGAATCCATCCCCTTCTCTGAATGGACTCTTTCTTCTCTTCTTTTCTTCCTGCACTCTTCCACTATCTCTCACTCTGTATGTGTGAGAAATTTCTCATGAATGATTTATATGTGTCTTGTTATCAGCAGCCATTTCTATAGACCCCCACCAACGCATTCAGCGAGACATTTGTGGCGTAATTGTTAATTTTAGCGCCCATAATGGCTTCAGATGGCGGGGCCGATTAGACATTTATTACACAATTAAATGAAACATACTCGAGAATCACAAAAGGGCCCCCCCCGACGTAATTATTTCAGGCCATTAATAAAAGGGGGGCATTAAATTATATTGGACACAAAAGGCAAGCCAAATAGATTTTCCATTAGAGCAATAGAAGCAGAGAAGAGGGGTAATAGATCCTGCCTCAATTCACTCGCAAATTAATTGTTGCCAGGCCTATTTCCACTTACGCACGCGCTGGAATGAGAAGACTAGTTGGTGGCCCCCGGTGTGTGTGTGTGTGGGGGTGTGTGTGTGTGTGTGTGTGTGTGGGTGTGTGTGTGTGTTATTATATATAGAGGCTGAAAAAAAATCCCATTGTTTGACATCCTACAATAGAGACTTTCCATCTCAGTCCACCCCTCCACTTTTCTGACTCGGGCTTCATTTCCTCCTTTCAAGTACGTGAATGAGCGGCAATGAAGGATGCGCATGCGTCACGACATGGCCGCTCGACTCGAGAAGATTGACAATTTTTCATCAAACGTGTCCCATCTTGGTCTGCGCAGCCAAGTTTTGTTTGCTGTGAGTTTGCTCGTTAATGGCTGCCTTAGCTTTGCCGCCATGCTCCGCCCCCACATGTGTCATCCGTCACAGGTTTGTGTCGCTCGTTTTGTCTTGTGGTTCGAAAGTTGGTAGCAATCGTATAAAATTGCAAAAGGATATTTTGAAAGAGCTTCAAACCAACACGGTAGTCTTCCTGTGTCTTATCAGGTGCAAGTTCTTGAGACTTTTTTTTTTGTTGGTCTACTCATGATGGATAAGTCTACCAAACTTCATGTTGCTGTGTGAAACTGGCTGAATTTTCTAAACAAGGCCACAACTTTAAAAGATCCCTTGAAGTGGGAAAAAAAAAAATGGCGCCATAATGCTTGCTTCAAACCAATACATCAGACTTCCTGTGACTTTCCGGGCATGGCTTGTTGAGACTTTTTTTGTGGGTTTACTCATGATAGACGTGTCTGCCAAATGTCATGTTGCTGTGTGAAACTGACTGCGGGGGCTGAATTTTATTATGGTCTCCACCTCTGAAAGTCCTGGAAAGCATTAAAGTGAGTCGAAAACGGATGCATCAAACTAATGTAGCAGACTTACGTTTTCATTTCAGGCATGGATTCGGGAGACTTTTTTGTTGGTCTACTTATCAGACATCCCTGCCAAATTTCATGTTGCTAACTGAAACGGGGTAGGGTGGGGCGGGGGTTATATTCTATAAAAAGGTTGCGACTTTTAAAGAAGCTATACTGGCCACTTCCAACCAAAATGACAGACTTCCTGTGTCTTTCCGAGTATGACTTTTTGAGACTTTGAGACGGGGTTTTTTTGTGGGTTTACTCATGATAGACAAGTCTACCAAATGTCATGTTGCTGCCATTTTAAAAGCCCTGGAAAGAGTTCAAGTGAGGCTAAAATGTCTTCTCCAAACCAATAGAGCAAACTTCTTGACATTTCAGGCAAGTTTTTGTGGGTCTAACTTTCAATGATGATGGCCATCCCTACCAAATGTCAGCTTGCTCAATGAAACGGGCTAAGGGGCTTAAAAAAAAAAAAAAAGCCTCAACTTATAAATGAGCCTAAAATGGCCGCTTCAGACCAATCGCGCAAACTTCCTGTCTTTTTTTAGGCATTTGTGAGACTTTTTTAAAAAAATTTATTTATTTATTTATTTATTTATTTGGTCAACCAAATTTCACATTGCCAAGTGAAAGCAGCAAAAATGAACAATTGTCCAGTATGTTGTTAGCATTATTAGCATAGCAGCGTAATGTGTTAAAGAGACATTTGTTGTCGTTTTTAGCGTCCAAATTTGAGCAGATTACATTGCGTCTGCATTAATGAACCTCAATAAGAATATTTAACAGATGACCTTCCTCCTTTTTTTTTTTTCTTTTTTTTTTTTTCTTTACACAATAAGTCACCTTGCGTCGGTATCACGAGCCGAGGTCAGACATGACAGACTAATAAATCAGCGCCATTCAAGCCAACAAAAGGCCGCAATTGTCTCATTGTGCTCCAATTGCAAGTTGACTGTTTGGCTCCCACTTTACGTTTCAACACTCTTGACTGTCAAAGTAAACGTAAAATAAAGTTGTAGTTTGAATTTTGGTCTCAAATGTCAAAAAGTTGCGACGATATACTGAGCCCTTCTTGGCATAATGATTGTCTGATAGCACGACTGTTTATCTGAAAAAAATAAAATAAATGTGAAAAAAGTGACGAGGCGACAAGGTGAACCACACTGTGGAGGGGTTCACTCTAATTGGAAGAATAATAGCGACATGGCCGGCTGCTTCTTCTTTTCTTGTTTTTCCTCCAATGAATTCCATTCTGCTAATGAAGGTCAGCGGTGAGTCACATCGTCTTGGCTTTTTGTGATCGTTTATCAGACCTGATCTCCGCCGGGCCCCTTTAATCCTAATTGTGGAGTAGAATGTGGGGCCGTGTGGGCCCGCGCGCTCTTTGATGTTCTTTTCTTATCGCCGTTGCCTCCCCTCATCCCTCGCTCCCCCGACAACCCCTGACATTCTTTAATATATATAAACGCTCATAAGATGTGTGTCTATTAGTTAAGTTTTGCACAGGGTGGAGCGTATTCATGAATGGGAATATTATTGTTATACAAATAAGAATAATTAAATCATCTTAGTTCACATTAAGTTTGTTTATTTTGTTAGTATAAAATAAGCAGTCAGTGTTGGCAACTAAGTTGGCACAATAATTTAAAAAAAAATGCAAGAAATGCAGACTAGAGCAGCTGAACTTTGTTTGGGTTAATCTGAAGCACTTCAAATGGTGGCAGGTGTGCACTGACTCATTTAACTTTGAATGGGATTGGTTGATCTGAGCATTCCCACTTCCTAGTTATGAGGGTGTGCACACTTTTGCAACCAGGTCATTTCAGTAATTTATCCTCCCCTATTTGAAAATATTATAAAATATATTTTGTACAGATCAGGCTTATCACAAAATTATTAGCCATCACACAAAATCTTCAGGCTTCTGCTGGAAAGGGAAGAAGGGCGTTAAAAGCCTACGAGAACAGCTAAGCTTGATTTGAGGTTAGTCGGAGGCGCTTTAAATAAGCAGCAGATGTGCGCCGACTCCCGATGAACACGACTTGGAATGGGATTGGTTCATCTGAACACAGCCATTTTCTAGTTGCACTTATGCAACCACATTATCTTGGTTGCCTATTTCCCTTCTGGTAAAAGTTTAAATGTTGTTTTCGATAGGTCACATCAAGGGTGGGAAAAGTTTAGAATTTTATTTATTTTTTCTTGCCGGCGTAAAAAAAAAATATGAAGAGTGGATGTCCTATTATATATTTCATCTCTTTTGCGGCTGCGTCAAATAGAATTCATCAGACACTCATGTGTGTGCGCTGCGCAAATGACACGCACAAAAGAGGCTTTTACACAAACAAACAAGTGATGATATTATTGGAGTGAGGCGTTAAGACGGAAGTCAGACATTCTAAAAAGCTGGCGATTGTTTTGGTATTGTCGGCTGCTGGGGTTGGGGGGCGGGGCTTGAAGTTGAACGTAAACGGCTTCAGCACCGCGGACAGTTACGCCGGGCGGGCGGGAAAGGGGAGGGAGCCGACACGTGCACGCGTGCACACGCATCCTTCACGTGAGCGCGCTCGGGCGACAGGCAGGCCGCCGCGAGCACGCGCACTGTTGAAGCGATCATCATGCTTGCATGACCAATAGATGGAAAATATATCATGCAATTATGTTTTTAAAATATATATATATATTTTAAAATGCATGCATATTTGCTGTTTAAAATTATTTGTTGTGTTTATAGATAGATAGATGGATTAAATCATCCTGTGGTCAGTAAAAGCACGCATTAGTCATAAAAGAAATTGCATTATATTAAAATGTAAATGTCAATACTTTTTTTCAAAACGTGTATTTCAATATACATGTTAGATTAGAATTGTACAAATATCCAATAAAAAATACAAATACAAAGAAAAACAACTTGAAGCAAATGATCCTGATATTATATGTATACATTCATCGAGTATTTAAATTTATTCGAGCTCTAAATCACCATCAGACGAGGAACTCACTTATCATGCACGAATAACCTAATAATAATAATAATCATAATAACAATTATAATAATAATAACAATAATAATAATAATAATAATAATAGTAATTCCCGCTGTCTTGTCTGTTGTTGTTGTTTTCGCTAACATGCAAACATGCAATATAAATATACATATTTTATGAATATTTTTAATAATTGTACCTGGTGCGCTGCTGAGCCTCTCGAAGTCGCCTCCTGCCGCTGCCTGATTCTCTCCCCTGTTCCCTTCTTCATCTTCTTTGCCACCCCCCTCCCCTGAATTTTTTTTATGATTTTTTTTTTTTTTTTTTTTCCCATGAGCGAGACGTCGTTGGAAATCTTCCTGCTTCTTGACGCGCGATGACGCGTGCGCAAAGAGCGAGCGAGCGAGAGAGGGAGGGAGAGAGAGAGAGAGAGAGAGAGATATCCCAACATATGAATATATTATGTTATTATTATTAATAATAATATTATTATTATTATTATTATTGCTATTTTTTTTCTACGATTGCTTGCGCATGCGCAATTTTGCAGCTTTTGCTTCGGCTGTTACACAGTGGCCCCGTGGGCATCTTTCCATATAACTCACCCTCACTACATTATTATTATCATTATTATTGTTATTTTTTTTAAAGCCAGCATGTTTTTATTTTGTGATTCCAACACATGCAGTCGAACTGCTGCTGCTGCTCCTCAACATCAAGTCTGTCAATTGTTTTTGGGCGCGTCTATTTGTTGTCGTCATGGTTGCACTTGTGCTGTACGCTGCATGTAGTTGCCTCTAATAGCTGTCTTGAAAGACATTTAATGACATAATCACGCACTTCTTGTACTCATTAAAATATAAAGGTTAACTTTTGACGGCAGACAATGAAGAGCAATTACTGTAATTGCTACTTTGAAGGTGAAGTGTCTGACTTTTATCTAAATGTCACCTGCGTTTTGTTGAGCATTTTGAGAGTTGGCCAAATGTTTGACTTTTTTTTTTTCTTAGCACCCCCGCAAAAAACAAACAAACAAAAAAAAACACTGCATTGTTGCTGAACATTATTTTTAAATCTTTTTAGTAAAATTATTGATCTGCTTTTTGTTTGAAATTTTTATTTTTTTTTGCGTGCAACGGAAAGATTAATTTTACAATAAATTCATTAGTTTACTAAAAATAAACAAAACAAAACGACTCTATCAAAAAATATAAGCTCGCCCAAAAACTTTATTAGGCCTAAATCTAATAGTCAAAATGTAATTAAATGTTGGTGTAATATGTTGTTCGAGTTGTTGCAATCAAAACTGGATCATATAATATATATATATATATATATATACATTTATTTATTTATTTATTGGTGGGATTAATATATTTTTTTGTTCGTTTTATTTTCTTTTTTTTACACACATTTTTCTTCGCATTATTGTATTTTTGGTATAAATATTTAAAATTTAAGATGCATAATGTGTTTTTGGTGGATTTTTCTTTTGTATATGTTTCAGTGAGATTCTTGAAAATTTTGGGAATTTTAAAAAAATATAATTAATCATACATTTTGTTTGACTTATTTATCGTTTTTTGGTTCAAATTTTTGTTTTATATCCTTTATTGATTTTCGAAAAAATTCCATATTTTTTTTTTTTTCATAAGACATTTTTTGACGGAATTATTTGAAAAGTTATTCTCTGTGTGTGTGTGTGTGTGTGTGTGTATAAAGTTATTTGAAGTTTTTTTCTAGGATTATTTATATTTAATTATTTAATATTATCTATAGGATTCTTAAAATTTGGGAAGACATTCACATTTTAAATATTTTTTTCTAATTTTTTTGTCGTGTTATTTATTCCCTTTTTTTTGTTTTGAATTATTTATTTTTATTTATTTATTTATTTTTTTGGTGGAGAGTCTTTTTCTTTTATGGGATTATTTAAAAAAATATATTTTTATTATTATTTACATTTTTGGTACAGTTTTTCCCCCTTTTTAAAAATCGAATTATTACCACATTTTCTTCTTTTTTTGTTGTTGTTTTGGCCACTCGATTTTTTTCTTCTTTTTCCCCGGTCTTTGCTATTAATTTGACGTATAATGAAAGTGCGCACGCACATCGCGCGTTTGTAAGGTGCGCCTGCAGGCGCTGATTGGTGTCGACAGGCAGGCAGGTCGTCTCCCTCCACTTCCGCCGCCGTCGCGCGCAGCAGCTTTCCTGCCACCGCACCTCTGCGCGTGACGTCACGTTGCGTGCCAGAACGCCGAGCAAGCCCTGCCTTTTGAAGTGGGCCGCTTTTGGCTGGCTCCTTTCCGCTCACCGCGCTCATTTGCAAGGCGCGCCAGGTGGTGCAGCTCCACGGAAGAAGAAGCGAGCGAGCGAGCGCACCCAGCGAACAACACGACAACAAAACAGAAGAAGAAGAAGAGAGCGAAAGAAAGAGAAAGAGGAGGACAGAAGGAGGGAAGCAAGGAGAGACTTTATTGCTTTCACCTTTTTGTGGATTCTGCGTCTTTTCTTCCCACGTGCATGCTCGCAGTCGCGGACTTTTTTTTTTTTTTTGCGCGCGCTCTGTCTGGATTTTCAGCGCACTTTTTCCTCCTTTTTTTTTTTTTTTTTTGCACTTTTTCTCTTTTTGTTCGCCATCCGAGATTTGAGCGTGTCATGCCTGCAGCTATCTCGCATCTTCCGGGCAGCAGGTGAACTTCAGATAGCAACTTTTTTTTTTTTTTTTTTGTTTTTTTTTTTTTTTTCCCCCTTCCAACCGTCTCCCCCCATTTTCCCCTCTCGCGCCGGCCGCCTTGCACTCGCCATGTCCAAGCCGGCCGACCACATCAAGCGGCCCATGAACGCCTTCATGGTCTGGTCCCGCGGCCAGCGGCGGAAGATGGCCCAGGAGAACCCCAAGATGCACAACTCGGAGATCAGCAAGCGGCTGGGCGCCGAGTGGAAGCTGCTGTCCGAGGCCGAGAAGCGGCCCTACATCGACGAGGCCAAGCGGCTGCGCGCGCAGCACATGAAGGAGCACCCGGACTACAAGTACCGGCCGCGGCGCAAGCCCAAGAACCTGCTGAAGAAGGACCGCTACGTCTTCCCGCTGCCCTACCTGGGCGACACGGAGCACCTGAAGGGCCTGTCGCTGCCGTCCGACGCGCTGCTGCACGGCTCCGGCGAGAAAGCGGCGGCGGCGGCGGCCGCGGCGGCGGCGGCGGCGCGCGCCTTCCTGCCGCCCGCTTCCGCCTCCCCGTACTCGTCCTTCCTGGACGCGGCGGGCTTCGGCCAGAAGATGGCCGACGTGCCGCACGCCCTGGCGGCGGCCGCCGCCGGCGTGCCGTACTCGTCGCTGCAGGGCTACCAGGCGGCCGCCGCCGCCGCCGGCGCGGGCGCCTTCGGCCCGCTGGGCGGCTGCGCGCCCACGCAGCACCCGCACACGCACCCGCACACGCACACCCACCCGTCGCCCACGAACCCGGGCTACGTGGTGCCGTGTAACTGCAGCGCCTGGTCCGCGTCCAGCTTGCAGCCGCCCGTGGCCTACATCCTCTTTCCAGGTATGAGCAAGACTGGGATTGACCCCTACTCGTCCGCGCACGCCGCCGCCATGTAAAAGACGCACGCGCATGACCGACACGAGCGAAGCGAAACAGTGACTCTTTTTTGTTTTTTTTGTTTGTTTATTTTGGAAACCTGCATGTACATAAGACCGCGCGCTGGGAACCGGAAATGACTTTTTTTTTTGTTTTCACTCACGCGTGGATTGTAAGAAATGTCAAATGTTTATACGGCAGCCTGCCAGAAGAAGACAAAAAAAAAAGAATAAGGAGGCCTTTAACTTTATTTATTGTGTACATTTCAACGATGATTTGTGTTGATTATTATCAATCAACTAATTATTACTATACCCTCCCCTCAATTGGCACATACGGGTTATCGATTACGGTTCATTGTTTTACTTTTTCTTCTCCTGTATTTTTTTATTTAATTTGAATGTGCATTTTCTATGGAAGACAAAAAAAATAATAATAAAAAAAAAAGATCAAATGTCATGTATCTATAGAAGGTTGGCGCCTCTTTGCAGCAAAGAGAAGAAGAAGAGTCCAATAAAAAGACAATCTGGCTCATTTCATGCTTGGACAAAACTATTCTTCATTTTAGAAAAGAAAAAAAAAGAAATCTAAATGATTTGATACAAGCTGATAAAATAAAAAAAAATAAAAAATGGAGGAACTTTATGGGGGTCTGCGACGGCGGTGGAGAAAGAGCGCGAGGCCTCCCGGGATGGAAGCCGCCTGTCGGACTCGTTTGGCGGCTTGGTGGCCTCGCATGCATGCATGGGAAGCCCCATGGAGCTTGCTGGAGGTGGATTACAAAAAAAAAAAAAAAAAAAATCCCAACATCAAAACATCATCTTGCACTTACTTGCCTCGTGCAAGTTTGACAACTGGGCAAAAAAAAAAGAAAAAAGGCGGCACCTTCAAACGACGCGATCACGTGTTCCAACATGCGCGCTGACTCATTAAGACAAAAGACTTCTTGACGAGCGCACACGCAGCAATTCATTTCGTGTGCGTGTGTGTGTCAACTGGGAAGCTTGGAACGGGAGCGAGAAGCGCGCGCGTGCGCGCAACTATACGAGCACGCGCCTTTTCTAATTAAGAATTTCATTTTCCACGTGCAAATTGTTGACTTTATCTGGCGGGAACATATGCTGCACACGAGTGGAGGTGCAATCTATCCCTGGGGGGGCGCGAGAGGAGGAGGAGGAGGGCAGGGAGGGGGGGATTGGGGTAGGGGGGGGCGTTCGGTTCGCACTGTTTGTAAATGAGGATGCTTGAAGTTGGACACCTAAAAAAAAAAATGTGGTGGGGGGGTCATTAGTTTTTGTTGTTTTTGTTGCATTCAAATTTGATCATGCACGATTATTTGATTATACTTTTAATAGCACGATTGTTGCCTTATTTTATAGCATTCTTCATAATTATGATTGCATTCATCTGCATGCATGGATTTTGTGGCGTCGATTTGATGAAGTTAGAACTTGCATTGTGGATTTTTTTTAACATTTTTAAAAAAATATTCCTTTCCTTATTTAGTGGCTTTAATTCTCGTTTGCATTTATGGAACGCATAAGGCTCGTATTGGCATGCTCAATTCTGATTCATTTTGTTACTATATTTTGATCATGATTAGATTTCAATGGAGATGTCAATCTATTTTTGAGAGACATTTTTATGCGTTTGGATTTTTTGAAATTCATTTTATTTCTTTAGACTTGTTTTTAACTATTATTTAGATTTATGAAGTCTTCATGTCACATTTTTAGATAATTATTTTAATCCTATTTCTTACGATGATGATTGCATGACACCCAATTACATCCGTGCCAATTTAGTTTTTGTTTTTAGTTTTTTCCCTTGTCATCTTTTTTTAAAATATAAAGTAATTATTTGCACTTTCGTTTTTAATCAAAGCCTTTATCGTTTTCTATATAGCTTTTTAAAGTCTTCAGACCTTTTCTTTTTTTTTTTTTTTTTTTTTTAAGACATTATGAATATTCTGACCACTACTTGGGTGGGTTATTTTTCTTCTTTCTATCTTTTGCGTTTTTAGTATAAATATTATCTTCTTTTTTTTTATGATTATTATGGGGCACACGTCAATCTTATTTCCGGTTTATGTACTATTGACTTCCTTTTATTTTATTTTTTATTTCATTTACAATTATAATGTTTTTTTTGTGACATTTATGACACTACCAAAACAAAAAAGTATAGTGCATGTTGGAAGTGACATGTTTGTAAATAATGTCGGTATTTTTTCCGTGCACTCCCGCGAATCGTCGGCGCGCTTTCTTATCTGCTTGGCAGCGCCTCCTCATCCTCATCCTCATCCTCATCCTCATCCTCAATCTTCATCCTCATCACAGCTCCCGAGGAGAAGAATTGTTCTTGATTTCATTTCGTTCACAGGCGCGCGCGCCTTTCTTTCGCGCCTTTCCAGGTCATTTATACGCTTCATTTGCTGATAAAAGTCCACGGGGGAGGAGGAGGGGGGGCGAGAGGGGGGGCTACTTTTCCCTACGAGACACTTCAAAATCAAAGACAATTAGCGCTTTATTTTTTGTGTGTGTGTGTATTTAATTAAATTGCCTGCACTTAGCGGCGTTTATTTGAGATTGGCGCGTTTGAAAAGCTGAGATGTGATTTAAAAAAAAAAAAAAAAAAAAATGCTAGCAGGAATTGTGAAATGCTTGTGTGGGCGCATGCACGGCAGAGGATAAAACTGATCTCATTTCGGCATATTAAATATTGTCTCCCAAAAAGGATGAAAAGCACCCTCGTCCATATCTGAAATTGAATCTGGGATAGCATTTGGACGTGCAAGGCACAAAAAAAAAAAAAAATACACATACTGTGTGTTGTGTTGTTTGAAGCAGATGCTCTTTTTTTTAAGAAAGGAAAAGAAATGATAAAAATGTAAAAATATATAAATGTGTATTCAAAAGCAAGAAAGCTTAGGGGGAAAGGAATCTCATTGCAACGCTTGTTAAAAGGTTTTAAAAAAATGTGATTTGCGTCCACACTTTAGTTCTAAAGACACTGGATGATGATTTTTATATTTTATTTATTTTTTAAATATACTTTTATTCTATTATTTGTCCCAGTGCATTTATAGGATCTTTATCAATCACATCAAAGGTATCTTTTTCTCAAACGCAAACTTGACGCCATAGTGTTTTTTGTTTTTTCTTTATCTTGAAACAAGTTTTCTTTGATGTGTAATATTTGTATGAAATGATCAATCAGATAAAAAAACATTGTACGACACGTTAATATGATCAAAGTTATCGTTTGCTCAAATGCAAATTTGCATCCATCAAATTAATTTTTGTGGCCAGGAAGACATTTTTCTATACGTTTTCTTTGATCTTTGTATTATAAATTCATTAATCAGATTTAAAAAAAAAAAAAAAAAAAAAAGATATTCAATTGATGAGGTGAAAGATATCTTTGACTCACAAAAACAAAGTTGCATCCATAGTAGGCTAATGATTTTTGTCATGGGGAAAGTATTTTCAAACATGTTTACTTACATGTTTTGATTATAGACCAAAAAGTCAATAATGTTGATTTGTCATCATGAAGATGTTTTTGAAAACATTTTCTTTGATGTAAAGCAATTGTATTGTATCGTATCATATATATATATATATACATATATATATATATATATATATATATATCAGAATTGTATTGATATGACAGTGAGCTAAAATCGATTATAGGCAAATATGCTGTTCAGCTAACGATACCATCTTATACAGATCAAAAAGATTTCTATGTGTTAATCAGATCAAAGTCATCCTTGACTCAAACGCATCCATAAAGTTGATTTTTTGTCATCGGGATGACATTTTCAAACATGTTTGCTTTGATGTATCGCATTTATAGTGCACATAATGGTCATTGAGATTTATTTATTTTATATTTTTTTAACAGTAAACTGTGGCCATTCCGTCGATTTCTGTGTTCCGGAAACAATTTAAAGTGTGCATGTGTGTGTGTGCGTGTAAATGGAGCCGTTTGACTTATTTCGCAATCAAGAGGATGTTTCTAAAACTGTATTTATGATCAATAAGATCAAAGAAATTTTTTACACAAAAGCAAGGTTGCATCAATCAAGTTTATTTTTGTCACACGAAAGATGATTTTTGAGGTTACGACCCGGAACGGGTGAACACAATTGAGGACGGGATTGAACCGCTTCTCTTTGAAGTTGGCAAACTGAGCAGGAAAATCAGGAATATTTCATTCGTATCACAAATATTGCACAGTTTGAATCTCAAAACACACGGAAACTAGGGGTGTTAAAAAAAAATCGATTCGGCGATATATCGCGATACTACATCGCGCGATTCTCGAATCGATTCAATAATCGGCAGAATCGATTTTTTTTATTTTTAATTTTTTTTTTTTTTTTTTTTTTTTTTTTTTTTTTTTTTTTTTTTTTTTTTTTAGGATTCACACCTTGAGCATGGAAGAATGTTATATGAACGGCACATTAAGCCTTAATATTTTTATTTTAATGCTGTTCAAATGTGAAACAGATTGCAAACTGTTTGTGTACAGTGGCTCACGGTTATAAGCCTCAAGTTTTAGATAAATATATTCATACAAATCTTACAGTGTACATGTACAAATTTACTGATAGTATTTTCTAAATTTGAATGGGAAAAAATCGCAACAATCGACTTATAAATTCGTATCGGGATTAATCGGTATCGAATCGTGACCATTCGTATCGGGATTAATCGGTATCGAATCGAATCGTGACCTGTGAATCGTGATACGAATCGAATCGTCAGGTACTAGGCAATTCACACCCCTAACGGAAACGTTTATCGCAACATTTTTCACATGTTCCATTACAATTAATTGATTTGATTGTCCACATTTTTTTTTTTTTGAACACTCAGAATTGTTCATTCGGCAGTCTTACCGATTCAACATATCATCATTGCTCTTTTTTTTTTTTTTTTTAATTATTATTATTATGTGCACATTTGTGTGCGTGTGAATTCACCTGAAACCGAATAAAAATCCCACGACCCTTCACCTTAACCGGATATTGTACTTCAGAGTTTCGCCAGAGTCATGAAATTCAGAAGGTCGCGAGAGCCAGAGGAAAGATCAAAGGAAAGAAAGATGAATCAATGTGAAATCCAGCACCAACCAGACACCATCTCCCACCCACATGGTTACAAAAACCAGAATCTTTCACTCTAAATTCCAACAGATAAGGGAGATCTCAAGAGACCAGAGGACCAATTAAAGGAAGGAAGATACGACAGATTTGACTTTCCAATCTGATTCCGAGTACTCAATACTTTTGTGCAAATACCGTCTGATAAATCAGAGAAATTGCTCATAAGTATTGAATGAATTAGATCAATAAAAGCCCAATTTGGATCCATTTGTTCATTTAAAAGCATTTTGGCCCGTGCGAGACAACCTTTGTTGACACGTGTTTTATTTTGGGACTTTATTCGTTCGCGCAACTTCAAATTTCACGTTTCCTGTTCGCGCCTGTCGGCCGGCCTGCAGCAGCGTAGCTCATGTTTAGCTAGCGGCATCGCCCGACGCCGCGATCGGGTCGCTCGTGCCGACCTCATCGTAAACGCCTCGTATTGTTTGCGCGTTGCGGTTGAACCTGAAGTGTTTCACAACGTTGGCGGCGTTGCCACATCTTCTGACTGTTTTCCCACGAGCGACATCACAATGTTAGCGCAGACCGAAACCGAGCGACTTGCAGAGCAGCGTGCCGATGTGCCTTACGCAAGCCATGAACGTTCCCAACCGAAGAAAAAGTTACAGTTCCCATCGACCGCGAATCATTTGGGCAAATTCGGGATACGTTTGTAAATTTCCACTGCGTACAAGTTGTTGTTCGGACAGTTGTATTTTTTATTTTTATTTTTTTTAAGTCTTGAGAATGAGTCAATCTGTTAATTAGCACTCACAGTTGAAATTTACGGTCACATAAAACCAAATGAAGAGAATTACACGTGCATGGCCTCTGTTAGCTTAATGCTAATACATAATGGAAAACATCATAGACCGGCTAATAGCTGTTTCTTTTTTAATTCAACCTTGAAAATTCAAGAAAAAAAGGGGGATTACACCTCCAATATGCCACAAAAATGGGGATTGGTTAAAAAAAAAAAGGGGAAAAAAATCGGTGAATCTGTGGATGCAAAAAATGTGGTGAAAGGAAAAAAAAAAGTATAGTATTTGTAATTATGACGAATGAAGTAAAGCAAAAAAAAAAAATGTGGTGAAAGGAAAAAAAAAGTGTAGTATTTGTAATTATGATGAATGAAGTAAAGCAAAAAAAAAAATGTGGTGAAAGGAAAAAAAAAGTGTAGTATTTGTAATTATGTCGAATGAAGTAAAGCAAAAAAACAACAACTTTACATTCTGTTACATTATGTGACTAATATTTTGGTTATTTTGGACACCCCGTTAGAAACTGAACAGTTTATTGTTTGAATCGTTCAAAAAGTATTTGGAGGGGGGGGAATTCATAATAATATCCTAATCATAATATCCTATCTCAAAATATTAGAATATTTCCTCAGACCAAGTAAAACAAAACAAAAAAAAAGCCATGATCAGCAATATTAAAATAATAAAAGGCTTGCAATATTTCAGTTGATTTGTAATGAATCAATTTTTGCTTATTTGATTGCATTACAGAAAATAAAGGACTTTATCACAATATTGACATTTTCTGAGACAGTCCTGTACTCCCTTAAATAGTCTCAAAACCTGATTTGAGAGCATCAAAAGAAACATTTCGCTATCAATCGGCACATCATCACGATGCGACACAATTCCCTGCTGGATTGTATTATTTGCTATTAATGTATTATTATTAGTATTATGATGATGGAAGTATGCAGTCACACAAACTCGAGTGCACGTCATCCTTTTCCCATTCAGCAAGTTCACTCACTCGCTCATTTCAAATTGTGTAATCAAATCAAAGCATATTTCTCTCATGCATACTGACCTCATATTTTTCTTTTCTTTTCTTTTTTTTTATGCGGACCGGCATGCCACCTGTGCGCGTGTTTGTGCGTGCGTGCGTGCGCGCGTGCACAAGTGTGTCATTATGTGCATCTTTAGCAGAAGTCCCTCCTGTAAACTTTTCAACCCGAGAGCCTTTTGATCATCGTGAATCACCCACGCATCGAAAACGCTCGCGTTTCAACACACTCGCGTCATTGTCGATGGAGAGAGAAAAAAAAAAAAAGGGCTGCAAACAATGAAAAGAGGCTTGGGAGAAAGACAAAATTCTGATAATTACATTAATAGTGGTAATAATTATGTAATTACGAGCTTGGAGTTGGTTATTGATGTATTGTTGAAGAAGTGTAAGCAAAGACATTAGAATAAACGTGGTTTTAGTTTTTATTTTATTTCATTCTAAAAAAAAAAAATGTTTGCAAAGGCGAAATATGACGGTTGCCATAAAACAGGAAGTGGAACTTGGTGGCGCGCTCGTCTCCATCTGGGATACTTTTTACGTTAGGTTGAAGTCTGCCTCAGTGGGAAAAAAACAACAATGTGGAGCAACACATGTAGACAGACACACACACAAAAACAAATCAATTCTGTAGGGATTGCGTCAAATGATGAATATTTGAACTTTTTTTTTTTTCTTTTATAACCACAGGTCCTAAGAAAATTAGTGATCAGAAGAAGTGGACGATTGAACTACAGTTTAAAAATCATAGAAAATGACATGGGCAAAAAAAAAAAAATCTATAAAATCAGAATAAAATGTTTAGTCAAAGTGAAATGCCAAAAAAAAAAAAAAAGTAAAAGTAAAATTCTTGAAATTGTATTAAAGTGAAGTGTGTTGTCATGTTCTTACTGATATGAATACAGTATATGTGAATAATAATAATACATAGATATTAGAGATGTAACGATATCCAAACATCACAATACGATATTATTACGATATGAAGGTCACGATACGATAATTATCACGATATTGTGGGGGGGGGTTGGCGATATTTAAAAAAGATCACAATATTGTAAAAAAAGAGCTTATACAAAAAAAAAGCACAATATTGTGCTTTTGTAAATAACAGCAATGCATATAAACCATCTACAATCTCTAATAACAAAATTGAGGCACTTACTTGGTATTGCAAGCACACATTGATTGCTTCACAAGCAAATTAGGTTCCCCTTCATCTGACAATTAGCATAGATTTTAATCATAGAAGGCCAAAACATCCCTCATGAAAATTAAATTGCACTTAAAAAAAAGCTATCCACTAGAGGGTGCTAGAACTGCACAAATGGAAATTAGCAAATGTGTTCCTTTTAAATATTGTGAACATGACAACAACAATATTGTGGCACCCTAATATCACGATATCACGATATTGCCCTTAATTCCACTTAAAAAAAAAAAAAAAGATTTTTGATTCATCAGTGTTGTTAAATCAATAAAAGTGATTCAAAATAAATGGAGGGAAACTTGAAAGCGTGAAACTGCACATGCCAACAAACAGCGTGTATGGCACATGTTCCCGAAGGCGCGTGAAACGGTTTGTGAGAATGATTTGCGTTCCGAACATGCACCTGTTGGTCTCGGAAGACTTTTTTTTTTTTTTTTTGCGGGACTCTCGCAAACGCGCGATGGAGGTCAAGAGGTCAGAAGGCCCGTCGGGATTGCGACTCCAAAAACCTGATGTCATGATGACTGGCGGTTATCGTCATGGCGATCGTGTCATTGAGGCGGGAATGTGTTGGCAGCACATTACGAATGGTTAGTCACACGAATGCACGCGCGCGCGCACGCTCGCACACCTGGCTGATTGTTGGCGTCCAAGCGAACGGGTGGTTGCAAAGTTCCCGGACTCATTGAGATTTTTGCTGGAGCGGGATATGTCGCGGAGATGTGTGCCCGGGGTTCTGGAGGTGAAAGGTGAAAGTCACGTATCAGGAGGAGGAAGAGGAGACAAGACCCCCCCCACTCCTCCACTATACACACACCTCGGGGTCCTCAATCAGAAGCTCTCAGTGGATTAGACTAATCAGTAAGGAGCAGCTGGGGGGGCGACGGGCGGACCACTTTATCTGGCACGGCGCTCCTGAACGCAGCCTACAGAAATGTTTGCAAACGTGAACTTGCCCCGGCTTTGATCTTTCTTCATCAATGATTTTTTTTTTTTTTTTTTTTTTATTACAGTGTTACCTTTACTTACGAAATTAATTGGTTCTGGAAGAAAGTTCTTAAGTAGAACATTTTGTAAGTAGAGACACATTTTCCATGTAAATGCCCTAATCCGTTCCAAGCCTCCCAAAATTCAGACATAAATGTTTTATAACGCATAAAAATGCATCGAAACATGCAACAAATACATGTTACAATTCGATTATTGCACAATACATGAGAGCTGTGCGTAATGTAAAAAACAAAAAATAGAGTAAAGAATAAAAATGATGGTCATTTATCTAAACTGCTGTCCTCATCGTTTTTTTTGCCTTTTTAACAATCTTTTTTTTTTTTTTTTTTTTTTTTTTTTCATAGTCATAGTGAGCGATTGCCCGAATCGTGAACACATTTTCTCGGTGATTCCTTTCAATAAATTCCAAAACTTGATGGAAACTTCAGGTACGGCGAGGGATCTTTTTCCAAAAAAAGGCCCGTCTCGTCGCAATTAAAAACTTACTGTCCAACGTAGCCTTTGTCGGCTGTTAGTTAATATTTACGTAAAACTAAAATCTAAACACCTCATGGCCCGAGAGGCGAATGACGAGGACGCTACATCGACACATTCTATTTTATATCTATGGTCAAATACTCTTAGCCAATGGGAAGCCAGGAAGATGCCAGTAATAGCCAATGGCAGGGCAGCTGTAAGTATGATGCGTTCAGGAAACTTTGGGAGCTGCGAGTAGCGCCCCATAATGTCGTTTTACCTTTTGTATCCCGAAACTTCTTCAATATTTTCCTGTTGAGGAGTTTTGTAACTTGAAAGTTTCGTATGAAGGGACGTTCGTTCGTAAGTAGAGGTACCACTGTATCGTTATTATTCACATGGTTGCTTCTCCTTTTGTTTTTCGGCACAGAACATCAGCGACGGCAAAGTAATCGCGCTCTTAAGTAGAAGGCCATCTGTCGCTTGTATCTCACTTGTTTTGCTCACAAGTCAAAATAAAACAAAAAAAAATTGGTTAAATCTCATGTTTGGTCACTTTTAAGTCAACATACTTAAAAATCTACTCAACATTTGTTACTTCAGCAGTGAGAGGATCCCCGGGGGAAAAAGAAAAAGGTATATTGGTGAATATTTATCAGCGGCGCAGACAGGCCCTCAGCGAGATAACAGACACTTTCACACTTGCGATTACCTCGCCGCTAATCTGTTTCTTCAAGGGACGTCGCCGCCGCCGCCGCCGCCGTGGACCCTCTGCTCGCTTTCAAATGAAAACTTCTTTCAGGCCGCTTGTTTCACCACATAATCCCCGCAAACTGTTGTGCCTTTTGAAAATGAGGCAAAAAAAAAAAAGGCGTGCGTTTAAAAGTCAAAGAGTTCTACCGAAAAAAATAAAAACTGCTCAGCGTTGGGTTTGTTTATTAGCTAGGGAGAAGGCTACTTCCTGGTTTGTGGTGGGTGATACCATTATGATCTCTGAGGGGTGGATTCTTTCATTGACGACCTTTTTCCAAACTGTTACTCAATGGGAATGGTGAACTCGCAGTTTAATACATCCAAATTATTGTGCCTTTTGCAAATGGGTAAAGCATCCAAATAATAGCATCTTGATCCTAATTTACAGAAGCTATTATTAGCAAACTTACTGGACATCACGGCAAAATACCTTTTCAGTTAACCAGAAAGTATAACTCAAATGTCATTTGTTATAACACAGACCTCCACCAAGGCAGAAAAGCAGAAGAATAAAGTGATGTTTTGTATTTGTCCATCTGTTAGCCAGTGAGTAGACCACTTCCTAATTCATGGAGGACGCTAGCGTTTTCATTTTGCAGGACACTTCCACTACTTCCATTTGTACTTTTATATGCTTATTTTTATAAGTGTTACTCAAAATGAGTTTTAAAAAAAAAATAGCACATGAATGAGACAAAACGTTTGGATTAGCATTGTCAATGCTAAAGTATGGAAGTAAATGTTGGAAGTAAACACTTACTGGAGATGGCAGGTGGCGCTGTCCAAAAGCCTCAACGTTATCATGACAGTCTTTAACTATCGTGAGAGTCATAGACCTGACGTGAAAACAATAACTGTGAAACGGCCTATGTGTTGTTTTTTTATTTAGCTAGCAGACTACTTCCTGGTTGATGCTGCTCAATGCTAACATTTTGATTCTGTGGGGTGGAGCCTGTCGTTGATGATGAGTCGTTGATGTGCCAAATTACAAAATAATATAATGCATTAACAAGGCTAATTTGTTTTAAAAAGAATTCTATTCTATATTCAAATGCTACCCTTGTGAGGAAGAAGCGGTTAAGAAAATGGATGGATGGATATTCTAATGCTAGTTTATGATTGCTAATGTTAGCTTTTGGGAACTTCCTGGAGCTCAGTGTAGGTACAATTAAACAGTTTTTGATTTGTTAAATCATTGTAATTATGAATATATTCAATTAATGTGATACTCAGTAGCACATTAATCTCCACCAAGGCCAAAACAGGAAAACAAATAAAAGTCAAATGTTGTTTTTGTTGTTGTTTTATCTAGCTAGCAGGCTAGCTTCTACTTCAAGCAGGATGTAAATAAACTAAGCATTGTGATGATTGTGTAAGCTTCATGACATTTGTCATAAAATAATAAGCTTAATGTTAAGTCTAAAAATGGTAACTTTTAAGCTAACATTAGCAAATATTGTAAAAATAAATAACAAAAATGGTAAAGCTTCTAATTTGGTTGTCCATCTGTTAGCTTAGCTAGTTTCACTTCCTGGTTCACGGATAACAAACAGTCAGATTGTACTATTTTGATTCTGGGGTGACGTCATTCTGATTCGAACAGTGAAAAGAAATGATCCTTACATTGAATAGTTTAGTAATCTGAAAAGAATTTGGTAGAACGTTATACAAAGTCTTGCACTGTAGATACGAGCAAGCAATCAAGCATGTTTTTTTGTTTTTTTGTTTGTTTTGTTTTTGGTTGAATAAAGATCGAAACCAGCGTATCGTAAAACAATTGTTGACTTGTAACATGGCTTCACCTGAACACGGCGAAACATACCATCGCTTGCGCTCGGAGGAGATAATTGGCAAGGGAGGAAACAATACGGAGATCTTCGGGTTGGTTTGTCTTGATTCACCTTCAGTCCCCTCCCTCACTTTCCGTGTGGCGCCGGAGCGTGTGGAACATTGTTATCGCCACAAAGCAGTACAGCGTCGATTATGAAGGCTAATTACATCGTCGCATACTCGATGAAGCGCGGCGGCAGAAGATGATGAGGAGTGAGAGATTCGCCGAGTGCAGGTGCATTCTTTGAAAAAAATTCAGCCCCCGGAGCTCGATTCAAACAGCAACATGAAATTTGGGCGCGATGTCAATCTTGAATCCACTTAGGAAAAACGTTGCACGAACATACGTCTGAAAAGCGACTGAGCAAGTCTGCCATTTTAGTTGACAGAAGCCATTTTAAAGAAGTTGGTGTCAATTCCAGAGGTCCTTCAAAGACAAACTTGGCCTAATTTAGGTAGACATGCAAACAGACTCTAAAAGCAGTGTCTAAAAAAAGTAAGTCTACGATTTTTGTTCCAAGATGCCATTTTAGGGAAATTTTGGCTATTTTCAAAGACCCATCAAAAACAAAATCATCCTAGAGACGATTCATTTGCATTCAGATTTGAACTCAATACTTTGACTGTGAGGTCAAGTGTCTGTTTTGAACTGATGCAACCAGCATCTAGTCTCAACTGGTAAGACGCTATGTGATGTCAGGAATCTTTCATCTCTTTATCGGGTCAACAGCCAATCAGATAATTCCATGTCAGTCCTGTTACCCACATGTCTAGCCACAACCAATCAGATCGATTCGCTGTGTATATAAGCCTGCCTGAGAAGGGTGTGTTTTTGTCTGATTATTACCTCTGTTCCTCTGTGCACCTCCACAGCCCACGTTAGCATAGCGTCTCGTGATTCTCGATACATTCTCGTTTTTCGTCTAGTCAAGTTTGTTCTACGTCTCTCGATGTTGTGCGAATAAAGAGTTAAAATCTTATTTGTGGCTTCATTTTTGGGATGCAACTACAGAACATAACTCAACTCAACTTTATTTATAAAGCGCTTTTAAGAACAGGCAAAAAGAAAGAAAAGGGAAAAAAACATGTCTGCAAAGACACAGGAGGCCTGCCATTTTGGTAAAAAAACAGCCATTTTAGGGCCCTTTTGGAAAGTTCCAAGAGTTCTTCAAAAGTCTGTTGCATTCCGTCGAAAGTGTAACTTCCTGTACTAAAGTGACGAGCAACACTAAATTAAGATTTTGAGTGATGACTTGCCATGAAACACAAATGGATCAGTGGCTCTTTTTTATGCAATTGCTGAAGAAAGTTTCGCACAACATGAAATTTGGTTGGTGTATTTATCATGAGTAGACCCATAAGAAAAGTCTCCAGGAGTCCATGCACAAAGTCTGCCATTCCGGTTAGAAGCGGCCATTTTAGGACCATGTTGTCTATTTCCCAGGATCCTTCAAACCTAAACAAATGATTCCTGACGGATTTTTCCAAAATATGATGCATAACAACGCCACAGGTGAGCAAAAAAAATGCATTTTGGATCCATTTCTGATTGGGCCACGTTGGCCTCAGGTCCTCGCCATGGCGGTTCTTTTAAACGGGCCTCTTTTGTCTGCAGGTGGAAAATGTCAAGACGTAATTGATATTTCTCAGTGGGCTCATTATCTTCCAGCCCGTGTGATCGTGCTTCTCGCTGACCTTTACCACACCACTCTTCTTCTTCTTCTTCTTTCTTTCTTCTTTCTCCTTCTTCTTCTTCTTCTCGCACAGCTGAAAATAGCTGGACGAGATTTTGGTGGGATGGCTTTCATTTGAGACCGTATGTTCGCCGTAGACTCGTTGTCGATGTGTTCTATGATCGCAGCATTGAACTATCACAAACCTTGGCTCCACCCATACCTTTACATGATAAATCAGGATTTTCACTATCTCGCTGCCTAATGAATCTTGTTCAAATTTGAGGGCAGCCGGGGGAATTTTCTAGGAGTTTGTTCAAGTATGAAACCTTTAAACTGCAAAAAATACGTGAAAAATGGTACCTTTAAAGCAAAATGGTCCGGCGTGCTGCTATTTTTTTTAACACTCCGGGGAGGAATTTTGTATTTACTGGCAAATCATCAAAGTTTGCTGCCAATTTTGGTGCACACCAAACGAGAAAAACTCACAAGTTTTACAATTTAGCGTTGTTTACCTGTCTCATATATCTGGTTCAAAGTTGATAGCAACCAGATGAATTGCTGTAGAGTTAGTTAAGACACAACCTCTGGAAATATCTACAAAATGGCAACCGGGAACCAAAATGTCCGACGAGCGGTGCGTTTCACAACGCAGTTTCTGCCTCATGTTGTTGCGTCCAGTCATGATGAACACTCATGCCGGATTTGCCATCAATCAAACAGGGTTGGTGGCGGTTGGCAATATTTCCCGACTGTATGGGGAGCGCGCCTGACTGGGTGCCAAATGCTGCCCGGCACATGCGTATGAATGATGGAGCAAGATGACCAAAAAAAAAAAAAAAGAAATCATAAGAACAATCAACTTGATCTGAATCAGCAAACATCAAAGTATTAAAAAATGAATGAGGAAAAAAAACAAAACGAAAAAACAATAAGCATAGGCAGGTAGCGCTCTCTGTTCAGCTTTGATGTTTTATTTTAACCGGCAGCTTCTCGTCAGTTATTATAATTGACAGAAGTTCTGAATGTCACCTGCGACAAAGGCCTTCATAAATCACCGTGATAAAAACAAGCCGCTGTGATATTTTCCTTGGCTGCCACACAAAGCAAAAAAAAAAAAAAAAAATCACAAGGAGAGTCAGTGTGAACAGGAAGTCGGACTCATCGAACTCCAAAAACAACCGTTTCGCAACTGAATCGCTTCTTTGTATCATAAGTTACACACTGTACTCTGACCCGGATAGCAAAAACTTGTAAACTATGAATGCCCGCCAAAAATATTCAAAGTGGCCAGTTTAAAGCCTAAATATACAGTTATAATAGATCCCAAAATGTAAAAATGCTCATCTTCATCATGCCAAGAGTATCACGTGATAATTGAGTTTACAAAGATTCAGTTTGGTTGACCATCACGGTAACGTTATATGTTGCAAAATAAAGCAAAGTGTAAAATGTATACAAGCAACCAATTTTCATTTCATTTTCACAACACTTATTATTGTTCAGAAGATAAAATGAAAACTAGTACAAACGCAAACAACATTTCTGGTTATAAACATGAATTATCTGTTACATAAATATACTTTTTTCTACTTATCACATTAGCGTAGCGGGTTAGCATGGCTTCTCCATCTTCTACTGTAACTTAATCCTCATGTTGTTACGATGACAATTAGAGGAGAAGCTTTTCCATTGTGAAATGACGTTTGGTAGCTAGCTAGCTAACCTCGCTAACCAGCCGCAGCCCCAATGTCTGAGTCAGTCAAGTGGCTCGGTTGATTTTTCTTTTCATTTAACCAAGGCGGATCGATTAGGTAGACTAGTTGTATTGATTCAATTGAGTTGAGCCTTCTTTCTTCTCTTACGAATGTGAATGTGCGACAAATGAGTCGAAAAGAAGATGCGAGTCGAGCTAAACTGCTCAGAAGGGAGATGTGATTGTAATGTACAAGTTGACTCCAAAATAGACATGGTAGAAATTCAGACACAGTCAAAATGATCCACTGAGGGGACTGGCTAGTTAATTGACTTTTCATAACACAGATGAGCCTGTTTGATGCTAAAATGATGAAGAGGTAGCATTAGCTAGAAGGCTATAAGCATTTGCTTTTGTTAGCTTTTAGAAGTGGCTGCTACGTCTTGCGATCATCCACTTGATTTATTCTGGACTGTGCAAGTTCTTATCAATTTAGTTTAATTTTACAGTAGTCACTTTTCTGCTAACTGGACTTACTTTATGTGGAGTGTTGACTGTCGAGGTTCTTTTTTTTCTTTTTTTTCTAACCATCGGCTGGATCAAATAGGACACAGCAGTTATACAAACTTGAGCAAGTGAGTTCTTTGAATTTTTTTTTCTCTCAGTATTTTTTTTGTGCCACGACATGCTAGATTTCCACGATAGCCACTAGCGTCTTGTGCCCCAGCTCCCAAATGGTGCGTCCCGGCCGGCCGTCCTTATCTCGCGCAAGACCCCCCCGACGGCAGCGTTTCCTCAGCTCAGGTCGCCGTTAAAGTCCTTATTCAGTGGCCTTAGCCGTCGGGTCCCGCTGGCTTTGTGCCAGACCTCGGAGAGCTAAGTCGCTAACGTCGCCAATAAGCATCTTTTTAGCCGTGCTCAGAGATGGGCTAATGCGTGAAAAACGTGCTGAATGATGGGATACTCGCATGTTTATTCAACGGGGAGAATCAACCCTGTGACTTTGATAAACTCGGGAATTATCAAACTTTTTGAGTCCAGGGTAGGCATTATTTTTTTTTTTTGAAGACACCCCAGTCACACTCTTTGCCAGTTAAACATAACCATACCATATATATCTCGACATGCCATGGGAATTCATGTGCAAAAAAAATATAATAAAATAGTTTAAATGTTATAGTAACAAATGGAAAAATGTGTAACACTACAAAAATAATGTATTTTTCAAGTAAAAAGACGTAAACATGTCAAATAAAGACATTTGTTGAGTTAAAAAGTCATTAATCATAATGTTACCGGTAAAATTTAACGAGATAAGAGTAAACACGTAAATTTCAAAAAATGTTTTTCTATTAATTCTAGAACTAAATAGACATTAATTCTCTTAAAAAAAAATATATATATATATAGTTTCACTTGTTTACATATAATTTCAATATTACTTTTTAGCATGAGCAAAGATATGTATTAAAAAATATACTTTATTCATGCAGTGATTTATGACATATCACAATGACATGAAAAAGGGGATACAAAAAAAATAAACCTTGGTATACATGTCCACCATCATCATCATAACTCAATCTACAAAATGTCTCATACATCCATGCCTGAAACTGAAAAGGAAGTCTGCCATTTTGGGTCTAAGGCAGCCATTTTGGAACCCTATTGAGGGAATACGTCCGAATGAGGGCCAATCGTAGCCAAGCATACTAGAAAGATGAGTGATCCTAAATTGCCAAGCTTTTGAGCATATGCCGTATATTTTTGATCGAACTTGGCATTAAAAGTTTGGCCATCAATTTGAGGATTCATAGAAAATTTAAACGTAAAATCTCTTGGCAGCAATTTCACCGATTAACTCGAAATTTGGTGGTCATGTTTTATCAAAATAGGATGCATGAAAATGTCTCACGTACTGCAAAAGGACAATTTTGCTTTGACACAAATTTCTCGGCTTGACATGAAATTGGGAATTAGGAGCCAACTGAACCAGGTGTCGGCCATTTTTGTCTTGACGCGGCCATTTTGGGCTCACCATTGGACAAACTCCTCAAGTGAAGCCGGGGCAACACCGAATTGCGAAGGATTCTCGCCGTCGAATGTGGGCGGAACTTACCTTCGAAATCATTTGGAAGATTTTTAAACAACATTTCTCAAGACTTTCACAACAACCGGCGCGGGGATCTTGGTAACGTCAGTGAAAAATCACACGGGGCTCGATGGCCTCGCCGCTGCGTGTCATTAGCATTCATTACAGTCCCATAAGCCCGAGTAATTACAGGCCCGAGTGCAAGGGAGGAACGGCAGTTTACAGCGCTTTGGTAATTTGATTTGCATCTACGCTATTAACTTCTTTTGTGCCTGTTTATGTGCCGTGGCGGAACACAAGTGCCATTTGGCTGCGGGGCTGTAAGAAGGAAGGAGGCGAGGAAAAGAGAAAGCCTTTGAAACGTCGGAGATTGAGCGCTTGAAGAGCGAAGGCAACTCAATCTGACGCTAACGCGCTCAGATTAGCGCTGGCGACGTCCACAGATTTGGGTCGGCGACATTGGTCGACTCCGTCGTTTTGAAAACTCCTCCAAATTTAAAAATGTTTTGTAACACGATTTTTTTTTACAGTATTTTACTGTTTAAAACGTATAAAGATTTATAATAAATAATCTGTTTTCGTAAACAGTGGCGCATCTTCATTTTGATGCCAGGACAAGTTTCGTTGACCGCATTTGGGGAATTTTGTAGACCACACTGCGCCATTCGGGGCGTTTTGGCAGCGCAAGGGTGTTTTTGTTTTTTTTCCTTCACACGCCCTTGGTGCACCTGACAATTTGGTGACAGAAACTAGATGACATTAGACCAACTCAAAGCAGGTCTAAATTGTGGTGCATGCGGTGTAAAACAATTTTGGTGGATTTGATCGAGGTGCAGTCAGACAGATTCAGAGTACAACAATCAAGCATAGACACATTTTAAGCTACTTATACCCGTGTCTACTAAAATGGATTTTCGGTAATAGTGGGGAATCTACAAACTGAGAAGCTGTATGTGCAATAAATGGGTATTTTTTTTATTGTACAGTTGTAACAGTTTTCAAACTTGAAACCCTCCTGAGAACTATCAGTGTTCCCGCCACATTCCCGCAGCTGTTGCTTTTCGGTCCAATCTCGCAACTGTGAGAGAGTTTGAATGTGTGCCTTAACGAAGCTGTTAAAACGCCAACGCCCATCTCGTCGTCGCCGTGGTGGCGGCCAGCAGCCGCCGTCTGCACCATCCAGTTTTGCAAGTGTGTGATGAGGCCTCGGGCCGCTTGAGGTGAGTTGTAACATGTTCACGTTCGTTCGCTTCCATTTACTTGCCAGCCGAGTTCAAATGCAGCGTACTGACTTTTTACGCGAGTATTTTGGTCAGGAAGAAATGCTACTTTTGCTTTCATTACATTCTGCTCACTACATTTATTCATGTGTTGGTATTTTTCTATTGTTTGTTTTTGGTTTGTCACAAGAATGGGTTAATATCAACAAAAGGTGTCATGCAGACTTCTCCATCCTTGATTGGATGTTGATTTTTGTCCATTTTGGGCCCGTGAAGCCATTTGATGCTCTTTTGTGATTAACTGCAGTATGTGTGTACATACGAACTTGATATATGAACTTATATGAACTTGAAACTTGACTATTACTCAAGTAATTGCATATTTGGAGGACAACATAAGTAAGAGTACTCTTACTTGAGTACAATTGAGGACAATCTTTGTTTTTTGTTTTTTTGAAAGCTCACCATAGCTCACCCGATGACAACTGAGAATGGAGACGAGCTTTCCACAAAGCTGATGAGGTTAAGACGACACCTGTGTGGCCAGACAATGACTTCCTATTTACCTGGCGCTTTCTTCACCCTCACTCGGAGAGAAAAGTGCACCTTTTGTCTCCTTCAGATTCGCTTGGTTGAGCCTCTTGACGAGGCCGCCAAAAGCCACCGAAGGTTTCTTTTTTGATGCCTTTTCTTTTGGGGGCTATTTTTTTTTCCCCCCTCTTAGGTCAGGGGTTGCACGTTTTAGCACAAGGATCAAATCTGCTTAGGTGATGAAGAACTACATCTCATAATGCCAATGAAGTGGACATAGCTGTATTTATTTATTTATTTTTTTTGGAACTGTCACATTGCCACTTTGAGCAAGGGCAAAAATGCTCATGCTATGTTTATTACTACATTACTCCATAAATACTAGCATGATAGCAAATATGGCAAGACTGTGCTTAAATTGGACAGACGGTGGGCAATAAATGTTTTTACAGTACTTTTTTTGTCATTAAATACTACTTGCGTATTGCATAACTTGAAAAAAAAATCTTAAATTTGGTCATGGTGTAAACGCAAGGTTTGATGTCATGTTAGCATTCTGAGCAAATGCTAATCATGCTATGCTATTATTCAATCAATCCTAAAGCTGGTTTCCAGCATTATAGCACTAGAATAGCATAACTGTACTGAGCACATGTAAAAGTGCACATTGAAGGTTTTTATTTGACAGCATGTTAGCACTGAACCAAGTCAAAAATGCTAATTATGAAATTCTAGTAGGCCTATTCATTAAATACTATTATCGTAGCATAACTATAGCATATGCATAATTAGCATGGTGAAAAAGTAAACATGAGGTTTTTGACCACAACATCATGATTGTATTCTGGACAAACATACAAAACAATTCTAAAAATCTATCAGTCATTAGATCAGGGGTCACCAAGTAGCCCCCCAAGGACCACATGAGTAGGCTGCTAGCCTGTTCTAAAAAGCGCTCAGGATCATTTTAAAATGTAAACACGAGATTTATAGAAATATTTTCCCCCCAGAAGATTGTATCAAACTTGTAGCCTCATTGCCACATTAACCAGTGCCCAAGAAGTAGCTCTGTTTCAAAAAGGTTGGTGACAAACTCTATTAGCCATTGGCTGCTACTAGCATAGCATAGCATAGCATACCAAAGCATAGCATAACTGCCAGGAACACTCATATGATATCATCATGTTACTGCTTAAAAAAAAAAAATGCTACTGATGCTTCGCTATTATCCATCCATCCATTTTCTTGACCGCTTATTCCTCACAAGGGTCGCGGGGGGTGCTGGCGCCTATCTCAGCTGGCTCTGGGCAGTAGGCGGGGGACACCCTGGACTGGTTGCCAGCCAATCGCAGTGCTTCGCTATTATTCATTAGCAATAGCTTAACTGTACTAAACGCGGGGTGTTTGTGTCGGTGAGTGCCATTTTTGTATGAAACTTAATTGAAATCGAGACGTCACTGGACTTCAATGGTTTTCATCCAGTTAGCATTTCAATTAGCTTCTTGTACAAGTCTCTTTTTTTTTTTCCCCCCCCGCGTGTTGACTTGTTGGTGACGCCATCTTGGAAAGCCAGCAGACAGATAGAAAAACAGACCGCCCCCCCCCTACCCCCACACTTGCCCCATCTAGCAGCTCTCCTAATCCGCCGCTAATGGTTAGCAATGGAGGCCCAGAGGACGACTCAGCCACTGGGGTGTGCAAATCCCCCACCGGAGTGGGAGTGTCGCGCATCAGGAAGTACTCAGCCAAGCACGACCCCCGATGCCATGGCCGCCACCGGCTCAAGGTCACCTCGCATGGAACACACGTGCTCACACCTGCACCTACACACACTCTGACACATGCTCGCCAACAGCAATCACAAATGTACACACACCTAGACACCAGAAAAACAATCCTACACACACACACACCTACATAGACACTCGTACACACAAATACACGCACCCGCACGTTTTGATTTCGATCAGTGTCTGTAAAGACGAGCTGTTGGCTTTTTCGGAGAAGTGCTTCAAATCTTTCCCATTGTTGCAGATGGATGTCATTTGTGCGGCCACTTCGTCCTGTGGTTATGTGTACTCAAAAGATAGCATTTTTCTGATTGAAGTGTGAAAGTTGAGGAGGTGAGCTGCTCCTTAGCTAGGTAAGGGAGGTTTTAAACCAAGGCTATTGTTTCCTATTTGGGTTTGGAGGGGTTGGAGTTTCAAATTTGTCTCCATCTCGGGTCTGGAGCGTCTCAGCTGTGTCGTGCCTCCATGGACACGACGCACTTTCACCACAATTAACCTGTGGGCGACCAGTTAAAGGTGTATCAATAATGGATGACGACGGACAAACGGACATTCTGCTTGACCCCATCCGGGCTTCCATTATTTATTCACTTGATGGCTAACGGAACCGTGATTGAGCATTTCGCGCTAGGCTGCCTTCTTCACCCGCACAACCTATTTGCTATTTATAACTTCCGTTTCTTTTTGGGTGGTGAGAGTATTATGTTAGCTAAAGCAAACATTGTAGCTAGCATTGGAAGCTCTTTGGAGAAGCCGATAAGGACAGTGATGCTAATGTTAGAAGCTAACACTGAAAGCTAACAGACTGCTAATGTTAAAAGCTAACATTGAAAGCTAACCTAGGGGGTTAATCACTGAATCTCACATTGAAAGCTAGCGTTCATTTTGGAAGCTAACTTTGAGAGGTAACTTTAGAAGCAAAATTTTAATGCTAACTTGGGGAGCTAATGTTGGAAGCTAACAATGAAAGCTAACTTAAGGTGCTCACGTTTGAGGCTAACATTAGAAAATAACTTAGGAGCTAACGAAATGATGGAAGTAGCGTCAATCAAGCTAATGTTTCTGCAACCTTAGGAGCTAATGTTAAACTTGGGGTTCTAAAGTTGAAGGGCTTATAAAAAAGTAGTTATTGGTAGTTTTTTTTTTTTTTTTTTTAATTACCTGTTAGAATCCACAGCCCAGACTTAAAACACCACTTTGAAACTCAACTTCACTTGAAATCTATCTGAAAATCCAAACCCTGGCTTGGGACCCTACCTTAATCTGAAACCCTATCACTGGTTTGATACCCTACCTTGTGTAAAACCCTAACCTGGATTTGACAAACTGTTTAAAGTCCTTATTTGAAACCCTAACTCAGGCTTGACCTTCAAAATGACACCAAGTTATAAACCCTATTTTGGGACCTTAATTCTTTATTTTGAGACTCTGGTTTGAAACCCTAATTCATATGCCCTAACCCAGTCTTAAAACTCGTCTTTTTAAACCCTAACCCAGGCTTGGAAATGTAACAGTGTCACTTGAAACCAATCCAGAGATTAGCACCTCTTGTGTCAATATCAAAGCCGGATGCCGCATCACCTGCTGTCTTTTGAAACCCGGAAGCGTTTTTCTTCCTATCTGGCCAGCGTTCATCTTTGTCTCGGCTGCGGCAGCGTGTGGTTTGGCAGGCAGGTGAAGCTGCTCGGTTAAATGAATTACAAGTTGTCACCAGGATGAAGTGACCGCCAACATGCTGCCGTAATGAAAGCCATTATCATACCAAAAGCGCTCGTTTGATGACTTCACTGATGTTTTTCCAGAAGGTAACGTTCACCTGTTTTGTGGTCTGACGAGTGAAGGTCAGGTCAGGCGCTCACAAAAACAAATAACAAAAAATAAGTCATAGAGCTGCGCAGTTGGGTTCACTTTGTCGGGCTGTGATGTGATGTGTGTAATACGCAGGCAGCAAACGTCTGAGACAGGAAATTAGTTGAGACTTTTTGACTCCTTAAACCCCAACCATGGATTTAAACCCAAAACCCTAACCCAGGATCAAAAGCCAAACTTAACTTAAGAAACTTTACTTTGAAACCGTGCGACAAACTTTAAACTCCAATTTTAAAAGCTAACCCTGGTTGAAAATCTAAACTTTTTACTTAAATCCTTAACCCTGTCGGGAAGCACTAACGCTTGCTTGAAACCCAAATTTGAATCCCTACTGAGATGCATTGCCGTTGTGTGAGAAGAAGTTCAAACTGCCTCCGCGACCCTCGTTTTGTTCCAGTTTCGTTTCTTCGCCGGGCTCTCCGCTTGGTCCCTGGGAGCCCAGGGCCTCGCTCACATGAGCGTAGAGACACAAAAGACAGAAGACACAAAACCGAAGACACAGAGGACAGAGCTTATCTGCTCACCTCATCTTGATTGTCTTGCCGTCTTTTCATCCCTGCCGGCTTGAGCCGGGACCTCGGCTTTCTTCTCTCCCGGGAGCTAAACCTCGCGTGTGTGCGTGCGCGCGCGCGCGTATGTGTGTTATCTATCATCAGGTATTATCTATCAATGCATACAGCCAGTGTTCACTGGATAGACTATTAATCTGATCCTCAACCTTCTTCCATCAGGCGCAAACGTGGTCATGACATTACGGGACAAAATATTAGGAACAGCCTTTCATCTTTGTTACTTGATTATTGAGAATTTAAATGTTTAAAAAAAAAAATAAGTAAATGATATTCAGACCAATTAAGTGAAATTGGGATTTTTTTTTTTTTTTTTAATTGAAAATATTTGGAGAAATTAAATTAAATGTTTACTTAAAAAAAAAAAAAAAAAAACTGCGTGGAGTAAATAAAAAATATTTTCACACCAATTAATCAATCAATCAAATCAATTTATTTCACTCTTGAAAATAAAAGAAATGAAAGGGGACAGAAAGAAGTAAAACTTGTTTTGTCTTTTTTTTTTTTTTTTTTTTTTTTTTTTTACAGTTGGGGAAAATATGTTTTTTAATCAAGACAAATTGAAAATTTTCAAATTTAAATTTTACTTTAGAGAATACATTACATGTAATAAACAAAATAATAATCTTCAGACTAATAATAGGATAATAATTTTCTGACCAATTAGGTGAAATTGGATAATCTCTCAATTAAATTAAATTAATTAAAGAATGTAATTTATAGTAAATACATATTTATTTTTTGGACCAATTAAATGAAATTGGATTGTATTAAATTTTGAATTTGTAGTCAACTAATGATTTTTTTTTTTTTAGGATGAAAAAACTAAAATTGTAACATTTCCCACGGTTTGTAAACTGATCTGGTTTCTCCATTTTCATCTGTGAGTCAGCACACGAGGAGAAACCGAAGCAGACGTTGACATTTTGGCGGGCGGTGCCCTTCTCACAATTACGCCTCTGTTCTCCACGGACGGCCTTAATTGCGAGCAAAAGGGTGAATGACGAGAAAACTTGTTTATCCTAAGCCAAACTTTATTGCCAAACAGCTGTGTGACCTCCTCCTCGTTTTCACAATCTTACATTCCTAAAATGTTTTGTTTTTTTTCTGCACTGAAATACTTGATATTCATTTTCATTATTATTCTCTCCACTTGTGTTTCTTATCACTTCCACATTTGCACAACCGATGCAAACTTCCAAATATTGACAAAATTAATAACGTTTTTGTTTTTTCTTTTTTGTGTTTTTAGTTGAAGATGGGGTTCCACAGGGCTCCGTCCTGAGCACACTGCTCGTTTCATGATACCGAGCATCATTAGATCAAATTATGCGCCCAGTTTCTTTGTTAGGCTGATGACTTGCAATTATGGATGCAAGTTTCTATAGGAAACGGGTTTGTTGTGGACAAACTTGCATCTTGTTTGGCTGAAATTGTAAGCAATTTGAAAAAATAAATAAAAATGACCCTGTCTCTTGATGAATTTAGGATTGATTGCAAGTTTATCATCGGACGCGTTTATTTGAGGTGCATGCAAACCAAATTTCTAACTGTTGAGCGTATTCAGAACATACATGGAAAATTCATAAAGTTCACATATTTCACAATGAAATTTCAGAATCAATCGATATTACATAATTTACCTACTTGCGCATTTCTCAATCGATTCCAACCATTCCAACCAGAAATTGTTTATCTTACTCAGGATGGACATCTTGGGAATATTTTACGTATTTACCTCCATCCGCATTTTTTTTTTTTTTATTAATTCTTACAGAGTAAACATGTCATCATCGTCACACTTTATTTATCTTATTTTATTTTTTGTGTGCGTGCACGCTTTAATTAACCTCAAACCAGAATACTTGCGCCGGATACTTCAGAGTTCCAACAGAGTTGTGAAGTTGTCAGGGGACCAGAGGAAGGATCAAAGGAAGGAAAGATGAAGCAAATTGAAATCCAACACCAACCAGGCATCACCCTCCATCCACAGAATTACAAATCCGGAATCGTTCACCGTCCCCAGATACATCTGAATTCCAACAAGATTCAGGAGACATCAGGAGACCAGAAGAAGGACTAAAGGAAGGAATGAAGGAGATGAAGCAGAGCACCCCCAACCAACCCCGCCACCCACCACTCCATCAGCATTGGATTCAACCCATTCCAGCTGTAAACTGTTCAACTATTCCCAAAATGAAGAGATATTTAAACTACAGGTTTTCATTCTTCCTCACTTCTCATCCCATTCAAACCACGCCGACTTCTCACAAATCTCTCATTCGCCATTTCAAATCATTCCGCCGCCTTTGGCTTGTCCTGCTTCATTCCGACAGAATTGTCTCCAGTTTGTTTTGTTTGTTGCCAAAGTTTAGTAAACGCAACGAGAAGGCGGCGGCGGAGCAGAGGGAGAGCGGATTTGCTACTCCACATGTTTAGCAATCAAAGCATCATAATGAGAGAGTGCAACAATCTGTGCAACCATCGCTTGTCTTGATCTGATGCCGCCGTGGGAGGCCGCACAGCAGAAGAAGAAATGTGCAGCGTGTGCGTGCGCGTGTGTGCGCGCGTGTGGGGTGGGGGGGGGAGGAAAGGCTGGGCTGCAGTGCCCTCTAGTGGCGACTGAGGTCACTGAAGAAGCTGTTCATACCAGGAGGACAACTGAGGCAAAGAAGTGCGCTAGCTGACATGTGCACGCTCGTACTAAAACTAGTTAATCGCTAGATATTAACTAGTAGAATTGTATCTTGTCAAAGCTAATTAGTACAAAAATTGAGGTGTTTTTTTTTTTTTGGTTTGTTTTTTTAATCCAGTGATTATGTAATGGCTACATAAGATTTGCTGGTTACCAAGTCAGATTGTACAAAACTGACCACTGTTTTTTGAAAGGAAAAAAAGGGGAGGACTTGTTAATACATTGCACAAAAGTCACTGAAGCAAATATGGCAAATTTTGTAACTGTTTAGGCGGAATTCAAAACATATCTTGACGCAAAACTGATTTATTTTGGATAGCACATTTCATCTACAAGTCAACTCAAAGTGCGTTACTCAAGCAAATAACACAACAAGCATCAACAAACATAACAGTTAATGACAGTTAACTAACTAGTCTTCCTACTCCCAAGTCAGCCACAAAGTTCATTTTTAGGCACCAGAGGTGGAAAAAGACAACAAAAAAAAAGTTTAAGAGCATCTGGGCACTATATACTGACTGCAAACCAAACTATAAATCAAAGACAAACTCTTAATCTGCCTCCAAAACAAAAACCTTTTTCTTCTTCTTCTTTTTCTACTTCTTCTTCGTCTTCTTTTTCTACTTCTTCTTCCTCATCTTCTTCTTCTCCATCTTCTCCATCTTCTCCAGCTTCTTCTTCTTCCCCATCTTCTTCTACTTCTTCTTCTACTACTTTTTCTACTTCTTCTTTTTCTACTTCTTCTTCCCCATCTTCTTCTTGTTCTTCTTCTTCTTCTTCTACTTCTTCTTTTTCTACTTCTTCTTCCCCATCTTCTTCTACTTCTTCTTCTACTACTTTTTCTACTTCTTCTTTTTCTACTTCTTCTTCCCCATCTTCTTCTTGTTCTTCTTCTTCTTCTTCTACTTCTTCTTTTTCTACTTTTTCTTCTCCATTTTCTTCTTCATCTTCCCCATCTTCTTCTTCTACTTCTTCTTCTACTACTTTTTCTACTTCTTTTTCTACTTCTTCTTCCCCATCTTCTTCTTCTCCATCTTCTTCTTCTGCATCTTCTTCTTCTCCATCTTTCTCCTCCTCCTTTTTCTTCTTCTTCTTCTTCTTCTTCTTCTTCTTCTTCTTCCACAGAATCAGCTAACAAAACAGAATACTTCAACTCTTTGAATGACATCCATAGATAAATAAATAACCTTTGAGTACAAAAACCAAAACATAAAAAAAAAACGAAGTGCAAATTAGCTGTCAAACCAGATTATAGAAAATTTGCTTAAGTGATTACTGCTGAGATTACATTAGTTCTTCAATCAGATTTGGTAAAACGTAACAACTGATTTGGACTAAATTACAAAGATTTATTCGTTTGGGAATCAATTTACGTAAATACAACATGGCTGATTTCAACAAAGTGAATAATAGTTAACAGATTATACATAAATAAAAAATACTGAAACTGATTTCTTCAGAACATCAATTTAGCAAACAAATCAGATTACATATAAATATGTAACTGATTTTAACGAAATGCAGATAAGATACAGCATCAAACCAGATTATACAAAAAATGTGCTTATGTGGTTTCTATGAAACTTTGTTGACTAGTTATCAACTCAGATAATGTTATAATCGGGCATAAGGAATTTCCAAACGTGGCACATATCGATTGTTTACTTGGCCAGGTGATGTAAGACGGCCGGAGAATCACCGCATTGAGGGCTGTCGACACAATTGATGAGAAGACGACGACGAATCTTGTGTGAATCCTCCTTGTGAGCTTAGCAGAGTTTTGGCTTCCGCTCTGCTCTGGATGCCTTCAAAAGCGTTTGCATGCCCGCAGGCCTGCAGATTTTCCTCGCTTTCGAGCCGCCGTGGATCTTTTTTGTTGTTGTTGTTGTTGTTTTGTTTTTTGGTTTTAATCGATCAACTCTTTGTGCGCGCGTGACGACGGCAGCGCAAGGCAAACGCGACAGACGTTACCATTCCCGATTTCCTTTTCATTCTTTCTCCCGTCCGTGCACAATTGGGCAGAACCAAAGCACTTTGAAAGGCCGCCTTTCAATTGATTTCATTTAAGTCAGCTTCTTCGGCAAGATGGCGGTGGAAGCGTCCCCGCTTATTTTATTTTTTATTTTTTTAAACTGTCGCATTCACCTTCACAAATTTTCTACATTAGCTTTCAAGTGAGACAATGCATTAAAAAAATAGAAAAAAAAAACGTGTTCTCTATTAGGTCAGAGTAGGCAAAACAGCATGACTGATCTCAACAAATTTTGCGCAGACACAAATAAGATTTGAACTATTTATTCACATCGAGAGGCGTAGAACAAACTTGAGAGTTGCACAGAGGGACAGAAAGCAATAATCCGGCAAACACAAACACTTCTCAGAACGCTACTACAGACAGTGAATCGATCTGATCAGGTTGTCACTAAGTAAAGGACATCACACAGGTCCTGACATCACATAACATCACATGGCGTCTTTCCAGTTGAAACCAGATGATGGTTACATCAGTACGAAACAGACACTTGACCTCAAGGTCATGAACCCAAACTTAACCCTGGGGTGACCCCAGACATGACAGCATATTTGCTAGCTAACAAGTTAGAATGCACCTGATTTTTTTTTTATGAAATGTGATTATTATTTATCAAGTCAAGTTTAGACAAACACGACATGACCGATTTCAAAGTAATTTTACAGACTCAATCAGCCTAAAAAATTCAGCAATCATTTCAACGAAATGTTCAAGATTACTTCTAAAGACCGATCACGTAACACGCGGATAAGTAATTTATCTGAAATGTTGACGAATAGTTATCGAGTGAGATTACGTTAAAAGCGACATACATAGACACAGTTTCTTTCTTAAAATGGCGGCAGAAGCATCCTTTTTATTGTTTTTTTTTTCTTTTCTTTTCCAGAAGAGTCGTAGCCATTGATCGGCTTTGGCGGCCAGGAAGGATCCACTGTGAAGTTTCAGATAATCATCGCAGCACGATAAACAAGTTGCGTTCAAAGCGGCAACACATGAAAGAAGAAGAAGAATACAAAGTCCCAGCGGTGGGGGAAAAAATCAAGGAAAGGAGAAGGGCATCTGAGCTTCCATATCATATAGAAAAGTAAGAAAAGCACTGACGTGACATATCTGCAAATACAAGTGAAAAATGAATGAATGTCTTTTATGCTGAAAGTGTGTGATGCGATGAAGACTTTTGATGCCGGAAGCGCCTTTTCTTTTCTTCCTCCGCATCAAAAGGTGAGATCCTTTTTCTGATTACCACTGCAGAACGGAATTCTTCGACAAGTGTGCCAACGTTAATGAAAGTATACATTTAAAAAAAAAATCATCATTTAAATGGAATGTATGGAGGGATTATATATTTAATTAATAATTGTAAAAAAATATATTGACTATGGAAATAGATTTCAAAACAAATTCTCAGTATCATTGAATCAGAAAATATTTATTTTAATTTTCACATATTGTATTGATTTGGCAAGTAATTTTCCTTTTTTTTTTTTAAATATAAAATTCCTATTATCTATTAAAACAAACCCTCAAGAATCTGTATTCTTATTTCTATCAATTAAAATGTTTAAATTATTTTAATAAAAAAATATTTCATGGGAAATCTGTTTGATATGCAAATCAACATTTTCCCCAAATTAAAATAAATAAATAAAAACTTGTATTTGTGAGGTAAACATCTTGTTAATTCAGCAGTTAAAATGCTTTATTAAAAAAAATTAAAATTAAACTAATAATAAAAAGCGAAACAAATTATTAACCAAAAAAAAACCCTACTTTTTGTGCAAAGTCACATATATTTAAATATTTATTAATAAAAAACTAAATTTAAAAAATAAAAAATTTCTTTGATGCGACAAAATAAACTTTTTTTTTGCCGTATCTAAAAAAAAAAAAATTCCTTGCTAAATAAAACACACAATTTAAAGCTTAACTTTGTTGAATCCTAACTAATTCAACATACATAATTTGTCTGATTCTGCAAGTAACTTTTTTTTTTTTTTAATGAAATAAAACACGAAGCGAGATCTTTGACTTATTTCATGTGATGACATCAAACAATGACTTTCTGATTATGGCTGCATCGCCGAAGAAATGGAAGTGAGGACAATGGCGAAAGTTGGCCCGGCTGCACTTTTTTATATCTTCGCGCCGTCCGGCCTCATCTGTTCCATTGAGCCTCTGGCTGCTTTAATGTGGCTCATTTCGACTAAAGGATGGCGCAACAATGTGATGGACGGCCGTCAAGTGGATGCCAAGTTGGACGTGTACGCCGGGTTTTTTTTTTTTTTTTTTTTTTTTGCGCGACAAAAGGTGCAATTAGGGTGGTGACGTCAAGCGCTCGTTATGCGGGAGCTAACGAGCACGCTAACAATGGTGTGTTCATTACGGCTTCGTCCTGTCCGCCCTCCCGTACAACTGGTGGAAACTTTACCCAAGAATCGCCACAATTAAATATCACAACAAATGTCATCACATTTCAGTTAGAATTTTTTATTTTTTTATGTATAATTAAAAAGTACAAAAAAAAAGAAAAAAGTACAATTTCAGTATTGACTCAGTACGGCAATGTGGAATTTGACTTGCTAACTAGCTAGGCTAATCTACAAAATTTTGTCAAAATTTACGTAGTTTTTCAAGAATTTGAATCTGAACATGTAATGTACCAAAAAACAAAAAATAAATTCAGTTTTGTAGAATTTATGTAATCTGACTTGAAAAGTAACTACAGTAGTCTACAATTTTTTTTTATAGAACTCAGCTATGTGGTCTAACTTAAGTATTTCATCTACAAAGTTTCGTAGAAATCCATTTTAGTTTTAGTTTTAGTTTTCATGTACAGTGACATAAAAAGTAACTAAAATTTCGTAGAACTAAATTACTACGTACTAAACTATTTTGAGCCAATCTGATAACTAACGTTAAAATGGTAATTTGATGCACAACAAAACAGGAGGGCCAAAATGTATCTCAACTGAATTCAAGGGACCACCACGGACGAGGCTGACAAGACCACCAAACAACGAGACGTAAAAGAAGCGACACGGGGAAACACAACAAAACTAAATCCAGTCAAAACCAAACGAACCAAAAAACACAGATCATTTGATACTGGATCAATCAATGTCAGGAGTACCGTTCAAACGAACAATAGCCCCTAGCTAGCTAACCTATGATTTGTTTTTTTCATTTGTTTGGGTATATACAAGATGTCTGGTCAAGATGAGCTGCAAAATAAGAGATAAAAAGTATCCCATCGGCAATACTGTTCTTACTTGATATGGAATCGATCGATGCTATTCAAGCTAACAATAACTTCAAGATAACTAAATCTACGCTTTTCTGACTCTAGATTTGAACACAGGTCAGGAATGTTTTCGAGTATCGATATCGGGATTAGTAATACAGGAAGTCCTCGAGTTACGTCACACGCGACCTGCGTCGTTTTGACTTTACAGTGCCCGCGCCGCCTTCTTTTTTTTTTTGTTAATTTCCCACAGTGATCACGCCATTTTACAGTTATTTAAAGTTGTGTTGTTGTTACCTTCTAGCAACGGGCGTCCATCTCGCTCCGCCTTGCCGTCCGTCAGCAATGAACGCCCGTGCGGAAAGACGAAATATTGGTTCCGGCTCTTCCGGGTCGCGCAAATATGTTTAAAATGACTTGGACAAAGTATTTTGATGTAAATGTCGACTTTAATGGGGAAATCAGACCATCAAAATTAGGGTTGAATCGCCAGCGTTGGTGCCGTAACTCAAGGACTCCCCTCTACTGTAGTTGGTAGTGAATGAATCAGCTACAATTGAATCACATCTAGCTAGCTAGCTAGCCTATGTTTGCTAACCAACAATATGGATTGTTGTGACTTTCATCTTCCTGAAATTCCGTATTGATCTTTTTTTTTTTTTTTTTTTGGACAAAAAAGCGCCCGTCCCTGTTTCGTATCTCGGTGACCATCGACCGGCGGCACAATACCCCGCCGGACCCCCCGGAGCGAGACGGCACGTCGCGAGAGAAAGCGGCCTCAAACGCTTTTCCCGACCTGAGCCGCGACAAGCAAATCCTTCTAATCCAGTACAGTACACTTAAGGAGTGACCAGTGCTAAAGCCTGAGCATTAATAAGCTGTCACCAGGCTTACTCATTCTGCCTTTTTCTACAGACACTCAACTGGCAGGGATGAGTGCTCACCCCCCTGATCTTTACACCCCTCTTAAAAGCGGGTGAGGGGTGGGGGGCGGGGGGTCTGGGATGGAGGATTACGGTTAGTGCGGTAATTGTGGCGAGGTGTTGGGGAAGTCAGGATGCGGCGTTTCTGCTGGATTAAGACAAGAAGACGGGGCTAATCTTGGATTGGGAGAGGAGACACAAGGGGTCGGAGTTGTTGCCGAGCCCCCGGGGCCGTTTGGAAAGCTTAAAGAAGAAGAAAAGATGCCAGGTTTTATCCGCACTTGTCTTGTGCTGAGGAAGGAAGAAGAAGAAGAAAAAAAAAAAAAAACTCGGCTGAAAATGGCGCCGTCTTTGAGCACATTATACGCGTCCGGGTGTCGTCACGCTAAGTCTGCAGAAAAAGAAAAAAAAAAAAAAGTGACGACGTTAAGTGTAAGACGGATCACTTTCATTTAAAAACGTCAACGCTAACACCCTGCAGCACAAAGTAGTAATAATGCATTGTCAGTAGTTTATGTGGACACAAATAATACTCTTTTCATTTTTTTTTATGCAAACTGAAGCATAATAGTTCATAATCAGCAAAATTACGCGAATAAAAATGGTCATTTTTGCATAGCATGATTCAATAGCTAAATAAATAGTCAATAACTTCTCATAATTTTGGTGTAACCTGTCTTGATAACTATCGGTAATCAATCTACAAATTCTCATAGAAATTAGTCATATCTTTTACAAAATTTGTCTTTTTATAACTAAAATCGTGAAAACGACTGTGAAATCAGCTGCATGTTCTTCCCATAATAGAACTTGATAGCTAGCTAAATGCTAAAAAAAAAAAAAAAAAAGCTATCCATTTTTGCGTAATTCGACTCAATAACTAACAATTATACATTTTGTCAGTTTCTGTAGTTTTTATGTCATCTGAAATCAGGCATGTAATTTTTCACCCCCTTTTTGTTACGTAATCTGATTTAACTGACTAGCCAGCTAATATACAAGGAGTCAATTTTTTTGTTCCGTTTCCAACTAAATAGTCATTAGGAGACATTTTGTGATTGTTTTGTTTTACATTAAGTAAAAGCGATGAGAAAATGACCACCCCAATTACCGACAAAATAATTATTTGGAGACATTTTGTGATTTTTTATTTTTTTTGTCTTCTATTGAACAAAGTAATTTGCATAAAACCTTTCAACTAAATGTTCATTAGGACTGACAATCACAATCATGATGGTGAATAAAAATGTAGTTTTGTCATTCATTTAATAAAAAGACTAAATAGACTTAACATTACCGGTAGTATGTTGTTATTGTTTTATCCTCCATTCAGCAAAACCGTAATCTATGAACATATTGCGCAAGAATCCGACTGCCATATCGAATCAGTCATTCTGAGACACGGGATTGGGATTCTTGTGAAAAAAGGTCATCTATCACCATATTTAATGGGAAATTGTCCGAAAAAGTTTTATTATTTCTTACTAAATAGTCCCTGGGAGACATTTTGCAATGTTTTGTCCTCCATTGAGGGAAAAAAACAGTCAACAAAACTTATTTATGAGCGTAACGTAGCAGTCAAATTTCTTGCTAGATAGAAATTCTGATATATTTTGGTTCTGTTGAATCATCTACTTCATGAGTGCCACATATTGCTTCCATATATCTGTTCCAGTTGCTGCTAAATAGTCAAAAACAAGTATCACGCTATTATGCTTTAATACTCCTAATAATTGCTAACCCGCACGAGGTGCAAGCAAGGCCGCTCTCTCCCCCTCCCGAATATCTAACGCGCATTATAAAGCAGTCAAATTTGGTTGCGTTTGCTCCTAAATTCCCATCAGAAGCTCGACAATGGCAGCGTTTTGCCTTTGTGTCTGGCTCGTGCCTCCGTGGTGTCCCCGGGGGGAGGTGACCCCGTGTCTGCCGCTTGTATCGGCAGCCCCTGCATTGTACTGGAGGGGAGGGATTTAGCCTCTCAAAAAGCATCTTCACAACAAGCTCCAGCAAAAAGAATCTGCGCAGACATTAATCTCGCTCGGCCTTTTCTGCCGTACACGCACACACATACGTATGTATTTTTGTGCGCGCGCGAGAAGGCGAATCAAGCGCCAGGGCATTGTTCCCAAATCATTGTAATATCTATTTAGAGTGGATGCCTGACGCTGGGTTATTCACAGAGCGTAAACCAAGCGAGCCTTAAGATTCAGAAGGAGAAGAAGAAGAAAAAAAAAAGCTGAAAGGGGCTTATCCCTATATTCTTAAACTCCCCTCTTTTATGCCGGTCTTAGGCTTTAAGGATAGGATTGTGCCGAGCAATTGTTGAAGGAGTGAGTGTGTAGACGTGGGTGGGGGGTGTTATTTTTTTAAATCCTTTTCCCTTTTTTAGTGTAAATATGAAGTGTGTTCTTAACTCCTAGCGCAGTAATGTGCTTTTAAGGATACATTATGTGAGAGATTTGCAATAAGAAAAGGCTATTTTTTTTTTTTCTTTTGCCGAGTCTGAAAACTAAATTTGCCACGGTGGGAAAGAAAAGGGAAGAAGAAAGGCGGGACTAGAACTTTTTCCGCCGGAATGGAGCGGAAACATTTTCATCCCTATTCTGTTTATTTTCCCGTCTTTTTTTTTTTTTTTTTTTTTTTTGCGGCGTTTTAAATCGGCGCCGCTTGCCTTTTCTTCGGCGAGCGTGTAGCGAGAAAGCGATTGAAAAGCGCCTTTTTTCAAAGCACAATGCAGAAAGAGACACAGACAAGTTTTTAGCGGTTCCGCCGGAGAAAGTGGCTCAGTTGACACCATTGTGACACCGGCTAAGACCTTTTACGCCGTCGTCGTATGCATCCGCCGTTGTGACGTGCTTTAATGCGCTTTCACTTTCCGTCCGCTCTCCACATTTAAACATTTTGAACAACAATGATAAACTTAAAACTTTTTTTTTTTTTTTTTAGATAATGAACCACGACAACCAATTTTTAAAATAAATAACCTTCTAAATCTTAATTTAAATCTATCTATCTATCTATCTATCTATCTATCTATCTATCTATCTAGTTAGCTAGCTTATCAAGCTAGCTAGATAAGCTAGTTAACTAGCTAGCTAGATAAGCTTGGTAGCTAGTGCTAATCTAATCTAGCTAGCTAGCTAGCTAGCTAGCTAGCTAGATAATCTTGCTAGCTAGCGCTAATCTAGCTAGCTAGCTAGCTAGTGCTAATCTAGTTAGCTAGCTAGCTAGCGCTAATCTAGCTAGTGCTATTCTAGCTAGCTAGCGCTTTTAGCTAGCTAATTTAGCTAGCTAGCTTTTTTTTAATTTTATTGTATAATTTTAAACAAGTTATACAAAGAACTTGAGAACACTTCACACACACGTTATTAATACAAGAAAAAAAAACAAAAAAACAAATACGCCAGGGGGTTCAATAAAAACATTCAAAGAAAGAGCATAAAGCGCTAGCTAGCTATCTTATCTAGCTCCTTTATCTAGCTAGTTATATCATCTAGCTAGCTAGCAAATCCGTCTATCTCATCTACCTCTCTCTGGATATATTTCTTTTAGTCAGTCCAATTCCATTTGTGACATCTTTTATAATCTGTTGTGTGGGGTTTTCCCCTGTCTTGTTGCCTTGAATGACTAAACTTCTAGTAGAAGATGAGAACAAGTTGATGTGATGAATGAGCAGAAAGACTTGAGCAGTCATCCGTTTTGCCTGTTGTTCATCCTCGTCATTTCTATTGGCTGTGACACTCGCTGTCAGGGAGGGGGCGCTCTCCTCTGATTAGGATTCATGTTGCCCTTCCAAAACAATCAGGCTCTTCAGCGTTCACACTAGAAAGGGAGAGAAGCGAATGCGTGCTACTTTTCCCCATTGGAATTGCATGTTTGACTTCATTAGATTAGACTGGATGTTTAAAAGGTACAGCAGATGCTGTGACTGTTTTTTTTTTTTTTTGTATTTTATTATTTTTTTTTTTTAATGAAACTTCAGAGGTGGTCAAATTTCAGATTGTTCCACTCCAGTCCTCTAGGTGGTGATACTCATAAGCACATTTTTAGTCTTTTAAAGTCTTAAAAAGTAGTATCAACATTTTATTATATTTTTCTGCAGTTTAATTTGATGTAGCTTGACACCCATGATTCTTTATGCGTTTAAAAAAAATTGTCATTCCACTATTAGATGTTGTATTTTACCCTCTCATTCAAAAAAAAGCAATAAAATATTTCACAAATTAGAATATATATACAAGTGGGAGCAGTCTGTTTATTTAGCCGCGGGACATTGGACGTAGTCGCCGCCGCGCACGCTAACTTGTGCATATTCTAATTTGTCCTTGTCATGTTTATCATTAATCTTTTGACCGCGCGTTGAGATTGTCCGCGCGTCCCGAGGGACCAGTCCAAAAAAAAAAAAAAAGAGAGGGAAAAAAAAGAAACACATTCCAATATGATAATGGCATTATGGCGGCGTCAGTGGAAACGTGTCTCATATAAATGTATAAATGATGCGTTACGAGTGCAGCGCTGGCACGTGTCACTCCTGATGACTTCCCCGGCGTTCCCTCGGCTCCTTAGCCACACTTATTGGAAATCATCAACACGCTTCATATTTATTCATAGACGCACAACATCAAATGTGGGGGAATGAATGACTCACTTTATTAGGTACACACTCTACATGAGATTCAAAACGGTGTTTTGAAATTAAATGTACATCAATTGAAATGTACAATGTTTTACAGTAAGATGTCCTCCTAGTACATATAAACAATTGTATGTTTGTAGTTAGCAGGTAGCTTAATTTGTATTGTGTTAGATGAAGCCTCTACATTGCATTACATGCATATATTCTATTCAGACACTTGTACTCCGTAATCTAAGTCATGGTAAACAATTGTATGTTTGTAGTCGCCAGACAAGCTGTCCTCAAGGGCTCCCAGTTTATTTGGATTAGTCTTCCATGTGACAGTATACTATTGTATGTTTGGTCTGCTCTGTGAAGCCTGTTTTTGTTATTCCTCTGAATCTCTGTTCCAAATACTGTTAAACAATTGTATATTTAGTGATTCAATGGAGTAAGTGTTACAGCAGCTGCAATTTTAGTCAGAATACTTTGTGCGCTGCATTCTGTCAGCTGCTCTATGCAGCCTCTCACACATCATGCATTTTTTTTTTCACCTAATCTTCATTCCAAGAAACAATTGTATGTTTGTGATCATGAGGATCCTTACATTGAGTATAATTGGCGCACTTCAAGACCTTCTGTATAGCATTCCACGTCTGCTCTATGCAACCTGTCCTCACACATCATGCAGCTTTTTCTCATCACGGTTTGAAGAAACAATTGTATGTTTATGATCATGAGGATTCTTCAACACCTTGTGTAAAGCGTTCCGTGTGCCTACTGTATGCAACCTTTAATCAAGACGGACATTTTTCTTTGTACTTCCTGTTCCAAGTCATATGAAACAATTGTATGTTTATAATCACAAGCAGGCTCGTGTTTTGGACAAGTTGCAGCTGCTATGTTAGTCAGAAGATCTTGCATTTTGCAATCCATGCATACATACTGTATATTCTATACAACGTCTTTGTGAGGGTTATTTATTTATTTATTTATACAAATTGTAAACAATTGTATGTTTGTTGTGAAATGGCCACCCAATGATTATGTCTGATCTGTGCAACCTCTTCGTTAAAGCTAATTATGTTCTTCCTGCGAATAGTAAACAATTTTTTTGTTTTTCAGAATGCCAGATGATGTTTGCATCTGATCAAAGCAACCTCGCCCAATTCGGCAATTAGATTTTTCTCTCCTCATTCTTGTGAGGACTAAATGATAAATATAAAAAAAATTAAAACTCTTGGTGTTTTGCGAGGTTTACTAGTCACAGAGAAAAATATTGCAGTGTTATGCATCAAAGAAAAATTGGCTGGCAGAGATGAATTGGAGCAGGAAAAGCGCTGGGGAGAAACTCGCAGGTGACGTGAAAAGAAGAAAAAAAGAAAAAGAAAAAAATGGGGGAACAGAGGCTAAAGAGTTTGGGCTTTGTGCGAAATGGGACAAAGTGTAAAATATATTCCAAAGAAAGTGCGGACTTCTCCAACTTCAGAAAGCCATTTAGCTCATCCATCCGCCTGACGCGAGGGGGAAATAATATACTTGACCCTTTTGTCTGCGCCACTCTGAGAAGTTTGTTAGAATGTAATAATTCAGCGAGCCCTCATGTATATTAAGTAGAACGCAGCCGCCGCTTTTTATGATGAATTGCCAGGGTAACGCCGGGACACCTCTTTTGCATTTCAATGCGACACGCGCTGAGAAAGAGAGAGAGTGTCAGATTCTTATTTCATTACCAGGCGACACATTAGCTGATGGATTTTAATTTTGTCTTCTTTTTTTTTTCTCCCCCTCTTGCGATCCACAGAGACGCTTTGAAACAGCCGAGGTTTGAATATGAGAGGAAATGTAATAAATAATTACACATCAGTGTCAAGAACCCTTATTGCAATTTTGAAGCAATCACAAGATGGAGGGAGAGGGTGGGGGGGACGACGACTTTTTGCATATATTGGCCGTCCAAAACGCGAGCACAGGTGCTGAGTGGACACTCTGTGCCGCTTTAATTCGGATGATGATAACGATCCACGTGTGCTGGAATCTAGGCCATGCCGAAGAGGGCGTCGCCCACTCCGAGTCCAAATGTCACATTTTTAGGGCCTGCCTAGATCTGATTCTTTTTTTATCATTTACATGCACAATCCTGATATCGACATGGGGGGGAAAAAAATGTCCCCCAGCACCGGTTTCAACCGCAAAGTTTCAAGGACCCATGTCCAAAATTCAACAGGAAGTTAGCCATTTTGTTTTTTAGCAGCCATTTTGTGTTTAAACCTGTAGTTAAAAGTTAGAATAGATTAGCCCCTGATACCACTTTCACTAATCAACATGAAATTGGCTTGACGTGTCTGTCTCTCATTTCAGGATGCACGAAAAAGCCTCAAGGAGCCAGTCAAGAAATGGAACAGTAATTCAGCCATTTTGGTTTGAAGCAGCCATCTTGGGATGAAGTCCAGGGTTCAAAAGGTAGAAAAGATTTGCCCCGATATCGGTTTCATTTAATCAACATGAAACTGGGTGGACATTAGGGATGTAACGATATCTAAACATCACAATACGATATCACGATATGAAGGTCACGATACGATAATTCTCATGATATTGTGGGGAGGTTGGCGATACATCAAAAGGTCACAATGCTGTTAAAAAGAATGGGCTCATACAAAAAAAAAAAACATTATTGTGCTTTTGTACATTACAGCTATGCTTATAAACAACCTACAATCTATAATAACACTTAACATTGAGGCAATTACTTGCTAACGCACGCACACATTGAGTTCCTCAAATATTGATTAGGTGCCCCTTCATTTGACCATTAGCGTGGATTTGAAACATAGAAGGGCCAAAACATGCCTTGTGAAAATGAAACTGCACTAGCCACCGGAGGTTGCTAGAACTGCACAACCTGACTTTTTTTCTTTTTTTTTTTTTAACAGATGTGCTGCTTTTAATATTGCGGCCGTTTTAATATCGCGATATCACGATATTGCCGTTATCGTTACATCCCTAGTGGACATGACTCAGTTCAGAATGAAAAAAAAAAAAAAAAAAAGTCTCAAGTTAGAAAAGATTAACTCCTACACCAGTTCCATCCATATAAATGAAATTGAGTGGACATGTTCAACATAACTGGATAGTACACAAAAAAGTCTCAAGAACCCATTCCCAAAATTTAACATTTTGGTTTTACGCACAGTTCCAGGGCTTGTACTTTGACATGGTAAGGAATTCAACCTGAGTCACTTTGAAAAAGGTATCATAGACAGATCACTGACATAAAACTGAAAATGATTTTAGCCTTGGGTGAGATTTGATTCTTAAAATTAGCAATGATTATACTATGTATGTATTGTACTCCACATTGACAACCGAGAGACTGTAGTGACTTTAAAAGCAGTGGTGGGACCGTGCGGCACGTTCCCAGCATGCATTGTGTCCACATTGACCGTAGGCTAGCGTAAAAGTAATTGGAACGGGCCGGCCAGCCAAAGCTTCAATTAACACGGCGCTGTCGTCTCCCTCCCGCCGTAATGGAGGGATAATGGTTTGATGTTTGGGAGGGCGCCCGGTCACTGACGTTCACGCTCACAATCCCCACTCGGACGTAATCTACATTTTAAGTCGCATTCCGGATTTTTTTCCCCCATCTCCGATGAAGGCGGCGGGCGGGTGTCTTTGCATCGCTCGTGGTCACGGCGAACGGAAGTTGTAATTGACTACTGACGACCACGCCACAGCCGCTCTTAATTATGGCTCGGGGGGGACAGCGGCTAGCCGGCGCGGGTTCAGCTCGCTTAGCACTGCAAGCTAACGCACTCATTTTACTCGGAGAATATTGAAATGTGGTTTTGTTCGCCGCTTTTCTGCCTCACGCACCAATAATTTGAATAAAGGAAGAGGATGAATAAATGAAACGCTGCAAGGCTATGCTAGCTAGCTAAGAGGGGTAACTCACAATACAAGTATGCCAACAATAACAATTAGCAGTGAAGCTAACATTATGATATTAGGTCACGTTACAAACCATTATTATGGTACTACAATATCGTGATTATGCTGAAACTATACTATTTATGACGTAGCCATTATGCTAACATTACAATAAAACAATTCTGCAATGACGATAATGTTACAATAATGATAATACTAACAGCAATTACATGCTAATGCTAACATTAGCGTTAGCTAATGCTAACACAAGCCATCATTCGATAACAATTTTACGATACAATGGTTGAGTGATTAGGCAAATATTACAATATATCAATTACTTCATAGCATTATTACAATACATTGATTACTGGATAATGAAAACATCACGATAAAGCTATTGATAATGCCAGGATACAACCAATAACTAACGCTAATATCATAATGTAGTACGGATGTCAAGTAGGTGAAACAATACATTCACAATACATCCGAATATTAGTGTAACAGAATAAAGAGAAAAGGAAATTATACATCTACTACGAAAAATGATTTCTGTATGTTCTATATTTAAAATTTTTTTAAAGCACGTAGCTCCGCAATTGGACGTGTGACGACGACAGCATCGCTATCCAACTCGGCTGTATCGATAACCCTTTCAACGGGAAGTTATTTGTTCTTTTCTTTTCTCCATTAACGCAGCATATGAATACGCGTTTTGTTTCCCTTCACGTCCCCGCCTGCCCCGAGCACGATAAGACGTCAGCCGGCGACGCCGTAGCGCACTAGCGCAAGCGTAATTCCTCCGCTTCCTGTTTCGCGGCTGCCGGCCCGCGATACCGCCTGCGCTCGGGCGCGGGTGGATACGGACGAGGGCGGGCAGACAATTGCACAAAATGGCCCCTAATGTGCTTAAAGAATCTTGTGTCTTTAATCAAAAGCTCGCACACATGCCGGCACAAAAGCGAGGACGCTGGCTCATGGCGCTTGTTTGTTGCCTCATGGACACGGCGGGGATTTGGGCCTTCAACGCTGGACGGGAAGCTTGTGTTCTACAGATTAGACGCCTTTGTTTGGTTTGTCATGACTCCTTACAAAGAGCGCAAGATGAACTGCCTTCTCGTACGCGCCAAGATTCGAACCCAGAACCTCTCCACTGTGAGGCAGACGCGCTAACCGCGACGTTACCATGCCGCCCGCCGTTGTTTCCTATGGGACGCACAATTGTTAGCGTTTACATTTTTGCGTTGTGGCGGCATTTCCAGCTGAAGTGACAGCAAGTTTTTAATAGCACTTCCTGGAACGATAACGGTCAGGTTTCAGACCGCGCCCCAAAAGTTCCTGGTCTTCTCAAGGGTACTGCTCGCCTCCCAGCAGGGTTTTTGTTTGGCCAAAAGCAGCATTTTCATGTAAAGTTCCAGGAACCCTCTTCATCCATTTGTTTGTATTTTATTTTACTTTGTATTTCAGTAACTGTCCAATTTTGGCACTTGTAACTTTTTAACTAAAATATTAAGAGCTGCAGACCCCTCCCCCAAAGGTTCCTGGATCTCTTAAAAGTACTACTCTACTCACAGCAGGGTAGTCTTTTGGCCAAACTCATCAATTCCTCAAAAAAGGTCCCATGTTACAGGATTTTATTTTCAATTCCAGGGACTTTTATATCTTGATATGTGTAGCTTCTAGAACTGAAAGATTCAGAGCTGCAGGGGTGTCCAAATCTGGTCCTCGAGGGCCACTATCCTGCCTGTTTGATTAGTTTCCCTTCTTCAACACACCTGATTCAAATGATAGCTCCATCAGCAAGCTCTGCAGAAGCGTGATAGTGATCCCGATCATTCGACCAACTCCTGCTAGAACCCAAAAGTTCCCTTATCTCTGGAAAGTCCCTTCTCCAGCATTTCAAGATGAAGTTTCATGAACATCTTTGCAGTTTATGGAACTAAACGTTTACAAAACTGCAGACCCAAACGGAAATGATACCGAAACTCTGGTGGGTTTTCTCTTGGCCATTTCCAGCTGAAGTTCCAGGAACTGTTAGTTCTTACTGTCATGGCCGTGTTTTGCCTGAGAGTTATTTGGGGCCAGGGTTATGTTTGGGTCATGGCCGTGAGGTCATGTGTCTGTTTTGAACTGATGTAATATCATCTGGTTTCAACTGGAATAACGCTATGTGATGTCAGGAATCTTTAATCTCTTTATCTGGTCAACAGCCAATCAGATAATGCCATGTCAGTCCTGTTACCCACATGTCTAGCCACAACCAATCAGATCGATTTGCTGTCTATATAAACCTTCTGAGAGGTGTGTGTTTTTGTCGGATTATTCCTCTGTCCAGCTGGCCACCTGCTCGATGCCTTCTATTTCTGGTCAAGTCAAGTTAGTTCCACGCCTTTTGGTGTTATGCAAATAACATCTAGGTTGGGATCCAAACCTCAGAACCTAACACTTACCACTCATACTTCAAGGAACTACAAGATTGGACTTCATTCCAAAAGTTCCTGAACCTCTGGAAAGTACAACCTCCCGACTATAGTAGGGTTCACATTTGACCCTGATGACATCGCAACTAAAGCACAACATGGTCCTCCAAAAGTCTCTGGTTCTGGGCTAACGTGTGAAGTGAAGTGTGAAGAAAAACGAAATTACCCAAGAACTAAAAGTCGGCGCGTGTTGAAATAAGTGAGCCATTTGATAGTCCGGCGCTCGACAAGCCCCCTAGGTGGCGCTGAGGATTAATGAACAGTCATCTCCTTGACTTTCTGGGTGGAGCAGTGAAGTTCACGGTCCTTTTTTATAAGTGATTATCCTCAACCCAATGGCGCGCCGCCATCAAATGTCCCATCCCAGCATCTTTAAAAAAAAAAAAAAAAAAAGCCGCTCGTCTGTAATGTGAACATAAAAAAAACGAGCGCTCGCCTCATGACCCTTAGCGTAACATTCCAGTAGGGAGAGTGTCCCTTTGTTAGCCGCCCCCACCCCGCACCAGCCCCTCCTCGTCTTCTTCTTCTTCCTCCCGCCTGGCAATTATCGAACACTCCACTCGTGCTGCCCTCCGAGCCAGAGTTGGAGAATGGCTACATTTATAATCATTTTTTTTTCTCTCTGTGTGTGCCCATAGATTAATTTTCCAAGAAGGTCTGCTGTCATAGGCGGGGTGCTGGTGCTGGTTTGGGGTGTGTTGGGGAGGGTGAGGTTGGGAGATTGGGGCTTTTTTTTCCTTGACAGATCATTTTCCACGCGGGGGTATCAGGGGGTCTGGCCGATAATTGGCATGCAGATTGCGGCTGATGGCGTCCCGCCACGGAAGAAAAGAGGCCGGGCTAGTTAGAATAATGAGTCGGCCTGCCTGATGGATGGGCTGAGGAGGAGGAGGAGGTCACACAAAACTCCGTACACCCTCCCCAACACCCCCCCCCCCCCCCTCTTTCCTCCCAATTTTTGTATTTCTATTCTCCACAAAAGCCCTGATGTTTCATTATTTCTGCCGTGTAGGGCAAAAGAGAGCGCCACGTCGTCCCTCCCTCCCGACGCACCTTTTCACTTTTTTCCCAGCATGCATTGCACCGACAAAAGAAAAAAATAAAATAAAGTCACAACTCATTAGGCGTCGGGCGGCCTTAAGAGACGGCGGAGTTGTAATTACAACCCAGGAGTTAATTGCGGGCCTCTCGGCGGATTTGTGTGTCACGCTGTGCCCGGCGGAGGAATGTTTGGCCTTGGCGGAGGTCTGCGTGCTTCGCGCTGCTATTCTGGTTACTTAGTCACTTCGTCATTCTGTTAAGTCAGTCAGTTAATTTGCTAACTGGCTTGTTAAAAAAAAAAATAAACAACAACTGATTAACCTACATAGTTACAGTCCACTATGTGAACCAGTTAGTTAGTTAGCTATATTGCATGCAAAGACCTATACACAATTTTCCACAACTTCACTTACATAGGGGCAAGGTGGTTGGTTGGTTAGTTAATCAATAATCATTAAGATAGTTAACTGGGTTGTTCAAGAAAAACCGAGGTCCACTTGCATTGAGCCATGTGGTTGGTTGGTTGGTTGGTTGGTTGGTTGGTTGGTTGGTTGGTTGGTTGGTTGGTTGGTTGGTTGGTTGGTTAGTTGGTTGGTTAGTTGGTTTGTTGGTTGGTTAGTTTAACTATATTGCATGCAAATACCCATAGACACAATTTTCACAACTTTGTACAGTGTTCACTTACATTGAGGCCATGTGGTTGGTTGGTTGGTTGGTTGGTTGGTTGGTTGGCCAACAGTCAATCAGATACTTGTTCAAGAAAACAAAAATGAAGTCTACTTGCTTTGAGCCAAGTAGTTCGTTAGTTAGTTGGTTAGTTGGTTAGTGAGTTAGTTTGTTGGTTAGTTAGTTTAGTGTATTTCATGCAAAGACCCTAAACAATTTTACACAACTGTGTAGTGTTCACTTACATTGGGGCCGTGTGGTTGGTTGGTTGGTTGGTTGGTTGGTTGGTTGGTTGGTTGATTGGTTGGTTGGTCAGTTAATGGTCAATCAGATAGTTAACTGGGTTGTTCAATAAAACAAAACTGAAGTCCACTTGCATTGATGGTTGGTTGGTTGGTTGGTTGGTTGGTTATCAAACTGGATTATTGATCATCTACATAACCGGTGTCCATGAAATAATAATAATAATAATAATAATACTATTTTGAGCTATTTCAGACATTAGTATTAAAAAAAAAAAAAGTATGTTACATGTAAAAGTAACTATTTTGTTTACCCTTTAGTGGCTAGCAGAATAGTTAGCAACAAAGTTGCTATTACCGCTTCTCAGTGCACCTCCCATCCGCACACGCGACACAAGGGAACAAATTGATGGTTTTGCGGGCATTCTTACGTATGGCTATACAGTACACACGGCCGATCAAAGGCCTAATTGAAGAATAATGATTGTCGCTTAATCACAGCGAGCTGCAGCGGAGGAGGAGGCTAATTGAAGTGAAAACAGCGCCTGAGAAAGAGGATATTGTAAAAAGCTCCCATTGTCTAGCAGATTAAACAGGAGAGAGCTATTAGCCCAGTTAATTGGCTCGCTCATTTAGATGTGAAAGCGTAACGGATGCCCGCCTGTCGTCCGGCGACGGGCGCACTCTGTCACGCCGTCCTGACGCGCCCTGATTGGTTAATTACTCGGGGGATTTTTGGGGGGGGAGTAAGTTTGATGCCATCCTTCAAACGTAACACGATGGATGGATTTGTCTTTGCAGCTTTGGCTTTCTTGCTAATGTTGGTCTTCACAATGATGGTATGCATCCAGATATCGATACACTCCTTGGTATTGATACCAGACGATATCAACTGGAGTTTTTTTTCATTATTATTTATACTTCGTTACTTGTCATCAAGGCTTCAGCTACTTACTCTTCCAATAAGTAAAATAAATATTTATATGCTAAATTATTATATGTGTGTTGATACTGAATCATTTTAATTTCTTTATATTAGCATTATTTGTTTTCTGTTTTAGATGGGGTTTTTTTCCGTTTGTTTTTTTTCGTGTAATTATATGATTATTTCCATCAAACGTTGCAAAGGCTTTGTGAGCACATTTTTACTCCTTACAGTGCCAGGCCTCATCTGCCCTCTAGTGCCCACCTTAGGGCACTGCACCTTGCACCTCACAGCATAAAAACTCATTCAGTATTTTTTTTTTCTTTTTTTCTGTAAAGACGGAAAAAAAATAAATAGGGCATTTTTCTACCATTTCCCGACACTGCCTTTCATCATTTCCAGGACACCTCTCCCTCTTTTCTGTCTCTAGTGTTTTCTTATTGTGGCCTGGTGCTAATGGAAGCTCTTGACTGCGCTCCCCAAAATCCCAAGTTGGCGTCTTTGTAAAAACTTTTGCCCTCAGCACCGACAAAGACGGCAGAAAATGATAGGAGATTATACGGCAGCAGGTCCCGCTTGTCTGCGTGGCGGGATGGACTCTCATTTGGGGCTTTTTAGCCTTTTGTCGGCGAAGGCGCGAGCAGCATAGGAGCAACAATTTGGGTGGGTGGAAGAAGGGCCATTTTGTTCCAGACACAAACATTACGCTATAAAGACATTCGCATACAGGAAGGCTTTCAGATCCTTTGAAAAAAGTGAACATTTTTAGCCCCACAAATATGCCATGGTTGTCTGGCGGGTTAGTTTGTCAGGGTGTCAGTCAGTCATTTGATGGATTGCGTGGAAACTTGGGAACTTGTGTCCAAGAAACTTTCTAGAGGGTTACCGTCAACTTAATCAGTCAGTTAGATAATTAATTGCTGGGGAAACTTTGAAACCAATGTCTGAGAAATTATATAGAAAAGTTACAGCCCATTTAAATGGGGGTAAAGGGGATTGTCAGTCAATCAGTCAGTTAGTTAATCAACTGGATTGTAATTAAAAAAAAGATTTCCATGGAGCAAAGTTTAGTGTTGGTTAGTCAGTCGGTCTCAGTTAAATTAATTCTAGACTTGTTCATGCAATATGCAGAAATCGCAGATATAAAATAATACTAAGTAATACAGTACATCGCTGTGTTGATAATGAAATTATCTATCTATCTAGCTAGCTAAGCTTGCTAGCTAACGCTAATCTATCTATCTAGCTAGCTTATCTATCTATCTATCTATCTATCTATCTATCTATCTATCTATCTATCTATCTATCTATCTATCCAATCTCAAAACAAAATGCAGCTACAGCTAACTAGCTAATTAGCAGCTAGCTAACTAGCAACAAGTGACGAAGCAGCGAAAATCAGCTTTCCAGTCATAGGAAAGGCTAGAACATCCATTTAGTTAACGAGCTAGCCACTACCTAGCTAGGTGACCAAGTCAGATGATAACTAGCTTGGCGGCTTATTAGCTTACAGCGCCTGCCAGAGCCCAGATTCAAACCCTAAACATCAGAACCGCGAGGCAAACATGCTAAGCACTAGGTCACTGGGCTGCCCTCAACCGTTGTTTGTAGTGGGAAATTAATTTCAATTGAGCATGCAGCGGGACAAAAACAAACGCTAACAATGGAATTCGTGTTTGAGGCTATCACACCAGAGATGATCAAAACAAAACATCAGGGACCAAACAAGCAATGTGTTGTTTATCCTATTAGCCTTATCGTGAGTAAACGCAGTGGTCATCGCGGTTTATCCACGCTCGTGTGCTACGTTATCTGCCGGCCTGCAGCACAAGTGCCATGAATGAGATAATTGGCGGCCGCCTTGTTTCCGCACCATTGATTCAGGCGAGTGGACACTTTTCTTTCATTTTTTCTTTTTCTTTCTTTTTTTTTTTTTTTTTTTTTGGTTAATAAAAGCTTTGTTGCAGTGTGACGAGTGTTGCTTCCTCCTAACCCTCCGGGAGGTGTCTTTATTTCCCAGGGAACAGACTTTAAAGGCTTTAAAAGGGTGCGCGTGAAATCACATTTCTTGATGGGCACAATTAATGGAAGTAATAGCCTAAGCATGCAGCGAGAATGGATTGTCTTATTCTTCTAAAGTTTCTTTTTATTTTAAGCCTCACAACGTGAAGTAAGGAAATACCTGCGGGATTAAAATTTAATATCACATTGTTCTCATATTCAGTCTCTACTGTAGTTAATAACGTACTAAAAATAACCCAGCGATGACAATGTATTGAACCTGTATGACGTAACTGACAATATAGTGGAATTCACATTGAAATTGAATTGTATGCTATAGATGTATGACGTAACAAAAACAGAAAGTATTGTAGAAATGTAATGAAACTGGTATGACGGTATGACAGGAGTATAAACAATGTAGCTGTCAACATGTGACTGAATGATGGCACTGACAATATAGTAGAACTCACTTATGTAATGCAACTGACAACTAAATGTAACTGTTGTAACTATGTAAGAAAGAAAGAAAGAAAGAAAGAAAGAAAGAAAACCTATATCAATTTAATCATGTAACTGTGGTGTAACTGGCAACATGATATATATATATATATATATATATATATATATATATATATATATATATATATATATATATATATATATATATATATATATAATGTAACTGTAATGCAAATGACAGTATAAAGTCAACTGAACCCAATACTGTATTTTTTTTTCCACTGTTAATGCAGCTCTGGCGCTATCTAGTGGCAGAGATGGCAAGATTAGGCCTAGGCTGTACTTAAGTACATGTACTTTAAAAAAAAATAAAAAAAAATAACAAGCGTATTTCGACATAGTGATGTGTATAAAATAATGTCATCTGTTTTTAAATGGATTGTTTAAAAAAAATGATTCCAATAAAAATATGAAAGTACAGTAACACAAAACTAGTTACTTCCCAAGACTGCACCACACTCGTATTTCATAATATCTTAGATTTTCAATTTGAGAAATTGAATGAAAGAATGCAAGTGATGTACAAAGATCATTCCGAATTTGTTTTGGTTCCAGTGTGTGACGCACTACGGTTCAAATACAGAATTTCTACCTCTAGTTGAACACGAAGAAGAATGATGCGGAAATGACGCCTCACTCGCTACTTTCAGCAACAAGCTAGCGGCACACCAAAACAATTGTTTTCGTTCGAGTTTGACTGCATTTTCTTCGCGTTCCTATCCTCGCCGCTATTAATGGACGGACGTCTGTGGACTTTTGGTTTACGGCCGGGTCCAAAAGTTGTCGTTTGTGAACAGAAATGTGAACCGAGTTGTCAAGTTGACGCTAACACGAGTAGCATGTAGCATAGACGCTAACAAGTTAAACACCAATCGAACGTGGGTCAAGTACTGGCGCCAAACAACAGATTTTAATCTGTGATTGTGGGGGCGGAATCCTTTTAGTTTGATGTTACGTGGTCAACGTCTGCCATAAGCGCCTGTGCGTGGGTCGGTAAGTCTTTAACTGCATAAGCGGACCGGACTGGGGGCTCATTCCCTTCCTCGCCCCGGTGGTGATGCTCGTCGTGGATGCTTGATGGGGCTCTTCAGGGTCATGATGCCGCCCAAGTTGCAGCTTTTGGCCGTGCTGACGTTCACCGTCACCATGCTTTTCATCGAGAACCAGATCCAAAGACTGGAAGAGTCCAGAGCCAAACTGGGTAAGGTATTTGTCAAGTTGGAATTTAAGGGCTGGACGATAATGACCTTTAAAAAGTCTTAAATGAGCTATTGTACAAAGTGGATACCTCATTTATCTTCTAAAACGACACTTAATCAATAAAATAAAGGTTTAGATATTAGATTTAGTATGTATTTTGCTTTAATAAATGCCTTTTAATAAGGATGGTTCATGCTTGTTTTGTGCCGTCTATGGAAAAATATGATTGAAAATGGCTTATTAGACTGTGCCAATGGGCCGAATCAAGTGTCCAGTGATGTAATGTCTTTTAGGAAGTAGGCGCCCGCACGTCAGGATTACATCGTGGATAAGTAATTATTTAATGTCCTTATAGTGGCCTACATGTCACCTAATGACTTTGGCGTGTTTTATCGACTTAAGGACAGCAATGAAGTGTGATCGACGCTCATATGTTTGTGTGCGTTACCAGAGCGCGCCATGGCCAGACACGAGCTTTCCGAGGTGGAGCAGCAGCGTCGCAGCGAAGACGGCGCTCGAGGCCTCTCGTCTGAGGACAACGATGGCGACGGCGCGGTAATCATCTACAACCGGGTGCCCAAGACGGCCAGCACGTCCTTCACCAACATCGCATACGACCTGTGCGCCAAGAACCGCTTCCACGTGCTGCACATCAACACCACCAAGAACAACCCCGTCATGTCTCTGCAGGACCAGGTCTGACCAGATTGGTTTTTCTGGCATCTCCTTAAACTGCTGCCATCGTAAACAATAACAAAATGCCGCAAGTAAAACGTGGACTCTTGTGTTTTGAATGCAGATGCGTTTTGTTCACAACGTCACATCCTGGCGAGGGATGAAGCCCGCCTTCTACCACGGCCACGTGTCCTATCTGGACTTTTCAAAGTGAGAGCCGCCACCTACTCACGTACTTTTGCTGACAATTGGCATGCTAGTAAAGCTCTCTGAGTTTAGGTACGGCGTCAAGGGGAAGCCCCTGTACATCAACGTGGTGCGAGACCCCATCGAGCGCCTGGTGTCTTACTACTACTTCCTGCGCTTCGGAGACGACTACCGGCCCGGCCTGCGGCGAAGGAAGCAAGGCGACAAGAAGGTGCTGTTCGGCGCCTACAAAACGGTGTGAAACCCTCATGATCGTCCTATTTTTTTTTTTTCTTCTTCCTCTGCATCTTGCAGACATTCGACGAGTGCGTGGCATCCGGTGGCTCTGACTGCGCTCCCGAGAAACTCTGGCTGCAAATTCCATTCTTCTGTGGACACCATTCGGAGTGCTGGTGAGCACAAAATGTTTGAAAAATAAGAAAAATGGTACTCTACAATCTTGTACTGTATAAAAACATACAGTAAAAATGTAATTAAATAAATAAAACGTAAAGAAGTAAATAGCTTTTGGACACTTTGCTTCAATTCACTGGACATTGCACACCTTGGCCTGTTGGGGGCAGTATAATACAAATGGAAGCACAGAGTTTTATAAATAAGGTAATACTGTAGGCTCCAATACTATTAGTTTTTTTGGGGGGGTTTTTTGGGGGGGGCTTTCAATGAAAAATGGATATGCGAGTGTTACTGTCTGTCTACAATTGTAGCTCCAGTCAGCAAAAATGTTGATGATTGCAAATGTCTTTTGATGAAACACAAATATAATCTGTCGACTATCTACTAGTTGTTATTTGTTCATCAGTTATTATTGATTAAGGTTTCACACTTTTTTTTTCTTTTCTTTTTTTCTTTCTTTTTTTCTTTTTTATTTTTTTATTTTTATTTTTTTAAACCCTGCTGTGCCATGATCTATAAAGTGCCCTTGGGTATCCTGGAATAAATGTGCTATATAAATTGGATTATTGTTATTATCTCTAGTTAAAACACAACAACAGCAGTGCCAGCTTTGTTAAACCTTCTATGGTGTATTGCATTGCAAGTTAGCATTAAGCTAAAAGAAACTGGCATAAAGGCAAAGCTGTGGTAGTTTTCTATACACAACGTGCAACGTGTAATTCTTTGTTTGGTTGGAAAGTAAACAACAACTGGGAGTGGCAGTAAACAGTTTGAAGCTTTTTTGAAGAATTGTTAACTTGCCACCTAACTCCTGCTTGTGAGTTCACTGCCAGCGCTAATATCAAGTTTTTGATCACAAATCGAAGCAAAATATCTGAACGACAGCTCGTGTGTGGGAGAGGAAAAAAAAACGTTGCCACTTGCATGCCGTTATCTGATTAATATGTTGTGCATATGTTGTAAAATGTGCAGGAATGTGGGCAGCCACTGGGCGCTTGAGCAAGCCAAGTACAACCTGGTCAACGAGTACCTGTTGGTGGGCGTGACCGAGGAGCTGGAGGACTTCATTATGATCCTGGAGGCTACGCTGCCGCGCTTCTTCAAGGGCGCCACAGACCTCTACAAGACGGGTACCGCCAAATTGCAAACCTCAGACGCGGCATCTTTAAAGCACGTCAAACGACTTCGCTGTTGTCGTCCCAAGGCAAGAAGTCCCACCTGCGCAAGACCACCGAGAAGAAGCCCCTGACCCGGGAGACCATCGGTAAACTCCAGCAGTCCAAGATCTGGGCCATCGAGAACGAGTTCTACGAGTTTGCGCTGGAGCAGTTCCAGTTTGTGCGGGCGCACGCCGTCCGGGAGAAGGACGGCGACCTCCTCGTGCTGCCGCAGAGCTTCTTCTACGAGAAGATATACCCCAAAGCCGCCTGAGGAGGGCAGCGGAGGACCGAGAAACGCACATGCTGGATTCCAGGACTGTTTACAGGTAATAGTGTTTTGTTTTTGTTTTTGTAACCAAGTGGACTGTGAAACGCAACGAACGCCACTTTAGAGTCGAGTAGCACCTTTCAAGTGGCTGCCGAGGAACTGGCAAGCTCATCATCGAACTGATGAGGATTTGTTTTCTACGCTACATTTCTCAAACTTGTTTACAGAAACGCACAGCAGAGACTTCAAAGACAGCAGCGGACAAACTGCTTTTAACGGACCAAATGTCAGTATAGTAAGCTCACGTAGAACCACGCAGACGTCACAATAGGCGATCGCACAAATATGTAATGTGGGCAGAAGTATTGGGACACATTTCTTTAATGACAGAAGCGCCGTGTGTCAGGCTGCAGTTTCCATCTTCAGCACAGATATTTTACAGTCGCGGCATCTGTAAAGCTGAACTTTTGCTATTATTTGGTAGGTAGCTTGACCCAGATGTGCCACCTGTAAAACCGAGACCACGGTAGGTGTTTTTACTGAGTGCTTTAGGTGGTCTTGTGTGTCCCAATACTTTTGTCTGTGTCATGACGTCATCAGCGACGTCCATCTTGGATTGATTTTGGAGTGTGATGAAGCGAGTGGTAAGTACAGGGTCGTACTGATTGTGCCTTTTTAAAGAGGATTATTAACATTAGCACATTTTTCTCATGTTGACCCTCAAAAAATATCACTATTTTTTTTTTTTTTTGATTTTATCACGTCCGCTGCCATTTCAGACATAAACGCCTACCTTCCAATGGTGTCTTTGAAGTTTTTATTACACTGTTGTGTACCAAAAAATGTTAGGGCCACACAATTTACACTATTTATGTATGTATTTATTTATTTTTTCTGGGGGGGCGTTAATAGTAGTATATTTCAGAGAAAAATATTTCCAAAATATGTAGTGATGTATGAAATATGTAGTATTTAGGAGCGTAGGGAGTTTGAATAATCCACGGCCCAAAAAAGAATTTGTATTTTCTACTAGAAAAATGCTTGAAATTTTAGGAAAAAAAAAAGTGTAATATTTTCCTGAATTAAAAAAAAAAAATAGTCACAACTTGTGCAAGAAAATTTATATTTCCAAGAAAAAAAGCTAAATATATTTTAGAAAAATGTAACCTGACTTGATTCTGACTTGACTTGAACATTTCAAGTTTTTAACAAAACTTAACGTAAGATTGTGATTTTTTATTATTTTTTTTTCTGTAATATACCGCTTGTCTAGTTAGGTTGCAAGATAATATAGCATAAATGTTTTTTTTTTTCTACTTCTTCTTCTTCTTCAGTATAGCCCTAATACCCATTATCTCATTTTGTCCCTCCTCTCGGTTCAACAACATCCTCACTAATAACGTCTGCATGTCAGTCATCAGGGTGCACTTAACCAGCTCGAACCCTCAAATGCCTCTCACAGGAAGGATGATCCACAAAATTCTGCCAGCCAAGGTGTCCGCTCGCCGAGTTTCACGCTCCAGCGGTCCGTGGCCGTTTGCCGCTTTGAGGCCGCGGACACAAAAAAAGAAAGAAAAAAAAAAAGAAAAGTCTGGCGGGAAGAAGCGAGGGGGAAAAAAAAATGGAACTCAATTAAGCTTTTTGCTGCAGGCGTATTGGAACATTGTTTCATTAAGCAGATGAATACAGTCTGATAATTACTCTGTCTCAATTAGAGGGAAAAACTCTATTGATTGTGGCTGATGAGCTTGAAGGTTAATTAGGAACACAACATTTGCAACCAATTCAATCATGGTTCCAAGGCCTGTTCAGTCAACAACAACAAGCTGCTTCTTGCTTTCATTAAAACAAGCCCTACATAGTTTCTTTCATGCACAACCGTGGACAGCGATTCAAAACTTCGCATGAATAGAAATGTTTTTGATGTGCATCAGTCACTCCAGTTGACAGCTGTTCAATAATATTTTTTTTTACCTCAAAGTTCCCAAGTCGTGATCATCCTGTTCACGGCCACCTGCAGGTCAGCTGTTTTAAGGGCAAATGTTTTGCTGTCTGCTGTAGTGACTGATGCACAACTTTACCATCAAAACTCAGACGTATAGAAAGATTCAACTTTTGATTAGTTGACTGGTGCCCAAATTCAGCATTGCAGATTTAAATCATATTTATATAGTGTATAATTTGATCATTGTTGTTAAAAAAAAAAGAAGCGGTTTTGTTATTGGCCACTAGAGGTCGCCATTCATCTTCCTGTGATGTCTTGCTCTTCATTCTGGCCTGAAAAAGGTTCAGCAAGTCCCCCCCCCAAATGCACCTGAGCTCATCCCATTGGAACACACTAATAGCACATTAGCATCAGCCCCACAAATGACGCCATTAGGCCCACTTGGACATAAATACTCTCACTTGGTCTCGGACAATTTGTTCTGCCGCTTTCCGTGTAATGATGCCGCTGGCATAGAATTGGGAGAATGTTCTGTGACCAGACACTTTAAAAAAATATAGGAAATAATGATGAGACTCTCCAACATGAGCACAATGGCTCCATTACGCTTTATCTCACTTTAAGGACCTTTCTTTTTTTTCTTTTTTTTTTTTTTTTTTTGTCGTCGTCGTCGTCAACACAGAAGCTATCTGGATCACTTTAAGCCGCGCTTTCATTCCAGGGACATTTTGTGACATTTGATTTTTAAGACATTTTACCTGTGTTCATGAATATTGGTCCAATTTGCCAGATAGTACTTTTTTTTTTTTTTATTATTATTTTATTTTTATTTTTTTGAAGAGTGCCAGAGCATTTTTGACTGACTTTACAAGACCTACAGAATATTGTATTTTACAATTATATCATTTACATACACACTATCTTCCAAATGAATCTTTAGATTCCCTTTTTCCACCAGAAAAAAAGGTTTGATTCCACCTTTCTGCGTTCGTTAGTAATGGGCAGTAGATCAATATATCAAGACGCATGCATGTAGACGAAAACTGGTTTTGAATAGCTGTTCGCTGTAGTGACTGATGTTTTGCTTCGGTATCAGAATCACACACTAGTGTGATTGACGCACAACTTTGAGACTTAACAGCTTTTGAGTAGCTCATTCTTGAAATTAGCATGTCACAATTGATGTTAGATAATGGCGGGTATATAAAAACATTTTATATAGTATGCGAGAGTGCAATCAATAATTCTTACAATGTATTTCATGGAATTTAATGCCTCATTTAAAGTGGATTTTTTTTTTTTGTCCTCTGAGCGCAGTCTTCACGCTGCGAGCTCTTCTTGCTCCATAAAGCAAACAGAGCGGATCCGAGACAGCTTGTCGGACCCCCACATGGCCAAAGGGGACCACCGACCGGTCACTGGATGGGTCGCTGGGTGGCGTGTACGACTCGTGTTTATGCAAATGTGCCCGAAAAGGGAGGTAAAATGGAAGCCAGCGAGTCGGAGGCAGTGGGCCAAGAAAGACTTGGTGCAGATGATGGATGGAGCTGGAAAGGGGGGAGGGGGGTGAAAAAAAAAGATGATGGACACCATCATAAAGCTGGGCCAAATTCATCCCTTAATGGATACTTGCCTTCTGGTCTGATGCACATTAAAGGCCCCCCAATAGGATTAATGGCTGGCTATGCTAAGGCCGCACTTAGGCAGCACTGAGCTAAATGCTAGCATCAGTAGACTAATCATTTGATGATCCGCGAACGTCATATTTCCCATTTTGGATGTTCTCACTAGAATTTTGCCTGGGTAGTTACTGTGCATATTTCACAACCTATCTGGTAGCAACCCACCTATGTTGCTATTTGATTGCCCATATAGCTACTTAGGTGAGTAGCTACTTGCTAGCTTGTTAAGCAGGTAGGCAAAGGGCCTAGCCTATGCTCGCGACATAAGCGAGTAGCTACTAGCAAGGTAGCTGTAAGCTTTATGTAGACAATCTCATAGCGACATAGGTGAGTAGCGACCAGCTAGTTTGCTAAGTAGGTAAGCTAGGGTCTAGCTCAGGCTTGAAACATATGTGAGTCGCTATTAGGCAACATGCTAGTGGCAGAGGAGTAGCGAGCTACTAGCTAGGTTGCTAAGCTTTTTTTAGGCAATCTCTTACAAACATTGGTGAGTAGGTAAGCCTGGCAGCAGGTCATACGTGTGAGTAGTTACTAGCTAGCTATCTTTCTAGCATATCACATCACAAATGTGAGTAGCTAGCTAATAGCAAGGTAGCTGTAAGCTTTATGTAGACAATCTAATAGCGACATAGGTGAGTAGCGACCAGCTAGTTTGCTTTCTTTCTAGCATGTCACATGACAAATGTGAGTAGCTAGCTACCAACTAGTAGCTATAGCTATCACACCTGTCCTGCTCACCTGTTACTCTTGACAGTTGACAACTACTAACTCGCTGTGAACAGAAGTTTTGTTTTCTTTTCTGACACACAAAGTTACATTCATTCTCATACTCAGTCCATTCCGCAGCGAAAGAGCAGTCGGCGTATCCAAACCGGACAACTTTATGGAAACACTTATCAATTAAAGCGGCAGAGGGAAAATGGGTGGGAGGGTGTGGGGGGATTTTAATAAGCATCTGTCATTCACTGACAGGCGGGACATGATGTAATAGCTAATGGACAATACGAGCCTGTGTGGCGAGGCTGACCCCGTGCGGGAAACTCTTAATTAGATTGCTCTATTGTCGTTTGACCTTGGCGGAAGAAGACACCCAACACTGCTGCTTGCTCCTCTCCGCTATCCTTGCCCCCCCCCCCTTCCCTCGTTGTCGTCCTGCTGGAGGCTGGCGGAGAATCAGCAATTGAATCCATTGTGTGTCGGTGCTGATGAGCTTTGCGGAGTAGATAATGGATTAAATTATTTATCTGCTATACCCCCCTGCCGTCCCTTCTCCTCCATCCCGCCTCATTGTTGCCTGCTCTTTGTGCCGCTGCAGCGCGACACAGGCGCGGGCTGAAAGCCTTGATCACTCGCCGCCTTTCATAGATCTAATTTTTCTAATTAGCGCCTGAATGCCGAAATGGGCTCTCCCGCTCTCACCCTCCTCCCACTCGGCGTCGTACTCTTGGTGAGATGCATTCCATGACACTGCACCATCGCGCCTGTGTCCTTCCTCTATGGCGACCTTAAATGATTCGACTAATCATCTAATCAGCAAGTTGTCGCAGTGGCGAGAACGCGTCCGATCTTTGTAATGATCATTAAACTTCACATAGGCAGAAAAAAAACCTTTGCCGTTTCATGATTCTCAATGTTCTCTCCCTCTAGTGATATGTGGAAGAATCACAGCCTTAGGACTGCTCAGTTGTATTTAACATTTCATTGCAACATATTTATATTTAATTATTTAAAAAAAGGAAATTGAGCAGTGGAAGTCACCCAAATTGGCTGCTTCAGTGTTTATTTCAGTTATGGTCTTTGGTACATCCAGTTATGATAATCTCGTCTTGGTATTTCCTTACTAGAATCTTTAAAAAATGATGGTGACTTTTAGGGTCGCCCAGCTGTCTTCCTGGGTGCTTAATTGGTCAATTGCCAATTGATTAATTGGATATGTGTATATTTCGCCCCATGATCTCCAAAATGTCAGACTTCCTGTGTATGTTTGGACTTGGCTTCTTGAGACTTTTTTTTTTTGTGGGTCTACTCACGACAGACAACATGCCCATCAAATTTCATGTTGCAAAGTCAAACTGGCTCTGCAGGCTCAATTTTCAAATTTGGTCACAATTGGCCAAAATGGCCTAAAAAACCATTCAAACAAAAACATTTTTGTGGGTTTTGTAAATTTTCAAATTTGGTCACATTTGGACAAAATCTGTCCAGAGTATCCGCCAAATTTGTCCTGGATGGACACCTGCTGACGTCCGCCATGACCCAAAATGGTTGACTTCCTGTGTCTTTTCAGGCCTGACTTGTCGAGTCGTCCCGATTACTGTAAATGTGGTTCCAAGTGGCCTGTTTTTGTTTCCTCCTCTGGTGTGGACCAACACGCCCCCTCCCTCCTGAAAACGGGCAACAAAGGGCCCATTGAGTGGTCATGGCGGCGTCGGCGGCGAGGGTCTTTGATGGCTAATCTGCATGCGTTTGTACAGGGAAACTGGAGCCGGCTTCAAGGAAACAGGTGGAACTCGTTACGATATCCCCACACTGGATTTCCTCCTACGTTCTTTTTTTTTTTTTTTTATCAGATTTTTTTTTCTCCCCTCCAGAAATTCCCTGGTGAGTCCTGTCTGAACACAAAAACATGGAAAGTTTTGCTTTGCGCTCACAGTTTGAGGAAGAAAGTTTGTGGTGGTTTTTTTTCTTCTTTTTTTCCCCCCATTTTAAACGCATTTTTGTTGTCACTTACTGGCCTGAACGCTGGAGTGAAAAGTCAGCTTTGAAACTTATTCAAAAAATTTTGGAAATTCTAAATATGTATTATATTTTATTTTTTGCCTACAGTATTGATTAAATTATTTGTCTTTTTTATCTTTTTTTTTGTACTTAAATCCAAATTTATTCTCATTACACGATGGCATTTTACCCAAAAAAAAAGAAAACCCATTTATTCCCAATACTGTAAAAAAAAAAAAAATCTAAATTAATTCTCATAATACTACAACTTTTTGTTTTTAGAAAACGTAATCTTGTAATTTTTATTCTCAAAAAAGGACATTTTCTTGCCAAATTTCCAATATCAATAAATTGATCGCTTCGTCACCTCCCTTCAGGTTTTTAAAGCGTTCTGTGGCAACTGAGCCAATCCTTGGAGATAAATCGGAAAAATAAACCGCTCAATACAAAATATGTGATGCACATAAGCAGATTTTTGTGTAAGGGGGCTGATCTTAGATTTGGCTGCCTGTTCCATCGGCCCGAGGGATTTCCATGCTTCTGCTTTATCATTTTTAGGGACCTCATTAGATTGTATCGAATGTTGTGGCCGTTGAAGGAAAATGGTTTTACGTTATGATGGAAAATAGGAGTTTATTGTTGTAAAATTATGCCACTTTCCCCACAGAAATTTGATTTAATTAAAAAAGACACAATATTCTGAGATTGTGACAATTTTTGGGGGGTGGAAATGCATCTTTATTCCCGTAATATTTATTTATTTATTTATTTATTTATTTATTTTAATTCTGTTCATTAAGAAGAAAAAAAATCATCTTTTTTTCATGAAAAAAAAATCTTAATTTTACCAAAAATACATTTATTTTTAATTTTTGGTGAAAAAAAAATATTTTCTTGAAATAAAAAAAAAGCAGCACATTATTCCTCTCATATTTTTTTCTTTAAAACTCTTGGATTTTTTTTTTCCCCAAAAAAATTCTTGGCAAACATCTTGGACCGAAAGTTGTATTCAATTTGTAAATAGTTTTTATCTTTTAATCTTTAAAAAAAAAAATACTATCTTTAAATTAAAACAATAGAATTTTTTTTCTTGAAAGTGTCTATCAGTGAATATCACAAAAATAAACGTTTTTTTTTTTTTTTTAATGAGGACAAAAGTGTGAATATACTTTTTGTATTCATCTTTTTCCAAAAGTAATTTAAAAATATCTTGAAAGTTGTATTTTCTCTAGTATAAGATTATTTTTTTTCCTAAATTGTCATATTTCGTCTTTCTTGATGAAAGTTGTAAGAATAAAATGTTTTTCCTACAAACTAACTAAATTAAGTGAATTTCTCCTCCTTAGATGCTCCATTTTACGTAGGAAGAAAATCTTTCATCAAAATTTCCATGATGACGTCTTAATGCAGGCGGCCAGAAAGAGCAAAGGAGGAGGAGGAGGCGGATTGTGCGTCGGCAAGGTAACGTCCCGTAATGAAAAGCAAAACAAAACACCAAGCGGCTTTTGATTGTTTAATTCAATAACGTCGGGGGAAACACTAGCCTCGCACCTCAAAGGTCACGGCGTGTTTGCAATGCATTAACCCCGCAAAGTGTGCAAGTGTAGCCATAGCGGGCCGGCACGTCCCGTCCGTCCCGCCTGGCCGTGGATGACTTGCAGATGTGCCTGCCTAAAGTCATGAGCGGGTGGGCGAGAACGCTTTTGTTAGCTGTTTTGCTTTGGGCGGGCTAATCTGCGGCTGAAACGGACACTTTGGAATGTCTTGTTTTTTCTGCTCGCCCTGGACTAGCGTCGCACGGCACTGCAAATTACCTGAAACAAATTGCCACAATAAAGTCATACTGTATTTCAGCGAGGACAAAAAAAAAAGGCGTGTGAGATTAATCACTTTTTTTTTTTTTTTAATCTGAGAAAAAAGTTGTTTATTGCAGAAGAAAGTGTCTGTCATGTGAGTGCAGATTTTCTATTACCTGATTTAAAAAAAATAAAATAAAATTGAAAAAATAAATTAAAAAAATTTGAGAATTTTAAAACATGTTCTGACAATATTTTTCATTTTATTTATGTATTTTATTTTTTGATAAAACGTATTGTGAGAACTAAGTTGTACGGTATTTTTTATTTTTTACAACAAAATAAATGTTGGAATATTAAAGAATAGTGGGGTTTTTTTCCTAGAAAAAGGTTGTAATGTTTCAACAATAAATATTGTATATTTTCATCATCAATATTAGAATAAAGTCTTGTATTTTTCGTAAAAAAATAAAAACGTGACTAAAATCGTATTTTTACAAAAGAAAGTTACATTTTCTTAAAAGGTTTTCTATAATTATGTATTTTCATGAGAAATTAAATTATAAATATGATGGAAGCCTTTAAAAAAAACATATTTTATCAAAGAATAAATTTTATGAAATAAAAAGTCAAACAAGACAAAAAAAAAGTATAGAATAAAATGTTTAAAAATTAGCACATTTTTTAAATTAAAATTTTAAATCGTATTTTTACAAGAAGAAAGAAGTCGGAATATGTTTATTTCCTGGGGGAAAAAAATGAAAATTATGAGAATCTTTTTTTGTCTTTTTTTTTTGAAAAAAAAATTAATGTTGCAAGGATAGTCATATTTTTGTAGCAAGAAAAACTAAATCAATAAGTCATATGAAAAGAACAAAGTCATCTTTTTTTCTTTTTTTTTTTGGGGGGGTCCCTCCAAATTCTCCGAAACTCTCCCCGATACTCTTGTTGAGCCAGTGGGAACGCGCACGCAGCGTTCCCAGGATTCCCAGACAGATTTTGGCTCGCAAGCAGAAGCGCCGGGACGTCCTAATTGGCCTGTTGTCATCGAGCCCCACTATGATCTTCTGTGATCCCCCCATTTTCATCCGTCAGCGGGCCGTGATCAAAAACGTGAGCGCGTCTCTCGCTTCCTGTCGGCCAGGAAGCGGCCAACAAAGGCCTGCCTCATCTCGCTGCCGAACGTCGTACGTTTTCACCGCATTAGATCGCCGTCTCGTGTTTCCATATTCATGAAAGAAAGTCTTGTTTTGATCCTCATCCTGCTCATCCGAATCTCTTGTCTGCAAACAGGAAGAGATGAGCAGGATTTAGACCCAAGTTCTCAGTTTTGTAGGTGGCGTTAATATTTCCCACGCTCTGTGAACGTGAATCACGACAATGCAGTCGTGTTCCTATGATTCCCCATTTGGGAACTCATAATCATTCCCAATTTAAATCTACGGAGATGCAATTAACTCATACGCTCCCAAAAACGTATAAATACGGTCTATTTTAAGTGTTTGAAGTGTCTCAAAGACATATTTGTTTTGTTTTTTTCATGCTAGAGCATACAGAAGGCTTTGATGCAGCCTCTCAACTGCAGAGAACGGGTGAAGCAATGGTAGTAATGACAAAAACGGCCAGCAGATGGCAGCAGAGTATAAGAGATCAACCAGGGCCATGTTGCAACAAGCTCTTTTTGCCAGTGTTTTCACCAGGAATGTCAATATTGATGAAACTTAGCTATACTGTATTCTAATGCTAATTGCTGAAAAACGGAAGCAGATAGAAATATTCTTTTTTTTTCCTGATGAAAGAAGAGACTCTAATATTGCTTTTGGTAGGTTCCATCTTTTTTTTTTTTTTTTGAACTTTTAGGTTCCATCTTTTTATAGCAAAAGAACACAATATTCTGTGGGCCTTGCAAAATCAGTCAAAATCCTGTAAAACGGCCACGAGTGGAGGGGGTTTTCCATGAAAATGGCTGACATTGAATGAGTTCATCCGTTCCGGCTTATCATTCTTGAAGAATACCGTAGTTAGATTCTTGTCATCACTGGCAAATTTAAAAAAATAAATAAATAAATAAAATTTCTTCTTTTTTTTTTCTTTTTTTTTTTTGCTGTCATATATCAAAATAGTAAGCGTTTTCGTTGTTTCCCTTTTGTAGTTGTGAAGGTATACGGTGACCGTACGCAAATATATTTTCCATAAATGCAGCCGAGCTTTGCGTCGGTAAATCTGGCGTCGGTCTGACAGGTTGAGCCGCCTGACCGTCCGTGACTGTCAGGGGCAAGCGTCCTCAGACCCCGCCGACGTCCCGCCGCGCCGCTTCGACAAGATTGATGAAGGCACGCTCGTCTGCGGGTCGTTAGCCTTCACGCTCGGAGATGCGTCCGCATTTGCTTATTGCCTTTGACGATGTGCAAGATGATGCACAACACGATACTTTTTGGGATGATAATGTTTAACTCAAATGTTTTCTTTGTATATGATAATCTAAAGTCAAATTGAATGACCACTCGGAATGAAAAGTTTTTTCTAATGACAGAAATAAGTCACGACAAGGGTCGTAGTAGTACGAGCAAAAATAAAAAAAAGGCTGAATGACTTGAATTTTTTTTTTTTTTAATCATAATAAAGTAGTATTTGCAAAAAAAAAAAGTCAGGAATTAATGAAAATAGTAATAATGTTACAAGGAAAAAAATCCAAATTTTACAATAAGAAGAGTTAAAGCAAACATGTTATGACGAGTCGTAATAAGAGAATTTTTTTTATTTTGTTTGCTTTTACTAGAATTTGTTAATGACAGTTATAATATTGCGTACAAATTCAGCACCTTATGAAAAATAACATTGCAGAGTTCTGAGGAAAAAGTTGGAATTTTGCAAGAATAAAGTCAAACTTCTTGACTTGACTACAAAAGGATCAATAATATAACAAACGTTTTATTTTCACAAAAAAAAATATTTTAATGACAAAGTTGTAATAGTGCTAGAAAAAAAGTCAGAAATTTACGACAATAGCGTCAAAATATTACAATAGTCATAATTTTGTGAGAATAATAAATCATATGTAACAGCACAAAAATAAACGTTCCTCTTTTTTTTATGTTTTTACAAGATTTTTTTTTAAAGACTTTAAAATAGTGATATTTTATAAAGTTGTAGTTTTGCGAGAAAAGTGGCAATTAAAACAATTAAAAAATGTAATAAGAGTTGAAATATTACAAGGGAAAAAGCCATCATTTTAAGACTAAAGTAAATATTTAACACCAAAAGTCATATTACAGGAAAATTGTTTTTACGAGAATTTTTGAAAGTGGTGTTATAATTGAGTAAATGAGCAGTCGTTACAAAAAGCTCAATTTTCAATTTTTGTATTGACAAGTTGTAATATTACAAGATAATTACTTTACATCAATCGTCGTCATATTACGTTGTTTTGTTTTTTTTAAAGTCATAATCGTCCAAGTGTTGGCTTGCAGCGTGCTAACGTCTCTTTGCGCTCGCTCACGAGTCCGACTTCAGACTGCTGCGGCGATAACAACTTTTTGTTTCTCCAATCGCAAGTTTGCGGCCAAACATCAACATCTATACGGGGCCCATCTGTGTTTTCTCGGACCGCCCGTGCGACACGGTTTTCGGGGGGGATCACGCGGGGGCGAGGGCCTGGAGGTGCGGAGGAAATGAAAGGAGGGCTCGTCTTGACTTTGGCTCCGAGCTTGTTTTGGAGGTCGGGGGGGGGGGACATGAGGGTACGGAATCAAGGTGCCGCCAACGGCGAGTTGACTTTGGCCGCTAATTGTGTCGTCAGCAGCACATCTCCGCAGGATTTCGTGTTCGTTTTACGAACACCACCTCCAAATATCGCCGTCATCGAATCGAAATCAATTTACAATTCTGATGAGTCAGTTTTACAGGGTGAACACGTTGCAGATGTTTGTTTTTTTTGTTGTTGTTGTTTTTTTTTTTTGTTTTTTTTTTTAATTGAGGCAATTTTGAGTCTCAGTCAAGGATATAGTTTTGGAATTTTTTGTTTTAGTTCTTATTTTGTTTTTTGAGTTTTGTTTTTTAAATTTAATTAGTTTTCATGGTGGTTCTGTTAGTTTGTATTAGTTTTAGATATTTTTACAATTTTTACAATTTCATCAAATTCTCATCAGCAACTCAATTATTTGATGTTTCTGAAAACAACCTACTATCATAAATACTTAGTTTTAGTTTCAGTATTAGTTTTTTATTATTTATTTTTTAATGTGTGTAACTTGTGCGCAATATTTAAAAAAAAAAACAAAAAAAAAAAACATGGGAGCAAAATTTAAATTGTTTTATGAATTTTTTTTTGTTTTTAACTCAACTAGGGATGTCCCGATCACATTTTTTTGCATATAAGCCCGAGTCCAAGTCACCTGATTTTGAGGATCTGCCGATACCGAGTCCCGATCCGATTCCTCAGCAAAGAATTGAGGGGGAAAAAGTGCTTCCAAATTTATTTATTTTTTTTATTTCAACAAAACCATCCCAGTAATTTTGTGGGGGTTCCATCAGAAGTATAATAACAAAAACTAAATTTCCAAAAATGCAAAGCCCGATCATTTTCTCCCCATACCGATCAGCTGAAAATGACGTGATCGGGACGTGATCGGTCTTCCGATCACGTGATCGGGACATCCCTCAAAATAACCTTGGTCTCAGTTGAACGCGTTTCTGCTCACATTCAAGACAAAGCGGCGTATCAGATGAGAGCGTACGTCTTCCCAAACATGAGAGATTATCCGACGAATATAATGTGCCTCTGATCTAAACAAAAGCCAAACCCGACGTGCGCGTTTTCACGCGAATCGAAGGCAATCTAGTCTGGAACCTGACAGACACGTTTCCCGTCCTAAGTCCGTTCTCAGGAGGTCTTCTTCTGGGTTGTTATAGGGGGTCGGGGGGGCGCCCTCGCAATGTTCACTTTAGATTTTCTTGAATTCTCAAATTAAATTAAAAAAAGAGAGAGAGAGGACGTGAGTACAACAAAGGAGGAGAGCAAAGCGTAATGGTCTGGCTGTTTGGCTGCGAGGCTCTTTACAGCCATTCTAATTAAGGCCATCCAGAAACAAAAGGAAGCTGGATTGAGGCACTTTCTCATCACAGTCTCTCCATGAGACTCTTTTGTCATCAACACACAGCCAATTACAAAGCTCCACAATGGGCGAGCGGGGAGGCGGCGTGTGCGTGCGTGCGTGTGGTAGTGGTAGGGGGCTGCTGAGGGGCTGTCCAGGATCCAGAACCTCCAAGACTCCAGTTACTTGCAGTGAACACTTAGTGAAAACTCCCCCGAAAGCGTATGTGCGTTCGCTTCGAGTCGACTTTGGCATGTTTAAAAAAAAAACAAAAAAAAAACATGCACGTCGGGTTCATCAAAGACTGAGTTGTCGTTTGATATTGATGAACGTCGGCGAAGAATTAAGTTCATTGAAGACTCTTAAATTGTTTTACGAAAACATATGTTCTTCCAAGACTCGAAATGGTCTTTGATGTTTTCCAAAATGCAATTTAGGTTCGTAGGTCACCGGGAATTGTCTTTAATGTTAGAAATACATTTGTTTTCTAAAATTACTTTTGTTGACAAAAACATACAGTCAGTTCTTCTGTGACCTGAAATAGTCTTTGAGGTTGTCTTTATTTTATTTTTATTTTTTTTAACAAATTGCTCATTTTTCTGAATAAGAATGTCTTTGGTGTTTTCACAAAATGGTTGTGGAAAAAAGTGTACATTAGGTTCATTTTGGACACAAAAGGGTCTTTGATGCTCACGCCAACATACTGGATGGACACGTTTTTTTTTTTTTGTTTTTTTTTATGACAACACATATTACACATTCACCAGCAACTCAATTATTTACTATCAGACTCGGAATGGTCTTTGATGTTTACGAAAAAATGCATGTGAACTTGGTCATAGACTTACAACTGTCTTTGATGTTAAAACCAACACATCGGACTCTCAAAACGCTTTTTTATTTATTTATGAAAGCACACTTTTAAGGATTAATCTGCAACTCTGAATTGTCTTTGGACACAAAATGATCTTTGATGTAAAATGAGGTTTAAAGCAAGTACTGCTGTTTTGGAAAATATTACTGTATTTATGAAAATATGTCCGGCTAATATTCCAAGTAGTAAAACGACAACACTTTTCAACAGAAATCAACGTTGGCGTTTGGTGTAGGAGCGAGCAGGCCAGCAGCCAATCAGACGTCGTCGTCGTCAAAGGCGTGGCGGCGAAAACGCTCTTAACGAGGCGACGAGCTTCTGTCAAAAAAAACAGCGCAGCGTAATCACTTGACACCAATGGCCCCTAAGAGTAATAATCTACCTGCAGACTTTTGTACACGCAAGTCAATCAGCAGCCAACATGGCGGCGGTGGGGCGGCGCCATATGAGGGTGATGGGGGTAATCAGGCGGATGTGGTGGGGGTGGGGGGGCTTCTCGGTGGGAAGTTCCCGCAAACAGAGCGCACCCACTTTTTTTGTCTTGTTAATGCTTCCCTCTGATTACCTGATTGCGCTGGATGACTGTGGAGAAATGTGATTGCGTCAAATTATACACGGCAAACTTTTGATTGGGGGGATCTGGCGAGCGAGCCGCCATTGACGGCCTTTTGTCAAATTTGGTTTCAAATCAGCTAAGTGTCATGTCCTGTAATTGTAATCACGACTTAATTTTTACCTCTTTTTTTGGGGGGGGTGCGTTCGCCTTCAGCTGCACAGAATTCGATATAGTCTCACTCGAACTTTTTCAAATGCTTTTTAAAAAAATAAATAAATAAAAATCTGTTATTTGTCTACCAACTACAGCAAAAACATGTTTTTAATTAAAAAAGAAATACTTTAAGAGGTTCTTTGTTGTCGTTTTATCATCAAAATTCTCAATTTTCACAAACTAAAATATCTATATACAATAACATGCGCGTTTTAGACTGTCTTGTTTACAAAACAAAAAAAGGGAACAAAAAGGGATGTAACGATATCCAAACATCACAATACGATATCACGATATGAAGGTCACAATATTGTGGGAGGGTTGGCAATATTTAAAAAAGATCACAATATTGTAAAAAAAAGAGCTCATACAAAAAAAAGCATAATATTGTGCTTTTGTACATAACAGCGATGCATATAAACCACCTACAATTTCTAATAACAATATTGACGCACTTATTTGCGAATGCAAGCACACATTGATCGCTTCACAAGCAAATTCAGTTCCCCTTCATCTGACAATTAGCATAGATTTTAAACATAGAAGGCCAAAACATCCCTAATAAAAATTTAATAAACTAGCCACTAGAGGGTGCTAGAACTGCAAAAATGGAAATCAACCTGACATTTTTTTAACAGATGTGTTCCTTTTAAATATTGTGAACATGACGACGACGATATTGTGGCAGTTTTAATATCACAATATCACGATATTGCCCTTATCGTTACATCTCTACAAAACACTACGAAATAGAATATCAATTTACAGTGAACCTCACGTTTGTTTTTGTGAAAATATTAGACAATTTAGAATCGTCAATTAACCTGTTGTTTTATGTTTTCGTAAAATGATAAAAACAGACATCTGATGTAAGTTTTCACTCTTGGTCATTGATGCAAAATATTTCCCGCCTTGGCTCAAATGAGACATTCAAGGTGAATAAGCGTTAGTGTTCTTCTTTTTTTTTTTTTTTCCCTCCCACTAACGTCGTTCAACGATTGAAGCAAAAAAATAAAAATAAATAAAAAAAGTCCAGCATTTGCAAATCCATACTCCGGCGCAGTCCTCATTAATTAACTGGCTATTGATTAGTGACCTTGCCACTTGCACTTATTTCCATTTGGCACATTGGCGTTACAGTGGGGCCGTCGCTCTTATCTCCCCAAACGCCCGCTTTCATTAAAACAGCCATTAAGTTGCGGCGGTGGATTATGGATTTCTGCCCACGGCCGGCTCGGGAACGTCTCTCCGTTCTCAGGCTCCAGGTGGGTTATATGAGCTAACGTGGTTGGAAATGGTGCACGACGACGCGATACAGATGCGACGGACACAAATGCGATGCGAGGCCATCCCTGTTTTGTGTGCGGATGAAACGCCACCGTGCATGAGAAACAAATTCATAACATGTTAATCGGCTCCGCATGCATGTTCATGTTAGAGAAAATTGCTTATAGGCAAGTTTTTTTTTTCCATAAATAACAGATTTGTTCCTAAAACAAAATCCACAAATAGCCAAACCACAAATATATGCCACTATAATAAGTGTCAAGTCAAAATGTTGCATGGAAATAGTCCTATTTTTATTGAAATTATGCAAATATGTTACAAGGAAAAAGGCATATTTTTTTTAAGACAAAAAACGTATTTTTTAGAAAAATATTAAGAGGGAAAAGGTAATATTTAAAAAAAAAAAAAAAAACTACAAGAAAAAAAGGAATAAATTTTACAAGAATAAATGTGAGCGATGAGAAAATTATTTTCACAAGACGGTGGCAATTTTACAAAATGAAGTTACAATATTACGCGACAAGTCATGCAAAGAAAGTTTTCATTTTACGAGAAAAAAGTCAAACTGTTAAAAGAGTAATTTGTGTTGCACTTTTGTTCACACTGTAATGTGCTTGCGAAAGGACAAGAATACTTCCGATTCATTTGTTTGAAATACTTGATAAAAGCACAAATACCTGAGAGATTGAGTTTGTTTATTAATGTGAGACTTGGTTGGGGCTCCTTCAGGATGGAATAAACCAAAAGAACGTGTCCTGTGGGGAGGGCAAAGACTAACACAGATGTCCAAATAACGTGTCAAGCATTCATTTTGGCAAGATTAGTCTCCCCCCACCACCACCACCACCACCACGTTCCCACACACGTCTTCAGAAATTGATTTTCTCAGCCTGAAAGACAAATTAAATTGAAATACAACACAAAGAACAAGAATGTGCACGTCCCCAACCGCTCCCTACCTCTCTCTATTCCGTCTTCATTTTTTTGGTCAATTTCCCATCTAAAGTGATCCCAAGTGTTCCAAGTTAAATTAAGATGTGCGGCAATGATAAAGAGTTAAAAGTAGTGGTCGCCATAGTGACGCCATGCTGATTGCATTCTAATCCCACAGCAATCAAGTCTCAATGATGATAAGGAAGGCTGACATTTTCTCTCGCGCTCTCTTTTGTATCTTATTTCTTTGCCGGCCTGCCTGGAGTTTCAATTATTTATTTATTAGCGTCTAATCAGGACCACGAGCAGTCGAGAATTGCGGGTAAAACGCGGTTAGCTTAATGCTTACAGCGCTGCATAAAGCTTCTCCATGCCAACCATGAGCTTTAAGCATGCTAACCACGTCATGCTAACTTACCGCATGCTAACCCAAAGCGTTTCTTAAAGCTAACAAAGTCGTATAAATCGTTCATGGATTTTATTTCTGCTGTCCTACGAAGTTTCGTAATGCTAACCGCAACTTTGCTTCATGCTACGCTAACCATGTCGTACGACGTTGCTTCATGCTAACCATAAATTGTCTTGATGCTAACTACTAAGGGCGCTCGCTGTTGAATATTTTTAAAGTCAATTATCCTGTCGATTATACCATCAAATAATTGGATGGATGTGTTGTTTGGGCTAGGATACAAAAACAAAATGAGCCTGACAAAATATGCGGAATATTCTGATGTCTGGGAGTTTCAATGTTTTGTATTTTGCACCTTTATTGCTAAATGGATAAAGTTGGTGGAGTTTGGCTCAGTGCTTGAGGAAGCAGCTCGGGGCCTGTTGTAAATAAATATTATTAAAAAAACAAAAAAAAACAAGCAGTCATTTAGTAAAGTGTACTGGGAGACAAATGAAATATGCACTCAATTATGGCAATGCTTGTAAGGAGCTAATAAAGCCAACGTCCCGACAAGACATCGCAAAGCCTTAATGGATGCCAACTCATTTGCCTTGACTGATGGCTTTCCCGCGCCGCTCGTGCGGGGGCTGAATAATTATGAAATTCATCACCAGGCTTCGGGACTCGTTAAAGATTCACGACGTTTCATTAAAGCAGCGTCGTTAGCGGCTGTTTGTGTGTTTGTACGTACCCGCATACGGGGAGTCGGGAATAGTGCGTGGAATTAATTATCCGCCGATTAAAGCACTTGAAAGGGGGTCGCTCATTGACTGGCTGCTTTCTGTTTACTTATGGGGTACGTTCCGTATACTTTTTTTTTTTTTTATTAGCGTTAAGATGGGCTTGGAAGAAGCCACTAGGTTACCTCAAGTTTGTACAAAAACGTCCCGGTAGACATGTCCGCTAACTCGAAAGCAGTGTAGGGACGGCTCGTTTGGTCTGGCAGAACAATGTTTGTGGTACAAGAAAGTGTCTGAGAACGCTAAAAGGGCGTGGAAAACCAAATAAATAGAGAGGGTGAGGTGAGGAATCTTCAGAGAGTGCAGGAGTGAATAGTTCCTCTCAGTTCCTCTCCTTGTGAGTCCTGAACTGAGTGTTTTCTCTCCATTTTGTGTCGTGTTTAATAATGTCAAACGGGTAACCCTGACAACGGATGTTTTTTTGTTTTGTTTTTTAGAAGAAATGATACTGGTTCAAGTGTTAGTTTTTGGGAAGAAGACTTTTGTGGAGGTGGTTTTCTTTCAGGCAGCATAAGACCGTTTAGTTCTAGCCTGGTTCGAAGAAGAAAACAAGTTCATGCGTTGTTTTGATTTGACTGAACAAAAGTCCAAAAGTGAGTGGCGCCCGTAGGGAAAGTTATCCAGGGACTTTGAATGTGCCAGGTGGGTTTTACATGACAAAACATGTTCATTATGAGATGCCCCCGGCCTCATTGGAAAGACATCAGATGTATAAAGACAATCTTTTCCTCCACTTTAATTGTTTTATTATTCCTGGAGCTCTGCGGAGACGCTGCTGCGCCGAGCTGATTTCCCCTTTGGCAAGCAGGCGACGGCGAGCCCCACTTTGCTCCGGAGCTCTCTTGACAATCTCATCAGGCGAAACAAAAACACGGCAGAAAGATGGTGCCGAATATCTTTTTTTTTTTTTTTTTTTTCAGCGTGCGATGATTAATTGATTTCAATGATTAAAACAGAGGGAAATGACGAGATGAGTCTGAAAAGAGGGAGGGGGTGCTCGCAGGGAAAAAAAAAAGCTTTGTTTTTGTTCCCAGCTTGTTTTAATGAGCTTCTCATAACACAGAGCAGAGAGGAATTACTCTGAGTGGTCTTCTTCTGTGCCTCTTTCTTTCTTTCTTTTTTTTTTGTAACTAAATAATTACGGCACGTCGCTGCGAGGGCGGGAGGAAGAGGAGGGCGAAGACGGTGAGGTCAGGGAGATTTGTTTGGAGAAGGTTGAGCGTTCGCTCTCTAAAAAGTCATCATCTCTTTGTCTTCTTCTTTAAAACTAGCACCTGAACAAGAGTTTTTGGTCCCTGAACCAGTCTTTTCTTCACACACACAAAATTAGCAAATAAGACTAGTGTCACCACCTTAAGCAACATCCATATTTCCTGAAACCAATGCTTGATGAAATTGTCTAAAACTTAGTGTACAATCCAGTTTTTTCCTCAAACTCAGCTCCTGTTGGTTTAAGGCCCACACCCGACAACGCAGCCGAATCCGGTTTGTCGAGTTTTGCTTGGTACATGTTTTGATGCTAAGCTAAACATTTACGTTAGCATGTAGACATAGGATGGTTACAACATAGAAGGGGCGGGGGGAAAGTCTTGAATTCCTCAAGTTTTCTGGACATCTGTAAGGAAACAGACTTAAGTATTCGCCAGTGCAATCGCAAAAAATCTCACTTTGTTGATGTTCGCATTTAAAATGAACGAGGGAGGAGATTGAAACGGTTGTTTGGTCAGCCCCCGATTGAAGCCGGAACAGAACACGACTCCAATCTGAAGCTTTACCACCACCATGAAAATTCTCTTTTTCTTCCGTCCTCCCCCCGGCAGGACGAGCGTCTTCATTACGAAGCGCCGCGGTTTCTTTTCACCGGGGTGAGATCAGCCCTGTGGGGAGCATCCAAACATCTGAGGCCGGCTCCGCCATATTGTTTGCTGGTGCCTTTTAATCTGTTTCATGGTGCAGCTGCTTGGGGGAAGGAAAAAAAAAAAGTGCCACAGGACTTCAAAGATCCCAGCGGAGAAAGGAGATGGTCAATTTTGTGATGCTGGGACACTTCCCCAAGGTCTCCTTCTTCTTCTTCCAAAAGCTAAATCAATTATCTTCTCCCCTAAAACCTTTTTTCTCCTGAACCAGTCATCTACCTCCCAACAAACGCTTTTACAGTCCTTATATTGGCCACTTGCTGTTCCACTAGCTGCCTGTTGGTGGTCTCAAGGTGCACGAAGTTGTGGTCAGGAGGAGGGAGAGAAGAAGAGCTGTATTTGTCCTCCACATTATTTACATTTGTGATGTGTGCTTTGGATAATGGATGGATGTACAGTCTACATTTTGTCTGGAATTGTTCTTCTGTAATAGAGATGAACATAATTGAAGACTACACTGATCAGTATGAGGGCGCTAACTAAACTAAACGAGTAGTCTTCTTCAACACCTGAAACATTTGGATCCTTGGCAGTCCAAACCAGGAACTGGTGTTGTTTGTCCCTAAAAACAACACTTAAACCAGTCGGTTTTGTTATTCCACCTTAACCAGTCTTCTTGTTCTTTCCTTTATTAAACCAACCTCCGGACTGGTGTTGTTTCTCGTTATAAAGGAGATTTTTATGTAGTATGCTGCAGTTCTATGTTATTCTTGGCTAAGTTTGCTTGTGTCGGTAAGTTTGTAGTAATGTCTCTTCCTCCCCCGAACCAGTCTTTATCTTCTTTAAAACCAACGACTGACATTGCAGTGAGGTCACAAATGACAGCCAAGCGCCTCGCCGCAATTACTGTCTGTGCCAGACGATGGCGCCACTCTACGTAAATAAGAATTGACGTTGCTGCGTGCCAGGACTTGGTATGTTGCAGCCTCCTGGAATGTCAGGTAATTAAAGTCAGGCGTGAGGCTACTAATGCATTCTACTCTGTACGTTTCCATTGAGAATGAAAATATGGGGAATATAATAAAAGACTAGTGTTAAATGTAGATATTAATCAAATATGAATCGACAACAATATTAACAATCGTGTTACATTTCAGTATTTTGCAAGGTTTGGGTGCTCTCACGACCGCCTCTCTCTACATCCCTCAGTCCTCGCTCTCTCCCCCTCGCTTTGATTGGCTGGATGTCTCTAACCCCCTCCCGCCATTCCCACTATCTTGGCCTCGATTGGCTGCAGCGTCGTGTGTCGTCACGCAGGCAGAAGTCATTTCTACACTCCAGGGGCTCGTTTCCTCGTCAGAGACACGAAGAACGCGAGGCGCAGGAGCTCCGGCCTGGAGAGAGAAACATCAGCGGCACCCTCCGCACTTCGCAACCCCGTCGAAGGCACGCTGCGCTCGGTGTGAGGACCTTACGGCGATGCGGCAGACCTCCGAGCTCGCTTCCGCCATGGACCCCGCGTGTTCCCACCACAACCGAACGCCGAGGCTGTAAAACTGTGGAAATACTAAACAAAAAACTTCTTTTTTTCTATTTAAACTTAACCGACAAGCACTTTTTGGACCTTTTGTCTTTTTTTGGTCACAACACTTAAAACTAGGTAAGTTTATTTTGTTGTTTTTGAATTAGAGAATGTTTAAACGTGGTTGACAGCATTTTTTGGGGGGGCGGGGTGGGGAGCGAACTTTTTTTGTTTTTGAAAGTATGCTAGCTTATGTTTGCTAGCATGACGTTTTTCGACAAAATGACGCACTTGACTGTAGGCCGATCTTATCTCTCGCTCTCTTCAAAATTGTCCGGCTTGTGTAATTACCTGAGTGAAGTTAAAAGGCTCCACTCGGCTCCGCCGTCGTCCTCTGTGTGAAACTTGACGACGGCTGCGTGTTGTTTACTCGGGGAGTCACTTTCAGGTCGCCTCCTTCATCCTCCTCTTCCTCAGATGTAATCAGCTCTAAAGGTAGGCTGCCTGCTTTGTCCCTAAGAGCCATCGCTAATGGCTTAGTGAATGGACCCCCACCCCACCCCAAGCCTCCACTCCCCACAGCCCCCCCCCCATCCCCTTCCCCAGACCCAATTAGCCTACCTGCCTTTAGCAAAAGATTTGGCTGCCTCGCCAAATCGGATGCGATTACACTTTTCAATGACATTTTAATGGATGCTTGACGTAAAAACGCTTGGCAGAAACTTATTCAAGACGTCATTTTGGAAGAGTAATGATGAAGGATGTCGAGCTGAAGAAGGTCAGATATGACAAACACCCTCCCTCTAATAAACGCCTCACTTTTCCCAGGAGTTGAAAAAAAACAATCAAAGCAAAGCAGGTCTTGTTTTTCCGGCGAAGGATGGCAAACGATGGTCGTACCACTGAGGAATGATACAGCGAGGAGGTTATTCGTCATTTTGAAGACCGAACGCCTCCCTCAATTAGATGCCTTGCATATTCCTTGCAGGAAACAAACAAAACAACAAAAAAGTATTCTTTTGAAATGTAACAATGACAGCTGTGGAGTCCCAACCTCCAAATAGATGCCTCACTTTTCCCAAGAAGGAAACAAAACAAAGGTACCAGGACTCGCCATCCTTCACATTTTGTTATGGTGAAGAAGGGACGATGAATGGTTCGGGCATCTTCAGCAAAAATTAACACTCTGATGGTCGCTCCACAATGTGGGTACATCCATGTTAATGCTCTAGGGAGCTCCACCACTTATTTGTCACGCCCAATCTTGTCTGAATTGTTGAAGTTTCAGTTTAGCTCTCCAAAGTAGCCAGCCCCTTTTTGCTGCCCTCTCTAACATGCGGTCACTCCACAGTATTGTGTCTGTGCATGTTTATGTTCAAGGGCGCTACGCCACGCATTTGTCCCATCCATTCTGAAATAGTTATGTTTTGCCAAAATGTTCCATTTTCCCAGACTCTTGACATAGTCGCTCCACAATGTTGTATGTTTATGTTATAGAGTTAATCCCACTCATTAGTTGGGTGCCGTTATCCGCATATCTTGTTTTATTTATTTTTTTGGCTTTTGTTTCTTCCAAATATTTAAAAATATTTTACTCTTTCTAGTAGACTCAAGACACATGGTCACTCCACAATGTTGCGTGCATGCATGTTTATGTTCCGAGAGTGGCATGACTTTATCACCATTCGGTCAACATTAAAAAATAAAAAGTTCCTTTTTGTCTAGTAGACTCAGACGTATGGTTGTTCCACAATGTTGCACATCAATGTTTATCTTCCAGTGACTTGCTAGTTCTACCATGATTGCTTTGATTCTTGATGTTTCTCTTCGTTTCTCCCGATTTCTAGTAAACTACGGGTAGTAGTGTCCAATTTTTAGTAGACTTTGACATTTGGTGGCTCCACAATGTTTATGCCCGTGATTATGTTCCTGGAGCTACGGCACTAGTTGGTTCTACTCAGTTTGCCTTACTTCTTGACAGTTTTCACATCTTGCCGTATCACTTATTTTCTCCCAAATACTTGCTTTTTTCTAATAGACTCTTAGTTGCTCCACAATGTTAAGTACATAATGAGTATGTTCCAGGGAGTGACGGTATGCAACACGTTCAGTAAGCCTGATTTGACTCACTTGTTGACATTTTGCTTTGTTTTTTCCAACATACACTCACATTTTGGGAGTACTCTCTTGATATGTGGTCACTCCACAATGTTTATGTTCATGGTTTGATTGGTGAGCTACGCCACTTAGTAGTCCTGTATAGTTATCATCACGTGTTGTTTCTTTCTTTTATTAGACTCTTGACATGTGGTCGCCCCACAATGTTGTTTATGTCCATGTTTGTTGCAATTAGCGGCTGTCTGTGACTTGATAGTCAGCATGTTTTTCACCAATATGCATAGAGGCCATCTTGAGTGACAATTAGTTTTTCACTAGACGCTCACACAATGTTGTGTGCGCCCATGTTTAAATTCTGTGGCGTCCTGTCACATGAAGTATCAGTTGGCACATGCTGTGTTTTGTTTTTGTTTTTTTTCCTCCTAGGAACGATGGTGAATCCCGGAGGAAACGGCCAGCAGCAGCAGCAGCCGCCATCGATGTCCTCCGGCCCGCTGCCGTGGAAACGTTGCGCCGGCTGCGGTGGGAAAATCGCCGACCGCTTCCTCTTGTACGCTATGGACGGCTACTGGCACAGTCGCTGCCTCAAGTGCTCGTGCTGCCAGGCGCAGCTGGGCGAGATCGGCACTTCCTGCTACACCAAGAGCGGCATGATCCTCTGCCGGAACGACTACATCAGGTAAAAAAAAAAAAAAAAAATGCACAGAAATCCCACAAATTGTGCTGAAAGAGAATATCCGGAACACGTGACTGATGTGCGGCCGCTCCACAATGTTGTGATGTTGCTAACTCAAACAGCAGTGTCGACCACAGTCTGGAGACATTCCCTCCGATGAAATCGATTAAGCACTAAGCATGTTTGGCAGCACACGGAGATTCAATCGACTCTGATGTGTGGTCGCTCCACAGTGTTAGATGTGTCTGTGCTTATGTGCTAACCAAAACAGCAGCACCCGTTGAGGCGTGTAAAAAAAAGTATTGGATTAAACTGGGTAAGCGGCAAGAGTCTTGAGCGATGTTCAGACAGATCATTCAACTCATGTCATCACGTGTGCCTTTATGCCTAAGTGATGTTGCTAGCCAAAACAGCAGCACTCACCGCAACAGTTGCCAGCTTGAAGTTGCTTTTGGTTCAGAAAAATGTCTTTGCCTTCTTAAAAAAAAAAAAAAAAAAAAAAAAAAAAAGATCAATAAAAATATTTAGCTCCCTAAACAAACATTTTTCTTGGCTGACCAACGTGTCCATAAGCCGCACAATGGAAGCAAATTGTATTTCACTTTTTGCATTCTTGCTGTTGACGCGGTCGCATCAAACTCCTGCGAGTTCACTTTATTCCCTCCGAGCTAAAATAAGAGTCCAATAAATCATGCCGATATGATATTTGAAAGCGAGGGAGACAAACAAAGCGTTTTGTCTCGATACTCATCTGCTTGCACGGAGACGAGACAAATTACAAGCTCGCGATCATGTTTGGATTATTTCAACGCTTTTTGGGTTTGCGGCACAACACCAAATTTGTCTTGGGTGCCAACACGTACGTGTGACTTAAAAGTTTCATTTGGTTTGCCGCCTGCGTAGATAGGATGTTCAAAGAGGCGAATGCTGAACCCGCTCCAGCCCGATCGCGAACCAAAACAGCAGCACTGCGAACAGTCACAGACTTGGTGAAAGGATTGAGCCTGAAATCTCTCGCATTATGCTAGCAATAATAAGCGTTTTGCTAGACTCTGAAGTAGGAGTGTGATGATGTATCGGTAACGTGATAAATCGTGATACTTTGTCTCCCTATATGTTATCGATACGCCTACACAAGTATCACGATATTTGTAGTTAATATACAGCCACAACAACTGCTCCATTGTTCATGACTTATTGAGCAATTACTTGGTTGGGCCACTAGGGGGAGAACCTCATGGAAGTGTTCAGGTGAAGAAGATTCATGAGCTTACTTTTTACTTGTTTTTCTGTCCAGCAACTGACTCAGTTTTGCATACTTTTTGATGAAAAAAAAAAAAGTATCTTCAATCAATATCAATCAACGTATCTTTTAATATTGCATTTCAGTGATGGTACAAAAAAAATATTTTCTCATTGAAAAACAAACAAACATCTGTTTATGTCTTGAGTAGTTTTTATTGTAGACTATCGTGGATTTATTACCTGACCAATATATCGATAATCGCGGTATCGTGAGATAATCGTTATGGCGAGCCTTGTATCGCATATCGTATCGTATTGTGAGGAGTTTCCCACCCCTACTCTGAAGTGTGATCGCTCCACAGTGTTGTATGCGTCAACACCTTGCGTTGCGTTGCTCACCAAAACAGCAGCACCAACCGGTTGGCCGCATGATTTCAAGTGTGCGGGCTTGAAAAGCGTGCACGCCGTCTTAAAATTGGCGTTCGAAACATGTGGTCGCGACGCAGTGTTGTGTGCATCCGTGCTTGTGTTTGGAATTTATCAAGTGAGCACTTGATGGCCACGTACGTACGTACGACAGTTATGAGCACATGAAGTGGAGTCAACGGGACACTCGACTGATCATTTGACGTCATGAAAGTTAAATCAGGAGCCGCGTTTGGATCCACCTTTTGCACCGGTAGCCCCGCTGAAAGAAAGCAAAAACGCATGTGATGGAAGCGTGAGATCTCCGTGGCGATAAAGCGGGCATCTGACAGTGAGTCTACACAATTAAATGCTTTAATTATAGCCGCACCCCCCCCCACCCCCTCCCCCCTCCATTTCCTTTTAGTCCTGATGGGTTTTATCTAATGAGATCTGCTCCCTGGCTTGTATCCGCTCGCGCGCTGCCTGACGTGTCCGAAATGAATGAGAGGCGCGCGGGCAAACAAAACATTTAATTAAGCAAATTGGCTTTTGAGAGGGAGCAGCAGAGAAAGGCAGATAGTGAGGACGGATTATTGCCAAGGCCATTTGATGCTGCTTTTTTTTTTTTTTCTTTCTTTCTTTCAAACGCTCGTCTCTCGCTCATCTTAAAGGGACAGTAATGCTTCTTTTCTACGACTCGCTTGGGTTTTAACCGGCATCAACTGAGAATGACGATTTCCCGTTTCATCCGTGAAGTGAAACAAAAGTAGCAAAGGATCAAAGTTTCACTATTAAATTATCTCTATGAAGTATCAATATTTCAGTATCAATTTCTCATCAACAGAATATCAGTATTCATTTATCAGTTTGTCAATATCAAAGAATCAATACTTCTGGGTCTGCTTTTCAGTATCAGAGTGCCGATATTTCTGGATCGAAGTATTGATAGTTCAGTTTTAAAGAATCAATGTTTCCGTACCCAAGTCATGGTACGTCCGTATTCATGTTTCACTGTCAAATATCAGGACTTCACCATCAAACTGTTAATATTTAGGTATGTGGGAACAATATTTTAGTGTCATAGGCTTGATATTTCATGCTAAATTTTTCAGTTGGGGTGTGCGTCCCTCCAATAAAAGAGTATTTGATGCTGATCTCGATACCTGGGGTGCGATATGATTCATGACGGCCCATTTGAAAGTTGAACGATTTGGTTCGATTCAGTGGAAATACGATTGGATACGATATGTTACGATTCGTTCCAAGAGACTTATGAAAGACTCAAGAAAAAGTGTATTATTTTATTTTTTTCTTTGATTAACATGGAACATGTAAGAGCTTTCCAAAGTCCAAACTGTTGAAGTCAATTTAAAGAAACGAGTTGATCAGCGACAAACCGATTTTTTGATTGGGTTATCGTCCGATTTAAAACTCTGTTGAGACCAAGTCGTTAGTCCGTGTACCGATGCACTCGCAGCTTTAAAATCAAATATGATTTTACAATTCAAATCTGTTTTCGTTCCACCCGTTTCAATCTGCTTGTCAGTATCAAGTTATCCCTAATTCATCATTAAAGTAGCAATATTTCAATATCAATGAATTGATACTAAAAAAAAAAAATTGATACTGAAATATCAAATATCAAAGGATTGGATGATTGATTTCTTGCAGCCATTACTGGGACAAACTCGTCTTGCTCGATGCTAACGTTAGCGCTGGCGTATGTGCTGATTGCAAAATGTTTTGGCATTCCAGCGAAATGTGTTCAAATCAGTCTGGAAGCCCATCAACAGCCACCACAATCGAATTTTTGGGAATGTTGTGACGTCTTCTGTCTCCGAGGGAATTAATTTGCTCCAGGATTCGGGGGAGAGCCCCCAACCCCCACCCACACCCACCGCTTAATTGAATAAGCCGAGGTAATTAAATGGCACTTTTCCAACGGAACGTGCGAGGTAAATCTAATAGTTGGTTATTTAATATCACTCTGAAGGCTGCCTGCTCGAGCGCCATGACAGCGGCGGCGCGACGTGAACTATTAGAGCCCCGGCGAGCGCGCGATCTCGGGGAAATTAATTAAATGGCCGCGCAATTTAGCGCGAGCGTTTATCTTGATTTGTCATAACGGAATTAATTCCGAGGGCCTTGCACTCGCTCGGTGGGGGCCCGATCTGTTACTCTGAATTAACCGCGTGTAATTTGGCCGTCCGCCGTCCTCCCAAAAAAAAAAAACACGTGCACAGCACACATATTACCCCCCCCCCCACTCACTCTAATGCACCTTCTGCCATTATGCAAAGCCGCGCTTCAGTTTCAATATGGCCTCATGCTTTTAAGGTGCTTTGGCCGCTGATGCACAGAAGCCTTTTTAATGGACTGCGTGTGAGGGGAGCGGTGTGTGTGCGTGGACACGTGTGTGTAATTTTACCCCACTCAAAGGCAGCACTGAATGAGCCCGGCGTTTACCTGACAGCCGCACTGTTGACAGACTGCTCGCCGTGTTTTCTTCTTTTTAATTTAATCCTCACATCAGTCAAGATCATGTTTTAGTTTTTGGGGGGTGGGGGGGATAAGAAGCCTAAACAGATGCGTCGCCGCAATTAAAAGGGTCCCTCGACGTTAATTACGTCGTCCCGGCGTTGGCGTGTCAACGCGGGCGCCAGAGTTCAGCAGCACTCGAGGCCCATTAGAGCCCGACTGCAAATATGGACGACCGCTTAATTGCGCACACAAGACTCTTAGGCTGGATTGACACTCAACGTGCGCACTTGCAATTCAAGCTGCTTGGTTCAGGCTACAACATTTTTTATTTGGGGGGGGGGGCTGGTTCAATATTGTCATAACAAGTGTTAAAAAAAACAAAACAAAAAAACAAACACTCAAATGCTGGGAATACAAGTCAGAACCAAGTTAGGCCTCAATCATATGTGGATTCCCTCTCAGTTGCCCCCCCCTCAAAAAATAACAGCTCTGTCTTCAGTTGAACCAGTTCCTTGTAAGTATATATTGATCTTTATATAAATAATAATAAGCCTTGCATTAGCCCCGGCGGCGTTGGCGTTGGCTTCCTGGTTTCGTCACAGTTGCATATCCCGCCCCCAAACACAATGTCGCTCTGTGATTGGTGGTTCGGGAACGGCGGATATCAGCGGGAACGGTACAAGATGTATTCTCACAAATACCGCGAGAATTCATCTTGCGAGAACAAGGTGAGGAACTCCCCCTTGAACTCAGAAATTCCACTTGCGAAGTTGGAGGGGAAAAAAAAAAACAGTCTCCACGACTTCACCGACAGACTTGAACGCATTTGTAAACAGACCGTGACTGGTTACAACACTATTTATAAAACTAGGCAGCTTTCTTCATTCATAAATATTTGACATAAGTGTGCCGCCATCTCCCCGCATGAAATTATACGGTGAACTACTGAACTGTATGGAATGCTCATGAAATAAGATCAAAACAAAAGAAGCAAAATTGCGAGAAGGCAAGTTTTCTGGAGGTCAAACTGAATTTTGAGGACCAAAATACAAAACAATTTATCACGATGCACCATTTTGGTTGTTTACTTTTCACCTTGAACGCTTTCAAGTCGGAACTGGGAAAAAACAACTTGGATATATCCGACTTCCGACCATCCTCGAATGCAGCATTATCTGAGCTCTTATACGCTGTGATGTCATTTTCAGGCGACCAAAAGACTATTTGTGTACGTAACATATTTTTATTAAAAAAAATTTAGTTTGAGTCCATTCCTGTCCTCTTTAAAGTGACGACGTCCCGTCACCCGTGTTTTTATTTGAACGCGAGCGGCACAAAAGCACTTGAGTTGTTGTTGTCGGGTGCAGGCGGGGGTGGGGGGTGGGGAGGCTGCCAGGCCCGACACGTTTGCGTCACGTTTGTCCCAGCAAAAGCGCCGAGCTGGCACCGTTGTCACCATCAGCCTCCAGTTAATTAGTTTGTGGAATTGAGTTTTGATGGAGCCTTTCCAAATCACTGCGAGACTAAATTTGCTGCAGTCTTATTGAAAGCAGACCCCCACCCTGCAAACAACCGCCAGCCAACCCCCCCTTTTCTTCCTTACTCTTTAGACGGGTTGCGGAACCTCGATTTAGCTCATTACTTTCACGTAAAAAGCCGTTCAATATGTCCGAATAGGAGAGAAAAAAAAAACATCTTCTGTGGTGTTTACGCCAAACAAGTTAATCTGATCCCCTCTGTCCTCCCCCCCCCCCCTTTTTTTTTCCCGCCCTTCCCATCGAAGCATGTCAGATGCCGCGCTCTTATTTGATTGCTTAGGAAAAGTGGCGTGATAGAGCAAACACCCGCTGAGATATGATGACAAATGGCTCCAGATCCCAGTAAATTACTTTCTGCTCAAATCGAAATTTCATTCAGTTTGCTGCTCGCTGAGATGAAGTAATCTAAATTGTGGACTCAGAAGGAAGATAGAAAAGGAAGCCGCAGCAAGCATTTCATTATCGAGAGGTTGGGGGGGGGGGGGGGGGGGGGTGAATGGAAGGGGGGCAAAAGAGATGAGTAGAAGCAAATCTAAAGTGTTGACACCGTGATTGAAAAGGTTAACGCGTGCACATGATACATCAAGCCCACTAGCTACAGCTTTCTAATGGAAACGCGGCAGTGACAGAGCGCTCCAGATGCTCCTAATGGCTGCAAGCCGCCTGGACGGGCTGCGGCGACGCATTATTAGCTCGTAGCAACAACACATTTTTATGTTACAGTGTCGCGATGATGAGAAATGGCAGCTTTCGAGGAGAAGCGGCGTCGTGACAGAGCAGCATTGACGTTCCCTAATGCCTGCTACTGCCTAGACGGGCTGCGGATTCTCCTGTTCTCATGCATTTTTTTTTTTTTTACTCAAAGGGACAAGACATTTTTGTGTTTGCTGCCAGCTTTATTATTAAAGCAGGGTTGTGACAGTACGTCTTCGACACAATCCAAATGGCTGCTGCTGCTGCCTAGACGGGCTGCAGATGCTCATGGTCGATACAATATTAGTAGTAGGAACAACACGTTTTGTTATAATGTTGGAATGATTTACACAGTGCTCCCAACATTTCTAATAAGGTCAACCCGACGTCTCTGCCTCAACGGGTTGCGGATTGTCAAACTTATATTTTTTTTTTTAATTGAGTTGAATGTTACAATGTTGTAATGAGTTTACATATCTTGTACCACCATACCCGCAACCTGACATTGCTGCCTAGATGGGTTGCAGGTGTTTCTGTTTGCAGGACCAACCCCTTCTTTTTTTTTTTTTTTTCTTTTTTTTTTTTGGGTTTTTTTTTTTTTTTTTTTTTTTTTTTTTTTTTTTTGAAGAGCTCAGAATTGTTCATTCGGTAGTCTTACCGATTCAACGTCTTGTCATCATTGCTCTTTTTTTTTTTTTTTTGTGTGTGTGTGCGTTTGCGTGCGTGCGTGCGTTTGCGTGTGTGCGTTTGCGTGCGTGCGTGTGCGTGCGTTTGCGTGCGTGCAAATACGTATAAATTTATACTCATTCATTCACCTAAAACCTTATAAATATCCCATTACCCTTCGCCTTAACCAGGTACTTCAGAATCTTGCCAGAGTCGTGAGATTTAAATGGTCAGGAGACCAGAGAAAAGGTCAGAAAAAAAAAGAAATAAAGAGAAAAGAAAGGTAAATCAAAGTGACATCCAGCACCGACCAAACACTTCCTGCCTTCCCCATGATTACAAAATCAAAGTCTTACGCCAACCCCGGAAGCCTCTAAATTCCAGCAAATTTAGCGAGATCTCAAGAGCCCAGAGGAAAAACTAAAGAGAGGAAGGAGGGAAGGATCGATAAGGCAGAGTGAGATCAATAGAAGCCAGTACATCCAATCCATCAAAGTGAAGTCCAGCACCAACAAGACCCCTCCTGCGTGGTTACAAAACCGGAGTCTTATGCCAACCCCAGAAACCTCATACTTCTAATAAATTAAGATCTCAAGTGACCAGAGGAAAAACTAAAGAGAGGAAGGAGGGAAGGATAGATAAAGCAAAGTGAGAACCACAGACACCAGCACCAACAGACACCCACACCCCCGAGCCCAAGGCCGCAGAACGAGGCCCAGCGGGCCCCCACAGCGCCCCACCGGTCCCCAGCCCCCATCCCCCCACGACCCCCCCGCACCCCACCCAAACCCGCCATCCACCACGACCCAGGCCCCACCACCCCCGACCCCCAGACCCCCGAACACACCCCGACCCCCAGCACCCAACCCCCCACCCACCCATACCTACACCCCCCCCCCCCCAAACAAGCCGCCCCCCCCCGACGGCCGCCACCCCCCCCCCGCGAACCCGGCCCCCCGCGAGAACCCCCCACCCCCCCCCGGAAACCGGCACCGGGCAGCAGCGCAGAGAGGGAAGATGTGCCCACCCCACCTCCAGCCGCGCGAGATTTGCACAGCGGCGGGAGGGGGGAAGCAGAGGAGGAAGCACCAGGGGAGAAGGCGGAACACCAGAACACCGAGCCCGGTGGGGAGAGGCCCCGGTCGTCACGCCAGAGTACTAGTGACACCTAACCCTGTTACTGAGTCCGCCAGCTCGCCGACTGGCGAGCTCTACCCTTACACCGTGAATGTGGCCCCACCCAGTGTATATACAAGTGTGTGCGTGTGGTGCATTAAAATTGGGAGCAGGTGAGTCGGAGCAGAGGGAAAAAATTTCCCCTACTCCGACACACCCGTATCCCCCCCAAAAAAATGAATATGTATATGTGTGGTGCATTAAAAAAGGGAATGGAGGGACAAAGTGGTGGGGCAGGGACCCAAATGGGGGGGACCACAGCGCTGCCAGGCACTGCAGTCCATCCCCTCTGATGGCTCCCCGCCCCAACTCACCCCTCCCCTTGGACGTGAGGTGCATTAAAATTGGAGGGGAGTTGAAGGGTGAAGACGGTGTTTCCACCCTTCCCCACCCCACCAAGAAATGTGTTGTGTGCCCTATGTGTATATTTACAAAGTGTATAGTGCAGGCTAGTGAAGTGAGTAAGAGGAGCGACCAGCGGGGCCTCACCCAACCCGGCGGGTGTAGGTGACACGCCCGCCCCCCAGCACCCCCACCCCCTGCCGCCCCCCACCTCATCCACCCGGCACCACAATGGGCGGACAGCCAGCGCAGCAGGGCTACCGGACAGCCCACCGGCCACCGGAGCCCGCCCGGGGCGCCAGGAGTTATACCGGAGTGGGGCAGGCCCCAAACCCTCGCCCGGCCCCCGGAGCCCGACGCCCGGGCCGGGGAGGGAGCCCCAGGCCCAGGGAGAGGGAGGGGGAGGGGCCGCAGGGCAGACAGGGAAGGGGGGGGGGGCGGGGGAAGCGGGGAGAAGACGACAAGAAGGCGAAAGGGCGGCTGCAGGGCAGGAGGCGGGGGAGGGAGAGGAGGAGGGAGGGTGACAAGGGAAAAGGGACCGGGAGGCAGAGGAGGATGGGCGGGAGGAGGCGAGGAGGGAGAGGCGACGGGGGGGAGGAAGGGGGAGGGGAGAGGGAACCACGGGGCACACCGGAGGCCCACCCACCCCGAACCGCGCCGCCGGGCACGGAGCAGCGGACCGCGCCGGGACGGCACCGCCCCGGGCACCAGGGGAAGCACCCCAACACCGCACCCCACAGGGGGCCCAGGGAGCGGCCAAGACGCAACCGCCACCGAGCAGACAACGGGGGGGGGGGGCAGAACCACCCCCGCCCGACCACAGGGGACGGCGTCAAGAAAATTGACTAATTAGCATGCAGTAACACCAAGTGTTGATGCTTAGTGCCCACTAGAAATAGATCTTAAGGAGTTATTGAGTATAGTGTCGTATAGTGTGGTATGCTCGAGCCCACTAGCAGCAACTAGGTTCCTGACTATATAAAAACAATCAGATACAAAATACCAAATACAGGAGCAGCGAAAACAGAAGTTGTAACGATGTGGTGGCTCTCGTTAACAGGCAGAATCTTGGCAGGATTAAGTTGCCAAATTGAGATTAAAATATTCTATGTACATAGACCATATTTGTTTAAATCTTGATACTTTATTTTTATTTAAGGCAGAGATTTTTTCCATTGAGATATAGGACCAACCCCTTCTGACGTCACCACCTAATTGGTCGGTTGCAGACTCTCCTGCGAATACCTCACAGAATGATTAACCCCGCCTCTTTTCTTTTTCCCGCTGCAGATTATTTGGCAACAGCGGTGCATGCAGTGCGTGCGGTCAGTCCATACCCGCCAGTGAGCTGGTCATGAGGGCGCAGGGCAACGTCTACCATCTCAAGGTAAAACTCGCGTTTACGTTCAATTCAATATTTGAAAAATGAACTTTACATGTACATTTAACAAGTGCATATTTATTAAGTGAGAAGAATAGAAAGTTGTCATTAATTTTATGCAATTTTAAGGGAAAAAGGTGATATTGGAATATTTAGCTTCGTTGGTAGTTAAACGTACCCTCTCACGTTGCGAACTCAAATTGATACTTATTTGTGCTTATCAGCACACAAAAAAATATCTAAAATATATTTAACAGACACATCATGCTGGAGCCGCAATATTGGCTCACGCGAGTGTTAATTTCGTCAACGAAAACGAAACAAAAATTATTTTGTCAACGCACATTTTTGGCAAGACGAAAATTGTAATTAATAAACAAAAACTGGGACTAAACTTCACTGAATAAAAACTGGACTAAAATCTACGGACATTTTAGTTCATGAACAAAAACAAGAAGGAAATTTTCTGATTTTGTTAAAAAAAAACAAAAAAAACGACTATGTTGTAAAGTTGTTTTTCATCAAAAAGATGAGATAAAATTTTGTGGAATAGTTTTAGAACTGAAATGTTCAACATATCTGCTGACCCCCCAAAAAATATACACGGTCTAAAATGATTGTCGTAACTAAAATTAGACTAAAACGTTGACAGTTTTTGTTGACTAAAACTATCCATCCATCATCCATCCATTTTCTTAACCGCTTGCTCCTCACAAGGGGGTGCTGGAGCCTATCCCAGCTGGCTTTGGGCAGTAGGCGGGGTACACCCAGAACTGGTTGCCAGCCATGACTAAGACTAGAATAAAGACTAAAATGCTGGATTTATAGTCAACTAAAAATAAACTCAATAAAAACGGGATGGGATGGACTAACTATGATTAAAAACGAACAAGCGTGATTGAAACTGGACTAAAACTGAGACTAAATTTCAAATTGGTGGACAAAATGAACACTTCGCTCACGCTTATTTGCACTTCTCATCAGCGGGACCATTCGGCAGGTCTATTAACAAAAGGTTTGGACGTTTCTGTGCCGATGATGTCATCTATTAATAATCCAAAGAGTTTGTGTAGCCGTAGAAGTCAAAACCGGTGCATGAAGGTGACCCGTTTTAGTCGGAAACCCCTCATGAGCCTCATTAGCGGATCCCCAATTGAAGGTCATTAGTCGGAGGTGGGCATGTTTTTTTTGTTTTTTTTTGCTCCAAGGCATCAAGACCCCCCTTTTTTTTTCTTCTTTTTTTGTAATTTGGTCTCTCCAGTGTTTCACGTGCTCCACCTGCCGGAACCGTCTGGTCCCAGGCGACCGCTTCCACTACGTCAACGGCAGCCTGTTCTGCGAGCACGACCGACCCACGGCGCTCATCAACGGACATTTGAGCTCGCTGCAGACCAACCCGCTACTGCCGGACCAGAAGGTGAGACCCCGCCCACCAACCCCGCCCGCTTTCAAAAGGAAAAAAAAAAAGATGGTGTACATGTCTATCATAACCACTGATCTGAATATATGGCTGGATAGCCCGTAGCCTCTACACGCCCGCGCAAGCCACTGAAGTCACAGGGCGGCCATCTTGCTCCTCCCATCCTGTGAGCAGGCTACTGTGTAAACTGTACGTAGTTTCTCTGATTAGCATACATTTTGGTGGAATGGTCCATCATAACAAGACATGAAAGTGACGGACACATGCCTGAAATTGAACAGGAAGTTGGCCATTTTGGTTTGGAGCTGCCATTTTGCACTCCCTAGAAAGTGAAAGGCTGTTGAAAAACAGCCTCTGCCCCCACCATTTTCTCTAATTAACATAAAACTGTAGATGTCTCTTGTAAGAGGGCAGACCAAAAAATGTGAGGGACCCATGGCTGAAACTGGACAGGAAGTTGGACATTTTTAGGCAAATTCTAGTGTGTTAATGTTTGATTTGAATTTTGAGGATTCACGATGAAACGGTAGCCTAATAACACAACCTTGATCCAGGTCACATTTTGAATTTCCTGTGGCGGATGAATGACGCATTGATGAGCGTCTTTTACCGTTTTCTACTGCTCACCTCGGCTGCGATCGGCGTCGTGATCTGCACTCTTGCCATGGGAAAGCAAAACAGAAGGCTAATCATACGCGAAGGACGCACTGGTTCCTCATTACGCCTGCAGCAGATGTAATCGCGTCGGCCGGGCCAGGAAGAGAAATTGCATTGTGGTTTCACCTTGAGTGCTTCGCGGCGGCGGCGGTTGCCGGCGCGCCTCTAAATCCTTGCCGGCGCACCGGCCTTTTTTCAGGGGCCCGCCGATTGAAAGCGCTCCGGAGCTTAATTGCGGACGTCTGTTTAAGTCGTGGTAAACAGCGGGGCCTCGTTGCTTATTGATGCGCTCCGCAACCATTGTAGTGAAATGCGCTGCATTATTGATGCTAAAAGTGCACTGTGGTGGTGGTGGATATTGGCCACGCTGCTTTAATTATAGCACACAAACAATTATTAAATAAACACAGAGGCCACAACATCTTTGACTCCAGTACTTTCACCCCTACTGGTCGGAGGGAGGAGTTCAGCTGGTGGAATCGTGAACAATTAAGAAAGGTCGCCAAACTAGATGGCTAATGCTACCTGTGGATGGAAACTAGTAGTGTTATGTGATTATGTCATCTGGATACACCAAATGCTAACTGTTTCATGCTAACAGTAAGTGCATGTAAAACAAAGGTGTGTACACAAGAGAATGGTGCTGAGCTAGCTAGCTAATGCTAACTGTTGTTGTGTTAGTTGGCTAAAGCTAACTATATAAAATAGGTGAATTGTGGCCATGCTATCTGGCTATTTGGACAATCCTGCTTATAGAAAAAAGGGTGTGCTGTAGCTGTGCTAGCTAACTGTATGTAAGGCCAATATTGTTCTTGCTCACCGTAGCTAACTGGATGCAAGTGCGCTGTGTAAGGCTAAAGCTAATGGTGTATGTAAAATAGAGGTGTGTTATTTTGCTAGCTGAGTAAAGCTAACCTTATCTGTGTATGTTTAAAAAAATAATAATTCTAGCTGGCTTCGCACATAAAATAGAAGTACACTGGGTCATTGTAAAGCTAACGCAGAGCGTGCTATGTACAATAGAGGGCAGTGCTCCATTGTATTTGCCATGGGGTAAAAAAAAAATGACTATGCAACAATGGTTATCAAATAGGCTATGTGGCATGCATGCTAACTAGGAAAAAAAACTAGAGGTTCCCTTGTGTTGAGCTAGCTTGCTAATAGGGATGTAACGATATCCAAATGTCACAAAACGATAATGCTGTGGTTGTCTGAAGTTGGTCAAAAGTCATGTTTTTTGATGGAGAGGTGGTGCTTTCAATAATCGTAGCATGCCAAATATGATGTGTCAATTTTAATATCACCATATCACAATATTGTGGTGATCGTTACATCCCTACTTGCTAATGCTAATGATAATGCTAATGTTGTGTATGTTATGCCTTCCTTTCAACCCATCCAGGATAAAAACTTGACTGAGCTCTCTCTTCTCCTTTTTTCAGGTGTGCTAAACGGACGCCACGCGGGAAAGCAGGGACGTGTGCCTTCATTTTAGCCCCCCACTCATGCTCACCACAGACATTTTGTGGACCTTTTCCCCCCCAAACCTGGACGGACGGGATACTTGCACTTAACGAGGCGGGACACCGAAACAAAGAGACTCTCCAGGAAGAGATTGTGACTTTTTTTTTTTTTTTTTTCCTAAATTCCCACGGCGTCATGTTGTCTATTGAAGCAACATGATATTTTGATGTTGTGGCGGGATTGTGATTTTTATTTTTTGTTTTTCTTTTTCTTATCTGGCGTGTCAAAACAATGGCCACACACACACTTGGTGTATTTGTATGTACAGTATGCATGTTATTGTTGTCGTCCCAACAAGCTCCTCCCTTTCAGCACCTGAAAAAAAAAAACTGAACTAAAGCTCCTTGTCAGTCATTCAGTGGTGTAGAGTCTCCCGACATTTAAATGCCCCACAAAAGAGATGAATTTATTTGTGATATTTTCCGAGACATTTGCTCCACTATGGTGTATTTAATTAATAAAATAAAAATAAAAATAAAAAAAAAATTGACAGTTTACTGTATTTTGAGATGGTTTTGTTCCTCCAACATGAACTAGTTACAGCCTACAGCCAAGCCCCATCACACAAAGTTTCACGCACTATCTGGGTGGATGTCTACCATCACAACGATGCAGGAGCCTGGAGTACCCGGAGAAGACCCACGCAGGCACGGGGAGAACATGCAAACTCCAGCCAGGAAGGCCGGAGCGTGGACTTGAACCTGCGTCCTCAGTATTGGGAGGCAGACGTGCTAACCACTCACTCCACCATGCCGCCCCGTTTGAAAATCCAGCCAAGTAAATTCTGAAGAATTTCAGCCTGTGTCCAAAGATGTGGAGCTTTATATGTTTAATCCATTCTGGCATCAAAAAGTCATTTTTGACTCGCTTTTGACGGCTGTGGAGTTTGTCCGGTGGAGGCCTGACCAGAATCAAGTTATGCAAAAGAAAACAGTGATGCTAAATTACTGAGGATTTTAGCCTGAATGTCAAAAGATGTCATAATTTTTATTCACCCATGTTTGCTTTAAAGACATTTCAGGTGAATTCCGGGTATGGGAAATTTGTTCAAAAGCCCCAATCAGGGGAAAAAAAAAAAAAAAGTTGTTTGGCAGTGATGCTAATTAGCCTAATATCAAAGGATGAAACCTTTAATTAAAACTAAGGATTAATCCATTTTGATTTCAAGTCAATCAGGACTAGACATACTAAGTTAGTAACATTTAAGCCCATGTCAAAAGCTGTGCGATGAATAATTTCAGATTTTTATTTTTGAAATAGTTATGGCTAATCGAGTTGTCAACTGGCTGTGCACGAGGCTCATTTGTTGCTTTCCTCGCCATCTGTGGATGCACCGCCCCCACCCTCGTCCATCCAATCACATTCACACACTTGCTCATCCAATCACGTTCATGGCCTCACACAGACTTGGACAGGTAGCACGACAGCTGCAGGGTCAACTTGCGACGAACACTCCCGAACCAACACAGAAAATTACGTGTGACCGTTCATTGCGCAGTGGTAACGTCAACCAGCTGATTGAAAATGAGCCTGACGTGGTTTATGTCCCACCGAAATTCTGATCACGTTGGCCACTTTTCCGTCTCGGTCTTAAAGACCGCGGTGAAGACGGATAAACACGCGTGGCCTCTTTGTGCTCTTGACCATTCATCACCCGGCACCGGCCGACACAAATGGCGGAAAATGTCCCTTTGAAAATTCAATTAGAGCGAGAGGGACGCGTCTTCGCTCGCACTCTCGCTTGGCAGCCGCAAATTGAACGTCCTATTTGCACAGCAAATTGCTGTTTGAAGTCCTCGCAGGACCTAATGGGTCTGAAGGAGGAGCAACCGCTAATGGGCCCGACGCTTATCTGCCGCTCGCACGGGACGAGACCTCCATGTGAAGTGCGCCGCCGCTTGACACAGCGCTAAGAGCACTTTCAACACGTTAAAGGGGACTTCTTTTGAAAATGTACCGGAAATTGAAACAGTTTGCAGAGCAGCCCCGTGAAACGTGGTAAGAACACTTCAACGCATCAAAATGCATCACGGCAAACCATGTGACATCAAGTTATTCTCTTATTCTGATGTGATTGTTCAAACCAGGAAGAAGATTTGACTTCGGGACTTGAACACGTGACTTTTGGACCAATGTGCTAACCGCTAATCAGATGATGTGTTGGGCGTTCAAACCTGATTGCTGTTGCCAGGTACATTTCTACTGTGCCTCTTTAAAAAAAAAAAAAAAAAAAAAACATATTGCACGGTCTTTTTCGAAATCAATCCACTTCCTGTGTAGTTTCAAAATAAAGCCTCACCACGCGGTTTACGTGCACTTTGTTGTAAAGTACAGAACACATCCAAACAGCAGTCAAACTTTGTTGCTAGATTGCGGTACTAATGCTGCATTCAAGGATGGTCGGAAGTCGGACTTTTTCCGAGTTCCGCCATTTTGGTTGTTTACTTTTCACCTCCAACACTTTGAGGTCAGAACTGGGGAAAATAAAAAAAACAACTGATAAATCCGAGTTCCGACCATCCTCGAATGCAGCATAATACTTTACAACTTTCCACATATGGACACTCCATGCCACCAGTTGCATGATGGGAAATGTAGTCCAATGAGTCACTCACGGTCTTGCTTCGTTATATTAATGCTAACTTTTGAGAGATATTCATATACCAGTGTTTATTTTTGTGGATTGCATTGAGACCTCTTTCTAATACTGTATTTTGACCCCATTATATTTTTGTTAGTAAAATTTAAATGGGCATGCTGGAGCCTATCCCAGCTGTTTTCGGGCAAATAGAATGAATATTATTTTATTTCAATAGAATAGCATGGTAAGTACGACGTCTTTAAAATCAGTGTTGCCATCCAAGCAAAGTGTTGCCAAATTGTAGTGAACTGACTTATAATAATAATCATAATAATAATAATTATTATTATTATTATTATTATTATTATCATTTTCAGAATCCAAGTGAACTTGAGGGTGAAACGGGACTTAAAAAAAAAAAAAAAAAGCCAAGCCGTTGGAGCCACAAGCCAAGTCAGAAAGGCATTAAGGTGGACCTGATCCCAAATCAAACAATCTGACGGGATAATTCCGCGTTGAAATTGCGCTCTGGCAGCAACGTCCAGCGACCACTTAACGGCAAAAACGGGCCCTTTTATCTATTTTATTTAGTTATTATTCAGCATTAATGACTTTGGAGAAGCATCATCCTCATTTAGCTTGAGCTGCTGCTTTTGACATTTTAAGGTGATTTCGGGCGCTCAACAAAATAAAAAAAGCAAATGGAGCGCTCACGCACACACTGGAGCACTCAGGTGGCGACTAGACGGGCCGCGGCCAGTGTGAAGTCATCATGACAATAATCTTTCATGTTTATTTTGGGTGTGATTTTGGCTTTGGCTTGTAATCCCGAACCTAACGTCATTATGTCGTGCCGCGCCGCGCTGGATTTTTCCATTAAGAGATTCGCTGGCGTCCATTAAGCTGTTTGCGCGCACACGACTTTTCACAAAGTCGACCTTGTGAATGAACGTCTCATACGTGTTGGGATTGAAGTACATGTAATCGATTCCAATATTTGGATCGATGTTTAACTCATTTGCTCCCAATAACATGTAAATACGTTTTTTCTAAATGTCTTAAGTGTCCCAAAGACGTATTTATACGTTGTTTTTTTTGTTTTTTTGTATGCTACAGCATACAGAAGGCTTCGATGCAGCCTCTCGACTGCAAAGAACGGTTGCAGAAAATGGTAGTTATTACACAAACGGCCAGCAGGTGGCAGCAGAGCACCAGACCTATGTAGAAAAAAGCTAAATTATTTACAATTTTAAATAGATTTGTGAAAACTGATGAAACGTAGCTCTCTTCTAATGCTAATTGCTGCAAAACGGAAACAAATAGAAACATACTTTTTTTCCTGTTGAAAGAAGAGACTTTAATCTTTCGTTTGATATGTTCCATGCCTTTTTAGCAATAGAACACAATATTCTGTCACAATATTCATCTCATCCTTGTCAATGTTTATGGAACACTTTAAACAATTACAACACATGTTGCACTTGCTTGTATTAATAAACTAAATCATTTTACCAGTTACTGCCTCCGCAAAATTTACTTTGGAATTTAATATTTGTGGAGTGTTTTTTGTTTTTGTTTTTTTAATCACGTCCTTGACATTTAAGAAGAATTGATGTTCCATAATTAATATCGGATTGAACTGAAGTGAATCGAAGAATCGAATCGGGAAAAATTGAATCAAACTGAATTCTTGTGATTCATCTTTTCAAAATGACCTTTTGTATCATTGTTGGTTGAGTTTATGTTGACTTTTACTTGTTTCCATTGAAAGAATAGAAGTGGTGTTAGCAGTGAGCCCTGAGGCACACACCTAGCTATAAAAAAAAAGGGGGGGGGGGGGGAGCATAATGATTCAGGTATGTAAGGCGAGTCCGACGTGCTAGCAAGTGTCGTCTTCCCACAGACGATCCGTCAGGTCGTCAGCTTTTGAAGCCGCTTAGCGTAAGCCGACACCCTCAAAGACGCCCTTAATGGCCGCCTTAATGCGCTTGATGATTGTCTGCCGGTGGAGAAGGTGGCGTTAAAAAAAAAAAAAAAAAAAAAAAAAAAGTTTGGCCTCGAGGACACGGAAACTGGATGCCGTCCATTATGTGCACTTTTTGCTAAAAAGGCTACAGACAAAAAAAAAAAAAAAGAAGAAAAAAGAAGCTCATCTTACAGCCTCAGAGGTGCAAATGTACGTGCACAAAGAATAACAGCTGCTCGGATACGTTTACTAACGCTGACGTGTTCAAGGAGGTCACGAGTACAAAGTCGACATGTTGGAATAAAAACCTTTCGGCTTACAATTTTTGGATTGTTTGTTTTAGGGGTGTGTCCTCCCAACGAAATAACGACAATACGTCGGGTGGGATACGATTCAATGACGGTTCCATCTTAAAGTGAAATGCATCTTTTAAATCAAAACCGACTTTCTGATTCAAAACAATTTTTGTCACACCCCTAATGCAAAGACGTGTTTTTGGTATTGGATGTATAGTTTTGGATTGACTTGTTTGTGTACAGCACCGGTGTCCAAAGTACGGCCTGGGGGCCATTTGCGGCCCGCCGTCCATTTCTCAGTGGCCCGCGACGTATGCTAAAAATGGCATTTGACTCAGTTCAAATAAAATAAGCAAAACAAAAATGAGCTAAGCATTTTTTTTTAAAGAACTAAACTAATAAAAACTAACAGAACCACCCTGAAAACTAATAAAAACTAACTAAAATGAAAAATTCCAAAACTATAATAACCCTACTGCCATATTACAAATAAATTGGTTTATATACTGTAGCATTTTTCTAAGTATGAAAAAGCACAAATAAATTATTTGTACAATTTTTAGGACCAAACACAATTTCTCTTCATAACATTATGTGGCCCTTGCGTCCTTCTGATTTTCTGTATGTGGCCCTCAAATGAAAAAGTTTGGACACCCCTGGTTTACAGTATCTGATTTATGAGTTTGTGTTTATGCAAGAACATCTTTGGCTGACTGTAGTTATGTGTTTGCATATTTGACATCCAGGTTTGGATTGTCGCCTCTTGAGCAACTGATAGATTGTACGCGATTGGTTTTACACGTTTGGGAATCGATGGCTTTGTTTTGGCTGTTTTGTACGCGTGCGGATTATTTCTGGTGCTTGTGTTCATTTCTAATGTGCGTGGCGGCGGCGGCGGTTATCATGAATAACTGGCGAAGGGAGAGAACCCGCCGCGCGTCCCCTCCGTCTTGTTCCTCGCCGTAACGAGCTGCCTCATAAATAAATGCATGGCCCTAATTAGCCGGCACGGTGGCGACTCCTTTTGGAGACGACCAAGATGATGATGATGATGATGAAGATGAAGATGTAGACGATGATGAGGGCATGGGGATGCATCCTTTTGGAGCAGATGCTAACCCCGAGCAGCTCCTTTCATGTAAATCTATTAAGCTGCTCCTCACTGGGTGCTGATCCTTTTTTGCTCATCGGGCCGCCAGCTGGACCCCGGGAATGCCGATAATCGGGAGAGACCGGCAAAAACACCGGGGCAGAGAGTGACTCAACGGAAGAAAAACAAAATAGACACCTTTAAAACGGTCAGTGGGAAAGTGTTAACAAAAGCTTTTTTCGGCTAACAGACACTTGACGTGGCTATTATTTTAAAATAAAAGTCTGGTTTACCTGGTTATCATTCAAATTTAGCAGGATTCTTGATACCACCAAAACAAATGACATCACAAAGATGAAAGGAGAATTGAGACAAGTCCAAAAAAACCAAAATGTAGATGATGGAAAATAAATTAGATTCTTGGCCTGAAGATCATAGAAGAGTTACCAACTGTTACAGGTTGTCCGTATTTGTTATGGAAATCATTCAAATCTAACTTGTTACAGTTATAAAAAAATCAAATCATGACTCATACTTCTCAAACAGGATGAAACCGAGCAAAAATATGTTGTAGCTAATTGTGATGTAGCGTGTTTGACATTTTACCGCTGTCTCCATTGACGTAATGCGCTAGAAGCTAGCAGCGGGTCCAGTTAGCCGAAAGCTAACGTCTTGAGGCTAACCGGACCCTCCGCTAGCTTAGCCGAAAGCTAACGTCTTGAGGCTAACCGGACCCTCCGCTAGCTTAGCCGAAAGCTAACGTCTTGAGGCTAACACCAATCAGTGTTATCACTATCAGCCTTGAGGAAACAATTAGGACGTGACATAAAGTTCTACTTTATCGCCAGATTATTAAATCCAACAATGTACGGACCACAACTGTGCACTAACAACAACAACAACTTTATTCATCACAGAATAACAAACAACACACAATTTTGGGATAAGCCAAACAGCCACACCTCGTTGAAGGCTAGCAAACAGTGAGTGATATTTTGAATCATTTGTTGTTTGAAAATAGGTCTTCACATGAAAATGTACCCAGTACAATTTTAAAAGGTGAAAATTCTGATAAATTGCCCAGAAAGTAAATTTCCACAGGTTGGTGGCTCTGAAACCGACAAGAAACACGGTCTTGTTTGAGGTCAGCTACCACTGACACTTTACCCGCTTCTCATGAAAAATTTAGGGATTTGCCCTAAAAAGTCTGAGATCATTGCAACGGGTCGAAACGCGACAAGACTCGAGTACTGATTTGACTTTTTCAAGCTTTCCGCGGGGACTTCACCTGGTCATCATTAAACATCAATCGGGATCGTGACACTAAAATGTCATCTCAGAAACCATCACGGGAGAAGTAGCGTGTTAACAAAAAAAAGGACAGGAAGGAACTAATCTGACCTTATCGAGCGCACCATCGACGCTTGACACGATTACCTTTTTAAAAATCCATCCGACCGAAAGATGACATCAAAGTGCAAGTTGACAAGGGGACATTTTGTGAGTTTGACGGTCATTCCGGTGCGTTGCGTCCTGACAGGAAATGATGGTGAAGTGTGGCTCTCATGTTGCGTTCTAAGTTACACACACACACACGCACGCGCGCGCACACACGAGCGTCAACATTTGTCCGAAGCAATTTGCCGAGTGCTGCGGATCAGTGGCAGTGCATCAGGGCCGGACATTAGCAATATTAGCGCGCCGTATGTGCGCCCGGTCACCCGACGCTCAAGGTCACCTTCATTAAGTGCCCGCCATCTAATCAAATCCCGCACAGCAACCTCGTTTATTTATAGCGTGCGCGCGCGCAGAAAATAGCATTTGGTTGGTTTAACGTGATGGCAGGAAATGAGATTAAAGACGCAAACAAATTACCTAAGTGGGCCGCTCACTGAACAATGAACATGACATCTCCCGCCGTTAGCCAGGCATCCAAGTTACCACCGTGTCAAGCGGCCATTTTGATTTTGAACTGAACTGTATATCTCTTTCTATTGTTAGTTCGCCACCTAGTGGTGACAGGAAATGTCCCCGCCACAAAAATATCACGCACCAAAACCGCGACGACCGGCTTGGCCAGCTGCCGCCAAACACACACACACACACACACACACACACACACACACACACACACACACACACACACACACACACACACAAAAAACAAGCACTCGCCTTAAAAGTCGTCATCCTCAATCCAATCACTTTGTCTGGAGTAATTAAAATGATTATCTTAATGAGCTTAATTAACTACATTTGACTACGGGACACAGCCATATGGCGGTGGAAAACAAAGACGGCAGCTAATTAAAGTTAAAATAATGCAGGTTTTAATTAACTCAACCCCGAGGCGTCAACATTTTCACATGTATCCCAGCTGATAATTAAAAAGTCCTCCTGCCCGAGCTGTGTTTGTGTGTGTGTTTTTCTTCCTCTCCTCCTCCTCCTCCTCTTTCTCGTCATCGAACTCGCGAGCTAATTAAATCTGGAAATAAATTAGCAACGCCACAACGCTCCAAATATGAAGATGACTTCACTTTCTAATGAAATTAATTAGCTGCGCTGGACGGAGGGACGGAGGGACGGACGGACGGACGGACGGACGGAGACTCGTCCGTCAGCCTCGGGCGGCGCATTTACAATTGGAATGAAGATGCGGCTCTCTCGGCCAATCAGAATGCAGATATCGCAATATCCCCTCCTCCACCTAAAAGAATTTAGCCTGTAGCATTCTAGGTAGCGCATAGCTTGTAACCTGTAGCATGTGGCTACATAAGTATACAATATTTGCAATGAATAAAAAGTCTGCACACCCCTGTTAAAATTTCACATTTGTGATATAAAAAAAGCAAAAAACAGATAAATCATTTTAAAAGCATGAACAGGACTGTGTCGACTTTTGACATCCACCATCAAATTTCGGATCGCGATGCCCCCCGTTTGTAAACCAGGAGAGCGCGAGGGGTGGGAGGCCATGCCAGGACCTGCTCCAGTGCCTGAGAGAGTCTTCATGCCAGCCTATTAGTGAAGACCCTCACCCCCTCACCCTGAACGGCTCAGCAGCTCTGGGGCGTGACACCGTGTTCACAGGGGAGGCACAAACGTGATCATGTGTAGCCTGTAGCACACAACATAGCTGGTAGAACACAATGTCGCATGTACTACGAAATGCACACGAGTATTATTTCTAACCTCAAGATTATTTAGCATATTGTTAGCATATTTAGCGTTAGCATATAACATGTAACATGTTCCATATAACATAGCATAAAGTTGAGTTAGCATATTAGCGAATATGCTAACTGGCTAGTCATTTTATTTATTTATTTATTTTGCTTTCCAAGTACTTGCTCAATTATCCTGAGAAAAAATTGCTGGCGTTACCATGGCGACGCAACAATCCGCGTCTTTTGTGCACTCACAAAATTGCGATAGTTGTGTTTACTTATGCCTTCTTTTCCTGTTGAGCTTTTCTCAAGTACCGTCAAAGTACGATGCTCACCCTTCGTTTACTTGATGCGTCCTCATTATGATGATGGCAGGGTAAAAACACTGCTCGGAATCCTGACTTCTTTCGTGTAATTTTCCGACAAAGCTCGGGCGGGAAAATGTGGACGTCATTAGAGCTCACATGTATTCTGTCGTTTTCATGTATTGTTGTTATTCCCCTCAAAAAGTAAATGTTTTGCAATGTGTTTTATTATGACTTCTGTATACTTGTGAGATGTTGGTTCTCCAAGGTTATCAGACAGACTTTTGGTTCATTAATACAAAAGTCAAAAGGTCCTGGCTTTAGTCTTCATATTTTAAGCTGATTTACAAGAATGCGTTTGTTGTACATAAACTCATAAAGTAGCAGCTAACAAACACATATGAGCCATTCGATAGCCGAGGTTTGCAAAAGCAAAGTAAAAACGTTAGGCTCATCATGTTTTGATTTAGGTACAAGACTGTTGCCATGAATATGTTATGTGGTCCTGTGACGAACGGATCCTTACGATCCATTCGTTATCCAAGGATGTCACATACTCGGTTCATTTAAACAAAGTAACGACATCCACCTCTCGTCTTCACGTTTTGAGCAGAGAAATAGGAATATACAGTTTTGTTTTGTTTTTCACAATCAATTTGAAATACGAGCAATTCACCATCTAGATTATCAGACTGTAATATTAATAAAATACGATAAAAATCATATTAACACAAAGTAACAAACTTTACTCTTTATGACACATGAATATGTCTTTTAGTGGTTGTGTTTTGTTTCATAAAGTCACATCCCAGCTAGCCATTCTTTGTCTATGTTGCTGATTCCTGGTTCATTAAAACAAAGTATTAAACGTTCCGCTTCATTCAGACTTACAAAATGCCTTTGGTGATTGATGTATCATCCTCCGGATAAGTTTTTGGACACTATTAAGTTCATGAAAGTAAAGTAACTGTCACCAGCTATCGTCTTAATGCTTGAGCAATGTCTTTATCGTGCATGTTTTGTTCTCAAAGCGGCTGACTAATATTTGAGGCTTGCGAACCAACAAGTGGTTCATTAAAGCAAAGTATCGCCATTATGCGTTCTTCCTTGGCTCACTTTGCTTGTCCCCATTCCAAAACAAATGATTAAACTGTGGTCAAGGTGACCTAAAACAACAAATAACACACAAAAATACAAATGTGTACAGCGCTCTGATTGGCCAATCCATGTTCCAGCGGTGTAACTGTCACTGAACAGTAAAACGGCTTCAGACCTTCCCGGGCCTCTTTTGAGCAACGGCGCTCGCTCGTCACGCTTAATTGAAAGAACGAGACAGAGGTCATGTCATCCACCTGAAGAAATGAGCAAAAACGTGTCAAGATTTCCTTTCAGAGGCCAAAGCGTGTGACAGGGGTTAAAAAGTAGCCTCCCCTCTGCGCGCCGGCGTAACGTACCAATTACGCTAACAACCTGCCCAAGGAAAGAGAAACGACGCCGATAAAAGTCGAGGAGATAACATTCTTATCTTCTTATCTTCATCTAACGACCGGGCCGGCTTTCATTTGTCAGGCTGGAGTGTGAACAAGTGAAGCTTTGCCACGTAGCATACCATGTAGCATCTAACCTACAGCATACAATGTAGCATGTAGCGTGTAGTATGCAAATTCTGTGAAGCTCGCTCACAAGCTTGTGCGCGCGACACGTGCTAACAGCAGTGAGGAGAGATGATAACATTTTTTTATGTGTTTTCCTACGTGCTGCTAACAGTTGCTAATTAGCGCCTTATCACTCTGCGCGCCGAGGAGTATTTATAACTCGTCACCGGCGACAAACGGGATCCGCGTGGCCGACGGCCAGCGACGACATTTTGCCGGAGCTAATTAGCCGCGCCGTTGCCCCGGCGACATTTCTGAGTAAAACGTCGCCGCGTGCGTGTCATGTTGTGTAACTGTTACTCTTAATTTTTGTAACCGGCAACACTTGAAATGGTTCTTTTTTGTAAAAATCCCTTCATCATCAAGCTAATGAGGCAACTGTCGCTTTAAGAAGCAGACGTCCACGTGATTGGTCAATGTCGCGTGTCCCAATAGGAAAGGTTGAGATCAACAAGAGCAAATCAAATACATACATACATGCAAATAATGTCTTTCTTGTACATAATCCATCTATCCATCCATTTTATATATACAGTAACTTAGTTGGTGTTTCCATAACTGTTTCCAGGTACTTGGTTTTCAGACTTGATTAATTAAAATTAAGACCATTCAGCTATGGTGAATGGCTAGCCGTTTGTTAGCCAAAGTTATTGGACACTTGGTTCATTAAAACAAAGTAATGGCAAGCGCATGTCTCCAGGAGGACATTGTTGCTAACCCTATTACACAGACTTACCCGCTGTCTCTTTTGGACGGCGGCGTCATGCTCAGCTAGCGGCGTCTCGCGCGCACACACAAACTCTTGTAGATTAATTTGAAGCGCCGGCTGACTTGTGATTCCTTTTAATTAACGGGAGAATTAGCGGCTTTGTTAGCGTGCCCTCCCGCAGGAAATGAGCCGCGGGGCTAACAAAAGCAGGACGCCGCGCTCGTGACATTTTCAGCAAGTTTTGCCAAGTGATGCCTCCAACGCCCACAGGCTAAAATACACGATGCTGAAATGTTAGCAGACGCTGCATTTCACGGGATGCCGTTAGAAGCGCGGATGCTAGCATGGGGGGGGGGGGGGGGGGGGGGGGGGCTGGCTATCTGTGATGCTAGTTGGGGCGTTCCAGAATTGGATGATTCAGGGACTGATTTTTTTGGGAAAAATTGACCGTTTATTTGATCATCAAAACTGGTATTAAAATATGTACACTGAAAGAAAAATGAACATTGAATTAACTTTAGAGATACTTTTTTTTTTTTTTTTTTTAAGTTATCTCAAAGATTTCCCAACTTAATCCCTGTTACAACTTTACGCTTACTTTTGCACCCAAGGAAAACATTGATCCTATCATGCACACTTTTGGAATGCTGGAGAAAACCGGTTTCAGTCTTTAGGCCACTTTCAACCACAACCCTCATCTTAATCATCATGGCTACGCTGTAAGTATGGAAGTGTCACCTTGTCCCAGCAGCTGCTCAGTTATTCAGAATCCCACACCCCACACTTTTGCCCCCCTCCCCCCACACTCCACCTCAACAGGCCTGTCTGGCGTGATGTACGCGGCGGCTACGCTATCTCTCGCCGCAGAGCCCGGCGCGATTGTTCTTGATATTTTTTATGACGGCGCCCTCAATCATAAACGGAGATTAGCGATTAGCTATCGCCAACTTGGTCGCACATTAGCATGGCGCGGAATAGCATCTACATGCTATTATGGAAACACTAACATCTGCTAGCCGTGCACATTGTGCGCATTCAAATGACCTCTCGGACGTCTTTTTGCTGCCGTCTACCTTTTGGGTACCTCAGACGGCACTTTACTACTTCCTACTTCCTCTTATTAACTCCCACTACTGCCTTCTATTGTCCTGTAATACCTTTTGCTAACCCCTCATATTGTCAGATACTTACTAATACTTTCTATGACATGCTAACACTTCCTCCGACTTCCTTCTAGTATCTTTTCCTAATCTCTAACACAGCCTACTTCTATTTCACCCAACTACCTCTTACAACTCACAACTATCTTATACTACATCCTCATAACTACAAATTATTTCTACTACGTTCTACTGTGCTGCTTTCTAGCATCTTATAGTAGCTACTGTGGCCGGCTAATACTTCTACTAGCTTGTACTCTGAGCGATGTTATATGGTAGTGCAATTTCTTGATTACGAAAGAGTGAAAATAGGCGCTAAGGAATAATCTTAAATCTTGATAATCTATCACTTACTTCTATACTAGACAAATGGGCCCCATAAAACTCCAAAGGATTCGTCCTTTTCGGTGTGAAGCGTCCATTTTGGGCCAACTTCCAGTGCGCGCTTTTCCCGAGCAAAAGGCCGCCGCTCGTCCTGGGGCGTCCGTGCAAAGCGCTGTCGACAGCAGCGTGAGGTGCGAGGACAGCGGCGGCCACATTGGATCACGTCAGCGCTGGCGGTCGGACGCCATCGCCCACTGCGGTGTCCCTGTCACCAATCGCGCGCCGCGCCAACACACACACACACACACAAACGCAGCACTACCACGTCAATGCTGCTTAACTAATGTCATTAATGACTTCATTAACATTTCCATAATCTATTTTAATAAATCCGAGGCGGCGTTAATGAGCGCTGGGGGGGGCTGCAGGCGATGGCGGCGTATGGAAATTCAAAGAGCAGCCTGACTCATGTCATGTGACTGGTGGGGGGGGTACATGCCCAGTAACGGAGCTCTTCTTGTGTTCGCTCTCGTATTGTTCAGGTGTGGAATGATGACAAAAGCGTGTTTTGGGGTTGCGCTGACAAATATGCCCTTAAAGTTTGATGGTTTTCTTTCAATTTCATTTTAAAAAGAACTGGATAATTCCAGCAGAACATGTGGCTGACATGGATAAATTGAGTGGAAGTTTTAAATGGTTGTCCAGAGAAGCTCACAAGACTGCGTAGTAGCTCATTCTAAAAGGGAAAGACTATAAACCTAAACTCCATCATCGGGTTTTGTGGAAGACATTTTCTCAACTTGATGGGGTTGTCCTTGAGTAATTGAGTAAAACATTCGGTTCGGAAAATGGATGAATGGATAATAGCTAGCGTGCTAGCTAACGTGAGTTGTATGTCGCACTCTCCATTTCACCATCTGAGGCATTACCGTAATCCAAACAACAGAAAAATCAATCGTCAGTCATGTTAACAATGTCTGAATTTCCAACATTTTAAAACAACTTTTCAAGCAATAACCTCACATCTTCACGTCTTTTCTTCTGACACTTCACACATTCAAATTACAGCAGTAGAGAAGACGGCTAAAATTATCAGTCAAGCCATTTACCTGCATTTAGTTTTCTCAATGACTGACTGAATGAGATTGATAGTAGATAAAACAGGAGGAATGGAGAAGGAAGTATTGTAGATGATGTGGATGGAACAAAATGGAGGATGGTTTCAGAGGTGAAGAAGTGGTTCGACCAGTCAAGACGTATGGCCAAGAAGCAGCACCACTCGCAAAAGTAGAAGAAAAGAAGCTTGGCGTTTTGGAAATGAAGATGTTAACGTGGATGTCTGGAACAGACAGAATACGAAATGAATACTGGGTAGTCGGTGAAGGTAAGCCCAAGTTCCAAAGAAGATACAAGCAAGACTGAGGTGGTTTGGACATGGAATGAGAAGAATGTAGGAAGAGAAGCGATGCAAATGGAATACCATCATACTTTGGAACCACAAAGCCCAAGAACCATAAGGAAGGACTGCCCTAAATCAGATCCAAAAGAAGAAGAACCGCCATGAACAGGAACATTTGGAGAAGGTTCATACAAATTGGAGTTCCAGAATCAGCAAAACAGACACAAAGTACTGCTCGGGTGTTCCTAGTGAAGTGTCCAGTCTTGGGACCAATGAGGTCCAATGGTGTCACGTGACTGGTGTGGTAAAAGGTCCTTATTAGGAGAAGTTGGCTTGACAGAGTCAGGCCCTTCCCGCCGCCTCCCTGCGGCACTGGTGCCAGGATCCTGCTGCCCCCTGTCAGGGGTGTCAGGCTGCATCCATCTCACCCCTTAGGGGGGGAAGTGGAACAAGACCCCTCCTGCTCTTTGATACGTCCCTGACAGACCACATTAGGGTAGACCAAAGGGCAGCTTCCTCCTACTAACTCCTGCTACCACTTACAACCATCTACTAACTTCTACTGTCTCCTTAGCTTCTGATGGCTTCAAAATACCTCCGACTGTCACCTGCTACCTGACTTCTACAAACACCTGCAGTACCTTCTACAAAGTATTCATTCCTACTGCCCCTTATTTCAGTACTGCTCTCTATCCCATGCCATTACCTCCAACTCAGTTTTACTACCTTTCAATACTTAATTATCACCTTGTTGTATCTATTTACTAGAATCTAATATCGCTTTCACTACCTCCTACTTAAACCTGTGTGAATACCTACAGATACTGTATGATTGCTGCTAGCGTCGCAATAAGAAGTCCGACCAAGTCACGGTTAAAAATGTGATGCTGTTAATTACAGGCGTGTGTTTTATGACTATGACCTTTATGCGCTAAACTAATCAATCAATACAGGAGGGAGGCAGCCTATTGGGAATATTTACATATGCAGATTCCCAAAGTAGGCCACGGTTTATCCCAACACAATCATTATTAATATCTGGACAGTCAACCCAAATACATTTTCTGCATATTTTCCACACGACCTGCACGTTATTAATTAGTCACTGCTGTGGTAGTTGTTGGCTCAGCCATGTTTGACCCACATGACTAGGGTTTTCTCTGACCCAAAAATAATAGTAATTCATTCTTTAATTACTCAGACACATAAAAGTAAGCTAACAGCGAGTCTTGGCATTCATTGTCAATTTTGTTTGCGTCTGCTAGCTAGCTGCTACTTTCTGGTGCATGGAGGACGATGTTACAGTGCCACTTTTGATTTAGCAAACTGACAAATGAGAAAAAGAACAAACGGTGCCTGCGGAACAGCTGTTAGCTAGCAGGCAACTTCCTTGTTCATGGAGGATTGTGTTACGAGCGGACGTTGGAAATGGATGAAACCTAAGTAATGAAAGAGAGGACCTCGCTGCTACTTTTTACACTTAGGCAGCGTAACGTGGCTTCTTGTTTGCTAACCCCGCAAAGAAATTCCACTGAGCGGCGCACTTAATGCTAATGACAAAGTCTATCACTAAAAGACAATTGATGAGCGCCATCAGCTCATTAGCCTCCTGATGCTAACATCGACGCTTCTTGTAAATGAGGAATCAAAGGCACAGTGCTGCGTTGCTTCCTGGGACTCGTGCAACCAGCCTTGCAGTCTTGATGAATTGGACAAGACGTGATGGTTTTTTTTTTCCTACGGTAATTTATTTAAACTAAAACATTCACAATTTCACATATGATACAACACATACGAGAACCCTTTAAGGTAAAACACATGCTTTTATTTTTTTGTTAAATTTACGTCCTTTTAGTGAGAGTTCCTTTAAAACGTGGGTTAGGGTTAGTCACATCAGAAGCAAACGTGTTGCGCAAGCGTCAGCTGCGATGTGCTTTAAACGGATGAAGGTTCGAGCATGCAGCTGTGCATTCCTGCTGGTGACGCTCAAACTTGCTGGTGCATGAGCGACTGTACAAAAAAAAAATAAAAAATCACCTGTGTCACATCGGCTCGGAAATGCTACACAAACAAATCTTTTCTCGACATGTCCTGACAAAGAGAGAAAGTCGTCGTGTTTTGTTTGATTAAAAGGTTTAAAACATGTTTGTTTTGGCACAGGAACACATGAACTTCTGTCTGGCCTCCAGGTAGAAAGGGAGACTGTAATAAATCAAAAGGATTTCAGGAAACGTAAGGCCCGTGGCCTGTTAACTGATTCTTGAAAGAAACTACTGAACGTCGTGAACTAAGTAACAAGGAATGCATTTAAACGACAAATAATGTGAATCTTTGTAGCTACTGTAGGCTACTACCGGACTTATGGAGGAAAAAAAAAAAAAGACCAGCTGACTACTGACCAACTAGTTTTCTCGACAGAACCAGCTAACTGAAAAATGGTACAGATACAGATGTCCTGTACATACTGTGCATTGAATATGACCAACCTAATCCGACTTACTAATCAACCAACCTTACCACCCACCAATTCACTCTCTCACTTACTCAAATTAACATAAGGTACAGTAATAAAAAAAAATAAAAATCAACAAACTAATCAACCGTGTTTGTCGTTAGCTTCCATGCGGTTCAGTTGCCGTCAAAGGTCCGCATAGTTGACGCTAATGGAAATGTCAGTGATTAAAACAAGGTTGAAAACTGTTATTGTTTTCAAATGCTTGCGTCCGCTTCTCTGCCGTCTTACCTGCGAAAGTCTAAATAACTCAGCCGCATTTTTCATCATGCGAGCGCAGTGCTGAGCCAACAGGAATGTGTGATTAAGACTTTTAATTACGACTGGAACTTGATAAAGTCTCACCGCAAAAATAAATCACAAGCCTGGGAGTCACATCAGATGCACTTTTTTTTTCCTCTCTCTCTCTTTTTAACTTTTTGAGGCCAACACTCATCATCATTTCTTATCGTCATCACCACCATAATGGCAGCCGCCCACGTCCACCTCATTTAAATACTCGTAATGTGCAACGACGTGATGGCCGACATTTTATAGTGAAAGGTTCAATCAGGATTTTGCCGATACGCGTCGTAACTATTGCAATCAGACGCCCCGACATCGGAGTCACATCTTAATTGACCAAAACCGCTTGATTTACTCTACTACACCCCCCACCCCCCCACCTCACTTTTTATGTTCGCCCTGCTTCTATACTGTAAGCTAGTTAGTTGGTTGGAATACATGTTGAAATAAACGTAACTTAATTAGGCCAGGTACACAAAAACAACTTAAATCCTTATGTGTGCCTTAGTAAGCTACTTAGTTTGAATGTTTATTAACTTATTAGATAGCTAACAAACTATGATTTTGGTGCTAAGAAATACTATAAAATAGAGCTTTTCAACTTGTAGGCTACTTCCTGATCACTAAAGGAAAACCCATTGGCATAGCGCGCCATTGACATTTCCAACAGCCTTTTTTTGGATATCAACGAAGGACACAATATTTAGCATCAGCATAACAATGACATATATTAGCACAATATTCACATGATGCATTTAATTTGCCTATTAGCATCACAAGGTTACAAATCAGTGATTAGCACAAATGATGCCAATGTTCTTTTCTCCCCGCAGTTATTTATGACACATTATGGTGATAAAGGCGACGCTAGCGATGCGTTTTAGCCTAATGAGCCAAGACGGTGGTGAATTAGCGGCGACTAAATTGATACATCACTCGTCTTTGCCAGTATTTTTCCCTGCCAGGAGGCCACCACTAACACTAACCACATTTGTTGTTTTTTTTCACTCTTTGGTCCTTCACACCACTGATTGGTACCAAGCCCCACTTTCGGAGGATAATGTTAGCATTCGCTAACAACAACAGCAGGGCATTAATTCACATAAAATACATGCCGCAAAACAGACAAATGTGGCCCCAGTTTTTTGTTTGTTTGTTTTTTGATAGGGATTTAGTTTAACAACCGCATAGCATTGAGTTAGTAGCATAGCTTGAGCAGTTTGAGCTAACATTATTTTACGTATCGTTAAAAGAATATTGCTTATCTTGGAGCAGACAAAAGTGTTAATATTTTTAGGGATTTAAATTACTTTAGTTAGTTAGCTACTTAGATGGTTAGTAGCATAACATTAGCATTTTTAGCTGACATTATTTCACAGATAATTCAAGCAGAGTATATTGTTTACCTTGGAGTAGACAAAGCTGTACGTGTGCATTTTTCTTGGGGGTTCAAGTGACTGCGGATGGTCTAATATAGCTCTCGTGGTTAGATAGTTTACTGAATAACATATTTCACGAATAATACGCAAAAAGGTGAGGAAATATCTATTTCCTTTTAATATTTCGACAGTATATTTTATTTTGTATGCTGTGATCTTAATATATTCTGCTTTACTTTGTCTTGGGAGGAGAGATGAAGTGCATATGGGAGCCAAAGCCCAAACAGTTGTTGTGCGTTAATTCCCTGGTAAAGCATCTAATCACCTTCAGATGGGAACCTTAAAGGTCAGTCAGCAGATGCTTCCTGGTGCTCTGTCATGAGCTAAAACAAAACAGGAAGATGACAACAAATTGAGCGAGCTTTATGCCTTAAGCATGGATGTTGCGAGTGAAAACTAAAACACAGAGCACATTTCCTGCTAAGAGAAAATATGTACCTTTCGGTTTGGCCCTTTTAGCTCTGACTCTATCCGATACCGTGATATTTACCAGCAGAAGCTAACATTAGCTGCTATTAGCTAACTGCTCTTGCTCTCTTGGTGTTTTACCTATTTTAACAAAGATTTTTGACTATAATCTATAATCTTGTCAAACTTTCATCATGTGTTCCAGAAGCTAGCATTGACCGCTAATCGTGACCCCCGTTAGCTATAATCTTTCCAAAATGGTGTGATGTGCAGCAGCAGCTAGCTTTAGCAGCTAACTGCGAGCAAGTTAAACCCTGTTAACAAATTTAGTGTTTTATAGATTTTCAATTTTTTTTGTTTTTGTTTCTAATCTATAATCCTGTCAAAACGTTTGTGGCAATGAGCCGCTAACCACCAACTGGACAGTTGCTGTATCTTCTTGTTAACAATCGACTATTTGAGTTGGTTTCTATCAAATATAATCTCGGCTAAGATTGCGTAATTATTGAATTTAATATACTATCAGCCCACAAAAGTTGTGTTCAGAGACCACCGCTGCCTGCCTGAAACAAATGACGAGAGGTAGGACATTATCTCAGAATTCGAAAGAGCAGTGCCCACTTGGCTTGCCCGCCGTTATCTTAAAACAAACAGCTTGGCCGCTGCCATTTTACACCTTTTTTTTTTTTTGTAACACTTTGTCCACTTGGTCAAAATGTAACCTGTCGGAAGAATCAGAGGTCCCATTAAGTACCAGCCGAAAAAGGACTTTGCGCTTAAGTCAGGCTCTCATAGCTCCCAGTAATCATGTCGAACAAAGGATAAAATTGAATTGACGCGAATGAAAAATTGCGTGGTGAGTTAATTGCTATGCCACAAGCCAGCGTAATACTAAAAAACCTCGTCACTAACGGTATTCTTCGGAAGACATTATTAAAGCTGCCACGCAGATAATGTCGAGCTAGCCCGAGTAGAGTCATATTGAGGTCTTTTTTTTTTCTTCTTCTTTCCATTTTACTTCCCCCAAGTGGTTCGAGCAGGAAGACAATTTGCTGGCGCTTGCCGTGAAGTTAAAGGTCAACGCGTGCCGATATCAGGACGTGCTAACCGCTACGCTAGGAAAGTGAGAGCGCAGAGGTCACCCGGCACTTGACTGAGATGTGCTCATCTTTTCCCATGTCCGCAGCTGACTTTTGTTTTTTGGTCCCAAAATGCTAAATTAAGCCAGATAAATGTAGGCTCTCGATAAAGCTATGCGGTTATCCACATATTATTGCAAATAAATCAACAAGCACACCTGTCGACTCCCAAGGTAAACAATATTCTTGCGTTGTCCATTAAATGATTTTAACTCCAACTGCTTAGTACTTAAGCTAACACCTATCAACGTGAAATTGGGTCGGAATATCTACCATAACAAGAAACAAAAAAAAGTCTTAAGACCCCAAGCAAATTGAACAGAAAGTCAGCCATTTTGCATTGAAGCAGCCATTTAGGAATACGTTTCACGGCTCGATAGATAGAAAAATTAGTCACCAAAAAAACTCGTTGAAATTTCATGGACATGATATACAAACAGCTCTCAAGCATGATTCGGAGCACAGAAAGTCAGCCATTTTGTGGTGACTTCAGAGGCTCAAAGCTGCCAAAAAATAGCTCATGACACCAGTTTTACTCAACATGGAATTGCGCAGACCTTCCTATCATTTCCTATCATCAAAAACATGCTTAACATAAGATGCACAAAAAGGTTTCTAGGACCCGGAATGGAGCACGAAGTCGGCCATTTTGGTTAGAAGGAGCAAATTTGGGGCGAAGTAACAAACTCCTGCAAGGGCAGATGGCCAAATGAGCCCTGATTCTTCACGACAGTCAAAGTTCATGTTTGCAAATTGTGTTATTTTTCACAGTAATAATGACATTCATTGGAATAAGGGGCACAAATGGAGATATCAATTGTCCTGCGAGCTCGTTTCAAGCAGGAAAAGAAAAGGAAACAAAGTGCGTTTTTACTAATGTGCGTCACTGTTGAAAAGACTCGTGCGCGTATTGTGGGATCAAAGCGATGGGGTGGCAATTACTGTTCATTTGCAGCCCCACGCTCATCAGTGGCCAGAAAAGGAAAAGGAGATAATAAGCATATGAAATATCAAAGCAGGGAACAGAAACCCAAATAAAAGGAGACGTAATTAGCGCGTATAATAGAAATAATCACCTTCACATAGATTTCGATTCAGTTCTTCATAATACAAAATTGTTACTCTGGGGGGAAAAACAAATATTTTTTATTTTATTTTTTTTAACTAAAAGTGGCAAAAAAAATGCACAAAACAAATTGATTTTTATTGCATTAACTCACTTTTAAACGACTCAATTAATGCACAAGTTATCCTAATCATTAAATAAATGTTATATGTAGAAATGAACACTGATTTTACAAGGGAGACCTATTAAAGAGTCAGCAGTCAGTCTAGCTGTAATCGACCCCACCCGCTGGTCAGAAAACCAAATCCAGCCTTCACGCGCGTGATGACATAACATCTTCATACGGGGATAAACAATCAGCGCTAATAATTAATCTATAAACAAACGCGTGGGTTGGCTTATTTTATTCCTCCACGCTACTCTGCCTTTTGGCTAATGAGCGCGCCTTTGCGTGGAACGAGGCTCGTAAAAGCTGGCCTTGGCGCGGGCTTCAGTTGAAATACGGCTTCCATCACGGCAATCAGCGCCGGCCTAATTGTTGTTGTTGGCGCTCTCAAGGAGAGAAGACCAATTAAAAGTAGTTGAAAGTGCCAATTAGCTCGCATATGTCCACCAGCTAACAACAAAAATATGTTGGCTGATGAATGAGCGCGCTTATGGCTGACATTTGGAAAAGATTGCTGGGACACAAAACTTGCTAAATGTATCCATCAAGACTAGATTCATAAAAAAAAAAAAAAAAAGTAAGTCTCAACAAGCCATGCCTGAAAAGTCACAGGAAGTCAGCCAGTTTGGTTCCAAGTCGCTATTTAAGGTCATTTTGTACGGAAGCATTGAGCTGCCAATGTAGAGTAAACATTTTTGGCTGGCGAGTATGTTCGAACATACTCGCAAATACGTTCGAACATACTCGCAAATACGTTCGAACATTATGGGGCGAAAAAAATGACGAACTGAAATCATGCACAGCAGACATTATAAATTGTAAACATTACGAATAAACACTTTTTGTCTCCTTAATTTTCTAATGAATTGGTAATGTGGCCAAATGCCTAAAAAATGGGATTTTGTTTTCATTTTCGCATGTGCGAATAATACCCCATGGCATTATGGGAAGGTATGCTAACTTTGTAGCATGTAGCCTACAAGTACGTTCAAACATATTTGCGAGTATGTTCGAACGTATTTGCGAGTATGTTCGAACGTATTTGCGACTATGTTCAAACATATTTGCGAGTATGCATACTCGCCAGCCAAAAATGTTTACTCCACATTGGCAGCTCTACGCTTCCGTAATTTTGCCCCATAACTTTATTTGTATCTCCACAATTTTGAAAATTCAGCCCTCAAAGCCAGGTTCGCTTCGCAACATGAAATTTGACAGCTTACTACATGTCCACCATCAGCAGACCCACAACAAAGTGTCAACAAGAAATGCCTGGAAATTCACAGAAAGTCGGCCATTTTGGATTCTAAGTATAAATATGATACTGTGCCACCATTTTGAAAATGCAGCCCAATTGGTAAATTAGCACTTTTTAGGATCATTTTGGCCATTTCATTTACCAATAAATTAAAAATGAACTCGGCGGCAAAAGTTTTGCCTACTATTCTTAGCATCACGCGTCAGGTCTTGCCGTTTGGCCGGTAGGTAACGCTGCGAAAAGATGTTGCTGATGCGGCAGATATGGCCGTCGGCGTGGCGAGCGGGCCGTCTGATGTACGGCCACGTTTGCGGGTAATAAGAGCGTCTCCACGCCTCCCGCTGATTTAGATCAAGGTCATTAACGCTGATGTGTCAGAGGAGGAGGCAGTGATTGGGACATTAATCCTGCACAAATAGTTATCAGCCTGCGGAGGGGACCGGCCAAAAAAAACCCAGACTCCTCTGTGCAGGAGGTTGAAAAATGCGCCGAGTCGTGGTGGGCCGACACTATCAGGCACGACTTTTCACAGCAGCGACACGTGTGCTGCTCAACGAGTCATCATTCTTACCAGCAGACATCTGCTTATGGACGACTCAAACAAACAAAACAAATTCTGATAGGACCGACTTGCATTCATTACTCAAAACCGGTAGCGCATCAAGAAAAAGTTCCGAAGTAAAACATATTTACTTGCAGTTTGACCTTTTACTTCAGCTACCATTTGCGTCAGATATTTTTATTTTCATCTGACATCGCAATCTGTCAACCACACTGTGCAATATTTTTCTCACTCGAACGTATGCAATAATACCCTTGTAACCTGCAAAACTTTTTTTTGACAATTTTTTCTCCCACAAACTACCAAATTTATCATCTCATCATACATCAATGTACATTATAAGATGAACCTACAGCCGCTGCTTTCTGTAGGCCACGGGCACTCTGAGTGAACTCTCCATTAAATTTCCCCTAAAAAAAATACAATTTGTTTTGTGAAAATGTTTTTACAAACTCAGAAACTTCTCAGAAAAATTAACTTTCAAAAAATGTGGGTAAATTGGGAAAAAATAATGTAAAAATAAACAAAAAAAATACAAAATATTAATAAAAAAATACTACTGTTGGTATAAAAAGCAGGATTCAAGAGGACTTTGCATTCACTCTTCAGCAAAGACTAGACTGAGCTGAAATACGTCCTGTTTTCACTCTTCTTCTTTCAAATGTTTAGTGTCAAAGACGTGTACCGCCATCTAGTGGCTCATATTGGAGTGACACCCCAAATAAATGAAGCGGAACAAAATAGGTATAAATTATCGAAGAAGAATCCACAAAATCGTGGGACTGCAAAACCAGAATCCACGATGGAGGGGGGTTTATTGTCCATTGATGATTCACTTATTATTTTGATAACATCATGAGACGATTGTTTGATGATCAAAGACAGCATCTGAGACTTTCCCTGGATGAGTTCAGCCTTCACACGTTCCCACATGTCCTCATCAAGGATGCATTGCAGTGTTTTAATAATCCCCCACCCCCCCCACCCCACCCCTCAATTGCATCAAGTATATTTTGATTCACTCTTAATTTGCCCACGACATCATTATTAGCTTTTGATAGCACAGCGTTGCCATCTGGCAAATGTTAACGCGGGCGAGCAGATAAGAATTCCTAATGAAGGCGCTTGACTCGATGGCAGATTGTAATAAAAACGGGTGAGCGCAATATGACGATTATCGTCAGGATGTTCCGAAATGTGGACAAAAAAAATGTTTGGATGCCGTCTCGTTGATCCAAGTTGTTTCTTTGAAGGGAAAAAAAAATATATATATATATATATATATTTTTTTTTTTTTAAAGTCAGATTTTTGATATACATTAAATAAAAAAGCTCTTTTTTTTTTTTCTTTTTTTTTTCCTGAATAGAACTGCTTTTCTCACGAGCAAAAACACGGCGGCCATTTTGCGCGTAAGCGGCACACAAAGGAAGATTACGCCTATAAGAAAGGGCTCACATTTATTATCTCCACGGTGGGATATTCAAATTCTTCTGCCTCAGACGGGGTTCAACCAGATAGCGCTTCCGTTTCCATTTTTATTCAGTCACCGAGTTGCCGTTTGTGTGCTTTTCATCGGCGTGCCGCCAAGACAAAAGGTGGTGTCAGCGGTCACGAATCGCACTCCTCCACTTCAAATCGGACGGATCAGTTCTACTTGCCGGGATTAGATGGAAGCTTCTGGAAAAGTACAGTACCTGAGTCCTCAAAAAAAAAAATGTTCATGAAGATAGTCGCACTTTTTTTTTATTTTTTAACTTTCTCTCTTTCTGAAATTAAAAGAAATACATTTCTATTCCCCCCCCTTAAATTAAAAAAAAAAAAAAACTTTAAAAAATATAACACCTTTTTTTGAGGAAAGTCTGAGTGGTTTTAATTTAGAAAATAATTTTGAAAAAAATGCATAAACCAAAACCTTGAGAATATATTATGCGCGCACACACAGACACATTGACGGTACAGTACAAAATCCAAAATTTAAAGTCTTCATACATAAAATAAAATATTTCTCAATTTTTTTTAAAAGAAGAAAATGCATTTTCCCCTTTGAATAAATGGCACTTTGAAATGACATTTTCTAGAAATGTGATTTTTATATTTTATAGTATTTTTAATATTTAGTATTTTAAGGAAATAACACCGTAATGCTTCACTTTTTAATAATAATAATAATAATAATAATAATAATAATAATAATAAAAATCCAAAAGGAAAAATGACTGGTTCTTCAAAAATATTTTGTTGTCAATACATTTTTCCTGTTGAAAAGATTTTGGTCTGCCGCCCTTTTTTGGGTGTAATTCCAATGTCAGCCAGTAGATGGGGCACACTATTTAGTTTGACACGGTGTAATTTTGAAAGAAGAATGAAAACATGAAGTATTTCAAGATCAGCCTATTTTTGCTCAAGATTATTGAATGTGAAATCCGATTCAATCCTGCTTTTTACGGCTACAGAAAGCGACGGATGGAAGGTTCACTTGACTTGACTTGACTTGATGTATTATTGTCAGATGACAAGTTTAGTATAGTTTGAAACGAAAAAAGGATTCGTTTACTGGCCGCTCATTGTTCTGCTGTCTCTCAAGTTGCACTGTAAAAGTTCGGCTTAGTTTTGTATTTGCATCGTGTTGGCATGAATGTGACGATTCGTGTTGTCATGTGGCCTCGTGGATGTGATTTTTTTTTTTTTTTTTTTTTTCCCCCCTTTTATGGCAGCCAATAACACGCTAATGACCTCATTTTGAAGATTCATGCTGTTAAAGAAGTGCAGTAACGCGCTCAGAGTGACGGCAATCGGTGACAGGCGTGCTGTTGAAATTTTTACCAAGATGATATTTTTCATTAATTAATCATTCTTCCTGTTTTCTGCCGGGGTCACATTTCCATCAAGGTACCCCGTCTGGGCTTTATTAGCATCCGCGGCGCGTACCCCGCCGTAACCAACCAGGCTACTTAAAAACGATTTACGATATCTTTAAAAGTTGATGGCCGAGGATTTGAGAATTATTCATAAGAGCGCCCCGTCGTTCGTCACGGAGCCGCCGAACAAACGCTCGTCTTCGTACTTTTTCAAATGAAGCGGCGGTGCTGATGAGCTATTTGTATGCGTGCGTGCGTCCACGCCGACGCCGTAATTAAGCAAAATGTGTCTCTGCGCACTTTTATTATTTATTTATTTATTTTTATTTTTTTAACACAGGCAAATCATTCACGAATGAGTCTTTTGGAAGGAGGGATCGGGACAAGATTTTACACAAGTTAACAGCCGATGGTGGGTGGAGCTAGCAAATTAGCTCGAGGAGTGCTCGGTATCCAATCAGAATGCTGATTGTGCAATTAGGACATGATTTAAAACAAATATATTAGTTTTCAAATGAGTCTTTTTATTGTATTTTTCTGATTTTTTTTCATATATATATATATATATATATATATATATATATATATATATATATATATATATATACACACACACAAAATCTCCTCCTAATCTTCATCATCATCATCATCATCATCATCATCCTGGCATGTTTACCGAGGTGATGGCGCCGTGAGGTTCTTGACGTGCAGGGTTGGGACCGATTTGGTTACTTCACGCGCATTCAACACGCACACACACACATACTACAAGCGAAATTTACAGAGAATTGGAACGCGTCCTTATCTGGGTCCGCACGTGATTACGCGCTCTACATTTCAAATGCTCTCAATTTCACACAATCCATTTCAACGTGCAAAGAAACAATCCGACCATGCAACATTTTTGCTACAGTCGACACAGAGGGGTTTTCTACTGGTGTCTATGGTCACAGTATATGAATATACTACAAACGTACAACATTGCTCAATTGATGTTTGTTTTTTTTCCCCAACAAGTAATGATTTATTTACTTATTTATTATTTTTTAATTTTTTTGGTACTTTGAATTTTTTTTTCATTCTTTTCCCTGGAAAAAAAACTTCTTTTTTTTTTTCTCCAAGGAAAAATAAAATCCCCCCCGCTCCTGTCACAGAAAAAAATCCATCCATCCATCTTCTTGACCGCTTATTCTTCACAAGGGTTGCGGGGGGTGCTGGAGCCTATCTCAGCTGGTTTGGGCAGTAGGCGGGGTACACCCTGGACTGGTTGCCAGCCAATTGCAGAGAAAAAAAAATGTTTAAAGGTAATAATTTTGTAAATATTTTTTTTCCCAGATAAATAAACTCAAAAGTCAAAAAACACACCCCGAAAAGTCTGTTTTGTTGTTTGTTTGTTTTTTAATTTTTCTAGAATTTCTTTTTTCATTATTTACATGACAAAAAATATATATATTAAATAAAAATCTGGGAAAATCTAATTTTTATTTTTTAAACTTACAATGCTTATAAATGTATATTTTAATTTGTTGAAAAAAAATATATATCATCCCAGTAAACTCGCAGTCTTTTTGCCCCATTAAAAAACAAAACAAATCTGTTCTCAACAAGATCTATTAAAGCATCATTAACATCATCAAGAGTAAATTCTTAGTTGCCCGAGATGAGTGTAAACAATCGTCAGGCGTTGTTTGTTCTTGCGTCAGCAGCATCTCATCCCCTCAACCCTGCCCTGCTCCGCCCCGTGGCGTGGTCGGGCTAATCAGGGCCAAAGACAGGAAGTCGCCCCCCCCCCCCCCCCCCCCCCCACGCCACTCCTCGCCGCCGGAGTCCAGCGACCGCTCGTTAGCGCCGCACCCTCCTGCGCTGACCAGCTACTTTGTGCTAATTAGTGACCAACGTGAGCCGTCGACATGCCAGCAGGCCCGCAAACTCCCGCAACCGCCATCTACGTCCTGTCGTCCGTGGGTGACTTGTGTCACACGGGGGGGCGGAGGTGCATGGGGGGGTGGGGGTACTAGGGGGGCATCCCTCCCCTCCCCTCCGCTCCCGACAAAAATCTAAATAATGAAGTGCAACGCGGCAACATGATTGCTTGTGACACACCTACTCTGCTAATTATTGCTGTAAGGCCAAAGTGCTAATGAAATGAATGTAGCCCTTGCCAGACCCCCCCCCCCCAACCCCACATTAACATAACTCATTGCTGCATGTGGCCCACATTCGCGTACACACCAAACTCAAACAAATGAACATCATAATGGGGGGCGCTTCAAACCAAAAGTGACGCTTTTTGTGAAAAATGCTTAAAAAAAAAACTTTTTCAAATCTCCATTTTAAAATATTTATATATATATATATTTTTTTTTACAAAAACACTTGTTTATAAATTTGTTTAAACTATCATATATTTTTTTTTTACTATTTTTAAATTTTCACTTTTTGTGAAAAATAACATTTTTCAAGAGAAATCATTTTTAAAATTAAATAAATAAAAAACTGATTTTTTTCCTTTTTTTCACAAAAAAAGATAATAGTGCAAAATTGTATTTCTTTTAAAATTTATCTCTCATATATATATATATATATATATATATATATATATATATATATATATATATCTGTAGTTTAGTGACACAGCTCCTGTGCTAATTATTGCTGTGAGGCCAAAGTGCGAATGACACGAATGCAACCCCTCACCACGGTCACATGACATGACTGGCGGCGATGGCCCACATTCAGCAGCCACCAAAGAGAAAAAGACAAACGTCTTCATGGGGGCGGCGGCGGCGGCGGCGGCTTCTTAATGTTAAGCATTAGCAGGATGGAGATGGTGATGATGGCCGTTATGATGACGACGATGATGATGATGATGATGGTCATTGCTGGCCTACATGTGCACTACATCTGCAGCGCAAGCGGCAACATTAAAATGTTATTATGTTGATCTATGAAGTCGGCACAAGAAGACGCCGCCGCAATCAAGAACAAGCCTTGTCCAAATGCCAGCCGTAATCAATACTTCTTTCGCAAGAAAAAAAATAAAAATTACACTCTGCTTTTTTTGGGGGGGGGAGTCATTTTTCAAGATTTTGTTTACTTGTCTATCATTTTCTCCTGGAAAATTGTAACTTTTTTTATTAAGATTTCAAGGATAATATTTTAAGGAACAAAAACTTTTGCAAATAAAAACTTTTTACAAAGAAAAAAGCAGTTATTTTCTGAGGACAAAAAGTATTTATTTTTTTTTTTTCTTGAGCAAAAAACAAACAAAAAAAACCCCTACTTTTTTCCCTCATAGAATAGACTTTTTTTTTTTCCTGTACTGGGTTGTAATTATTTATGGATTCATTTTTAATTTTTGGAGGCTCAAGAATTTTTTTAAAATATTTTGTTAAAAAAATATATATTTTTTTTTTTCTCAAGGAAAAAAACATGACTAATTTAGGAAAAAATTAAATTCACCCCCCACCTAGAATAAAACACATTTTTCTGGTGAAAATTTGCCTTTTTTCCCCTGCCATTTTCAAACACTTATAAATAATAAATAAAATAAATAAATAAATAAATAGATACATAAATAAATAGATAAATAAATAAAACAATTTTCTGGTAAAATAAAAAGAAAATTGAGGAAAAATAATGTTGCTTTTGAATATTGCTTTATTTATTTATTTATTTATTCATTCATTCATTCATTACTTTTTTTTTCCAGATAAAATAAAACTACGGGGGGGGGGGACTTTTAGAAGTTAAAAAAAAAAGAAGAAAGAAAAGCTTTGTTCTATGCAAAACAAAACATTTTTCAAAATACTGTAAAATGCTCAAGACAAAATTCGCCTATATTATTGTAAAAACAGAAAGGAAAGATCTGCACACTGATATCAACGAACGGGGTCAAAAGTGATGTTTGCAGTCTGACTGTGTTATGCGAATCAAAATATGGTCAAGTGAGACGAAAAGCCAATCAAGCGGGCGTCTGCTCTTTGCCCAGCAAGCGCCGTCAACATTGAGCGGACGCCTGTCGCCATAGCAAAGCTTCATTTAGCCGCTGTTAGCGCTGACATTTGGTGTCAGGTGTGCGCGTATGCCCGCCGCGCCATGAATAAAAACAGCAAGCCGCCGGCTGGCGACGCTCTGACCCGCGTCGCCGCCATGAATACATGCGAGGCATCAACGCGGCGCCACAGTCGGCCGCGTTAGCCCGCCAACATAAAAGGCACGCAAAAAAAAAAAAAACAGCGCGGCATTAGCATGAGGGAAGCAAACCACGCCATTAGCGGCGGCGCGTGAAGCGAATGGCGAGTTTGTCATTACGCTCCTCGTCCCGCTCGCCGTGGTAATAATAATCAGAAGGAAGAAGAGGCGGCGGGGCGAATGGGCTAAATGGCGGCGGAGCAAAGAAGAGCCGATTGCCGATGTTGAAAATCGGCTTGATGACGCGAGCATGCCGCCAAAACAGGCCGCCAGAGGAAGACGACGGCAAGTCCACGAAAGAAATAAATATTCACGTCATAAAATTGCATTTTATTGAAATCAACACGAATGTATGATAACAAGTTTCATGTATTAATTTCGGCCCATTTAGTTTGCTGTGCTGCACTGTTGAATACCGGGGTGAACAATAACCTTGTTTCTTCAATGTATAAGAACAATAAAACATTATACATTTAATTTATGCTTATAAATTTAAAATTATTTACAAATTCAGACCTAACTAGTTTGCTGTCTCAACGGGCTGCCCAGTTAAACACACCAAACATTCACTTAATTTTAGTTGCTTACTAGTTTTGTTTTGTTTTTCGAGGTTGCTGCCTAAACGGGGGGCCACAGATTAGTTCATGTGTGGAACAAGTTCATACAAGAACATTCAGCAGAATTTATGCTTTAAAGTCAAGATTTTGGTTTTGTTTTTATTTTTGAATAAGCCACTTGAGGAGACACTAAATTCAGACCTAACTTGTTTGTTGACTAAATGGGCAGCAGAGATCAAGACAGAGTATTTACTTTTTTTGTTTTCTCTCCCCCCGTCAGAAAACATATTTAATGTGGCCGGAAACACCACAGTGCTGAATTAATTCAGCACATCTCGGTTGCTGCCTCAACAGGCTGCCGTAGAAACCCAAACTAGCATCTTTGGCATCGTTTTTGTTAGCTTTGTTTTGCTGTTTTTCCCGTTTGTCCTACTACATCCTTCTATGTAAATTCAAGTCATGGCGTGCGTGGCGTGACACGCTAGATGCTAATGACGCCTAATTAATGAAGTCGGCCGCTTAGAGGGAACGTGGTTTGCTACAGAGGGGCATTGCCGCCGCCCCCGGCCCTGTGGCCTGATTGTCGAGCACGGGGGCTAATGAACTCAAGGGGAGGCCGTTGGCTACAACGGGACAGAGCCAGCCGTGAGGGACAACGAGGGTAGGATGGCGGTAGAAGTGGTGCGGCGCCGCCAAGATACGCTGCATAAACGGGTATAGCACTGTGGCAAAGGTGCGTGTGCTATTTGCACATATGTCCTCCTGTAGCTAATCAGCTAATCAGCGCCCTGCAATCCTTTGATGCTTTTCGACACATCATCATCAGGCTCCTATTTAGTTGCCACCTAAACGGGTTGCAAACATTAAAAGTATACTTTACTTATTTAGCCATTTTTGGCAGCCAAACATAAATATTTTGTCTATAATTAATTTGATACTTTCATTATTTTTCACATACAATTAGTACCTTTTAAAAAGACATTTTGCAACTTGCTGTCGACTGAAAATGACATCACAAGGGCTCAGGTAACCAATCACAGCTCAGCTTGTGAATGTCACATGACCAAACCTGGAAAACAGGTGAGCTTTGATTGGTTACCTGAGCTCTTGTGATGTCATTTTCAGTCGACAGCAAGTTGCAAAATGTCTTTTTAAAGGTACTAATTGTACGTGAAAAATAATGAAAGTATCAAATGAATTATAGACAAAATATTAACTTTTTATTGCTTTAATGGGCTATATAAGTGAAGTATCCCTTTAACTTTGACAGTGTCACATTTTTGAGTATGGAAGTAAGTGTACTTGACTAATATAGCCAACACTTTTTTTTTTTTGTTTATTCTTTTTATGTAAAATGTATGTCAGACAATTACACGAGACTTCAGCAAACCTCGAGATTCCACAAGTTTTACAAAAAAAAAAAAAAGAGGCATTCCAACTGTCAAGCAAATCAAGTGAGAATTGCTCAGACCACATGAGACTTCAGGAAATCACGTGAGACTTTATCAAATCTCGTGTGACTTCACTTTGTTGGGAATCTAAATGAGTCCAAAAAAAAGTATTTAGCTTGTTCAGTATTTTATTTATTTTTTATTATTATGTTTATGTAAAACTCGAACTGCTAACAAATCACGATACTTCATCGAATCTTGTGAGACTTTAATAATAATAATAATAATAATAATAATAATAATAAATGCATTATTTCTAATGCCCTTTATATTACAAGATCTCAAAGGGCTACAACTAGAAAAGAAAACTTCGTGCATTTTTATTTATTAAAAAAAAATAAAAACATCTAAGAGGGGGGGGACCATAGGTTCTGCTAAAAATAAATGTCTTAGGAGTTCTTTTAAGACAGTTAGTGGGTTGTGGTGCCCTCAGTGTATCAGGGAGGGCGTTCCACAGACTTTACCTTGGTGGGCATCTAAATAATGAGAGCATGTTTTTTTTTTTTTTTTGTGAGTGTATTTTTTTTTTGTGTGACGCCGCCACTTTTGGCTCCCCAATGGCATGTCGCGGTGACCATGAAGCAGGAAGTGGCACAAACGGCCACTTTTAATTTGGCGGCGCAGCAGAGGAAGCCGCTTTGGCGTCCTTGCTCTCGTCTCCTGGAGGTCCGTCCGGGTGGACTTTCCAAACGCCAGCGGTGGCGCGAGCCGAGCGTCAGGCCCGGCTGGGCTGGTGCGGCGCGACACATGCGTCCTTGCACTTGCCGCCGAAGGGGGGAAAAGGGAGGGAGTGGGGGGCCGATTTGGTGGGTCAGGTCTTGCACCCCTCTAGGAATGCACCCCCCCCCAAACTTAATGAGGATTCAGTGGGGGAGGAGGGGCATCTCCTTGCCGTCCCTACAATGAAATCCCGCCTCAGGATGGATTTTTCAAAGGGCGTCTAACTATTTCCTGGTTTGCTAATTAGTTTTGGCCCGTGCTATTTGTCTTTTTAAAAAGGGGGGGGTACAGGGAATGGGTGCGCACAAATGAGCCGCGCTAAAAAAAGAAAGCGTATGGCTCGCCTCGGTGCACATGATAATTATTCACATAGTCCTCTGGTGCCACGACTGTGACTTAGAAAGATGATGTAAATAAGCTACACGAGAGTTACTAAGTGGGATGTAAATATCCGACATTACAGCTATTAAATATTGTGTAAATATCCACCATTACAAATGTGTAGATATTAAATGTGTTGGCCATATGATACATTAGAGTTGTATACCACATTACATATGCAATTGTGGTCAATGAAAAGTGTACAGTATTGACATAAAATGTTGTAAATTTCCTCCTATAATGTTTATAGAACATGAAATGTGATGCAAATATTCAGCATTGGAGGTGTATAGGCAACATAGGTAATGTTGTATAGGCATTAAATATGATACATTAGTTGTATAGAACACTAAATATGTAAATATGATGCACTAGATTTGTATAGGCCATTAAATATTATACTGTAGATATGGTACATGAGAGCTATATAGAATTGTACAAATGGCCCCATAGAGTTGGATTGAACAAAAAAAAATAAAAATAAAAATCCTATTTTAGAGTTGTATAGAACATTCAATGTAAATATGGTTCATTTTAGTTGTATACTACAAAATTTAATATATAATTTTGGTACATTAGAGATGTATACAGTATTATGGCACCCTAATGTATGGAACAATTATGATATATAAGAGTTGTATAGAACATTAAATGTGCAAAGATGAGAGTTGTATAGAAGATAAAGTATGTAAATGGATTACATTTACATATATGAAACATTTGAGTTGCATTGAATATTAAATATGTAAATTCTGCAAATTAGTGATGTATAATATTTTACATATGTACATTAGAGTTGTACTAAATACATAAATATGGTTTGTTATAGTTGGAACATTAAATATGAATTTGTGGTAGCTACATTGGAAGTATATACTTTGTACAACAATATTTATGTAAAGATGGTACGTTAGAGTTGTATAGTACATTAAATATGTAAATGCAGTACATACATTAAATATGTAAATATGGCACAATAGAGGTGTCTCAACAATTAGATAAATATGCAATATTTGAGTTGTATAGGGCATTAAATATGTAAATGTGGTACATTAGAAATGTATACATTATATATGGCACATTAAATGTTTTATGGAACATTAAATATGTCAATATGGTCCAGTAAAACAACATAAACTTTAACTATGATACATAATATAGTGAATTCGAATTGTATATACATTTAATATAAAGCGGTACATTGACGGTTGGTTGATTTGTGCATGCAAAGAGGAGGAAAGTTGCAGAAAGTACTTTTGATGGAACATCCAAGAAGTGCGTGGTCAGTAATAAAAATCAAAAGTGCTTACATGCACTAAATGTTGTGTGAGGTTACTTGAAGGTAAAAACCTGATCAAAGGATTCCTCATGTACATTTTTTACCCGAGGCAAAGCGCTTTCGCCGAAAGGCCCCGCAACAAGAAGAAGAAGAAAAAGAAGGCAGCCGTTGACATGACAGCGGCTCTTTAGTATCATTATTACTATTATTATTATGGGATGGAGCCCCGTTCGTAGCCCGGGGCGACACTGTCTGATATCTTTGCTTCAAAGCGCTCGTCTTGTGCAAAACCTGACATGTTGCCGCTGCTCGGTTAATGATCCAGCGGCCTCTCATCTGACGCCTTATACAACCACCTGATAACTCAAAAACACGTGCGCCAAGCTATGTGTCCCGCCACATGGTAATAGAGATCCCAAACACCAGCTGCATTAAAAAAAAGAAGAAAAAAAAAGATACAATAATGAGGAAAATATAAATTTGTCGGCTGCATGACGTCACTCCCGCGGCAACTTGACAGCACGCACAATTTTTTTAAACATTTTTTCACTCACTCACTCACTCACTCACTCACTTGTTGTTTAATAAAAGACAAAGTAAAACTCAGTTTAAAAATAAATAAATAAATAAAACAAGATAAAAAAAAAATGAAAAAAAATTGAATATATATTTTTAAATACTCTAAAAAATATGTAAGAATTAAAAAGAAATGAATAAATGCATTTAAAAACATCTTAATACAACAGATAATTAAATACATTTTAAAAACTACCAGTTGCACTTAAAATATCTACATAATATAAGATAATAAAATATTAAAATAAATTAAATTAAACAATTTATTTTTTAAGTTACAAAATAAATACCTAAAATGTATTAGAAAAGATGAAGTAAAAAATAACTAAAAATATAAACTAAATGTGAGATAAAATAGATGAATATAAAATAACTACTATAAAAATACTAATAAAGGCATGATAAATGACAAAAGTAGAACAATATATTACAGCAGTTGCAAAAATGAAGCACAATTCTGGTTTGCGAGTGTTGGATGCTGCGCACGTGATTGATGCTCTGCACTCAGCTGTCATAAGTGGAGAGCCACTTCCATTGAAGTAGTCTTTACACGCACACACGCACTCGCTAAGAGACTACTTTGCAGTTGAGAGCTTTTAGCACGCTGGTGCTAGCGAGCCTCTTTGGCCTTTTTAACCGAGCACAAATGACCAATTGACCTGTCACTTTGCAGTCGCCATGGCTGGCAAGCGTGTTTGACAGGCAGCAGTCAAAAATCAGAATCCTGGATCGTATCTACCTCTATTGAACCAAATTTTCATGATAGTTACCATTGATAGACTTCATATTTACATCCAAATGTAAAACACGTGCTGTATAATGTCCCGGTTGAAGTTTACTGTCAAACATAAAATTGGGAAAATTGGACCCTGTGTAAAACGACCACATAGCCTTATGACAGTCCATGTTGATGGGCTAATGATTAACATGTTCAAGTGCTAAAAAAAAAAAAAAAAAAAAAATTCTTTGGTTCTTTTGTATTTCAATTTGACCATGAACAGACTGTTTTGTCACATGTACAGTAGCTTGATGTAAATGTTGAGCTTTTAGCATTGCTTGCAGCGATTCCATTCAAAAGTGTCTGCTTTGCGCTTTTTAAGCAAACATTGGAGAGGAAGAAAAAAAAAAAAAAAAAAAAAAAGTCCGCTCTCCACTTTTGGTTAATGTGAATATTTTCAAAAAAGTGAAGCAAAGCCGAGCTTAATGCACTGATAAAACACTTTTCTTTTTTCCACTCCCAGCGGGATAAATAATGTAGGCAGCGGCGCTTAGCGTTAGCCTCTTTGCATATTTTAACGGCGTTAAAAAGGGGAGTCGGGCGATAAAGGGTATTTAAGAAGCTGACCTGTTCAGGTCATCTCCCTGCGCTCGTGTTTTGGACCGCCACCAACACCATTTGGACCTGTCCACTCAGTCAGTGCTGGCAAAAAAAAAAAACGAAAAAATATTTCAAAAAGTAACTACAACATATTAAATACAGCAAGTGGATAAAATAGAATACCAAAGAATAAATAAATAAAGCAAACATAATGTTTTTTTTAATTAAAAAAAATATACAGTACAAAATAAACATTAAATATCTTTTAAAGAACTGCAAAAACAAAACACTAGATATTGTATATGACAAAAAATATATTTAACAAATATAAAAAAAAAATTATGTACTGAAAATAAGATAAAATAATCACATCAGCAACAAACACATTGCAATTTAAAATTATTTAAAAAAAAATATATATATATACAAACAAATTAAAAAATACAAAATTACCAAGACTTAATAAAAATTAAATGAAAAGAAATTAAAACCGTAAATGCATGAAAAAATCACAAAAGGAAATGAATATAAAATAATAAAAATAAATTACAACTAATATAAATATGGAATGTTCAGTACTTTTTTCCGACCAACACCAGTGCGAGTATTCAGCCCTTGAATCATCATCTCTAGTACTTTTTGATATATAACATTTCAATATATAGTGACAGATAATTATTTCTTTCGAACACAGATTATGATTGGCTGATGTAACAAATTGCTGTACTATAACACCAAATGATCAACTGACCAACTGAGATATCATTTGCCTTAAATATGAGTGACTTGTATTGCCCCCCTTCCTGAGCATATGATATCGATTTAAAAAAACAACAAAAAAAACCATAATAATTTTCATAATGCAGCAACTTTTTTTATTTTAATTCCTTTATTTTACATGGACTGCTTCAGGCATGTTCCCTCTGCGAGATTCAGACTTATTTGTTGGGAGGGAATGAATGAGAAGAGATTTGTGTATTCGTGGGCGAGTCGCTTCTGTAATTGCATTCCCGAGGCCCGCATGCGCGTCCATCCGCTGAGGCCCATTTGGCCAAGCCCCCCACCGCTAATTAGCTGCTAGCATGCCGCGTCCGTCCTCGCCTTCAAACGTACACAAAATGGCGGCCGACCATGAGTGGGAATGCATTAGCACGTTTTGTCACAACGGATGGTGGTGGTGGGGGGGGGGGGGGGGGGGGGGTCGTGTGGTGCGGGCGGAGGGTAACCTGTCTTGTTTTCATGTCGTTGGTTTTCCTCCCAGCAGGAGTTGGAGGGAAGCTAGCGATGACAATTTCCTTTTTATGTTTAAAAATATGACTTTCGTATGAAAAAGAATTGACTAAGAAATGAAGAAAAATAAGAAATAAAGAAAAATAAAACACCGGTTGAACAAATTTCCATTTTAACCCTGTTTTGAATATAATTTATATATATATTTACGACCAATCATGGCTCAGTTTACCGATCAAACCCAGAAAACAGGTGAGCCATGATTGGCCGTTACCTACTTCCTCAGCACAGGTGATGTCATCATCAGTCGACAGCAAGTAGAAAAATTACTTTTTAAAGGTATTATTTGTACATCAAAAATAATGAAGTTACCTACCACTAATTATTGACAAAATGTTAACTTTTTCCTCCTGGAAATTGTTCAATGAGTCAAGTATGCCTTTAATTATTTCCGCTTAAAATTAATAATTAAAAAAAAATATTAATTATATTTGGTCAGGGGAGTAATACAATGTTATGACTTTTTGAAAATATAACTTCTGATGTTAGCTGCGAATAGGTCCGTTTTTCAGCCTAGTTATAGATTGGTCCAGAAAAAGTGACTTTGCAAAATGCAAACTACATTTTCAAGCCATATATCACAAGTAAATAAAAAAAAAAATTTTTTTTTGGGGGGGGGGAACAGTCATTAACTAAAGATGCCAAGCAAAAAGTAAGTCGTCCCGTCTGCAAATGTGTTGTGTGGCTGTGGTAATTGGATCGTCATCAGCATTCAAGCTACTTTGCCTAAGATGCTATCTCCAAAGGCGGCGCAGATATGAGAGGCGTCCTCCTCGTCTTCCTCCTCGTCTTGCTCGTTGTCTTGCTTTCTATCTAAATGGATCTGCTTTTCAAAGCCTCAAGGACACGTCGCACTTCTGCGCTTATCTTCATCTACTGCTCCACGTCTGTAAACATTTGCATGTCGTGCGCTAAATAACGCACACACGCGCGAGGATTCGTTTTAGCCATCTATCACGTCCACGTTGACGCGTCACCAGAAAGTCGCGCTAGTCGGGACGGCAACTTGTGTGTGCTGCATTTTCATCTCTTTCTTTGCAAGGAAGGGAAGCAGAAAGATGAAACCCAGAATGGACTGGTCGCCAGCCAGCTACTGTATACGGTACATATCGACAAACAATGTACTGGGCGGAACGAACGGGGGTAACCTCAGAAGTGCGAGGCGGACGTGCAGCCCACTAGCGACTCGCGTCGCTGTGTAATCTAATCTGTTTTATTGCACTGCTCCGTATTTTCCTTTAATTGGGTGATTTCCTTCAATCCTTGAGTGCTCCCCCCGCAGGCCAGATGTCTCTCTGCGTGGCTTTCACAAAAGGTCAACATCCGTAAGTCCACTCCGCCAAATAGCATCGCTCGTTAAGATTTGATCAATCAGATTTTTTTTTTTTAGGCAATGTCAGGAAATGACATTTCAAGTAAAAGAAAATGAGGATTTTTTGATTGCATTTTTCTTATTAAATTTGCTTTCTGAGAGCACTTACCCTAAGAAAATGTCCAAATCAAACATCCTTCAATCATTGACAAATTACGTTTGCGACAATGCGGAGAGGGAGGGCGGCCATGTTGGCAAAGGTCATAGCGCGTGTGTCCCGATGAAGTCACAACAAGAAAGGCGCTGGGTCGATAGTGATTTTGCATTATTAGCAAGTGTAGATTTGCGGTTAACCATAGCTAGCTACCATACCACGAGTGAACGTAGCTAACATGCCAAAACAAAAGCTGCTTTTAAGTTGAATGTGAAGTAGGAAATGGGTTACAACCTTACCATGAGTGAGCATAGCACAAGAGCTAGCATAAACTTACCGCGCTAGCTCACATGCTCTGGCGAAAAGTGTACTGTATTCAACGCAACTGGTAAGTAGGAAATAAAGCAGGCAAAAACTGTGATCTAATATAGCAAGCTAGCATACCACAGCTAGCTAAAAAATAGTTTTCGCGCATGCTACGTCAAAATGCAATGCAGTTAGGACAAATGAAGTAGAAAATAATACCGCAAAGTTAGCTGGTAAGCTAAAATAGCAAGTTGGGCTCGTGTGTTAGCATATCATGACTAGTGACCATAGCTAGCTGGTGTGCCATGATGAGTTACGACTTTTGACGATATGTCTTAGCAAGTTAGCCTACAATATCTAGTGATGGTAGCTAGCATGCCATGACAAAACATGATGCAGTTGAGATTACTGGAAGGTTCTTATATCCTGCCTTCCTTAAAGCGAGCTAATCTAGTAAACTAGGCAAGCAAGCTAGAATAGTGAACTACGATAGCGAGATTGCATACCATGATTAGCGACCACAGTTAGCGTTCCATTCCAAAACGTATGCTGCTTTCCAGACAACTCGGAAGTCGGATACGACCACAAGGTGAGCTAGCATAACAAGTTAGGGTACAATGACGAGCATGTTGATTACAGAAAGTGAGCATTCCACCACAAGTACACATATTGTTGCTAGTTAGCATACCGTAACCGCTAAACATGAGCTGCATTGAAACTATATTCCTGCTAGCACACAAACATTTGTCACTGATCCATAAGAACACGATGCATCATGTCACCAATGTCATGTGCACACAGGCGAGCTACACGCACGCACGCACACACATGCACACTTCCAAGCGCACACCTTCTGCCTTGGCGCTAATATTCCAGTGCTAAAGATTAGCATACTACACCACAGATTACATTCAATCATGTCGGTGGCGCACTTTAGCACGTTAGCCTCTGAGCCAGCCAGTATGCTGATTTCCTGGTTTAAAAAACGGCTTATTTAAATCTGACACATGACACGTTTTGATGGGATTTTCTCCCAATGTGTTCATTTTTTTTGTGTGTGTGAAACTAAAGAACACTTTCTAACTGGGAAGGTAATATGAGTGATTCCATACACTCAATCAGCATGTATTATTCCTATAGTTTAGTCATTGGGGTTCTGCTTTCCAGTTGTTACTTGTGGATGGGCAACGCAGAACACTGATAAAATATAAATTGTTTTTCATAACTGGTGAGTTAATTTTTTTCCCCCCTGGTAGTCTGGATATATATGATTTTCGTTTTTCCTAGAAAGAACAAACATTTTTCTTAAAAATGTTGATTTATTTATTTATTTTCCAAAAATAACGCCTATCCAAAAAATGTACAATTTTGTACAAAGTTGTTTTGGGTTTTTTTTTCTCGATAACTGATTTTCCTTTCTGGAGTGACCCATTTCTCTCTATATTTGTATTCTAGTTGTTGTTTTCTGTGAGTCCAGCTCATTAGCGACGGACACCAGGCTGTGATGGTGCTACCGGCACAGATGGTGCTCCAATCTGCCGCCATGTGAACACTGACTCATCGTCATCACCCTCGTCATCATCATCGCATATCAGATGCTGTTCAACACATGCCTTTCGCCTCGTTTTTTTTGTTCAATTAAGAAGCCGTACACAAGAAGTCTGCCATTTTTGGTTTGAAGCGGCCATTTTAGGGTCATTTGGGCTATTTCCAAGGTCCTTCAAAGGCAAAAGTGTCTGACAGATTTCGTCTGATTGCTGCCCAATTGGAACCAATGATGGATGACGTAAAATGGCGAAGAATTTAGTTTTTTTATAATTGCGTGTGGGCGGAGCATGGCGGTAAAATTAGGTCATTCGCCATAACATCCAAAGATCTAATATTTTTATTTCAAAAATTCAGTTTCGTAAACCGGTTAACCGTAACTACATGAAATTTCATAGGCACAGCTATCATGAGTACACCTGCAAAAAAAAGTCTCAAGAAGCCATGCCCGGAAAGATACAGAAAGTCAGCCATTTTGGTATGAAGTAGCCATTTTGGTTACTTTGGTTATTTTTCAGAAAACACAAAACTAACAATGCAGCAATTTGGAAAATTTAACCCGTCAAGACAGTTCCACTTGGCAACATGAACTTTGATAGGCATGTCTATCATGAGTAGACCCACAGAAGAAGAAGAAACTATGTTGTAAGACGAACAGCAAGTCTGACATTTTTGGCTTGAAGCTGCCATTTTAAGCACATTTTGGTTCCTTCAAAGGTAAACTAATCCTAGAAATTTGGTTCAGTTTAAACATATTTGGATCAATCATGGGTACTTGACTAAACGGTAACACTAAGATGCAAAATAATTTATTTTAACTAATTAATTTAATTTTCCATCATTGACGCTAGATGACTTCCTTTGAACTATATAGTTTCAAACAAACAATTTTGAAAATTCTGCCTCCGAAGCAAGTTTAACTTAGCAATGTGAAATTTCGTAGACGTGTCTTTGATGAGTAGACTGACACAAAAATCTCAAGAAGCCATATGTGAAAATGTATTTCCAGTTTGCAGAGCTTGGTTTATTTGAAATGACAACTGAATTACTCATTACCTTCAGTATATAGCAGTGACCTGTACAGCTTTTGGAACAACCAGAAGGGACAAGTGCGGGTACGCCAGTGTTTGCCTGAGTGCAATTAGATTCCTAATGTTAGCGTTGAAGCTCCTTGACAAAACAACTGCGTCGTCTTTGGAGCGTTTGGCGCTCTTTCGTCTTAATTATAAAGCTATCATTACAGCAAGGGTATCCCTCCGCCCTGAATCAATCACACTCACCCATTTTGGACCGACTTCCCTTCTTTCCTGCTCTCCTTTTCGTATCATCCTTCCTTATCTCATTCTCCTAATTAAGCTTGTCCCCTTCGCTAATGGGACGAAAAAGTGCCACCTCTCTGTGTTTTCCCCACCTTGAGCATGCGGCCTTACACTAGGCTATATACTTCAGCGTGATGAAAGGAGAGAAAAACGGCACTGGCAAATGAGGGGGATGATAAGAAAACAAAGAAACGGATGTGCAATATCGGTTGACATGCTAATTATTTGTGATTTTTTTTTTTTACATTTTGAAATTTGTATTCTTTCAAGGAAAAAAACAACTTTCTTTGAGGAAAAATTAAGTCATTTTCATTACAAAAATTCGTGCATTTTTACTTTTTTTTTTTTTAAATAATTAAAAATGCCTTTTTTCAAGTTTAAAAAAAAATCCCAAATTCTTTTTTTTTTTTTATCGTAGCAATTTTTTTTTCCATGAAATGTCACTTTTTTTCAAATAAAAAAAGTTAGTTTAAAAAAATACAATTAGCATTATTTTCAAGAATTTAATTTTCCAAGATGAGTGACATTTTCTTCAAGAAAAAGTATTCACACTGAAGTCTTGTTTCATTTTGGAAAAAAAAAATCCTAATCTCAAGAAAAAGTTTAAGAAAAAAGTTGTAATCTTACGAAATATTTTTTTTGAACAAAAACTTAAAAAAAATAAATAAAAATAAAATAAAAAAGTATCTTTACAAAAAGTCAGAGGAAAAAAAAAGTTAGGAGAATCCAGTCAATTTTTTTTCTAGACAGATTCGAAGTTGTTTTTCCCCTATGAAAATTCTAAGTAACAGTACACACATTAAAAAAAAAAAAAAAAGGAAATGATGTAATTAATTATGCGTGTCTGATATGTTGCTATTAATACTGCATGTTTGTCATACAATATCAACTAACTTCTCACTGATTGATGGACTAGCTCGTCAGTGCTTCTCGTTTATTCCTTTAGCGGAGCATAACTCTATTTGCCCGTCGAATTCGGTGCGCGTGCGACAAGGAAAAATTAGCCGGCGTCTGGCGGATTGTTGGGAAAGCCGGCGACAAAATGAGGCGTCTAACCCAAAGTGACGTTTACAAATTACCTGTTAATTCCAAGGAGGGGTAGTGGGGAGGGGGGTTAGTGAGGGATGATGGGACTGAGTTGCACTGACAGGAGGCTAACTGGCTAATGGAAGTGGCTAAATAAGTAACACTTAAAAAAAAAATAAGAAAATAGAGTGAGGGAAACGAGAGCAAGGCTTTTTGGGCCTTTAATAGTCCGCGACGCCCACCTGAGAGTTTGTCGACGGGGCCGCAATTAGGAGCGCCGAGCTGGATGATGAATAGTCACAATCACACAAGATTTTTTTTTTTTTGCCAAACAACTCCAGAGGATTGTGAGGTGTCACGGTGCAAGGTGAACGTCCCCTCCACACTAAACGACTACTTTTCACAGAAAATGAGGGATAGGGTGACGCGCTCTGCAGTCCATATTGTTAAAAAAATTAAAAATCAATTGAAACCATAACCATGTCTTGAAACCCTCATTTGAAACCCCGACACCCTACTTCGAAACCTTAACCCCGGCATTGCAAGCTTACTGGTGCGATGTCAGGTGGTGTTAGTGAACGCCTGGTAATCGTCCTGTCAGCCAGCGGCTCGTCTTCACCTTAAGATGATTTCAATAATGAGTCCAAAGTGAGACCCGAGAGGAACGAATCAGCTGGTTTGTTTTGACACGTGCAGAGCAGCTTAATCCCGACTGGATGACGATGGAAGTTCAACTATTTCGCTCGTGCCCTCCAGTGAGATATGGGGGGGGGTACTTGAACAAGCTCATTAATTATTCATGAGCTCCGTGTCAACCTCTCAACGAAATACTTGAAGGGAATTAAACTTGCACTTGTACAAGTGACTCATTAGGCAACACTTGAAACAATGAAAATATGCAACATTTCATTTATCTGGTTTTAGCTATAAACGGTAACATGAAAAGATTGGCCTTACCTGCCCTACTTTGAAACCCTATTTTAACACCCGAACTCAGGCTTAAAGCATCACTTCAAAAATGCAACTATTATTAGAAATCCAAACTCTAAACATGTTGTGAAAGAAACCCCAAATTTGAAACCCGTCTTGAAAGTCTACATTGAAACCCTAACCAGTGGTCAAAACCTAAAATTCTGATTCTCGATGCATTCTCATTGTTTCTCGTCTAGTCAAGTTTGTTCTACGCCTCTCGATGTCGTGCGAATAAAGAGTTAAAATCGTATTTGTGTCTGCGTTTTTGGGATCCAACCTCAGAACATAACAGAAGCCCAGCTGGACACCTAATTTAAAACCTTAATTTGAACCCCACCTCTTGCTCAAAACCCTAACTCTTCTTTGCTAGCCTAAATCCAACCCTATTCCAGGCTTGAAACCGGAATTTGAAATAAATCAAGAACTTGAATAATGCTTGAATTAATTAACCTACAGTAGTGCGTTAATTTGGATATTTTTTAAATAGTTTTCCCAATTGAGTATTAAAAAAAATGCTAAAAAATGTATATAATATTTATCACATTAATATGAGTATTGAAATATGCTAAATGGGTGTCTTACCAGTGCTTAATTCAAATGAAATATTAGTATCAAAATCTACCGCAATAAAAAGAATACCGGAAGTTTTTGCATTGACGCTTATTCGATGGCGTACCTAATGAAGTGTCCATCGAGAGTGGTTGCCCAATTCCGGATGCACTGCACAGCGACGCTCCTAGTGGGGGGGGGGAGACGGGACCATCTGGTCCCCGGCATGCCACTGTCCCAGGATGGAAGAAGAAGCCTAGTCAGCAAAAAGAAAAACAGAAGAGGAGCACGAAAATTAAAGTTGTCCCGCTCGACCAAGATCCACTTCTTCTGTGGATGAATTAAAACGCAGTGAAAATGTTCAAAATCAACATTTTACTAACTAACATCAACGAATTGGATAAAAGTTGATATTGTGTACTTGGACTTGAGTTATAACAGCATTCATACAGTATGAAATATACCTTTTTCCTATTCATTTATATAACATAACAATTAAAAAAAAAAAAAAAAAAAAAAAAAGAGCCAAAAAATTGAGTTAGCCCACTATTATTTAACGCTACCTAAATTTAAAAATATTATCATTATATTCTTCACTTACTGCCAATTTGTCCATAGTTTCAATCCAGACATTTAATGTGATATTTTTCTCAAAAATTTGCACCCAAGACTAATCATGGGCATTCGACTTTGGACTGGATTCACAATTTACGCCTTGACTGATTAGCGTTGAGGGACATGTGACCAACCGCAAATAAAAACGTGTACAGATAACAATCAAAGTTTGTGTTACCATGCTTGAATATTTAAAAACATTTTTGACTTGTGAAAAAAATGTGGCCTCAGGTAAGGCAAACGCGCTGATAGCATCAGCTGATACAATCGCGTGACGTCAACAATTAACTCACCGTTCGAGTACATCAAAGCCACGTGAGATTAACCTGCTCTTGCTTTCATGTTTACACGCATTAACCGCACAGCTAAATCCACGTAGATTAATCTGATTAAAAGACCATTTGACAAGCTTCTTGTGTCACTAAGTTTGGCAACTAGGGCAACATGATTTTTATCCATGATTCTTTATCGTGTTGTGGGTTTAGCTGGCTAAAGCTAATGCTAGTGTAAAATAGAGGTGTACTGTGGTGATGTTAGCTTGCTACATTATGTAAGATAGTAAAGTCACATTTAGCACTTTCAAACAGAGGTAAGTTGCTGCCTAAAGCTAATGCTAATTTGTATATGCAAAAAAGAGGCGGTCATGTGGGCTAATGATAACATGGTATGCAAAATAGAAGTGCAGTGTGGTCATGTCAGCTGGCTAAAGCTAATGCTAACAGTGTATGTAAAATATAGGTGTGTTGTGGAAGTATTAGTTGGCTAAAGTTAAAGTTAACTACATTAAATAGAGGTGTGACATCGTTGTTTTAGAGGTCTTATGCTAACTGTATGTAAACTAGTGGCATATGTTGGTAGCGTTAGCTGTATGATGCTAATTGTGGTTTCAAAATCAAAATATGTTATTATATGATAGCTGGCTAACCTTATATGTAAAACAGCGGTGCGCTGTGACGACAGCCAAAGCTAATGCTAATGTGGAAAATAGAGGTGCGTGTAATGTGTAAAACAGAGTGGTAGTCTTTTCTGGCTAAAGATTTATACTATGCTATTTGGGATTATGGGTAATGTAGTCCAGACTGAACGTCACGAAAGCTCATCACAGTGATGGAATCCAACAATTCACTTTGTTTTACTTCACCATCTGGACCTCATCAAGCAAACATCTTTTGATTTGATTGACAAACTCGTGGATTTTAACCTCATTCCCATCTCGTCCAATCATCCATCTTGCCGCTAACACGATACGATCGCGTTTTAAAATCATCAAACGGTGTCTCGATTGCATCATGACCGAGATTAAGAGGAGTGGAACATCTGTGAATCATTCCGCTAATTCTTTGGTTGCGAGTGCTCGTTAAGGAGCATTGTTAGCTACGGTGAGCTCTTGTTATCGTGCATTTAGGAAATGAGGCAAATAGAAAGTGAGGCATTAAGAGCACAATCAATAGCTCTTTTCATTTGGCCTTAATGCTCGCCTCCATTTTGTCCCTCGTTGAGGAGTTGAGCTCGGTGTTCCGAGAGGGGGATGTCTCTCCCATCGTCTCTGTTCTGTTCTGGCACGTTCTGCCGACATTCAGCGCGCAAATGAGTATGGATTTAACATCACCAGATGACATGATTCCTTTTTTTTTCTCCTACAAATGAGATATTGAAGTCGATATTTCAAGCGACGGATATTTGAGGCGGCGCAGTCACATGATATGAGCTAGCGGGTAACATAGCGCTCCTTTAAAATGACAAATAGAAGAAAAAAAAAACTAGAGAAGCCACGAAGGCCCACAGACTCACAAAATCTATCCCAAAATATACCACTTCCCCAAATTTTACAAAGGGGTATAGACTACACAATCCTAGAATATACACATCACCATGTTTGTCCAGATTATGCCCCATCTCCTGGGCATAAACCGGACTAGACCATGCTCTTACATAACACCAAGGTAAAATCAAAATTGGACCATCACTCTATATTCAATATACAGGTATATAAATTTTAAACGAACCAGACAATCCTAAAATATACCATGTAGCTCACCATGTATCATAAATCATTGTCCATATTATACCCAATTTCCAAAGTATAAACCAGGTTGGAGCATCAAACCATGGCAGAGAACCAGACAATCCTCGAATATACCCTCAACATGTGGTAAACCATGATATTTCAGATTATGCCCTTTCTCCTAGGGGAAAAAAAAAAAAAAAACTTGACCCACCAATGTAAAACCTGGACTCATCCAGACTGGACCCTAAAATTCACCAAATGTAGCCTATTCTTGGGGTATAAAATCAGAACAGGATGCACCCTAACCCAAGGGTATATATACACTAGACGAGCCCCGCTCACATTCTAGCACTGGATTAAAAAATGCCATATCCAAAGTATGTACCCTTTTATTGGGGTACAAACCAGGACAGAAGATAGCCTAATTCCAGGGTAAAATATGGATTTGCCTCCCACTCCAGATTACACAGATTGTCCCCTATACTTGGGCTACATACCAGACTAGACTATACCTTCAATTCCAGAATATATCCTCAGATTAAAGTAAAAGAAATGCACCTTTATACCGAACCTATCCTAATCCTAGGGTAAAATCAGAAGAATACCAGGACATACCATCACATTTAGGTCCATCCATCCATTTTCTTGGCCGCTTATTCCTCACAAGGGTCGCGGGGGCTGCTGGCGCCTATCTCAGCTGGCTCTGGGCAGTAGGCGGGGGACACCCTGGACTGGTTGCCAACCAATCGCAGGGCACACAGAGACGAACAACCATCCACACTCAAGCACACCTAGGGACAATTCGGAGCGCCCAATTAACCTGCCATGCATGTCTTTGGAATGTGGGAGGAGACCGGAGTACCCGGAGAAGACCCACACGGGCACGGGGAGAACATGCAAACTCCACCCAGGAAGGTTCGAGCCTGGACTCGAACCGGAGACCTCAGAACTGGGAAGCAGACGTGCTAACCACTCGACTACCGCATCACATTTAGGTATAAACTATATTAGCATGGCCTAATAAACTATCCGTCAAAACGTTTTTGGCGGCTTCTTAATGTAACAGTTGTGCTAACTCGGATAACAGCACTGGAATGTAGCGGTCATGAGGAGAACAGAGTTGTTTTGGCTACTCGGCGGTTCGCTCGTCCGTTTTGCATAATCGGGCGCCCAATCCATCACGAGCTCCCTCATTTGCCGGACGCAGATTATGCTTATTTTTCATTTGGACAGAGCCACGCGGACGCCAGGTGTTTGGCACCAGTCGAGTGTTCAGGTGTAACCGCGACACTGACGGGACATGACGAGCGGTCGCACATGAGGGATGAGGCGTGCACAAAGATTGGTTGCGGCCCACCACAAGCTCCCCCGAGAATATACCCCGCCCTCCAACCTAGGCATCGTCGCTATAACTTTTCAGCGGAGTTGCTGGAATCTGCTGCGGTTTGTTAATTAGCCGAGCCGGGAGCATATTGGAGATCCAGCTGTTAACGCGGGAGATCGGCACGCTTGTACCGGCAAGATTAATTCCCGCTCCTCCTCGGGATAATGGCGATGCGGAGCTGTAACAAGTCCATTAAGCCGCAGCGAGCGGGAGAAAATTAGCATTGAAAGCGTTACGAGTTGATTACGGAGCTTGTTTGGCCGCAATAAAGACGCGTTGACGTTCTTTTAATCAAAGTTCAGCCGTTGCAAAATGCTGACTGCACATATTAAACAGAGGGAACCTCCGCCAAGGAAATCGTGTGAAAAGACCACAAGGCATCCTCCAAAATTTTATGATACGGTATTCAATTTATGACTTTCAAAATCCTGCAATTGACCTACGACATGTCCATTTTTTCTGTTTTACATGTGACCTGTGACTGCCTGTCGCTGGTTATCGGTAAATTTTTTTTTTGATCCATTACACTTTTTTTTGTGGGTCTACCCATGGTAGATATGCTTACCAAATTTCCTGTTGCGAAGTGAAGCGGGTTTTGTGGCATTAGTTTTCAAACTTGGTAGCAATTGGACAAAATCTTGTGTATTAAAAAAAAAAAAGAAAAGACTTAAAGGGATAGTTCGGAGTTCTGGTCCGGTTTTGGTCGAGAGGAAAGTAGTCAGGCAAGTTGGCTGGGGTCACGGAAAGGTAATGTATTAATGTATTTTTTATTTTATTTTTTTCCAGACATGGCTTGTTGATACTTTTTTTGTGGGTCTAATCCTCAGGACAAATTTGCATTTGAGCAGTTCCATGAAATGACTGAAATGGTTGCTTCAGACCAAATTTGCTTACTTCCTGTGTCTTTTTTTTAGTCATGATTCTTGAGACTTTTTTGGTGGGTCTACTCATAATAACATGCCTACCAAATTGCATGTTGCAAAGTGAAACTGAATTTGCGGGCTGGATTTTCAAGTTTGGTAGCACTCGAACAGAAACTCGAGTACAGAAGTTTGTCTTTGAATGGCCAAAACAAAAACGGTCGACTCTCTGTTCAATTCCAAACTGTGTGAGACTTTTTTTGTGGGTCTACTCATGATAGAAAATGTATGTTGCTCAGTGAACTGGCTTTGTGGCTTCAATCTTTATTTGAAAATACAGAGCCCTCAAAATGTCATTGAAATTGTACAAAACAACAACAAAGACGCAATTTAAAGGATGAAAAAAAAACGTTACGGCAGGCGCAATGTTTTGTTTGGTTTTCAGCCATTATATCAGTTGTTTTCGTTGACATTTCCTCTGTCACGCATGTGCATTTAGCCCAGACAGTATATACCGCTTTGGACCTCTTTAAACGTCGCTTTAGTGCATACAAATAGTGGACGTTAACATCTTTTAGCGCCTGTGCACTTTAAAGTCGCTTTGCGAGCATTAAGCAGTTTTGAGCGCTCACGTGAACGGCAGCTTAATGGACATAAAGTACAAAACACCGCCGCACTTTCACTTAGCCGGCGTCCGAAAGCACAAGCGCTAATGCGCATAAACAAAGAGAGCGTCGACAAACGTAACAAAACGAGAATGGCCTCGGAAAGCCGCTGACATACGAGCGCACATTTGCATAGTTTCCACCGAGGGGGAGGGAGCGCAGGAATAATTTAATATTCAAAGCATTAAGGAACAAGAGGCTCGTGGCTAATTAGAATTTGCACATTTCCAAATGGGCAGTGATGGCGGCGCAAATGATGAAATATAACCGGTCGTCACGTGAGCGGTCGCGGGCCAATGGGCGGGCGGCGAGTCACAAGACATCACGCCGCTAATGCACTCGGCGCGGCCGCGTATTGATAGCTTCAAAGTACGCGGCGCTAGCTCATTGCGCGCGGCTCATTAGCCTCGCGTCCTTTCAAAGAAGAGCAGAAAAAGCAGGTGGAGGAAACGGTTTGAGGCTGTTGTTGTTTTTGTGTTCACTTATTGGATTAGGAACACCCGGACGTGCGCATTCATCAAAACCTTAAAAGGAACACTCATTTCCGACGTGCTTGTCAGAGAGCAACTCAAAAGTCGTGTAAAGAAGCAAGGTGCATGATGGGAAATACACTTTATTTTCCTCCCATATTGAACTAAGATGTAATTTGTCAATTTGTGTTCACTTTCATTATTTGTGGAGGTTTTTTCACATTTGTTATATATATTTACAGTAAGTTTATATTTCATTAGAATGAAAAATTAAGAAAGCACTGCAAAATTAGCAGTTTTGCTGTTTGTATTTTACGTGTTTGAGTAAAATGAGATTCCCCCCATATTATAAAATATTGACAAAATGCTGTACTAATTTTGTCATTCATTTTAGAGCATTTATTTTCCTCAAATGAAAATGGTAAAATGACTAAATAACGGTCTAGTCTTTTTTTCGATTTAATTTTTATTTAATACATTTAATTGACAGTTTTTTTTATTTATTTAATAATATTTCCATGCAATTAATTACTTACATTATTACATAATTTACATTTGTGTTTTGGAAATGTCATAGTTAGATAATTAGTTTTGTTTTACTTTAAAAAAAAAAAAAACAACAAAAAACATATGCCATTATAGAATACATGGACAGAGCAAAAAAAAAAAAAGTTGGATGAAGTCAACATTTCAAGGCAACAAACTTGGTCAAAAATTTCAAGATGGGCAGTTCAACTAAATATGTATTTAAAGTATTGCTGATGTGAGACAGAAGTCAAAACAACTCAGAAATTTGTTTTGGTACAAACAACTTGCTTGCTTCGATGGCCTAACAAACATCCACCTTTGCCATAAATGTCAATAATGCACATTTGAAAGTTGTTGCAACTTAAATTACTGTTTTAGCACAAAAAATACTTTTTTTTTTTATTATTTTTTTATTAAGAACAATGTATGCATTTCTCACAAATTAAAAATGATTAAATCAATTAACACTTAACCCTAAAGGTAGAAAAGGTAGAACGAATGTCCGTTTTAAGATGAACTAATATCGTTGCAATTATATTGATAAATTTCTTCCCCCCACTTGCGTGATGGCTAAGAATGTGGAAAATGCCGCTTTGCTCACCATTATCATATTGAAGGAATTACACATAGACGAGGTCGTTGTTGTATAGGAGGTGAGAGCAGGTCTCTTAATCATTCCTTCCTTCCTCGTTTCCTTCTTTCCTCTCGCTGAGCCATCACCGCGCGCTGCCACATGAAGGTTGACAACGTCGCAACACATTCGTAATGGCGAAAGGTCACCTTTTGATCCCCTGATGGGCCGTCGCTCCACTCATGACGCTTCTGTGATGACTGTGTTTCTAATCATGACCTCCGCCAAGGCGCTATTATGTCATCATGAAGACCCCCCCGCCCCCTTCATCTTTTGTTTATCAAGGCAGCAACAACTTATAATGACTTAAGTTGGTAAAATTGTGAAAAGCACTCAGCGGTCTCTTCCTCATAATCGACACGTCAAAGCGTCTTGTACTCAAAAGTTATGCTGACTTCAAATCTAAAGCGATGCAACGGCACCATCTACTGGGATCTGTTTGTCATTACAGCGGAATTGAATTTCTCGGACAAGCCGGGCACAGTTGGAAAACGCAAGCACTAACGGATATATTCATTGATGGTGGTAAACGTTTGGATCCCAGTTGACAAAAATAATTTAGAATCAACTTACTGTTCCCTCGCAATTTACCTCATGTAGCATTTTTTTGTGTGTGTGAAGTTTCATACATTCAAACTACAGTGGTCATTTACTAGTTAGCCCCAAGGACAACATGAGTAGGTCATAGGTCCGCTCTAAAAATAGCTCGCCAGTTATGGGACACTGACTTAGTATTTTTCTGTTTATGTAAACTTAACACAGTACAAGTTTCTTCTGTACCATCCAAATTGTTTTTTTTATTTATTCTTATTGTATTATTTTTTATTTAAATAAAAATAGATGATGTTTAATGGAAAAAGTGCTGTTTTTATTTACTTTTTTTTTTTTTTTTTTAAAGGTAATTTTAATGCTGTAATTTTAATACCGTGATAGCTGATATTTTTGCTCACGGTTATCATACAGTCAGAATGTAATATTGGCCCATGCCTATATAGTGTTTTTGAAAGTATTTCTACAATATTGAAAAAATGCTCTCTTGGGTGACCGTCTGAGCCTGGGGACTACCGAGTGCCCCACGTTGATGACCACTGGTGGAAAGTACACAGTAGAGCACCCAGACAGAAAGAAAGCATTTAAACAAACAATCTGTAATGGAGGCGCCGTACGACAGGCTTTTTAATTATCCGACTCAATCAGCTAAAGACGGCGAGGACGGATCGATGTCCGCTCCATTACGCCGGGCGGCCCTCGGCCTCGCGCGGCTCGCAGCCACCACGTGACGGATTACGGCCGGCGGGTTAATGCAATGGAGCGGCTCCATCCTGAATTCTGCCCGAGCCTTCGTGTCACTTCACTGCCGCGACGTCGCAGGGGAACACGAGACGAACATCCCCCTGAATCCTGTCTGACACCATTTTGGTATCCTCAACCTAGATGGGCTCCGGGTTGAAAAGCAAATCAGTGGATGATCTTCAAACTTTAAACAAGGATAATGAGTCAGGGTTTCAAAGGAAGGTTTGACCTTGACCAAAAACTCAAGGTTACACATTCAGACAGCTGAATTTTGCAACTCAATTGTGTCACTACTGTTAAAGGAGGATTTAACTTGTCACAACCTAACAGCTGTTACAAAATTTAGTTGAAAAATTCAACTGTCAGAATGCGTTACCTCGGGTTTTAAACAAGTCAGGGTTTCAAAGTAGGGTTTGGCTCCCATGCATGTTTTTTTTTTTTAAACTCAAGGTCACTCATTCTGACAGCTGAATTTTGTGACCCAATTTTGCAACAGCTGTTAAAAACTGTAACCTGCGTTGGAAGCCAAATCATCCTTTTGAAACCTTACCTTGAAACCCCGACTCTTTCAAAACTCGAGGTCGCACATTCTGACAGCTGAATTTTGCAACTCAATTGTGTCACTACTGTTAAAGGAGGATTTAACATGTCACAACCTAACAGCTGTTACAAAATTTAGTTGAAAAATTCAACTGTCAGAATGCGTTACCTCGGGTTTTAAACAAGTCAGGGTTTCAAAGTAGGGTTTGGCTCCCATGCATGTTTTTTTTTTTTTAAACTCAAGGTCACTCATTCTGACAGCTGAATTTTGTGACCCAATTTTGCAACAGCTGTTAAAAACTGTAACCTGCGTTGGAAGCCAAATCATCCTTTTGAAACCTTACCTTGAAACCCCGACTCTTTCAAAACTCGAGGTCGCACATTCTGACAGCTGAATTTTTCCAACTCAATTTTAAAATCATGAGCCTGCATGACTTGGAACTCCTTCAAAACTCGAGGTCACACATTTTGACAGCTTAGAAAAAAAAAAAAACGAAACAACAACCTTCGTCCAAGTTCCGAAACACGGTAAACTCGATTTACCGTAGACGAAAAATGAATTTGAGCACGTTTTTATGCCGAGCACACTGGCGCCTGTCTATGAAAAAAGGGCCTTCAATGTTGAAGCAAGACTGCTATTGATGGCTAAGAGACATAAAATACAAATAATCCGTTTATTGAGCGTTTCGGAGCGCTTGAACACTTGAAAACAAATTAGACAGCAGACGTCTGCTGACACTTTGGACAACTTGGGCGAGTTTAAATTTCCGTCTTGTCCCACACGAGACCAAACACGTCGATCATGTTTGGATTGCGTAGACGTCGATTGTGTCACGGCAGACACTCGCTAGCGCACGGCCGTTGACACACCCTGTCAAGAAAAACCCTTCATAGGAATGACAAAGCAGTGTTGGGGTTTTATCTGTATCATTTTGGGAGCTGCCAATCGAAAGGTCCGATCGGGGGTGAAGATTTCGGGGGCGGGGAGGGGATTCATTTCAGCGCAACAAAGCGCCGGTTGCTTCCAGGAAGACGTGCGGTAAGCTGATCACACCGGCGGACCTCGAGTACCTCACGAAGGCATCGATCCGCTGTCGTCCTAACGACACCCGACACGCCAGGCGTACAGAAACAAGCAATTTATTGTGGGGAGGAAATAACAATAATAATAAGTCTACATGTGGAGAGAATGGACTCGCTGTGACAGTGCGCGTTTGTCTAAATGAAATTTTACGTTTGCTATCTTGGTGGAGGAATTTGTCACTTAGTACCAAAAAACACACAATATACAGTCTGTAAGTACATTTTATAGTTGGCTGATTTTCTCCAGTCTGAACTTTTAAACCGACTATCACTCTTTTCTTAACAGACCTTAAGTTGAGGCTGCAACTTTTTTTTTTTTTTCCCCCCCCCGAAATGACTGTCACGCACAAAAAAGCAACCCAAAAAGTTTTTGCCTAAACAGGTTGCTTTGTCAGATAATAAACCCACACATTAGTCTGCCTTCATTTCTTGCTGTTTTGCTGCAATTGCCCTTTAATAATCTTTTTTTTTTTTTTTTTTTTTCATGCTGTGGGACATTTTTGGGCTTAAATTAGAACTGAAGAGGCAGATAATTATGTTTTAAATTATAGGCGTGCAAACCTTTCCAGTGACTCTTTAAAAGGCGACCGAGGCCTGACGGGATTTTTTTTTTTTTTCCCCACGTCGGAGATATATTTCTGTTTCTCCTCCCATTAGCCAAGCTTTAAATAATAACGTCAAATAAATAGCCTCCATTACCGTCATCACATTGTGCTAACTCACACGCTGTTTATTATGCTAATGGAACTTGAAATTAAGAAAAAGACCTCCGATGCCAAAGGATTGAATTAATGGGCTTGGGGAGAGAGGGGGGGGGAGGGGCCGTATAATTCATTTGTGAGTAAGTAAGTCTCATTTGCACTTTGCACCGCTGATTGCCTCTGACTTCTTCTTCTTCTTCTTCTTTTTCTTCTTCTTCGCCTCCATTAGACGTGAACACCTCGTTATAGCAACGAGCTAATTAAAGCTAATAGGGCTGTGAGTCATACGAGCCCAACCTCCTTTCGCTCTCAAGGAGACATGGTGAGGTTGTAGGGGCACGGCTAGATAAAACACACCATTTATGATCACTTTTACAGTTAAAAATGAGTCATTTTTAGAAGTTAAAAAACTCGTTTTAATGTCGGTTAACACAAAACAGCCATTTTTATTATTTTATTTTATTTTTTTACATAAAGACCAAATGGAGTTCTTTATTACACATCCTGTTCAGGCAGGAAAACTAGTTTGATTCATTAACTCCCCTGTTACACCAAAGCTCGGCTTTGTGACCCTAAGCCAGGTTTGACCCCTAATTTGAAATCCCAACCTATTCTTTCAATCTGGAAACCCATTAATGAAACCCAAACTCAGGCTTGAAACCCTAATTTGGAACTCTAACCCCAGTTTATAGGCTGAAGTTTGAAACCTGAGTTCAGGCTTGAAGCTCTCATTTGAAATAGACTAACCTCGGTAAAGCTCTAATATAACCCTTGTTTGAAATTTGACCCCAGGAAGGCTTGAAACCTGGAACCTGGCGACCATCCGAGGTTTAAAACACAAACTCGGGCTTAAAACCTTACTTTGAAATAGTGTTAATTTCGTCAATGAATAGGAAACAAAAATAATTTCATCAACCCACATTTTTCACTGGACTAAAACTAGACTAGACTAGACTTCAACCCTCATTAATAAACAATAACTGGGACTAAATTAGTATGCATTTTCATCAACTAATGAAGACGAGACAAAAATGTACTTCATTTAATAAAAACTGGACTAAAATCTACGGACTTTTAGTTCATGAACAAATACTAGACGAAAATTAGATGCTTTAAAAAAAAAAAAAAGAAGAAAAAGAAAAGCCAACGGCTATATGTTCCAACAATTATATTAATATACCGGCTAACTAATGCTTGCTAGCTTAGTAGCTTGTAGCATGGAGCCATAGTATACACTTGTTGATGTACTGTAATTGTGTGTGAAATAGTTGTAGATCAGAAATGCTCAACATAATCTGCTGACAAAAAATATATATACAGGGGTAAAATAATTGTCCTGACTAAAACTATGACTAAAATGTTTACAGTTTTTGACTAAAACTAGATGAATAAAATTGTTTTCTTGGACTAAAATGCTAATTTATAGTTGATTAAAAATAAACTAAATAAAAATGGGATGAGATTGACTACCCCATGATTAAAAACTCTGTGATCGGCTTGCAACAAGTTTAGGGTGTACACCGCCTACTGCCCATAGCCAGCTGAGATAGGCTCCAGCACCTCCCGCGATCCCTGTGAGGAGTAAGCAGTTCAGAAAATGGATGGATGGATGATTTAAAAACTAACTAGCGTCATTGAAAATGGACTAAAACTGAGACTAAATTTAAAAATGGTGGATAAAATTAACTCTACTTTGAAACCATAATTCAAGTTACAAGTATAACCCTAAATTTGAATCCCTTATCCTCGTTTGAAACCCCAACCCAGGCTTAAAACCCTCATTTTAAAGTCGCAGAGGATAGCCTCAAAACACCGGCTAACATAACAAACATGTCTGCAGTACTAGTACAATCGTCATATGCTAAAAACACAGGCTAACATTAAAATGTCTATATTATTAGCTGGTATTATGATGGCAGGATAAACATAAACAATGTCCCCGTTACTACTAGCTCATATAATGACCAGAGGCTTGCGTAGACATATGTTACTAGTGGCTATAATGAAAAGGCTTAAATCACCAGCTAACATAAACATGTCTACGCCGCAAGCTAGCTGGGCGTTAATGCAACGTAAAGAAGAACAAACGAGTGATGTGCAAAAGGAGGAAAAATGAGGGCAGAATCCCGTCCCCCCTCCTCAAAAAGAAAACCACGTGCACTCCCCCAACCCCTGAAAGCAAAGCAAACAACATTTGCGTGAGTGGCAATAATTCAAAGCTAATTAAGACACCAGCGTGCACAACCACTTTTGGGGCTTAGCGGTCATCAATCGCTGACATCGTGTGTTCTTCTCTTGCTTTCCGTATGTGGGATGTGCAATACTTTTTCATGTACGATAAAAACATGTTTCCTTGTCTTGTGCGACCGATCCTGAGTAGGTTTGTAATTTTTTTTGTTTGTTCAGTTTTTTTTTGTTTTTTGAGCATGTTTGTTAGTTTTTACTAGCTGTAGTTTTTGTTTTTGTTTTTTAACCCTGCGTTTTTATTAGTTTTAGTGTTTTAGTTTTTTTAGCGTGTGCAAGATTTTTTTTAAATCACATTGTGGAGTAAAACACTCAACAAAAATATTATTTTTAAAAACAACCACCCGCAAATAAAATACACATTCCGTATAAAGCGCTTTATAAATAAAGTTGAGTTGAGTTGAGTTGAGTTTCTCAGATTCTCCGTCATCCACATGATGGTAATCTGCAAAGGTTGAATCAAGGCAACCGGACTTTCTTGTTTGTTGAAGATGTTCTCAAGGCTTCTTCAGTTCTAATTTTTAACAATGGAGTCCCTCTATGCCTAAGTGGGCGTGTTCCCTGGAGGTGGACAACAATAGGGAACTTGGGGTTCTTGCCCAGTATAGTTTGTTTAACAACCGTTTCACTAAAATTGCAAACTGAAGATCCTTTTTGGATTAAAGGTGAAATGTCCTCAACCAACAAGAACAACCCAGTTGCTTTGAGTTAACCCTTGTGGATGAGTGACTCGTAAAGTAGGAGTGTCCGTAAAAATAAATAAATAAATCCTTTACTCACCTGGGTCCAGTGTCGGGCTAGTGGTCTGTGAATAGGCCTTGAATAGACTCTTCGCTCCAGTTGTCAGCCATTCCCAGCGAGGCCTGAGGAGTGCGATTCCTCCAATGGTTGGAATAAACATCCTGGGGTTGGAATGAAAACTCAGTATGTCAATCTAGAAAGCAGGGGTGGTGAAACCCTGGTCCTTCAAGATGATCAGGATCGTTATCGGGCTTCTACAAAGCTTGCTGCTGATCATTTGAATCAGCTGTGTTGGAAGAGGGAGACATTTAAAACAGGCAGGACAGCGGCTCTTGAGGATGGAAGTTCCCTACCCCTGATTTAACTGTTGACTTCCATACAATTTAAAAGAAAAAAAAAATCCTCAACCAATACGTAGTTTTCTTTTTCGAATTTTATGTAATTTGGATTTTAGTAAGTTGCAGGGCCAAAATGAAACGGGCGCAATTGTTGATACAGTCAAGCCAGAGTGTAATAAAAAAGCAGGAATAACAAAGAAGTAATTCCGCAATTAGTCCAATAAATTAGAGCGAAACAACAACTTTTAAAACTTTATGTGAAGTAAATGTTTTATTTTTTATTTTTTCCTGCCTGGGTCGTAACGACTTGTTTAAGTGCAGCGCATATTTCCACAAGGAATGGAGGATTAAAAGATTATTTGCCTCACAAACATAAACACTCACACACCCACAGTCATATTTGATAAGTAGCATTAATTAGCCAAAGATAAAAGTAAACACAAAATGAAAAACATGGCAATTGATGGCAGGGGCTATTAAGAATTTACCTTCTTAATTAAGCCACGCTTGAGCTTCACTGTGTGCGTGTGGTGCCGGATGCAAACAACAAGTCATCCCCAGACCATAAAGTGCACATTAGACGCTCCCGCCGTAATCACAAAGGTAATTCACAGCCGCCGCAAATGCGGATAATTAGTCTGCTATTGGTAGAAATGAGGCCATTATGAAAGCCTTCCCTGCGTGATTAACTGTTAATAACGTCGCCTGTTAGGACGGATTGTGCCGCATCCCGCACGCATTAGTGGAGAGGACGCCGGGCCGGCGACGTCTTCTTTTTTTTTTTTTTTTGGACCCTCCGCACGGGGGCGTGGTGGCGTTTTCTTTGCCCGGCGGGACCCCACTCACTTTCTATTCTTGAAAAAAAAAAAGACGGCGTCCGGCACCGCTCCGGCCGCGAGGAACAGCTGCGCGGCGCTAACGAGGCGGGGCCCTCGCTCGCTCGGGCTCCGGGGTACGTAAACAATGACTTAATGAGAATGGCTGCCATTACTGTAATTAACACAGAGCACGTCAAAGCGCTGTCAGAGTTTCAGGAAGGTCTCGCGTTCAAGGGGGCTGGCATGCAATGACCACAGCACCCCCATCCACCCACCACCACCACCACTACATCGTTCACCACCACCCGGGACATAAATAGAATTAATGAACACACAAAACCCACAGCAATGAAACCAGCCAGCCTCACACTCAAGACATTAAATATTCTCTCTAATTTGTCCCCAACTACAAAAATGGTCAGCTTGCTGTAAAAATAAATAAATAAATAAAATAAAATAAAAAATTTACTTATGTTACTATTTTTTGTAATAGAAACACACTATTATCCAACATTAAAATTGTATTAACTGCCTTAACTAATTAGGAAAATGAACCTCAAACCTTTCGAGGACTTGTGGATTTGGTTACCAAATCAACTAATAGTAGGGATGTTCCATACCACGCCGATACCGATACCAAGTACTGATACCAATAGTACTTTTGATGCATAAAATTTCCCACATTTAAACAGTGACTAAAAGAAAGACCTATATTATCCCAATATAACATTTTTTTTTTCCTTAAAAATGCTTGGCAATTTTCTATTCTTCCCATTTCTAGTTCCTGATGGTAAAACAACCACAAGATTGTGAAATACAGTCGGGTATCGGCCCAATATAGATACCTGGTAACAGTACTCGCCCAAACTAACACAATTGTTGATGACTAAAAATATTCCTCCTTGACTATTTTTTTTTTGTGTAAATCTTTTTATTTAAATAAAGTTGAGTTGATGTAACCATCGTCTAGTTTCAACTGGAAAAACGCTATGTAATGTCAGGAGCTACGTGATGTAAAGAATCTTGAATCTCTTTACTTGATCAACAGCCAATCAGATGATTCCATGTCAGTCCTGTTACCCACATGTCTAGTCACAGCCAATCCGATCAATTGACTGTCTATTTAAGAGAAGTGTGTGTTTGTCGGATTATTACCTCGGTTCCTCTGTGCATCTCCACAGCACAACGGGGCTTGGAGTCTCGTGATTCTTGATGCATTCTCGTTGTTTCTCATCTAGTCAAGTTTGTTCTACGCCTCTCGATGTTACGCGAATAAAGAGTTAAAATCTTATTCGTGTCTGCGCTTTTGGGATCCAACCTCAGAACGTAACACAGTGAAAGATTATAAACTCACCAACATGAAAAATTAAAAATAGCTCTCCCTTGTAAGAAAATGATTGTATTTATTTTGTGCTTCCCGTTTTGGGGAACTTTTTGCTAGATGAAAGATTCTAAACTCACCGAAAACAAATTTCTTAAAAATGGCTAATCTTTAAAATAATAATAATAATAAAATAAAGAGTATAAAATCATCAAAATTTCTTAAAAATGGCTAGTCTTTAAAAAAATAAAATAAAATTAAAAAAAACCCTTTATATTCATCGTCTGTTAATCCCCTGACCTCAACCCCATGGAGAACTGTATTTTGTTCAGTAAATTCCAGTTAGTACAGAAGTTAATTTGATTGTTGATGATGAAAAAAAATATTTACTGAAAATTGCCTTAACTATTTTGGAAAATAACTAAACAGCATAACGTGGAAGCAGCATATAAAGTATTGCAAACTTTTTGACAACTTTTTGCCAGGTGAAAGGTTATAAACTCACCATAATGAAATCCTTCCAAATATAGCAAATCCATTTTTTTTAATAAATAAAGAAAAGAGCATTTGTAGAAAAAGATTCATGTTCTTATCGTCCGACGAGAAAGATAGCGACTGAAGCGTCTTAACAAGAAAACAGTGCCGATAAAAGCTTTAATTTCCTATCGCGGTCCGAGATCTCAACGTCAATCTGTGTGTTCTTTATTTCGGCCCAAAAACCTTTCAACAGTCCAGTTCCTGGAAATGAAAGGCAGCAGATTAAAATATCATTAGGTGGCCCCTAATTGAAATCAACTTGAATTCAATTCTCGGGCAGGTCTGTTCTTTCTCTCGTCGTGCATCTGGTTTGTGCCAGTTTGAAGCGCTTAAATGGAGTTTGTGCACCGCTTTGATTGCAGCAGATGGGCCATGTTTAAAAAAAAAAAAAAAAAAAAAAAAAAAAAAAAAGCATAATAATATTTAATAATCAAAACCCTCGCAAACAACAGCCGCCGAGTGAAGTAATCTGCAAAAGTGTGCGGCTTCATTTGCATAATTGACGCATGTGTAAAGCCCCCCCTGCCGATGAGTGATGAAGACAATAAAAGATGTTGCTAAAATTGGGAACAATAACAGCAAAATTTCATCAGGGCCCGCGCACGCTCTGATTAATCTGCTCTTGCAAATCAGCGCTGCAGGGGGGCGCGCGCCAAAGGTGGGGGTTGCAAGATCTTCAAGGGAGGCAGGTGATTAACACCCCCCACCCCCTTGCTCGAGTGCCGCCTTCCCCCAATTAGACGCCTCCCCCAGTCAGATACGAAACAGGTAGTAACTAACTGTTGTTCACAAATTTCCTCATTTGAACTCTGTTGCTAACCAAAACAGCAGCACATACAGTATAAGAAAGATAGTTGGATTGTGCTTGTTCTATTCACTCAGGACTGCTGAAGTGGAGACTAAAGGGGAAAAAAAAAAAAAAGAACGGAAAAGGGCTAAAGGCCTGGAAAAAATGTCAAGTCAAGACTTGACACAGTTTGGCTAAGTCGACGGTTGGCAGGCTTGATGCAGTTGCTTCTGCTGTTTTGGTGAGCAACAGGAATCGAATGGGCTCAGAAGTTGTAAAAGACCAAAACAGGTCATGTGACCACCCCCAAACGCCATTTAGCTTAGCTGATTATTATTATTATTATTAGTAGTATTATTATTATTATTATTATTATTATTAGCGATTTGTAATCACTCGCTATGACTGCGTCAAATTGAACTTATTAATGTAAGACAATGAGGGCGCCTCATTCATATTCAGCCCATCTAATTAGCAATTTATCGCCGTGCAACGTCGTCTATCTGGCCGATCAGCCAGATAACAAAATAATAATCAGAATGATAAAGCGGCCCCCATTTGCATTCACGCCGCGCACATTCTGCTCTGATTTACATGTCAAGTGTTAACTTTTTCATTTTTGACCTAATTCCTAATCTAACTTTACATGAGTAGGCTTTGAGACGTTAGCTTAGTCTTTTTTTTTTCTCTTTTTTTTTAAGTCGATGACTTATCTGATTTTACGCTGACCTGAAATCGACTGTGCTACAGCACCCTCTGCCGGCTCAAAGATGTACTGCAAGGAGATGACTGGAAGATAACCTTTAACTGTTTTCCAGAGCTCTAAATATTTTTCCCAATGATATAAGCTACTAGTGGGGTATTTAGTCACGATTTTCCATGAAGTGTGTGAAACTAGCTCGAATGGAATGAAAACCTGTGTTGGGGTATGACATTAACACAACACCAACATTTGATGTATTTTTTTCATCACAATATTTGTCAACTTCAGAATCTCGTCTTCCTTTTCCAGCTCAGATTTTCAAGGTGAAACTGTGTCTAAAACTGGTTTACGTTCCACGAGACGCATTTCACGCAATAACGCATTCCGGTCATGGAGACCATGTTAGCAATTTGCACCCTGCGAGCGTCAAGTGCGTAAAAAGCGGCGGTCGTCACCCCCTTTAACCGTCGCATTGTCCCGTAAATCCCGTCGGCGTCGGGACGACGTCCGTTTTGATTTGAAAGTCGTCGGCGCAATTAGGGAAATGTAGGTTGGAAAATAAACAGGCAGACGCCACCGCAAATTAATTATGCGTCCGGCAAGCTGTCAGATTGTGGGCCATATGGCCAGCGTGGGAACGTGTATTAATGGCGGGGTTATTGGGGGGTTTATCGGGAAAGGATGGGGGGGAGCATGTAGGCCTGCCACTCTGAAATTCTCACAGATATTTGAGGGCGGGACCTTGTCACTGAGAGGCCAACAAGAACTTCAGATTGCCGCTTCATTCCCATGAACTGATTCGCTGACGGCTGTAGACGACGTCAATGATCCATTTTAACCGGGTTGCCAAGTCAAGTAAACAATAGCTTGAAATCCTAATTTGAGACCCCCACAACCTCATTTGACACAAACTTGAAATCACACGTTGACACACTAACTTCAAGCCATAACTGTGTCTTGAAAACTTTAAAAGTACAAAGTAAACCTGGCTTTGAACCAGCTTGATTTTGAAACCATAAAACTCGTTTGAAGCTGTTACGTTCTGGAGGTTGGATCCCAAAAACGCAGACACAAGATTTTAACTATTTATTCACATCGAGAGGCGTGGAACTAACTTGACTTGACCAGAAACAATGAGAAGGACAGAGGAATAATTCGACAAAACACACACTTCTCAGTTAGGCTTATATAGACAGTGAATCGATCATATTGGCTGTGGTTAGTTAGACATGTGGGTAACAGGACTGACATGGAATTATCTGATTGGCTGTTGACCAGATAAAGAGATTAAAGATTCTTGACATCACATAGCTTCTGACATCACGTAACTTAAGACCAGTTGAAACGAGATGCCGGTTACATCAGTTCAAAACAGACACTTGACCTCACGATCATGACCCAAACATAACCCTTGCATGACCCAAACTTAACCCTGGCATGACCCAGTCATGACAGAAGTACTTACCTGGCTTTACACGAAAGCTGTGTTTCGAAACCCTTCTCTGAAAGGGAAACCTTGGACTGAAATATGAACCCAGACTTGAAGCCTGAATTTGAAGTTCAAACCTTCAAAGCCTTAACTCTGGATTTAAACCCACACTTCAAAGCTGAACCCTCTCTTGAAATCCTACTATGAAAGCCTATCCCTGGTTTAAAACCCTCAAACAGGTGTGAAACGTTAATTAGAAGCCCTTAACCCATCTTGAAACTACTTTGAAAGTGGAACACAAGCTTGAAACCCCAATTTGAAACTGTGCTTTGAAACCCTAACAGTCTTAAAACGTAATGTGTTCTCTTAACCCTGTTTAAGACTCACTTTGAAACTCAATTTAGAAAGATTTAGTTATTTTTTAAAGCCTAAACCAGTCTTCATACTCCAAAGTCTACCCTTTACTTGAAAACCCTAATCCAAAATCCAAGTACTGTCTTGAAATCTTACTTTGAAAGCACAACCCTGTCTTGAAGCCCTACTTAAAGTACTGTAATAGCGCCTGGAGGACACCATGTGCACGTGCGGTATCAGGTTTCCGGGTCGCCATTAACCTCATTGACGGTGATAGGAGATTATTGGCACAATCAGCGTAATTTGCATAAATGATGGCGGGATTATTACGACGGCGGCAGACGACTAATCCGCGCTCATGTGATGCCTGCGTGTCTGAGAAAAGCGCAGATAAACTGCACGGAAAATGTTCTCACACCGCATCACAACACACACCACGATGATCATTCCACTTAGTATCAGAAATACAGAAATAGTGCCTATTGGGGTTATTAAAAACATTAGGTGGCTGAAAATTCTTATCACAATGGAAACCTTAACCCTGTCTTGAAACCCCAAATCTTGTCTTGAAAACCGTATACCTGTCGAACGCAAGGCAGGCTCACCTGTTTTCTGGGTTTGGTCATGTGACGTCATGTTCGCATGCTGAGCACTGGCGATGTCATTTGCAGTCGCCAGCAAGAGACTGGAGAAGACAAAATGGCCGCCCCCTGAGATGGATACAAACAGATGGATTTTGCTGCTTAATTAATATTACACAAATGTAATATAAACTCGCAATATCGTTTTTAGGCTAATGGGGCCGCATATAACAGGTGTGAATAAAAAATGCGCTATTATTCCGTCCAGCCAAACCGGAAGCACGTCATTTTTTGAGAGCCCAGGGATCAATTAATCAAATTGGCTAATATCCTTTAACCTCTTTGGTGTGAATTGCTTGTATTGTATACAATGTTTGTATTCAATTTCCTCGCATATGTTATTTCAATACAACTTTAAAAAAAATCTAATTTCAATAACTAGCTAAAAATGTATATACATGTAGCCTATTTATTGTAAATAGTTATTTACAGCAGTGTAAAAAAGTTGTGTGAACAGAAAGTCGAACGCTTTCGAGCGAACTACATTACAACCAACGGGCGAGCTCAAAATGGACGCCACATGCATGGCAAACGTCAAGGCGGCGAACTGACCTTGGCCACAAAGCACTTTTTTTTTTTGTTTAGTTTGTTGATAAATAAACACACGGTGGGCTATCTGCCGTCCAGATTATCGCAGTTTTGTTTTAACACGGCAATAAAGCTGCGTTGCTCACAAATGGTCGCCACCTGACCAAATACTTGATTAGTCACCGCAAATGGCTGTTTCCGTGATGACGTCATTGGACGAGTAGCTAAGTTTACTTTGCCTATTTTATTTTATTGACCATATTTAGGTACGTGTTTGTATTGTTCGTTTTGTTTTACATTCTATTACATGATTTATAAAATTTAATTTTAGATTCAAGTGTTAAAACTTTTCTATTTTTGTTAGGTACACCTAAACAAGGTAACGAGATACCATTGTGCAAATATACTCAGATTTACAAATATAAACGTTATTAGTATAAATTTTAATCATACTCTTTATGCTTCGGTTGCAATTGTTGTGCTTTGTCTCCCTCTAGTGGTCTGGTAGACATCTCGCAGGCAGAAACTACCACCAGATTCAAGTCAACCAAAGATAGGCAACAGGTACAAAAACGTGATTTAATATTTTATTAAAAACTTGTTGGGACACAATATACCCAATACAGGACAGTAGGCAAAATACTGTATACTCATACTGGACTGCTTGAAACGTGCAGTACGTGCAGCTCAAACCCTATTGTAGAAAACTTTATTTATTTCAGTAGTTCACGTCAAAATGTATGTAAGAAAAAAAATGTGAAATATTCCAATCTGTCTATAATATGAGTTTCACTAAAACTGCTCATCGTAAATAAGTGCTTTGTTTGGGGATATGAAAACAGCACGATTCAATATTATTTATAACCGGCCAAGTGGAAGCAACACAGATGCAAAATTAGATGGAGCAAAGAATCGAACCTTGAGGCACTCCATTGGTTTCCCAATACAAAAGATATACAGAATTATGTTTTATCTCCAACTGTGGGGTTAAACAAATATTCAGCTGCTGCTTCAAGATGAATTCCAATTCTTCAGGATGAGTTCTGCCGCGTCCAGAGTTTCATCTCTCTGTTACCACAAATATACAATATATACAGTAAATAATAATTATGACAAACAAAAAAACTGCCTGATGTTTACCTTGATGAAGCAAAGACGAATATATTTCTCAAAGTCCTTGGTGGATTCCTCCCCAACAAACGCCGTGACAGGAATGGCCGCCAGTTTCTACATCAAATATCACGTTATAAAATAATAATAATAATAATAATAATAATAATTGAGGTAGTGCCTCTCGGAATGTTTTAAAAATAAAGTCCCAGAAGCCAGTTTCATAAGTTGACACAAAAAGTCTCATCAAGACATGCTGGAAAAGACACACGAAGTTCGCCATTTTGGTTTGAAACAGCTGTAACCGGTTTTCGGCTAAATTTGGGCACTTCCACGGGTCCTTCAAAGGTGAACTCGTCCTAAAAATTGAAGCACATATCGTGGCACAAATATAGATATAACTCGGTCAATTTACCTTTTCTTTAATCATCCACTTGACAAATTTGTAGTCATAGGCTTCGTCGCTGACCATGTGCGACAGGTCCTGATCTACAGGTTCACAAAAACAAACAGGCATCAACATCCACAAGTTCCTCCCACTCTTAAAAATGCTATCTTTAAAGAAAACAATCAATTTATCGCCCATTCATTCACAACTCTGATGAAGGGACTCTAGTCAAACGCTCATCCCCAGCAGCGACGTTAGCAGTTAGCATTTAGCCTAGCTGCCAACTATCCCTATGATATCCCTTTAAAAATACTACTCAAGACAAAACTAACAAATGAATGTCTTAAAAGTGGCTAAAAATGGAGTAGCTAGCATTAGCACAGGAGCTCACTTAGCGCGGTGATGTCTGCCAACATGAAGTAACCTCCCTCGGGGATGATTGGTGACAGTCCGGCCTCCCGCAGGATGGCGGCCAGCCGGTCCCGCTTCCCCTCCAGCTCCTCGGCCAGCGACGTGAAGTAGCACTCGGGCTGACCCATCAGCTCGTAGTTCAGGAGCAAACTTTGCGCCACAGCCTCCTGCCAGGAAACCGACTCGTTTGTTACGTTCCCAAAACTTTCTTCGGTTTCATTGCTGTACTTTCCCCCCTCACACTTGCCTGTAGTGGCGTTGGGCAGGTGTACAGCGTGTTCTGCATGACTGTTTGGAGATGACGGATCAGGTGCTCGGGTCCAATAGACCAACCAAGCTAAGAGAGGAGATGACAAATTCCAATATACTCCATTTGTAAAAACACAAGAACTCAAACAGCCTTCTCAATAGCATTTAGAGTACATCTTGAAAACAGAAAATTCCATTATCCTTCAACTAGTCACCCAAAAATAACAATTAACCAGTTAATTGATAGTTCATTTTCCCCAGAACCGTTTAAGGAAATTTAGTTGAACGTATGCCCCTAGCAAGTGACTTTAGCTATTAGCTTAGCTCGGATGCTATGTTTTGAACACTGAAAATTCCTTCATCTTTTCAAAAATACCAGAAGCATTCATAAAAAAATAACAAATAATTTATTAATAGTTAATTTTCGCCGTAAGTGCTGAAAGAAATTCAGTCAAATGTGCATCCCTGCCATTAGCAGTTAGCATTTAGCCTAGATCAACTGCTATATCTTCAACAATGAAAATGTCTTCATTTAAAAAAAAAACAACTACTATCAATTAACTGATTCTTAATTTTCCGCAAAAGGAAATAAATGAGGGAGGGAAGCGTTATCAAAAATGTCCATCCACAGCGGCAATGTGGTTTGCCATTTTGGTTTGACGCGGCCGTTTCAGGGTCACGTTGTTCAAAATGGTGTCTCACTTTCCAGCCGGTGACGCTGAAGGTCTTCCCCGCGCTGCCGATGGTGATGGTTCGATCCCACATTCCGGGCAATGTCGCTGCAAAGATGCCAAACAATTTCAAATTTCAGTCAATCAATTTGCAACCAACAAAAATGCATAAAGTTTTATTTAAATTATAAAATATTAAACCATTTTTTAAATTCTTTATAATCAACATAAATGAAATAATGATTTTATATGAATAAAAGGTTTTTACTGTATATGTAAAATTGCTTATTTTACTTTTTCTTTTTTAAACTTTATTTACAATAAATGTACCGTTTATTAGATAAATTAATGTATTGTTTTTAATGTATAAAATAGGGGTGTCAGGCGATTAAAATTTTTAATCGTAATTAATCGCATAACTTCAATAGGTAACTCACATTTAATTGCAAATTTTATCTGTTCTAAATGTACAATTTTTTTTCTATATTTTCATACTCCTGTTAACATAAACGTGGGGGAAAAATGTTAAAGTAGTAGAGCTATGGCTGCATCTTTTAATAATTGATACCGTAATTTTATAATAATTCATAAAATTTTGTTAAAATTAAAAAGATGCCACTAGATGGCATAATTGCATTTGTAATAGGTGGCAGCTCAGTGCAGTTTTCTTTTCATAGTAACAGCTATCTAATCTTTAACATGAAGTAACTTGTGAATTTTTGCACATTTTTAAAATTGTAAAATACAACTTGAGCTCAGTCTCCACAAATATGCATTATTTATTAAATTTATTACTGCTAAATCTGTTGCGTTTCCCGCCTCACGTACCAATTTTATGATGCTGGTGTCCACGGTAGACCATCCACTCGTAGACCTCGTCGCTGAAGCACAACGTGTCGTGTTTGACGCACAAGTCGGCGATCGTCTGCAGCTCCTCTCTGGTGAAAACCTGCAGGAAGGATTACCTCGTCGGAAGTGGGCGGGGCCTATATTGGCTTTGGGTGTTTGTTTTTGTCCTACATGCCTTCCCGATGGGGTTGTGAGGGGTATTGATGAGGATGGCCTTGGTCTTGGAGTTGAATTTACTGGCTAGCTCGTCCGGATCCAGGAACCAGTCCGCGCTGGTGGTGGTTTTCTGGCCGGATTTCTGACATATGGAAAATCACCAGCTCATTTTTTGGCAATATTAATTGATGATCCATTCAGTAATCTCATTCTTTTAAGGCTGATGTTGTAAGATAAGTTTGAAATTATCTATCTACAATGAATTCTGATTGCTGCTCACAGGTCGTAGTGGTATCAGCACCGGTTTGGCCCCCGCCATGCGGACCATGGGCACGTAGCAGTCAAAGAAGGGTTCTATGATGATGACCTCGTCGCCCTCTTCCACCAGAGCGTGCATGGTGCTGAACAAGGAACCGTAGCCGCCCACCGTTACCAAGACTTCTTTTAGTGGGTCGATGGGGCGACCGGACACTTTGCTGTAAACCTGAGAGAGCGCCTGCACCAATGTCGGATGCCCCTATACAGAAGAAAGTCAGCACAAAGACAGACAGAGCATGTTAAGCTAATGCTAATGTGAATTGCCATGTTAGCTGGCTATAGAATACAGTTTTATTATGGTTGTGTTATCCAGATACGATAACAGTGTATCTAAAAGAGTAATGTTATGTTAGCTGGCTGAAGCAGAACAGTTCTACTGTTGCCATGTTAGGTGGCTAACTCTACTGTGTATGTAAAAAGAGAAGTTTGTTGTTGATGTATTAGCATGCTAAAGCTAACACTAGTGGTGGATTTAAAATACGGGTGCACTGAAGTCAAGCTTAGTGGCTAAAGCTAACGGTATACGTTAAAGTTAAGTGTATTGTGGTGATGCTAGCTGGACTAAGCTAACAATATATGCAAACCTAGACAACTACTCACAAAGCTTCGGGTGTACTGGTTCATTTTGTCCACCGACACTGCCTGCACCAGGGCATCCTTGACGTACGGCGGCAGCGAAATATCCGGGAAGCCTTGACCCAGGTTGACGACAGAAGGATCCGCCGCCAGCGACGTAAACGCCACCCTGGGTATTGCCGCCACAAACTTATGTTAGCGTACCAGCCTGTCAAATAATAATGATGAGAATACTCACCAGACGTTCTTGTCCAGTCCTTGGATCCTCCTGGTGTTGCCATGTCGGGTCGCCATCGTCATACGCTGAAATACAACAGAGGCTTAATAATCTGCCATGTTTCTGTTTCGTGCTAAGCATGACACCAACTGTTAACGACTTACCTGCGAGGAACAAAAACTTCTTCGGAAAGCAAACCTGGAGCAGAGTCGGAGCTGTGTGGTCATGCTCATTCTGCAATACAGTGTTTATAGGTTAATAAATAACCTCATTTTGATGAATGACATGCCAGATCATATTTTCACGTCTAATACAAATGTATATGTAAAACAGAGGAACATTTAAATTGATTTTCTGAGAATCGTTGCTAAATTCAATTATGAATTAATTTCTAATATGTTCGTAAAAAGGCCTGAATGTTACTTTTGTGCAGTATATAACTCGAGTGCGCGTTATCATAACTTGCAGTAACGTGGTGGTCCATCGGGTGGCACTCGCTGCTCATTCAATGCTCATAAAAGACGACGACGAAGAAAAACAGGAAGCATCACCAGCAATAACATTGCATTGACCAGTGTTTCACTTTACTAAGTCAAATGTACATTTTAAAATGTGAAATGTATCACTTTACTCCTTCGTGATGTAACAACATTAATTGTTAATAATCGGTAACGTTAAGTCGAGCTTTACCGCAAAATACAAGCAAGACATAAGCAAATCGGGACAACCACCAGTGAGTGCCACTTTATTAAAAAAAAAAAACAGCCCGGCGCCAGTTAAGCACTAACGGGCTTTAAGCATAATCATCGCAGATTCGCTTTCCTGGCACCTCTCTCATTTCGACAACAATACAAATTTGCAATGGCATTAAAAAAAAATGACGGGCCTGCGGCGACACTTACCTACGACACCGCAAGAGGATGCGTTCAAGTGCAAGCCAGGAAGGAGCAGCTTCAGGGCTAACTTATTTGTTCTACGCGTGGGAACTTTTGTTTTTGTTTTGTCGCTTTTAATAAATATAGAGTTAAAAACAGGTGTGATAAACTCTTCTAGTAAAATTCTGTTTGAATCAAAACATTTTTGTTCGAACAAGCGAGTCACCTCTTCTCCAGCGACGGATAATGATTGCGGATGCTCTAGGATCTGTTTTTATGATAGAACCAATGAAGGCACCTCCGTTGGACCACGTGACCTGGAGAAATCAGGTTCGTCTGACTCTGGTCTTTCGTCTTAATTCTAGAACAAACATAATTTTATGCTAAATAATGATTCATGACGTGTTTGGTAATGACTGCCAACACCCAAATGAGCCATACTCTGGCCAAAAATGCATTAGTTAAAATTGAATGATTGTGTTAGATATATAAAAAAGGACGACTTATCAAGATAACACAACTTTTTATCTAAAAACCCCCAAAAACAACTATTTTTCTTACAAAACTAACAATTTTTAGAAACATTACTTTAAATAATAAACAAAAAAAACAACTAAGATTGGCTAAAATTACATGTCATATTTCAAACTCAATTAACAAAAGGATATAAAAGGAAACCCGAATTATAGTTTGAAGTCCAATTTGATACCTTTTGCGATAGTTTGTGTAACTGATACATTTAATAATAATAATAATAATAATAATAATAATAATAAACTAAGTAGGCTACAAATAATGTGTAAATATCAAATGTTACAGATAAATCCCTATTTGTAACATTTTACTCAGATGGAAGGCGGCAAGTTGTTTTGTTCGAGTCTCCGCCTGGCAGTGTTCTGCTCGGTTCGGCTCACATCGTCTCGTGTTTCGTCCACGCCCCGATCCACGTCTACCCCGCCTCCGTTCACGGCATCACCCACGCCCGCCCGGCGAGCGCTCTGCTCCGCACTACTGCACGGCCGAACCCATCTGGAGGCGGGCAGGAAAGCAGGCGGGCAGCGCAAGAACCGCCGCATCCCGGCGATGACGAGGAGACACGACCTAGTGGCCGTTTGAGAGAAGAAGAAGAAAAGACCCTCAAAAGAGAGGTAAACCACCAAGGTAACGTTACTTTTTTCTTTTTTTTTTTTTATTTACTGCAGCATCCTCGCTTATCGTGCATATTTTATTCAACTCAGTCGTTTCCACGAAGCTGCATGAGCGTCTTCATTCTGCACTGCGGTTAGACTGTAGTTTTTCTTAATAGCCTACCTCCCCCAAGGCCAAGGACACACACACACACACACTCACGCACATGCATGTGTTCTTTGTCGTAAGAAGTCTGGGTGTGTTCCAAACATGTCTGTTTTTGGATTCATTCGGAATCGGGGACACATTTCCTGTCAGGAAAGGGATGAGGTGGAGGATGTGTGGCTTGCCGGCTGACTCATCGGGTGGGAACGGGAATTTTCCTTTAGACAAAGTGGACCTTCTTGGCCTCATAACTTCTGAACATCATAACAAGCTAAAATTGGCTCCATAACATTTGAGATAGTCACGTATTAATGAGTTATTATTGGTAATTTGCAGTCATGTGCAGCCACGCTGCATCACTGTTGATAGCTGTTTGGCATATTTAATACAGTAAATGGCCACCATAAACCAAAATGGCTGACCTCCCTGGACTTTTCATGCATGGCTTCTTTTTTGTGGATCTTCTCATGATAGTCTTGCCTACCAAATTTCAGTTGATAATTTACTCAGCTAACTGGTCTTGGAAGCTGAATTTTTAAATAATAGTATGTTGCACTAAAACAGAGAATCCAGTCCATCTCCAGCCGACAGTAATATGTTGCAAAACATGCCATCAGTAATATGCAAGCTCTCCCCCTTCTGTCCTCTGTCATTGCAGGCATCATCATGATTCCCGTGATGGAATTCCGCCAGTTCTCGGAGCAGCAGCCCGCCTTCCGGGTCCTGAAGCCGTGGTGGGACGTGTTCACCGACTACCTATCCGTCATTATGCTCATGATCGGCGTGTTCGGGTGCACGCTCCAGGTCAGTTCTCCGGTTGGCAAACATCCAGACGCGCTAATTTCCAACTGCCTTGGTTTATTTTTTTACAACTTTAACACGGCACCAAAGGAGGCATTCAGCAGCAGCAGGAAAATTCCCCCCCCCCCCCACCCAGTCCCTTCTCGTAAACATATGGCTGCAAACTGCAGATGCTTGACCTTTTTTCTGTGTGCCTTTTCTTGTTATTTTTAGCAGAAACTTGGCACCGTTCAACATAAACAGTACGCCGCTTTTCACGCGCACATAAAGATGTAGTGTGAAAGGGACCCAGCCTTTCTGTGTCGGTCCTTTTCACACAGAAAAAGGAACATGGGATTAAAAAGGAGAACATGTGGCTTAAATCACGAAAGCCACGGTTCAACTTCAAGCCGAGATTATGTGTCGGTACCTTTCACACAGAACAGTGACAGAAAAATTCAGACAGCATGAAAAGATCTTTCGACGGGATTACCAAAGACAGGAAATACAGTTGGCTTTAATTCAGTTGGCTTTAATGTGTGATGCAAAAGGACCTTTCGATACAACCTCCGCCGCCAGGTCGAGTTTGACTGCCCGTTTCTTGGCGGTATAACTTTCACACAAAACAGTGACACAAGAAGAAATCTGGCTTTGACGGGCAACGTGAAAGAGAGCTTTGATACTTACTTCCAAAGCCATAAAAAAATTGTGGATCATCTTTAATCCTCCTATCAAAGTTGGTATCTTTCAAAATGAACAACGTCCCAGACGAAATTGGGCCGTGTGGCAGGTGTTTGATGCTTACCGTCAGAAAAATTTTTGTGGGTTGACTCGGGAAAAGCAACTTTGAAAAGCACTTTGACAGCCGATTTTGATATTGGCTATGATGAAGCTAAGGAATTTGTGGGTTTCCTTCGGTACCTTTCTGAAAGAACAACAAAAGAAAAGAAAAAAAGCGTGAGTTGGCGGGCAGTGGCAGGTAAATTTCCACAAGAACCCGGGAACAAAAAATCTAGAGATACATGTTGACCTGTCCCCTAACTAGCTTCAAACCCCTAACCTATTACTCTGCATTTGGTTGACTGCTACCCTGCTGACACTAGCTTTTGTTTGCATTCTTTCGTAGGTAATGCAAGACAAGATCATCTGCCTCCCGCGCAGAACGTCGTCAACCCCCGACAACACGAGCGAAGTGGCCGTGAAGCCTTTGCATCCCCGTTACAACATCTCGTCCGGGCCGAGAGAAATGAGCGGCCTTAAGACGGACCTGGACCTCCAGCAGTACAGCTACATCAACCAGATGTGCTACGAGAAGGCGCTCCACTGGTACGCCAAGTACTTCCCGTACTTGGTTCTGATCCACACGCTCGTCTTCATGGTGTGCAGCAACTTCTGGTTCAAGTTCCCGGGGTCCAGCTCCAAAATTGAGCACTTTATCTCCATGCTGGGCAAGTGCTTTGACTCCCCTTGGACCACCCGGGCTCTGTCCGAGGTTTCTGGAGAAAACCCAGAGGAGGCGGACCACAAAAAGAGCGGTGCCGCGGCATCCGTGGGAGGCGTTGGTTTGGAGAAGACTCAGTCGCTCCGTTCCATCCCGGACAAAATTGTGGTGGACAAGCCGTCGGCGAGCGTTCTGGATAAAAAGGAAGGTGAACAAGCCAAGGCGCTTTTCGAAAAGGTGAAGAAGTTCCGCTTGCATGTGGAGGAGGGCGACATCCTCTACATCATGTACGTGCGGCAGACGGTTTTCAAGGTGGTCAAGTTCCTGGTCATCGTCATCTACAACAGTTCCTTGGTGGACCAGGTGCGCAACAGGGTGCCCTGTGAGGTGGAGATACAGGACATGACCGGATACAAGGAATTTGAGTGCAACCACACAATGGCGCACCTCTTCTCTAAGCTCTCCTACTGCTACCTGTGCCTGGTGGCGGTCTACGGACTGACCAGCCTGTACACGTCCTACTGGCTGTTCTACCGCTCCCTGAAGGAGTACTCCTTCGAGTATGTGCGTCAGGAAACGGGTATCAGCGACATCCCGGACGTCAAGAACGACTTCGCCTTCATGCTGCACATGATCGACCAGTACGACCCGCTGTACTCCAAGAGGTTTGCCGTCTTCCTGTCCGAGGTCAGCGAGAACAAGCTGAAGCAGCTCAACCTCAACCACGAGTGGACGGCGGAGAAGCTGCGGCAGAGGCTGCAGGTCAACGCCAACAATCGCCTGGAGCTGCAGCTCTTCATGCTGCCCGGCCTACCCGACACGGTCTTGGAGCTAAGCGAGCTGCAGTCGCTCAAGCTGGAGATCATCAACAACGTGAGCATCCCCGCCTCCGTCTCGCAGCTGGAGAACCTGCAAGAGCTCTCGTTGTATCAGTGCTCCATCAAGCTACACACAACGGCCACGTCCTTCCTCAAAGAGAACCTCAAGGTGCTTCGTGTAAAGTTCGATGACGCCAGGGAGTTCCCCAACTGGCTGTACGGCCTCAGGAACCTGGAGGAGCTGCATCTCACGGGGTCACTTTGCCCAGATGCCTCCAAAAACATCATCCTGGAGTCTCTGCGTGAATTGAAGTGCCTGAAGACGCTCTCGCTGAAGAGCAATCTGACCAAGATACCGCAGTCCATCGTGGACGTGTCCAGCCACCTACAGCGGCTCTACCTCCACAACGACGGCACCAAGCTCGTGATGCTGGGCAACCTGAAGAAGATGACGAACCTGACCGAGCTGGAGATGGTGCGTTGTGACCTGGAACGCATACCGCACGTCATCTTCAGCCTTACTGGCTTACAAGAGCTCGACCTGAAGGAGAACAACCTGCGCTCCATCGAGGAGATTGTCAGCTTCCAGCACCTGCGCAAGCTCACCTGCCTGAAGCTCTGGTACAACGGCATCATGTACATCCCCGAGCACATCAAGAAGCTGGGCAGTCTGGAGCGCCTCTACTTCAGCCACAACAAGATTGAGATCTTGCCCTCGCACTTGTTCCTGTGCAACAAGCTACGCTACCTGGACCTGTGCCACAACGACATCCGCTTCATTCCGCCGGAGATCGGCGTCCTGCAGAGCCTGCAGTACTTTTCGGTGGCCTGCAACAAAATCGAGAACCTTCCAGATGAGCTCTTCTTCTGCAAGAAGCTGAAGACGCTGAAACTGGGCAAGAACTCGCTGTCAGTCCTATCGCCAAAGATCTCCTACCTCGCTCAGCTGACCCACCTGGAGCTCAAGGGGAACCATTTTGAGCTCCTGCCCCAGGAGTTGGGCTGCTGCCGGGCGCTCAAGCGCAGCGGTCTGGTGGTAGAGGACGCCTTGTTCGAGACTCTGCCGTCGGACGTCAGGGACCAGATGAAAGCCGAGTAAAGACGCCTTACTGTCACCACAGTGCCTGCTGCTGTTTGCTTCCTGACTTCTTTTGTAGGATCTCACAAGCCCACTTGCACTATTTTTCGTATATCCGTTTTCCGGTTTCCTGTACCCATTTTCAAAGTCCAGCCCTGCCTGGAGCCATTTTCAATTAGCAACATGAAATTTGGTAGATGCGTCTCAAGCAGCTGTGTCTGAAAACTTACAGGAAGTTTGTTTATTTTGGTTTGAAGTATCCATTTTAGCCTCATTTTGACCATCTCCACTCCAAGTTTTCCTTAAAAAAAAAAACTAACATGTCCTAGCCAGTTTCACTTGCAACGTTAAATTTGGTCGATATGTTAATCATGAGTAGACCCACAAAAAAGCTCAAGAAATCATATGAAAAAACACAATTTTAGCCTCATTTGAGATATTTCCAGAAGTCATTCCAAGGTGAATTTGTCCTAGAAATTTTGACCGATTTCTACCAAATCTAAACCACAGACAGACAACACTAAAATGTGAAACTTAGTGGTTGTCATTGCCAGTTATGCTATAAATGAATATAGCATAACTTTTGATAAGACCTACAAAAAAAAAAAGTCTGTAGTAGCCATGTCTGACAAGATGCTGCCATTTTGGTTTGATGCCACCATTTTTGGGTCGTATTCTATACAGGGGTCGTTCAAAAGCGAATCTCCCAAATTTGAACCACATAGTGTATATCAGACAGATTGATGATAAAATCATGACAGTTTTGGCTGTGCGTCGGTGGGAGGAGTATGGAGATAAAATTTGATGACTCGCTACCAAGCAAGAATTATTTCCGCACAATTTTGAAAATTTAAGCCCCAAATGCATATTTTGTTTACCAACATGCAACTTGGTAAGCACATTTTTCTATGTGTAGACCCTCAAGAATGGATATAGAATGGATGACTCCCCATAAAATGCCAATTGATGATTCCACATAGTTTTAGAGTGACTAAACGTCTCTTTGTAGCTGATGTAACTCAGTCAGAATAGAAAAATACCAAAGATAAAAGAATACGTAGTACCGCATCTTTCCCTCTTCTTGTCAAAAAGCTTTTTGAGATGATGCCCTACTGCATATTACAGTTACTCCGTGGAGCTTTGAATCCAGGGCTACTTGACTTTCACCGCAGCTAATAAAAGGCATGAAGGACTAATTGGCCTTATTCAAACTTCATTTACGATGATGGTCACTGGCGGCCACAACATTAGGTTGGCCAGTGTCCACCGTTCATGATATAATGTGAACAAAATAAGAGCTGCATTAAACATAAGATAAAAATCGTCAGTTCTCTGAGATATTAATCTAGCAAAGTGCCATTTTCAGTGCCGTATAAATAATACAAGCTAAAGGGACAAAAACGTGTATACCCAAGTTAGGGACTATCAAAGAAATGCAATATTTAAAATATATCATTTTGTGCACTACATTAATTAAAAGAATCATATTAAATGTATAGTTTATTTTCTAAACGTCTTTGTTTATGCAGTAAAATGAAAACTATTGCAATGCAGTTTTGCTTGCACGGATCCTAGATTGTGCAAGTGTACTTAATAAAATGACCAGAAAGCATTTATGGCTAATATTTATGGCTCAAAAGTTTTTTGTACACATTTTTTGACAACAAAGGGACATAGCATGTAGCTTACATTGAGCCATGCCTTAATTAAAGCACTGTATATTATACAAAGATTATTTTATGATTTAAAATAAAACTTTTGTAACTTTTGTCTGAACTGCTATTATTTCATACCTGATTTTACCTGTCTTGTTTTTCCAATCATCCATTTTCTGACCCACTTCTCCCATGCTGGTTAATGGCATTTCTAATGTCTTAATTATATTTTTTGCTATCCCCCCAAACACCACACATACACTAGTATAATTTGTCTATAAAATTGTTTTAAGTACACCTCTGCATAGGCGCTAATAATACCCCTTGCACACTGCCAATGAGGGCACCACTGCCACCTACTGTAATGGATGTGCAATTACACTTTATTCTAGTGCTTGAAAGTCAACGCAAATAAACAAATAGTGAAAATATCGGGCGGGCTCCTAAGTTGAAAAACTCTTAAATCGAGTAACTCATAACTTAAGTCACCACTGTATTAATACGCACAAAAATACTTTGCTCTTGATTTACGTTTTTTTATTTTTTTATTTTTATTTTTTTTTATACCAGAATAATTTTTGTCGGCTTATTTTCCGTTTTGCACTTGTTGGATAGCCCCTTGCTGTTATCTTCCTATCTGGGTCCAGCTGTCGTTGCTCGACACTCCCTTGTGTGCCTGTGCGTGGCGGGCTTTTGGCGTCACGCGGCTTCCACCTGCCGTCCACAGGCGGAAAGCAGCAGCAGAACATCCGCGCATACACACCACCACCGCCGCCGCCACCGCAGCCACCTCAACCTCCACCCAGCCGAGAGTCCACCTCGTCAGCCGCCCACAGCCACCCGTGACCGGCGGCAGCGGCGGAACAAACCGGACCGGACCATCCGCGGCGAGGCGAGGCGAGGCGGGACAGCGGGTAGGCGGTGGAGGGGGGGAGCAGAGCTGCCCTAAGCCGCTTAGAGGCGGCCTGAGCACAGCTACGAGGCAGCGACACGACCAGGAAGAATGGACGGCTTGAACACGGCTGACCGGCGACCAGCCTCGGTTGTGGCGTAGCAGGACGACACCGCGCGTCGAGTAGACCGCCGCTAAGGTTCGTTTGACTCATTTCTGTCGAATTTGACCCCATTTGGTTACGGTTGGGGGCTGTTTGAAGCAGGTAGTTGATTGTTTTTGTGTGTTTTGATTGTTCTAACTACATTGGGGCAAATGCGCTGAATAGGACGGTGTATGGTGTTTTTTTGTTTTTTTTAATCCAACAAATGCGGAAGCAGGCGTGCGGCGTTTAATGACAGCTCGGACATGCGGGAACCTCTTCCTCATTGTCCAATGAACACATCTCCACCTAAGTAAATGTGATCATGAGAGTATTTGTTCTATTAACGTCCTATTATAACTCATTATACATTTTAATAGATACTGTAGACAACATAATGCATCGTTATTGTAGCTAGCTTGCTTTATTAGCATTCATGAATATATTAATATACAATCAGTAAAGTACAAACAAAATCAAAGAGCTACATTGAGGAGAAATTAAAGTTTAATCTGAAAAGAAGAGCAGATTTTTACATGCTGTAATTTCCTAAATGGCTGATATGATACCAATGAGGCCACTAATGGGGCTCAGATATTCATTTCAGTGAAAGGGAAAAAATATTGGCATTGGAGTAAAAAAAACAAAAACATCTAAATTCCAAAGCTTTGTCAATCTTAGTCAATATACATATTTATTTTACAAATTCAAAGAAAGTTCATAGAGGCTTCCCAGGGACACCAGTATGTCTTAAAAATAAATGAAAACATTAACAAGTAAATACTGTAACTCCCTATTGTTTTCTACTGTAAATTTTTCCAACAATTCCAAATAATTGAAATATTACACTTTCACACATCTCTGTTTTAATTTCAAATAAAAACAAAAGGAGCAGAGAGTTCACAGGGTCAGCAGCCAACATCATTTATAAATGTGCAATAAATAGTTCCCCGAGTCAAACAGTTTTTCAGTTTATTATTATTTTTCCCCCCATAATCGCCCCTAGTAACTAGGACAGCAAATGAAATGAAACTCTTTGTTGCAAAAAAAAATTGTCTAGTAATGTACAGGCAACATTTGTGGCTTTAAGAAAACCAAACTCCGATTAAACAAGAAATTATTTATGTCAACCTTTGTAAAATGTTCACTAAATGTGACCACAAAGAGTGGGTTCATGTTACAAACTTTTCAGGCATTTATCAATTATATTTGTGATTTTCTGTTGTGTACGTTGATCTAAATTCACATTGTGTCATTTTAAAGGATAGTTAAGGCCTTCATTTGATAAAATCCCATTTGTAAGGCCCTGCTGCTGCCCTGATGATAGCACCTTCTTGGAAAACGCACGTACGCATATGTATGATAGCTTTATTTACACACAACAGGCATGGGCTCGTTAGCATTAGCATGTCCGTGCGGGAGTTGAAGGAATGTGTCAGCGGTCTGGTTTGGGTAACCTTTGTAAACGTGTACCAACTTGTACTGCCGGGTTAATGTGCAGCAAAAAGGAAGACCATGAAGCAGGATAGTCACACCTCCGCCTTTACAGTGTTGGCGAAAACATTTAGTGTAAGTGGCTTCCAGCCTCATGTTGCTCGGATTACGGCTGTCACTAGTGAATCTTTTTAGATTAAATCCTGATCTTTTAGATTCGATTCCGTGTCGACTGCTGACAGGCATTGGTAAAGTGGCTTTGTCCTCCATGAAGTAGGAAGTAGCTAGCATACCGACACGGAAATTCAAACCCACATCTCCTGCCTGCTGCAAGGCAGATGTGCAAACCGCTACCAACATCTTTTTTTTTTTTTTGCGGTAGGAATGTTCACCCTCACCGAAGTCGCCTCCCTGAACGACATCCAGCCGACTTACCGCATCCTGAAACCATGGTGGGACGTCTTCATGGACTACCTTGGCATCGTCATGCTCATGCTAGCCATCTTCGCCGGGACCATGCAGCTGACGCGGGACCAGGTGGTCTGCCTGCCCGACTTGGACTCGGCCCCCGACGAGGTGCCGACCCCACCGACTCAGGTGTCTGACAGGTTGTGGAGTAAGGAGAGTGCCATGGGGGAGCAAGCGGCGCCCCTCATGGCGGCCGCCGAGCAACTGCCGGCGCAGCCGCCGCCACTGCCCCCCACCGGGATCCGAACCAAGCTGGATTTCCAGCAGTACGTCTTTGTCAACCAGATGTGCTACCACGTCGCCCTTCCGTGGTACTCCAAATACTTTCCCTACCTGGCGCTCATCCACACTCTCATCCTGATGGTGAGCAGCAACTTCTGGTTCAAGTATCCCCGCACCAGCTCCAAGATCGAGCACTTTGTGTCCATCCTGGGCAAGTGTTTCGAGTCTCCCTGGACCACCAAAGCGCTTTCCGAGACGGCGTGCGAGGACTCGGAAGAGAACAAGCAGCGCCTGGCAGGGGCCTCGGCCCAACACAAGCATTTCTCCACCAGCAGCGAGGAGGGCAGCCCCAACCAGTCGGCACCCATGCTGCCCAAATCCAGCGTCACCTTCTCCGCCGAGAAGCTGGTGAGCGAGGCGCCATCCATGACCATCCTGGACAAGAAGGACGGCGAGCAAGCCAAAGCGCTCTTCGAGAAGGTCCGAAAGTTCCGCGCCCACGTGGAGGACAGCGACCTGATCTACCGCCTCTACGCCCTGCAGACCCTCATCAAGACTGTGAAGTTCATTGTCATCCTTTGCTACACCATGACCTTTGTGGCCTCCATCGACTTCCACCACATGTGCGAGCCGGAAATCAAGCACCTGACTGGGTACAGGAAGTTCCACTGCACGCACAACATGGCGTTCATGCTGAAGAAGCTGCTGGTGAGCTACATCGCGCTCATCTGCGTCTACGGCGTCATCTGCATCTACACGCTCTTCTGGCTCTTCCGCCGTCCCCTCAAGGAGTACTCGTTCGAGAAGGTCCGCGAGGAGAGCAGCTTCAGCGACATCCCCGACGTGAAGAACGACTTTGCCTTCCTGCTGCACATGGTCGACCAGTACGACCAGCTCTATTCCAAGCGCTTTGGCATCTTCCTGTCGGAAGTCAGCGAGAACAAACTGCGGGAGATCAGCCTGAACCACGAGTGGACCTTCGAGAAGCTCCGGCAGCACGTGACCCGCAACGTTCAGGACAAACTGGAATTGCACCTCTTCATGCTGTCGGGCGTTCCCGACGCGGTGTTTGACCTCACCGACTTGGAGATCCTCAAGCTGGAGCTCATCTCCGAGGTCCGGATCACAGCCAAGATCTCGCAGATGATCAACCTGCAGGAGCTCCACTTCTACCATTGTCCCGCCAAGGTGGAGCAGACGGCGTTTATCTTCCTGCGGGATCACCTGCGATGCCTTCACGTCAAGTTCACCGACGTGGCCGAGATCCCCAGCTGGCTGTACTTGTTGAAGAACTTGCAGGAGCTGTACCTGGTGGGCAACCTGAACTCGGAGAACAACAAAATGATCGGACTGGAGTCTCTGAGGGACCTGCGTCATCTGAAGGTCCTTCATCTGAAGAGCAACCTCACCAAGATCCCCACCAACATCACTGACCTGTCGCCGCACCTGGTCAAGCTCGTGGTGCACAACGACGGCACCAAGCTCCTGGTGCTCAACAGCCTGAAGAAGATGATGAACCTGTCGGAGCTGGAGCTGCACAACTGTGAGCTGGAGCGAATCCCGCACGCCATCTTCAGCCTCAACAACCTTCAGGAGCTGGACCTGAAGTCCAACCACATCCGGACCATCGAGGAGGTCATCAGCTTCCAGCACCTGAAGCGGCTGACGTGCCTCAAGCTCTGGCACAACAAGATCATCTCCATCCCGCTGTCCATCAGCCACGTCAAGAACCTGGAATCGCTCTACCTGTCGCACAACAAGCTCGAGTGTCTGCCCAGCTCCCTGTTCACCCTGCTCAAGCTACGCCACCTGGACCTGAGTCACAACTCCATCGCCGCCATTCCCCCGGAGGTGGGCTTCCTGCAGAACCTCCAGCACTTCGCCATCACCGACAACAAGCTGGAGGTCGTTCCCAAGCAGCTCTTCAAGTGCACCAAACTGCGGACGCTGTGCCTGGGCCACAACTGCATCGCCGCCTTGCCGGAGAGGGTCGGCCAGCTGGCGCAGCTGACCCACCTGGAGCTGAAGAGCAACTGCCTGGACCGTCTACCGGTGCAGCTGGGCCAGTGCCCGCTGCTGCGTCGGGGTTGCCTGGTCGTGGAGGACCACCTCTTTGACTCGCTGCCCATGGAGGTCAAGGAGATCATCAACCAGGAATCTGGCGCCGCTTTCGCAAACGGGTGCTGCAGGTGTCTGACGGACGTGCGGTAGCGTGATAGGGCACCAGTTTCTTCTTCTTCTTTTTTTTTTTATTCAGCAACTTACAGGCCAAGTAGAATTCCCCTGGTAGACCTATCACAGCGATCTGGTGCCGGGTAACGCTGGTTCTTGGCAAAAGTGGTGCCAGGCTCTAGCGTCAAAGGGAACACTCCTCAGTCAGGAGTGCTGTCAGGTATTTGGGGTTCCATGAAGACCAAAAACAAAACAAAGGTGTGCCTACACTTGAAAGAGGAACTCATCCCCCCCCCCAAAAAAAAAACAAAAACAAAAAAAAAACAAATATGAATAATAATATTTCTATACAGCCCTTAAATGTCAAGTGAAAATGACATCACAGCTAACCAATCACAACTCAGCTTCAGAAAGCAGGTGAGCTGTGATTGGTCGTTGCCTGAGCAACTGTGATGTCATCTTCAGTCGACAGCAAGTGGCAAAATGGCCGCCCGCTGAGATGGGTAAAAACGGCTGGATTTTGCTTCATAATTCGTATTTCGCAAATGTGATATTAATCAGAATGTCATGTTTTAGACTAGCGAGGTTACATATAACATATTATTGTCAAGAAATGTTGACTTCCCTTTTAATACTGCAAGTTGAAAATATTTTATTCTAAGGGCCCATCTGCCCCTGCTAGTGACCGGCACCCGCATGGTGTGAAAGGGGTATGAGTAAGTTTCAAAGGAAAATATTTTGGCATAGGAAAAGTGTCTGATGGAAAGCTTGTAGTGCATCAGGTCACCATTATTTTTTATTTTTTATTATTTTTTAATGCAGTAGCTCATGGGCCAGGTACAAGTTTGCAGAAGCACAGCCAGAGCTAAATGGGAGCTAGAGCCGAAATTAGTCAGCAACTTTTTACTGGTCCAGAGAGAAGGTTTCTGTTATGTTGGCAGCTGTGACCAGGGGTGCTCTCTTTTGGGTATCACCAGGGGAACCATCATTGATGCCGCCATATAAGTGCTGTCAGGGGTACTACCAGGGCTGCCGACGGGTATTTGGGGCTTTGGGGTGGGGCACCACTCCTACTCTGCAAATAGAATTATACTCATTTCTAAGACCAGTCAGTCAAGGGTGGCGCTCCCTGCTGGTTACCACAGGCCCCAATTTTCAACTGTTGTATTGTGCCGGTGACAGCTCTGTGCAAAAGGTACAAAGTGAAAGTTCAAGCACTGGAAAAACAGGACCGAAACCACTGGGTTTGTCTCACCATGTTAATGTCTTCGTGTTTACGCATGTAGCAACTTAGCGTTAGCATCAGTGACACAAAGGGGGACGTCGTAATCGCCAAAGTGTGTGTGTAGAGGGCCAGTTCTGCCATGTTTGTAATACATTGGTGGACATTTTATGTTGAATGTTTTCAAGTCTTGTTTTTCACAAAGAAATCAGAAAAGCAAGATTTTTTTCTGTCCGTTTCGTTCATGTTGCCGCTTCTGTTGCTCCCTTTCACGCACAAGAATTAGCGGAGCAGCTCTTTGTGCCACAAATGTCCATCATTTGCGGTACTGCACTAAGGAACATAGCCACAACATTAGGGACACTTTAGGAGTTAATTTCCTCTTAATAGTAGGCCTACTAAATATGATATTTCAACATGATTTATTTTATAAGGTTTACTCTCCCAAAATTGTATCTTTTTTTTTTTTTCTTCGTCGTAATATTGACAAAATTGGTGGTCCCCACCAGTGTTCCAAGCTTGCCTTTTTTTTTTTTTTTAAATAATAAAAATGAAGATTTTTTTGACGTGTTCTTTTAAAGAATAGTGTGACTATTCTTGTACCATGACGACTTCACTGTAATATTTTGAAATTTTCAAATGGATGCCAATGGGGTTTCTTGTAGCTTTAAGACTTCTAAAAACAAAAAAAGTAACATTGACCAAATTCTCGTAAAACAAACACTTTATTATTGTAAAGCTTCGCTTTTTGTGAACAGAAACTCTTTTGTCCTCATAAAAGTTTGACTTAATTATTGTAAAAGTACACTTTAATTATTATTTTTTTTAAATAATGTGACTTTTCTTTTAATATTATGAATGGATTGCTCCTCAACTTAATAATAATAAGACTTCCATCCTGGTAAGATGACAGCTTTATTTTCACTTTTCTCATTCTAAATATGCAATCTTTATTTAGTCCTGTAAAACTGAGCGCTTCCTCATGAAACCGATTAGCCTACCTTGTTTTTTTGGTGATGTTTCATTACATTTTTTTTTTTTACCCCCACTTGCAGTATTAGCACGAAAATTTACAAAAGTCTATTTTTGTATTTATGCAAGTGGGTCTAAATGATTGAAACGCTGCAGCCTTCAAGAGCAATAACAAACATACAGTATTTAATTTTTAAGTTCACCAAAAGTCGGCACTATTTGACGTCACGGCTTGTTCTAGTGTACTTAATGTTGTGGCTTGTGTATTTGTGTATATCTTTAGTGCTTTTGACACGCACGCACAAACACAATCTTGAAATCATAAAGACCACAAGCAAGGGAACAAGAATAATAGTACTGTATGGTGCATGTATATTTCTTCGTGTGTGTGTGTGTTTTGGGAAGAGGTGAAAAGGTCTATTTGTGTTAAGGTTACACATTCCACTGTTCTATGTGGTCAACCATTGACCAAAGGGACCAAATATCCAAAATCCATGTGATGATTCTCACACAAGCCACTTTTTTTTTTTTCTCCTTATTTGATGCTTTACTCTGACAAAACATCTTGTACTACTGAGTGTGGTATTTAAATAAATTACTTCAGCTTGTTAAAAAAAATGGAAAAAAAGAAGAAATGTGTTGTAGTTTGTATGTATCTTCGTAAACTCAAATGAGATGTTTAGTTATGGAAAAAAAAAAAAAAACACCTCCAAGTGCAAGTCAATGTAAATGTATTCCTTGGAAAAGAGTCCCCTCTAGTGGAAGATAGTGGTTACTAGATTTGAAAAAAGACCAACATTTGATATTGTTAGTAACATTATGCACAGTGTGAACATTGACACCGCCCTTTATATAAAACGATGTAAACAAAAACAAAACCCAGCCTTAAATCATTCAGTTAAAATGTATTGCACATAAAAGTAAAAAAAAAAAACAAAAAAAAAACACACCTACATGTTAAAAACATACTTAAATATTTCATGCAAAACATTGGACGTACCACTAAAGGGAACCACTTTGGCGACACCAACTTCAGCCTCATCCCTCACGGGCCTGCCTCAATTTCTTCCCGGCATCCTCTTGGGTTCAGCAAGCGGGCCGGGCCGCGACCCGGACTCCTTTGCCCCGCATTCCTCGGCATACTTGAAATCCTTTTTGCTTCTTCTTTATTGTCTTCGTCTCTCAGGTAGGATTGCCAAGGACCCAGCAAGCTCCCCCACCCTTCCCCGCCGCAGGTAAAATCTATAATAAGTTTTAGATAGAAGCCTTGAAATGGACTTTTAGAAGGTTACGGGTACTCCGGGTGGACGCAAACGTGTCAGGGGGTAAAAAAATGTCTCACGCGAGAACAATGTGACCTGAACACAGTGGGAGAGATCTTGGTAGGGTGCAAGTTATGTTTAATACTCGGATGAAAGAGAGGGGGCAGCCCAGCATCACTTTTGGAATACAAACACAAGGACGTATGTGTTGTGTTGGAATGGAAGGGAGAGAGTGTTTAGAAGAGAACAACTTTCTCACAGCCGCTGACGTAACACAGCAGGAAGTTCATCATGGGTCAACAAACAATCATGGTTTCAAGTAGGAGTTATGGTTACAAATCAGGGTGTGAAGCCAGTATTGTTGTTTCAGACAAGTGTCACCAGGGTTGATTTTGAAGATAGAGATCCAAATTAGTGCTTCAAACTTTATTTAGGGCTCCAAACAAGGTTTTCAAGCCAGTGCTAGAGTTTCAAGGATGAGTTTGGGTTTTAAACAATGGTTCGGGTTTGGATTTGCTGTTCTATTTTCAAGACAAGGTTAGATTTGGAGTTAGAGTTTTAAATGACAGTTTCAAGACAAAATTACAAATTAGGGTGTGAGGCCATTGTAACCCATTCAAGAATTTGGTTCATTATCTATATTGTTTATGAGATGCTAACAATTGTTCCAATATAATACTTATTATATTTTATGTACACATATTTTGTTTGTTTAAGAAACGGAGACATGAAAAGGCATTCAAGTCACTAGAAGTGCACCTGTTAAGAAATTAATGGAGACCACCCCCCCAGTCCAGAGTGTATGGAGCGTTATTCCTAAGAGAAACCTCCGAGTGCATTAACCCAAAATTAAATGATTTACCCATTAAAAGAGACCGTGACATATCAGTGAACACTTGTGTGTGTCAGCAGGAGCTGAGCTGGAGATGGTGTGCCGGAGTTCTGACCATTTTTTCCAGTTTCGACATGTCTAGGTGAGTTAGCCTATCGTGCTAACCGCTAGCGCCTCATGTGCTAATCGGTGCTAACCGCTAGCTTTAGCAGGATGCCAGTGACAATGACGGTAACATTTGTCACACTGTGTTGATAATATATATATATATATATATATATATATATATATATATATATATATATATATATATATATATATATAATTTATATTTATTTATTCCCCCCCCCCCCCCCCCCCCCCTCTTTTGTGATGTGTACAAAATAGAGGCGAGTAGGAGTTCTGTGAGCCGGGGGCTGGTGAAGGCTATTAAGAAGCGTCTTGGTAAGTTAACTGTGCTAACTAGCTACAAGACAAGTGGGTACCGGATATATGTAATTGGTTCATAATTGCAATTGCTAAAATTGATGTGTTGGTTAAAGAGAGATGATTTTTTATGTTTTAAGAAATACTTGATATGTTAAGGGATTAAAATGTTCAACAAGAGAGGAAAACTGCTGTTGAAATTGAATTTCATGATTCACAGTTGTGTTACAGTAGTGCTTTGATATTAAGTAGCCTATATGGCCTAAACAATAGTAGATATTTGATCAATCCAGTAATATCCTTGTTTTATTCAGGTGAAGTTTTTTGATGAGCATTGACCAAGTCCAGAACTGGATTCTGGCGAGTCACCCTTGATCTCCTGAGCCTGACTGTCTCCTTTTACCAAGGAGCTGGACCTTCAAGACACTACCTCTTCCGTGTGGCAGGTTTGTGAACATCAACCGCTATGAACTTGACACAAGTGCACTTTGAGTAATTACTTGAACTAATAACTTTGACTTAGACTTGGCTATCCAAACAATTGCATTTTCCATTGGAACAAAAATGTCAAAACATCAAAAAGAATATATTAAAATGTTTGAATCTTTAGTGTAGGTTTGAGTTTAATGCTGAGACAACTCGTGCCCTCAGGTGACTCTCTCTGTGTACTTGGTATTTGAAATTGATACTAGATAGCCGAAAGTTCTACACACTACACAGTTCTTCCAGCAATATTGAGAGCAACACATGACCAAACAACACAATACAACATAACATGGCTGCCATCCAACTTTTTACCTTTTGACTATGTTGCCATTAGCATTGAGGTTTTGACGTGACGTGTGGTTGGGATAAAAAAATAAATAACACAAAAAATAAGCCACGTTCCCGTGAGGCGGCGACGCATTTACACATCCACCAGCAGCTTTTGTGTTTGCCCTCCGAGGGCCGAGAGCACTTTTGCCGCCCTTGCGGTGCTCGTCATTGTCAAAAAGCCGCGATCAGGCACGCGGAGAACACGGAGGTGACCGGGGCAGGTGCGCTCCTGGGAGGCAACGCCCTCCGCCGGTCGCAACTCTAAGGTCCATCAGTGGCATCTCACGGGTACATGCCGAAACACTCGCGCAGGTAAAGTGCTTGATGGATTGTGTGTGTGTGTGTGTTTGTGAGGACAATCACTTCCACTTTACTCTTCGAATGCACTGAAATATTTAAGCCTTCAATAGTGATGTGATTGGAAGTGAGAATGGACAAATGCACAAATGGGAAACAAAAGGTTGGAGAATGTTTTTTTTTTTTTTAAATGTAGTACTGTAATCTACCATCAGTAGTGATCTATCCTATAGATACTCAAATTCAGGGGTGTCCAAACTTTTTCATTTGAGGGCCACATCCAGAAAATCAGAAGGACGCAAGGGCCACATAATGTTATGAAGAGAAATTGTGTTTAGTCCGAAAAAATTGTACAAATAATTTATTTGTGCTTTTGCATATTAGAAAAATGCTACAGTATATAAACCAATTTATTTCTAATATGGCAGTAGGGTTATAGTTTTGGAAATGTTCATTTAGTTAGTTTTTATTAGTTTTCAGGGTGGTTCTGTTAGTTTTTATTAGTTTAGTGCTTTAAAAAATGCTTAGTTTTAGTTTAGTTTCTTAGTTTCAGTATTAGAATTTTTTTTTACTTGTGAGCAATATTTACAAAAACACCATGGGAACGACCTCATCTGAAGGTGCTTTTCTATTGGCTGCTGCTAGATGGCGTCACTTCTGCGTGACATACTTTCAGACGTCATTATTCCGTTTTATATCAAAATAAATGTACTAAAAATCACACTTAAAATCATCCCCAAAGGCTCACGCATTAAATTAATTACCAAAGACTAAAACAAAGGACGTTTGCTATAATTATAGTTAGTTTTGTAAACATAAAATGTAGTCTCAGTTATTTTTCGTTTCTTAAAAATTATTTTTGTTTTTATTTTATTTCGGTAACAATATTGTTTTTTGAATTTTAGTTTGTGTGTTTATTTTTTATTTTTTATTAGTTTTAGTTAACTAAAATAACCATTAATGGCACCTGTGTTTTTCGACACCCTCCCTTCTTACTTTGACCATCTCCAAACATTTGTTTTGTTTATTTTATTTGAGTCAAATGTCATTTTTAGCATATGTCGCGGGCCACTGAAAAATGGGCAGCGGGCAGCAAATGGCCCCCGGGCCGTAGTTTGGACACCACTGCGCTAATTTGTACTATACTATTCTTTGTAGTACTGTATCCTAAGTAATACAATATCTAACATGTATCTAAGTACTACGTTGGCTGTAGTCCCTTTATCCAAGTAGTGCAGTATCCTATGTATGTGTAGGACTAAATCATATATGTTGTACTTAATCTTAAATAGTACTGCAACTTGTGTCCTGTGTGGTACTCTATACTGTATAATATTGAATCCAAGATAATCTATCCTGTGTTTGAGGACAAACACTTCCATTTTACTTCTCGAATGCACTGAAAAATTTAAGCCTTACAATATTGATGCGGCTGTATACAAGAATGGACAAACACACACATGCACAAAAAGAGGCCAATTAATATTTCAGCAGCGGGCGATTAAACGTCGGGAATTAAAGGCCTTGGAAGAGGTCGACTCATCCCGGGAAGGCCGTTGCGTCCTCGGGAGCGGGGCGCGTATATCGATCCGCTCGCATCTATCAGCGCTGCCTTTGAAGGAGAAAATCGCGGCTGATGCGAGCCGACCCCGGGATTTCCCTCACTCCGTGCTAATAAATGCGCATGCTTTTTATTTATTTATTTATTTTTTATTTTTTTCCCCCTGCCCTAAATTAGCCCTCGGAGGAGCCGTGAATCACGTTGACGTATTTATGGAAGTAATGGTTTCGGAGCGGGAGACAACGGGAGAATTACAAGTACAATTGTATCCACGTGGCGGGAAATATTACCGCTGATATTTTTGCGGGTAATGTAGCCGGACAGGAAGTATAGCGGCGGCCCCTCAGGATCTGATCTGATGTCAGCAGACGCAACGATTGGATGCTTAAAACCTCTGCAGAGCTTAAATTATTCAAGTCGTATTGGCAAACTCAACGGCCTTCTATCAAACACTGGGACTCACTTCATCAAGTGCAGCACACTAGCTAGTACGCTGTCCTTTTGTAGTACTCTTCACTACAGTCCCGCATGCCATCTTGTAAGGGTGTCACGATTTCGATTTTTTATCGAAATCGATCGAAATTACGTCACGATTTCGAGCATCGAAATAGAAGAGAGGACACACGATTCGATGCCCCCCCCCCCGCGCCCGCCGCCACCGCCGCCACCGCCACCTCCCAGGAAAGCAAATGAGACGCAGCCATTCAGCTACTAGCTAACGGCACTTGTTAGCTGACTTCTCCTGCAGTCATGATGGCAAGCGCGGACAGACACAGCAATGGTGCTTCAAGCCGCTCCCGCTTCTCTCGTCACCAGTTTGGAAACATTTTGCGTTCCCGGTGAGTTATGTCGACAACGTTCACGTTGTCGATAAAAAGACCACAGTTGCAAGATATGCTATGTGCGCGTACTGTACTCGGCCACGGTGTTACGCCCGGCTCGTCAAGGGGAAGGGAAGTAACACAATAACAGAAAATATAGAGTAGATAAACACGGGTCGACTTTAACATCTGAGTAGTTTTAATTGAAATTTCAGGCAGGGGTTTGACAAGGGAGTGAAAGTGGAAGGTGAACAAATAATAACCGCATTTGACAGAACTGACAGAACGGAGGAGAAACAACAATAACCAATAGGGGTATAATACACGGATACACAATAGCGTCGCGCTGGCACAGTCGTCCAATCGGAGTGTCGCGCTGGCACAGTCGTCCAATCGGAGTGTCGCGCTGGCACAGTCCTCCAATCAGAGTGTCGCGCTGGCGCATTCAAACTGAAGTACCATTATACGGGCACCAGCCGACACAAACACACACATACATACTAGGGGAGCGGAGCCGGCGGCGGGCCCGAGCCGCCAGCCGTAACAACGGGAAACACGACAAACATGACGGGACATTTACGCAGGCATCACAAAGATTTAGATTTATCAAATTCAACTAGAAGTGGGAAAACAACGGTCCAACCAACTATTTCATCCTCATTTACAGTGAAACTTCCACACACTTCAGCTCGCGCGAAACGCCAGATCCATAGGTCTATTTATAGCAGCAGACCTGCAGCCTTGGAAAACGCTGGATTCAAACATTTAATTAGTGTACTTGAACCACGCTACAGTATGCCCAGCAACTGTAAATGTTGGGATATAGTTTGTTCAGGCTGTATTTGTTCCATGACTTTGGATACAATATATTTTTTGTTGTTGTTGCACATTGCACATTATTTTAAGAGGAACGCACAGCACACTGTTGTAACCAAAAACAGTCAATAGATGGCAGGCACCCACTGTGACTTTTTGTTTTTGTTTTTTTATTTTTTATTTTACACTTCAGTAAGAACAAGACGGTTAACTTTATATTGTAAATAAATTCTTTGAATTTGATCATTCCTGCCTAATGTCAATTATCATATATTACATAAATTTACACAAAAATAATATGGAAATTGCATCACCTATATGTAGCCGATCTTTTGAAATAAGATTTACTGTACAATGAATAGAACCAATGATCATAGACTAGCCTTAGCCTACAGAAGCATATGCCTCTGTGTTATAAAGTGGGGGAGCGAAAAAAAAAAAAAAAAAAAAAAAAATCGAAAAAAAAATCGAATCGTGACCCCAAAATCGAAATTTAAATCGAATCGTGGAGTTGGCGAATCGTGACACCCCTACTATCTTGTAATGTATCCAATGCAATAGTTCAGGGGTTACATGGAAGCGTTGAACGTTTTATTTGCAAGGTGGTAAGGAAATATTCTGTCATTTCATAAGCCCGTCAATAAAATGCTAGGAATGTGCTACAATTAAGCTCAATTTTCTTTTTGGTGTCAAATGTAGAACAATAACAAAGGCAGGTTTATTGTTATTAAATTTTTTATTTTTAAATGTATTTTTTTCCCCCAAGGCAACATTTAGTTTTGTTTGAGTAAAAAAAAAAAAAGACAATGCTTGAGATTTAAATATTAACATAAAAGTGGAAGTCAACCATAAACATTTCTTGACAATGAAATATATGTGAACCTTGCGATTAGCTGGCAACCAGTTCAGGGTGTACCCCACCTACTGTCCGAAGCCAACTGGGATAGGCTCCAGCATCCCCTGCGACCCTTGTGAGGAGCAAGCGGTCAAGAAAATGGATGGATGGATGTAGTGCTCTTGGTGTGGTATCCTAGGTACCCGTGTATCCTATGCAGTAATCTAAGTAATCCTGAATCCTATCTTGTCTTTTTTGCAAGATGCTAGCAAGCCCATTTCCAAGCCTTCGCAGCCCGTTTGTTGCTAAAAGCTCCTTTTAGCGGGCGTAGTGATGCTTTTAGCGGTCTGCGGGGTTATTCTGGTCATTTTTGTTTGCGTAGAGTCTAAAGGTTTGAGTTGGGCAGAGCTTGTTAGATCCTTTTCCCCTCCGTTTGCCTTCTGAATTTGTGATGGGCGCGCTCTCACGCTGAAGTAAAAAGGTTGGCAGCTACGCATGATCCACTAGGCGAGAGTGCGAGTTTAGCCGCTAAGCGCGCGTGTCGATGGCTGTCTTGATGCCCGGACGCGCTACAACCGCGGCTCCGCTTGTTAACAGCGTGTATGTTAATGACTCCACTTAGGAGATGATCGATGCTCTCGCAGCTTTGAAGGAGCGACCGCCGATCGATGCGTAATATCGCTCGCTTCAACTGTTAGCCGCGTAGCCGGCAAACACGTGCGAGCTCTCTCGCACTTCCTCAATGCACTGAATATATTCGAGGCGCGTATCGTCTTAAGTAGTACTGCGTATGCTAATTTAGTACCATTTAGATAACAGTACTGTGTGGGACATGGGGCCCTACTGTACATACCGTTGTGTACTGCATACATGTATGTAGCTCTTCAGGAACAATGTTGTGTTTATGTTGCAATTGCGACTCCACTTCAGAGCATTTACAGTAATATTCAGGGATAACTTTTATGAAAGCAACGATTGCATTTTATCTCAGGACAAAAAAAAAAAAAAAAAAAAACTATTGCATTTTTCTGTATTTTGTGCATAGATTACTTGACATTTAATGGGGGAGACAGAAAATGTCCTCCAATTCTGCCATCTATAATTCTCGTCTATTATCTCTGTGTTTGTTTGATGGGAGCGAGTTGAGAAAAAGGGCAGATCAATATTGCATCAAGTCATTTATTGTGTATTTACGCTGTAATGTGCCAGCAATCAAAGTAATTAAAGGCCGCATCAATGTTTCAGTGCGATATGACTTCGCTCTGCGGCAAGCAATATTTCTGCGGGTCCTGGATGAATTTTTCATGCACGAGTGGAGGAGGATGAAAGGCCGAGCAGGGACGGCGGCGATTAGTTTCGATGCTAACTCAGATGCTAGCTGACAAGCAGAGGTGGCGAAAGTACTTAGATGAAAGAGCAGATACTTTGCATTTCTCAAATTTTGTTGTCAAGTCTAGGTTAGGGTATCAAAGTAGGGTTTCAAGTCTTGCTTGGTGGCAGCCTTTGATGTGGACTGAACACACCTCCTCCCAGTCCCATCAGATGACCCCTCCCCACCATGAGACCCCAGAAACCCCCTTGACAGAAAAAAAAGCAACGTTTCAATGTTTCACGAGGGAAGAAGCCTCAGCAGTGGCGCCCTGGAACATTACATACATTCATTCATGCTGTCGCCACGGTGGTGCCGGGGGTTGGGGGGGGGTACCGTGGACGTGTCGAGGGCGGGGGGTCCGACCGCTGTGATCAGGAGCCCGCGCCCATTCTCTTTGAAATGCCAATGGCCTCATTTTCATTTTCATGGAGGGGAAGGAGGCGCTCCCTCGTGACGGCACGCTGGACGCCAGGGGCGGCTCGTCATTACAACACAAACACATGCTACGTTTGGCTTTTGTGTTGGGGGGAGGGGGGGGGGGGGTTCTCTGGGAGAAAAAAAAAAAAAAAAACTTGTATTCCATGTACCACGTTACAACTTTTTTTTTTTTCACAAATATTTGTTTTAATCTAGTATTTATTATTATTAAGTACATATTTGGATTTAAAACATAATATAGGTTTTTTTTTTCCAATGTAGTAGTTGTACACTGTTTTTTTTCCCCTTTTATCATTAGTAACTTTTTATTTATTTATTTATTTTTTTAAATTTTGAAACTTTTTATCCTTAACCTAGGGGTGGGGGTTGGATGACCTTTTTTTTTTTTCCTTTTGAGAAAATTTGAGTTTGTTTCTGTGAAAAACAATTTTTTGATTAGGGAAGAAAATACTCTTGAAGACGTTGGCGTGCTTAGATATATTTGATCACAAATGACTAAAACTTTTTTATTGAGAAAATAAATATGAAAAATGTCCTGTAAGAATTAATTTGTTACTTAGAGTTCATAAAAATCCTTGATTCATTCTGGGGGTATTTATCCTGAAACATCCACATTTTTCTTCAAAACAGCTTTTCTCTCAAATAAGACCTTTTTAAAATTCCAACTCCATTTCTGTTTTTTTTTCTTTTTCTTTGAAAGGACCCTTGCTTGTTTTCTTGTAAAAAGAAAAAAAAAGATTCATCCCGAAAAAATACTTTCTAATTTAAATGTATTACATTTGACTTTTATTTAGACGTATATGTGAATGCATCCATAGTGTGTGCGTGTGTGTAAACAAACAAACGAGAGGGCGGTTACTAGCTATTGTGTATGTGTGTGTGTGTGCATGTGCGTGTGTGTGAGGGTTGTGTTTCACATGCGATTTGCAATTCCGACAGATTTTCTGATCAAAAAGCGACTCGTAAAATGGCTGCTGTTCAAAGCGACTGGCAGGCAACAAATATGATGTGACCCCAGCCTAGCGCAGTCTCATTAACCGCTAACGTCGCCAACGACAGGTACGCGACACCGCCCCCCCCCCCATCCCGCACGCAGCCCTCCGTCACTGATGAGCAAGAGTTTGTTTGCTTTAGCCGGTGTATTTATTTTAGATTTCTGCACGTGCGGGGTGGGTGGGGGTTGTTGTTGTTCGGCACGCCGCCTTCCTGTTTCCTTTTGTCACAAACAGTCGTCGTGTTTTCAACATTCCCGATGCGGGTGGGAATTTGCCACTCTTTTTGTGTGCAAGTTCATAAAGCACTGAATGGGACCTGCATAGTAGAAGGGACAGATGGACCAGCTAACTTGTATATGAGGTCAAAAGATTTCAAATGTGGACGTAAAATAGCTCACGTAAATAAAAAATAACGTTATTCAGTAGTAGAAAAAAAAAAGATTACATTCTTTCAAAAATATTTAGTTGTGTATTGGAAAATATGACTTCCTTATGAAATCAGACTTTTTGTCTATTAATATTGCCCTACATCTTATGTTTTTTTTCTAAGCAGACTTGATTTTGAGAGGTTGCCTCTCTTAAAAATAAATAAATAAATAAATTCTTTTAATTTTTTTAAATTATTTTTCTAGACAAAAATGACATAAAAATAATCCACAATACTATTTTAATAATTAGGATTTTTATCTCTTCTAAAATATTATTTCACCCCCCAAAAATGACTAAAATTAAACATTCTCCCACCTTATACAATACAATATTATTAAAAAAAATATATTGTAGAGAAAATAATTTTTTTAATACCTAGAAAAAAAAAAGTTACATTATTTTTTTTATTTTCCCTGAACAAAATTTGGGTTTGTATTATCTTAAAACAAGAGTCTTTGTTTTTGTTTTTATTTTTTTAGGGGGGGAATTCGTAACTTAGAGATTTTTTTCTGATTTATTTTTTTCTGATTTATTTTTTTCTCTAATTAATGAACAACAAAATTTGCCTGTTTTCATGTTTATTGTTTATTTTCATCCTAAAATTACTTATCTAAAAAAAAAAATAAAAAATTTTGTATGTGTTTTTCAAGTTTTGTTTTATTAATTGTTTTGTATCTTCAAAATTAACTTAAAACAAATAAGGAATCATAATTGACATAAATGTAGAAAAAAAAGAATCTGACTTTATTTTGTAAATCTCACACCTCTGTTCTTCTTGCAACTTCTTTACTTTTGGCGCCTGTTCATCTCTCAGTTGGCGCTGCAAAGTTTAGCATGTTAGCTTGGAACTGCGCCATTGACGAACCAGTTCAGTCTTTGAAGGTGTTCTCCCCAGAAGGCTTTGCGTGACCTTGAACGAGCGTTGACCTCCAAACCAGCTCGCTCTGTGACTTTCGTAGTCTTTTTGTGCTCGGAGGGGCCATGAAATATTTAAAATCCTAACCCCGCTACCGTAACCCTTTCTACAGATCTGGTGGCGGTCCATTCCAGAGTCCCCCCCCCCCCCCCCCCCCCCACATTCCAATCCTGGAGGGGGCGCACGCGTCTTGTCAATTGATGTCCAATGGCGAGGCGGTGCATTATACAGCAGTAAGCCAAGCGCTTTGTTTTATTCACAAGCTGGCGCGTTGAAAGGCGAGCGGCTCGGGCGGGGGCAGACGGGGGAACAGGCAATACGGCAGCGGTCCGAGAAACAGGTACAAATAAACTATGTATAAAAGCGGCACTAAGCTACAGCCTCGGGCCAAGCTCGGCGGGCTACCGCGTAGCACCCTCCTCCTCTCCCGCCAACCCCCGCCCTCACCCAAAGACTCAACGATCAATTCTTGGCTCGCACTCGACAAATGTTTATTTTTTGCTTGCCTCAATGTGATGACAGGTCCCTTTTGGGCGCTTTGCTCCACTTACATTTACTTTGCACCAGCGATGCCGACGCTTTCGCACACAAAATGTTCACATCCGCCATGTTTGACGTCACATTTTAGTTGAAGTGTTTCAAAGCAGCGGTACACTTAATTTTAGTGCACCAAGGTTCTGATCAAGCTTACATTTCTTACCACTTTGTTTGGGGGGAAAAAAAAAAATCTGACTTTTTATGTCAAACTACAAAATTATTTTGTTAAAAAACAAAGAAATTACAACTTATTGTTGAGGATTTTTTCAACAACCTTTTATACAAAAATATAATTTTATCTTCAAAGATTCTAACTTTTCTCATGAAAAGTTTCACTCAAGTTGCAACTTAAAAAAACAAACTACCATACTTTTTTTTGAGCAACTTTTTCTATTTTTTTTTTAAACAAACAAATTCAGAAGAACTGAAATGATTAGTTGATATACTTTAAACATATCAATAACAAGCATTAATTTTGTTAGCACAATTAGAGATGTAACGATAATGGCAATATCGCGATATTAAAACTGCCACAATATATCGTCTATGTCGTCAGCACATCTGTTAAAAAGGTCGGGTTGATTTCCACTTATGCAGTTCTAGCACCCCCTGGTGGCTAGTTTTATAGTGCAATTTAATTTTCACAAGGCATGTTTTGGCCCTTCTATGTTTAAAATCTACGCTAATGGTTAGATGAAAGGGAACATAATGCTTTTGAACAGATTAAACTCAATGTGTGCTTGTATTGGGCCGCAATATATATATATTATTTTTATATATTTTTATATTTATATTTTTACGTTTTTCATTGCTGTAATGTTCAAAACACAATATTGTTTTTTTTTGTTTTTTTTATAGGAGCTCTTTTTTTTTTTTTTTTTTTTTTTTTTCAACAATTTTGTGACCTTTTCATTCGTATCACCAACCTCCCCACAATATCGTGATAATTATCGTATCGTGACCTTCATATCGTGGTATGATCGTATCGTGACGTTTGGATATCGTTACATCCCTAATTACAATCAGTCCGGAGTCAAAATCGGACCCGTCGCAGCTAACAGGCGGAACATATTACATCTCCATTCCGTAAGGCTGCATCCAATCGGGAAACATTAGCATCTGATTGGCATTCATAAGCGCTGATGACCAGCTTTACAGCTGCACGATTCTTTTCTGTTCTGGAGCCACCGTTTTCAATCCATCCCGGTGAAGGGAATGGCGGGAATTCCACCTCAATCAGGAAGTCCATTAACCCGCGTGGATGCGACCGATCCCCGAGACTGACCACATGACCGCACGTCGCGCTAACGTCACCCACAAATTCACTCGGAAGCATGAACGTGGGCCTCAAATTACAGGATGCATTCAGATGCGATGTTGAAAGCAAGGGTACAAATGCACTTGCACACAGAGTGAAAATCTTGTTTTGATTAGGCTCTATTAATTTTTATTTTTTTATTTTTATTTTTTTTTTACATTTTATTGATCTAATTTATGTCTCTGCACAGTGTGATTTTTCACTTTTCAGAAAATACAACAAAAAATATTTCAATATTCATAAAATGTATTTTTTTTCTGTTGCTCAAAATTCATAACATGTTAAAAAATTTTATTTAAATGTTCACACAATTTTCATTTTGGAAATTATTTTTGTGTTCTTCATAGATTTTTTTTCTTTTGCTGATGAAAAGTGAAACCATTTTCACTCATAAAAAAAAAAAATGTAAATATTTTTCTTTATTATAAAAATTTAAAATGCTTTAAAAACGGTCCACAATATCTTAAATATCTCATATCTTAAATAATTTGTTTAAAAAAAAATAATCAACAAAAAAATACAAACACACTTAACTGGATTTATTAGCTGAAATTAAATTACGTCTTAAAATTTTTTCCTCATGATTTAAAGAAATCCAATGTCTTAAAAGTTCAAGAAATGTCTTTAAAAATATCTTTAAAACCTGTTTGTCTTAAAAACCTTCCTTAAAAATATTAAATTTTATGTCTTTGAAAAAAAAAAGTTAAAACATTGATAAAAACATTTTTTTTTAAATACGTTCCATAATATCTTAGAAAAAAAAAAATCAAAATGTTCAAAAAAAAAAGGAAGAAAAAAAAAACTGTCTTCCCTTGCCACTGTGGAGCAGTGATTTATTAGCTGTGAGTCGTTTGTACCACTGGGGGGCAGTGTGTGACTTCCGATGCCTGTGTCGCGCCAGCCAATGAATGAATCGTGTCCATTTGAAGTGAAATTGGTGTGATCCTCTCATAAGAGCATCATTCACAGCATAATGCCAGTCCATTTCGATCCTAATATCACATTTCACACCACACGTGATGCAAGAAGCATTTCTGGATGCCCGCACGTCCGCTCAACCTGCCGCTCCGCACCCTTTCGGAGGATTTCACGTTACAGATATGCATTCAGAATCATGTCATCGGACATCCACATATGTCCATATAAGGCGGCTAAGATAAATGAAGGTCTCTGAGGCTGAATTTTCACCAGGGTTGCCAATTTTGAAGGTAAAGGCCTTTGATTTTGATGATTGTACACAGGGAGCAGCACAATGTCAATGGGATTGAAGCAGTAAATGTGACAACAAACGTTTAATTCTTCATATTTTATGTAATAATGTTATTACTGTGTGGTTTTGGTAGCACAAGTACAATATTATAGAGGGCTGGGTGTCTTTTTACAGTATTTATTTAATTATTTACTTATTTATTTTGGGAATGCGCTCGTGGCATTTCCATTCATTTCATTCACCGCTGTATTTTAACACGGCAACGCAGCAATAATCGCGTGCGTGTGGCTGACAGTAAACACGCATTTACATTGTCACGGCAATGAGTGCGCGCATGTGGATTCGTTGGCTGAACAGGGGCCCGCCGCGGCGGCGCTAGTACACAAAAAAGGTGGCGCGCCGCTGCAGTGCGACACAAACAGCTGCTTGCCAGGCCGCCTCTGTTGCCTTGATCAGCCAGCGCCGGCTGGCCGGCAGCCTCTCCTGGGTCGCCCCACCTGCATTCCGCCCGCTGCATCAATAATGCATGCAAGACAAGCATGGCCACCGCAACACAAGGGAGGGGGACGCCACAAAGTAAAAACACGGCGCACATATACTCTATAGTATGAACAGCGTAAGGAAATTAAACAAATGTCATAAAGTGGTATTACTTTGACTTTAAGGGGCGTGGCCTACTAGTGAGTGACATCAGGAGCTCGAGTCACTCCTTGTGAGTGTTCTCATTTTGTATTTGTGTGTGACTGTGGCTCTCCTTTCCCACACGTGAGGGCATTTTATTAACAGACTCAATTTTTTGCACTTCACTCGAGCGGCAAAATAATTATATGAAGTAGGGGTGTGAATTGCCTAGTACCTGACGATTCGATTCGTATCACGATTCACAGGTCACGATTCGATTCGATACCGATTAATCCCGATACGAATTTATAAGTCGATTGTTGCGATTTTTTTTTCATTCAAATTTAGAAAATACTAATCAGTAAGCTTGTAGAGTGTAAAATTTATATGAAAATGTATTATTTATTTATCTGAAATTTCAGTCTTATAGAGGTTGTAATCTGTTTCATGTTTGAACAGCATTAAAATAAAATATTACGGCTTAATGTTCCGTTCATATAACATTCTTCCATGCTCAAGGTGTGAATCCTAACCCGAAGTCAGACGTTTTGTTGAATATTTTTCCATTAAAAATGGAAGTTTAAAAATCGATTCACACACACAAAAAAAAAAAAAAAAAGGCAATGATAAGACGTTGAATCGGTAAGACTACCGAATGAACAATTCTGAGCTCTTAAAAAAAATAAAAAAAATAAAAATAAAAATCTATTTTTTTTTTTAATTGAATCGATTCGAAAATCACGCGATGTAGTATCGCGATATATCGCCGAATCGAAACACCCCTAATATGAAGCTTGCTATATTTATCGTGTGGAATTTTTAACATGTTTAACAAATTTGAATGCCATTATTCATAACATAATATGCTGATTAACAGTAATTTGAGCAAATATTTCAACTATCAAACTGGTAGCCCTTCACATAAGTCATTACCCAAGTAATAGTTTTAAAAAGGTTGTTGATCCCTCTACATTACACCGATTACGATATGATTTACGCCAAATAATGAATAAAAATGAAATGTGATGTAAATCATTCCAAATAATACAATACGATTGACTCCAATTCCAATATGATGCATGTCATTCTAATTACGATATAATTCACGCTAGGGCTGCACAATATATCGGAAAACTATCACGGTATTGGCCCTTGCAGTATGCATATCGCAATGACGTGCAATAAATTTCATATGGAGTTTAAATGATTTTATCTGAATTTGACCAGTCAGACGCTAACTAAAATGTGCATGGCCATCCAATAGTTGAACATTATCAAGAGATAATTACAATTAATTAACTAAGATTACATTAAGGTTGCTTATTTTGCTGCATTAAAAATGTTATACATTCAGTAGATAATAAAGTATTTTTTTTTAGGTACATGTTAAATATCGCAATAATATCTATCGCTATATTCAGGAAGTATATCGCATGTTTTTCCAATGTCGTGCAGCCTTAATTCACGCCACTTACAACACGATGCAATTCATTTGCATTACAGCACAATCCACAACAATTGCAATATGATTTACTATACACCGATAATGATTGATTCCAATTGCAAAACAGTCCAATAAATTCTAATTGCAATAAGATTTAACTCCAATAGAAATACAATTTTTGCCAATTGCAAAACAATACAATTCCCATCAATTACAAAACAATGGCATTCATTCCACTTACATATCAGTGCAGTTCAATCCAATTACATTAATAAAGACACCACTTACGATGCAGTACGATTCTGAGTAGTTAGAACAATGTGTCCGACCAAGGTGAGCATAAATGCCGTCATCGGCCTGGCTTGATAGGCCCGAGATTAGTTGTAATGAAATGTAAATGTGACATGGCCCGTGTCAAACAGCACATTTTACAAACGAGAGGGCCGGTGTTATACACTGCTACCTTCATTTTCACGTCCCCCGACTTAACTGAAGTTTTTCAAAATCAGTCATTTTCAAATCATGGCACCGCTGCATTTGTTACGTGTGTAAAAGAAGCATTTCCCGCCATTGGTGTTAAAATTCAGGGAATAATTGTGTCTGGGCGCTTGCACGCAAAAAGTCAACAGGCGGGGAGGCGTGCTGGGCGGGTAAATACGGCGTATTATTTCCTAATGTAACGCCGCTAAGCCCGAGCTCACGTTTTCCATCGGGGAGCAAACAGCGAGCGGCGTCCAAATGGCCAAAGTAATTAATGTTCGCACGCGCCGGCGACATATTAGAATGTTAACAGTGTCGGAGCCGTGTGCCGGCGAATACCGAGTGAGGGCTTTAATGCGGCGGGCCCAGACGGGGGGGCGACATCCCACCTAATTGGGGACATCACACTTCCCGCTGCTGAGTCTTATCCTACGCTCTTCTTCTTCTTCTTTTTCTCATTTATCCAGCCTCCCTCCCTCCCTCTCTCTCTCTCTCTCTCTCTCTCTCTCTCTCTCTCTCTCTCTCTCTCTCTCTCTCTCTCTCTCTCTCTCTCTCTCTCCATCCTCCTCGCAAGTGTCTCTCGCCCCTCATCTCCGGGATCTGCTCTCATTAGCAGTCGTCGACAAGACCCCCACTTCCCGGCCCCCTTTCTCCCGCCTCGTTTTGCATTTCAAGTGGAAGAGAGGGGGAGCTGTCGTACGCCGGCATCTGGGCCCGCTATCTTTTTCTTCTCATCCCTCCCAGGAGCGCCGGCGTGTCATTAACGGGATTAATCTGGGCCCTAATTTCCTAATGATGGCTCTTTTAATGCATGTGAACCGGCGCAGTCTCTTGACTCATTAGCCACAATTTGCCCGCCAACATTTATTTTTGCTAATATGATTTTTTTTTTTTCCCCCTCTCACCGCCCTTCCCTGCTCCTCCTCCTCCTCCTCCTCTTCATCAGTAGGCACCATCACTGGGAGAGCAAACACATTTTAATTGTGCTCGAGCGACTTCCCAATCAGCACGCACTTAGTATGCACTTCACTTACTCGTAAACTAGTGAGACAAGAGATAAATACATCATTGAAGTACGATGTGACTTACAGCTCTGGGGGAAAAAAAAAAAGGAAGAGATTGCTACACAAAATTCTGATTCTTTGATTTTGCCTTTTGTAGGTTTGTATTTGAGTAAAATGAACATTATTTATGTATTTTTGTTCTATAAGTCGTTCACGACGTGTGGTACGCGCACTGCCTGTAGTGGTACGGCCATTATTACATGAAAATTTGTTAAATACAGTTCAGTTGTATTTAACTAAGATGCAATTCATACCAATTGTAGTGGAATGTAATTTGATACGATTCTGTCTAATTGTGATCAAGGATGTAACGATATCCAAACATCACGATACGATATTAACATGATATGAAGGTCACGATACGATAATTATCACAATATTTTGGGGAGGTTGTCGATATTTAAAAAAGGTCAATATGTAAAAAAATGAGCTCATACTAAAAAAAAAAAGTACAATATTGTGCTTTTGTACATAACATCGTTGTTATTATTCTTATTCTTCTTCTTCTTCTTCTTATTATTATTATTATTATTATTATTATTATGTTATGTTGTTAATGCACGCACACATTGAGTTCCTCCACATATTGACTCTCATCACATGCATGTTCCATTCCCCTTCATCTGACAATTAGTGTAGATTTTAAACATAGAAGGGCCAAAACATCCCTATTGAAAATTAAATTGCACTAAAAAACTAGCCACCAGAGGGTGCGAGAACTGCACGTGGTAGTCAAACTGACTTTTTTTTACAAATGTGTGGCATTTAAATATCGTGAACATGACGACGACGATATTGTGGCAGTTTTATTAATATCACGATATCGCGCTTATCGTTATATCCCTAATTGTGAGAGGATTCAGTCTGTTGGTACGAAATTACGCGAATAAACTGCTATAAGGCAAGTTGGGGGATGTACTCCAATTAAGATGCAATATGATTCACTCCAGTTAGCATATGATACGATTCACTCAAATTACCATTGCCATAAAATTATTCACAATACAATTGACGGTGTTTGTATTGGTGTTGTGCTGATGCATTCATAAATCGCAAATCAACACAGTCCAAATGAAGTCCTAAGGAAAGTGACCGGTGAGCATATATGAAACATTGATGACATATTTTTCCAAATCACACCGGTGACTCTGACCTCCTCATGTTTTCCACATGCCAGGGAGATGCTGGGAGGGACGGGGGTTAAAGTTCAACCACCACAGCAGCCGCCTGGTATCCTTGCGGGTGATGATCTTCAGGATTTTTTTTTGTTTTTTTCGCAACACAACCCAACACGTTAGCCGGGCTGTCCGGGAACCCCGCGGCTGCCTCGGGGCGTGAATACAGGCGCACGTTAGCCGGCCACTAAAGCGTGACGCCTTGCCGCAGGCTGCGTGCTTGTGTTCACGTTGCTTTGTTGGGGCTAGCGTGATATTGTTTAGCCGCGCGCCTCCACAGCGTCTTCACTTCCTCGTGGACAACATAAGCGGCGGCTATTCCAACATAGCACATCGGCATTGGCCTGAATGAAGCAAAATCGCATCGGAATTGGAGTGAATTACCTTGTTGTTGGGCTGAATTGTATCGTATCTTGACCTCTTTATTTGCATCGGGAGGCGTAGAACAAACTTGACGAGATGAGAAACGAGACGCTAAGCTAACTTGGGCTGTGGTGGTGCACACAGGAACAGAGGTATAATCCGACAAAAACACACACACTTCTCGGTCAGGCTTATATAGACCACAACTATAACTGTTGCTGCTTCAATAGCAAACATAACTACTACCTCTACGATTTATGTATTTTACGCGTGTTATAGATTTGTAAATTGATGTTGTGTATAATTCTGCCTCTTTTATCTTATAGGATATGTAATTTAACAATGCTGTATTGTGTATCTGACACTTCATATGTTAGTTGAATGTAATTTTGGTGCTCCGTATGTTGTATGTATGTAGTTTTTAACTGTTATGTAATTTTATTTTATGAGGACTACAGATGGAAATTAGCATATTGCTAAATCTGGTGCAGCCATCTTTTTAATGTTACTGTACACTGTCCTTTTAATAAACCAAACTCAAACTCAAACTCAAATCAATCAGATTGGCTGTGGCTAGACATGTGGGTAGCAGGACTGACATGGCATTATCTGATTGGGTGTTGACCAGATAAAGAGATTAAAGACTCCTGACATCACATAGCGCATTACCAGTTGGAACTAGAGGCCGATTACATCAGTTCAAAACAGACACTTGACCTCACGGTCATGACCCAAACATAACCCTTGCATCACCCTAATCATGACAGTAAACATAACCCTTACATGACCCTAGTCACAGTAAGCATAACCCTTGTATGACCTTAGTCATGACAGTATAAACTGTGTGGTGTGGGGTTTTAGAGCCTTACAACATTTATGATAAATGTAAAACAAAGCTAACTGCTTTGCGGATTTCATTTATTGCGGATATTTTGTGGAACCTAACCTCAGCGAAAAACAAGGGAACACTATTGTAGTTCGGAATCAATCACATCATAAATGGACTGCATCTTGTTGCAAACAAAACATTTGTCAACTCCGTGCAATTGGTGTCGCTTTTAAACTCCTATTTGTGGGACTTTTGAGTGACATTTCCAAGGCGTTTATCACTTTTCCATTTCCGCCAAGTGCTTTTAGCTGCTCGACCGTTCTTTTTGCGACCTTACCTGTGCGATTTAAATATTAATTAAAAAGTCCTTCAAATGCCAGCTGGCTAATTGGCTAGCACCTGCACATTCAGAGATAATTCCTTGATGAACCTGCCGATGCCCTCCTCCCCATGCAGCCCCCTTGAGCCCGCCGTTCCCCACTGTAGAAAGTGGCAGCACAAGCGCGGGAGTGCCGAGTAAATATTGAACGTGGGGACTAAACTCCTGCTGAACACGAGGACGGAGATGAGAAGCTGTCCTAATTAAGAAGCACTAATCAGGTTGGCAGACGGGGGTGGGGCGCCGCAATCCCCCCCCACCCCCACCACTACCACTTCCAACCTCCGTGTCATTTATGATATGAAGCACCCCCTCCCCCCCGCCCTCCACTTGTTGTGCTCCGCTGAGCTAATCCTTTTTTAATATCGAGGCAAATATGCAAATGTCCATTTCAATATCGTCAAAGCTGCGCCGGCGGATCCGCTTTTAATTCAACGCAAGTCAAGAGCGTCACCTTGTCACTCAAACGTCAAACCTCAGAACAACAATAATGTTTTCCAATGAGGACCAGCTAATGGTTTTGGGCCAGCTAGGGATTGAGCGTTTCTATTTGGACGTTGTTCCAGGGGGATTGGAAAATCCGACTCGAGGATCGCTCGCTGCGACCGCTCCACAATGAGACGGCAGCGTTTAGATGATGAATAATGCACGACGAGGCCGCGCCTGCGTCTACATGTCACAAAGCTAAAGCAAAGCGCTTGAAGGTCTCGGAGCTGCGGAAGTCTCGGGATAAAGAGGGCTAACGGAAGCGGAGGGGACACGCTTCCTCTGGTGTTGCCGCGCCGCCATCGGGGAATACGAGCAGGAAAGGGAAAGCGAAAGCTCTCGGCCGCTAAAGTGAAGCTGAAGGATGCTATTAGCGATTAGCCGCTAGCAGCGCTCTGACAAACGGGCCTTGTTCTGCCACCAACTTGTTACATGTGCGGTGCCCTTTAAGGACGAGGTTTTGAGTACTTGCTGTCTGCTGGCATCTATAGGCGATTATTAACATTTCGGGGGGGCTTTCGTCCTTGCCGGCAGGGCGCATTCCCCGTGCGGTCCCCGTGTCTCATTGTGGCAAAGTATCCAAAAATGATAGTGGAAATGGCCACTGCATGTCAAGGGTTGTTACCATGTAAATCACGATTAGACTAATCAAAATATAGTCTATTGTTGAATATTGTCATTGGCCGACATTAGATTCTGATGCTATAACTGTGATTATTGAGAGGTTAGAGCTTTAAAAATATTTAAAAAAAAAAAAAAAATCTATATTTTTAATCCTGGAAAAATGATTTTTCTAGACAAAAATGACATAAAAATAACCTACACAACAAGACTGATTTTTAGTCATAATTACGATTTTATCTTTCTTCTAAAATAATTTTTTCACCCCCCCAAAAATGACTAAACTTAAAATTCCTCATGCTTTATACATTATTATAGGAAGAAAATATTGCAGAGAAAATAACCATTGTTAAAACATTACCATTTTTTTTAAATTCATTTTGAAATATTTTTTTGATTATTTATAAATAATGCTTGAAAATTACCTTTTTGAAAAATTTAGGTAAATAAAAAAAATAAATCACTATTGAACACTATTTTATTTTAAAATAAATATTTAGAATATGAAGTACAGAATGTTGAGTTTAAATAAATAAATGTTAACATTCTTCTTCTGTATGAATTCCAATTTGGTAAGTCACAATGTCCACTCACTTGTGAGCTATTGTAAATAGAACCGTGTGCTACTTATGTGGTCTTTGGGGGTAACTAGTACCTGCTGGCATTTTATTTTCACGGCCAAGGCACATTAATCAGAGCTAAAAGAAATCTGTTTGCAGTGTCTCGTGTTGTTAATTGGAGGCAATTAATTTCAAAGAGGCTCTTATACTCAACTCAGCAAGCAGCCAATCATACTGCGCCCTTCTTAGAAGTCCTCAAAAAAGAAAAGAGCTCATTGCAGTTACCATTGCCTCGTTACTAGTTAAATGCAATTTAATTACATAAGATTGCTTTTGTACATTACAATAGATGCAAGTCCTAAAATCACATTTGTTTTTGTGTTTTATTTCAGTCCACAATCATTTTGTGTTTGTTTGCCTTGAAAACCGCGTCGGAACGTGAGCGCAATTCCAACCAATTCATCGGCCCTCCCTCCCCTCGTTTATCGAGCACGTCACGGGCCACGTCGGGGAGCGACATGAATAGGCATCGGGCGCCGCTTGACAGATGCTCGGAAGTGTTACCTACAGCAGGGGGGGGTGCGCCGACGGGCTACGACCCGAGCGCGGCGTCAACGCTGCCTCCCCCCCCCCCCCCCCCCCGCGGGTGCGAATGAGGTGAAAATGAGGACTGGGTGCGAGCGGCTGAGACCATGTGTTCACCCCTGTTTGTATGCCACAATATGCATGTTGTTTGCCTACCAGTGAAAATAGGAAATGATGGCCACCCATGCATATTTTTTGGTTTAGCTTTCACAATTTCTTTTTTGACTTTGTGATTTTCTGAAAAACTCACTTAATCGCTGTTTTTGTGTCTAGGAAGTACGGTGAAGTGAGTTGAGAAGTTTCATTCAGACTTAAGTGGTGCTTTGTTGCCATTTTTTGGCATTTAAAAGTAGTTACAAACCTTTTTTAGTTAGTGTTTCCGGAAAGTACTTGAGTATTTTATTTTATTCCATCGTGGAGAGAGGAGAACCTTTTAGAAGTGCAACAATCGCTGAAGCACTCCACCGATGAGTCATATATGGTAGTTTGGCCGGACGGAAGCCACTCTTTACTAGGGATGTAACGATATCCAAACATCACGATACAATATTATCACAATACGAAGGTCACGATACGATAATTATCACGATATTGTAAAAAAAGAGAACTCATTCTAAAAAAAAAAAGCACAATATTGTGCTTTTGTACATAATAGCAATGCATATAAACCACCTACAATCTCTAATAACAATATTAATAAATAATTAATAATAAACTTACTTGGTAATGCAAGCACACATTGATTGCTTTACAAGCAAATTTGGTTCCCCTTCATCTGACGATTAGCATAGATTTTAAACATAAAAGGCCAAAACATCCCTAATGAAAATTAAATTGCACTAATAAACTAGCCACTAGAGGGTGCTAGAACTGCACAAATGGAAATCAACCTGGCTTTTTTTTAAATAAATGTCTTCCTTTTAAATATTGTGAACATGACGACGACGACGATATTGTGGCAGTTTTAATATTGCAATATCACGATATTGCCCTTATCGTGACCTCCCTACTCTTTACTAAAGGCACATTGCAGCCTGCTTGGAGTTTGCCAAAAGGCACCAAAAGGACTCTCAGACCATTATTAACGACAAATCCATTCACAAATTAGAGATAAATAAATGTGAACTAAATAAATACAGTAGATAAATTCAAATTACACAGTTTTAGGGGCAAAAAGCAGCATTATTAATGGGATTGATAATGCGCTTGCTAACGTTGCTAACCTCAGCAGACCATACTTTGCCCCCCTACCCGCGGTCAAGGGAGGGAATGACAAACTTCCAAGTTCTTCCAATCAAGGTTACGTTGGGCAAAAGCTGCTTTAAATAGCCGCTCTCTCATTGGCTGTTCAATTATTGATTGACAGTTAAAAAGCTGCTGGCTTCATTACCATCCGAAAAGTGCTTTGGGCGTAGCGGGGTAATGCGTGTAAAAGTGGGCTAACTGCGCTGCACTTGAGTCACAGATGGCTCGCCTAAGTATGTCACCATGGCTGCGAGGAAGACGAAGAGCAGACGAAGAGTCGTCGCTATCACACGCGAGCCGGTGTCGGTGCGCCGGCGAAACACGGATCCGCCGCGCGGCGGCTGACGATCTGTTGTATGCGCTCGAGGGGAGCTCGGAGCAAAGTCCCGGCGAGATCCTCCAAACCGCCCCCTCCCACCCCTGCTAGCGTGCTAAGACGTCGAGTTTGCGCAGCGCAGACGCACGGAATGCAGTATACAAGAGCAGCTAACGAGCGAACGCAAATGTGCAATTGTTTATAGAGACTTGCAAGAAGCAGAGGGGATTGAACAGAATGAAGCAAAGAAAGTCTTCCCATTCATTTGACGGCTACATTTTGCAATTTGAACTCGGCACCAAGTAGCCTTATGATTATAAACACCCAATGGTTTTTGTTCTACATCAGACACAAGGAATGCAGTTGACCAGGTCTTCTGGACAACATGGCCCGCTTGTAACGACCGTTAATTTTTGAGCTGCTATGTAATCACAAACCCACAATAGTTTACATCTTTTTGAGAGAAAAAGAAGAAATTGTACAGAAGAGAATCCTAATCACAAACATACAATTGTTGACATCGCCTTCAAAAGGTTCGAATAAATAGTGTGAATGCTATTTTTAAGTGGAATATTCTTAAGGCGCTAATTCATTATGAATATACTTTATATATAACACACACACACACAAATTAAACATAATTTATGTAGGTCACTTGAAGTGAGTGCATTAAGATCACTGAATTATTCATCATAATTTGGGCACCTAGAACGTTGAATCAAAATGGAGTCTTTAATAGACTCTTGAATTTTATATTATACAGTACATCTTATGTTGAAATATGAGCGAATCACACCCTATCATAATGTTATGAGTGAATCTAATTGCATCATAATTAACTCATTTGCTCCCAATAACATGTAAATACGTTTTTTTTTTATGTTTTAAGTGTGCCAGACGTATTTGTTTTTTGTTTTTTTTGCAAAGAACGGTTGCAGAAATGGTAGTTATTACACAAACGGCCAGCAGGTGGCAGAAGAGCAAAGGAGATCAACCACGGCCATCTAGAAAAAAAGCTAAATTACTTACAATTTTAAATAGATTTGTGAAAACTGATGAAACTTAGCTCTCTTCTAATGCTAATTGCTGCAAAACGGAAACAGATAGAAACACTTTTTTTTTTTTTTTCCTGATGAAAGAAGAGACTTGAATCGTTCTTTTGATAGGTTCCATGCTTTTATAACAATTGAAAACAATGTTCTGTGGGCCTTGAAAAATCAGTCAAAATTCAGTCAAACAGCCAGGAGCGAACGGGATTGCTTCTGTGGCTGGGAGTGAATGAGCTAAAGGGAATTGTTTCACACATTAATTTGAACCTTATCATATGGTCATGAGCGTGATTGGCATTGCATTCTATCTTGAATAGCCTGTTACATATTGAGACAGTGTCATGTCATTGGAGCGTGTCTTATTATAATTGAGTGAAAGGCATCGTAATTGTAGCGAATCACACCACAGCAGCGTAGATTTTTAAGTATCGTGAATATATTTAACCGGAGTGAATCGTATCACAGTAGCTTTCGATGTATTATCTTGAAATTGGCGTGAATTGTATTGCGGTTGGAGCGAATCTAATTGAATTGTAATTGGAGTGAATCGCAGCTCGCTGGAGTTGCTTTATAGAAATTGTGAATGGTTCGTTGTTCGTGAATCGTATTGAATCAATCGTAATTGGAATAGTGAATAGCAACTGTTGTTAATTGTATCAGAATTGGAGCAAATGTTATCTTTGGGAGGAGTAGCTTTGTGACCATCTTGTAACTCAATTGGCAGTCTTACGATGTGGTAACCGGACTGAGTCACATCGTTTTTAAAGAGAATCAGATTAACTTGGAGTATCTCGACAGTATGTATCATGATAGCGCAATAAAAATGTTCTCAACTCTGACTTGCGTAATTACAGCAAAGCCTGGCGCTGGCCCCTCCCCCTCCATTTCGCCCCCCCACCCCTGAGGTGGCCCAGGTTAAATTGGGTTGAAAATGAGATTGCATCTTGTAATAGCAGGGAGCTGAACTTGGCTGTGTGCGCGTTAATAGAGTGTGAGCGCGGGAGAATTCGGGTGTTACGCCGCGAATGGGACGCGAGCAGGTGGAGGGCGCCGTCGCGTTCGTGAACAGACATGAAGTCAATTAGGAGGCCGGGCGGGAGTGTGAAGAGAGCAGGAAGGGAGTAGGGGGAGTAAAAATGGGGGGCAGGATGCCAACGTTGCAAAGAGGCTTTACTTAGACCCTCGTGAAAATGACTTCCTTATCAATCAGTGCTTTGTCTTACTCAAAAACATGGGAACAGTGTTACAGCAGAGGGACAAGTGGTTCTCAAACTTTTAAGTATTTGAGATACGAGTGATTAGTGTCAAGTCTAAGCTTTCATGCATGAAAAAATACTTTTCTTGGTTTTAAAACGGCGTGAACCGCCAAATCATAAAAATACCCTAGTATACATTAACCTGGCCATAGCCACAGTAATTTCGCCGGGAAAAGGTGGGACATTCTGTACAATAATTCGAGCTGATTGGACGTCGCGACATTCTACACGTTTTACACGTCTTACCAGCTAGGAATGCACGAAGCGCCCCTCGCGGTTCAACATTCAACAAGGAAACTGATTAGTCGATTAATCGATTGAATAATCGATAGATTCATCAATTCTAAAAATATTCAATAGCACAAATCATGTGTTATCTTGTTGAGACAAGTTGAGTCACATCAAACAAGTCAAAGTCTATAAAAGTTTGTAGATTTGACTTTTCCGAACAGGCCCAAAGGAACAACCTGGTGTCTTCCTGGTGTGGCCGCAGGGCAAGAGTGAGTTGATTACAATCGCTCCCAGGTGTGTGCCTCCCTTGCGCCACCTAGGGGTAGCAGGGAAGAGACAACTGACAGAAAAAAAAGGAATATAACAGTACTCAAGAGTGAATTGCAACAATCACACGATATCAAAGAAAGTCTCATCAGATCTTTATATAAAAACAAAAGTGGCTTCGTCTTTGCTCCCTGCTGCACCTTCTCACTGCATGTTAATTACCGCCGTGTAGCTTCTGTTCTCCTAATTGTCACTTATTGCATTTTCATCATTTATTTACTCGTAATTCCAGTCGACTCCCAACACCCCGTGCACATGTCTTTGTTGAGAAACTCTTTGATGCGCGGTTTAGTCTGCGAGGCGCTCCTTATTAGCGTTTGTTATTGTTATTAAAGGTTGAGCGAGGTAGCCCTATCGTGACAGATTGGCCACCTGTGTGTGCGTCTCAGCGGGGGAGTCGCTTTCAATTAAAGCCCGCTGTCTTTAACAGTGCAAATACGCAATTTAGCTAATTGCTACAGAGCTTGACGGCGAGGGGACGGGACCGCTTCTTCGCCCGGGCCTACTCGCTCGCCATTAGTAGCTCGGACACCCCCCACTTCCCACCATCACCTGCCCCGGCGGGGACGACACTGTGACACGCTCGTTAATAATACATTAATGAAGGTGGGCCGCCCCTTTGATAATGGGGCTGTTGGAAGAGGGCCAGGCAATCACCTCGCCGGTGTAATCCAACCTCGGGTTAAATAAGCTTTTGCTAGCAGGGGAGCAGAGTGAAACATGGAGGTGGCGGGCGTTGGGAAAGGGGTGGCGGCATGGGTGGGGGGGGCTAAGGGGGGGTTGGGTCTTGCCCAAGGAAATGTAAATGACTTTTTTTGTCTGGGACGCAGGTGGAAATGTGAAACGGTGAAGAAGCGGCACTTAAAAATTGTTGTCTGCGGGCATCGGCGTCGTGTGATGGCGAGTGACGGTTGCCGTGGCGTGGAGGAGGGGCAGTCCCCCCCCGGTTTACTACAACGTGATTGTTGCCACTGGACGTTGTTTGTTACGAGCGCCACTGCTGTCTTTTTCCCTGCTTTCCAAAGCAGTGCAATCAACAAACAAACTCACAATAAAGCAGTCAGGGGCTTCAATATTTTAAATACCCGTTCTTCTCGTGCCATCGCAGTCGCCCCCAAAATCACTTCCACCCCCCCCCCCCCCCCCCCACCCCACCACCCCGTCTCACGCCGCGTTCGCTTGTCGGTTTTGGCAGCCTCTCGCCGGCGCGTCGAAATGTTGCGGGTGATATCAGAAGGAGATTCTAATCACAGGGGTGTTGTGTTAGAGCCGGCACACACGCACAAAAAAAAAAAAAAGCAAGAACAAGAGTTTCCCGCCTGTCAGCCCTGGTGCACGCCAGCCTCTGTCAGCCGGCGATATACGCCTCCAGACACGTCTGCCGCCGCTCGGCAAAGTGCGGCAAACTTAACAGCGGCTCGGGAACAAAGGGAATGAGCAAGTGACGGGGAAAATAAGATGGGATGCAATGTTTCCTAGAGTCAAATACAGTATGTTGAAGCAGAGCCATGAGAGGAAGCCTTCAGTGTTATGTGTGTATGAGCACGCGCGTGCGGGCGCGCGCGCGTGAAGGTAAACACAACCATTAAGTTGCTAACTGGGAGGGAGCACGCGGGGAATTTGTCCTTTTGTTTCTCGTCCCAGCACACCTTTTGTTTAGTTTCCCCCGCTCGCGCGCTTGCCGCCGATGTTACACATCCCTCAGTCGAGCGTTTAATTGGAGCGTCAGCTGACAAAATGCAGCCGAAAGCGCGTCGACATCAACTGCACCCAATCACATCAAACGCTGTCAAAACGGCAAACGCCAGACCGGGCTTGTAGCGCAGGTTTCAGGATCCAAAGTCAAATTGTTCCATTGTTGAACTATTGAAATTCAAAAAGCTAAGCTAGCACTAAACTCTAGCCTAGCCCTCAAACCAAACTGATATAACAAAACCTTAATCGAACCACTAAACCTAACCTATCCCTACCATTACCACTCTTTTTCTTACTATACAATATGAGGCTCACTTAAAGAGTACCAATACACGATCAGTCACTGACGGTGGTACATCTATGCCGACGTTTCCCATCCCACAGTTGACCTTTTAATTGGAGTTTACTCTAAACCAATCTAACTCTTACCCAAAAACCTTTGCCACCCACATTCTTAAACGGATGTAATCCATATAATTCTAACCCTAAAATAACTCAAACATACCTTACAACTAATCTTACTCCAAACCTAAGTTTACTCTATCAGTAAAATAAACTAAGTCTAAACTAAATTAACCAAACTTACCCTAAAATTAAACCGTAAATCGTACCTAACCCCAAATTAAACCAAACCCTAATCTAGCCTAACCTAACTACAACCAAACATTGCCTAATATGTACCTAACTGACTCAATCTAACTCTAACTGAACCTAAACTAACTTAAATACACGATTAGTTTAAAAAAACAACTATTTATATACTTTTCTTTGAAAAATGCTGTTTTTCCAAACAAAAATATTTTTTTGTCCAAAAATTTGCTAAATTCTCAAACAAAAATTATTATTATTATTATTATTAAGTTTTTTTTTTTTTTTTCATAAAATAAAAATACTTGAAAAGAATCACTTTCTTGATAAGGTGCCGTATTTCTGCTTTAAAGAAACTTTCGTTTATTTTCCCAATAAAATCAAACTAATCGATTAAAAGTGTCATTTATTTTTCTTGCGGGGGAAAAGATAACTTTGCAGAGGAAAAAAAATTACAAATTTATCATCTAAAGTTAATCAGATCTGGCAAGACAAGTGCTTAATTCTGGCGGCAACCTTCATTTTCACCATCGTAAAGACGGCGGCGGCAAAAGATGAGGCGTGTCTGTGATAAATAAGTCAGCGGGCAAATAAAACCAGTGGCGAGTGGATTAAAACCAAAGTCAGTCGCGTCCAATTAGACGGCAACGAAGCAATGTTCCATCTAAAGTCGGATAATTCCAAAGTCCCTCATGTTCCCTCCCCCTTTGCCCCCTCGCTCATCTCCACATGAAAAGAAATTGTCCCAAAGTTAAGTTCTTAAAAGAGCTTGAAATCATTAAGCGGGACTTTTCAAAGCGCCGCTGATGGAAAGCCAATGGGAAAGTCCTGCCGCTTTAATGTGCAGAAGAAGAAGAAGAAGGAGAAGATGGGGCCCTTTCACACCAAGTGAATATATTGAATGTTTGAAATAATCACAGAGTGCTTGGCGTCTTTGGTCCTCGTGCCCACTGGGAGCCGGGCGCCAACCCAGTCAAAGTTTCAACAGCATCCCTTCAAGCCAGAAAACCCCCCGCCCGCCCGCCAGCCCGCCGCTCGCACCTCCTCGCCGTGCCGCCAAAGCAACACCAACGGGCCCTACAACCTAAGTTGATTTATTTAGCAGGTCCACTCGGCTCCCCAGTGATGGGATGTGAGCACCCCCCACCCCTCCTCAACCCCCACCCATTCCTTCCATCCATCCTTTGCCATCGCATTAGAAGCGAGCTGCACCATCGCGGGCTTTCGTAGACCCAACCAACAGTCCGAGAGTTGAAACATCACACATCCCAAGAAAAAAAAAAACACACATTACAGTTTTTTTTTCCTAAATAAAAACAGCCATTTTTAGGAAACGGCATTCTTGAAAGATTTTTTGGGTAATTTCATTCTCGTAAGATGATTTTCTTTGAATTTGTTACTACTTCTTTAAAGTGATTAGTATGTTAAATATACGACTTAATCATTTGTAAGTTTTTTTTGCAATTCATTTCTAATTATGTAATGAGTTGAAAAATGTAAAAAAAAAAAAAAAAAAAAGACAGCCGTATGATCGACTTTTTCCCCCAAAAAATCTTAAAATATTACAAAACCCCCCCACAATTTTTGCAATTTATTTCTAATTATGTAACGAGTTGAAAAAGGTGAAAAAAATATGACAGCCCTAAGAGTGACTGTTTTTCAAAAAAAAATTAAAAAAATGTCTTAAAATATTACAAAAAAAACACAAGGTTATTTTTCTTTTCTTTTTTTTCTTTTTTTTTCTTTTTTTTTTACCGGTATTTATTTTTTTAAACTTAATTCCCAAAAGAAATATGTTTCTCTCACTTGTTAAAATATGCAGTTTTATTTAATAAATAAATCAATAAAATAAATAGTCCCCTGATAAAAAATGACAGCACAGGTATAATTGTGTGAAGGCTGGAGGCCTTCACACATATGTTATTCTACACCATTCCCGTTATTCTTATTATTATTATTATTATTCTTATTCTTATTCTATTTTATTCCTCGCACTTTTTTGTCCTGTTTCTACTTCCACATTTTTCACCCGATTCACTCCGTTCCAATTTCAAATGATTCCAAATATTCGCGTCTACATCGCTTCCATTTTTCTTATTCCCACGATTCACGTGTTACCCGCAATTCCCGATTTCGTACCCGATTTTTCCCCATGTATTCTTAATGGGAGATTCTAAATTTCACATTTCCTTCCACATTTTTCATCCGATTCACTTCGTTCCAACTTCAATATGTTCCATAATGAGCTTTTCAGTTCCAAAATTCACGCCTTACCCACAATTCACGATTTCGTACCCGAATATTTCCCACATTCTACATTTTTCATTTACTTCCACATTATTCATCCGATTGACTTCGTTCCAACTTCAATATATTCCAGCAATTCAAGCCATGAGCTATTCCAGCTTTTCAGTTCCAAAATTCACGCCTTGCCCACAATTCCCGATTTCGTACCCGAATATTTCCCACATTCTACATTTTCCATTTACTTCCACATTATTCATCCAATTGACGTCGTTCCAGCTTCAATATATTCCAGCATTTCAAGCCATTAGCTCTTCCAGCTTTTCAGTTCCAAAATTCACGCCTTGCCCACAATTCCTGATTTCATACCCGAATATTTCCCACATTCTACATCTTCCATTTACTTACACATTATTCATCCGATTGACGTTGTTTCAACTTCAATATATTCCAGCATTTCAAGCCATTAGCTCTTCCAGCTTTTCAGTTCCAAAATTCACGCCTTGCCCACAATTCCCGATTTCGTACCCGAATATTTCCCACATTCTACATTTTCCATTTACTTACACATTATTCATCCGATTGACGTCGTTCCAGCTTCAATATATTCCAGCAATTCAAGCCATGAGCTCTTCCAGCTTTTCAGTTCCAAAATTCACACCTTGCCCACAATTCCGGATTTCGTACCCGAATATTTCCCACATTCTATATTTCACATTTACTTCCACATTAGTCATCCGATTGACTTCGTTCCAACTTCAATATATTCCAGCAATTCAAGCCATGAGCTCTTCCAGCTTTTCAGTTCCAAAATTCATGCCTTACCCACAATTCCCGATTGCGTACCCGAATATTTCCCACATTCTACATTTCACATTTACTTCGACATTTTTCAACCGATTGACGTGGTTTCAACTTCAATATATTCCACCAATTCAAGCCATGAGCTCTTCCAGCTTTTCAGTTCCAAAATTCACGCCTTACCCACAATTCCCAATTTCGTACCCAAATATTTCCCACATTCTACATTTTCCATTTACTTCCACATTATTTATCCGATTGACTTCGTTCCAACTTCAATATATTCCACCATTTCACGTCATGAGCTCTTCCATCTTACCACCTAACTTACCACGTATGGCGGCCATTTTCCAACTTACCATGCACGGCGGCCATTTTAGACAAATGATATGCCCAGGTTTCTCGCCAACCTGGCCTCCCAAGGCAGTGGCCATTTTGGCCAATTGATTAGGTATGCGTGTGATTCTTGCCAGGATATTCCCCGACCTGAACAGGAAGTGACCAATATCAACAGGAAGTGACCTCATATCAACAGGAAGTGACTTAATTTCAACAGGAAGTGACCTAAAATCAACAGGAAGTGACCTGATTTTAACAGGAAATGACCCGATTTCAACAGGAAGTGACCTGATTTTAATAGGAAGTGACTTCATGTCAACAGGAAGTGACTTAAAATCAACAGGAAGTGACCCGATTTCAACAGGAAGTGACTTAATTTCAACAGGAAGTGACCTAAAATCAACAGGAAGTGACCTGTTTTTAACAGGAAGTGACCCGATTTCAACAGGAAGTGACCCAATTTTGACAGGAAGTGACCTGATATCAACAGGAAGTGACCCAATTTCAACAGGAAGTAACCCAATTTTGACAGGAAGTGACCTGATATCAACAGGAAGTGACATGATATCAACAGGAAGTGACCCAATTTCAACAGGAAGTGACCCGATTTCAACAGGAAGTGGCCTGAAATCAACAGGAAGTGAGCATGCTAGTGCTAAGTTAGCATGCTAATGCTAGCTAATGCTAATTCTAGCTGAACATGCTAATGCTATTGCTAGCTTAGCATGCTAATGCTAATGTTAGCTCAGCATGCTAATGCTAATGTTAGCTTAGCATGTGAATGCTAATGTTAGCTTAGCATGTTAATGCTAATGTTAGCTTAGCATGCTAATGCTAAGTTAGCATGCTAATGCTAATGTTAGCTTAGCATGTTAATGCTAAGTTAGCATGCTAATGCTAATGTTAGCTTAGCATGCTAATGCTAATGTTAGCTTAGCATGCTAATGCTAATGCTAAGTTAGCATGCTAATGCTAATGTTAGCATGCTAATGCTAATGTTAGCATGCTAATGCTAATTTTAGCTTAGCATGCCAATGTTAATGTTAGCTTAGAATGCTAATGCTAAGTTAGCATGCTAATGCTAATGCTAATGTTAGTTTAGCATGCTAATGCTAAGTTAGCATATTAATGCTAATGTTAACTTAGCATGCTAATGCTAGCTTAGTATACTAATGCAAATGTGGCCTGATTTCAACAGAGTGACTATTACTCCATTGCTTAAGTTTGCCACTCCTTACACCATTGCGACTCGATTCTACCCTCCTTACTTCATTGCTTACTTAATTCTTCTCACTTTACTCCATTGCTTACCCGATTACTTGCTACTTCGTCCATTTCTTACTTGATTTCTTCCTTGTTTTCTTGTTTCTTGCTGATTTATTTTTACTTTTGTGGTATTTATCTTCCTTCAACTGCTTCTAGATTTCTGGATGAATTTAAACCATTCCAACTTCAGCATGTTAAGCTCATTCCATGTCATTCAGTATCATTCAACATCATTCAATATCATTCAATATCTTTCAATATCTTTCAATATCATTCATCATCATTCAACATTATTCCAAATCATTCCACAGGTATTCATTCAGCTCTCCAGCCTTCACACGCCATTTCCCCAGAAATGGCATTTCTAGTTATTATTGTTTTTTGTTTTTTTTAACTGCCACATTTTACTGTCTTCATGTTGAATTAATCTAATTCAGATTTGCAGCTCATCTCGATGCTAACGCTTCGATCTTCTTGAAGACTACCCAAGCCGATTGTTTTGCTTTATCTCTGTCGACGCCAGTTGATCTATTCGGACAAGGTTGGACCCAGGGGGTGGGTCCGAGTGGGCGGCATTGTCGGGTTCAAAGGTCAAAGGTAGGGCCTCGGGGATGCGCCGGGTCCTGCTTGTCGCGTCAATACTCCTGACAGGCTGGCTAACACCTTCCTGGCGGCCGCGGGGTCGGGAGGATCGGGAGCGGGGGGTCGGCGGGTCCCCGCGCGACAGTGGAGGACTTGTTGACCTTGCTGCGGGCCGCCAGTGTCGCTAGCGGAGCCATCGATAGTGGCTTGTCGTCACATTAGCGCTTCAAAGCGCAGAGTTAGCGCCACTTCACCGATGTTTGGGCGCCGTCTGGGTGGGTTAGCATCAACTACCTATGACAATCAGGTGTGCGCTAGTGTTTATATGCTAACATCAACAATGCCAGATTGCAGCTATGTTGTTGCCATGAAATTTTTCAGTGCTATAAAAAAAAAAAAAGACTGGAAAACTGAAAAAATAAGACTTTGTTTAAATGTGCATTAGATGACAAAAGGATACATTTTTTTGTCTTAAAAATACATGACAGATTTAGCACTATTATATAAAACAGTACAACAATTTTATTTTGAAAAATCTTAACTATATTGTAGAAATTTTCTTCTAAAAAAATAATAATAATAAATGCTAAGCATTTTCTTGAAAAAACAAACCTTACCTTAAACTTATAACTATTAACATTATTGGTAAAAACTGACTTCATTCTAAAAAAATGACTTTCTGCAAAAAAAAAAAAATATACCAACTTATTCTGAAAATATATTGTACAATTATTCTGAAAAAGTCTTCTTTTTTTTTTTTTTTTTTTTTTTTTTTTTTTAAATCTATGAAAATACAACTGACATTATTTTGAAGATCTTCTAAACAACTGTTTTCGTAAAAGAAATACCAAACAAAATAACTTAAAATTTAAAACTGTCAAAACAGAACTGGTTTCTAAAAAAGAAAAACAAAAGGGATTGTTTTTTATTCTATAAAAATATTTCTATGCAAATATGACTTCATCATTATCCTATGGTCAACTAAAAATGAATACACAACTTAAAAATAAAATTTAATTCATTTAATTCAACAAGAACCCTTAATAGGCATGATTTTAATATAAAAAAAAAACAACTTTAAATGAATAAAAAACATTGCCTGCAATCGTGTTTTGGCTAATTAAAAACAATACATCAACACACGCACTTCAGTGAGAGCTTGTTTTCATCGATTCTACAATAAATGACTATACCTGACTATATTTAAAAAATAAATAAATAAATAAAATAAAAATACTAAACAATAATACAACTTGATTCTAACAAAAATATACATCATGCAAGAAAACTATAGACGTGGTGAGTGGACGTGTTGGCCTCGGAGGCTTTTTGGACTGACTTCCATCTTCAATGGGACGGAAAAAAAAAAGATGCGATCACGGCGAGCGCGGCCAGCTCATCCGTCATTTGTGGAAAAGGTCAAGATTTTGCAGGTGGAAGGCGGCCGTCGCCGGGATTTTTCCGCTGCCGTGAGCAGCTAAGCAGCGCTGGCTTAAAACGCATCTGCCAGTAAACATTTGGGCTTGACTGCGGGTCATCTGCGGCCCGAGCGCTCGGCCGAGCGTGAACGCGTACCTGCCGTGGAGGGGGAAAAAAAAAAAAAAAAAAAAAAAAAAGGCAGCTCGCCGACTCTGCCTTCCAACTTTCCTTTTTAGCCTCAGCGGCTCCTCGCTAAATGCTCGTCCACGCAGACACGACCACTTTTTCCTCCGGAGTTTCTACTCTGACATTCCCTGTTTGGGATTAGGACGTGATTTCACTACAGCGTCAGACGACTTCTGATCTTTCTTGAAAGCTTGATCATGCATACATTTTACAATCGTAATAATGGCGAAGACGTGCTGAAGTTCCAGAAATAGCACCAAATATTTTGTGCGTGAATGCAAAATGGCTGCCTCATCTTGGCACATGGGATCCCTCTGGCAACAACATTATGAAGACCACCCCCCATGGCAGGTTACAATAATAACCACTTGGGTATGAATGCCCTTACATTTTAAATCGTACCAAAGACTGGCGGACCACCAAGCCTAAAAAGCACCGGGGGAAACCCTGGAATCGTCTTTTATTAGAGAGGTGCACTGTTTTCTTGGGGGATTGATTGAACACATTAATTACATTTTCATTCTTCGATAGGGAAACTCAATTTGAGATACAAGTGATTTGAGTTATGAGTGTGGTCATGGAACAAATTAAATTTGTAAGTCAAGGTGCAACTGTCGTCGTGGTTAAAACACAACAAACAGTCCATTTTAAGAAAGGAGAAATAATCCAGGACGTGGTAACACATATTTAAAAAAAAATGTGGAGAGAAAAGTTGTGAGTGGTGCAAATGTCATCCCAAATGACACATCATTATCCAACTTGAGCAACATTTGGGAAAATGGAGAGGGAAATGGGGCAAAGCAATCACCGCTGAAGCCTTGTGACGGGTGGCTAAGTGCCTCTTTACCTCCTTCAAGGCCACCTTCTGCCATTATGGCAGGTTTGTGGTGGGGGAGGGGGCCGGGTCGGGAGGTGTCAATCATAAGTTGGAGAGCACTTTGTGCGTTCCAGAGCAGGAAGCCACAGTGAGGAAGATGATGTTGATGAGGAGGAAGATGCTTTCCCCAACGGGCGGGCTGGATGATGGCAGGTGGGACAGATGTGGATGCCCCCCCAACCCACCCACCCCCTCGGGGTAACACACCCAAACAGCTGGAGAATTCCCACTCGGGAATGATGGGGATCTTCAGAGCGATGAAAAATGAATGTTCCCGCTGAGATGTAAACAGCAAATGACCCTTTTGAAACGTACACAAATAAGATACCCCACCCGTCTTGCAAAAAGATGAAAAATACTTTATTTGTAGTAAACAAATCATTTTCCCAACCAATGAAGTGAAATTGGATCATCGGTTAGGATTCTCGGGTTATAAGGATTCCGCTGAAGCGGCGTTATTGCGTCGCCATGGCGATGCATTAAACATGAATTGTCGGAAAGGACAGCAGACGGCGTAAAAGCATGAGGCGGCGGTGAGGGAACCGATCTGCGGCTTGTTTCGAGCGCCGTGATTTATTTTTTATTTTTTTGAGATTGCCACCCCGAGGGGCTCGCGGTGGGGGCGGCCTGAGGGCATCCGCTGTGTACCATGAGCTCGCCATTATATCTTCAACTCCATTTAACATCAAACTTCAGCCTTAGCGACCGTGCAAGCATGTTTACTAACTTGAGTGGGGAAGAAGGAACTACTTTTAGAAACGGTTTCAAATGGACGTAAATGCCTCCTTAGGAGACACGATGAGCCACTTAGCACTAGCAATTATGTTACATGTGACCAACAAAATAGGAACGACTCCTTCCATCTATTAAAAAAAAAGTAAAATTCCAAATACAATTTTACAAAGCATCCAATGCATTTCCCCCATATGTCAAAGAAACATTTGAAAAATTGTTTAGGATGACAAGAAAAAAAAATGCCCCCCCCCCCCATATCTACAAAAGAAATGTAATAAATATATTTTTCTTTTTTATTAAACATTTTTCTCTTATTGAGGAAAATTAGAAATCAAAGTAAAACATTTGCAAAATATACATTTTTTAAAAATTTTTCCATAGTGAAGCCCCAAATTGAAATATTAAGATAAAAAATAAGTATCCCCCATCATTTACTTTCGAAATCCAATAATGTTTTTTTCCTCAAACAAAATAATAATAAAAAGGTGTACAATTGTTTTACATAAGATTTGTTTTTTTTTTATAAAAAAAAAACAAACTTAAAAAAACCCCATCAAAAATCAACAAAAAAAGTCTGACAAACCATATTAAAGTTTGCAATTCTAATTAAATAATTTTAAACTACTCGTAAAAACTAGTACAAAAATGGTTTGGATTAGAAGTATGATTGAATATGTTGTGGCTGACCACCTAATGTGTTGATGTTCTATTCCACACTCGGGCCACAAAACACTTGCCCCACCCCCTCGGGCCAGACGACCACCCCCACTTCCCAAGGGACGTCTTCATTATGTGTCATTAAATGTTTTGAAGTTTGCATAATTGATCGTCTTCAATAAGTCCTCATTGATTAATGGAGGTCTGGCATGAAGAAGGATTAAAAATTCATAACCTTTTTTTTTTTCGTGTGTCTTCACAATCCATTAGGCTCTCCGCTCCTGCCATTGATTGACCTTGTTCATCTTCCTGACCGAGTGTCCAACTTTGATTTTTTTTTTTTTTGTCTTTCTTGGCCCGTCTCCGAGTCACCTTATTTCGTGCCCCCTCGACGGGGAGACGGTAAATAAATAAATGAAGCGCGCCCCCCGTAAACATCTTTCCGCTATTATTTAAGCTCGCAGGAGCTGACAGCCTCAAAGACGAGTGTGTAAATTTTCTAAAAGGCTCTGAATGTTTCATGATCATTTCAGCCAATGATGGATAGTCAAGCTCTTACTTGTAATATTTATAATGCCGCGCCTTCAATCATTCATGCGACAGGATGTCAAATCAGAGCTGCGGGACGTTATCAGCCTCTTTGACGGAAAATATTTGTTTTGGTTTTTGTTTGTACCCGTCTTCTGGTAGCGGACGTTTATTTTTAATCTGAAATTTCCTTCTTGGATATAAACGCCAAATTAATTGTTTGCAGCGTTTATGCAACGTTTGGCTATTATGGAAGGCCAGCAGGAACAGTCACGATAGATCAGATGTTCAAATGCTGTGTTACAAAAGATTAGTTTATAAAAAAAAACAAAAAAAACACTAGTAATAGCCTTGATATTTCAAAATATGTAGTGCGTTTTTGAGAAGATTAGTTGTATGGGAAACTGGATTAGATGTTGCAATATACAGTAAATCAAATTATTTTTGTCGCCTTACCTGTTTTCTGACTTTTTTTTTTTTTTTTTTTTTTACACATTCAATACACTTAAAAAGCTAATTACATTTATTTCAAATGTTTAAAGGGATACTTTATTTATTTAGCCATTTTTGGCAGTCAAACATTAATATTTTGTCAATAACAAATTAGATATTATTTTTCATATGCAATTAGTACCTTTAAAAACACATTTTGCAACTTGCAGTCAACTGAAAATGACATCACAATGTGCTCAGGTAACCAATCACAGCTCAGCTTGTGAATGTCACATGACCAAACCTAGAAAACAGGTGAGCTGTGATTGTTCGTTACCTGAGTACTGAGCACATGTGCTGTCATTTTCAGTTGACAAGTGGCAAAATTGTTTTTTAAAAGTACTAATTGTAGGTAAAAAATAATAGTGTAAAATTAATTATAGACAAAATATTAACTTTTTATTGCTATAATGGGCTAAATAAAATTTAAAATCATCCACAAACCATTTTTAATATCTCACAAAAACAACATATGTAAATAAAAAAAATAAAAATAAATAAAAAAAAGCAATTTCAAGTTTACAATCATCTGCAAACAGGTCGTCCAAGTCCTGAAATAGAAAAGCAACCCCAGAATATCACACTAGTTTCACTCTCGGCATGATGTTGTTTTATCAAATGCTGCATTATTTTTTTTTACAGCAGATGTAACAGGGCTGCACACCTTTCAAAAAGTTCAACTTTCATTTTGTCAGTCCGCAGAATATTTCTCCAAGAGAGTTAAAGGACCATCAGAAATGTTTCTTGGCAATTGTGAGACAAGTTTTTATGTTCTTCCTATTTGTCAGCAGTGTTTTTTTTTTGTTTGTTTTTTTCTTTCTTTTTTTTTCTTTCTTTTTTTTCTCACCTTGGAAGTCTACCACGAATTTCATTTTTGCCCTGGCATGTAGTGTCTTAACGGCGAGGCAGTAAAGTCAGCAGTTCTTTTGATGTCCTTGAGTTGTTTTTTATTTTATTTATTTTTTTGGTTGACCTTTTGTTTGAGTTGTCGTTGCCATCTTGGTGTAATTTTGGTTGGCTGACCAATCCTGGGTCTAGTTGTTACCATTTGTAGATAATGTTACTAGATTTTCATCACTTTGCGGAATCTTTTCGATCGTGCCATGTTTTTTTAAAAAAGATTTTAATTTATTTTTCTTTCCAGGCCTTGGAGACAACTTCAAATTGTCTGACTGGTACTATTCAGCCCATCTCAAACTTTATTATAAAATGATTTTCTTGGGGCTGAAATGGCTGGAACGCCATTTATTTAAATGAGGAAAGATCTCAAGGCATCGCTGTGCATTAAAAATAAACATTCTTGTAGATTGTAGAAGTTTGGCAGTACGAAAGCCCAGTTTCTCAGTCAACGAACAAATAAACCTGACAAAATTGTGTGCATTTTGAAATTGATGTATGTCCGGGTGCATGGTAAAGGTTGCTGCTGTGTCCACAGAGTGGACTTTTTTTTTTTTTTTTTTTTTTGGCTTTTTCTTGTTTGTTGACCCTGGCAACGTCGGCGGCGCGGTCCTTGGGGAGCGCGGCGCTCTTTCATGCCCACTTAGTGCATTTGAGTCATCTCGGAGATGGAAAAGGCGTGTTTAGAAGACGTCTGCCGAGACATGAGAGGCGCTGCCGGGACGTTGTTTGGAGCGTCCCTCAAATGTCACGGCCCCTAAAAGATGCCAAGCTCGGCCGCCATTTCTTGCGCGTGCGCGCCGGCCATTAGCGCTGCTGTCGGTTCTGGTTGTGCGTGATTGAAAAATGGATGCGCGGGAAAATAAGGCAAACAGGGTGAGATTTGAAAAGTGAATGAGCCCGATTATCATGTCTGAAAACATCCGTGGTAAGTACCACTACAAGTACAGCTACTTGTTACCATAACACCACCACTACCACTCCTCCTCCTACTACTACTACTACTACTACTACTACTACTACTACTACTACTTCATCACTACTGTTTGAGTATCACTATTACTACTCCTACTACAGTGAATGCTACTACATTCCCATACTCTACAGTACTCCCACTATGCACACTTAAAGAATACTCGTAAGATAAGTTAAGTAGTTTTAACACTATGACAATACTGTACACTACAACAGCTACACTACTACTGCTGCCGCTGCCGCCGCCGCCACCACCACCACTACCGCCGCCGCCACCACTACCGCCGCCGCCACCACTACCGCCACTACCACCACCACCACCACTACTACCGCCGCCACTACCACCACCGCCACTACTACTACCACCACCGCCACTACTACTACCACCACCGCCACTACTACTACCACCACCGCCACTACTACTACCACCACCGCCACTACTACTACCACCACCGCCACTACTACTACCACCACCGCCACTACTACTACCACCACCGCCACTACTACTACCACCACCGCCACTACTACTACTACTACCACCACCACCACCGCCACTACTACTACTACTACCACCACCGCCACTACTACTACCACCACCGCCACTACTACTACCACCACCGCCACTACTACTACTACTACTACCACCGCCACTACTACTACTACTACTACCACCACCACCGCCACTACTACTACTACTACCACCACCGCCACTACTACTACCACCACCACCGCCACTACTACTACCACCACCGCCACTACTACTACCACCACCGCCACTACTACTACTACTACTACCACCGCCACTACTACTACTACTACTACCACCACCACCGCCACTACTACTACTACTACCACCACCGCCACTACTACTACTACCACCACCGCCACTACTACTACTACTACCACCACCGCCACTACTACTACTACTACCACCACCGCCACTACTACTACTACCACCACCGCCACTACTACTACTACTACCACCACCGCCACTACTACTACTACTACCACCACCGCCACTACTACTACTACTACCACCACCGCCACTACTACTACCACCACCGCCACTACTACTACCACCACCGCCACCACCACTACTACCACCACCGCCACCACTACAACCACCACCACCACCACTACTGAATTGCATATATGGTCAAATTCAGACTACATCACGACCACTACTGAATTGCATATATGGTCAAATTCAGACTACATCACTACCACTACTGAATTGCATATATGGTCAAATTCAGACTACATCACTACTACTACTGTTATTAATATTAATACAAACATTGCAGTGTGGATTATTTCTACAATTGTAGTAGAGTAGTGTTAGTATGTGATAGACCAATATGTTTTTAGGGTTGATACTGATAAAAAAAAAAAAAAGAATATATTTGTGAAAATTAAAAACAAAAACAAAAAAAACTGTTGAATTGCCATTAAAGCATATTTGTTAAAACAACTTTTCAAACGTTAAACACTTTGAAGGTTTTTCTTTTAAATTTAGTCATATAAGGAATAGACAGCTTTGTTTTAAAAATATAACAAAAATTGCATGGCGCTTCCAGTGTTATCAGCATGTGTTGAATAAATAAAAATAATAATAAAAAAAAAACTAAGCAAGTAAATAGCTACTTAAAGTTTTCTACTGTAAATGAAGTTTTCCAAAATGCCAAGATAATTTCTTAATTTAGAAAAAAAATAGTGAATTTTTATAAATAAAAAGTGGAGGGAGTTCCCAGTGTCGGCATCATCTTTTATAAAGTAAATTGGAAATTTAAATAATTCCATAAATGAAAAGTTACCTGTACCTCACTGAGCGACAAATGCATGCGAATGAAGCTAATTCTGAGTTTTGGTAGGGTACGTAAAAGGTTTCAAAGATCTTCGCAGACAGTCTGAACATGTTCAAAATTCCTTTTCAACAAGTAAAAACTGTCTTGAACATCTTACAAATCCTGATGAAAACCTAAAATTTGCAAGCATTCACCAGCGCCGCCCAGTGAGATAGCAGCTAGAGCGGCCTTCAGATTCGGAAAAAGGCCGATGCCGATGTTTGTCAAAATGCCAAATATCGGCACCGATAATTGACCCGGACGATAAGCAGTCTATTCCTAGTATTAATATTAGTACAGTCATTGCAACAAGTGTGCTAATGAGATGGCGCTGACTCCAATCTTTTTTTGCTGGCATGACTAATTTCAGGCACACGCATGTTGCCAACATGGCCGTCCATCCGCCGCGCATACACGATCGAGGCGGCGCCATTGTGGGGGGTGGGCGGTTGAGGTGGTGGTGGTGGGGGGCGACGGGGAGGTGGCGGTCCACTTTAGCCGGCGGCGTGATTGACAGGCTGCTGCATCTCCTCAGAAGTGTGTGAAGCAGTCAAGCTGCTTAATAAAACATTAGAAGCAGGCAGCGGGCCCGCGAGGCCCCAGAGGCCCAATGATGATGATGATGAGGAGGAGGAGGAGGATGACTATGACGATGAGGATGGTGGTGGTGATGCGGCGCCTGCTCCGGACGGGGACGTAGGGGGGTTGTTAGTCGGCGGGGTAGGACGGGGTCACGGCTGTTCAAACCCCACGTCCCCTCGCACCGCTGCATCACAGGGGGTCCGCGTGGCCTCATTAAAAACGAGGAGGATCACACGGAAGGACCAGAAGAAGACAAGCCGGCTACTCTCGGCCTCAAAGCCACCGTCCGCCTCCGTCCTCCATTTTGTTCTTCTTCTTTAAGGATGCACAGCAGGCCAAGCTGCGGACACTCGAATATTTTGACCCGCTCGAATACCTCAACACGCGGGAAGAAGCAAGCTTAGAAATGGCAGAAAAAGTAGTAGGATTACCACTATTAAAATACACGACGATCAGAAGCATAGTAGCATACACGTAGTAGTAGTAGTTGTTTAATCTTAGAGTAGTAGACTATTGCATTTAACTCATTTGCTCCCAAAAACGTATAAATACGTTCTATTTTTAATATTACCAGTGTCCCAAAGACGGATTCATACATTTATCATGTTTTTTTTTTTGTTTTTTTTTATGCTAGCGCATACAGAAGGCTTTGATGCAGTCTCTGAACTGAACGGTTGAAACAATGGTAGTTATTACAAAAATGGCCAGCAGGTGGCAGCAGAGTATAAGAGATCAACTAGGGCCAGTTTTAAACAGATTTGTGAATAATAATGAAACTTAGCTACTATATTCTAATGCTAACTGCTGCAAAACAGAAACCGATACAAATATACTTTTGTGCCTGATGAAAGAAGAGGCACTAATCTTTCTTTTGGTAGGTTCCATGTTTTTATAGCAATAGAACACAATATTCTGTGGGTCCTGCAAAATCGGTCAAGATCCAGTCAAAGCCGGGAGCGAAGGTGAAAATGGCTGGGAGTGAATGAGTTAAGAACCAACAGGAAGTGTTCTGATCTTCTTGGTGATGATGTGACATCATCGTGACATCACCAGCTCACCTTTCAACCCCGAGCGTGAAAAACTTTTTTTTTTTTTTGAGATTTGAATTGTAGGACGCAACAACACACCCGCCCAGTATTTGTTTGTGTGTTTTTGTTTACGGCTGAGAAATGAAGTGGTGGTGGGGGAGATTGTTGGCGGTTGGGGGGCGTCCGAGGGATCGTGGTGGCGAGAAGCGGGTAATTAAGCTCCTCCCTGCCTGCCGCCGTCGGAGTGCTTGGTGAAAAGTGACACGGGAGGCCGGGAGCGGCGTGACAAACGTCGGGTGACAGACGTGTCGTGACGTTGGTAAACACACACACACACACCCCGTGCACGGGTGTGTGTGTGGAGTGTGCAGACGGGCTAATGAGGACTTGGATGCACACTTTTCGACTCCCTCACACCGAGAGTCACTTCCTCCATTCTGGCTTCCTTCCTGTCAGCGCACCTCTCTATACGCACACACATACAAGATGGCCTCCCCATGGTGACAAGTTTACTTAGTCTCTGTGTGTGTTTGGATGTGTGCATGTGGGTCTGCATATGTGTGTGTGTGACTTATGTATAGGAGTTTGTGTATTTGTTTGTTTGTGACTAATATAATACTTTACACAGCCAACTATTAACTATGACGCCGACACTACTAGTACTGCTGCAATTACTACAACTGACTTACATTATTGATACGACTACACTAATACTGATAGACTACTATTCAACTACTCATTCACCTACTGATGATCCAGCATCAGGAACAACACAACTGGGGATTCGGTATCTTGCTCAAAGGTGCTCCGAACCCCACAATCTCTGGTTTGGGAGACCTTACTAATACTACTACCCTGCTACCTCTACTATTAAATAATACACAACTACTTCTACTACACTATTTCTATGAGCTATATTGCTACGTTTACCACTACATGATTACTACTAATACTTATATACTTACTTACACTGCTATTTGATCTGCTTTTTGTTTTCACAGTGGAGGTTTGTGCTAGCTGTGAACATGCTACGATGCTGGGATTGGATGTCTTCCTGGAGGCGAGCTTGTGTGGACACGCCGCTCAGCAATTGTGTGTCAGAAGTGTCAAAACAGGCGCGAGGCGGCCACCTCACACTTCCCGGTAAGAGGCAGTGTTTAGATGCGCCTCGGCTTGCAAAGCGGCCCGGATCAGTGTTTTTTTTTTTGTTTTTTTGTTTTTCGTGAGGGGCTGCTGTGAGCTAATTGTGTGTACAATCGCACCTTGTTGGCCTGGGTGTTGCTCAACCGCCACCAAACAAGCCGGGACGCCTTTCAACGCCATTTATTGGCACGTGTGAAAAGCTGCCACCTTTGCGCATGTCACTTTTTCGGTCCCATCGTTGTCCCCCCTGAGAAGTTGAAATATGGACTAACTTATATGGAACACCTGCCACCTCTTGTGAGCTAGATAGAACTTGACCACCATCAAAAGTGAGGAAACATGAGGCAGCTGTCCCATCAATCAATACTTATATTCATACACTGAGCTGATTTAAAAAAAAAAAAAAAGAGCAGGTTGGGTAGTAATCAAGTCAACAGCGCTAACATGCTATTGCTAACAGTTGCAACGCTAACAAACAGCAGCCTACTGTAAGTCGAGAAAGTGTTAAAACTGATCCATAAGAACTTTATTTTAAGCTGGTGCTTTTTAAAATCAAACTTAAAAAAAAGCTAGCATGCTCTTTAGTCGTGTAATATTTGAATCAAATGCTAACATAACAGCTGTCATGCTAGCAGTTAAACTTAATTGAGAAAATGCTGACAGATCCATAAAGACTTTACATCCTGTCCTAAGTCTAGTAATATTTCAAATAAGACAGATAAAATGCTAATATCCCCTGAGTCGGGTAGGCTACTATTGAAAATGAGAATGGATCAAATGCTTACACGCTAAGAGTTATGCTGGAATACAGCAAGATCCAGCGCTAAGGATGTCAATGGAGCATGTCTGAGTCTTGCTGACAGTTGGAGACGTGGAGCATGTGCTGATACTTCCTGGCAGCTCTCATCTCTTTCAAAATCCATCAGTGGAGCTTTTATTTTCCTCTTAAGAGGTAAAACTCTTGACTTTAAATAATCTAGCTAACGTTAGCAGCGCCGCTAGATTATTTAAAGTCCAAGATTTTTAGGAGGGAAATGGGCGACGTGTTGATGAATCACGGCGGCGACGGCAAAAGCTTTTTTCATGCTTTATTTAACAGAGCGTCACTCTGATTAGCGCCACACGCTAACGACACACGCCAGACCCGTCACGCGCTGCCTGGGCGGCCACCAAGGAAGCCCTTAATTAGGACCCATTTGCTGCCTAAACGAGCTGCAGAGAAAAACAGACAACATCAAGTACCATAACACACTCAGTGGAATGTGTTGTTATTGATGAGAAATGACCAAAGTCAGTGAAATTACTCATTACTGCAAATATGCAACTGTTGTGCTAATAGCGCGGCGTCTAAATAACTAGCTAAACGAGAGAAAACGCTAACATCTGTTGTGATACTATATAGCAAGGCCTGCTACACACGTAAGGGTTTTTCAAATCTGAAATGATTATCTGTGACCGACCCCACATATGAAGATTAAAAAATAATAATAATAATAATAATAATAATAATGTGACTTCATCGGGACTTGTGACTGACAGATGACGAATCAGGTGAGTGTAAATGATCATTTCCACCTGCACCGTCAATATTTACACCTCTGGCAGAGACGGTTAGGCTCTTAGCGCTAGCCACCGATTGAGGACGCAGCTCTTGTGCTATTGACTGTCATTGTCGAGTGTACCTAATGAAGTGCCCAGAGAGTGTGTATTTATTTACACAGCCAGCCACCAATCAATCAAACAATCAATCAATCAACCAACGATGTTGACGTCTGGTGCTCAGTCAGACGTCTTGAGCGGTCGCCATCGATCCTCCGCCGCAAGCCTCAAAATGTCAATAGCGAGCCTCTTTGGGGGCTTTCGTCACGGCGTACGCAAAAATAACAAAGAAAAAAAAATCATTGATCAGTTTGGTCTGAGAGCACCTCAGCTGGACAATTTGGACGTTAGCGGCGGATAACGCGCTCACTTTGCGCTTCGCTAGGCCCGCCTGTCAATCTCTCACCACACTGAGGGGTATATTCACAAAGAATGCGCTGCGTCCGGTAATAGTGCGAAATTATTGCACCACAACTGCACCCGCGGTCTGCGCCCAGTTACCCACCTGTTCACAAAGGATATTGCTCAAATTGCATAGCGGCGCAAACACGCCCACAAAACTGACAACTTGGAGCAAATTTGCATCTGATTTACCACACCATGGTTGTTAAAGTAACAGTTGCGAGAAAGATGGCATTATCAGAAAGCGAGATTTGACCGAGAGTAAGCATTTATAACGCCATTAAGCTCGCTCTCTCTCTGTCTCTCTCTCTGTCTCTCTCTCTCTCTGTCTCTCTCTCTCTGTCTCTCTCTCTCTGTCTCTCTCTGTCTCTGTCTCTCTCTCACTGTCTCTGTCTGTGTCTCTCTCTCTGTGTCTGTCTCTCTCTCTCTCTCTCTCTCTCTCTCTCTCTCTCTCTCTCTCTGTCTCTCTCTCTCTCTCTCTCTCTCTCTCTCTGTCTCTCTCTCTCTCTCTCTCTCTCTCACTCTCACTCTCACTCTCACTCTCACTCTCACTCTCACTCTCACTCTCACTCTCACTCTCACTCTCACTCTCTCACTCTCTCACTCTCTGCGTGATCAGCCAGAAAGGGACGTGCACCGTGCCACATGCACTGCTGCTATGATCCCGGGATCGAGGTTGCGGCAGGTTTATACATGCTTTCCATGAACGTTATTTGCGTCACGAAAACTCCATGTGGCTATTTGCGCTGGCGTTAGTGAATTAGACGCTGTATATGAGTCATTTGCATTGGGGTGGGCATATTTTGCGTCAAACGTATGCAAATTACCTCATTTATGCAAAAAACACCGGCGCACCATGGCGCAATCTGGTTGGCAGCGCACTTCGTGACGGATTTTTCTATCGGTGCGCGTTTAGTGAATTCTGCACTCCCGGATTGCTCCATTTTTACCAGTTAGCGCCGTGCAAAGGCGATGCAAACCATTAGTGAATAGGCCCCTTAGTTAGTTCGGTAGCAGCATATCATTGTCATTTTGACTAAAAATTACTTCATGGTTAATACTAGTAAATGATTTACTTTTTAGCTGACAATGGTACATGTGGGGATTTTTTTTTTAAATAGGGGTTTAAACGATTATGCGAACGTCATCGCTGGGAGCGTAGCGCATTACTTGTTTTGTAACAGCGTAGCGTAGCATAGCTCGACTGCTACTCAAATAAACACTAGCGTTAAAAACGTCATCTCATTGCCAAACCAGGTCGTGGACGCAGTTGGCAGGCATGATTGCCGTCGCCGTCACAAAATGTCCGCCGTCTCGCTGCTTTTTCTTTTCTTTTTGTGGCGACAAAGAAGCGGCTGTGATCAAGCGCGGGCGCGTCACCGCCCTCTCTCCCGCCCCTCCCTTTCGCACCACACGTCGTTCTCCCGCCGACGTGGCTTTGAAGCGTCTGTCGTCTCGTCTCATTAAGACATAAAAGCGGCGGAAAGAAAATGAGCATTTTGAATCAACTGTTTACTGTGCTGCTTAATAAAAAAAAAAAAAAAAAAAAAAAAGCTGTGCAATTTAGCTGCGACGCCTCCTCGCAATTACACCGGGTTGCCTCTCCCACGTCCATTTAGCATGAGTTTCCCGAACAAACCCTCTCGCTAATCATCTGGCACATCAAAAAAAGCTGCCGCGCACGCCGACTTTTAAATATTCAAATGCGCGCAGCTCAAAAATCATGCGGCACTTCAAAGAGTTTTGCTTTAATTTTTCTCCGCCCGCCAACTCCACAACTTGCAAATGCCAATTAAATATCACTCACCCGTGGATATTTACCTCACTTATATTCGAAATACATATTATTATATCATATTTACCTCAATGTTTATATTATGTTTGTACGTATTAGAAAGATTGGCCCCTCATTTCCAGCCGTCAACGTGACAACAAAGAAGTCGTTCATGGCTAGTAACGACGCCTCAATGCATTAACGTAATGTTAGCATATTCAGCTAACAACAGCATTAGATTTTCTGATCAACACTTACATATCATGAGTGGTAATGGTAGGAATCTTGAAACTGTAACAATGTCAAAATGAAGCGTGAAACAGCCCAAAGAACTCTTGTTTCCACCACTTTTGCACCTGTTCCTGCCAAAACATGCCGCGTTAGTCTATGAACAGTACATAAGATTTAAAAGACGAAATAGTACGCATGAAATGTGTCGTTGAGGAGATCAGCTACTAAGAGCACACACAAAATCAGATTTAAAAGTAATAATGTTAAAATATCATTTTAAAAAGGCTTACACAATGTGTCATTTTAAAAAGGATGTACAATATAAATTGAAAAAACTTGTCATCAAATAGCAGTGGAACTATTTAAAAAAAAAAAAAAAAAAGAAAGGCTAGTAAAATTTAATAAAACAATTGAAAAGGTTTAACCATAAATATCTTCCAACCTAGCAAAAATAAATAAAAATAATTACAAAAAGTCTAATTAAAAAAAAAAATCTGAAAATGTAATCTATTAAAAAAAATCTTTATTTAAAAAAAACTAAAAACTTTAAAGGTTAACTCATTCACTGCCAGTCATTATAGAAAATTTTTACATTTCCAATACTCACGTGATATTACATTCAATAATTATATATAAACCGAATCTACCAAATAACAGAATAGACTCCCTACTTTTTGTCCCGTCCCGTTCTTTTATAATTGACAGCAGAAAAATGTAGGTTTGCCAAAATACAGCCATTTCTCCCATGGACTCTGAAACTGTGTTTATTTCCTATAAAATGGGGCAATGATGTCATCTACCGGTGGTTGGGCATCAGTAAAGTTGTTTCCAAGTTTGATATTTACAGTGGAGCATGCTCAGATTCGCCCCCATTTAGCCCCGCTCTTCAAAATACAATTGACAAGTATACTTGTCAAAGGCAGTGAATGAGTTAATAATTTTAATTTTGTCCCCAAAATGATTTAACAAGAATTATCTTCTAAAAAGAAAAATATTTGAATATACCGGACAAAACAAAAATACTGTGTGAACAAACAATATTAAACAGTCATTTACAATCAAAATTTTAATTATAAAACAAATGCCATTAAAAAGCTTTAAAGATAATTTTTCAGTAATTACCTTTTAAAAGAGCAAAATCATAACATGTCAAAATGTGATTTCAAACAAAAAAGCCGTAGCCCCCTGAACAATTCACTTTTTTAAAATCCCGTTAAAAAAAAAAATTTAAGAAGGAAAACGATAGTGACACTAACATTTTCCGACACCATTTGCTACACGTCAGGCTCCATTTTGCGTGTTTGAGACGTTTGTGAGCTAAATCGTCTCCGATAGGGGGAAAAAAAAAAGGAGCAAAGTAAAAGCCACACGCACACACTCATTTTACAAAAGAACCAAAAAAAAAAGGAAAAACTGGCGTAAGTTTTGCGTGTTTGTGCTAACGCGACGTGACAAGTCATCCTCCCCGAGCGGCGGGAAGAAATGGTGACAGTTTATCCCGTACACGCCGCCGCTATTGACACGTTTCCGTCTGCGGAAAAGACGACAAAAGCGAACGGCGGCTTCAGTCACAAGACATTTTTTTAAATGTGACAAGCGCTCGCTTTCATCTCTGCTTTGTGTTGCGGAATAAAAATAAATAATAAGGATCCTCCCGCAATGTTGATGATGATAATGATGATGACGTGATGTTGACGTGTCTCGACTGAAAAGGTTTTACGCGGGAGACATCCGAAATATGGTATATAAACAAAAATTATGTGCATATATGCACGTTTCGTGGGACTTATATCAAATAAGAAGGAAATATGGTACATTAGCGTGTAAATCCTCTCACAGCGGGTAAAGAAAAACTTGGAGTTGATTGATCCCCTGAGGAGGCTCAGCCGAGAGTCACGGCCGGGAGACTGAATCGATGATCCGCTCAGCCCCTTCATTACGACTCCCTCGACTGGTCGCCGGGACAAAATCAATAATGTCAAGCGTCTGGCGCAAGCAAAGGTCCCGTCCGCTTGTTAACACGGCTGGGACAAACACGGCTTTTGTAGGATGGAGCGAACGCCGGCCCGGTTCCCAGGATCCTTCAGGTCCGCTCCGTGACCTCCCACCGAATCCGAGGTCACGAGGCCGACGCTCGCTCGTTAAACCGGAGCTACGCATGCCGGCGTTTTCCATTCATTTTCTCCCGCAAATCCTGTTTACAATCCCGCATGACACAGGTTGAACGCGAGACTGGTCGCCGGTCAACCAAAGGGCAGGTTCCCTTGTTAATCAAATGATCAATGAATTGGTTACCAGTCAAACACAGAACCAAACTCGATAAACGATGAGCTTGTCACCCGTTAATCAGTGTACGCAGAAACAAGTGATGGACTGGTCGCCAGTCAGTCACAGAGCGCATACTGGAAAACTTGATTGGTCGCCAGTCGATCACAGAGTGCACACTGGAAGAATGTGGTGGATTGGTCACCTACCAATCACAGCTCACATCTTGACAGTTGATTGGTTGCCAGCAGAGGTATAATAATTATCTATTTAATTTATAATGAATTTGTATTTCATTTTGAGTTTTGTTTTCTAAATGTAGTTCATTTGAATTAGTTTTTGTTTGTAAATGCTTCATTTTAATTTAGTATTTATTTGTCTACATTTTTTTAAAATGTATATTTCTTGCAAGATTAAAAAAAAAAACAGTAAATATTGTGTAGTAAAATCTCTCTCTAGTCAGCGCGTGGAACTCCTTCATTCCGCCTCGCGTTTTTAACGACAAACATGGCCGTCCTCAGGACCCATTACTTCCAACGTAATTGGACGCGACCAATCACGCCCCGTTCGCGATTATCTCCTGGTCCTGAAGGATTCGCTGGAGCGTCTCGCTAATGTGTCGTTCTCACATTAGGCAACAACTGAAGGCAGGTGGAGGCTTGCTACATTAATGCAATTAGCATTAGCGCCGCTAATCATGCATAAATTGAGGCGTGCACTCGGGAGGACGGCGCCGTTTGTGAGCGCGGCCCTAGCTAGCTAACGCGCCGTTTATCTTTCCTGTCGCTTCCTGTTAGCGGGCGCCTTCATCAGCGTTAGCATCATTAGCATGCCGCGTTACGTGAGCCGAATCATTGAACATGATGCCCGTGTAATACGCTCGCTTAATTAATAAAGTCACCAGGAGCAGGCTGCTACCTTGGGTCACATTGGAGAGGTGGTGAAGCAGCATGTGGTTCATTAGCCTGTTATGAATGGACCCACCAAAAAAAATCTCAAGAAGCAATGCTGTTTACTTCTTGTTGCTTGTTCACCTCAGCCTGCATCTTTAATTATTTATCCTTCGTAAGCACAAAACCAAAATTCTCGTGTATGTTGTTGTATTTTTCCAAGATGGCGCTTCTAGACAGGCGTGTAGGAGCGCAGATTGGTATGCATTTTGGCTTAGCGCTCCGTTAATGTTTCAAGTTGCCGTGCGCGCGTCTCCACTTTCACTCTTTCTGAAGCCAAACAGCGAAGGCCAAAATAATTTGTTTCTCTTCAATAAAACATTAAAGCGCACCGAGCCGCGTCCTGAGCTCGTGAGCTGCCCCGCAGCCCCCCCCACACTCGCCGGCCCCGCTCTCAAAGGTCTTGTTAATGTTTCAAAAGTGCACATAAGACGCGGCAGGCAGACGATTAATGTGAAAGATACCCACAGGCTACCTGCAGGATTTATTATCGCGGCTGCTGCCTGCTTCTATGGCGTGGCGCTAACACCTAGCGTAACGCTAACGAGAGTGCTGGGAGTGCAGGTTGGGTTGACGGCGGCGTGTTAAAAATGCTACAAAGCACAGCCTGCAGTTATGAAGCGGCTTCAAAAAAAAAAACGAGACGTTTGGCGGCGGAGAGAAGTGGGTTAAATGTTTTAAACGCGCTCGCGTGACGTCGACGCCGCCGCAGCCCGGCAGCGCCTTGCAAGAACCTGCGCTTGTTGTCAAAGTAAATTGACTGTTTCCAAAATATTTGTCAATTAGAGATAACGTATGATGGTGGGATTTTGGGTTTGTAGTTGACAACAAACACATTCTGGAAGTGGAGGTTACATAGGCGCAACCGAGCATCGAAAGGATGAGGGGGAAAAAAAAAAAAAAGTGTGACCTGACTCAGCAGAAATGACATAATCAGGCTTTAACCATTGGTAGACCTACAAAGCAATTCTTCTGTTAAAATAAAAAAAGAAAAGTTTTTCACTTTTTCCAAATGTATTTTTTATTTTTTTTTAGCTTTTTTTGGTGGCAGCCTGCCAGCCACACTAAACGTATTTGTTCCAACAGTAGCCTTAAAAGGCCACTAGGTGGCAGTGCTGCTCTTCCCAATCCTTTGCCATCAGTCAAATGCTTTCAAAGGCGAGTTATATGTAGAATTTTGTAAAATTAATCTTCTAAAATGTTTAGTTTTTTTTTTTATTTAAATAAAAGCGTTCATATAGCAGTTTAACACCATCGTTATTAATCTTGTTTACTCAATTATCCATACGATCATTGACGCGATTCAAGGCCACAGTTTCAAATCAAGAATTCTGCTCGCCGGCGGTGGTAAAATATATAAATAAATTAGTAAATATTGACGCTAAATGCCCCAAACAAGCTGCTGGAGTTTTATTTTTGAATGCTTTTAACGCAACGGCGAGAGGCGGGCCGCACCCTTAAAAGCGTAAGATCATAAAAAAGCCGAGAACTATGAATGTAGATATGCTAATATCTGGAGCGAGGCTTTAACCGGCCTCCTCTAATGGCCGACGCCGGATAAATACTTGAAGCCGGCGCTAAATAAATGATTTATCGCTGCTCATAAATTATTGGCGCTAAATATCCCAGAGCACTTTTTGCCTCATTGTACATCTTTTTTTCTTTTTTTTTTTTCCCCTCCCTCACGTCTGCGCTCGGGTTTATCTCCCGATATCACACATGGCAAACGTCTCGTGTAAATATGTATACGGCTCATTCTACTTATTTATTTTACACGCCTCATTTGAATATTTCATCCTCAGCATAAACTGCTATTTGTTTCCCACGGCGTGACGGCGTCAAAGACGGACAAAATTCACACTTGTATGAATCATTTACAGCCAGCCCGCTTTTTTTTCGCAGCCCGGGCCTCGTTTAAGCGCTTGGCAAATGAACGCTTTGGATTAGGGAAAAAAAAAAGAACAACAAAAAAAGACAGGATGCAGCCTCGTTAGCTAGTAGGGCTGCAAGGGGTGGGGGTGGTAAACCATATGGTGCACCCCCCGCAAGCTACTCAGAAAATATCCATTTTCTATACCACTTATCCTCATTAGGGTGGCGGTTGAGAGATCGTCTATTTTTGGTCAAGAGGTGGGCACAACCAGACTCGACTTCAAGTCTAATTTAGGGTTAGAGTTTCAAAGTTGGATTTTGGGCCAGGCTAACCCTAACGTCCGCTAACGAAAAACTAAGTTAGCATCCCGTCTACTTATTTGATTGGCTTGTTCTCAGGTGAGCGGCGCTCAGCCGTCGTCTTTAAGCGACACATGAAAGACGTCAAAAGATCTTTCACTTACACGAGCAAATTGACGACAAAACACGGCGGCGTCCGCTCCCAGAGGAGCTTGTCGCGCCGTTTGTCCCGCCTGGCAGCGCTCAAATTGAATAATAAGGCGACAAGGCGTCATGTGATCCAAGCGTGGCCCGAGTGGGACGAGCGGTTTTGATGCGCGGCGGCGTCAAATGTCCGGCGTTGTCCCGTTTCAACTTTACCGTAACGTACGTGTTGCTTTCATCTCCTCCCTGTCCCCCGCGCCGTAACCACGTAAACGCCGGCGCATTAACTGCTGCTGTCAGCGCGATGAGATGTTATGCAAATGAAGCTGTTAACATCTTATGTGTCACGTCACACGCTAGCAGCCAGATTAGCATCGCCAGCTAATAAATGGAGCTTTGACCGTTCTTGGCTTGAAACCTTCATTAAGTATCCAAATCTTGTCTTTAAAACTCTGATTAGAAACCCCAATTTGTTCAGAATGAGATTTTATGCAATTAATGGTGGTAACATTGCAGATGTGACTTTACACGCTAGTGCTAACATGATTAGCGTGACGGGCTAACAGCGCTTATCATTACTCGTCCTGTTGAAATGGACATCCTGTCTTGAAACTAATTTAAAACCCAAATCTTGTCTTAAAACACTCTTTAGAAATGCTAATTTCACTAGAATCAGATGTGAAGCAAAGGAAGGGGTTAACATTTTAGACGTCACAATGGAGCTAGCAAAAGCGCGATTCGCATGATGAGCTTGCATAGAAATGTTGGTCGTATTATTAGACTTTTTATTCAGATGGACGTATGGGCTTCGTTGTTTTGATATTTGAATTTGTAACCCTAACTCTCGTAACCATGCTAGCATGCTAAAGTGATTGCGGCCATTTTGCTAATATGCAAACAGCAGCCTAGTCCCAAAATATGGAAGAAAAAAAATAAAATAATAGTAGTATAATTTGGGAGAGCTGTGAACTTCTAGTTGTGATAAAAGTGTGGGCTGGCAAGTGTAAGTAAAAGCCGTAACATGACAGGCTTTCAACTTTGACGTTTCATCTTCTCCTCTTAAAAGCTGGACCTGCAATTAGCTCGTCTTTGATTGCAGCCGCCCGCTCGTTTGCTAAAAAGCTGAAAAAGGTTCATTTGCTGCCAAGAAAATCAAAGCATTGATGATGTCATCACAATGCGTGTTCATTCACAACTGTTAATTTGCTGCTAAGCTAATGAAGTCTTTTGTATTTTTTCCCCTTAACCTTTCTTTTCCTTTTCATGCTTTTTCATTTTCTTACTTTATTCTTCCTCCATTTCTTTTACCTTTCTTCCTACCTTCCCTTCTGTCCTCCATTTTTTTCTACTCCTCCTTCCTCCATCTACTTTTTTCCTCTTCCTCCCTTTTGTCCCTCCTCTTTCCCCCCCCATTTCCTCCAACTTCTTTCCTTTTATTTCTTCTCTCTTCAACTTGCTTTATATCCTTTTACTTTTTCTTCACTTTTTCTCTCCCTTCTTTTTCTATTTCCCTTATCTTTCTACGACTTCCTCCTTATTTTTCCTGCACCTTCCCCAATTAGTTGCCTAATTAGAGGCCCGCATTTACGGGTCAAACTAGCGGCGGAAAGAAGAGCCGCCGCAAGGAGTTGAACAAACGATTTCAAACTGTTGCATCATCATCATCTTCATTACGGTGGCCGATTATTTAGCAAGTGTCGCTGTGGCAATGAGTGTCCAAATGGCTAAATCAGGATGGCAAAAGAAGTCCTAGCTTGAATTACGAGTGCTGTTTTGTTTCCACAACGGTGATTGGCCATGTTGTTTTGGGCGACATTGGTTGTGACAAATGTCATCGTGAGTCAACTCATTTAAAAGTATTTCAAAAGCTAATTTATCAAATTCATTACAATGAATTTTAAAAATTTTAACTTGCTCTTTTTCATGAATTTAAATTTTAAAATTTATTTTAAAATGAAATCAGCGCTGTAGTGTAGTTGTACTCTGCAAAGACCAACTTCAATAAATTGTTTATTTTTTTTAATGGTGTCTTTAAATTGGATTATTTATTCAGTTTAGTATTTTAAAATAATAATAATAATAACATAAATATAATTGATCATCAATTTTGTATGTGCAATTTTTGCATTTTTTTAAACTTAAAATCAAAATAAAAAAATCACTTATTTATAATCAAATATTTTTTTTTATTGCTCATAATTTGTTTCTAAATTAAAATGATGATTGCATGATTAATAATTTACTTCTGTATTCATTTATTTCCTTTTACAAAAAAATAAATTAATATAAGAGAAAAAAATGATGCCATAACATTTGTACAAGGTACAAACTAAAACAACACAAAAGTGTATCTAATGAAGTGACCACTTAACATACGTTACAATCAAGTACCGACGTCTCCCTCAAGACGAGAGGTGTTCTGTGCATATATGAGGTGAAGGCAGTGAGCTTCAAATATTAATACCTTTTTTTTTTTTTTCCTCCATACTTCAGAAAGGCAAAAATAATCTGGGGGTAGTGAGGGGGAGGAGCAGCAGGAGGAGGAGGAGGAAGAGGAGGGCGGGGCATCGCCTCAGCTCTTCTCAGAGGAGTCCCGGTGTCCCCTCCTAATTAAACATGCATGACCGTGGTGTTGTTGTTGTTTTTTGACAGGACGCCAAAACAAGCCCAGGTGGAGGCGGGTGTGCAAACAACTTGTGAGTACACGCATCAAACACACAAATTAGCACCTTGGACGTGGGCATATACATGAGGAATGTAAAATACCAAAAGAATACCACTGCAAATATTTAATTATAAAAAAAAAAAAAAAAAAAGTAGTTTCATCATGTTTTTATCTCCAAACGAGACGTAAAATATCAGATTAGCTGTTAGCGAACGCTGGTCCAGTTTCTTTTCATTACGGTAAGTGCTTTTGCTGCAAACAATGAATTTTGGGGGGTGGGGGGGGGGAGTCTGTCTGTAGTACTCAAGTATAACTGCATGGGGCAGAAGTGAGTAGCCTTCTTTAAAACAACAGAAGGAGGATTTGATCCACTGGGATAAACAAGTAAGATTTGGAGTGAGTTCATTTGTAATTTCTTGAGTATTTTCTTCATATAGTCTCGCTATATTTTGTATTGATGTCACCTTTGTCTAAGCTACACCCCCAAAATAATAACTGTCCAATCATAGCACAGGACAACACAAAACAGAACACTCCACTGGTGACTACCTGTTGAAGTTTTTGATACATTTTTATTATTTTAAAACATAATTATTGTAGTTAAACAATATGTTTAAGTGACCAAGCTCTAGATTAAGCTACCTAAAAATTGACAAGCACACGATTTGTTGGCTCTCTTTGTCTGGTTCTTGAATTATTTGAGAAATAATGTTGTCTCACAATGCTAACTTTATATTTTCCAAGTATTAAAGTTAGGAGGTTGCCTACTGTACATAGTTATCCGTTCTATCAGTTGACCCACTCAGGTTGGACGCTAATGCTATGATGTCATAAGCATTGTAAGTTGGATTGAAAAATACAAATCAATGGGCACACTTTCTCTTACATAATGCTATGCTGTTGTTAGCTCAAAATGCAAACATTAGCCATTACTGAAAAGCAGGCTTAGCAAGCTAAGCTAATGAAGCTAGCTACATGTTCCCAGTTGTTAGTAAATAGAGAGCTTGCCAGCTGGACAGATGCTGCCAACGCTATGATTGGGAAGAAAAAAAAAAAAGAAAAGAAAAAGTTAGCAACATTTTTATCCTGAGGTTGTCAGGTGTGAGTAATTGATACAAGAGTGTCTTCTGTGGCTTGAAGGCTGCCAGCAGCAGGTGAAAAACAACAACAGCAAAGCGGGACAAGCTGGGCGGGCGACAGATGGACGCACAGGGGCCTGGCTTGGCAGCAGCAGAATTGCACAAAAAAAAAAAAAAAAAAAAAATGATAGTGAAAAATGGATGGAATGGACAGATGAAGGAGAACAAGTCGATACAGACCCTCTCATAGGGTTCAAGTGCAAGCCGGTGTGGGGGGTTGGGGAGCATCCCCGAGGGAGCTTCACTTTTTCTTCATTGTTGAAATGTTCAAAATGTCAATTGGGTGTAATTAAGGGTTGTTTCACAGGTGTAGTTCACTTTTGCTGGTTCCAATTGTGTTTGGGGGGTTTGGGCTGGGGGCAGCGGCAAGTGCAAGTCAGTGGGCACTGGGGGCTGTTCTGACATGAAGTTGACCAAATTGTCAACTGGGGTATCATTAAAGGGATTTCTTTTTTCTTGCGCATAGTTCACTTTTTGAGTTCCCAACAGTTGATGGTTGTTTTGGGGGTTTTGGTTGAGGTCAGAGCAGCAGCAGACCAGATGAAATAATCCTGAAAAGTGGATTAATCAGACAAAAAACTAAACAAAAGGGACAATCTAAAACCGAAGCAGACATCTCAAGATGTCTGACGCAACAATTTTAAACATAATTTGCTTTCTATGGTCCAAATCCAGTTAATGGTTTGTGTTTGAAGTTGACCACCACGAGGACACCTCCTGACTTGTCAATTTGGTCTGAATTAAATGTTGTTACAGTTGTCCCAATCAGTTGGTTTGTTTAGCTAGCAGTCGAGAGGAGGAAAAATATCCTGAAAAATGGATGGATCAGACAAAAGCAGGTGGGAAATGAGCAAAGAACTTCCTGTGTTGGAAGTGTGGGGTGGACGCGGTATAAGGAGAAAAAAAAAATCCTGAAAAATGGATGGAATGGACAAAAAAAAAAGGCGTGTAAATAATTGGACAACTTCCCATGTTTGAGTCGATATATTGACGTACTGCAGTTTTCAAGTTGAAATTGGTCAGTCACCATCTGCACCAGAACATCTACTGACATGAGGACTTTGAAAATCTTAATTAAATGTTGTTACATCATATACTGCAATGTGCTTTCGTTTGCGGGTTTGTGAAACAGGGTGGTGAGGACACCCAAAAAATGGATAGATAGGATGAAAAATGAGGCAGGGGAGAACGAGTGTAGAACTTCCTGCATTTGAGTCGATGCGGACATCTTGCTGGTTTCGCCTTGAAATGTTTTGGGGCTTTCGGGTGGTTGGCGGCCGTCCCCCAGGCGGCGCACCTCTTGACACGAGGATGTTGAAAATGTCAATTGGGTTTTAATTAAATGCTAGTTTACTTTATGTGGTCCCAAACAGGGAGTTCGGTTCGGGAGGTTGGTGATGATGAAAAATGGAGGGTATGTACAAAAAAAAAGGAGCAGGGGAGAAAGAGTGAAGAACTTTCCGTGTTTGAGCCGATGCAGACATTTCATGTGCAACTCGGCGGGGCGGGGGCGGCTGGCGGCCGTCCCCCCCACGGGGGCGCTACTGACACGGCGAGCCTCCCGAAGATTAACGGCATCACCTCGGCCGTGGTTACAAGGTCAAGAAATTGCTCCGACTGCACCCCGCCGCCTCTGCCCCACCTCCCTCCCGTCCCCACTCAGGGTCACATGACGAGCAGAAAAGAAAATGCACTTTTTTTTTCTTCCCCCTGGCGTTCCAACTTCCTCCAGATCTTTTTCCGCATGACTTGCCCCTAAACTCAAGAAACTACACGAAGGGCGGCTGAATTATGGATGGCGGCTTGCTGATGAAGTTGTGCGACATCTAAGCGACACAACGCCTCCCCCAGGACTGCGACCAAGTCCCCCCAACCCCCCTCGGATTCTAATTAAGCAGCACTCATAATTAAAGTGAGTTAAGAACAAGGCGGGACATCAATATGTGATGGATTGTCACTAAGGGACGATCCCGCTGACTAATAATGAGCTTCTTCATTAGTTAGCATGCTAGCGACAGGATCTAGCTTACACGAGAGCAATGTTATTGTGAGGCTAAATAATGTATGGCACCGCCTGTTCAAATGCTAACACGTCCATTTGCGTTAACCCGTGGCGGCGTAACAACACCCCCGCCGGGCTATTCCCCCCCCCCCCCCTTCGCAACTTCCTGGGTGTCGCGGTGAAAGCGGGACACGCCGAAGCGAAAACGCTTGTCGTCTTCGGCGTCCTGAAATTACGGTAGCGGAGTATCCTCCCGGCGACGCGGCATCCAACATTGATGCCTCCTTTTTATGCTTTTATCACCTCGTAAGTGAGGACGCGCCCCGCCAAAGTAAAACGCATTTCTGCCCATCGCCAAAGTAAAAACACATCCTCTTAGCATGAGCGCCGCTGCTTGGCTTTTAGCGTTTAGCGTCTGGCGGAGTCACCCAGCTGGGAGCTAACAAACGCGGCACTCTTGGGTTATTTATGAATTCAAGAGAAAAAGCAAACAATATTTAACGTTAACATTTATATTGCAATCATAAGCACAAAATGTTGGCATCGTTGGCAGTTAATAAATACATTTGTATAGTTGTTCATACTGTGTCAGTGTCATTGTAATCATTAAGCAGGGATGCTAACAAAGCTGCTAGCTTTTACATTGTAAGCTAGAACAAGTGACTTGTGATGTTTTGAATCATTGTACGGTGTCTCTGAGGGCCCAAATAGGTGCCTCACCGTGCCCAACTAAGTAGTCTCCAATTATTTAATAATTACATCACTTGTGCCCGTTAATATGAAGTAGCGTGTTGGCGTGTTAACCAAGCAGAGCGCACAAGATATCCGAGGGTCTGACTGACGTGGGAGCTGTCTTGAGGGAGGCCCCGGCTACACGTGCTAATGCTAATCAAGGCCTGTTCGCTGCCATGTCGCGGCGCGGGAACACGGCAGCGTCGGCCGCGCACCCGTGCCGGACACGCGGCAGCTACATTAGTGCGCCATGTTCTGCAGCGTGGGAGAGCGTTTCTATTGCGCCGCGGAAGAGCAGCCTGTCACGTCGCGTTAGGCTGAGAGGAAGTCATGCAGACGTGTAATTGGTGGACGGGAAAACCCCCCCCCCCAAAAAAACGAAAGTGGCGGCGTGGCGGGAGGCTTTCTAAAAGGAAGCTGGCGAACATCACGGCGTGTTTGAGACATTAGCCAGCTTTTAGCAAAGTGCCGACCTTCAGGACAAAGGATTCCAGCTAGATTTTTCCCCCCCATGACCGCCATCTCCCATTTGCCGCAGTTTACCTGATTGCAACGTTAGCTCTACTGTAAAATGCTCCAGCGTTAGAGGTCAAAAAGACGAGAGATGTTTTCCCAGCGTTGCTCGCCTCCGAAATCTCAGAGCGGAATCACTTTCCTGACAATAATTGATAAATAATGCAGAGCGTGTGTTTGAACGGGGAAAGGCTTTCGCATCTCTTCCATTAACTCGGATTAAGATTTCATTGTGACGCCGGGGAGAATGCTAGCAATATCCCGGCTCATTGCCATCAAATTTTTATTACCGCTTTTTTTTTTTTTTTGGCCTTCCCCTGTACGACATTCCTGCCGGGATGTCGGAGACGGGACTCCGGACATGAACTCCCCTTTGGTGCCGCCGCCGACCTCAATATTTCATCAGTTGGCTGTAAGATGCTGAGATTCGACTGCGGCGGAATAAGCGAGGTGACGCCGGGAAGATTGTTTGTAACAATATGGGGAAAAGGCGACCGTTTTGACCAATTTGAACAGTTTATCACAAATTTTTTGGAAGTCCTCGAATGGCAAAACGTTGACCTTTGAAAAAGTGTTGAAATATGCTAAACAAACGAATATTTGGCATTCACAAATTCACATTTTTTGTGGTTTGTTTTTGCGTTCAGGCCAAGGCATGTTTAATATAAAAAATATATATTGTCTTGGTTTGACCTTATGGCATCTTGGGGCCGAGCAACAATGTTGAAGTGAGGGTGAGGAGCATCATTGAAGTCAAGTCATCTTTATTTATATAGCAATTTCAAACAGCCAGTCACAAAGCGCTTTACAGAAACAAAATAAACATTAACAGCAATACAATACAATCACAACAATTCAACATTTTGTCATTCCTACTACATACGCTTTGTCAAGTCAAGCCATAGCTCTATCTAAAAGAGCTTTGCCACCATCTCAAATACAAATAGTTTACAGTGCACGTTCAAGTACATAAGTGGCGGAAATTTGGGCACTTTTTACGTCAAGTATTGGACTCGTGCTAACAAGCATCACTGCTTTGCTATGTGGCTGAAACTGTGGGTGGCAGGTGCGAAACGTCTTGCTGACCCTTGACTAAAAGTGACCACTACGATTACGTTTCCATACTCAAGTAAATAATTGAATTGTATCGGATTTATGTCATTTTCTATTTGCAAGTCTTGAGCCGCTTTACGTAAAGCGGCACCTGAGTGGCAAATGGGGAAAATGTCGACCTGAGATATGAATATTTGATGGGCCAAGTCAGCCATGAGATTCCAGCGTAAAAGAACGGAATAAGTGCTAAGGAATAGATCGGGAAAAGTGACTCCGAAAAGGAGGAAAGGGGGCGTTTAGATGCACACACCACTCCATTGTGGCTCCAAAATGAACCCCTCCCTCCTTTCTGCTATCCGCAACCCCTCCGGGCCACACGGGGGTCTTCAAGTGACTTCCATTGTGAGCACTCTTTAGCTTGAAAGCTAATGGCTAATGCGGGAGAAGAAAGTGGACATCCCGTTCACATTTGTTTCTTGAGGGTGCGTTTTATTTTCTTGTTTTTTTTTTTGTCCTTTGAGACAATTCCAAGCATTTGGAAAAATGTCCATTCAGCCAGTTCACAAGAGCTATACAATAATAAACAAGAGCGCCCCCCGCAGGCATGTGCTGTCTTGTCTTTGTGCCCGTTAAGGAAAGCAGAACGCTATAGCGCCCGAGGCCCAGGAACACTTTGACACGTTTTCTTTCTTTATTCTTTCTTCATTATATGATTTATTCTCCATGGTAAAAGTGGACTCGGGTGGAAATATTGGTCTTGACAGTTTACTTTATCCTCGTTTTTGTTATCATTAGGCCTCATGAGGTCAAATTCAAGCTTTTAGACTTTACATTTAGGGACAATTGAAGCACATTTCAACTTAAAAATGAAATCCTTTATGTTCAAGAAATGTTATTTTCTTTTTTTTTTTTTAAATCCCCCATGCAGGCAACGCTACTTTGTAATTCATAAGATTATCTACAGACACCAAAATAAATGTAAAGCATTGCATTAATAAGAGTTGGTCTAGATAAACAGCACACTGTAGAGAATCAAGATGTTGTTGTGTACAGTATACTGTATTTCTTGACTGTTTCATATTACGGATGTATAATTTTGTTACATTTTTAAGTGCCTTCGTGTTCCTCACTTTTCCATCACTTTTAAAAAGTGTACGTATTAGCACACTTAAAAATCTTGGAGCAATATTATAACAATAAAATATTCAGCAGTATATATGGATTTAAAAGTTACATTTTACAATGTATATTAAAATATACATATTTAACATATATTTGTGTACATTTCAATCCCTCAAAGGGAAAATAATGTAAACATTTGAAATGAGCTGATTTCTATGAATAGCTTAAAAATATCTAAACGGTATCGAGCCAGGATAAGTCAAAATATATTAAAGATGTAATACAAAATCAACTCATATGTATAAAATGTATATTTATGTACAAAATAGCAACTATGCCACAACGTTTCTCTGTCCGACACAATAATCCATTTTTAAAAACTATTTCCGGCTGAGTGATGTGTTTGTTGTGTGTGCGCTGGTCCGGCACTGCATGTACACTATTTATCACTTGTTATTAACAATAATAACAGTGCTCCTCTGGGGGGCTCGAGGGCTAAGTATGCCCCCCAGCAGTGCAGCCCCTGCTGGACACAAGAGAGCGTCCTCCCGAGGCTTGCAGCGCAACACATTAAGTGTCAACTATAGAATATTAGATCAACGCCGACACGTATTCTGATGGATGGATGCGCCGCTTTCATAAATAACGCAAAGCGTGTCACAAGCGCCGGAGCTAATGTAATAACAAGCTAGTTGCATAGCAAACAAATGTAGGATGGATTTTTATGAGAGTTAAGTTGCATTTATTTATTCAACAGAAACATGACGCAAGGGTAAGAATATTGCATATTTTTCAAAGGTTAAAGTTGCATTTTTTTCAAGATACATTTTAATATTTTTTGGGGGGAAAATATGAGAAAATAAAAAATAAAAACAATTCTTCCCTGGAAAAAAAAAAATGAAGAAAAAAAAAAAAGAAATTTATGAAAAAAAAATTAATTCAAGAAATAATAATTACACCACATAAATCTCAGATTCTATCATAAAGCACAATTGAATTAGAAAATACTAATTAATTTTTGCCAACATTAATTTCCCCATAAATATCATTTGTTGTTCACAAATTCACGCCCAGCCATTTTCACTGAAGCAACCCCCTTCACTCTCTGGTGTTTTACTGGATTTTGACCGATTTTGCAAGTTTCACAGAATATTGTGTTCTATTGCTATAAAAACGTAAAAAAGTATATTTGTATCTTTCGGTTTTGCAGCAATTACCATTGGAATATAGCTAAGTTTATTCATTATTCAAAAAAGAGCTTTTTGCAATATGGTCCTGGTTGATCTCTTATACTCTTCTGCCTCCTGTCAGCCCTTATTTTTTTAAATTAAATAATTACCATCTCTTTAAGACATCTCTTCGTGTCAGAAGCTGAATCAACGCCTTCTATATGCTCTTGCATTAAAAAAAAAACAAAAAAATAAAAATGTAATGTTTTTTTGAGAGTGAAGGAAAAAGTATTAAAACGTAATTGCACGTTTTTGGGTTTGAATGAGTTAATAATTTTCCTATGTGTCTGCTTTGTCAGCAATCACATGCTCAATTAGGAAATTGTGACGAGATGACAACAACCATCTGTGGATTCTGCTGCTAAATCAGTTATGAGTATCTAGCCATAAATAACAATACATTTTTAGCGACATTTAATGGTTTCTTCATGTCCCAGTAGCTAGCCTTTAGCCAATGCTGTTACTAAAACCTTTGAAAAGAGAAATCAGAAATAATATCAGCAAACTAATTACTCTGACCATGGGGAGGGTCAATAAGGAAGTATAAGCCTTCTCTTCTAATTTTAAAATTTTTTCAACTTTTTTCATCCATAATGGAATGTGTTGCTAAAACCAATGTGTTGCTTTTCTTTTTTATTATTAAATGGTCAAATAAATGGTCTGTTTTTCATGAAATGTAATCATCTTCCAATTCAACAGTGACCCATTTAGTTGGGTCTACTGTAAAATCTGCGAATGGTGACTTTTAAATCAGTTGGAGTTGTAGATTGTTTTCTTGCCATGCCTCAGCAAAACTAAGTTTCACCCGTTGCGGAATTCAGACTTGGAAAAAAAAAAAAAAAAACACTCAAAAAACGTCTACTGTACATACCTTTTTAAAGCTAATTGTGTAACGTGATGAAAACAAAATTTTGTTTCATGTTTCACGCTGCTTTGACCTCCATGCTGTCATTGGCACTCATCTGTCACTTCCTATCCTAATTAATCCTAATCCGCTATTGATGCGGCTCAACTGTTGCCCTTTCTAATTAGCGTTAGCGCTTCAGACGCAGCCGAGACAGGAAGCGGCCTTTAATTATCTGGACGCTGGCGGGAGGACGACGACCGGGGTTACGCTGGCGAGGGGAAATTAAAGGCATATTTTTGAAAGGGAAATCCATGCATACATTAGAGCGTAAATGACAAACTAATTGAATTGATTGCAGCTATCGATAGCCGACGCACTAATCTGACCTGATTCCTTCAGCTGCCACACTCTGTGAGAACGAAGCCACTTGACGCGCGAATTAGCGAGCTAGTCAGGACAATTAATAAAAGATATGGTAATATGCATGCAGGGGACAATTAATAAAAGATATGCTAATAGCGGCGTAATTGTTTTACATGGAAAAGTGTCAGCAGTCGGCATGTGGTCGTCTTTCCACGCTAGGCGGAGTCTGATGTTTATTTTTACATTAGCGACGTGACTTGGCCTTTTTGTCTAATAGCAAACAATAGCAGCTTGTGCAGCCCAAAAGCCAAGCCTACCCACCGAGATGACATTTAAATAATAGCAACACAATCGCAAGCATACACAACAACCACCAAGCTGGTGGCTTTGAAACCTACTTTCCATCCTGTTTGGAAACCAAATACTGCACAATATGACTGTTGAAAAAAAATAAAAAACACAACTCTATTGTAAACTTAGGGTTATTTCCTTACAAAATACATGCCATTCAAAACATTCTGATTATGATTTTAAATCTGATACAATCTATCTTGGTGTAATGTTTAATTTTTATTTTTATTTTTTAATTAAATTGGTGCTCAGCAACCCAGTATGTCAAAAAAAAAATGTAGTCCTGCCCTAAACGTAGCTCATTAGCTACTGTTAGCATAGCTTGCTAGTCACTTTTAACTTACCTCATTATGAGCTATTAGCATAACTTAGTAGCTACTCTTAATTTAGACAATTAAGCTATTGTTAACATAGCGTGTTAGCCACTTTTAACGTAGCATTGTTCATTACATACTATTAGCAGCTGTTGGTGTATTGAATGAGCTATTTGAACATCCGCTAAAATGCTAACAGTCACTGATTAGCTCAGTCGCCAACAGCTAGCTAGCAATCTATGCTCTCAGTGGCTACAGTTATTCAGTGAACTCTTTCATTCCAGTTACATACATACATGTATGGCGTAGCGTAGCACATCATGTTAGCTGCATTTGTTTTTATTGAAGTTGCTCTTTGTATTCACAGAAATGTCAAAGGAGAAATTGCGGCATATAAAATGATGGGGAATAAAAGTAAATCTGGTGGTAATACAACCATAATGGCGGGATAAGTGTCCTCTGAGCGCCTTAGGGGGGGGGAGACAGCACATACTATCATTTCTGCTGGAAAAGGTCAAATTGAAAAAGTGCCGCTGGAGTGACGACAATTATGCGGGAGAGCAGGAACAAAAAATAAATACATAAATAAATAAATAATCCTCATTCTGCCACGAAACAAGGGCGCAAGACAACTGGACAATTGAGAAGAAAATGTCCTCTACACTAGACAGCATGCAATTGGAAAAACTGAATCAACAGGGAAAGGGGGAAAAAAAAATCATTCCCATGCACACCTACTGTATATAAAATCACAATATGTCCCATTTTTATAAATGCACGGTATTTCCCCAATAGGTTGTATAAATGTAGTTTTACAGTTGTATAAATGAGTTTTACAGACGTGCAATATAAATGTATGACATTTTTTGATGCATGCTATATAAATGTAATTGGCAAGTAGTAAACAAATATTGAAAAATGACTAAGATTTTTACTGGCACTCACACTTGAAGTTTACCTTCACACAAAACAACGCAGAGAATTACGTTTTTGTTGTGTATATTTGACACCCACATAAGTCCACTAGTTTCATGCTAGCAGATAATTGGAACTGTGATAGATGGGCTAACAAACAGTATCAAAGTATTGGTGTTATAACGCTTTAAGCAGTGCACTAAATGTGCGCCATGTGAACAGAAAATGTAGCAATACTCTCGTGCATATTATTCTTTCTCCTCTGCGGAAAAAAAATAGACTGTCAGGGTTACCTGTTTGACATCAATTAAACACGACACACAAAGGAGAGAAGACACTCGCAAGGAGAGAGGAGAGGAACTGATTGATACAATTCACTCCTGCACTCTCTGAAGATTCCTCTCCTCACCCTCTCTATTCTAGAAGCAATTCTTCTTTGTAAGCAAAGCAGTCTTCATTGCAAACAGAAGCAGTTCTTCATTGCAGAAAATGTATGCTAACTTATTATTTGCAATTATTCCGACAACTAATATAAAAGTTTACCCTTAAAGGAGTTGTGAAACTCTTATTTCTCTGCATGAACGCATTATACTGCACTAGGGGGGCCAAACCGTCAATATTGAACTTTTGATGCAAAAAGATCAAAATGCGAGGGAGCGGACATCATAGTCCTTTCAGTTCATTTCCGTCTTTGTCGTCTTTTCTAGCTCGACATCCACACGCACAATTCCCAAGAGGATTTTGTATATTTCCAGTGTCTTTGTTGCGTTTGCGCGGCGGTAAAGGCGGAATCGTGAACCCCCAGCGGGAACGCGCGGCATAATAACGCGGGCGGGAGCCGGTGGATTTAGCGAAAGCCTTCGGAGATGATGGCGGACGTCTAATGGCTTCACCTGGGAAAAGGAGCGACGCCATAGCGGCGGTGCGGCAGCCTCTTCCGGGCGCAATCCCCCGACAAACAACACGAAGCTTGTGCTTTGCGGTAATCTCGGCTTGAGAGCTTTGTTGTCCCGACCTCCTCCCGATACTTCTCCCGCCGCTGCACACACAAGCCCGACATGTGGTGCTTGCACTCATTTCCGGAACGTTTGCCCGGCGACGGCTACAAACCAGAAAAAGCTTGTCCGTGAGAACTTTTTCAAGTCATTGAGTGGAATCCAATGTTTTTTAATACCAGTATTGGTTGAAGCTAGAGAATGCAATTGCGGTAGAAATTGTGTGTGAATGCTGAAATGCTGGAGTGACACGCTGTGGACTTGGAATGGTTTGAATCGTGCAAAAAATGTGGAAGGAGGAGATAATTATGTCAAATTTCAATCAGTCAAGAAATGTGAATTGGCACCGGTGATTAGGCTATATAAAATAAGTCTTAAAGGGCAAGTCAAGTCCAAAATTTGCTCACAAGTCAAAAAAGAAAAAAAAAAAATACTCCAAACAATGCTCGGATCTCAGCTCACTTGTATCTCAAGGCACCGCTGTACTAAAAATGTACTTAAGTACTGTAGCAGTATTTTTTTCCATTGGCTGCTTTAGCACCTATTAGCAACTTTAAGCATGAATAATGAGCCTATTAGGCTTTTTGTGACATTGTTAAAAATCCATTTTGGCTGTTAATCTTTACGACGGGCGAATTGACGGAATTGGATTTATTGCCGTCTTTTTTTACCTCCATTGCTACCTTTTTTTTTTTCTTTTTCTTGAGAGAAATCCAATTATTAGCAAGCATCCAATTAGCTTCCCCTCGCACTCTGCGCCTCAAATCCGAGGTTGGATTTGCGGATTATCCGACTTTTCCCATGCGCCCCTCCCGGGAACGGCAACACTGTCGACTTTTCCCGGTCTCGTGGGGTACGAGGGTTGAGGGGGGGTGACATAATGATGACGGCACCGGGCGAGGGGGCGGTTGTCTCGGCATTTCGGCAGGTTCAGATGTCAAGTAAGAGTTGTCGATGACAAACGCCGGCTAATCAAGTCGTATTGACGTTACGGAATAGACTGATGTGGCGTTTGTAAATCAATTAGAGGGAGGTTGAGGGGGGGGGGGGGGGGGGGGGGGTCACATGGTCACACTAATGCTGGACCCTGACCTTTCAACCCATTATGTAAAGGACGAAAACAAATCGGCGTACAAAGTCACATCTGGCATAACAATCGATTCATTGATTGCTCATAATAAAAGCTTTGCACCTGACAATGGAAAAGTCGATATTTTGTTACTTGGTCCCTTATGGAGTTATTAGTTTCCTGATTTATGGATTGTCATCAAAATTTTCTGACACACAATGACAAACGTTCAAACAACCAAATTTCATGTTGCTGTGTAAAACATTGTAAGGACTCCTGGAAAGGGCCAAAATGAGCCTAAATTCACTTCTTCTTTTCAGCCAATCACTTCTTGACACCTTTTAGTGGATTATCTACAGACTGTCATATTTCTAAGTCAAATTATTTATTTATTTGGAGGTGTGGGTGCCGCTAAATACAACACTTAAGTTTTGCTAATCAGCGACGCGTCGAAGGCAAATATCATCCGTCCGAAATCTTGACAGGCTTCATTTCACTTAATGCGAGTTGACAGGCGGCGAACGGAACCTGCTCGGAATTCTCCGGTGGAGCGTGTGAAGTGTTGCGGTGCGACGTTTGCTATTAATATGACGGGATTAAGACGCAGTCACATTGCGGCAAAGCCCACAGTTACCTGATGTATCCCCTTCATTATTGCCTAATTAACCTTCTAATAGCCACGCGCACGCTGTCGCTTCATTTTTTTTTCCAAATTTTTTTTTCTAGCTCCTTTTAATGAGGCCGCTATTTCTGACATCCAGTAGTGGGAGGTAACAAAGTACAAATGTGGTCGTGTACTTTAGATTTTTTCAGGCATCTGTGCCTTCCTTAAGCATTTATTTTTCTACTTTTACTAAAAACATAAGCAGTATTTTCTATTGCTTACTTTGTCAAAATAGGATTGTCACTTTTCTCAACCTTTGCAGATGACTACGGCGTGGAAAAGACGTAAATACAATTCAAGTCAACTTGGAGATTTTGATTGACCAGTTGGCATCTACGCTTTCAAGGCCGTGTCACAAAGATTTTCTCTCTGAGACGACAGCGTATGAGTACTCGTGCCGGCCGGATGATGGCGAAGGAGTCGCGGTGGAAAGGCCGGTGAGGCGTTGGTGACCCCGTGAGTCACGCGGACGCGATGCTGTCATTAATCGTCATAATGAGCCCGCTGATTCACAGCCAAGACGCCTCGCTAAAAACAAACATTTCTGGCCACTCAGCAGAGTTTCATGACGCTTTTGACCCCCCCCAAAACCCCGACGCTCGCCCGCGCTCAAGCGTTGGTAAGTCAGTGAGTCACATGATGAGCCGGTTGTTGAGCGGACTGTCATTTGTACATCTTGCAGCTTTGTTGGACTTTAGTGGTCTACTAAGTGAGAATGTCTTGATGCTGAAGTTCTCTGGAAACTTGTGCAAGAAAAGGCAGACAATTTTACGTTTCCCGTAGGATGCCAACTTCCAATTGGGGTTAGTTGGTGGTTATTGAAGTGCAAAACCTTGAAATCAAGCCCAAAATGGCAGCTTCAAACTAAATTGTCAGACTTCCTGTTCAAGTTTGTACACGATTCTTTGTGCCTTTTTTTCATGCGTCCTGCTATGATAGACAATGTTGACCCACTTATGAGACGATTGTCGAACAGGTGGGAGGAGCTTTTTTTTTTCGACTTCCAACCCTGGAATTCACCACAAAACTCCAAACTAAAATGGCTGACTTCCTGTTCAATGTTTGGAATGGCTCCTTGAGACATTTTCATGTGTCGCGTACGTCCAATTTCATGCTGAAAACTATCTAACTTTCTCAATGCCACTTTTTGGCCAACTTCCTGTTCACGTTTGAACTTATGTTGCTAATGATTTTATGATAGACACGTCAACTCAATCATGTCGAATGTCGGCTTTAAACCAATATGAGCAACTTCCTGTGCAATTTCAACAATTGATCTTTTGAGACTTTTTTTTTTTTTTTTGTGTATCCAATTATGAAAGACATCTGTACCAAATTCAGGGTCAGTTGATGAAAACTTGTCGAGGGAAGATTTTTTTCCAATTTTCGACCCTTGGAATTGACCCAAAATGGCTGCTTCAAACCAAAATTTGCAACTTCCTGTTTGATATCGATCATAGGTCCTTGAGAAATTATCATCACAGACATGCACTGTACTCATTTGTGTGTTTATCATCAAAAATGATGTCAGAGATATTTTTTACATTTCTAAAGGGACGGTATAAGTGACTTTTTCGGTGTTTGTGTTGGTGATCCTTCAAAATAATACATTTTCACCCGGATACATGGACTTGTGGTGACTTTTCGGGAATGTTGACACCACCCGCAGATTCACATTTTCATCTTAATCCAGAACAAAGTCAATATTGTCCCGTGTTTTATTGATGCGCGCGTCTCGCGGCTGCTGTAATATTCAAGCGCCACCTTAACAAATATGACGAGCTGTGATTTACTTCCTCCCCCGCGGACCGCCAAAGACGAGCAGTGGAGCGTTTAAGTCGCAGGCGAGTGAATTTACGTGTTAAGTTGCGGGGCGTTGCGTTCCATTAGCGGGAGGGAGGCGCCCGGGGAGGACACATTAACACATGTGCCGCCGCTGTAGTTAAACGTCAGGCGTACCCGCCACCGTAGCTTCCATTAGTCGTCTTTGCCTGCTGTGCATGTAAATAAATCATGGCGACAGCCCCCAAAACACGAATCATCTTTTCACAATAATAGAAAATTAATGCCTCTTTGCCGGCCTGAGTAAATTATACCAAAGAGCACCCTCGACCGAGCGATGCATTATGGGAGGAAGGCAAGTCGGCCGGAAAATGCTGAAATCTGAATAAAACCGCGGAGGCTTTCAAGCTCTTTACAATCACCTCGCGTGGAGGTCTAATTCAGTTTGGCCGCTTATTAATTCATAAGCCATTAGTAACATATTTCGCCAACAAAAAGCTGCTACACAAAGGAAGGGAAAGAAAGAGCAGCGAACATTTAGTGTACAGAGTTTGAAGTGAGACCGATTCGCTTCAGAACGGAATATTTGACTTGCATGTTTTAAGACGAGTCCTCAAAGTTAGCCACCACGTGCTTGCCCACGCACAAAGAGGGAAATTTGTCATTTCGTCCTCAACCTGGTGCCATTTGCATAGCAGTCAGACAAACTCTCTTGGATGTTTTGTCTCTGAAGGGCTCCTGGACATGACAATTAAATGTCTGATTCAAATGAAAATGGCAGACATTCTTTTTTTCATGTCTCTTTGAGACTTTTTTTTGTGTGCGACTACTCATGTTAAATGTGTACCAAATTTCATGTTGCCGAGTGAAACTGGCTTCAGGGTCGGATTCTCTAATTTGGTAGCCATGGGTTCTTAATAGGGATTTAACGATACCGACAGTATCGTGATTTTTTTTTTTTTTTTTTTTGACCATATGTCATTGTTGTTGGTTAAGCGCTGACATTTTTTCTAGTTATCCATTACAGACAGTAGGACTGTCTATTCTGAAATATAATGAGAGAAACATGCTTTTGGCACCTTTGGCCCTCTCGGATGTGCTCTGACGCCAAAACTGTCAGCACCCCTACAATTGCTCCTACATCTAGGAGTGAATTTTCAAATTTGCTCGCAATTGGAAACGATTTCTCAGGACTTCTTCAGGGCTTCTTGAGACTTTTATTGCAGGTCTACTCATGACTGAGGTGCTTAGCAAATTTGATGCTGCAAAGTAAAACAGGCTCCCGGGGAGGAATTTTCAAACCAATCCGGGGGGAGGCGCTATGTCGCCTGCAAATGCGCTGGGCTGGAAAATGCTGAAATCTGAATAAAAAAAGCGCGGATGCTTTCAAGCTCTTTACAATCACCTCGCATGAAAGTCTAATTCAGCTTGACCTCTTATTAATTCATAAGCCATTAGTAACATATTTCACCAACAAAAAGCTGCTACACAAAGGAGGAGAATAAAAAAAGAAAAAACACATTTAAGATGGTGCTGGTGGGGTTGTGGGGGGGGGGGGGGGGGGTTACAGTGTGAAAGAAAATTGCTGCTGAATGATGCAAACATTGAAACTATTTCACAGAGCATTAGCCTGATGATACATTTAAACATTCGCATGCATTTATTGCTACGATGAGTCACCGTAAAGACATGTCGGGACAAATCAGGCCAAGCGCAACCAAGTGAAGCCTTGAAAATACACTGCAAACTTTCAGCCATAGCTTGGATAAAATACATAAACATTTACAGGAAAAAAAACCCCAGAATTTTGATGTAATTTCCCTAACATTGACTAGCGACCACTCCCAACAGTGTATATGTTCCATTGTTTGTCGCTATCCACCTTGACATTGAATTATTGGCATGAAAATCAATAAACCAATGTATTCAGACATATGAATAAATGTTAAGGCTTTGCACAAATGCTTGGGGACTCAAATGGAGTAGGACTCAAACTATAATTATAGCAAAAATGTCCTTCCTTTTCGTCTTTGATTAATTTAATGCGTGAGCCTTTGGGGATGATTTTAAATGTGATTTTAAGTGGATTTATTTTGATATGAACCGGAATAAGGACGTGTCACACAGGAGTGACGTCATCGAGCAGCAGCCAATAGAAACGCACCTTCAGATGACGTCGCTCCCACGGTGGTTTTTGAATATTGCGCACAACTAATACACATTTTTTTCAAAACTAAAACTAATACTGAAATTAACTAAAACTGAACTAGAACTAAACATTAAATAAAACTAATAAAAACTAACAAAACTGCCCTGAAAACTAATTTAATAAAAAAAATAAAAATAAAAATCAAAACTAAGCTGAAAAATTCCAAAACTGTAATAACCCTGTTTTTGGCCAGAACACAAAAATCAGAAAATAATTGATTATTTCAGTAAATATAGTAGGGAATGTTCCACAAATAAATTCTGCAAAATTAAATAAACATACCAAAAAAAAAACAAGAGCAAAATGTGGAATTCCATTTCCAGTACTGCAATTATCTCTACAAAATAATAATTAAAAGCTGAACAAAAAAGCTTTCTGCGCCAATTCTATTGAGGGCGAGGCGTCAAGGCCCCTGTCATTTCCTGGCATAAACACTTTTTTTTTTCTCTCTCTCAATACATATAAATCAATTAATAGCACATACACGTACACAGAACCTGCTGTTTACATTTTAAACAGCACCAGCAGCAGCGTATGAAAAGCCAATAAGTTGTATTGGTGTGTATGGTTGTGGGGGGGGTTACGATGGGGGAGTGCGGGTTCACGCAGACGCGGGACAGAAGTCATAAATAAGTCACGGAGCCCCCCGGACCTCCGAGTGAAGGCGGCCAGGCTCTGACACCGAGCTGTTTCATGTGATCGCACCCAAATGTCCCACAGACACGAGCCTCTCATTCTCTCTCCGTGCGTGCGCGTGTGCGCGTGCATCTCCATACGTCCTCCAGAGACCCCCACAACATAACATAACCTCCACCACATCTTTATTTTTATCCCCTTGAGCTTGGCCAGCAAGGTGTCAAGACTTCAATAAAAAAATCCCCTCAAAAAAATATATAAATAAAGTCCCAGGCTGACTAATTGGGGGTAATTAAGCCATTAAAAGGCTGGCCAGCGGGAATATAAACAAACATATGGAGCGTCCCCAATGGAGGTGGACCACGGCACTGAGGGCAGAGGGGCCGCCGCAGTACGGAAGCATTTTGCTGCTACACAAGATAAGAAAGCTTAAAAAAAAACAAAAACAAAACAAAACAATATTGCGGTATAATATGATCAGTTTCCCATTTCAATGTGTTAAAGGGGAAGTCAAGTCAAAAAGGGTCTTTACAATATGCTTTTTGGCCAACCACTAGCCTACTTATGATTATTAAACAATTTGCAGAATATAAATTAAGCAGCAAAATCCACCCCTTTTTATCCATCTCAGGGGGGCGGCCATTTTGCAACTCGTTGTCGACTGAAAATGACTTCACAGTGCCGAAGGGCTCAGGTAACGACCGTCACTGTCATGGCTTTATTAATCTATGGGATTTGATAATGAAAATCATTTCGATATCGATTATTTGATTTTTTTAAATTAATTTATTTTTTAACCCAGCCTCGTATTTACCATAATTTCGATACCACATGGCAGGCAGCTTGAGTCTTTAGGCATTGTGATGTCATTTTCAGTCGACGGCAAGTGGCAGTACAGGGCAAAATGGCCGCCCCTGACATGGAGGAACGGGTGGGTTTTGCTGCTTAATTCATACTACACTTGGCCCTATTTATTTTTTACACGATTACAGAAGAGCAATTTATCGACGTAGCTCGTAGTCGTCGTTACCTGAACCACAAGTCAAACTTAAGGCAATTTAATGCGATAATTTATCACATTATAACGTGAAAATTATCACATTTTAAGTTACGTTATCGTTATGAAACACCTCCTCTCACGTCAACATAGTGCCTTGCTAGCAGGATGCCACCAGATGGCGACAAAGCAACAGCAAATGCAAACCTTTACATTCTGTGGTGTGTCTTTTTCTTACGGAGAAAAAAACCCATGTAGCATTTAAAAAAAAATGTCTTTGGGGGAATAAAACAAATCAATGGCATTTCATTTCAATTCAATGGGGAAAATGCATTTGCTAACACAAGTAAATAGAGTCGAGTCAAGGGTAGCAGCGCACTTGACTCGCTGCTTCGTTATGTTGCCGGCCTCGGCGCCCCGCTTTGAACAACCTTGAAGACGAGTGAAGTCCAAAAAAAAAAAAAAAAAAAAAAAAAGCACACTTGATCAGCCCATCCCGCCGCCATCATGTTTCCCCGACGAGCGGCGGTGTTTTTCTTCGCGTTTATCTGGCAAAGCGCTACGAGGCCCGCCGTTGACACGTGAAGCAAAACTGAGGCGAAGCGCTGACACGCCGACGTCTTAGCACATAACGCTTAAATCATTTTCCCCGGCAAAAGCGGAGCTGCGCCTTCAAAGCCGCTCGGCCGTAATACAAATTTTGCCGGCGTTTGAACTTATTTTATGGGATTTGGCTGTAAGGCCCCCGCAATCGATTGGCGGCGCCCATAAAAGCAGATACTTTATCTTTGGAGCTTTGTCGGAAAAAGCTTAGCATCCATAGCTAGTTCTGCCGATATGCCTGCGGGGCCTTTGGAGGTAGGCTGAGCTCACGCGGGGGAGGGGTTGTGGAGAGCACGGTGGGGGCGCGGGGGTCCGAGAGGGGGGGGGGGGCTGCCTGCATTGACATTATATCGCGGATTGAATTGTGCTGACTTTACACCTCCCGCTGCTTACATTCTGCTCTTTCATAATCTTTCATGAAGCGCACAATGTTTTATTTAATGTCCCGGGTCAGAGAGAATGTGCGGAGAAAACATATTAATAATGAAAACGGAGGAGAAGAAGGGAGGAAAAAAAAAAAAAGTCCTCGGCAAACAGGTCAGGAGGCCCGTTTGAAGTCGGCTGTTCGGGCGCCGTCCGGAGTTTAACAACTCGTGTTATTTTCTCAAGGCCGCCGACGTCTCCTTGCGACGCCTCTCGCCGACGTCCCTGAAAGGCTACTCGAGGAAAATATTCGTAAAGAGGTGCATGTAAAAACTACAAGGTTAGGTCTGTAGTTCTTCATCCTCGGGGTATTTGTTATAACTCAACCGCCAACGTTTTTTTTTTGCGACTGCCGTCTTTGAAAGGCTACTTAAGGATAATAACTGGTGATGGATGTAAAAAAGAATATATTTAATTCTGGATCCTTAGAGAATGTCTACCTGTTTATTTCCCAACAACACGAGATTTCTGTCAGTGTCTCTTGGTACGCCTCTCGCCGAAATTATTGTAGGGCTACTTGAGGAAAATAACTGATGATGGATGTAAAAAAAAAAAAAAAAAAAAAAAATGTCTTTAATTTTGGATCCTGAGGGAATGTCTACCTGTTAATTTCTCAACAACACGACACTTCCGTCAATGTCTCTTGGTACGCCTCTCGCCAAAATTCTTGAAAGGCTACTTGAGGAAAATAACCCACAATGCAACACGTGTAAAAACACACCTCATGCTTGATCTTTGGTGTATTATTGGAGTGTTATTTCACAACCTCGGATCACAGTTACCGACGTCTCTCGTTGACGCCACGCACCGCTGTCCTTTAGAGGCAACTCGAGGAAAATATTCAGAAAGAGGCGCATGTAAAACTACAAGGTTAGATGTCTGTAGTTCTTCATCCTCGGGGTATTTATTATATCTCAGCCACCAACTTTTTTTTCGCGACCGCCGTCTTTGAAAGGCTACTTAAGGAAAATAACTGGTGATGGATGTCAAAAAAATATCTTTAATTCTGGATCCTTAGAGAATGTCTACCTGTTTATTTCCACAACAACACGAGAGTTGTGTCAATGTCTCTTGGTACGCCTCTCGCCACCATTCTTGAAAGGCTACTTAAGGAAAATAACCCACAATGCAACACGTGTAAAAATACACCTCATTCTTGGTCCTTGGTGTATTATTGGAGTGTTATTTCGCAACCACGGGTCACAGTTGCCGACGTCTCCCGTTGACGCCTCGCACCGCTGTCCTTTAGAGGCTACTCGAGAAAAATATTCGGAAAGAGGCGCATGTAAAACTACAAGGTTAGAAGTCTGTAGTTCTTCATCCTCAGGGTATTTGTTATATCTCAACCACCAACTTTTTTTTCGCGACCGCCGTCTTTGAAAGGTTACTTAAGGAAAATAACTGGTGATGGATGTAAAAAAAATATATATCTTTAATTCTGGATCCTTAGAGAATGTCTACCTGTTTATTTCTCAACAACACGAGAGTTGTGTCAATGTCTCCTGGTACGCCTCTCGCCACCGTTCTTAAAAGGCTACTTGAGGAAAATAACCCACAATGCAACACGTGTAAAAATACATCTCATTCTTGATCCTTAGGGTATTATTGGAATGTTATTTCACAACCACAGTTGCCGACGTCTCCCGATGACGCCTCTCGCCGCCGTCCCTGAAAGGCTACTCGAGGAAATTTTTCGGAAAGAGGCATATGTAAAACTACAAGGCTGGATGTCTGTAGTTCTTCATCCTCGGGGTACTTGTTATATCTCAGCCGCCAACGTGGTTTTGCGACCGCCGTATTTGAAAGGCTACTTAAGGAAAATAACTTGTGATGGATGTAGAGAATGTCTACCTGTTAACCAGTGATTGGTATTTATTTTGTACTTCATATTTGTATAGTGTGGATGATGGATGATGTTGTTACCAGTTGAGTCATTGTTTTCCAATTTAAAAACCGATGTTTGCAAATGTCTTATTTTGATTAAACACAGAAGATGATCACTCTTCTTTCATGAAGGACTAAAGAAATCAGTGAACTGTTGATATACAAACGATTACTCGGTTATTAAAATAGTTGTTGATTAATGAGGTAATAGATTACTTGTCGATTAATCGATTGATTTTGACAGCTCTACTTCGACACCTCTTGAAAGGCTACTTAAGGGAAAGAAAGTGTCAAAAAACGTCTAGAATTCTTGCTTTGTGTTATATTTACAGTTTAACTTCTCGAGCTGAACACGCACAATACGTTTTAAAAATGAAAATTGAATCTAAAACATTGCAAATTTTGAGCCATATGGGACAAGTTACACCTTTTAAAAGTTCACTTTTGTGCAAATAAAAATACAATGTTTAGCCTCCCACATGCTATATTATAAATGCCAAATGTACAGGCTGCGGGCCCCTGGAGCTAAATACAGAGTGCCGTCCTCCTACATTTGGAGAGTAGGCAGCGCGTAATCTTCCGTCTTAAAACATCTCGTGATTGACGGGAGAATCCGACGCCAACCTCAGCGGCACGCGGGTGACCTCGGCCCGAGTGGCTCGGCCTCTCCGTGGGATGAACGCCGCCGCTCCCCCAAATCCGAGAGCTTTTTGAAAAAACGCTGACCCCGCCGAAAAACTTGCACCTCCAGCCAAAAGAGGAGACGCGCATAAAATAAAATAAAAAAAAAGACAAAATCAAATCGATAGTTGTACTTTTGTGTGCGCAGATAAACACCCTCAAGTTCACTACAATGGGAGCGCAAGTTTTGCTTTCACCTCTTCTTGGGAGCCTTTCAATTGCCAAATAGTGCTCCTACACCAGGGGTGGGCTCACTTTTGTGCTCAGGGGCCACATTTGAGATGGGGAAACAGAAAGACGGGGCGGGCCGGGTCATTCGTAGATTCAAAAAGAAAAGTTAACGTGTATGTAAAAATGCATAACAAAGTTTACCGATGCAGTCGCTTGCATGTTTGCTGAACCGAGGACTCGTGTTGGAAGACATTTTGGAGGTTCGGGTCCGGCCTTGAAACAAAATCCAAACTTCTGATCTGTATTCTCATAGCCATCTTTGTATGGAGGACTAAAACTGCCAAAATTCTCAATAAATAAATGACTAAAAGTGAAAATAAAAATGGATATAAAAAAATTCAATTCAAAAATTATATCCAAAAAATAAATATAAATGTAAATAAAAAGAGCAAAAATATATACATGTAAATAAATAAATGCATTTGTATTTAATTTTTGAATTGTATTTTTATATAAGTTTTTATTTTCACATTTAGTCATTTATTTTTTTATTTAGTCATTTATTTACGTAGTCATTTATTTATTTAGTCATGTATTTATTCACTTATTTAGTCATTTATTTATTTTTAATTTTGGCAGTTTTGGGCCGTACTGCCTAGTTGAAATTAAGGCACGCTTAGGACCGCCCCCTCATTTGAATAACATTTCGACTTGGCAGTACGGCCCCAAACTGCCAAAATAAAAAATGAATAAATGACTAAATAAATGAATGAATAAATAAATAAATAAATAAATAAATAAATAAAAGTGAAAATTAAAACGGATATAAAAAAAGAAATACAAATGTATTTATTTATACATATTTTATTTTTGCTCTATTTCCATTTATATTTATTTCATTTATTTTTTTGTGATATAATTTTTGAATTATTTTTTATATCCATTTTTATTTTCTTTTATTTAATCATTTAATTATTTATTTATTTAGCCCCCTCATTTGAATAACATTTCAACTTGACAGTACGGCCCCAAACTGCCAAAATAAAAAATGAATAGATGACTAAATAAATGAATAAATAAATAAATAAATAAATAAATAAAAGTGAAAATTAAAATGGATATAAAAAAAGAAATACAAATGTATTTATTTATACATATTTTATTTTTGCTCTATTTCCATTTATATTTATTTTATTTATTTTTTGTGATATAATTTTTGAATTATTTTTTATATCCATTTTTATTTTCTTTTATTTAATCATTTATTTATTTAGCCCCCTCATTTGAATAACATTTCAACTTGACAGTACGGCCCCAAACTGCAATAAATAAATAAATAAATAAATAATTAAGTAATCGACTAAATAAATGGCTAAATAAATAAATGAAAATAAAAACATATAAGAAAAATATAATTAAAAAATTAAATACAAATGTATTTGTTTATATATATATTTTTTGCTCTTTATTTCCATTTATATTTGTTTTGGGTTTTTTGGGATATAATTTTCGATTTATATTTTTTTTTATATCCATTTTTGTTTTCACTTTTAGTCATTTATTTAGTCATTGATTTATTTTGAATTTTGACAGTTGTGGTCCACCATATCGTTGTACTGCTGCGTTGTGCTTCCGGTTTCACGCGTGCAAAAAGCGTCGCGGCGGCGTACAGACGCTGTGTGTTTGGCTGCCATCGGCGCTCGTTACCGTCACCATCCATAATTGAGAGGCAAACGCACGCAAAATGGTGCCGCATCACTTCCCATTTGGCTGACAAAGGATTTCCGACGCGCCGTGGCGAGTCCTCGTGCCGGCTGGCTGGGTGGTGGTGCGCTTGATTCTGTGACAAGAGTTGGTTGAAATGATTGAGTTTGTAGCCGGCGCCGTCGCGGGATTTGCTGTCCAAAGGTGTTTCGCTGCCGAGCTTGAGCGCTCTTCACTTTTTTTTTTTTTTTTTTGTTCCGTCTGCGCCAGCCATCAAAGCTTTTTAGCGCCGCGCTTGTTGTTAGCTCCGGCGCTAACGCTTGAGTCTTAAAGCTCTTCGTTTGATACCCGGCGATACACGGGGAACCCGCCAAAGTCCAATACAAATCCAAGTTGTTCTCAAAAATGTAACTGAGAAACATAAAAAAACGGCTATGAAAGGATGAGTTGTTTTGGAAAACGTCTCATTATGATGCAGTTGGAAAATGCGAATCTCCAAAAAAATTGTATGCATCTTCCGTGACGGAGTGCCTCATTGTGTTTGTGTGTGTATGTGAAACCATCTGCTCCTCCTTCATGCATCCATCCAGTCAGTCATTCTTTTTTTCAGGTCTAATGCCGTATAATTAACAATCACATGTTTACCACACGCATCAACGCACGGCGATTAGCGCGCTTGGCTTAGCAATAACAACTGTAAGCATGTATGTGCGCATGCATGCAGGTGTGGTATGCTGTACACACGCTTGCATGTGAACAAGATGAAATCAAACAACACGACGCCCCCTGATAGTGTCATTCGCTCAAATCAGCATTCGGGGAACATTTACATAGACTAACGCTATATTAGGGAGTTCATATTCAGCTTGTCTGTACAATATGCTCTCATTTTATATTCAACAATTGTTTCCAAATGTGGTCATGATAGTTATTGATGGGGGATATGGTTATTGTTACGTTATGGTCATAACTTAATATTGAAACACTTACTTGCTAATGCATGCACACGAGTTCCTCCACGTATTGATTCGGTTCACAAGTATATCACATTCCCCTTCATCCGACGATTAGTGTGGATTTTAAACATAGAAGGGCTAAAACATGCCTTGTGAAAATGAAACTGCACTAAAAACGAGCCACCAGAGCGTGCTAGAACAGCACAAATGGAAATCAACCTGATGTTTTTTTGTTTTTTTTTAACAGATGTGCTGCTTTTAATATCGTGACATGACGACGACGACGATATATTGTGGCAGTTTTAATCTCGTGATATCACGATATTGATATTATCGTTACATCCCTAGTTGTACGTGTCGACCAATCCAAGTGGTCTCCTCTTCATCTCATCCTGTCAAGTGATCTGTTCACAACCTAAACAAAATGCATGCCTACACTTTGTTCACACACTTTGTGATACTTCCAAACTTCCAACAGTCTTGAATGCAGCGTTCAGTCCACTGCTTCCCCGTGACCGGGGCAATATTTGGAGTCGTGGAAAAAAATATCTTCAAAAAGTGTCGCTTTGATGCGCAGAAATCTGAAAAGCGTCATCCAGTATTTACGGCGTCTCCCCAGAGGACGGTGGGGGGTGGGGGGGGGTTTGCTGATGGACGAGGATTACGGATGACACAACATGAAGAAGGGTCTCTGTCAGCTAGCTGACACCTCTCTTCGCCCGCCATCGTCTCCATTAGGCCGCCGATCACGACGGGATGATCACAGGAAGGCGGGAAGAACGACGCGAGTGTCAGGCGAGAGCGGGAACGTCGGGCTGAGGGTTGAGCGAGCGAGCGAGCGAGAGAGAGAGCGAAAAGGGGAGGACGGCTTACAGGGGATACAAACCCAAAGATTATGGTAATCTTCCCGCCTTTGTCCCAGCGCGAAATGTTTTGGTACTACGCCTTTTATGTGCGTAAGCAGGGATGTGAACCTCTTCACTGGGCACTTTCTGTGTGGTTTCTGGGTAATTAGCAGCAGTCGCAGGCCCTTTCTGTTTCTCTGCTCAAGCTTATGCTCTTCTTTAGGGGGATTTTCACCCGACCCCCAATTTTTTTTTTTTTTTTTTAAACCCAGCCCCTCTGTCTGGGATTCCCAGCCCGGGCCGAGCCGAGCCGAGTTGAGCGGGCCGGGGCCGACGAGACCATCTGTTGGCCAAAACGAGCTGACAATCAAATGCGCAGCTTAACTTGAGACAGGTGACCAAATTTGTGATTCTATTCGGACGTGCTCAATGGAGTTCTCAATGGCCTTTGTGTCGTTGTCGATGTGCCAAACATTCCACTTTAGTTCCATTTAGCATGGAAGAAGAACGCTTTCACGCCTATATTGTTTTCCATGTGACATCACTTTCTTCTTATATTGTCCCAAGAAAAAAAAAATAATTGATAATGCTCAACTCTTGAGTCGGCACTACTTGTACTGTACTCTTGATACATAAAATTTCCATAAAATTAAACAATGAATACAGATAATTGTAAAGAAAGTCATATATAACACAATACAGCAGTTTTCCGTACGATTGTATATGCAATTAATGGCAATTTTCTATTCTACTCATTTTTAGTTCCCCATCATAAAACAGCCATAAGAGGGCGGTCGGTACTGGTCACGAATACCGATACCTTGAAGTAAAGCCAGGTATCTGCCCATACCTGGTTTTGATATTCCATGAATACCCCCCCCCCAAGTAAAGAAACCTTAGTCCACCTGTTTTTGTCCATCTCATTGGACAGCCATTTTGCCACTTGCTGTCGACCGAAAATGACATCACAGTAGCTCAGGTAACAACCAAACACGGGTCGGTTTCAACCTTCAGAGCAAGATTATTATGGTTTGCAAAAAACTAACGTTATAACTTCAACTACAAGTGAAAAAACAAATTTGTTAGTAAAATAAAATGAAAATGCTTTTGGAAAAAAACTAATTTTTTGCTAATAAATCTAAAACTCAGAGTAATTATGTAAATGTCAGTTGTTGAAAATTGTGATTAGTAATGTAACAAATACTCCATATATTATCCATCCATCCATCCATTTTCTTGACCGCTTGTTCCTCAAAAGGGTCGCTGGGGTGCTGGAGCCTATCCCAGCCGGCTTCGGCAGTAGGCGGTGTACACCCTGGACTGGTTGCCAGCCAATTGCAGGGCACACAGAAACAAACAACCATCCACGCACACAAGCACACCTAGGGACAATTCGGAGCACCCAATTAACCTGCCATGCATATCTTTGGAATGTGGGAGGAGACCGGAGTACCCGGAGAAGACCCACGCGGGAGAACATGCAAACTCCACCCAAGAAGGCCTGGATTTGAACCAGAGTCCTCAGAACTGGGAGGCGGACGTGCTAACCATTCAACCACCGTGCCGTCACGCCATATATTAAAAAAAAAATAAAATAAACAAACCTAAAACTAATAAAAACTGAAAAACGATTTTGAACATTTTCGCAAATATAAAAACTAACAAATGTGCCCAAAAAACTCATTAAAATTAACATAATTTAAAAAAAGTCTAAAGGAGAGCTAACCATAATGAATCCGAAACTATCATAACCCTAATTGCGAGTAATTCATACATGGTATCATAATTGGGATGAACTGTATCATCATAGCAGTTGATGGTATAGCAAGGGGAGTAGCTTTACACGTACTCCAAATATCTTCTTCTCGTCAGTGTATCAATTCTGACAGAAACACAAAAAGTGGCCCAAAGTGCTGACTTTTGTCACTTTTACCTTTGGTGGTCATCTTACAAGAAGGGAGGGGCGGGTCATTTTGAAGCAGGTGGGGGCCACGGCCTGCTAATCTGCCTTTCCCATGCACAGTTGACGGGGATAAAGCGGCACGGCAAACGAGCCTTTTCAATTTGTCAGAGCGCTGATAGCGCCACTCAAAAGAAGAGCTTACGCTCATCATATCAGGCGGGGAGGGTGGCGGGGCCTTTCATCGGCGGGTTCACAGGTCAGCCTGAGATAAAGTGCCATACAAGAGATCAGTGGGGCCGGGGGGGTCCTCATCAACGCGGCGTTAACTGCGCCGCATTTGCGCCGCCGCCGCCGCCTTTTGATGTGCTTTCTCATTTGCGCTCAACAAGGCCCCGGCGAGCCGCACTCCAGTGCGTGAAACCTCCTTTTTGTCGCCCGCCATTGTCTCAGTCACGGGTGCTTTGTCTTAGCGAGAGGGGGGGTGCGCAGAGCAGGGGGCGGGAGCTCATCAAAGCTGGCCAGAGATGGACTCAACAACAGTGGATTAAGGTCTTCTGCATGATAAAGTCCCTACCTAGGGGCGTGGAACCAAGCTAATATGTGAAAGAATGTTTTTGAGAGGGAAGAAAGTGACCAAAAAAAAAAAAAAAAAAAAAGCTGCCCCTTTCTCCGCGTAATGTCCTAATCCGCCGGGCCGACACCGAGACCCTCGGCCCGGAGTTTGTTCATCAGCGAGATGCCCATCTGGATTGGCCGCCCTCTAAGCTGGTTAAACTTCTCCCTAAACTCAATGATTGTCCCCCGGGAGAACCAAATGGCATATTAAGTGACGTGAAAGGGGAACGACAGTAGAAGAAGAAGGGGAGGGGGTAAAAAAAAAAAAAAAGAAAAAAAAAAGCAAATTAAGTCGAGCTAAACAGATTAGAGGGCCCAAACACGGCGGCACAATGAGCCCAAGAGAGGCGCAATCTCGCTTTCAAAGACGCCGCTAAACTGCTAAGCAAACCTCATCGCCGACTGGACGGACCCGCTGTGGCCCGCCCGACACTTTCTACTTTCACTCATCACGCACGGAGAACCACCACAACGTAGACATTTACGACCAAATACTTTGTGTTATTGAAAAACTAATAACGTATTGTAATAAGGGGCAAATTGTCAGGAAAATTGGAGATCTCCTGCACAATCCCGTTGTATCGTTTATTAGATTGCAGATAATCACAAGTGGAATTAATCTTATCTTGGGTAGGTTGACATCATCGTAATTGGAATGATGTGTGGTTAGACTCAATTGCATTGTAATTATGACTGGCATCATACTTTGGGAATTGTAACTGTGGGACATTGTGCAGTCATTTGGATTTGTTCTGAATTTGGACGGAATGTATCGTAATTGGGGTAAATCGTAAATTCCCGCTGACTCACACATGTAAAAATCAGCAAGCCCCTTCACTCCCGGGTGTTTTACTGGATTTTGCAAATCCTAAAAACATGGAACCTACCAAAAGCAAGATTAGAGTCTCTTCTTTCATCAGGAAAAAAAGAAAAATTCTATCTGGTTCTGTTTTGCAGCTATGAGCATTAGAATATAACCAAGTTTCTCATCATTCACAAATCTATTTAGAATCGTGAGCAAATGAGCTTTTTTCAAGATGGCCCTGGTTGATCTTATACTCTGCTGCCACCTACTGGCCGTTTTTGTAATAAACACCATTGCTTCACCTGCTCTTTGCAGTTGAGAGGCTGCATCAAAGTCTTCTGTATGCACTAGCATAAACATTTAAAAAAACAAAAAACAAAAAAATAACAAAAAAACTTATAAAAACATCTTTGGGGCACATAAAACATTTAAAATATAACGTATTTATAGGTTTTTGGTAGCAAATGAGTTAAACACCTTACATACAAACAATAGATATAAAAACAGGAAAAATATTTCTGCATTTTGCTTTTTTTAAACAGATTTTTTTTGTTTGTTTTGGCACTTTCACTCATTCGTCTTTCCATCAGCATTGCTTCAATCTTCCTCCTCTCTTCCTGCATCCCTCGCGTCAAATTCCTCCCTTGAGTGGAGGAAGCCGAGCAAAAATGCTGCGACTTTGGCGAGCAAATGCGGCGTGAAGGCGCGTTTATGCTCCATATGGACCACAAGTGTGCGGAAATAGCTTTGTCCTTAGCACGCTTTGTTGCGTGTCAAATTGTGTCCCGGCTCTTCTGCTCGTTAGCGCCTAGCTCGTGTTCCACTTGTGCACAAACACGCCGATTTTTTTTTTTTTAATGATCTGATGTCGTCTTCAATTATGGACGCGATACCAAGACCCCAAAGACCGAATAAATAAATACTATTAATATTAAGTGTTCGGTTTATGAATCAAACCATTTTTATTAGGTGACAAAGAGCAAAAGTGTGAAGAATAGTTGGTTGTTGTTTTGTTGAAATAAAGCAAGTTGTTTTTGTACACGGACATCCAATTCCCATCCTAACACCTCCATGCTGCTCATAAAAGCGTGCTCTCCCTTTTGTTTTGTCCGGAACATTCGGGGCTGGCCGTCACTCCGGTGCGCGCATCCAGCTTGGAGAGCTGGCTCCCGATGACACGCCGCACGGAGACATTAACCTGGCCAAGCATCAGGACAACACCCAGAGAAAAGGAGGGCATCGTTGTCACAGTCAGTTTGCTCTCCTTTGCCAAAAAGACCCCTCAGTGGCTCTCCCGTAGGAAATGATGGAAATAATCTCACTTAGCAGTTACAGAGTACAGCAGTACTTTCAAAACATACTGTGGTGATCAGTCAATTCGAACCAGCAATGAGAGCCATTTGTGGCTAACAAGTGACACTGCAGTTTTACTGCTTTGGGTATGACGTTGCTTCTGATTATTCATGCCTAAGCGTCCTTATTTAAAACCCTAAATACGAGTGACTAATACAAGACCATAGCAACTGACTATCACCAGAGTGACTAGACTAAACTAAGAGTGGCTACTACATCATCATAATGGACAGAGCAACTGCATAGCAACTGCAAATATCACAAGGGACATAACTGCATCGCAACTCGCAACATTTACATCAGAAGTGACATAGTTCACTATAATTTATTGCTCAAAATAAAAGTGACTACACAAACTAAGAGTGACTAATACATGGTTAGTGTTAGCATAGCGACTGCGTAGAAACTACAAAGTAAGAGGGACTAGACAAACTATAGCATAACATAAGCAGCTGCATAGCGACTGACAGCGTCATAATACAATGACTCAATGACCCAACCCAAAACAATTAACCCTTGTTTGAAATCCTAATTTTAAAACTTAATGTGAAACCCTAACGCCGTCTGGAAACTTTAACTTCGAAACACCAATCATATTTTAAAACCCTAACCCTTGATTGAAACCCAATCGTGAAACCCAAACCCTGTCTTGAAACCTAACTCTAGCTGTCTTATATCTTGGCAGTCCTAACCCAGACTGAAAATGTCACTTTGAAAGCCGAACGCTGCTTAAGAGTTTTCTGAGTGTGTCAGTCCAGTCGGACTGTCACAATGTTGTCCTTAATTAATGAGTGAATGCTGATGCGTCTTAAGTTCTAATGAGCAAGAAACATGTCAGGATGCGGAGGAGGACGTTGATTACTGGAGGCTTCCTTCAGGCCGTTTTGAGTAAGCACTTTTGCGCATTAAACTTGATATGTACGCAGACGCACGTGTTTCCCGTAGCCTCTGGTGCTTGAGTTTGCTCTGTATGCTTTAGATCAAGCCGGTCAGCTTTCACACTTGCTTTCTTTTTCTTCCATCCGGGACAACAATGTTATCAAAGTGCCAGTAGTCCAAGTCTAACTTGAAGAGCTAAACATTGATTGAAACCGTTGACTCTGAAACCCTTGCTAACCTGAAACCTAACCTTTTTATTTGAAACCCTGACTTATTTGATCGATTTGCCAAATCGAAAACCTTACTTTGTAAATCTAAACCTTGTCTCAAACCATAACTTTTAAAGCCATAACTCTGGCTTTAAACTAATTGGAAACTGAAACCCCAGCCGCGAAACCTTACTTAGAAATTGTAATAATTGTAATATTTTTTTTTTTGACTTCCTAATTTGAAACACCAATCCTGTCTTGAAACCTAACTTTAAAACACAAACCCCATCTTGAATCCTTTGCCCTTGCTTGAAACCCTCATCCTGATTTAAAAGCCAATCTGTAAAACAGATTGTGATTAGTTTATAAGTCAAACCAGTAAAGTTGCTTTGACAACAAGACTAAATGACATTCCTGGAGAAATTGCGTGGGAATGCTGAAGATTTTGAATGCATTTGGGATGCTTATGAAGTAAATTGAGAGATAAATTATGGAATTATGACCCTCTGGTTACTGGACAATGCACTTTACCAACTGTGCCACCAAGCAGTATCAGACACCTGGTAATAACGTTAAGTTATATGTACGGAAGTGGGCGTGGAAAGTGGTTCTTAGAAAAAGTTCAATGTCTCTCCCATTGAAAATGAATGGGTAAAAGTTGATATTAAATGTGAAATTGTGCAAATACTGTAAGTAACGTGGAATCAGACTATCAGGAGGCTTCAATTTTTGAAGCTAGTTGAAATTTGAACAGTATAATTTGGAAGTATCATGTGGGAGATATTACGTGGCAAAAAAGTTGAGAATAAAAATCACAGTAACATATGTGGGAATGCTCCAGCATTCCCAATGATCTTTAATAAACACAAACTGAAATTTGTCTGACTTCCAATTGGACCTTTGACTAGTTCTAACCGAATAAAATTTGAGATTGACTAATGATCTAATGTATAGTACGTGTGTTCTCCTATACAGTAAAGCGCCCGTTACGTACATTAGCATCAGACGCTAACAGAATGTGAAAACGGCTCCCCGCGTCCGTCTCGGCTCGGCTCGGCTCGCCGTGCCCGAGCCCGCCGGCGCCGCATTTTGTAGCACTTTTTGCAAAAGTATGGATCGTCTCCCCGTCCCTCCGGCGAGGAGACGGGATGCGGGAGATTATGCAAAACTCTCCCGTTTGCGGCGTACGCGTCGGTGGCCCATTAAAACGGCATCAGGAGGAAGACCAAGACGAAAAGAGGAAGAAGGAAGCGTCTGCGAAATGACCTCGGGACAGTGGAGACGCGCTCGTCTCGAACTGAGCCCTCACACTCCATCAGCGTCATCTTTTCTTCCGCTTCGCGCTCGGTTTGCCGCCGCGAAAAACAAAACATTCGCGCACGCTGCAAAAAACTCAAACCTGGCCAATCGCTAATCGAGGCGCAATATTGTTGGTACCTTGATTAAAGAAGGCTCCAACTTAAACATTTTTAGGGCTGCAATTAACAATTATTGTATTAATCGATTAATCAGATTAATATTTATTTTTCTTTTAATTTCCATCCCTTCATTCAAAAGCGGGACATTAATTCAACTTTTAAGAACATGCACTCACATTGATTATGACTATTTGTAACCTTATAAAAAAGACAAAAAGGGGCTTTTTTGAACATTTTTTTTGCCAATTAAAAAAAAAATGTTCTTTTGAATGTTTCAATATTTGTCTTACATTGTAATGTCATAATATGGGAAAAATCTTTAAAAAATATATATATATTTCCCCATTTATACGCTATTATAACGTACCTATACTGTATTACTGGTGTAAGTGTAGCTTAAAATAATGATTTATTGTCAACAAATGCCATAGATGATTTTATTGTCCAATCCGATTGTAGCCCTATGTGTTGCCATGTCAATCTAATCTGCCCAGGACCTTCAGAATCAGTGGTGCTCTCCCATTTAACGTAAACTAAATTAGCAATAGGACCGTTTGCCAGTCAGGTTTTTCGATTCAGCCTCAAGCAGCCAGCAAGATGGCCCATGATGACATCAGCGTTATTTCGCCCTCTGATTGTCTGGTCACTGCAAAATTGTTCATTTAGCATGACACGTTCCCAAGCAATCTGCACCCATCAATACATTTGATCATCAGCATCTCGGGTCTCTATAAGAGGATTTAATTTAATTTGTTTAAATTTGTTCATGTTGTTAGATGCGGATGAACTCCTCCTGGGTGCCTTTCCTCACAGGGTTCTTCTGTGCCCCACCATGTTGTGGTTTGCGTGTGTCTGTGGGTAATTGATCAGGAATTGAGTTGCATTTGAATGTATGTAAGGTGCTATACAAATAAAGTTTGATTGATTGATTGAAATATTGATTCTGAACTGCTCTAGGTGACGTAAATGAAACAGTTTTGTATGCTCTTATATTGTGTTTTTGTATCATACTGTTGTTTTCCATAATTGTGATGTGATGTGATGGAGTGGGCTCAGGTACTGAATGCAGCGCATGAAATCATAAGCGTACAAGGATACCGATTCCTCGATGCGTCCTGACATTTTTCCCCCCCATTCATTTCCATGGCAATCGCCGTGATTCCGCGGCACGGACATGTATTGAAAAACACGGCGAGACAAGCTTTTAAGAGCATTAAACAAATGCACTTTGGGAAGCACAAACAACAGGAGCGACTCTAGAATTTTGATTTTTATCCGTCCTAATGCGGCCACACCGGAACACATGGTCGGCGGCGACGGCGACGCGATCCCATCCGACGTGCGGATATTCAAACTGCCATTTATAAATAGCCGCATGAAAGTCGGGCGCGACGAGGAAACAAACGCGCCGAGACGTTTGCCCCGCCGTCTGCTCGCCGCGCGACGTGAACGCTTCTGGCGGCCGCCAGTGGAAAGCGTGCTCATTAAAGTCAAATCTCCCTGGCCAGAAAGAAAGTCACAGTTCTCGCGAAAAAGTGGGGAAAAATAAAACGCTTTCCTCACGATTTGAAGACAGGCGGCGGTGACGGGAAAAGGTCAATCAGCTTATTAGAGCCTCCTCAGGTAAAGGTTTCGTTGACATGTAATCTACACTCGGGTTACATTCAATAACATTTGTAATTTGCGTCGCCAGACAAGACACACAAGTTACCAAATTGTTAACATTGTCTTAGAAGGACCCTTTGAAATGGTCAAAATGATGATAAAATAAATGTTGCTAACACGAATGGCAAACTTTGCCGCCCAAAATCTGCATGGACAAAATGGCGGCTTTAAACTAAAGCAAAATGGCGAACTTTGCCGCTATGGTTAGCTAACTCGCAACGTATCTGTCTAGTACACGTGGTTGAAGCAGAAATCGGACTAAATCTCAAGGATGAGTTTGTCTTTAGAATGCCTGAAAATGGACAAAATGATTTAAAATGGCCACTTTAACACCCACACGCAGTAACAAAAACACAATCTAACTTTAGCGATCTTTCTAGTACTGTATACACTTTGTTTGAATTTTGTCGCAATGAAGGGCAAAAATGAGGAGGAGTTTATCCTGGAAAAGAACAAAATTACTATAAAATGGCTGCTTCAAAGTAAAATGGCAAATTTTGCAGTCTCTCTTTACCTACATGCAATGACATCCTTGTAAAAGAGAGGTTGGCCCTCCCTCACCCGTGACCCTAGCAAAGATAAAGAAAATAGTTGGATGGTTAGATTAAAATGTGGTTAACTCGTCATCACATGACAGTTCAAAAGGTTACTAAAACAGTGTGTACAATTAATTTTCAGCTTGACCCTCCAGAGATGACTTCTAGTTCTCTGCTGAGTTCGGTAACGCTTGATTAGCCGCCAGCGTAGCGTAGCGTAGCCTAGCGTAGCAGCCCGTGACGGCAGCAGTTCTGTCGACAAGTCTAATGATCACTTGCTGTTAAATTCCACTAATTAGCCTGCCCGGTCACCGTGTTGCTGGTTCTGCAATTAATTTAAAAAGGAAAAAAAAATAAAATACTGAGCTGGTGATTTGCAGACATCTTGAAAACCCCCACCCCCACCCTGCCTTTAAAAAGCCGGCGGGGTCGTGTTGATGGCGGCCCAGAGAAGCTAAAGACGTTCTCATGCTCATGAGAGGGAGCGGGCCGTGTAATTTAAATTCTGTTGACATTTACTGTCAAGGACCATTAATTCTGCCGGGCTTACTCAGCAGCAGCGGTGGGCCGCGGGCGGCCGGCTAGCTCGCTAACGCTACTCCTCCTCTTAGCGGATTCGCTCGCACAAAAACACCCGTCGACAGCCAACAGGCAGCAATCGTACTGTAGGTCACAACGTAGCCTGGTGGTTTTGTCATTTATCCCGCTTGTGTCCTCGCAACATAGACGCACCTTCGCCAGCCAGTGAACAAGACGTTGTTAGCTTTGCTCCGGTTGCGATTTAATCCATTTCTGTTTGAATTGTGTGATGACAGTTGCCTAGTTCTCATGCGCTACCTACAATGGTGTCAAGCATACTAACATTTGACATCTAAATGCATTCCGTGTAACTTTTTAGCTATTTTACTGTGGGACTAGCATAGCTCTAGCTATCTAGCTAGCTTGTTTTGATAACTTTTGTGAAGCTGTTTAGAGCAGTAAACATTAAATTTAGATTTGCTTATGTTTGTAAATAGTGTTAGTGTACTTCCAGGTGGCTGAATGTGCAACTACTGCTGATTTAAAATGAAACTAAGACAAATATTTTGTGTTTTGAGTTGCACCTCCACATAGGTTTGTTTATTGTTTTGGTTCATCTTCGCGTAACGTTTTATTTTTTTTATTTTTTTTTTTTGACTGATGTTCACACATTCAAACGAGTTAGAAAAGGAAAGCTAAAAATCCTCATTCAAGCCATTTAACGTTTTCTCAACACCAGTTAGCCATGACTTTATTGCACACATTTTGCAAAATATTTCCCCACATTACCAGTTGTATTCTTTCAGTGCTTATATTCAGTTTAGGTTTGTCGTATATATTCTGACCTTATAAAAACTGCAAAGCCAAGTATTTAAGTATTAAGTATTAAGTTAAATATTTTTGAAGGGTTTTGAAGTGCAGGCTTGGTTAAATTTGTCGGGAGCAGATTAATGTTGATAGACTTCTAAAGATACAGAGAAAAATCTGTATATAAAATCTGAATAAATAAATAAATCTGTGAAAACCCCTTTTTTTAATCTACCATGTAGTGTACCTCGTTCCGCAAGCAACTTTATAACTATGTTTTTGTAAGCGTTTATTTCTGACAGGATGCATCTTTGCGTTTAAAATAGATCACCATCATGTTCACTTTGTCCCGATAAACACTGCAGTCGTTTTCATATTTAGCATAGCTACCGCGTGTAATAGACCAGCACCTAACTTGAGTGAACAACACACGGTGACATTAGCCCTCATTTTCCTGATCTTTTGACTGTGAGCACAAAGCACACATTTTTGGCGTAAATGTGCCGCGTGCGTACGAAAGCGCGCTCTTTAAAGCGCAATTTTCCAAGCGCGCTTTTAAGCTGTTGAGCTAAAGCGTATCGGACAAGGCCTCGGCTCCAGCTCTCGGCAATGACACAACCTTGAGTGAATAATGGGCACGGCGTCTGCGGGCTAACGGCCACGGGCTCACGGGGCGTAACGGCCGACGATTACGCCGATTGCCCGCGTTTAACGGCTGATGTTTTTAAACTTGGGAGGAACACAAAAAAACAAAACAAAACTAGGGGTAGTCATTGAGAAAGTGACTCATTCAGGGTTACTTGTCAACATCTGCCGTAAAAATGGCAATAAAACGAATTAGTGAGAACATTGCTTTGTTTTTATCTCTGTGACAAAAACAGTCTTTATGTTATGAGGTTGGATCCCAAAAGCGCAGACACAAATAAGATTTTAAGTCTTTCTTCGCATAACATCGAGAGGCATAGAACAAACTTGATCACTTGGGCTGCGGAGATGCACAGAGGAACAGTGGTAATAATCCGACAAACACACACTTCTCGGTTTGGCTTAAATAGACAGTCAATCAATCGGATTGGCTGTGGCTAGACATGTGGGTAACAGGACTGACATGGAATTATCTGATTGGCTGTTGAAAAAAAAATAGAATCCAATGAAATTGTTTTAAGATGATTTAAAATGTTTAAGTTTACAGAATCGCTCAGATTTTGTGTATGTTCATATGTACTTTTTTTTTTTTTTTTTTTTTAACATCGAGTTGTTTGACTCAAAATTTGTGACAAAAAACAACATGAAAAACTGCTTTATGAATTCATCCATTTTCGAGAATTTCAGAATTTTATCCAAATCCTCCTTCGACACATTTTTTTTTTGACAAGCCAGTCTTTATAAACGGAACGATTCTATGCAGCAGGAGTTACCAACATGGCCCCCAAGGCATCAGGTAGCACCCAAAGACTACGCGAGCAGCCTGTGGGTCTGTTCTAAAAATAGCTCACCGATGACAGGAAATTTTGATTTCCTGGCAATATTATTCATGTCTTTCCAACCTTGTTGCATCATTGCTGATACTTATTGTGAGAAAATGCCCTCACAGTACAAATACAGTAAAACAACAGCCACCAAAATCAATTTTCATTTTTTTTCTTTGATGATAACCTAGATGAGTGAAATGATTTTGAGGTGAGGCGCCAGGGCGGGGTTAGCCGCCGCCGCTTGTTTTTTTCCGCGATTAAAATGTGAGACTCGGAGAGTGGAAAATACAAGGAGGTTGATACAGTACTACGTTTCCTTGGCGGTGGGAGTGTGACCTAAATGGAGGATTAAAGTGCGTATGAAAGGGGGCTTTAAGTGCGGCGCTGCAGCTTCTGACAGGTCCTTGGGAGATACACACAGACTTGCTTGCAACACATGTCACATATCATAGCTTCAGCGTGTAGCCCCAGCGCTACCTGCGAGCTACAAATGTGCGCTCGCTGTCATTTACACACACACAGGCGGGGGGGAGCAAATAGCGGCGGAGCATTGTTTGTTTTTTTTGTTTTGTTTTGTTTGGTTTGAATGCTGTGATGTGAAAAACACCAGCATGCGTTCAAGTTTTGTCGTGACACATTTTGGATGCTAGCTTGTTTAGTCGTATTATGCTAATGCACTCGTGGCGGGGTGCGGGGCTTTCGACGCGCACACGCCCGCGCGCGCACGCGTACGCATCATCACCAGGAGCTTATTATTAGGATTGTTTTGTTACCGCTCCAAACCTCAAAGAGCAATTTTCCACTTCGTTTGCAAATGCTGTTAACGTTCTATTTTTTTTTTTCATTACCCCCCACTAGGGAACGTCGTCGTCTGAAAATGAAAAAAAAAACAAAATCCCAAACACATTTTGCATGTAAAAAGATGATTAAATGTGTTATTATCACACCTGATGATGTGTTGCTTCATATTAAAGTCGCTTGAATATAAATGTACATTTATGTGACTATTATGAGACAAACACATGAATAAAAGCAGCTTATTTTCTAAAATAAGAGTTTACTGGACAGCTAACACCTAAACTAATATTCTATTTTTCTCTGATTTATTTTCATCTTCCATTTGTTGAAGCAGCTTAAATGTCTTTAAATGGAAGAGTGTCTTAATGTCGACTAAAAAAAATAAAAATAAATTAAAAAAAGGACTGAGAGCTGATGCATTGTATGTCGCACATCACTCAATGTTTATATTATATGCAAAATAAATATGGTTCTCACAAAGTTATATTCCCAACTTGTGACACATTTTGTCTCTATATTATATTCAAAATCAATAAGGTCGTCACTGAAAGGGATACTTTACCTATTTAGCCATTTTTGGCAGTCAAACATTAATATTTTGCCTCTAATAAATTTTATATTTTCATTAATTTTCATGTACAATTTAGTACCTCTAAAAACACATTTTTCAACCTGCTGTCGACATCACAAGGGCTCAGGTAACCAATCACAACTCAGCTTGTGGATGTCACATGACCAAACCTAGAAAACAGGTGAGCTGTGATTGGTTGAGTCCTTGTGATGTCATTTTTAGTCGACAGCAAGTTGCAAAATGTGTTTTTATAGGTATTATACATGAAAAATATCGAAAAGTATCTAATTATAGACAAAAATATTAACTTTTTATTGCTATAATGGGCTAAATAAGTGAAGTATTCCTTTAATATGATAACGATGGGTCTGATGGGTTACGGAGGAGGAGGGGCTTAGAGGAGAGGACGTGCGATGGCAATCATTGTCAGGATGGAAATTGTTGGCATTTTGTTGCTCTTTTAAAAGAGAGCGGTCGCTCATTAAAAGACAGGCCCGGACGTCATTAGCCAATGGAGGAGCGGCGCAATCACGGCCGCGAATGTCGCCAGTGTAGCCCGTGATGGAACCGCGTGATCTCCCTCCCAACCCGTTAATGTGAACTCGCGCCCTGCGGCGGCCTGGAGGCTTTAATGAGTGTGAGACGGCCGCGCGCTCACTTCCCACTCTTATTACGCCGTCATCTTGTATTAAACAAGCCCCATATGCTAACGTAGCAGTAACGCAATTATATAGCCGTCGATGCTATCGTGCTTATTTGTGTCAACGCAAATGGAGTACAGACGCTCAATGCTCGCATTCGGATGAGAGATCAAACCAACTCATTAACTTGTGTCACGTGATAAATTGTACTCAAATATATTGACAAGGGGCCTCGCTGCATGCGATCTATTGACAAAACAGTTGATGCTAGTGTTAATTTATCCACCATTTTTAAATTCAGTCTAGTTTCAATCACGCTTGTTAGTCAACTTCATACCGTTTTTATTTAGTCAATTTTTAATCGAGTATAATTCTAGCATTTTATTCTTTATTTTAGTCCAAGAAAACATTATTTTATTCGTGTAGTTTTAATCAACAAAGACTGTCAAAGTGTTAGTCTAGTTTTAGCTAGGACAATCATTTTACCCCTGTATATTTTTTTTCTTTTTTTGCCAGCAGATAATGTTGAACATTTCGGATCTAAAAACTTTGACAAAAAAAAAAAAAAAAGTGTCTCATATTTTGATGAAAAACAACCACACAAAATTGCAGTATATCAACATGAAGCTAAATGCTATGAGCTAATAAATTAGCCAACATTAGTTAGCGATCTGATAACCATAATTGTTGGAACATTATAGCCGTTCGATTAATTTTACAGTCTAACTATAATTAATTTACTTTTTTCTTAACTTTCATTGTGAATCCAGCTCTTGTCTGTCCACACTGTTACACTCGCTAGCTGCAGATTCGAAAGGGGGTGTGTCTCTATGGGTCACATGACAGTGTCACAGTGACAGATTTTCCAAAATCATGTAATTTTCGTCTCATTTTTGTTGAACTAAAATGTCCATAGATTTCAAGTCCAGTTTTTATTACGTGAAGTACATTTTTCGTCTCGCCTTCATTAGTCAACGAAAACACATTCTGATTTAGCCCCACTTATTGTTTATTAATGAGGGTTTTAGTCTAGTCTAGTCTAGTTTTTGTCTGATGAAAAATGTGTGCTGACGAAATTATTTTTGTTTAGTTTTCGTTGACGAAATTAACACTAGTTGATGCTAATTTGTGGTAGCGTCAAATATATTACGGGACCTTGATGCTCAATCTCTGATTAAAAACAAGCTGGTGAGTCATGCTAACATGCTAACTTGCCTAACTTGTACTAGCACAAATACAGTACATGCTCCCCAATAATTGTCCTAAAATGACAAAACCAGTCATGGACGCTAACATGCTAACTTATACAATCAAAAATATGTCAACAAGGAACCTCAATATTCGCTTTGGAATAGCAAAACATGTTATTAACTAATATACTAACTTGTGCTATTACAAATACAAGAAATCTAAATCAAAACAAGCTGTTGATGCTAATATGCTACTTTTGTACTAGGGCAACACAGCTACAAATAGTGTAGCGTAAAAGCTAATGATCAGCATTGCAACTGTCATTTTTTTCCCCCCTCTAAATTTCTTGTGATAGAATAGCAATCATTAAAAATCAGTGTTTCTATTCCATTCCATCCAGCAGATGCCAACAAAACTAGTATGGAGCTGAGTATTTATACTGTAGTTTAATTTTTCTCATTGCACTTATGTTGGGAATGAGTGATGTTGACTTTAAATAGCAAAGCAATTGGAAAAAGGACAAAAAGATGATTAAACTCGAGAGGAAGTGGCTCAAGTGGCCCCCTGATATATAATAATCAAAAAGTGTGGTGCAGTGCGGGGAGATCAAAAAGAGGTGCGCGGTAGCGCAGGTTTAAAAAAAAATTAGCAATGCTCAAGTGGAACGGAAGTGGCTTGCGGCGAGCGAGTTCCCGCAATGTGAAGCAACACGGACCTCCAATAAGCTTAAGGAGCGATTTGATATTGCGCCCAGCAGGTCGGACGCTTTCAAGCGGGCTGCGCTCTCATAATCCAAAGCCAGCGAGCTTTTGCTTTTCTTTTGGAAACTTTGAAGTGCCACAAAAACCGCATGTTTCTTGCGAGCTTTTCCAGTGAGGTCAAGCCCAGTCATTTGTTGACGCCTCCCTCCCGCCGCAAAGCAACTCCGCCACCTTGTTGGACTTTTATAAATTCAAAAAATAATAATAAGAAAAAAAGTGTACATTTTGATTATTTTTTTTTTTTATTAAATTTTTTTAAGAATTTAAAATAGCGTTTTACCCAGTCCATCGCCACCACTGTACATACCACGTTTTTCCAACTTTTTAATCAAAATGTCATGATTAATGTTATCAAATGCTTTCTTTCGGCTAAATATGTGGTTTAACTCATAATTTAGTTCGGTTAGTTCCGTTTATCGTGTATAGAATAGCAGCAGAGTTGACGTTTATTTTCCAGGGAGGTGACAAAGAGTCAATATAGTCGGCGTCTCCACAAAAAGCGAGTCGACCTTGTCCGCGGCGTGCCGCGTACAAAGTTTTGGGCCAACGTGGGAATGCAGCCGGCGTCTGGGAATCAAGTGAACCCGCCTCATAACTCAATGGCCTTTTCGGCTCCCCGTTTGATTGCTCAATATTCAGCCAGAACAATATGGCCGCCTTAATTAACTTCTCTCAAAGGTGACGCAGTTTGCGCCACCATCTGCCGGGAGACAATCATGCGTGTGTGTGCGTGTCTGCCCGAGTACATAATCCCCTCCACCATTAAGACTTGTTTGAATGCAGCGCTACAAACGTGTCAATTATACAGCACTTAGGAAGATTTTCCAGAGATTGCCGCATAGAAAAAATGCCTCAACTCGGACTAATTAAGATGTAAATACAATAAAACACTTTTAACGACCACTCCGTAATAGCAAAGTGGCCCACAGTCTGGACTTTGGCCCATCTCAACTTGAAACGGCTAAGTAGTAGTGAAGGTTTACATTTGAACAACTACTAGAGGCGCTCACAATTATGATTTATCTTGGAAATGTCATCTTCCGCTGAAGCACGCATGTAAAGTTGTATTTCAGAATCATATCGTTCTACAAACTTTGCACTTTCCCCCTGAGAAAAGGTCTTTTTTTTTTTTTTTTTTTTTTTTTTTTCTTCTCTTGAGAAAAATTGCCAACAAAAAAAAATCTAGAAAAAAAGTCCATATTTTTGTAAGGGTGTTTTTTTTGTTGTTGTTGTTTTTTGTTTTTTTTGTTTTAAATAATTATATTTGAGAGAGGAATTTCAGGATTTTTGTCCCACGATGACATACTTGTATTGATTAAATGCATTTATCAAGAGAATTATTATTTTTTTTTTTTAAATCTTACAAGAATTATTATATCATTTATAGAATAACTTTTTTTTTTTTTTTAAGAAAAACTTGGTATTTTTTCAGAATATGAAGTTGTATTATTTCAGGAACGCAAGTCATATTTTTTTTTTTAGGAAAAAGTTCAGTTTTCTAGAAATTGTTTTTCATATGAATGTTTTCTTTCCCCCAAGAATGACATGTAGGTAGTTTTACGAGACATTTTTGCTGCTGTTATTGTTTCCATTTTCTAGACATTTTTAGTCCTATTTTTTTCTAGATAGTATGTAATATTTTATTTCTAGTAAGAAGCAATGCTTTTTAATATTTTTCAAAAAAGATGTCATTTTTTTTTCCTCCCTGATGACGCACTGTAGTTTTAAATGAACTTTGTTTATCATATTTTTCTAGATTTTTTTTCCTCCAATTTCCAAAGGAGGGGAATTTAATTTTTCCGTACATATTTCTTTTGTAGTTAAATATTTCACATTTTGGTTTAATGTCCTGTTTTTTTGTTTTGTTTTTTAGATTTTTTTTAAGTAATATTTTTCAAGGAGAAATTTTGTTGGTTTTGCTCTAGAATAAGTTTCTTTTCCCCAAGAAAGTAGTGCAATTATACAAAACACTGCACGATAAATGATGCAGCCGAATGTGACCTTTAGTCTGAACGTGGGGCAGAATCGGCGCAGGTTTCTTTTCCAAACGCCTGCTTCAACTTTAATTAAAATGACGATTATGGCGACTTCTGATAACGATTGGGCATGAGGCCCCGAAAACCGGGACCACACAAGGCCATCAAGGTGGCTGCTGAACTTGGGTCATGATGTGATCTTTGTGCGTCCTAATCTGATTAAGTCATTGTGGAGGTCAACTTGAGCCTCCGTCTTGTTAGCAGCTGGCCAAAGATGGATTACGGCGCCCACTGAGCCGGAAAATGAACTGAGCAGTTCAGCGTTGGCCTTGCTGCCTTTCAACACCTCTTCAGGCTTCTTCGGCTTTTCTTTCGCCGGCCCTTCAAACCGCATATTATCCTCGTGCCCCTCACACACACACACACACACACACACACACACACACACACACACTTCTACCCCACCCCCTCCCCTTCTTGATTTGGCACTGATGCTTTAACTGAGCGAGGACAATGGCGACGAAATTCTGACCTCTCTGTTGCCTAAAGACGTCTCTGACCCGCCGCCGCGTTATGAGAACGCCATCGAGCGCTAAAGGGAAAAATTTGGTCTTAAACGACTGCGAGCGACCAAGCCGGCGGGTCGGGAGGTCCTCTCCTGTCAGATGAGAGATATCTTGCACCCCAAATTATGCAAATGATACAAATGGTGGCGCTCTCTGCTTCAGACAAACAAAACTGCCTTTTATGTTGTTTTGAAGAAGAAAAGTTGGCATGTTCAAGTAAAGTTTTTCTAGATAAGGCAGACTATTGAGAGAAGTAAGTTTGTATTTTTTACAAAAAAAAGTTTGCCTTTTCAATATAAAAACTATTAATATTGTTAGATTAAAGTTGTATATTATATTTTTCAGGAAAATCAGTCAAGATATTGATGGAAGAAATGTTTTGGGGTTTTTTTAGCAGAAAAATTTCATGTTTTTTTTCTAGATAAATGGCAGACTATTTAGAGAATTAAGTTTGTATTTTTTAGAAAAAGAAGTTTGCCTTTTCAAGATAAACTATTAATATTGTGAGATTAAATTTTGATTTTTTTTCCAGGAAAATTGGTCAAAATATTGATGGAAGAATTTTTTTTTTGTAATTTTTTTATTTATTTATTTATTTTTTAGCAAAAAAATGTCATGTTTTTTTCTCAATGAAAAACCATAAAATTAAATTTAAAGTTCAATTTTTTTCAAGAGACAATATTGAAGAATTCAAGAAATCTTTTTTTTTTTTTTTCTAGATCAGTCTAATACTATGACAATAGTTTTGATTTTTTAGGAAGAATATTAAGAGAATAAAGACATTTTTGGAGTAACTTTCCAAAGTGAGTCATACGCATAGATTTTATTGAAAAAAACAAACAAAAAAACAACAACATTAATATTATGATAGGAGTCGCCCACCCCCATCCCCACCCCCCAAGAAAGTTACATTAGTTCAGAATTTAAAACGAATATAATTATTTGGGGAAAAACAGCTTTCAAGAAAAAGTGTAAGAAGGACTTAAGTTGTACTTTTCCCAAGGGAAGAAACCCGAACTCGTGAAAGTGTCCGCAATTTGCTCGTAGACGAGCGAGAGCGTGCAAGCCGGCAGGTCGAGAGAGGTCTCCCCCAGCTAAATGAAGATATTTTGCCCCCCCCTCGATTAAATTATGCAAACGTGTGAGCTGGTGGTGGTCCGCTGCGTTTTTTCTTTTTTTTTTTGCTTGTGGTGGTCTTCTGGCGGCATTGAGCGCCTTTACAGTGAATGAACACGGCCCGAGAAGAGTGAGTGCCCCTAAAGGCTGAAAGAGTTCAAAGCTTTCAAAAGACAAAAAGGCCTAAGCCGGGGATTTCTCTCTTCTTTTTTTTCCACGTACACTGAAAAGAAGAATAAAATATAAGTTGGCTCCATTGCCGTGCGTTTTATGAAATGCCGTTAGAGGGGGGGGGGGGGGTAGAGTAACGCGGCCAAGGCGGCCATTTTGCGACGCGACTGCTCTTTTGGCTTTGCGTTGCGTCGGGTTTTTCAAGTACGCGGCACTACACGAGGCGGAGAGCTAATCAGCAGGTTTTCTCCCCATTATCGCTTCCCGTCTGAGGGGAGCGCTGCGCACAAGTAGCCCCTTCTATTGATTAGCCGGACGGGAATTTAAATATTAATACACTGGCCGGCCCCGCTTGGCACTCGCTCGCTCTCTGCGGATCCGCCGGCTGCATGGCCGAGCACTCATTCCCCAGATTAAAAAGAAGCCTCCTCCTTCTTCTTCGTCTTTTTTTTTTTTTTTTTTTTTTTTGAAGCACAATCCGCCTTTCTTTTCAGCCATTAAATAAAACTTCAAGGAGGCAAGTGGCAACGAGGATGAAGACAGTCACGTCTTGCCTTCCGGCTTACAAAAAAAAAAAAAAAAAAAAGCAGGGGTACACACACCAAAGGACATAATACAAGAATATTGTCGTAAATATTACGACACGTTTCTACTGAGGTAAAAATACTTTCTAAATTAATTAAAAAAAAATCTGTCATGTAGAATAAAGATATAGATTTTTCTAGATAAGAAGTTATATTTTTCTAGATTAAATGTACATTTATTTTTGCGACGAAAGGTGATATTTTAAGATTTGTCTTTAAAAAAAAAAAGTTGGATTTGTTTTATTATCCATAGTCAAGATTCAAGATTAAAATGTATTCAATTTCGGGTAGATTTTTTTTCCACCCCTAAATTAAATGTATTTATTCGGATATAAATAATAATTCTTCAAGAATCGTGTAACAGTTTTTCAAGATAAAATTAGCATTTAGTGTAAAATCTGATTTTTTTCCAGGATCATTGAATTTATCAAGATTAAAAAAAAAAAATCCAGTTTTTCAAAACTAGTCTTTTAGTTTTTAAGACAAAAAGTCATACTATTGTAGATTAAATATTAAAATTATTTGGAAATAAAAATATATATACACTTATGTTTCATGGAGAAAAACAGTCTAGAAAAAGTAGTATTTTTCAAGATAAAGTAATTTATTTATTTATTTATTTCTTGTTTTAAACAAGTCTAATTTTTTGGGACAAGCATTAGATGAGGTCGTCGTTACATTTTTCATGACCAAAAGCCAAAATTCTTTACATTACGTGTTGTATTTCTCTAGATAAAAAGTTATTTCAAGATATAAAATAATGATTGAAAAGAATAACTTTTTTTCAACATAAATATTTTCCAATAAAAAGCCATATTTTTCACAATCAAATTTTTGAGGTAAAAAGTTTTTTGAGAATAGTGCCGAGTTATATTATTCTAGATTGTTTTATTTTGAGATTTTTCTTTTCAAGAACAGTAAAATTATCAATAAAAGTTATGATTTTTATTTAAAAGAACATAGCTTTTCATTAAAAAAAATAAATAAATTCCACCATGATCACGTTTTGATGGATAAGAAGTCTTTTGGAGGTAAAATGAGTTTGAGAAAAAAAATAATAATTTATTGAGATAAGTAATACTTTTCTAAAAGCTTATATTTATTTCTATATGAAATGGGAAGAAAAATAACATTTTTCTATCAAAATATTTAATATAAAAATATATAAAAATTTTCAAGATCATTCTTATTTTTTTCTCATTCTCAGTTAGGTTTTTCGAGAATAAATTTTGTATCCATTTTGACATAAAATCTAAATTTTTGATAAATATCTGAATTTTCTAGAAAAAGTATATTTTATTAGGGTTCATTAGTTGTAATTTACAAAAAACCCCAAAAACAAACTTAATTTTAGAACAATCTACAACATTTTGTAACCATTGGTCAAGTTTTGCTCTAGAAAATAAATATTTTATTTTAAGGAAGAAACTCTGTTATCAAGATGTATATGTTCATGTTTCCAGGAATAAAGTGTGATAGAAAAAAAAAAAAAAGTCATATTTTTTTTCAAGTTCTATAACCCACTGCCATTGAGCGAGTGATTTTTCCATAAAATGATAAACTGTTCACGCACAATAGCAACAGTCTGCCGTCCGCCATGAAAGCGCCAACGTCTGCTCGACTGGCCGAGTGCAAAGTGAGCATTCGCTGAACCCAAATTGCTCTTAACCCGCTTTGAACCAAGCGCCTCGTTATCACGCATGGAGCATCGCGACGCGAATCTAACGCGAATGCCGTCCTCTCCCGCCCAAAACGGCGACCGGTCCGCTCGACCTTCTAAAAATGAACACATTTGCCCGGCGGGCTCGCGACACGGACGAAAGGGGACACAACTAGCGCGTCGACGCAAGCGGGCGGGCGAGCGACCCAAAACGCGCCACTTCCGACCTCACTTGACACCAAGACCAACGTCTGTTGCGGAAATCTGCACTCGCACCGTTTTGTGGAATATAGTGAACCAAAGAATGACTAAAAGACAACTTAATGCTGAAATCTCGTCAAAGGTACGTGGTGATAATATGAGCTCATGTCTTGGAGGCAAGAAGCTCTTGATCGTCGGCTATTAATGCGAGAGCACAGAGGTCATTAGCATCGCTCCATGGCGTAGCGTAAAAAGCAATCACCTCCTGAGATCCGCCGGACCGTCTGTACCTCCGCCACCCCCGCCCCCGCCGGTCACTTAATGACGGCCGACCGGGGGAGCTGATTAGGCCTCGCTGCCGACAAGTGTTAATCAGCCAGGATTTGAAACATGGCCCCGCTGCTCGTCACATGACCAAAATGAGGGACACGATGCAGTGGGAAGGTGTGAAAGCCCGTTCAATGTTGGCCTGTCTAATAGGTTTTTCCTGTCCGGGTCATTTTAATTGCTCTGCTAGCACGCTAGAATCTCAACTTTATTAATATAGCGCTTTAAAACAACCATTGTTGCGTACAAAGTGCTGTACATGGAATAGAAATCAGTCATGCTACTAATGAAATAAATAATATGGACTTGCTATAGAGACAACTAAATAGCTAATTAGCATTGCTAACAGCTTGTTTGTGCTTATGTCTTGTATGTTTACAAAAAAGAATTAATTACACCTTTTATGAGTACTCTTTTTGTACTACATTTTCAGTTTTACAACTTCTTTTTTTCTTTTTGACATTTACAAATGTCCCAAAATAGTCCATATTATTTCAAAAGTATTGACTGTAAGTACATGATCAATTAGCTGATTTAGCACATTTAGCTGTCTGGTGATGGTCACTCGGGCTGGGTATTGCCGCCAACCTCACGATACGATACGTATCACGATACAGGGGTCACGATACGATTACGATACATATCGCGATACATATGTATCCCAATACTTGATCTTCAAGGCGATTTTATAATAACAGTCATATGTATACCTAAAGGATATGTTTATGCTGGCTGACAAAAATACTTTTGTTAGCAGCTTTTTTGAATCATAGACATAGACCGACATAAATGTGTTAAATACGACACAAATTCAATTACCGGTAACACAAACAGATATGACAAGGATTAGCGTCCTTATAACGTCATTAACCGCACCACTTAGTGAGTGGCAACGCAAAATGGCCGCCAGTAGCTGCAGCTCTTGCCACAACGGTGAGTAAGCGACATGACGCATCCAGGTTATTTTTAGACGCCAACGTAAAGGGTCAACTTGAAAATAAAAGGCCTAACAAGTAACACTGTGCACTTCATGGATTTGAATGATTATTATTCTGCTTTTATTTTGAAACTGGCTCTCGGAAGCCATCTTTGTGGTGGCTGACTTGACTTGTATAGGAGGCAGGCCTGACCGCAATCACGCTGACTGAGCTGCAATATGCTTAATGCACAAATGAGAAGTGCGCATGCGTACATATGCACCACTCCTGTGCACCCCTTTGCATATTAATATTCTGTAGAGCCTTATTTCCTGTCATCTCACTTCATTTCTTCCTTTTTGCTGTTTGTTCCCCCCCTAAGTATGTGGTTGCTTGACAATGTTGTGTGTGTCCAGGGAGCTACAGTATGCCTTCTTCCTTCTTCTCCATAATAGTCCTTTTTGTTTTCATTTGAACCTCCTCGCTTTTAACTTGACATGAATTGTTTCGTACGATTCCAAATAATGGCCTCGCCCCAAATCAAAGTCGTCTTTGAGTGACTGACGCCGGAATTAGCATGGAGTGTTTCGTTAAGCTCCCCGTCCTGTCGTTCGTTTGCGTTTGGGCGAGTGATTGAATCAAAGCGGACAAATTCCCCGCGCGTAAAAAAAAAAAAAAAAAAAAGCCCCAAAATTCCCTCGGATTGAAAGCTGGCCGTCAAACAAAAAGGAGACGGCGCTGACAGTGGATACAAAAGAGGACGTCTTGGCGGAGGCATTCATCACGCCGGCTGATGTTTCTCCTTGGCACAAAATGCTTGAGCGGGAGTGATGCTCGCCGCCATCCATCACAGAAGGACATCATGGACGCACGGGGGGCGGGTGGGAGATTGCGGTGGGCGTGGGGGGGACTGCAGGGAGCTCATTAGCGCACCTATTAATCTGCGGTTTGACCCCGGAGAGAGCGCACCTCCAGCTAAAGGAGACGTCAGGCCGAGTCATTCGGAGATGAAAACAAAAGCTCCAGTGGATCAGAATCGGCGTACTCCTTGCTTTTTTTTTTTTTTTTTTTTTTTATGGCTGTTTGGAATCCTTCACTCGTTCCATTACTTCGTCATCACTGTCATGTTTACTTGTTGTCGGAGTTGCTCCGAGACGTTTTCGCGATACCGCTCCCGAATTTGTCTCGTGCTAGAAATCAAACAATATCCCGGAAAATACTCAAGGAACAAATCAATTATACCAACGCGATTAGTGCTGTCGCTGTCGAATGTTTTTACAATGCATTAATCTATCGATTATTCAATCGATTACCAGTAATCGACAAATCTAAAGTGTATTACAAAAACATTTGTACATCCCTGATTTCTGTCTATTTAACCAGTGATTGGTGTTGATTTCGTACTTCGTATTTGAATAGTAATTTTAAAAAAAAGTGGGCGGGGTTGTTGTTGTATGTTACTGGTTTGGTCATTGTTTTCCAGAGTAAAATCTGATGTGTTTTTTTTTTTAATGTCTTATTTTGATTAAATCAGTCTTCTTTCATAAAGTACGACATAAATGAGTGAACATTTACTGTTGCTATGCAGAAATCAGAGCATTTGGAACAATTTTCAATGTTAAAAAAATGGTGCCAAATGAAGACTCGATTAATAAATAGTTGTGGATTACTTTGGTAATCAATTACTTGTTGATTAATCCATTAGTTTTGATAGCTCTAAACACGAGTTTGTTAAACTGAACATAGTCAACAATTAATTCATTCACATGGACGCCATATTGCTTTACGTGAGTCTTAGTTATTTTCTGCCATATTTTTTAAGTGGATTTTTGGCGGTTTTTGTGCATTGTGTATGAATTGTTCGTGAAGAACCACACCAAAGCACTTAAATCATCGGCACAATTTATAGGCGTTATATATACAAGTTATAGGATATATTGCTTTTCTCGTGATATTTGTTGACTACTTTTTAAGATGCTTTGTGGGACACATCCGGTGCACTAAAACTCAGGTTAACTTATACTCATCATGACAAAATGGTGGACAAGGAGTGATCCTGAACACAGCCTCTTTTTTTATTTTTTTTTTTATTTTTTTTTTTTGAGAGTAAATTATTGATACTGGGGAGGAATCTTGATGGCAAGGATGAAAAGCGTCTGGCGGACCTCTGTGTCCAAGTCACTCCGGCTTTCAAGACGAGTCCCGCCGCCTCGCTGATCCTTCCTTCAGGGTCCGCCGCCCGCCCGCCCGCCCGCCTCCCTTGTTAGCGCTCGCTGGCTGCGCTGTTGAGCTCAGCACTTTGCCGAGTCAAAAACAATGTCATGCCTGCGAGGCCCTGGCGTCTCCGTGTCCTTCGCTGAGCCCTCTGCAGCGCTTCCTCACCAAAAGGTAGCAAGCGCTACTGTCAGCTTTATTTAACACAAATGATTTCAGTCAAACTTTGGAGAGGAAAAAAAAAAAAAAAAAAAGCAGTGTTAAAGCTAAAATTAGCACGCAGGCGTTGAAGGTGTTGGACAAGATGGCAAAGCGGCGATTGTTTGTTTTTATGAATCAGGAAACAACAAACATTTGTTTTTAAAACCGCACAAGAAACTAGTAAAATATTGCTTGTTTATTCAGTTGTGATGAGAATGCAAAGTTTTATGTTTTCACGAAAGTTAAGACAATCAAAATCAACATCCTTTTTCTTGCCGTACAACGCGTCGCCACAGCATTCAGCCAAATAAAAAGTATTATTTTACATTTTATCTTGGAAATGTATAGATGAAACCACATTGGAGTGCTATTTAATATAATGCCAAACATATATTAATACAAGACATTTTGAGCCCTATATTTCATGTGTATAATATTTTATTTTGTATTAAAACCCTGACGTATATGATCTGACACATGCATTGCACGGATAATCCATTAGAGGGCAGTATCACCCAGCTGCTGGCTTATCCAGCGACCTTGCAAGATTGCCCCCAATTAAGAAAGGAGGGACACCTTTATTAATAGTTGGAAATGTTCTTTCTGGGTTTTGGAAATACTAATATATTTGATATTTTATTATTACATTTGTGACAGTTATAAATTACGATTTAAAGCATTGTGACCAGATGTATCAAATATGACACAAATAAAAAATCATATGGGGAAGTTGACCAAAAAAAAAACTTTTTTGTTTGTTCATCCATCCATCCATCAATTTTCTCAACCGCTTACTCCACATGTGGGGTGCTGGAGCCTATCCCAGCCGGCTTCCAGCAGTACACCCTGAACTGGTCGCCAATCAACCGCAGGGCACACAGAGACGAACCACTCACATAAGCACACCTAGGGACAATTCAAAGCACCCAATTAACGTGCCATGCATGTCTTTGGAATGTGGGAGGAGACCGGAGTACCCGGAGAAAACCCACGCGGGCAAGGAAGGCCGAAGCCCTGACTCGATTTTGCGTCTTGTTTGTTCAAAAGGACCGATAAATACTTTGTTTGCAAAGAATCAGAATTTTCTCTCATATATTTCATGGTTCAGGATTTATAGGGTTAAAATACTGTGTTTTTAAGATGATAATTTGGCTTTGCTTGGGTGTTCGGTCTCCGAGAAATTGGTTGAATTGTAAGGCATTTTTTACTCAGGATTTTTTGGTCCAAGTCCGTTGTTTTGCGAATTCTGAGACGTTCGAACGTCGAGGTTCCACTGTTTAGGAAAAAAGCAACACAGTCCGGATAGTGACTACAAATAATTTTACTCAATCGACCCATTTACGCAGATCTTTATCCATCGATGTTGATTCCTTCGTTCAACAAAAAAGGAGGATAGCGGTCGGTCCGATTGCCAGCTTTCCATTTAGCATTCTGGCTGAAGCGAAATGCTCGAACCGGGTGTGGTATTGTTTTTCCCCAGCACAGAGAAGGCAGTGTTGAAGGTTGCTTGTATTTGAGGTCAGGCGGGTTGTGTGCAGGTGGCGGCTTAAGAAACGACAGCGCCGCCGCTGCTGCTGCTACTGTGATTCCGCCTTTGATTTCCCCCTCAGATGTCTGCAAAAGGACACTTATACATATTTCAAGGCCCAAGAGTCCACAAAAGGAAAAAAAAAAAAGCAGCTTTGAAATAAACAAAGGTCCCTCGCCTCCACTTCATATCAGATGGCCCTGAGGAAAAACGGCTGCGAGCAGAGAAGCGGCATAGCGGCGGCTTGTCCGAATGTCGTCCGCCGGTGCCGTGACCCCCATCTTTTTTTTGCTTGACGGAAAAAGCCTCGGCGGAGTCCATCTGCGCTCCGCTTTTTTTTTTTTTTTGAGTCGGGCCAAGAGTGGCGCTATCGCTAGCATTAAGTTGATTAAAGTGCTCGCCCTCCAAATGCCAGATGAAAGCGGCGAGCGCACTCAGCCCAGGTCGGCAAAAGAGCAAATCGTACGTCAGCCGAAGCAATCCAAAGCTTCTCTGCCAAATCATCTCTAATTGGACCTTTCTTCCTCCCAGCCGGCTGAAAGGAAAGCCGGCGCAGATACTTTGTTTGAATGTCATGTCAATCTTGCCAATTTCCATGAAAAGCTTTCAATAGCTTCCCTTTTGAACGTTTGAGACGATCGTTACTTTGTTTTAACAAAACAAGCGACGGCAAGAGTGGAGACTTCTGACGTGAAATTGACATGACAACGGAAATACATTTATTTAAGATTAGTGACACTCATGACAAAAATAATGGCAGTTATTTTGTTTTGATGAACCACATGATGAAAACCATCTGGTGGTGAATGTAACGTCGTGAGTTTACGAATGAGGTTGAAGATATAATTGCATCTGAATAATGACAAATTTCAAGATGAGAGTGAATCACAGTTACTTTGTTTTATTAACCGCCCAAAGATCATGGTGTGTAGACGGCCATTTTGCGCTCACAACTTCCAAATGAACATGATCACAATACAACTAGTAATAACGAGTCACTGTGACTTTGTTTCAACAAACCACATACCGTAGCAACAACATTGGAAAGTGAACATGTATTTTGCACTGATACACAAATTATTTATACTGTACAGTGTATGAAGAATGACACCATACATAAAACGATGATTGCCTTAACTTTGTTTTAATGAACCATGTGATGACAAAATTGCGGAAAGAACGTAATCTTTTGCTCTCCGTAAAGTTATGTTCATCCCGCAGAGAAAGACGCTGTCGAAATAAGCCGATCGCTGTTACTTTTTAATGAACCAGAACCTTGGATCGTGAATGAAAAGTTTGGTTTTCACGACTGACAACAAAGAGTTATTTGAATAAAATTACCTGACAAGAAGAAATAACAGTTGCATTCCATCCATCCATCCGTTTATTATTAAACAAAAATTAAAAAAAAGAAAATTATAGGTTATATCGTAACAGTAATCCAGTGCAACAATAACGGTAATCCGAACGCTAACTAATGTTGGTTAACTTACAAGCTCATAGCATGGAGCCATAGTAGCCACTTGTTGATATACTGTAATTCAAGTTGTTTTTCATCAAAAAGACGAGGGAACATTTTATGTGAAATGGTTTTAGATCCGAAGTGTCCAATATAATCTACAGAAAAAAAAAATAAAAAAATACAGTGGTTAAACGATTGTCCTGACTAAAACGTTGACAGTTTTAGTTGACTAAAACTAGACGAATAAAATTGTTTGTTAGGACTAAAATAAACACCAGAATGCTCGATTTATAGCCGACTAAAAATGGACAAAATAAAAACGGCATGTGGTTGACTATTATAAAAACTAACAATCGTGATTGAGACTAAATTTAAAAATGGCGGATAAAATCTACACTATTGTGAAGTTATGCCGTCATCTATGAACTCTAAACTGGCAGCGTCTTACCAGAGCTCGTCTGCGATGGGAGAATTTGTTTAAAACTACGTTTCACAGGATTTTACAAATGTTAAAACAATCACAGCTACTGTGCTAAATAGATGAATGAACTCATCTTGAGGAATCTCAAGATGTTTAGATTGATTTAATGGAGTGGCTCGTGTCAACGGTGACATTGGACTAGATCACGTCACAAGTAAACAAGTTGACCGGAGATCGTCATTCGTCGGAATGACAGAAAAGTCTCCGGCTACTGTTTGAATGTGAACAATTCAAAACATTATTCAGCGGCCATCTTTTAGACGCCGGTTGACGGCGCCTAGCTCGTACAAATAGCGAGGATTCACTGAGGTCTAATTGAGGTCAATGACATCAAAAGATCTGCCGAGAGGTCCAATGAGATCAGGAGACTAATTGGTGGATGATCGCTCGCCGGTTACGAGCTACCGATGTCGAGCACGCGGTCCGCCGCATGCGCCAAAACATCAGCCGGCAGGCAGCTAGCTAGCGCGGGAGACGAAGATCTGATGTGTCACGTTTGAAACGCTAATGTTTCAAGCAGGAGGAAGCGCGGGCGGTGTAATGCGCTCATTCATCTGCATAAACACCACCTGTCTCCTCCTCCAGCGGCCAAAGTTTGGCTGCATCGCGCACAACACGAGCCCGGCCCAGCCAATCGTGAAAAAGTGTCAACCGACGACTTTCATTTCATCTCATCCCGCCAGCGAGACGAATAAGCGACACGCTAACAAAAAGACCAAATAAAACAAACAAAAAAAAACCCCACAGGATTGACACGCAAAAGGTAATTTATGCTGGCCCTTTATTTACCGGCGTGCCGAGAGTCGCTCTTGAAGGCTAATTTGGAGCGAGCTTGGCACCTCTTCTGAGCTAAGAAACGTCGTTATTTGACAAAAAATAAAAATAAAAAATTCCTGGAACAGGCATTGATCAGCTGCTTAAGTGCCCGAGCTTTTGTTTGTTTTGCTGGCAACGGCGCTGTCAAAGCTTCTGTCGACGCTTCGCCGAGTGTGTTCCGCAAGACGTAACGCTCGCATGACACCTCCTCGGCGGGACTGGTAGGGGGTAGCGGCGAAGGGAGGGGGGCGGGGTTTGATGGTTAAAGAGGGGACGGCATCTGGCGTGACAATTATGGGAATAGATTACCTGAAAGCAAAGTGCTGTCACGTCCTGATCATTTCCTGCACAGCAACAACAACGACGCACTCCTTCTTCATTCCGCCATCTGCTTGCCTTTGACTTGCATTGTAAGAGAAGCGCACTTTCATTATCTAATGCTTCTTTTTTTTTTTGGTTTGCGACTGTAACGTCGTACACGGAGCTAATGGTCACTTGGTTGGAGTAGGCCGCTCTCAAAAAGGAGGCTTTGAAAAAAAAAAGGTAGAATGGCAGCTAAGTCGACGGGGAAGAAAAGGTCCAATTAGCGATGATTTGCCAAAGAGGCTTTGGATCGCCTTTTCGTCGGGCGTATTATTAGTTGCGCTTTTGTCGACCTCGGCTGAGTGCGCTTGTTCACTTTCATCTTGGCTACCGTCGGCTCTCGTCTGGCCTCGGCGGTGTCGTGACTTTTTTTTTGGTGTCGGTTAAAACAAACTAAACGCAGTGGCAAATTCAACAACATGACATATTTGATGTTTTCATTGCTTGAAGAATACAAAGATTAACGTTGCTGGATGAAAGGATACACGTATTTCTTTTAGTATTGGTAATATTGTCAGTGCTTTATGAAAACAAAGTAAGTTTTCTGGTTTTGCTATGGGGTATATGCCACGGAAGAGGCGTGACTTAAAGTCGTCATTCCAATGACATTTGACAAAAGAATCCTGAAGTACGACGTCCGTCAATAAGTTGATTTTAATATTGACACAGGACATCTTACTTCTAGATGACCTGGTCATGGTAACTTTAAAACTCATCTTGTCATTTTATTTTTCTTGCTAGGTGAGCTTAGTATATAGTATATAAAGTGATGAGGACAAAACATTAACGATCCAAGGTGGTCTACACTTGGGTTTATTAACTTTCCACCGTCAATCCACCTCCCATATGTCCCATATTTGCGCATGTTTTACATGCTAACTTCAGATTTGAAATGGGCTGTGTCACTGTGTGCCACAGTGACAGATTAGCAGACAAGATTTGACAAAATCATATTTTCGTCTGGTTTTCGTTCATGAACGAAAATGTCCACATCGATTTTAGTTCAGTTGTTAGGTGAAGTGCATTTTCGTCTCGTCTTCATTAGCCGACAAACTTGCAAACTGATTTATTCCCAGTTATTGTTTATTAATGAGAGTTTTAGTCTAGTCTAATTTTAGTCGGGTGAAAAATGTATGTTGACGAGATTATTTTTTGTAGTTTTTGCCGACGAAATGAACACTACTTCACATTTGCTGTTCGGCACGAAAGAGCATGCGAAGACCAAAATTTGAGGTTTGTACCAGGCCATATCCGTTTCCATATTTGGTGTCGTGTTTGTTTCCTGGTTACCATATTTAGTGGCGTATTTGTATCCACATTTGGCCTTGAGTTTGCCGCGGAAAGAAGAGCAGACGGGCGATGAAAGACACGGCTGACGTGAGCGAGCATATTGGACGGGACATTTATGGACTGCGGGCCACGACTGGATGAAATGTTTGCTCCACTTTGTCCGGGCGACACTTGGGCGCTGTGGGTGCCGCACTAAAGTCTCCATTGTCTGAGTCAACTTGACCTGACCTAGCTGGTTAAGCTGCGGCATTGTGCGCAGCAAATCGCTTCAACCGGGGGGACGCTTTGTGCGGCTGCGGGCACAATAACGCATAAGCATCGCTAATGCGGAGAAAGACCAGTTTTGTCTGCGTATTTTATTTGCGGCTAGCTGAGGAAACACAATAGCCCGTGTAACGTTGGCTCCTTATCCACTTGGCAACACCGTGTTGTTGGTGCGTTTCTCACCACTTTGTACGGTCTGACGTGACAAGATAAAAAATTTAATTGTGGCTACAATATGCCTCAAATTCTCATTAGAAGCCACCAAATACAAAATGGTGGCTACAAAATGGGAATAACGTGCACACAAAACGATTGTGACGGTGAAATACTCATTTGTGGCCACGGAACGGACATAACGGCCCCTCAAAATGCCTTTAATAATAATTTAATTAACATAATTTGTGTCCTCCAAATGCCTTTTTTTTTTTTTTGTCAGAAATTGCTCATTTGTGACCACAAAACGCTCATTTGTGGCATAGAACTTATTATTGTCAGGAATTGTTTACTTTTACATACTACTGCATTTAAAAAAAACAAAAAAAACAAAAAAAACCTGAATCAAAATGAAAACCTAACTATTATGAAAAATCCAAACAAATTAATATGCGTGCACGTCTTCCAGCAGCACTTAGCGCCTCGGCAGGCCCGGGCTAGCTCGCGCGGCGCCAGTCTTCACGCCCGCCCCGCCGAGTCCAAAAATGTAATTAAGCTCAACGCCGCCAAAACAAAAACAACATGACCGAAGCGAGGTTAACATCTTTTTTTTGTCTGCTCTGACGCTGGTTTGTGTTGGGACGCCATCTTGTTCCAAAGGTGATGTTGAATTTAATTCGCGCCGACAACGTATTTCCTCGAGAATTACTTTTCACTGTGAATAATGCTTACATTTAATGCGGCATCTTGTCCACCATTATTGGGTCAAATTACCGTATTTTCCGCACTATAAGGCTCACCTAAAAGCCTTCAATTTTTTCAAAAGCTGACCATGCGCCTTATAATCCAGTGCGCCTTATATATGGATTTGTATTGAGCCGCAACAGGTCAATACGCTATCGGTGACCCTGCACGATCGGCAGAAGATCCCGCCATCTTGGATCGCTAGCTAATACTAACACTTTACCTCAGAGAAAATAATAAAACAGCTATTTATTCATTTTGGGAGTGAATGGAGTTGTCAGAAAGCTGGTTTGTAATCTATTCATAAAGTTTGACGGACCTATCTGACTGTTTTGTTGACATTCCCTTTAGCGCAGCACCATCTAATGGATGCATAACGTAACCCCAGCCTCTATTGTAGCGCATTTATATATGGAAAAAGTTTTAAAATATATCATTCGTTGAAGGTGCGCCTTATAGTGCGGAAAATACGGTATTCAGTTTCTTTAGTAATTTTGTCAAAATTAGCTTTAGCATGGTTTTGCTTTTTGTTCTCATTTACAATCTTTCAGGCTTTTCCCGTACTTGTTTGCGGTTTTCCCATAGCAAGCACAGCCGCAAATATGTTTTTTTTTTTTTTTCTTCCCTATATTCTTGTGGATGTCATCAGCCTGCCGCCTAATTACAGGCGGCGTCCTGCCCGCCAGCCAGCACCTTATCCCTGCCATGAACCGCGCTAACACTAATTGTTCCATTACATCAACAATACGCCGTCGTCAGAAGAACAAAAGAAGGCGAAGAATGGAAAAATAAAAAAAAGAAGAGAGGTAGAGACGAACTTGACACGCTAATTTTCATTAACCCCGATCTCCGGGCGCTTTCATCATCCGCCGCCCTCCTCCTCTTCCTCCTCATAGTCATCTTCCTCCTCGCTGGCGAAGAACTCAAATTATGCACAAGCGCCGCAGCTACGGCTGATTATCCAAAGAGTTCCTCATTAGGCCGTTTCCAATCCCACCTTAGATCAACACTTACTCCGACCTGGGGGGGATTCTCCCGTTCCCAGCAGCGGTTAAACAAACAATCAGTGGCAAGGATCAGGTGTTCCACTCGGAGAGGAGCCGGAAGAAGCTCGGGGTAAACAACTGCTCGTCTCCAGCGCCCTCGCGCCCATGCTAACCGGCTGCCATTTCTCTCTCTGCTCGGGTCAGGAAGTTACGGGAAGGTCTGAAGACGGGTGGAGATTAAAAATGGACACAACAACTATGATAAACTCAAAATCAATGGCAAGCTGTTGTGGCAACAAGTTAGCTTGGTTTACAAATTTGGTTCTTTTCCCAATAGGACCATCGCTTGCACTTTGGAATTTCTTGGGAGATGATGTTATTATATTAGATATATCTTTATGACTGCTTTTAAACATAGCTTGAGCAACTACCTACACAGGGGAACAATTTGAAAAGTACAAATATGCTACAACTGACACGCTGATTCCAAATCAATATATATACATATATCTGTTTCCAGAATGAATCTACCTTTCTCTGAAATGTTCCAAATTGGAAGACATTTAATGGCGGACAATCTCCACTCGTGATTGAGCATATTTGAAGCGGGACGTCGTTTTGATTTTTATCGCCTGCAGATCCCGTCTGTGTTCTTGGTGGACGTGGGCCAAAAGACGGCTTGGCGGCGGAACGTTAGCAATTAGCAGCTAGCCGCGGAAGGGAAACCGCCACCCGAGACAACGCAGTCGCCATGCGCAGGAAATCACACGAGCGAGCAGCGAAAAAGACAAATGAAGTTGGCATTCCAGAGTGGATGGAAATGATCCCGTATGCTAATTTTGAGTCCTTTGTGCCAAGATACTGTTTGCCAGTAAGATCCTCCTTATTCATTGACATGAAAACACGCACAATTCTGATGACAGTAATGGCCTCTATGGGATTGTACGTGAGTGGATCCATATATGATATGATGCTTTGAGTTAGCCTATATGACCACGAGGGAGTTTCAAATGTAAGCGAAGGTTACCGCACATTGAGGATTTTTGTGATGTTTCGCCAACTTTACCTTCTATTTCACAACAAAACTCTTTTGCCAACTTTGTCAAAGTTGACCATTGTTTGGTTGCAAAATGTTAGCACGTTCCGCAACGGTCGTCTTCGTTTATGGTATGTGGCCATTTTTGTTAAACCGATGGTGATTCTACAAAGTCGCAGCTTTCTAATGCGACAAAAAAAAAAAAAAAAAAAAAAAAAAAAGCTTTTAGCCAAACCTACTTGAAAATATTACCAAATTTGTCATTTTTCTGCGGCAAAATGTTGGAGTTCTTCTGTCATGGTTCTCTGTTTCTGGAATTTGGTGGTTTTGATTAACTGAAGGCAGGCGACTGAAATCCACTGAGCAATAGTAGCTTTTAACACAATGACTCCCAAAAACGTATAAATACGTTTTATTTTAAATGGTTTAAATGTCCCAAAGACGTATTTATACGTTTTTTTTCTAATGCTAGAGAATACACAAGTCTTTGATGCAGCCTCTGAACTGTAGAGAACAGTTAAGCAATTGTAGTAATTACAAAAACGGCTATCAGGGGGCAGCAGAGTATAAGAGATCAACCAGGGCTATGTTGAAAACGAGCTGATTTCACCACGGTTCAAAACAAATTCGTGAATAGTGATGAAACTTAGCTATATTCTAATGCTAAATATTGAAAACAGAAACAGAAATATACTTTTTATAATAAAAGAAGATATTATAATCTTTCTTTTGGTAGGTTCCATGTTTTTATAGCAATAGAACACAATATTCTGTGGGCCTTGCAACATCAGTCAAAATCAAGTAAAACAGCCTGGGATTGCTTCAGTGAAAATGGCTGCAAGGGAATGAGTTAATATGACTGCCTTTAAATTAGTGATTGAGTACCGAAACTTGGTATCATTATGTTGCTGGTATCGAGTAATGGCGAAGGATGCTGATTGATACTAGCCATCGATACTTCAGACAGGAAAAAAAATAAATCTGATCTCGAGTAAGTCCTCCTTGCCAGTAGTTGGTGCTACACTGCGGTGAATCTATATTTGCATCAGCCATTTTGATCATTGAAATGAAAATCATAATTAGCTTATATTATTGGTATCTGTGAGTACTCAAAAGTGAATACTCGTACTGCTATTGGTCGGGGAAAAAAAGTGGCATCGAAGATTTGCACATTTTTAATGTGACATACTACAAAGTTCTTACTTGAACTCGTCTGATGTTTGCCATTTTTTCAGTTGCAAGTCGTTAGCATGTTAGCGGTTTGGGTTGCCGTAAAGCGACGGGGGCGGGCGACTCTTCGTCGGCGCGCTGACCAATGGCAGCCTTTTTGATGTGCTCTGGCTCGTCAGCCTTCATCCTTCCTCCTCCCCCTCGCGGCCGTCGGGGTGTCATCGCGTCGGCGTTCCGCCAAACGGCAGCGGAACGCGCGGCGGGGCTGTCACTTCAAAATGGGACGGCGTCAGATCTGTTACTTTAACCTTGAAGCAATTAGCCACGGCTGAGCCGTAATGAATCCTGACATCACTCCGCTGTGATGAAACCTCTAATTGCTCTGCGGGAGGAAGAAAAAAAAAATAAAAAATGAAGCTTTTGACATCACTGCTGACAGACGTTTTTTTTTTTTCTCTCTCTCCATCCTCCTCCATCCCTCGTTGGCGGTTGGCCCGGTTGCAACTTGAAAGCAAGCGTAGCCTCGGTGCCATCAGCTGTCCCGTCACATGACAAAGACGACGGCGGCGGCGGCGGAGGCAAACTGGCTGCCTTCGCCCAAATGATGAGGCCCGTTTAAGGCGCCATGATGGACGCCATCGCTCAGACGAGCGGCTCGCGATCCAAAACGATCCTCGCCGGGCCCCAAAAGTCGACGCCGTCGGACACTTTTTTTTTTTTTTTTTTTTTTTCCCACCGCGCCGACCGTTTTAGAATATTTGTGTGCAGAAGCGTCAGGAAAATATGATGAATTAAAAATACGAAGTTGATGCGCGTGACCTCCGAGGTGATCGTTTGATCGTCGCGTCTGCTTTTGATTAGTCAGGCCTGCTGTGGCTTTGATGAGCGTCATGGCTGACTGAGATGGAGAATCATTTATTCAAGCTTTTTTTTTTTTTTTTTATCCAAATGGGTGAAAAACATACCTCGATTTTTTTTTTTGATGTGATAAATTGCAACAAAATAAAATATACATGTTGAAAAAGCAACATTTATGAAAGTATTTTTCAAGTGATGATTAGACATGAATGGCATTAAAATTAATAGATTAAAAAGTTACAATAATATTTTAATATTGCGCCTTGTAAGTCACACATTTGAAATTATTAAAAAAAAAAGTAACTTAAACATTTTTAAATATGCATGATTTTAAAATGAGGCAATTAAAATTAAACTATAATTGAATTAACAAAAACTAAATTAGTAAGAACATTTTAAAAAAATGAAATAAAACAAAAAGAAAATTAATACAAATAAAGTAATATAAGACTGACTTCAAAACTAAATTGGGGCATTCCACTGATTTAACTCATAATAATAAATTTATAGCTTCTAAAATAATACATGATTCACTCAAACTCTTAATTAGGCCATTTAAATCCTAAATATTTCTGATCATACACAAGTAAATACAATTAAAAATACATTTTAACTCTATCGTCAAAAAAATAACTTAGGTATTGTGTATTTACATATATAAAAAATAAAAAATAAAATCAACTATATACAATGCTAATTGCAATGGGGAAAAGAAATAAAGATGTTTTTCTTAAACATTTTAAAAATGTAGTTAGAATGTGTGACATACTTATCAGCAAGCTTTAAGTTACCAAAAAAAGACATACCGGTAGTCTTTTTTTTTTTTTAAGTTATTGGATTTAAGATTAAAAAAAAAAATCTCAAGGATGACGTTTGCCAGCATCGTTTCTTCCGTTTGAACGTTTTTTTTTTTGAGTCCACTTCGGTCAGTTGTGTTGTCTGAAGGCAACAGTGTAGAAGATGTTGCAGAGATATTTTGGGTGGATGCTTGCAGGGGCGGATGAAGAGGAAGAGGAGGAGGAGGAGGAGGGGGGGCTGGCGAGCAAGCGGTGGGGGGGGGGGGGGCGCTAGAGGGGGCGGGGTTAAGACGCTGTTTAGTGAGTGATGTCGGCAGATGTGATAATGAGAGGCCAAGCAGAGCAAGTGTTAGCTCATTATTGTCATGAAAAAGATATGGCGGCGTTACATCAGCGAGCGCAGAGAAAAGTGGCAATTAAAGGAGCCTCGCGAGGTTCCCGCTGCAGGCGAGCGCAGACGAGGAGCGACGAGAGGCGAGCGCAGGAGACGAGCGAGCGAGCGAGAGAGCCTCCCTCCGAAGAAAGCCCATCTGTTGTCAATAAGCCAGAACAGAAAGAAAGAAAGGAAAGAGGCCTTCATCCGCTTTATTCACGTCTGCTGCCCTACGAGCTGGCGTTACGCGCAATCCTTCGCTGGCCGGTCGTCATCTTGCCACCCAATTACGCCAAGTCAACGACACACCTTTCAAATTATTTACACAAATCTATTTTTTTTCTAGAAAAGCTAAATATCTTGACTTGACTTGAAAATAGATCTTCCTTGAAAACTAAACACATTTTTCTTAAAGTATTTCTAAAAATAAATATGACTTTGTCTAGGAAGTTGCATTTCCATTTTTAAAAAGGTCAAAACTACAACTTTTTTTTTTCTAGAAAAATCTATCATCGAAGGGCATGTCTCCGCTGGGGAAAACATTGTTATATAGAACAGCAACATAATCTAGAAAGAGTATGAAAAAATGTCTAGAAAAAGTGCATTTCTTCTTTGAAAACAAACATTTTCTTGAAGAAAAATATTTCTAGAAAATATTCATTTAAATGTGTTAGAAATTAAATTTCTTCTCAATTACATTTCTTCTTACATTTGTAATTTGTATTAACATGTTTTCGGCAAATATATCTTTAAAAAAATGTATTAACAGCATTTCTCGCTTTTGATGACCATTGAAAAATATGATCTGAAAAAAATGTCTATGGTGCATTTCTTAGTTGAAAGTGAAACACATTTTCTTGAAGAAAACTTTCCAGAAAATCTTGCCGTCGAATTACACAGTCAACGACACCTTTCAAATTATTTACAAGGGTGTTTTTTTTGTTTTTTTCCTAGAAAAGCCAAAACTTTTTTCAAAAATGACTGTAAAAAAAAATAAAAAAACACTAGAAAAGTGCATATCTTACTTGAAAACAAAACACATTTTTCTTTGTGTTCTAAAAAACAAACAAAAAAAACTGTCTAGAAGTTGCATTTCGTAGTTTTTAAAAAGGTCCAAATACATTTTTTTTTTCCCAAAAAAACTTAACTATGTATCATGGCAGGACATGTCTCCACTGGGCAAAATATTGTTTCATAGAAAAGCAGCATAATCTAGAGAGTATGACTCGTGAGAAAGGTCTAGAAAAAAGTAAATTTCTTTCTTGAAAACAAACATTTTCTTGAAGAAAACTATTTCTAGGAAATACTTAATTTAAATCTGTGTTACAAATTAGATTTTTTTTCTCACATTTGTTCTTGAGAAATCCACAACATATTTTCTGGATATACCTTTCAAAAAAATGTATTGAAAACGGCATTTCTCACTTTAGATGGCCATTGAAAAATATAACCTGAAAAAATGTCTGTCATGCATTTCGTTGTTGAAAACAAACAATTTTCTTGAAGAAACCGTTCTAGAAAAATATGTTGGAAAATTGTGTTTTTCTTTCGTGGGACAAAAACAATGTTATCTAGAGAAACGTCATAATGTCTTGAAAAATATGTTTTCAAAAAGGTCTAGCAAATCTTAGCATTTCTTTGAAAACAATGACAATTTAAATGAAAATATCGTTCTTTCTAGAAAGACGACTTCTTAGTAAATGTCTCGGGAACAAACTACCATCCTACATTCTCCTATTAAAAACATTTTTAGAAAATTATACTTATTTAAAAAAAAAAAAAAAAAAAAAGGGGGGGGGGGGGGGTCCCAACTCAAATTTCCCCAATCCGATTGATGACGTGAAATCTGTTTGCAATATGGAGTGCAGTGCAGTGAGTGTTTCCCGTGTGAAAAGCTCAACCTGCCAGTCAGCTTCACGCTGTCACTTTAACTCTCACTCAAGTGTGACCCACTTTAAACAAGTGACTGCCACTTTTTTTTTTCTTTTTTTTTTGCCGCTTTGTTTGCGCCACCATTTCACCAAACAAACACGCCCCATAAATGGAACTCTTCATAAAAAATCATTTAGATATAATATTTTGAAGGCGTGGATGAATTCTGTTTGTCTTGCAGGCTGTTAATGAAGCGCGCACACGCAACAAACCCGGACGCCCCCACACCCCCCTCCTGCATTTACATCCACCCGCGGAGTATGATAAATAAATCATAATGGCGCATAAGTCATGCATAGCGTGCGCAAAATGATGCACTGCCTCACAATTCTGCCGCAACGCAAAATGGCGACTTTTGCGCGTTAATTCGCGAAGATTTGAAAACCTTGTTAACAATTGCGTCATTAAAAAAAAACCAAAAAAAATCAAATATGATGTATATAAATGCAAGTGACGTCACTGGGTGACAAACCTCCAAAATGCTCCCGTAGTCACATTTGCTCAGCAAATTATACTAGAATGTATATATTCTTAACAAGGTTGGAAATTTACAATAAGTCCGTTTTTTACTTAAAAAAAAAAAAAAAAAAAAAAGTATCTCTATAAGGGTGGTAAAACTGTGGTTTGTGGGCCAAATGTGGTCATAAATCAATTCCATCATACAGTTTTGAAAAATGCCTCAACGATCAGTTTTTCCGAAATGGAAACTGGATCATTTTTGTACTCACATAATAGCATTGCATGCATGTACATTTATTTTAGTGCACTAAAATAAATGTTTTTTTGTTGAATAAGAAAATTACATCATTGTAAATAAAATGTTTTTTTTTACAAATATATCTGGTCCATCCTAAACATTTCAAATGAACTGACGTGCTAAAATGATGAAATTTACAGTAAATTGACATTATGGAGAGGGGGAAAAAAAATTATCCAGGAGTAAAATTGTCATATATCAGAGTTCCAAAACGACAAAAAATATCAAACTACCAAATAGAGAGATTAAAACTAAAATGGAAAAAAATATTTTGGAAAAATTATTTTAGTGACAGCTGTAAATACAAATTACGTCATTGCATCTCTGGGGAAAAAAAAAAAAAAAAAGTGTAGTGCCATTTAGAAATATATCTGGTCCACATTCCCTATATTGAAACTTAAATGTTCTGTTTTTATAGCAAATCATGCTCAGTAGTAATAATCATGATCATTAGTTGACATGGAATGCCGTTTCGCACGGCCCTCAAAATGGCCCCTGATGGGTTAAAAAAAAAAAAAAAAAGTGCTCCCCTCCCTCCCTCTCTCTGGATGCAGCCCTGCTGGCTTTTGGAGAATTTGTCGGGGTTTCTTTTTCCCCCCCTTTTGTGGAAGTGGAAACAAGTGAAAATGCGCTCTTGTTGTGTGAGCAGCTGCCATGCAGGACGCATTCCCAATCCCTGCGCGTTCCCGAGCCCAAGCGCGTGCACGCCACTGCGCGTGTCACACGAAAGCTGACATTTTGCAATTCGAACAAAATGTTCGGCAAAAAAGAAAAAAAAGTTAAACGTTTGCATGACGTCTTTATTCATTCCGTTCGTCTCCATCTAATAATAAACTTTTAAATGTTTATTTACTAATGTTAAGTGTTGTTGTTTTTTTGTTGTTTTTGTACAAAAAGACAAAGAAAAAACGGACAATCAGACGCGAGCAGTCCACCTGTTCCACAGTCATAAATCTCCTCCACGTGTCCGTGCAACTTCTTTTAAATGTCTTGAGTGTTTTTTGTTTGTTTGTTTGTTTGTTTTTTCTCCCGGTCCCTACCGCGCATGCGGCGGACTGGACAGAGGGTTCAGTGCCGGCTGGCCCCCGGGTCCGAGGCCGTGGATGAGCACGCGGGGCACCAGCGGCCTCTGGATGCCCGCGGCCGCCGCCGCCGCCGCCGCCGCCGCGGCCGCCGCCGGGTGCGGGTGCGGCGGGTGCGGCGCGGAGGGAGTCCGGTACATGCTGCTGTACATGGCGGCCGCCGCCGCCGCCGCAGCCGTGCTGCCGTCCACCGAGCCCAGCAGGCTCGGGTGGTAGAAGTAGGGCGACGGGAACATCCGCTGCAGGGCCGAGTAGTTTCCGGCCTCGGCCAGCAGCTCCAAGCCCACCGCCGTCTGACGCTTCCATTTGGTCCTGCAGCGATGTGAGAACCGACAGCAAAAATTAATACAAATGCAATCATAATTTTGGAACATGCTTCTAAATCATCTGCGGCCAATTTGCGAAATGAGAAGCCATATATGGGCATACATTTGGACAACTGCAATTCGATCATATTCGGGGGAAAAAAAAATTGTTGCTTTTGGGTTTAATCTGCATGATAAATTGGGGGTAGAAATACTGTTTTGTTTTTTTTAAGAGGGGGGGGGGGGTTCGAACTCAGGCGTAGCCATGCAACTTCCGCCATGTTGGCCATATATGGGCATAAATCCAGTCAAGCGTGCAATTATTTTTTTCTTTATATATTTTTAATGGTCATGATGAATTTTCGATTATAAAGGAAGATGCTTAATGCAAGTTTCTTGTGCAAAAAAAAAAAAATCCTTAATCATTGGTGACCAACTTTCAGCGGACAGGTGTGCTCGGAAATGTCAGAACTTGTGGATAATTGTGTATATAATATTTTTTTGATAGAAAAAAAAATGCAAGATTTGAACATTTTGGAGGGAAATCACAATTTTTTTTTTTCAGTGTGCATGATGAATTTGGCAAAATACTGATGGCATTTTCTCAAAAAAATAAAAATAAAATAATAATTATAATGATGATGATGATAACAATAATAATGATAATAATAATAATGATGATAATAAAAGAAATACTCCACAATCAGTGGAGGTCAAAATCCAGAATATGGACCATATATGGGCATACTTCCGGTCCACAGTGAAAGCTGATAATTGTGGGGGAAAGCAGCATAAAACAAATTGCATGAGTTGGGGGGAAAATACTTTTCAAATACTTGTCATTCTCGGTGTTTAAAATAAACAAAACAAAAAAACAACTTCAAAATGATTGGTGTCCAACCTGTGGCGTGTGGGCCATTTATACATTCTGTCTTGCAATTTGATGGATTTGAGGAAGAAAGTTTTTTTCCTAATGTGCATGATAAATCTCAAACAACAGATAAGCTTGTGATGTAATCTTAATGACCCCTCCCCTCTCAGCCCCACCCCCTAAAAACACAAACATAATGGCCAACTTCCGGTTTTTGCGCCATATATGGCCATGTGTCCATTTGACCGCATGAGGCAAACGTGTAAATTGTCATTAACAAAAAGGCAAAAAAAATAAAAATAAAAAGCTTATAAATCAGTTGTGGCCAATTTCCGATTCTGTGTTTATTCATAGAAGTTCAATTAAATTGTGCATGAGGCTCAAAACAAGCCTGAATTTTAGGCATCAATCAAGACCTTTCGATCAAAGCTGCACAATTGCATGTAATCAATCAAGATACAAGCCCAAAATATGACTCAGCATATATCCATGAAATCAAAATCATCATCATCATTTGAAGATGAAACCATTCAACCCTCAAGAAATGTTGATTCCCCATGCAGGCAATTATGACAATAATAACTCCAAAATCGAATGCTAATCACGGTTGGTATATTTCAATTATTTTGTGTACGATAAAAACCACATTTTCACCTTTATCACCACAGTTTAAAATGCACCTGCCAGAAATTAAAACAGGCAAAAAACAAAAAACAAAAAAAAAAAAAAAAAATATATATATATATATATATATATATATATATATATATATATATATATATATATATATATATTGGCCTCAAAGTGCAATGAAAGCCTCTTAAGTGTTCTTTTCTCTTCCTGTTGGCAGTTATTTGCATGCATATGAAAAAAACATATGCTTGGAATATATTTCCATCTCATTCTGACACTAATAATAATTGACATTGCAATGAATCGTATCATGTTTGCAACTCATGCACTCTATAAAAGTCCACATTTAAAAAAAAAATAAAAAATCAAGCAAATATAATAAACACCTTAAAACCAAATCAGAATCGATCTGAATCCAGTGTCAATATAACACGAAGAAAAACCCTTATTATACATGAAAAAAATTACTTTCTATTAATAATTACACATGAATCGTCACCCACCCTTTTTATGGTAAAACTGAAGAACATTTAATAATTAAAATTGAAGGTTGAATGCAAAAAAAAAATTCGGCCCGTAATAACGCCTTAATAACGCCGTAATAACAATCTAAACGCAATTCGCTCAAACAAGCACAAGCCGGCATCAGCATCAAATGTTCCCGTTGACAGCATGTGTTTTTTTGTTTTGTTTTTTTTTTTGCGTACCGTCTGTTCTGGTACCAGGTCTTGACCTGCGTGTCGGTGAGGTTGAGGGCGGCCGCCAGGTCCATTCGGTCCTGCACGCTCAGGTACTTCTGGCGCTCGAAGCTGCGCTCCAGCTGGTTGAGTTGGTGGTCGGTGAAGGCCGTGCGCGCCTTGCGGGGCTTCTTGGTGCGCGCCGGCGGGCTGTCGCGGCTGCTGGAGATCTCGCGCTCGCCTTCCTCTTTGCTGCCTGCATGCGAGCACGCACGAGCACCAAAAATGAAAACCACAACGCAGGCAGGCGCGGGAACGTTCTCATGCTTCCGGCCGGAAAACTTGCACAGCTTTCGGGTTTAAGCCAAAAAAAAAAGGATTTGTAGTTGCAGGAATATGTCAAGATTTTTATTGCATGAAAAAGGCATATTTTTTTTCCCCTCCTCCTAAAACATAAGACTTATGTTCTTGATAAGCTTCTTCTTTATTTCATATTTATTGAAAATGTATACGAAGGTGAATTTTTTTGTTTGTTTGGAAATAGCGTTTTGCTTTGTTTCTAGAAATATATATATTTTTGTATGTTTTTTTTTTAATCTTTTACTTGAATACATTTTTCCTAAAATGTACGCTTCTTTTTTTTAATATGCTCTTGTTCTTGAAAATATGCTTTTTTATGAAATTGTACTTTTTCATGGAAATATGCATTTTTTTCTTGCAAATATTTTTTTTGCTTGAAAATATAACCATTATTTTTTTAACGTTCATTATTTTTTTATGTAAATACGCATTTTGTTTATGATACGGCACATTTTTTTAATACATTTTCTCTTAAAACAATTCATATTCCTCGAAAAATACGTATATTTTTCTCCCTAAAATAAAATAATAATCGGACCCATATTTTAGGTGTCCTAAATTTAAGAACCGAAGAATGCTTTTGAATTCAAACTAAAACGTTAAAAAAAAAAATCAATTTGTCAAATTTGAGGTGTACGTTTGTGCGTTATTGCATCTGACGTTAAATTATCTGCAACAATTCAATCATTTGAATAACAATATAGTTCACATTTGAGTGCGGTGTTGATTCATCTTTTTAAAACATCACACTTGAGACTTTTTTTTTAATTAGCCGGAAAGTATCCTTATTTTTTTTTTCTTCCAAAACGTCTTTGAAAATAAACTCGTCATTTCCTGTCTTCAACTTTCAAATCAAATCACCTGCGTCAACTTTTAAATGAACTTGAGCTGAGGCGCGTGTTGTTGTAAAAATCAATATGTCAATCTATTTGTAGCCCCTCTGCGTTACCCCCCCACCCCACCCCCCCCCCCCTCCTGCCTGCAGGAGTAACAATCATCTCTCTAATTGAGCCACCAGGGAAGCTCCGCGCACAGCTTCTTCCTTCTCCCATGCACCCCCCCACCCCCCTTTCCATCCTTTCCCCTCCGTACCGTTGCACTTGACGTCGCCGTGCAGCAGCATCTCGTCCCGCCGCTCTTGCATCTTGCCCCCGCGGCCGTCCTCGTGCATGAGCTCCAGCTTGGGCCGGAAGCCGTCCGGGGCCGCCGCGGCGGCGCTCTCGGCGGCGGCCTTGCCGGGCGACACGGGCACGCTGGTGCTGTTGTAGGGCGCGCAGGCGGCCAGCGGCTTGCCGTCGCCCAGGATGTCCTTGATGAGGAAGGACGAGGTGGCGCTCCGCGGCCCGCTGCAGCCCGCCCCGGCCCCGGCCCCGGCCCCGGCCGCGGGGAGCAGGAGGTGGTGGTGCTGGTGCGGGGGCGGAGGAGGCGGCCCGTGGTGCTGGTGGAGGTGGTGGTGGAGGTGCGGCGGGTGATGATGATGATGATGGTGGAGGAGGAGGCTGGCGTCGGGCTCCGCCGGCTGCTCGCCGGTGACCGACAGCGGCGACGAGGGCGCGGTGCCCCCCGCCACCGTGTCGGCGTCCGAGCAGGACGGCGGCGGCGACGGCGTGGCCCGCCCGCCCGCCAGGATGGTGTCGATGCCGAAGCTGGAGCCGCTCGATGCCTCCATCTTTAGCGGGAGCGGGTCGTCATCACAAGCCCGGGCGCGCCTCGAACTCCTCGCGGCCGCAAAACAAAACAAAACCAAACAAAACACACACAAAAAAGTTCGCCGAAGAAGAAGTCGAAAAAAGGGAAATAAGTCCACAATCCAGCCGGTGGAACTTCCGCAGCATCCACGTGAGGCCCCTCCCACCCCACCACACCCGGATTTAGGTTTCTTTTTTCCCTTCCTAAACGAATTGTTTGGCGTTGGTCGCAAGTTGTTGCGTGCAAGTTGCGCGTGCAACTTGCGCATGCAGGCGCGCTCCGTCCGGCTGCCGCATATCACAACTCGGCGCTCGCTCGCTCGCTTCCAAACCTTTTTTTTTTTTTTTTTTTTTGCCGCTAATCGCCGCGCTGGCGCGCCACAATCGCTTCCCGGCGTGACGTCACGGCCCACGGCCAAGAGAGGGTGGAGGCGATTAATATTTGCTCCTTTCTAATAAACACGCCGACGCGGCTTGTCTCTTCATAGCAGTGGAAAAAACAGAAAGAAAGAAAAACCTCCTCTTCTTCTTCTTCTTCTTCTTCTTCCTCCTCCTGCTTCTTCTTCTTTTCATCCACCTGCTCCTCCATTCTCATTGGCTGGCGCCCGGGATCGGGCCGGCCAATCAGCGCGCGGCTTCTTGAAGCCGGTTTTCAATGCTGAGAAATGAAGAAATGAAGCTTCTCGCTCTCTCTCTTTTTTTTTTTTTTTTTGCTCTCTGCAGGCCTCAGCGGCGAGCTTTTATTTCCTAAACACTCCAAGAAAACGCGACTTTTTGTCTCTCTGTTTCTAGTTAAAAAAAAAAAAAAAACGAAGAGAGATTTAATTCCGGCGTGACGGTTATAGGACCCTCCCCCCTCCATTCCATTTTTGTTTTGTTTTTAATGTTGTTTTTTTTCAGTCGTGCGTAATGAAGGTTGTCATTTTCTAATGACTCGACTCATTATGAGCCGCTAATGAGCGCGCCACAACAACCTTAACAAGCACTTTATTCACGTCATATTTTAAACATGCAATATTTCTAAAATACAGTATTCATTTTTTATCCCGCAGCCAAGATTCATTTTTAATGACTTTTATTTCCTCCCGCTTCCGATTTTACTTCAAACATTGTCTTCTATACGTTTATTAAATCATCATTTTTGTTTATTTGATTCGAACGCTGTATTGAAATTCGTTCAAGCAGATCTAAACATAACAAATATGTGTGTTTAATTTAATCTTATATTAATTTTGATTTTGTCCAAGTCATTCAGGTCTTATAGCAAAAAAAAAAAAAAAAGGATTTATCTACATTAAAATGCTGTTAGTGCTGCAGAATTATTGAAATAAATTAACATTTCATACTTCGCCGAGCATCCCAGTCGGACATTTTGTCTGTTAAAAATTAACTATGACTTCAAAAAAAATATCAAAGGAAGACACTCGCTTAAACATGATGAATTAAAAAAAAAAGCCTGCTTAATGAATAAGGAGGTGTTATGTTGTATTATTTAGTTGTTGGAGGGGGGGAAAAAAATAACAACGGAGGGAATGTACAGTGAGAGGCAACCCAGGGTGCATCGATGCTTTCGTCCACACGGGGGCGACAAAGCGAAGCAAAAACTTGTTTAATTGCAACACATGAGATACACCTTTAAAAAACGACACTGCTACTAGAAAGTAAATATTAAAAAAAAGTATCTTTTTTTATTTTTTAATTTTTTAATTTTTAATTTTTTTATGTGCATGTTTAGTGTCCCAGCGTCATCACGTGTCCATTTGCAGCGGGAAAGTCGTGTAAGCTGTCACCTTGCACCGTTGGCGACCTTCAGAGCGCAGCAGCATCTGCGCCATTTAGACTGTCAATCAAGCGGCCGAAAAAAAAAAAAAAGGGGGGGCGGGGGAGGGTTGCTAAATGACTTTTAGGAAAAACAAACTCGTAATTATTGCAACACGGACATGATGCAAATGAGCCGAGGAAAAGTGAAGCAATATAAACAAGACTCAAGTTGGTCAAGATTCTATTAAATAGTCCATTAAAACAAAAACAAAACGACATGAATACAAACATTTTCAGTGCATGTAAGTTATTTTGCATAACACGTGATCACTTCCCCTGACTGAGAAATGGGTCACGTTGATGAATAAAAGCTTTCAAAAACTGTAAATAGCTGTAAATAATTATATTTCAGAGGCCATTTAGGGGGAAAAAATGTCCACAACAAAATGGAGGATTTTTTATTTATTTATTTTTTTAAACACTAACAATTACAAAAAAAAAGTGATAATCATTAATTAATCACAAACCAAATTCAATTGCTTTTGGTGGTTTTCATTTTTTGTTTTGTTTTTTCTTTTTAAGTTCCGCAGAGACTTTTCGGTATCAAATAAAATAAAAAATACTGTACAAATTTGACATGGCTTCAAATGGACGATGGGGTAGGCTAAAGATGAAAGTATTTCAAGACATTCAAGCAACAATTAGCTTCAATTTTAGTGACACTTATCAAAACATTGTCAAAAAAAAAAAAAGGGTGCAACTGTACCTAATGATGTGTCGAAAGCATTTTGCATTTAATCAATAACGCCACATTGGGCTTTCGTTACTTTATATAATGTGTATTATTCCCAACTTTTTCAGCACTGTTCCTAATAAAATGACTCGAGTGTGTTTTCAAGCTTTTACTGAAAAAAGAAATCAAGTATTTTATCCAGTTTTTGTTACATAAGATGTCTTGACGTGATCATACTCACTGTGTACCTAATTAAGTGGACCGACGAGTGTAGTTTGTGAGTGGTCTTAAAAAAAATAAAAAAAAAATAAAAATTGCTCAAGCAGAGGCGGCTCTATTATGCAATTGGATTGTGGCCCACCCCGTCTGTCTACAAGAGTAAACATTTTGTTGTAAAACCGCAAATCCACATTGGACTTTATGGGGGGGGGGAAAAAACAAAACAAAAAAACAGCAAAAATGCATTTTTCTAGTTTGCACTATATAAAATGTTCGATCATTTATGTTAAAAAAAAAAAAAAAGGGATTGTAGATGGTTTAAACAATGACATGTAAAGCGTGTATGTTTTGCAGCATCCCGTATACGGTTTGTCATGTATGATGTGTCTGGCGAGCATGTGACGTCGATGAGCGACGTGAAGCGCGTGCAGGCGAGTTTTGATGTGGGAAGCCGACGAAGGCGGAAATGACGTTCCCGGCCCGGCAAATCATTCCGACATGACGAGCGCATTGATCGGGAGCGCGTTCCCAATGTGGTCCTGGCGAGTGTGCGGAAGGGGGAGGGAGGGCGCGCGTGGGGGGTGGGGGGGGGTGCAATCCCATCATTACCGAAGCTGTCAATCAAGCGAGGCTCGCCGCCTTCCGCCAGCAGCCTTCCCGACTGATTGATCCGTGCTGATGGCATCGCACAAATAATTACCGCCGCGCTCCTGATGTGCGCGTTCACGCTTCGCCAAGGTAATCGGAAAGGGGGGTTGACATTTTAGATGATCCGGAAGGGGCTGACCATGGCGCTACGCGTCACTTCCTGTCATATGGTGGCCACGTTTGGAAGTCGCTTCATTTTTTTACGTGTTATGTTGGAGCATAATTAAGTTTTTTTAACAGAAAAAAAAAATCACTAAACAACCTGTAAGTAGAACATAAATGTTTACAAAATAGTTTTGTACATTTATTTAAAAAAAAAAAAAAACTAAAAAAAAAAACATAATTACAGGAAATATTCACAGCGCTCAATTTTTTCATGTTGTAACAGATTCCAAAATTGAGCCAATTAGTTTTACAATTTATATGTATTTATTTTTATTTATTTATTTGACAAATTACAACCTTTATTGAGATTGATATGTAAATGCCTTCTTTTGTTGTTAAAATTTTCAATATAATTAAAAAAAAAAACACACACACATCATGCATCTCCAAAATATTTACAGTGCTTCAATTTTTCACAATTTATACACATAAAATCTTGGCAAAAAAATTTCCAGCAAGCTGCCACTTCCTGCTGACATATTTTAATTTAAAGGGATACTTGACTCGTTGAACCATTTTCAGCAGTGAACAGTTAATATTTTGTCCAGAATGAATGTGGTAACTTCATCATTTTTCATGTACAATAAATACCATTAAAAAGTAATTTTTGTACTTGCTGTCGACTGATGATGACATCACCTGTGCTGAGGAAGTAGGTAACGACCAATCGTGGCTCAGTTTACTGAACAAACCCAGAAAACAGTTGAGCCACGATTGGCCGTTACCTACTTCCTCAGCACATGTGATGTCATCATCAGTCGACAGCAAGTAGAAAAAATACTTTTCAAAGGTATTAATTGTACATGAAAAAAAATGAAGTTACCACAGTAATTATAGACAAAATATTAACTTTTTACTGCTGAAAATGGCTCAATGAGTCAAGTATCCTTTGAAGGAAAGCCCGTTTAGCTTAATGTTAATAACGCGAAAAATTGGTAGACCTGCTAGTAAATAGCAGCATGTTGACAGATAATATACTACCCACATGCATATATTCTTTTTCCTCTGCGTAGAGCGACTCATTTTGCTGCAGCTTACTGAGTATCTGCGACCGTCTCATGCATATCTTGAAGTCTGTGTTGTGCTGCCCTCAGGTCAACTGCGAGCACAGCCAAAATTGTCAGATAAGAGCTTTGCCTTGTCCACATTGCGCACCTCTACTGCGCCATTAATGACCCCCGTCGAAAACGACGTTTTTTTTTGTTTTTTTTTGCAACCCGATGCACAACGCAAGGTGAACTCGCGCGCTTGCGAGGAAGCGAGCGATGATTAAATGATCAAACGGCCGGCGTGTCACCGCCAGGCGCTCGTCTTCGCCACGAGTGGGTGAGGAGAGAAGAAGGAGGAGAGCGGAGGGGGGGAAAGAAAAAAAAAAAAAAAAAAAAAAAGTCGGTCTGTTTCAAGCGCGCGAGTAATTACAGCCGCCATGTCAGCTTGACATTAATGCAGCCGGCAGAGAGCGCCTAATTGGCCTCGGAGGAGCCCAGAGTGAACCAGAAAATATATTAACATTTTAAAAAAGCATATTTTGCCTAATCCGCTCACTTTCCAACAATATTTGAAGACCCCCAAAAACGCCCCCGGGCGGGAGAATTGAAATGAGCAATTTTGTTTTTGAAGGAAACGGCCAATGAGACAGAAAAGAGAGTAGGGGGTGGGGGGGGGGAATCATTAGAGAGGCTGACAGGCTGGCTGGCTGCTGACTGGCTGGCTTGTCACGGCGCACCACCACATGAAAAGAGCCATAAACGTGCAGCCACAAGTCAAAGCCTATTATCTGCATGTTGGAATGATGCAAAAGGGGGCGGGCAGGGACGCACGGACGGACGGACGGACGGACGGACGGACGGGAGGGGGATTCGTGTCTGCTGTAGGGGAGAAATTGGCCAGATGGAAGATCTTGTAACCACTTAGCAAACGCACAACAAACGTCTGCCTTTTTTTTTTTTTTATAATAACGATAATAATAATAATAATAATACTGCATTGTCATGTGTTGTGTATGTGCTTCTTCAAAATGCACATGCAAATAAATTTGGGGTGGGTGGGGTCATTTGGGCGTCAAAATTATTGATAAATAAACACACTTTTTTTGATTTTCTGCTACATATTCATCAATAATATGTAATAAACGATCAAAGGTTTGATGACAGCTGACTTTATTTGTATTCACTTTGGTCCTTAGTGGGGTGGGATAAGAACTTTTTTTTTTTTTTGGGTTTCAGGACAACTAAATGTACTCCGGAACTGCATGTTTTAGTATTTTGTATGTATAGATTCTTTTGAGTTTGATGGGTGGAATGCAACAAACGCATCCTCCAATTCTGAGATGATCCTTGAATAATTTGCCACAAAAATGTCAATTGTTGTAGCCACTTTTTCCACTAGTTTTGTGTTGAATTTATCAAATTGACAATTAAGGAGACCACAAACTCAAACTGTTTCAAATTCTTTTAACATTAAAAAACAAAACAAAACAAAAAAACGTTTTAATAGTGTTGGTCTGTAACAATATAAGCACCAAATCTGCCATAATAAAGGCTGAACTCTCTCGGTTCAACAAAAAAAAAGTTTGTGGTACTGTTTTTTTTGTTTTGTTTTGTGTTGTTTTAAATCAACCATCAAACATGAGCTAGCTTCACCAAAAAGGCTCACTTCTAACAAAAGTGAGAGAAAATTTGCATTTTTTTGTCAGCACGGTGACTTTGATGTGAATATTTGTTGCTTTTATGACATCTCAATGTTTGAAACAACAAAAACAAGACTGAGAAATGAGTTCTGATGGCCAAATTGTCATTTATTTACAGAAATGTGAACGATGCTGACTCACCATATGGCTCACGGTGAAGGTAAGTGACTTTTTTTTTTTTTTTTTTTACATGGATTTGCCATTCGCGCTATCATTCCATAAGCTTTTTTTCTCAGTTTTGCAACACACCCCTTTGAATAACATGGTTATATCACACATTTACACACTCAGCTGGAGATTTAGTTGCCTAATCTTGCCCGACGTCCGTGTTGCCATTCCTCTCCCTTTTGATCAATGTCACAAGTGAAATTTCATTTCCTAAACTGTGCTAACCTCAACCCAAAGTGAAGCAACACTGCCATCTACAAGTACCTCGTGGTCATTACCTGGTTTGTAATCCTGATTTGTTATTATTATTATTTTTTACTGACGTGGGCGAGGCCTGCCAAGCCTCCACGTTGAAAAAACATACTTGACGATTATATACGTTGATGGCAGTAAACGGTTGAATTGTAGCTGGCGGGTATAAACGTGCACGGCAGTGAATCAGTTCATTGGGAATCGGATTATGAAGGCTTCCTTGGAAAAAGAAAATTGTCCCCTCGAAGGGGTCCCTGGCTCTCAGTGTCAGCATATAACTGTAATTAATTATTTAATTTAATTTAATTAACTTTAATCTGTGCAAATCTATTTATTTTAGGCATTGTCGGGGTTACCTGTTTGACATCTATTAAACACGACACAGAAAGGAGAGAAGACACTCAGTTGAGAGGAGAGGAACTGACTGATACAATTCACTCCTGCACTCTCTGAAGATTCCTCTCCTCACCCTCTCTATTTATTTGCTTTTCCACACCCTTTCCGCACTCCTAGTTACATGGGTGTTCCATACTGCATTGTCATGCATTGACACACATAGATTACAGTGAATTGGGCTTCATTTTGGCCAATTCTTTCATAGTAGTTTGTCAAAGTACGAGCCCAGGAATTTCTTGAAATCCAGAGTATCGTCTGTTTACGAGTCATCGCAAGCGGACGTGGACTGCGATTGTCCAGATCGGAATCCTCCCAAACATGTTTTTGTTCTCACTTCCTACCATCTTCTCAATCCTTTCTGTGGCTTTCCTCGCCGGAGGTGCTAGCCCCGCCCCCTCCACTCCCTTCTCGCCGTCTCGTGTCCGCCGGCCTTTTTTTTTTTTTTTTTTTTTTTTTTAATTCCTTCCCTCCTCATCTCAGGTTCTGTTTTCCAAAAGGGCAAAAAGCTCTCGCGGCCGAGCCGTTTTGGCACCGGCGGGGGTCTCGGCTGCCCTCGTCAGCGCGCAACGCCGCTAACGCTTCGTGACTGCGCTCGTCTCTCGTCGCATCACCGCGCCGTGCGCTTTTAAACGCCTACATCTCGGAAACATGTTCGTGGACGTAAGAATTTGTGTGTTTGGAAAATCCTGGACTCACTCAACATTAAGAATGTGGTGGGCGTGTCTGTCGTGAGTAGAATCACAAAAAAAACTAAATTCAACTCAACTTTATTTAAAACAAAAATTGCTCGATACAAAGTGTTGTACATTTTCGTCTTCGGTAATTAATTTAATGCATGAGTGTTTGGGGATGATTTTAAATGTGATTTTTAAGTAGATTTATTTTGATATTAACCAGAATAATGACGATTGAAAATGTGTCACACAGAAGTGATGTCATCTAGCAGCAGCCAATAGAAAAGCACGTTGAAATGACATCGCTCCCATGGTGTTTTTTTTTTTTTTTTTTTTTTTTTTTTTTTTTTAAATATTTTACACAAGTAATACGCATTTAAAAAAAACTAAAACTAATACTGAAACTAAAACTAAGCATTTATTAAATAACTAAATCTAATAAGAACTACCCAGAAAACTAATTAAAACAAAATTTAAAAAAACTAAACTCAAAATGAAATCAAAACTAAACTAAAAGGAAAAATTCCCAAACCTCTAATAACCCTGGACGCACCGGAATACCAAACCTTCGGTGTCCTTGCCCCGTTTCTCCGCCGCTAAACACCGTCCATTTTGTATTTGCGCCGAATAAACGAAGATGACCCTGCCGGCAAAAACGGCTTTGGCCTTCGCCTCGAAATCCCCGTCCGGGCGGGAGCGCATCATCGTCGTGCGCCGATACCCCCGCTTCCCCCGCATAGCAAACAGGGCCGGCCCCCCGCCCGGGAATCCCGCCTGGGAAGCATCCCCTCTCCATCCGTTTTCAAGGACTGTAAACAACGGCGGCCAAGGAGATTCTCCTCGGCTCAATTACGCCGCTGCCCCGCGGCCTCCCGCCGCCCTGAGAGACGGCGTCTATAATTAGACGAGGCCAGACGTTATTGATGAGCCCTCCCCCCCCCCCCCCCCTCGCGTTAGCATTAGCATTTGCGTCAGCGGGGGCCGGGGCGGACGGCCTCCGGACCCTGGCGGCGCGACGGGGAGAGCGGCGGGCCCGCTCATCAATACGAGCGGCTCTTTTGCCGGTAATTTGCAATAAGTGTCGGCGCCGCATCTTGAGGGACGCGGAAATCATTAGCGGCCGAGGCCCGGCTCGGACGCTAATTGGAAGCGTTGGGCCTTATCAGGCCGAGTTTCTCCGAGACCTTTGACAGGCGGCGATTCCAAAAATCATTGCGGGCTTGTCAATTGAAGGGGCCGTTAAAGGGCTTATTTGAATTTTAATTGGAACTTCCTGCTTCCTGCGCCGGATTGGTTATGAGCTGTGGGGGGGTCAAATTGACGGCTAGCCCGACCGGAACATCCTCGGGACGTCATCGTCAACATCGGAACCGGAGTGGAAAATGTCCCAATTAAGTGTCGCCGCCGCTTAAGATGTTTGTCGGGGAAGGACGTCGATCACCTGCGCTAAAGCGAACGCGTCTCGCTTGTGATGCCGCGAACGTGCCGTGAATTGCCGGGCTTAATAAATGGCACGCGGCTGTGAGAGAAACTGCAGTTTTCATCATTTTAAAGGTTTATGAAATGGGAAACAAAATTGTTTTAAATTTTAAACAAATTTATAAAGTTTAAATTTATTTCCGAAATGGGAGGTGCATTTACAAAAAAAAGAAACATACAAACTGCACAACAAATTTACAAAACCAAATTTTGCAACAAAAAAAAATATTTGCATAAAATTATGTATAAAAAATACTGGTTTACAAATTGAAAAAGGAATGTAAAAAAAATTCTAAAAAAAAATTCTAAAAAAACAAACAAATATTATTTACAAAATGTTAAATATACTTAATAATAATAGTTGAAAAATTAAATGAATAACATAGTAAAACAAATTTACAAAATTCAAAACACATCTACAATTTTATGCATTTAGAAAATAAAAATACAACAACAAAAAAACGGCAAACTTGAAAATTTTTACAAAACGAAAACTGACGCTCAAACTCAAACAAATAAATAAATAAAACAAATTACATAATCAAGAATTTACAAAATGTTAAATGCATTTAGTAATAAAATTACAAACTTTTTTTTTTGGCAAAAAAATACATTTACAAATACATTTATCCATCTATCCATCCACTTTCTTTACCGCTTACTCCTCACAAGGGTCGCGGGTGCTGCTGGAGCCTATCCCAGCTAGCTTCAGGCAGTAGTACACCCTGAACTGGTTGCCAGCCAATTGCAGGACAAATACATTTACAAAACTGAAAATAAATGTACAAAATTGAAGACATGTTCACAAAAAGGGTGACATGCAAGTTCAGGTAGCATTAGCAAGCCTTCTGTTTAACACATTCACTGCCAGCCCAAAAATGCATCATTTGACGTCTTTTTCCGTCAATGGCAGTGAATGAGTTAATCAAAGTGCTTTTTTTTTTTTTTGCATTATTTGAAGCTTTATTATTCAACAGTGAAGATGTTTTGACACTCAATTTCAAAGCTACAAATGAAAAGCATCTTCAATGGCCTGCATGTTAACCCGGTTTACATCAAGTTAGCTGTGGGCCGCGAATGCGTCACAAGTGGAGCGGACATCGTGTGAAAATCGGCCGCATCCAGACAAAAAAAACCCCCAAAAAATCATGTCTTCTTCCGCTAAATGGAGCCGTCACGTGCCATTAAAGCCTCGACCGACCGCATGTCCATTCCGCCATCGCGTCTGGCGTAGGCGAAGCCGCTAACGCCGAGCAGGCTAATGGGCGTCTCATTAGGCAGCCCGCGGCGGCGTGAGAGTTGGCTCGGCCCAAACCAGTCAGCACGTTTCATCTAGTTGAAGATATATTGACCAGAGAATTGCAAACATATTTACAAAGTGTGAAAAATCTGAAACGTTTCAATTTGATGGGTCAAAAATAATCCAATTTGATTGGAAAAAAAAAAAAAAATGGGCTGACTCGCTACTTGGCTTAACTCAACTTTTGTTTTTGTTTTTCTACAAAAGAATAAAAAATAAAAAAATAGTTGTTTTGATACAAAATAACCCAAAGTTGCGTCAAATTGACCAAATAATCCAAAATCTGATTTTGAAGTTTTAATTTTAATTTTTTTTTTAGAAATTATTTCAAATTTATTCAAGTTTTTAAAACAAATTTGCAACTTGACAATGTAAATTTCCATTTAAAAAAAAAAAAAAAAAATACAAATAAAAAACACAAAACAAATGCACCAAATGGAGATAAAACAAAATGAAAATAACATACACATTTGTAAAAATTTTACTTGACCAGATGTAAAAATTAAGTTGTTTTGATACAAAACAACCCAAAATTGCATCAAATTGACCAATTAATCTAAAATCTGATTATTTTTTTACCCAGCATTTTTAATTTTACAAAATTTTAGAAATTATTCCAAATTTATTCTTTTTTAAAACAAATTTGCAACATGACAATGTAAATAATTTCTTTTTTAAAATAAACAAATTAAAAATAAACACAAAACAAATGAAAAAAAAATGAAAATAACACACATAAAAATTTTACTTGACCAGATGTAAATACTTTTACAAAATAAAAATAAAAAAAATGCAAAAGTGTAAAAATTAAATGTTTAATAAAATAAATTTCAAACATAAAATAAATGAAAAAATGAAAGAATAAAATACAAAATATGAACAGAAAAAATACAAAAATGGAAATATATTGTAAAAATGAAATTTAATAATTCATACATAAAATCAATTAACAAATTGTAAAAACAAAAAAAACACCTTAAATGAAATACTGAGCCAAACAATCACCAAAGCACCGTCTTCCCCCCATGCTAACATTGTTTACGTCAGCTTAGCTGCAGGCCGTGACGGCCAACTGCACAAACGCGTCACAAGTGGAGCGGAACTCGTGTGAAAATCGGCCTGGCCCGCACACACAAAAAATCACATCTCCTTCCGCTAAATGGAGCCGTCACGTGCCATTAAAGCCCCGACCGGGCGTCCCTTTCCACCATCCCGTCCGGCCGCACTAGCCGCTAACGCCGAGGAGGCTAATGGCCGTCTCATTAGGCAGCCCACGGCGGCGGAGCGGGAGACGGCATGGGCCGGGCCGGGCCGGGCCGGGCCCCCGACTCAATTGCGTGGGAGCCGGCGTTCGCCGCGCCGGCTGTTTTTTCCGCACCGTCACAAAGCATACGAGCCGATTCGCTTGACCTCATTAGAACGTCGATAAAGAAAGGATGGCGTCACGTGCTAAAAAGACCATTCCGGAACCGTCTGGTGTGCCGGTAAGCGATGAGGAGTGGGTGGGTGGGGGGGGGGGGGGGGGGGGGGGATGGATGAACCCTGCCTCGCCGGGAGGGATCCTGACAAGCGGAGCGACGCAAAGGCGTGTTTAAGAGCAGCAGTCAGTGAAGAGAAAAAAGATTTATGCTTTTAATTAATGGCAATTAAACCGCGCCCGCGAGGCTGGCCCGTGGCGATTGTTCTGCGTGGAAGAAAGGAAGAAAGAAAGGAGGGAGGAGGAAAGGAGGCGCTGACGAGCATTTGAATGCGCTAAGCTCCGCCAGGGGAGCTGACACTGCGGGCGTCAAACCTTCCGCTAAATCAATAACACAATTAAACTTTCATAAAGCGCCCGCGCGCCTTTGATACGTCAAAGCTCCTCCCAGAGCAGGAGAGCAAACAAGCGGCCCGACCGTCGCCCGACAATCAAAGACCGTCACGGGCAATCAAAGACCGTCGCGCAACAATCAAAAGTTTCATCAGCGGGCGATCAAAGGGGCTCGTTAGCACGCGCCGCCGCCGCTAATTACCGCAAATGAGAGCGAGTCCGCCGCCAACCGCCTCACAATGTTCACCGGTGCGACACCACAATCTTACGCAGCGCTTCATCTTCATCTTATGTTTACTAAAATGCTTTTGCATACCTCATTCAAATGTATCAGAGTGTGTTGATGTAGCGTGTCAATGACAGAACCCAGGATGTATTTTTTTGTTCATCTTTAGCTCCATTTTAAAGCCACCTGCGTTGTTGTATTAGCCTCACTCTAGCTAGCATTAAGCTAGTTCATCCCTCAGGTCTGGCGTCCATCTTTTCAAGCTGCCTTTTGCCGTTTGTTTCCATCAGCGAGGAGCACAGCGAGCCGTCAATGGCAGCGAATGAGTTTTAATCAGACACGTTTATTTAGCCAGTTAAACGTCAATGCGGACACACCGTACCTAATAGCGCAAGCTAGCTAGCCGTGAGGTCGCTCTGTGGTGTCATGTGAGCGTGGGTGTTTCACTCGCAGATCAGCCAGGTGCGAGGCGGGACAGATTCACCATGGGAATTGCAACATGTCCGCTTCAAAGTAAGGAGCGGCTCCAGCTGTTGTTGCGTTTACACAGGACACAACCAACCCCCCCACCCCATTTAGCGCCAAACTGCCAATCGATAAAAATAAGACGATGGCCACAGAACAGGAAATGGAGCATATTACGGCTCCACGCGAGATGCTAGCTTTAGCGTTAGCATTGGAGTCCTAATTTCTGCTTTGAAAAATATAATGGAGCTTTCCCTTGACATGACAGGCAACTGAAAAGAGCCAATGAGAGGGCAGCTTGAGGTCACCTGTCTGCTATTAAATGGCTGTTCATTGGCTAGCGACAAGCCAATGCCGTGGTGGCCAGGCTAGCCGCTAGCCCTAAGTTCTTCCAATTTATGCGTTTTTTTTACATGTGTACGTAATGAGGAATGTGTTAAAAATAAATTTTCCATTTCTACAGCCGTTGTCACATTCGAACTCTTTGTCACCAAAAGTCAAAGAAAAAAAAAAATCAGAAAATACTGTACTTTCAATTCCATACTTCTATATACAGTAACACTCCAATGCTAACGCTAATGCTAATGGCATTCGTCGTTGTGCCGCCATCTGTTCGTTGTGACGCTAAAAAGTCTCATGTAATGAAATAAAACGAACCTCATATCACCTGCGGGTTGGACTGAACAAACAAAAGTGGGGGAGAAAAAATAAAAAAACGTTTCGCCGCTTTCATTTCGGGACCGGTTCCGACAGCCCACCTAATTAGCTCTTCATTAATAACGGCAGCGAGGTTGTGAGGTTAAAAACTCGTTTAATTGCCTCCGTATGAACAACACGGCAAAAAGAGTCTAATTCCGCTGCGCTAGTTCAGTCGACACGTCGGGCCCCCTGGAGGGACGGCAATGCGGAGTTAATGCCAGCCGCTGTGACAAACGCACGCGCTCCACTTAGGAATTATCTTGAGGAATGGATACACGCACTCCTCCGCAACAAAACTACTACACTCGCGCGCGCGCGCACACTCATAAGTGTCCGGTGTGACTTATCCGACTTGAGGGCAGTGTTGCTCATTAGCGTCGCGGTTAGCCTAGCGTCCCAGAAAGGTGACTCGGCTTCCCACCTCGCCACCTTGAGCCAACACCACCGCCGGCCGTGACTCGGCCCTCGTCGTTAAAAAAAAAATTAAAAAAAAAAACATCTCTCAGCGAGTGCTTGGCCTTTTCCCGCATGTAAATTCCTCTTGTGGCCGCGACGCTCGTCTGGTTACTGGAGCACGTTTATTCGCGTCTGGATGCTAATGAAAACATTTGAATAATCAGCGGAAGTAGTCGTGACTAAACACGAGGAGAAGGCAACGTCTTAAACATGGAATTTACGTTAACGACATGGTTTTTTTAAAATAAAACTACATGATCACCAAATACATTTTCAATCAAAACCTACAAATATTACATTCTCAACTATAAAGCTCAAGTCAACTCATGAAACAGCCGCAACTACTACATTCTTACACACTTAGCTAGTACACCGTAAACTACTCCCAAAGCTAAACGAAGAGCATCACCAGGGTTGAAATTCCAAGGCAAGGGATTTGTGACCTGACGTGAAAAAGTGAACGTTGTTAACATTGTTAATTTGTTCCATTACTTTTGATTCCTTAAAACGTGTGATGCATAGACTGTATTTACTAAACGAACAATTACTACACTCAACTAAGCAACAACACATGATAACTGTGAGCAAAAATATCCTGGTATTAAATTTACAGCTCTAAAATGTCCATTTTTGAAAAATATTTGGCAAATGGTAATTGACATTTTTCCAACTTACAACCCTCAAAGCACTTTACATTCAACCACTCATTCAATTATATAAATTTGTATAAATAAAAACTGCATTTTTTTTTTAAATTGAAACCAATTTATTTTTTCCAACAAATATTTCAAATTTTATTTTCTAATTTTATCTTTAATGCAATTTAATTTCATATTTAATCAAATACAAGTGAGCTACTCATGTTATCATTGGGGCTAACTAGTACCTAATGGCAATATGTTATTTATTTTATTTAAAAAAAAAAAGAACATTAGTCAAGAAAACGAAAATGCATCCATGTCTCACAGAGGAGACAAAAACCGAGGTAGCGCGTTTACTCAACTACTATTACACTATCACCTTTTAATCTCCTCGACTAGACCCACCTATACTACACACTCAACTAGTGCACCCTCAACTAGTACATTCTCAACTAGTACATTCTCAACAACTACATGCACAGTGTTCGAGGGTGTGTCCAAGTGACGCTGACTCCAAACAAGACCCAGGAAGTTATTAGTTTACAGCAGGCAGAAATGAGGCCAAGGAGGGGATGGGGGGGGGGGGGGGGGGGGGGGGGGCTTGGGCTTGGGGGGGGGGGGTGTACGTATGTTGGGAGGGGGTTCTTGGCCGTATGTGTTGAGGGGGGGGGGGGGGGGGGGGGGGGGGGGGGGTTCTGTGATGATGAATGAGCACATTTCCCCGAGCAAAAGCCTGACCTGGATAGCGCGCTCGCCTTCCTCCTCCGCCAAGTGGGCCGCCATTTTTCAGGAGTACCCCCCACCCCCCACCCGTAATCCCTCCACCCCGAGCCGGCGTAATTTGATCAAATAGCGAGCGCCCTTCCCCTCCACTTATTGGCCAATTAAGTCAAGTTCTCACGCAGGGGGTCCAGCTGGCGGCGTGTTATCCCGGGATGAATTGATTGAAGCGGCGCGGCCTTCTTTTAATGATGGAGGTGATAATACTTGTAATTCTTCTCAGTCAGGGGACGCAGCTGTTGGCGCCCTAATCCCTGTCCTGGTACACTCAAGTAGGGGCGAGGCATTAATCTGCCCGCCTCCCTCCCTCCTTCCAAATATGCTGATCGGACATCTGTGTAATGCCACGTCGAAAGTGTAACAAGATGGTGAAAGACGAGCATGCCGAGCTCACGACTGAACTGCTGGAATTCTTATAAAAAAAAGAAATAAATAAACAAAAAAGCCCCCCCACCCCCAATAACTAGCGCCCCGTGACAATTTAAGAAGGAGAGAGAGATTTGGGGAGCGAAAAATCAATACGTACACGCGTCGCTTTCAAAGGCGTGAATTAGCATTCCCAAAACGGGTTGCCAGGGTGCTGGTAATCATCCCGCCCGCAGCCATCCACTCCAAAACATCAAATTACACTAATGAGCACTAACTGCGCAGAAACGGGAGGCAGAAAACGAGCGGTGAAGTCACACAACGGGCCAAACCCTGGCTTCAAACCCGACTTTTAAAACATTGCCCTGGTTTGATGTCCTACTTCAAAAACTCTAACCCCTGTTTTCTAACCGTAATTGGAAACCCTCACTCAAGCTTTGAAAGCATAATTTAAAACCCAACCTTAATTCAAAACCCTAACCAGGTATCGAAACCCCAACCCTGACTTCAAACCCTACTTTGAATCCAAACACTGGCTTCACGCCCTGTTTTAAAACCTGAATCCTGTCTTGCAACCTGAATTTGGAACCATAATGCAATCTTGAAAGCCCACTTTAGAACCCTAATCTTGGATTGAAACCCTACTTTAAACCATACACTCTTGTTGAAACCCATTTTTGTTTCTAAACCTCAACTTTCAACCCTAATCCATTCTTGAAACCCTACTTTAAAACCCAAACCTTGGCTTGTAGCCTACTTTAAAACCCTCACCCAGATGTGAAACTCTAGTTTGAATCCAAGTCTTGAATACTTGAATACTAGGCCTAACTTTGCCTACAAGCCCTACTTTAATACCCTAAATGGGACTTGAAACCCTCCTTCAAAACCCCAATCCTTGAAACACTAACAAAGACCAAAATCATGCTTTAAATACTGCTTAAAAACCAAATCCCTGGCTTAAAACACTACTTCAAACCCCTAACCCTGGACTGAAACCCTATTTTAATACCTTCACCCTGTTTTCAAGCCTTTGAAACACTGTACCAGTCTTGAAACCCCAACTCGAAACTATAACCAAGTCTTGAAGCATCAACAGTACAATACTGCTCAATTGTTGATGGGTTAGGGTTATGAGGCCTTGTCGCTGTCCATGGTGCTAGCAGGATTAGCTTGTGAATCCAACGAGGATGCGTGCTCCAGAAAAGGTTGTTTTTCTGGAAAAAAAATAAAAGTACATTACTAGTAATGCTAACATGTAGCCACGTAGCATGTTACAATGGGGTGCACGGTGAAGGGGTTTCAAGTACCCCCCCATCGACCCTGGCCTGCTCCCCAGACGGCGTGGGTGAAGTTGAAAGGTCAGTGTCGGCGTGTAGCAAGGAGCTAATTATCCAGCGTTGCGTTGTAGCCGCAGACAAGACCACGGAAAGCTCCGGGGAGTCGGATCAACCATGTTCGGGGAGCCCCCCCTGCTCCTTTTTGCTCATGTTTAATTAATAATTAACACAGTAGCCGAGCGCCCGGTCATGTTAGCTTGTTAGCGCTAACACTGCTCGTTTGGTTCCTGACTTCATCACTGGAACATTTGTCACGTACTTTTATAGCTGTACATCACAACAATGCGAGATAATAGGAAGAAAATATGCACTATACGTTGAATATGCGCGTGTATCTACATTTTCTTCTTCTTCAAAAAAAAAAAGTGATACAATACCAGTAATATTAGCAACACAATGTATACAGGGACTGTGTTAGTAGTCACTTTCAAAGGAGCTTCTCAAATTCTCGTTTGTGAAACGAGTGCGAGTATCTTCAGGCGCATCATTTTCCTCTCACTTTGCATGATGCTCTCAAATTGGCGCACAAAAAAAAAAAAAGAAAGAAAAGCGTGTGACATTTCACACGTCCCGCCGCCGCTAACTAAGCTGTCAAGCGGATAAACTGCGCGCCGTCACGCCGCCAAACGAGCCGCAAACGAGCTACAAGCCCTCTCGCAGCCAATCGCGGGCCGGCAATTAGCACAAGTACCTGCCAAGCCGGCAGTCACGCCGGGGTCCGAGCGGAGACGTCTTTATTACGCGGTGCGAGTGTGGAAGCGGGGGGGGGGGGGTCGGGGTTACGAGGTGATTGAGCACCTGACAGCGTCTGTCTAGAGGTCAACACCGGCGAAGAGGTTCCGGGACCCCCGCGACCCACAGGTCCCACTTGACAAGTCTATCTATAGAAGCACTGACACATACAACAGTGATGGCCTGAAAGCTGGCGCTCACTTCTACACATTAGTACTCGTACTTCTTCTTTGTGGAAATAAAAAGTGTATTTTTATTTTTTATTTTTTATTTTATTTTTTTAGAAAAACAACACATCCACCATGGCTCAAATGGTATAAATCACATTATTCATATTCAGGGTTCATTTCCTGAGCAATAAATTACCATAATTATCAAATTAGTTGATGTCATTGATGTCGTTGAAACACAACATTCTAATTCGTGTTGGATTTGTGGATTATTACTGAAGCAGCATCTGCAGGGGGCGGTGGCCATTTTGTCCCTCGACTGCAAATGACATCACAGTGCCCAAGGGGCTCAGCTTGCTCATGTCACATGACCAAACGCAGAACACACGTGAGCCGTGATTGGTCGTTACCTGAGCATCGGAAAATGGTGAAGTTGTCAAGAAAAGAAAAATGTACTTTGGAAAATAGTTTCTTGGAAACTAAATCTTCAAGAACTAAATCTAGTTAAACCAACTATAAAAATAAAAAACAGACAATAAAATACTAAATAAACTAAACTAAAATAAAAATACATTAAAAATAATATAAAAAAAATAAAATAAAATAAAAATAAAAAAACACACAAAAATAAATAAATAAAATTTAATTAAAAATATAGATTGACGTATTTAATGCTGTATACCAGCAGTTGCCGAATGTTCTTATACCAGGTGTCCCTTCAAAAACAATTTGACTCTCCAAGTATCATAATCTTGACCAACATTGACACACATAATGAAATTTATCAGCATTTTTTTCCCCCTCAATGCATTTCAATGGCCGTCAGTTATGTGTGGATTTGTGCTATTCGCGGGCGAACCCGGTCCATATTCCCTACAAGTAGCCGGGGTCTACCATGCCACTAATGTGGCAACATATTTACATCACATTTAATTCATGCACGCAGTGATGCCGTGAAAGGCTTCGCGGTTGTGGCAGTGTTTTTCACAGCGGTCGTCCGCGTGGCGGGGGGGTTCCATACGCCAGCGCTCGTCAGTCCCACCGGCCAATCCCTGGCCACCAGTCCCGATTAGCCCCGCCCACTAACCTCCCGATGACCAAGCGGGCCTGGCAGGCCACCAGCACCGACATGGCGGCAAACGCTTAGTTTGACCCGGGGCGCTGCTTGGCCGGCAAAGACCTTGAACCAGCGAGGTCGTTAGCATGGGAGCATGTGACTGAGCTAATTGAAATCAACATTCAGGCGAGGTGGGAGGGTGGAGGCGGTTTGGGGGGGGGAGCAGCTCACTTGGCAGCACGGCTCATGCCAACATCAGTCACCACTTGATGCCGCCCCTCCCCAGCAGCACCGAGGGCGGCCCCCGCTATGAGCTGGACGCGCAAACCGGCGCTCCTTCGCAAGGACGTCGAAGGTCCCGGAGCCGGGGGTGGCGAGGGGGGGAGGGGGTGCCGACCAGAACCGGCGGGACTGGAGCGGCTCCGCGGCGCTATCACCTCCCAGCAAGGCCGCCTACAGGCCGGCGTTAATGGTGGCACTCAAGTGGAGCAACCAGCCCCCCCCCCCCCCCCCCCCCCACCCCCCCCCCCAACCCCCTCCGCCCGCTTGGCACCAGCTTATTAGCCCTGGGCGGCGCACATTAATGCTACGCTAATTAGCAACGAGCTGACCAACCAATTATGCACAGTTCAGTCAAGATGCAGAGGTTAAAGGGTCTTCTCATGCCGCATCACACACACTCGCAAATTATCTCCAGCAGCTGTGTGTGGGTGCGTGGGCGTGCGCGCATTGTGTATAAAATCATGTGCGGGATGGTATTGGCCACATTTCTGTCACTTTGTGGCTATGTGTTGCTCATAATATTTACCCAAGGCCATATAATCATTAGAATAACATGTAATGCATTACATTTTTTTCTGTGATTTTTCTTTTCTTTCGTTATTATTGTCATTTATTCATGTCATGAAATCACGTTAATATATTCTTCTTCTTCTACTTCTTCTTCTACTTCTTCTTCTACTACTTCTACTTCTTCTTTTTCTTCTTCTACTTCTTTTTCTTCTACTCCTTCTTCTTCTACTTCTTCTTCTACTTCTACTACTTCTTCTACTTCTACTTCTACTTCTTCTACTCTCCTTCTTCTTCTTCTACTTCTTCTTCTACTTCTTCTACTCTACTTCTTCTTCTTCTACTTCTTCTTCTTCTACTTCTTCTTCTTCTACTTCTACTACTTCTTCTTCTTCTTCTTCTACTTCTACTACTTCTACTTCTTCTTCTACTTCTACTTCTTCTTCTACTTCTACTACTTCTTCTACTTCTACTTCTTCTACTTCTTCTTCTACTTCTACTTCTTCTACTTCTTCTTCTACTTCTACTTCTTCTTCTTCTTCTTCTACTTCTTCTTCTTCTACTTCTACTACTTCTTCTTCTACTTCTTCTTCTACTTCTTCTTCTTCTTCTTCTACTTCTACTACTTCTTCTTCTACTTCTTCTTCTACTTCTACTTCTTCTTCTACTACTACTTCTTCTACTTCTTCAACTTCTACTTCTTTTTCTTCTTCTTCTTCTACTCGTTTCATCTTCATTTTCTTCATTTTTTTCTTCGTCTTTATTGTGTTCGTCTTCATCTTCTTCTTCATCTTCTTCTTTAATGGCGATTAAGGGCGTGTCAGTTAATTTTGTTTTTTTGCTTTCCCCACCCTAACCCTGCAAAAATAAATTAAATTAAAAAACTAAAAACAAATATGGCACTAAAATATATTAATTCAATTAAACAGACCATCTAACAACTGCAGCTAATACATCAGAATAAAAATACAATTGAAACGAACTTTTTCTTTTCATAATGAAACTTATTTTAGTCACCCATTGGGGATTAAAAAAAAAAAAAAAAAAAAAAAGATGTTCTGGTCACAGCCCAATTAGCAGACATGTTTAAAAAGCGCAGACTTGTGACCAGAAGGTGCGAATCCCATCTGGGACGCCTCCTCGCATCCGAGGTACTTAACCCCGAATTGCCTCCGTAAATATCCATCTGCAGCAGCGAAGAGACGGCGGACCGAGGTGACGCTCCTCCGAGGAGCTTTCGCAATGTTTCTATACTGACGCCAGCGCCAAAAGGGATCAAAAAAGTAGTTTGACGCCGTAAAAAAAAAAGCTCGTTTCGGTTTGTATGCTGCTCGCGGCCGGCTGCCATCTGCTTATTTGCGTTTTACTGCACCGTTAGCAGGTAGCCAACATGGCCGCCCTTCTGGCTGTCACCAAACGCACCTCAAGCGCACACAGCAGAAAGATAAAAATGAGGAAGCGAACACATCGCGAAGGTTTGTTTAAATAGTGCTGCCGATTGTCGTGTGACATTTAAAGCTAAGATGCGACCTGAAGACTTTGAACTCCAACGAGATAACTCGGATCGGGCGGAATCATCCAAAAGACATCAGGTGGCTAAGGGGGCCGACCCGGGGCCGCTGACGGGATGGGAGGATGCGGGGAAAAACGCTTGGCCTGAATTTGCATGCTGCCCGCGGCGTCTTGAAGAGGAGAAAAAAAAACAAGAAGAAGGAGAGGAAGCGTCGCGTTTTAAGTCAGAAAAGGGAAAAAGGCTGCCTTCAGGTGCACACTAATTAACAAAGTTTTGTCTGAGAGGAGGCGGCGGGCAAAGTAGAAAGAGCGCCGGCGAATCCCCCAAAGACGCTCTTCAAAGGCGCTTAAACGCATCATCAAAAATAATAATACGAACGCTAACGAGCAGGCGCCGCCGCCGCCGGCGGCGCAAAGCAGGAAGGATGCGAAACAAAAAACATCCTCGTGTATTTTAGTTGAGGACACTTTTACACTCGCCGTTAGCTGAAGAAAAGTATTGATCTTCAGTGACAAGACTGCTCAGCTACAGCTGTCGTGGCAGCCAGCAAATGATTGATTTTGAATTACTTGCTGTCGACTGATGATGACATCACTTGTGCTGAGGAAGTAGCTAACGGTCAATCGTGGCTCACCTGTTTTCTGCGTTTGGCACTGATCTATATTATCTGACTGGATAGCCGATTGGCCAAGACTTTTGAGGTCACAAGGCGGCCATATTGCTCCTCCCAAGAAACGTTTGTCGGCATACCATCCTATACATTTACAGTGTCGAAATTGGAGAACGTTTGAGAGTGTACACAGTTGATGGTGTTTTGAATTTATTAAACATAAACAAGAGGACTTCAGACATTTTACAACTTGCCTTAAATGCATAAATGCTTAATGATGTTTAGTACAGGAGGAAACTTATTTTTATTTTTATTTTTTTTAATTAAAGAATTGTAATTCAACAATAGATGCCTGAGCGATAAACAAAAAAGTTGGTCTTCAAAGTAGCACATACCTTATTTATTTTATTTATTTACTTTTTAAAAAAAATTGTGACCCCCATCCCGCCTCCGGCCTTGTACGAACTGCCTGGGCTATTGGCTATCCAGTCATATACACAGGTCAGTGGGGGTTTGGCCAGTAAACTGAGCCATGATTGGTCTTTACCTACTTCCTCAGCACAGGTGATGTCATCATCAGTTGACAGCAAGTAGAAAAACTACTTTTTAAAGGTATTAATTGTGCATGAAAAATAATGACGTTACAACATTAATTATAGACAAAATATTAACTTTTTACTGCTGAAAATGGCTCAATGAGTCAAATATTCAAATTGACAACAGTTTTTTTTTGTTTTTGTTTTTTAATGTATATGTTTCTGATGAAATAAGAGTCTGAGACATAGAAAGTTTTTATACTTCCAGTTGGAACGTCTTACGAGACAAAGGAAGCTTCCTGCTTAACTTACTACTTGGATCTGTTCTAAGGTTTCATTGTGTAAAGTACACACGAGTTGCTGTTTCCACATTTTGGCTGAAATGAGCACACACGCACACGCACACACTGCAGGCGTCCTTCACACCAGCGAGGCCGGTTGCTGTGCGTTTCCACGGCAACGCGTCGCTGGCGGCCCTGTTGGCTTTCTCCCGTCAGCTTGTTTACGCGGCGGCTTGACCTCGCCTCTTGTCAACCTCCAGCAGGTCTCTGACTCGCGGCCTCCTCCCGTTAACGTCCCGTCCCGACGCCTCCGTCCGTCCGTCCGTGCGTCCGCGCACCTCGTAAGAGCCGCCCAGGGGGGGGCTGTGGTGGTTGGGGGGGGGGGGAGGAGGGTCACGGGCGGCCTGACACCGTGGCGCGCACCCCCTTTGGCCCGGATCCTCGCACTGCCAAGTCGGCTTAGCGTTTCCCGGCCCGTCGTCTCCCGCTACCCACCTTCGACCTCCCCGAGAAAAAGCGTCGGCCGTCCTCGCTCTCTCTCGCCCCGCCGACTGTCCGCTCGCATCGCGTTAGCTTTAGCGTGCCGCCGGACTGCCAGCCGTTGCCAAGGATCAGCTTCCATTAAGCCGACCATTATCAGCACAGATCAGTCGCGTTTCAGCGTTTAAGTGTCCAAAGTTCACGCGGGAAGCCTGAAGGTGGACAAGATGCTCGTGTTTGGACTCTTTGCAACACCGTAGCGTGTATGCTAGGCTAGCAGCACTAATGCTTCATGTCTCCATGAAGACATTTTATTGTCTTAGGTCAATTTTTTATTTTTTTTTACTACTCTAGGAACCCCATTAGGCCTCTTACTAAAAGCAACAAACAACTTAGTAAATGGCTAATTGCTAGCATGGTCAACATTAATTTTAGGTCTTTTTTTTTTTTTTTTTAAACTATACTAGAACCCCATTAAGCCTCTTAATAAAAGCAACAACCATTGTGTAAACAAGTTAGTAAGAAGCTAATGCTAGCATGACATGGCGTAGCAAGGGTCACAGGCACAGCATATGGAAACAAGCTAACAGGTGGCTAACTGCTAGCTTTTTAGACTGGCGTTATTTATGTCAAAACATGTACACCATTTAGCTGGTGGCTAACTACTAGCATGGTGTAAAGCGATTTGGACAGTAAAAAAAGTACATTTGATGTGGCACAACAAAAGTAAACAAACAACCTGGTGGCTAGCTGCTAGCATGTCGGCGAATGTAACAATGTACATTTGATACGTAGACAGGTACAGTCTAACTTCTGGTATGTTACATCTATGTAACATGTATGTAAACAAACTAGCTGATTGGGATTTAAGGTAGTCTTACTTTAATTAACAAACGCAACTTTTGGGTATTTAAGGTCATCTTATTTTAGCTTGTAACACTTTTGGGTAGTCTGTTTGAATTGTGTGCAACTTTTCAGGGTGTTTAAGGTAGTCTTAATATAACCTGTGTAACTTTTGGAGGATTTCTGGAGTCTCATATTAACCTGCACACATTTTGAGGGAATTACGGTAGTTTTGTTCTAACCCAGGGGTGTCAAACTCATGTTCGCTCAGGGGCCGCATGGAGGAAAATATATTACCAAGTGGGCCGCATCAGTAAAATAACTAGTGTTGTTCCGATACCGATACTGGTATCGGCAGAGGTGCCTACAGTTTTAAAACAGTGGTATCGGTATCGGTGACTACTCACAAGTAACATTCCGATACCATTAATTCCAACGCTAATATAGGATTTTGGATGCAGCATCTTGTGTCTTGCTTATGCACGACATTCACTAGTATGTGACATGTTCACTGCATGCCGATCTAAGATATCCGATTGGTCCTTGAATGCTCTGAACCAATGGCAGGACAGCTTTTTCATGTTGAGGAAAAAAAAAACTTAAGTATCGGTATGGTATCGGTATCGGAGGATACTGCAAAGCTGGGTATCGGTATCGGTATCGGGACCCAAAAAAGGTATCGGAACAGCACTAAAAAAAACCTTAAGGATCGGTATGGTATCGCCCGATACTGCAAAGCTGGGTATCGGTATCGGGAGCCAAAAAACGGTATCGGAACAACACTAAAAATAACGGTATATAACTTAAAAACGATTAACGTCATTTATACACAGATTTGTGGACCAGCCCTAAATTACGGAGCTCAACTGTCATTATGTTGCTCCGAAGAATAACACAAATGCAAACGGAACGGGGCGACACTTTGCCGGTATACGTTCCGGACATGTTTTGCATATATATTGTTCCCAGAATGCTTTGTATGGCGCAGTTAATGAAAAGGACAAAATCACCACCAGACATTAAGAGAAGCCCAGAGCTGTAAATTGAGAAGTAGTTTGTTTGTTTAAATCCTGCATTTAAAAAGTGCATTTTCCTGAGTGAAACCGGCAGACCGGCCGGGCCTTTAAAACAAACCGTAACTTTAAGCTGTATGTAAAATAATGACGACCCCCGTACAAGTTGAATTGCTCATATGAGGACTGTTTGTGAAATCACAAATTGTATATATTTTGATTGTGGCCGGTTGATTAATTCGTCTGATGTTACAATTATTATTATTTTTTTTAACTTTACAAAATCATCTCGAGGGCTGGATTAAACCGCATTGCGGGCCTGATCCGGCCCGCGGGCCGTATGTTTGACACCTCTGTTCTAACCTATACAATTTTTTAGGGGATTGACAGTTTTTGGATTAAAACCTTTTGAACGTATGCCATGACATCAGTCACGTAAATGTCAGCTCAAGTAGCTTCGTGACCTTATGACCCCAGATCGAATCAATTGATGCCCCCCCCGCCCCCCCCCCCCCCCCCCCCCCCCCCCCCGTCAAAGACCAACAGGTGCCTGTTTTGTCATGAACCTGTACACAGACAGTTCTTGAGGCTGTTTTAAAATCTCCTGTGAACACAATTGCCTCAGAAAAATAGACTTTCTCAAGATTCCCTCATGACACCTTAAAAACCCACATGTATGTTTCAGTGGGAGCTGAATTTTCCTGTATTTTTTGGGGCACTTTTGAAAAAGTCATCAAATTACAGAGTGAAAGAAAGCCATTGAGGGTATTTTTATTGCTGTCAAATGTCAAAACGGGTCAAATTTGACCCGAGCGGGATGTAAGGGTTAAAAAAAAAAAAGCTGTCATGCGTGGATGCTGCCGCAAAGTGAAGTGGCACATGTGCGGACATGATGGACTGTCACGCCGCAAAGTAGATCCTCATTATAGCGTTTCCCCGAGGGCCGGCGGCGGCGAGCGCGGCCCTCGCTGCAACAACGAGGCGGGTCGCATGCGATTTCCTGCCGGAGACAAGATGGCAGCGGCGTCCAAAAGTGTCAGCATCAGTGCGCCGCTGATTGCCAGCCCCCCCCCCGCGCCCCCTTTTCATCCGCCTCCACCCCCCCCGCACCATCCCGCCGGCGGCGCTGTTTAGCGAGTAGCAGCGTGCCAGGCTGCTACCATTAGCAACATGAAAGGTGCTCCGTGTATTTTTAAAATTGTTGACTTTCCGCGTAATGATAGCTCGCGCAATTAAGCGCTAGCTGCAGGCCAAGCTCGTCCTTCAAGAGGAAAACATGCTCTCACTCTCGTCTGTGCGTCTGTGCGTGTGTGTGTGTACGCCATTTTAATTGGTGTAATACGTGTGTTTTTGTTGAATTAGTCATGATCTATTATGTCGTTAGCTGATTAAAAGGGAGAAATGATACATAATTAGACGTTTAAAAAGAACCACTTGATTAGAGCGCTTGCACTTTGTCAGCCAACCGCAAAAACAAGAATATATTTGTGGCATTTGATGTCAAATATTTGGCCTGTTGACTGATTTTATGTTGATAAACACCCACCAGTTACTTCGGCAATATAATGAGCTGGAGCTAACAGCGTGCATTGACAAAGGTTCACTTTTGATTGACAGGCTGTCGGGGAAATATTCGTTCACTCAACGAGATGTTAATTATTGTGCTTGCATCATACTGAGAACTCTTCCCAATATTTGCAATTTTTTTTTTTTGTGTAACTATTTTTTTTTATAATAATGGACTTATTTGTCATCAACTGACAAACAAAAAGGCATTTAATAGCATTCCAGTAGCATTCAACAGTTTGTTTTTAATGCTAAATTAGAAGTATCAATAATGATATATTTGTCACATTTATTTTTTATATATTAAAATTTGTTGTTAAAAATAAAGTTTGAAAAGGTATCATATACCGGTGGTACAGTGGAAATGTTATAACAAATTTAAAAATGGATACTACTTTTAAAAAAAAAAAAAGATTAAAAAAAGAAATAAAATTTGAACAAAATTTGAAAAATGTCAATCTTATTAGAAATAAATATTTATCATAATTAGGGATGCTCGATTTTACTTTTTTAAGATGGATGCCAGTATGAGTACTCACCTTTTGAGTAGTCACCAATACCACTAGTACTTTTGATACCAAAATAATAATAATTAAAAAGAAAAAAAAAACAAGTATTTAAATCACCAGCACTGATATCTTAAAATATGGCTATATTGATATTTGGTATTGGTACTCACCCTTCCCTAATCATAATATTACTAGAATACTTGTTTTTCAAGTTAATGAGTGGTGGCGGTTTTTTGTAATTGTAAAATTATAATCTTCACCAAAGTTGTACTTTATCAAAAAGAAGGTGTGATTTTTACAAATAATCATTTTCATAATTATTTCTTTATTTTTGTTTAAAGTAGGTTTCTTACTCAAACATTTTTTTTTTTTAATTAAGTTTTATAATATGAATCAATTTTGCAAAATTAATAATTAGAGTCACTGTCCAAGCTTCACTACATATGAAACATCAATTAACACAATGGTCCAATTCTCCAAAAATATATGACTACATTCTCAACATTATGCATTTATTGTCCTGTCGGCGTGTACCCAGTTACTGCAGAAAAAAAAATAAAAAATAAAAATCCGTCGAGTAAATATCGCTCCTCAGCCGTGTTGTCCCTTGAATAGCTCAGTGACAGTGTCATTGGCTAGCATGAAGGGGCTGGAGGGCGGGGGTGGGTGGGGGTGTGCCGGGCTAAATTGTGTTGGATGCGTTGTGACATTCACGTGTGCTAAATGTGACCACTTGAAGTCCCGTCAGCCACATCCTGTGAGCTCGCCGCTGCAATAAAAGCCTCCATGTAGGGCAGCCGTCCCAGTGTGTGATGTGTCTCCCACTCGTCTTCTCTTTTCAACACACGTCAACCGCCCCAGGGTGGGAGTAGTGGGGGGGGGCAGCGAGGCGGGGGGACAGGGAGGGGTGCGGTGTCACTGTGTGTGGTAAATAGGACAACAATAAACAACAATTCAAGCACATTTTACCCATAGGAAATAATAATCTGTTCCTGGTCACCAAGTGTCACAACGATCATACAGTCAAGCATTTGTGAAGGGACTGTGTTTTCTTTGCTACTTTGATTGCTAAATCCATCCATCATCCACTTATTAATAACGAGGCTATTGCTAAAAAACAAAACAAAAAGAGAGCTAGCTAGCTAGCTGTAGCTCGCTAATCTCAGATTGGACACCTCAGTTTTGTTTCTTGTTTTTGTAGCTAACATTCAAATATTGAAACAGCAACAAGAGAATGGTGAACATAAGTTTATATAATTATAAAGTGCTAAGTAATAATAATATTTGTAAAGCTAGCTAGCTAGCTGTTACTCGCTAATGAAAGAATAGCTTTGTTTTTTATTTTTGTAGCTAACATTAAAATATTGAAACATCAACAATGGATTAAGAAACATAAATTCAATTATAAAGTGCTGAGTCAAGTGTACAGTTTTGTAAATTGTTTTCAAATAACAGCTAGCTAGCTGTGGCTCGCTAATCTAAGATTGAACACCTCAGCTTTGTTTCTTGTTTTTGTAGCTAACATTCAAATATTGAAACGTCAATAACAGAATGATGAACATAAATTCAATTATAAAGTGCTAAGTAATAATATTTTTAAAGCTAGCTAGCTAGCTAGCTGTAACTCGCTAATCAAAGAACAACTTTGTTTTTTCTTTCTGAAGCTATCAATCAAATATTAAACATGAACAATGGATTAAGAAACATAAATTCAATTATAAAGCACCGAGTCAAGTGTACGGTTTTGTAAATTGTTTTTAAAACAGCTAGCTAGCTTTATCTTGCTAGCTTAACATTGAACACTTCAACTTTGTTTCTTCTTATGCTTACAAAAACTGCTTAGCCTGAATCATACCTGAAACAAAATTTGTAAAAAGGCAGTCTTTTAGAAGAAAATATTAAAAGAAACTATCACGCAACTGTTGTCTTTTTTTTTACTTATTTTTTAATCTTGTATAACAGTCAGGAATGTTTAAAATGAGCCATAAAACATGGCATGTAAGACTAATAAAGATTTTTGCCTTCACTTGTATTCTACACATTTGTCAGTCTGGATCAATAAAAGCGATCAAATTAGCCCCTCCTCTCCTGCCCAAAAAAAGCTTAGCTTGACAAGTGACGTGTCAGGTCAAAGTTCAAGTCGCGTTGGCGCAGAGCGCCGCCAATTTTCCCATCCTGGACGCTTCTGACTATCGACAAACGCATGAGAGTGCTGTCAATGCGGCATACCGGTGACAGACAAATAGAGAACACGCTGGTAATGATGCGAGTCCAGGGAGCAGACACCCGCACCTTCAAAATGGGGTCCCGGACTGGTAGGGGTCCAAAAGATATAGCGTGGGGGTCTGGGAAATCATTTGCAATAAATTGTCGTGTCATTAAAAAAAAATAAAAAATAAAAGTGTATACACAAATTGGGTGCTATGAAGCTGAACTGAAAACTAGTGGAATTGAATTTTAAAAATGTAAACAGTGAGATTTGTGATTGAATAAACATTGTTTAATTCCAAGGGCATGGCGTGGTGTTTAATTGGCACTCGAATGATTACACTGCGAGGATTCCCTGGGCCCAAATAGTTTGAGAACCTCTGCCCTCGTCTACCACCCACATAAAAAAAATATCCAAATCACAGAGCATCCAAACAAAGGCGTTCCCCCTCCTCCTTCCTTCCTCATCCTCCTCCCGTTGTGATCCGCAGAGTCAACATTGATTACGATAACCATTAAATTCCCGCTCGCTCGCTGCCGTGCCGATGGGTGCGAATATTGGACATGATGGGTACACGGGCGCGCTGGGAAGTGGTGCGTGTGTGCCAACATGGCGCACCTTTCATATTCTAATTTGCAGACAAACTTCACATCCCGCTTTTTTTTTACCCCCTCCTAATCCAGTTTCGTGTTCGAGACGCGAGCGCCGTCACAGAAAACATGATGCACTTGTCTTTATTTATTTTTTATTTTTTGTTGCCGTCATGGTAACAAGACTCCAAGAAATGTTCAGTCATTTGTTAATGTTCTGAGAGCTGCCATTTTTGTATTTTTAGCTGTCTGCCTCAATTGTTTTGATTTTCCAATTAAACTTGCTTTTGTTCAAGTCAAAAGCCAACCTTAGTTTAGCTTAACATATCTTAGCATAACATACCATCCGAGTATGCTAATGCTCACTAATAAATTTTCTTTAGCATAGTTTAGCTTTAGCATACCAATTTAGCAATACTCAATTGTTTTGATGTTCCAATAAACATGTTTTTGTTCAGTTCAAAAGCAAACCTTAGTTTAGTTTAACATATCTTAGCGTAACATACCATTCCGAGTATGCTAATGCTCACTAATGAACTTTCTTTTGTTTAGCATAGTTTAGCTTTAGCATACCAATTTAGCAATACTCAATTGTTTTGATTTTCCAATAAGTTTTTTTTTTTATTCAGGTCAAAAGCCAACATTAGTTTGGCTTAACATATCTTAGCATAGCATACCATCCAAGTATGCTAATGCTCACTAATGAACTTTCCTTAGTTTAGCATACCAATTTAGCAATACTCAATTGTTTTGATTTTCCAATAAACTTGTTTTTGTTCAGGTCAAAAGCCAACCTTAGTTTAGTTTAACATATCTTAGCGTAACATACCATTCCGAGTATGCTAATGCTCACTAATTAACTTTCTTTAGTTTAGCATAATTTAGCATTAGCATACCAATTTCGCAATACTCAATTGTTTTGATTTTCCAATATTTTTTTTTGTTCAGGTCAAAAGCCAAACTTAGTTTGGCTTAACATATCTTAGCGTAGCATACCATCCAAGTATGCTAATGCTCACTAATGAACTTTCTTTAGTTTAGCATAGTTTAGCATTAGCATACCAATTTAGCAATAGCTTTGTCTGATAAATTGATGATGAAGTCGTCCTTTCTGACAAATTATCACGTGGCTAAAAGTCCAGTTATCCCAACATCTTGTGTTAGAAACAGTCTAATGCTAGCCGCCTACACAAGTCGCTCGCTAACAGGCCCCGATTAGCTGTGTTTATGTCTAATTAATTACCGTTGCCTAATTAGCCGCTCTGTTTCCACCGGACACGGAGTCAAGTCGCCGCAATTATTAGCGCGCTCATCGTGCCTTTTAGGAGTGAAATTAATGCTACGCTACGCTAGGCACGGAAAGAACGGGAGACAATTTAATTGTGCAGGTGTTGGCTGACGGCGGCGGCACTTCATCATCCGCCAGCTCGCCGGGATGATTAGCCGGGATTCGTGCAGAGGGAGCTATCTCGTTAGCGAGGCTTGTTATTGTTTTATTTATGACACTCGGCCTTCCTCCCCCGTTTGGCCCATTTTGTTCACGGACTCTCGTTGTTGTCGCTTTTTTATCGTACACGCTAGCCTTTTAAAAAACAAGCCAAGTGGACCATTGTGCTTCTTTCACTCCGCCAGCAGTGATTAAAAAGGAGAAAAAGCTGAGCGATACATTCATCGGTTTAGCTTAGCATAACATAATGTAACATAACATCCTTAAGACACATAATGCGTTAATGCTCGCTAATGAACCGGTCCTTGTTCAGCTCTTTAGCTTCACATAATTTAGCAAAACTTGGCCAGGTAACGTGTTAATGCTCACTAATGAAATTGTTCTTCGACTTAGCTTTCCTTAGTTGAGAAAAGCTTTGCGTAATGCAACAAAAACGGTGTTAAGCTTGTCTTTGTTTAGCTCTGAAATTTAGCATGTTTTAGCATAGCGTCTTTGTTTGTTTGTCTTTGTTCAACTTTTAATTTTAGTTTTGCTTCGCACGAATAATGTGACAATCTACTCAGGCAAGTAATGTGCTAATGTTCACAAATGTTAGCTCTTTAGCTTAGCTTTGAAAGCCTTGTGAGTTTGTGCAGTTATTTATTTTAGCATAGTCTAGCCTCTAAGTTGCCATACGTACGTCGTGACACTGTTAAATATACATCACGTTTAATGTCTATACGCCTCCAATTTAGCACGTTTACATTGTATTTAATACATCTAATGTAGAATAGTTGCATCATGTTTAATTTATATGCGCAAATGTAGCATACTGACATTGATTTTAATACTATATTTAATGCCTATAGAATGTTCTCGTGTTTTTTTCCAGCTGTTTTTCATGACCTCACATTGTGTAGTCTTGGCAGTGTTGTCGAGGGGGGGTGGTGGTGGTTTGGGCTTTGACAGCTCGAGGTGGTCCATCGTCCACCGAGGTGGAGGAGAAGGCGCCCGGGGGGTGTCGGCGCGGTGCAGCAGTGGACATACATATGGCTCGCTGGCCGTCTCGTGGCACCTTTCGCCAAACAAGGCGCTCAAGGCCGCTGACCTGGAAACCAGCGAGCCCACTCACTTTGCCCCCCGACCGGGTTTATATGGCCGGGAGAGACCACCACGAAGACCCCCCCCCCCCCCCCCCCCCCCCCCCCCCACCGCATTCGTCTCCCGCCTACCGCTTCCTTCCTTTCTCCTCCCACTTCCTCAGCTAGCCGGCGGCGGCGTTAGCATCCGAGCAGACATGTGCGAATGCTCACTCGGAATATGTCCCGGCATGACACGGCACATTTTGTCACGTTAGGCCAAGTGAACGCTTCAAACGCTTTGCTCCTAAGTGACTGTAATGGTCTTTGCGCGAAAAGAAGAGACGTGTCACTGGACATTATCTTAGCTTTAGCTTAGCTTAGCATGAATAGCGTAACATAATATCCTTGGGCAGGTAACATGCTAATTCTCACCACAGAATTTTGTAGTCACTGGATAGACGTGGGCTTATCACACCGAACTGTTTCCTGTCATCATGCTAAGCTAACCTAGCACAAAGGCAGTTTTTCACACTGGGTTGATGATCCATTACATTTTAAAATACCTTTACATCTATTCCTGTTTTTATGCCAAGCTAACCTAACATTGCCAGAATGCTTTTGTATTAACAAAACTAGCCAGCTTGGACATGGTACGTTTTGGAAAGCGATGCATCAGTGGCTATTAGCTAAGCTTAGAATGAATAAATAACATAATGTAGCATTTGGAGAACAATTATTGTAATTGATACAAATCAAGATTGGCATCCATTGATGTATGAAATGGGTCGTCGAATTGGCATAAATCGGGTGTCGCTTTTTTTGAGACGGGACAGTTTCCTGATGGGAAATTTTACGACAGGACAGTTAACACGAAATATAATTTAACTCCTTTTTACGCCCAGTGGTTATGACGACAAAACGGAACTGACCTAAATCCGCCCCATCGCCCCGTGACGTTCCAGCTTGATGTAAAAACCCGGGTGTGACGTGTGCTGCGTCGATTTATCCCGCCGCGGAAGTTGTCTCAAAGCCCTCTGCCACTTAAAGGTCACCCCGAGAACATTCTCCCACTTTCTTGTCCCCGACGTGGCCGCGATGCTGTCCTCAGCATCTCGGCGGGGCGGTTGCCTAATTGCCCCCGTAAATCACCGGCAGGGCCGCGTCGTCCCGCGTTTACTTTTTCCCGACAGTAATTTACTGCTTGCTCTTTTGCACACTTGTCACGCCGTGTTTTCTCTCGCTCACATTAGAGGCGGGCATACGGGGAGAAAAAAAAAAAAAAAAAAAAAAAAAAAAGAGGACGGTAATTAACGGTGCGCCGCCGCCGGTCGCCACCGCTCCTTCATCACGCCATGATAATTGTGCTCCTTGTCTGTCACCGAAACCCAGCTCACCACCCCCCCTCCCCCAAACGCTTCCTCCGTGGCGATTTGTCAAGGCGGGCCAGGGCGGTGGGATGGGGGAGGCCTCGCACCCCCGTCCGCCATCCCGAGCCTCCTCGCATCCAGGCCGGCTCGTTTGTATTTTACATGGTAAGCTGTCAGCTATTAGCCCGATCCCGGAAAAATAGTTATGATAAACGCACCTGAACACCTCATTGGTCCACTTGTTTTGATTTTTTTTTTCCCCCCCCTTCAGAGGGGGTGCACCGTCAGATCCAGTTGAGTAAAATAAACTGCGGTGAGCTCCTTTAATGGAATAAGCAAATCAAAGTTTTTCCAAAGACATGCACCTCTTTTTACATGTCCAGAGAGTTAGCGCACCCTCTTTCTCCAGCTCACGCTTATACAAATAACATGATCACATAGACGGCAGGTAAGGGTGTGAACATCAGAATTTTGGAATTTATTCATGGCTGAAGTCTTGGACTAATCCAGTCTTTTTCAAACATTTTAAGGTGCGTACCCCTTTCACCCCTTGGAGAAAAACCCTCACACCCCTGTCCACTATCCCTGACTTGGCATTATTGACGGTGTATTTGTATTTTACATAGAAACTTATCAGATAGCAGTTAGATCAATGGTTAGCGCACCTCAGCACCTGATAAAGTAGTCTCTCTTTTGCTTTTTTCCCCTCCAGTTAAGGACGGTGGTGCGCTTTCAGGTCCAGCAAAGCAAAGGGGGCTTATATAAGGTCCCTCAATGTGCTCATATGGTCTTTTCAAAACTTTGCAGTGCACGCACCACTTTCGACTTGCTGACCGAGTAGGCGCACCCCTTCTCCCCCACACACATACTCGATACAAACTAAAAGTCAAGAGATGGGCACTCACATACCACTAACATGTTTACTTAGGAGCTCTAAGCTCATTTTTATGGCGTAGGTCTTGAACTTATCCAGTCTTTTACACACTTTCTAAGTCATGGACCTCCTTCTGCACCCTGACAGCGCACCACTTCTCCCCAATACACAATTTAAAAACTCAAAACAAAGCCCAAATTAAATAGTCTGATTAAAATCTATTTCTTGTAGAAGTTTTGGACTAGTGCAAACCTTGTAAACCATTTTCATCATCCCAACTGTTCAGCGCACCCCTCACATCACACCAAAGTCCAAAGAAAGCATGTTAAAAGTCAATCAAAGGCATTTTGTGAGTCAAGATACGAATAAACTACATGTAAATTTGTAATCATTAAAACACACCCTCATTACACATTTAATCTTACGCACCTGAAGGCTGCGTAAGATGCCTGAAGGGCACCACCAGGGGCGTGCACACCACAATTTGCCCATCCCTGGACTAATGTATTTATGGTGAAAGTGTGTGTGTTGGGGCAGGGGAGGGGTTGGGTGGGTGTCTTTGGGAATGTTGGAGCATGTCAACCGTCTATTTTTACCCGCTGCGTGCCAGTGATTCACCGCCTGCCTTGTTATCCTGCTGCTCCGCAATGGTGGGGAGGGGTGGTGAAAGGGGGGGGTGCACCATATCCATCAGCCACGTGCCGCACCCCCCGAGGTTAAGTCATCAATAACTTTGCTTGTGGAAATATTGCGGAGGACTCGCAAGGTTTTGCGCCTTTGACTGCTTGTGAAACACTTACAGCGCACCACCCCCTCCCGTTTTTTTTTTTTTTTTTGGTATAAAATATCTTTATCCCGCTGTCACGGGGCGGGCTAATGGGATGTGTGGTCAAGATTTGAGGATCCATCACTCGGGGGAGGGGGCTGAAGGAATTAGCATGGGCCCCATGCATCACCTGCCACGGCTGTCATGGCCGCTGTCTGGACCCGCTTCATTATAGCGCCGCACTCGCCGCGCACCCCCCAACCACGCCCCCTCCGTGTTCGGCGGCTAAATGAGGAAACTGCTTCTTTTTTTTTCGAGAAAGCACTCCTTTCTCCCGCCCCAGATAATCTTTAAAAACTATTACCGCTAATTAAGCGGCGTTTGGCCCCTGTTGTGCTGAAGGAACTGCAGCGCTTCCTCCACTTACATGAGCGGGCGTCAAGCACACAAATACAAAATGACAACACTCACAAGGAGCAATTCCATCTCCAGCACCTGACATGACTAGGCCATGCCCTTTAAAGGCACACATTCAACACTCCAATATTACAGTATGTACAGTAATTTTTTTTAAAGACTTTTGTTAAGCGAGTGGAACACTCTTGTGCAGATTACTTTAGAAAAGTAATTGTGTGCAGTTAAAAGTTACCCTGTTGGAAATTGTAATTGTAGTGTGACTATATCAATTACTTTCTCAAAATATAAAGCTACACCAACTACATTTGATTGTATTTTGATTACTTTTTAAAAATACTTTTTAAGATGATTTATTTTAAGACATTTTTTGAAAAAAAAGTTATTCATATGTATACATATATATATATATATATATATATATATATACACATCCAAATATTCAATCATTCGAATTTTCAATCGAATACGAAAATATTCAACAGCTGCAGCACTGAAGTCGTTTTGAGTTGAGTGGCAAAATGTCACATGACCAGCGATAGCCAATCGCAATTTGTCATTCGTAGCCATCAGAACCAAAGGCGGAAGGAAAAAAAAAAAAAAACACAACTATTTAAATAATCTGAGTTTTTGTGGCCGTTTTTCAAATATCACTAAAATTGTAATTAAAATAAAGAACAAATTCTTTTACTTTATTAATTTATTTGATGATTGTCCGGCATTTGGATGGCAGTCCCCTTCGGCGTTGTTAGCGGAGGGCCGATCTTCGCGTCTTTGTGATCGGAGCGGAGGTCACGACCGAGCGGTGGGGCCTCAGCTGGCGACCGCTCCCCTCGCTCGCCATCTTATTAGCAAACCAAAGGCGCCGGCAGGAGGAAGCCGCTCGCTCACCTGATTTCCTGGCCGGCCGCTAATCACGCCAGCGCCGCCTCGCCGTGACTGACACTTTTCTTTTATAATTGGCTTCATCATCTGGCAGCCGTCTAATATCCGCAAAATCCCCTCAGAGGGTGCGCCGTGCCGCACCGGCCCGGTGCTGACCTGGCTGCTCGCTGCCTGATCCGCCTCACCCGCAACCCCCCCCCCCCCTTCCTTCGCCGCCATCTGCAAGAGTCCGCGCTAATCTCAGTGTGGATATTGAGCCACGGCGGCACAGGCTAATTACTGTTCATTTGCCAGCGAATCAAAGCCTCGTTACTGTTGCTCAGGTCCAGAGGGGGCGCACACCCTATCGCGCCCCCCTACTTTTGCTGAACCCCCCCTATTTTGTGTGTTTGGTAACACTAAACACGAGTATGACAGAAATTGACTTCTCTATTCATTTGGGAAATCTTGGTATAACTCTCAACAGGGTTAGCGCACCCCCACACCCCCCTCGAAAAAGCAAAACAAAGCGCGTTCATTGCCAAAAACGTTTTCTGCTTTCCCTATTGCAAAACTGTTGGACTGATCCAGTTTTTTTTTTGTTTTTTTTTAAATGTACTTTGTAAGTCACATGCCCCCTTCCACATCACAACAGAGTTAGCGCACCCCCAGAAATTCATAGACAGTAAACTGATTTAAATGATCTATTTAAAGTCTTGAACAAATTCCGTTTTTTTTTAATCACATACCACGTTCTAATTCCCAATCAGTTAGCACACTAGCGCACCCCCCCATACACACACATGCACACGCACACACACACTCTCCAAAAAAAATCAAAGCAAAGCTTAGTTACTGTTCATTTGCCTGCGAATCAAAGCCTCATTACATTTGCTGAGATCCAGGAGGGGCGCACCCCCCCCCCCACCCTTTCGCCCGCGTGTGTGTTGGCAAACACAAGAATCAATGACAGAAATGGAGACAAAGGGCCCGTAATCCCACACTCGCTGTTGCGCCCCTTTTGCCTTTTCATGTCTTGACCCAAAAAGTGAAAATCTGTAATCGTTATCACAGACCCTTTTAAACTCACGCACCCCCAGGGATTGCACGCACACAGTTTGCCGGTCTTTGGACTAATCTATTTGTGAAGGAACTCTTAGTCTAATCCAGTCTTTCACGTACTTTTTGATCCACAGACCGCTTTCTAGATTGTGACAGTGAGTGCACCTCTTCCCTTGAAAATACCCTGAAAAAAAAAATGCAAACAAAACTAAACTGTTCATCACAGAAACACTGATCAAGTGGAGAATGTTCACCGGGGGGGGTGCACAAACCACAGTTCACACAATCTAATATCACCAGATAAGCCAATTTTAAGACCACCTAATCGAATGAAATAATAGTGTTTCTCAAATTCTTGAATCTCGTCATTTTACTTTTCAAATTGCGCACCCCCTGCGATTGGCTGCAACCAGTCCAGGGTGTCCCCCGCCTACTGCCCAGAGCCAGCTGAGATGGGCGCCAGCACCCCCGCGACCCTTGTGAGGAATAAGCGGTCGAGAAAATGGATGGATGGAACTTGCGCACCCCCTTTTTACAACACATTTGAGGCACCTCTCTCCTCTGAACACAGTTTATATAACCTCAAAAAGTTGCAAAAAAAAAATAATCCATGGACTAATCCCATTTGAAACACGGTAAAGTAACCACACATCCTCCTTGACGATTTAGCGCACCCCTGAAAACAAAGCCTGTTTGTAGACAGTAAAGTTGTCATGGAAATAAATGTTCTAATCTATTTACTAGAGAATGTCTTGGACTAATCAAGTCTTCCTCAAACTTGTTCAAGCGACGCACCCCCGTTTACAACCCAGTTTAGCGCACCCCCTCCCAGGGTTTGCCTTGTGTGTGTTGGTAAACACGGCGAGCATCTTCAAACAAACGCGGGACTCGGTGACAGAAACGGAGACAAAGGAGCATGACGGGCCCGTAATCCCGCACTCATTGTTCCGGTGCTCTCCCGTTTCATGTCTTGTGGGTAAATATCCCACACGGGACAGGATGGGGAGGGGGTGGGGGTGCGCGCCCGGCGTCGCGTTGTCTCTCCTCCGGCAGAAGAAAGCCGTTTTGTGTTTTTCCCCATCTAAACACCGAAACCCTGACAGAAGAATCAGCCGACGTCTTGACAGCTTCTGTCAGCAATTAGCAGCTAAAGCGGCTAAATCTCCCCCAAACAAGCACTTTCGACGCGTCGACGGCGTGGCGGTACAAAGCCGACGACTGCGACACGGGAGGCCCTGGCGGAATAAAACTCCCGCTTTCTTCGTCGGCAAGTTTGTCGACGACATCCTGCTTTAATGACACCGTCTTGTTGTTGTTGTTTTTTTATCGCTGCCGACCGCAAACAGGTCGTCACCTGGTCGTTAGCGGCACCTGATTTAACGCCGGCGGCAGGGAAATAAATGATCGTGCCCGTCATCCGGCTCAGCGGCTAATTAGGTCGAGATGTTTATTTTCTCCTGAACTCCATGTTTGATGACATTTAAGTATAGGGACCACTTGCGGAAAAAGCTGTGAGAAAAAAAAATCGGACTTTACAGCAATAGCCCCTTTCACACATTCATCTTGTTCCAGTTTCAGGCATTAGCCCCTTTCACAGAGAAACCCTGATTCGGATCTGGTACTACCTCTGAAGGCGGGAACTTGCTAGCTTGCCTTCATGTCCCTATTTTGTGTCAGGAACATTTCATGTTTCATGTGCAAAATGAAAAAGAAAACTGAGGTAGCCCCTTTCACACAGAGATCCTGTTACGGCTCTGATTCTGCTTCTGAAGCTGGGAAACTGCTGCTCACCCGCATGTTCCTCCACAGGTGCGCTTGTAGCACTTTTGGAATATCTGGACTAATATGTTGACATGGGAAGTCACATTAGGCCTCGCACCCCTTTCTAGTGTACATACGGACATTTTCTAGACCCCTTCCAAACCTCCGGTGAAGGGCATATACTGTGCGTACCCCCAGCGGTGTGCACACAACAATTTGGACCAATCCGGACTAAAAATGACTTTTCCACATCGCGACAAGTAGTGCACAGACTTTTAACAACAGAATTTTTGATGAATCCACTCTCGACCAAATGTTTTAAGACACACACCCTTTTTCTCCAACTTGACAGTGCACCTCTCTTACTCGTAAACACACCCTCCTCAATTGTAGAGACACACCAGGGCGACGCACCCAAAAAAAGTCTTTGACTATAACGCTACGCACCCTTTTCTACAAGCTGACAGTTAGCGCACCCCCTTTCGCCGGCACTTTTTCAGCTATTTCCTGTTGGCCGTCCAGGAGAGAGTGAAGACCTTGGCCCCGAGTGCCCTCATTTAAGGCTGTGGACTAAATCAATAGCGGCAACTATGTGCGCGCTCTTTTGGCTTCTTTCCCGCTCTTCAAGCGCACCCCCACCAAACTGACCCCCTCCTTCCCCACGACCCTCCAGGTAGACCGCTCCAGCCGAGTTGCATTAATGCGCCCCCTCCACCCCCACCCCACAACCTCCTGTATCTCCTCCATGTTGCCTCGCCCTCAGCAAGGCCAAATGCTGGCTGCTAACAAACGCAACAGCAAAAATACAGAACTCAACCGCTACAACAAACAAAATCCAACACTTAAGAGGGATAAATACATCTTAAAATGTATTAGAGCGAAACAAACAATTTCTATAACATCCAGTTTGCAACTTTGAGTTGATGAAACGATGCAATTTTCTACACAATTCAGTTTTGCCAAGCTAGTTTGCTAGCATTTGTTAGCCCGTGATGTCTGCCCATGACCAAAACAGGAAGTAAGGGGGCCTTCCTGGGACAAAACTCATTTGAGCAAGTTCTCGATCATAATTTCAGCTTTTTTCTTGAAATGTCTATCATATTTTGTTACACATTTTGGTAACATTTTGCGTTTGAGCCACACTTTGTAAACGCGTACCATTTTCAGTCATTTGAATTTTGATGCAACACGCCGTCGCATTTCGTTTCATTCCATTTCATGAATTTGTGTTTCACATTTGGAACATTTGTTGTTGAGTTTTGTTCTTACGGTCGCTTCGTACCTTTTGGCCCGTGTATTTATCGTAAAATGTTCTCCGATGAGTGTTTCTTGTCACATTGCGAAGCTAACAAGCCAAACATTACATCCCCGTTTTCATGATTCCCAACCTTCAAAAGTGGGTCAGTTGCCATGACGACACGCCGCATCATCCGCAGTATTGACGCCGTGTGTTTCTTTGAGGTGTGAAGGATGTTGACGTGGGGGGTAAAGCTTGTGAGGTCAAATCTTTGCCTTCATGGACCCCGAGGAGGGAAATTGATTGTTAGGAGGCTTTGGTGGGGGGGGCGAGCGGCGAGCATTTGACTCCTGTAGGGGAGGAAAGAGAAGCCTTGCTTGACATCACTTCCCACAATCCTCCTCTGCTCCACCAGGCCAATAACACCAATTAACCTATTAGGAGACATCTTTTCACGGGCTGCGTGGTTGCACGCGCCAGCACGCGCTCGCACAAAAAAAGACACACTCGCCAAACTTTGATTGGGACTTCCCCGACGCACATACAACTACGGTAGCATAGGAAAGAAGACGGATGGATCACAGAAGTCTACACACCCCTGCTGAAGTGTTTGTGATGTAAAAAAAAAAATAATAATAATGAGACCAAGATTAAGCATTTCAAACTTTTTATTTTTCCAAATAGGGCTGCACAATTATGGGAAAAATAATAATCGCGATTATTTTAGCAAGAATTGAAATCACGATTATTGAAACGATTATTTATTTTTTGGTATAAAATGAAAAAAAAAATGCGTCATCATTAAACATGATAAGACCAATTAAAAAAAAAAATAGAAACACTATAAATATGTAAGTTCCTTTTGGACCAAACAATTTATAATAATATATATTTATAATAATATATATTATTTATTTATCTTGGCAAAGGCGAAGTTTGAGTGCAGCATGTGCACTGTGCAGTACGATGATCTTTTTATTTATTTATTATTATTATTATTTTTTTTATTATTTTTTTTTTTGTGCAAAACAAAAAAAATAATTTCAACATAAAAAAATAAGACAAATAATGAAACACTATAATTATGCAAGTTCCTTTTGGATGAAACAATTTATTAAATTAGATATTTAAAAAAAATTTTTTTAAAAAGGTGCAAATGTATACATTTAAACAACTCAAATGCATTTTGAGTTGGGCTGATTTTGTAATTGTGGAGGGTAATAATTGAAATTGTAATTGAATTTCGATTAATTGCACAAGCAATACTTCCAAATAGAAAACTTGGAAATAGCTGCAGGAATTTCTGGCAAGTAATGGCTGTCTAGTAGATGTGACACCAATCTCCTGTCTTCTTCATATGTCTTTGGCTATTAGGTCGGGTGGCAAGACAAGCACCAAGAAAAAAAACATAAAAGAAAGAAAATAAGATTAAATAGGAGTCGTTTGCACAAAATCTTCAGCTTATGCTAGAAAGCAAAAAAAAAAAAAAAGTCCCAAAAAGGCTACTGGATGGCATCAAATGTGTGCTGACTGCCATTTTCAAAAGAGTGCGATTGTGAAATTATGAAGCCAGTTATGAGGGTGTGTCCACTTGTGCAACCACAAACTGTCCCTTTGCACCGACACCAGCGAGCGCCTCCCGCCGACGTCCAAACTTTGTGACATTTATTTTTTTTTTTTGCGTTCGTATCGCGCCTTGGCCGCAATACAAACACATGACGGTGAAAAACATCAAAGTGTTCCAAAATGGACCCCCGGGGTGTTCTTTGCCGGCGTTATTGGACCCCGCTTGTCACAAAGCGGCCCCTCAGGTCATTACTCGCCACCGTCGCGGCGGCGGCGGCAGCGGCCATGTTGAGAGGAGCGAAAGGGACGCACTGGACGCACATCTGACGTCCGCTGCCCTCGTCGACGCGAAAACGCTGGCACAGAAACACTTGAAGCAATCAGCGGCAGCATTTTTTTTTCATTTTGATGCATAAATTCTCTTTAGTTACCTTTTGTTTGCTTCTACAATGCCAATCGCAAGCTTTTTTGTGGCAAAACATCAAAGGAACAAAAAAAAACTATTGTGGGGGGGGAAAAAATATCAAAAGTTTCATAGGAGTGCACAACAAACAAATAACTAGGACAGCACTGAAAGTACGAGTACAACTAGTGTACAAATATATATGAAATATACATGTATATTATTTATTTATTTCATATATTTATTGATTGTAGATTAAGTAAAAATAGAACTATTAGCGCTGTTTTACTAGCTAGTATCTATTATAGCTAAGGATAGATAAATAAAATTAAAATGTAGGGGTGTCAAAGTCAGTAGGAATGTAACGATAAGCGCAATATCGTGATATTAAAATTTCCACAATATCGTCGTCACGTTCACAATATTTAAATGCAAATGTGTTTAAAAAAAAAAAAAAAAGTCAAGTTGATTTGCATTTGTGCAGTTCTAGCACCCTCTGGTGGCTACTTTTTTGGGGGGCAAATTAATTTTCATTAGGGATGTTTTGGCCCTTCTATGTTTAAAATATACACTAATTGTCAGATGAAGGTGAACGTAATATTCCTGTGAAGCAAGTCAATATGTGGAGGAGCTCAATGTGTGCATTAATAGAACATAATAATTTCTTCATTGTTAAATGACTTTTTTTTTTTTCCCCTAATGAACACCTTTAAACTCATAAAATTCTGACTTTTCTTGAACTATCGCAACTTATTTATTGTTATTATTATTTTGTCAAATGCCAACTTTGATTTCACCGCGTTTTGTTGCTTTACCTGTGCACGTGGAGCGTTTCCACCGGGAAAACACGGCGGCGGTTATCTTGGGGAATACTAACGAGTTTGCGCACGTCGTAAATCCCCGCGGCTGGCGCTGAAATAAATGTGACAATGATTGTCTGCGGGGAAACTTTTCAAAGGGGCATCTTTATGGTAAGTCATATCGCTTGGCACTCCATCATCAAGCCGGGCTGGCGGATGCTTCCGGAAGGCGGGCATATTTACGAGCGCGCAACAGATGGCGAGCGCGCCTCGCTTCCCGCCGGAATGGGCCTTTTGGCGGCCGTATAAAGATGATGAAGCGGCCCGCCGTAACGGGCCTCGGGACGCCGCGCCAGCGCAGAAAACGTCCAAATGAGCCTCCCAAGATTGATGGACGCCGCGACGGCGGGAAACCACAACAGTAATTTAGGCGGGAGCAAACAAGGCGCGAGAGCCCCCCTCGTTGCGGCTGGAGCGCTCCCCCGACGGCGGCGGCCATTAACGAGGCGGCCGCTTGGCAATATGCTGCGGTCCGTGTCGGCGAGAGGGCAGAACAATAAAAGGGACGGGACGGAGGCGGGAAAATGTCGTCTGTGTCGGGGATTCACGACAACTGACCTTTAGTGGACAAAAGCACATACTGCAATTCACATGAGCAAATTTTAAAAGTTGTAAAAAGGAAAAAAAAAAAGAAGACAATTTTCTCACTTTCCTCATTTCCTCTGACTTTTCCTCCCAAAAACATATAAATACGTTCTATTTTAAATGTTTTAAGTGACCCAAAGACGTATTTATATGATTTTTTTATTATTATTATTTTCATGCTAGAGCATACAGAAGGCTCTGATGCAGCCTCTGAACTGTAGAGAACGGGTGAAGCAATGGTAGTAATTACAAAACTGGCCAGCAGGTGGCAGTAGAGTATAAGAGATCAACCAGGGCCTTTTTGCAAACAAGCTGATTTCCTCACAGTTCTAAAAAGATTTGTGAATAAGGAAGAAACTTAGCTGTATTCTGATGCTAATTGCTGCAAAACAAAAATATACTTTTTTCATAATGAAAGAAAAGATTCTAATCTTTCTTTTGGTAGGTTCCATGTTTTTATAGCAATAGAACACAATATTCTGTGGGCCTTGCAACATTGCTGGGAGTGAATGAGTTAAAATGTCTACCTTTGCTCTTAAAAATTCAAATATTTTTATGGAAAATTCTACAGTTATGAAGAATTTGCAATTCTTTCAAAAATTCCAACCTGACCTTTTGTAAGATTTGGACTTTTCTCCTGTAAAATCGGTTCCTTGTGATAAAAATTAAGAATTATTCTCTAAAAAAAAAATCGTTTGGAAAATTTCAACTCTTGCTTGATTGGACAATCTGTACTTACAGCCATGTCAAATTCTGACTTTTGATAATAAAGATTATGAAAAAAAATTCTTTCAAAAATGCAAATTCTGACTCTTTCATCTAAAAATGATGACCTTTCATTTTAGGATTTTAACGTTTCGCTTTTGAAATTCTTCCTTTCTCAAAAAAAAAAAAAAAAAAAAAGTACATTTTTCTCTTAAAAATCCTGAATATTTCTTAACAAAATGTCAAACTTTTTTATTTAAAAACTTTATTTCTTGTAAAATTCTGTCTTTCCTCTTAAAAGTTTTGTTTAAAGAATTAAAATAAAAATTCCCTCATAATTATGACTTTTTTTTTTCCCCCTGTAGAATTCTAACTCAATATTTAAATAATTCTCACCTTCTTTTTTTGATAAAACCTTTCCATTTCAGTTGCGTAATTTTGACTGGGTAATATGAGTTTTCCCAGGGGGGGACTTTTTTTTTTTTCTTACAATTTTGATTTTTTTGTTTTACCTTCATGTAATTATTAACGATTTTTACTTGCTCATAAAATTATTTATTTTCTTTTAATAAAATCTACAAAATGAAAGTTGATCCCCCCCCTCGTGATGGATATGTAATACTGCAATTCTGGCTCTACTTTTGGCTCCCATTTTCCCAAATATGGCTTCTTCTTTTTTTTGTGAGCAAGCTGTGACTAGATCATCATTTTTGTTTATTTACTTTTGGCAGTGTTTTAAATTGATGTTGTGCTGTGTGATGCATTTCTCATGTATTGCACTGCATGTGCACGAATGTCCTTGAAGGTGTGCGGAGGGACACTTTCTGTGATCATATTTTTTGGCTGAAGTGACTTCATCAGGCCGCAATGCGAGCTTTGGCGCCACCCAGCTGGCCGTTCCGGCAAAGTTTCTGCTATTGTTCCGGTGGCCGTGGTGGCCTGTTCCGGTTCGCTGAGCGACTTGATGAGGTTTAAATGAAGCGAAGCGGGGAAGCGGCGGCGAAGCTACGTTTGCTAAACGTGCTAAGCTTCAATCCCATCCGACAGACAAAGTTTGCTAATGAGAGATTCAATCAAGCGTGCGGGGGGGGGGGCGCCGGATTAAGCCCCATCCTCCCTCACCCTCGCAGAAAGGGAGTTGAACTTTGAAGGCGCAGATGCTAATCTAAATGCTAAGTGAGACACCTTTCTTTAGCGGCACGCTAATCATGCTAATCACGACTTTGTTCTCCTCGCGCCTCGCCGGGTTGTCGACGTTCAATGTCGACGGTTTCAGGCGCTGCGCAAACCTTCATTTGGAACCCTAACCGCTGCTTGGAACGTGTTTTAAAACCCCGACTGAGGGTTCGCGTTGCATCTCGACAGCATCAACCTTTAATCGTATTTCCCCCTCATAGGTTGAACCCGATGTGTCTGTCTGTTTTCTCTCTTGATTTGTCGATGTCTCTGTTCTCTCTCTCACTCTCTTTCTCTTGATCTCTGTCAATCTCTCACATTCTATCCCACTCTCTCGATCTCTCTGCCTGTCTGTCTCTCCGATCTCTAGCTCTCTTTCAATCTCTCGATCTGGATCTCTCGATCCATATCTCAATATCTTGATCTATGTCTCTCACTCTGTTTCTTTCTCAAGCTCTAAATCTCTTTTTTTAATCTGTCTCTGTCTCTTTGTACTTCTGTTAGGTGCTCTCTGTGTCACTTTCTGTCTGTCTGTCCATCTTCTCATTATCTCCATTTGTTAATCTCGCTCTCACGATCTCTCTTGATCTCTATTCTTCTCTCTTTTTCTCTCTCTATTATATATATATATATATATCTTGCTATCTACCTGTTTCTCATTTGTCTCTTCTCTCTCTTTGTCTCTCTCGATCCCTCTCTCTTGTAATCTCTCCACCTCTTTCTAGCTCTCTAGCGCTCTGTCTCACAATCTATCTCTATCTCTACATCTCTGTCTACCTTTCTTACTCTATCACTTCCTCTAACTCTATATCGATCTATATCTCCATTTCTCAAGTTTCCTCTTTGTATCTCGCTATCTACCCCCATTTCTCATTTTTGTTTCTATCTCTCTATTCTCTCCATCACTCCATCTCTGTCACTCTGTATCTTGCGACTGTATATTCCTCCATTTCTAGCTCTAGCTTTCTGTCGCGCTCTCTATCTCTATATATCTATGTCTCGAGCTCGCCGTCACTCTCAATCGCTCTCTGTCTCTCGATCATTGTGTCTCGCTACCTCTCTTTACCCTTCTCCCTTTCTCTCTGTCTCTCTATCACTCCGTCTCTCTCGTTATCACTCTGTATCTCACGACTGTACGTATCTCTATCTCTTGCACTCGCTCTCTCTCTCTCTCCATAGGTCTCTCTCCCTCTTTCTATATCTCTATATCACGCTCTCTCTTATGTACAAACGTGTTTTCGAGCACACAGCATGTATTTTTGTTTTGTGTGTTTGTTTTCCGCGGCGCCTCGTCCCGCTACTCCTCCCTAACAATACGCTTAACGCGACAACAAAAAACCAAAGCGTTTGCGCTCGCAGCTTGTGTTTTGTTTTTTTTCAGGAAAACACACAAACATTTTTTTGATTTGTGCTCCAAATGCGTCACGTTGACGTTTATCGCATTAAGGACACATTTCAGGCTTTTTGGCGTCTAAATAAAGAAAATGCGGGCGGCGGCTGGTGGCGCCCACCCGCGGGCTCGCTCGTCTCCGCGTCGTCATTTGCATTTATTGGGTAAACGTCGAGATTTCGTGTCACGCCGCCGTCACGTCTGCTCCCTTTTTCAACAGGCCGTGTTTCCCCAACTCACCCTCCCATATCTCGTCCTTTTTCTTTTTCTTTAGTGCCACAAAACAAAAAATACAGATGGAATACGCTTCCCAGGAAAGTGTGCTTTGCTTTACAGTTGGTGGGTCCATCGTCTTCGCCGGTTGATTCCTTTTCACACCGTCAGGTCAGCATAGGAAGGCGGGAGCGTCATTAGAAACCCACGTCACAGTGAGCGGAGTAACATGTGCCGACTGAGCGAACAAAATGGCAGACGATTTGAAAATAACGACTTTTTAATACATTCCAAAAAAAAGTGTCCGTTTTATCGGTAATGGCCGCCCATTGTGTTCCACTTGAATGACGTGGGTTAAAAAAAAAAAAGAAAAAAAGGAGGTCAGCTCGCGCCCGCGGGATGCAGGCCAGCTGCTTCCTGACCACCTGACCACCGTGTGGACCCTCCCCCCTTCCCAACCACCCCTTGCCGCTCCCCCTCCCCATCATCTCCGTCCTCCGACAGTATCTCATTAATGGGCAAACAAGCACATCGCGTAGCCTGAGGAGACTGGACGTCCTCTTGGTTGCCCCCCTTTTTTTTATGCCCTTAATCTCTCTGCTTTTCACGATGAATACACTTTATTTTCTGCAGTTTTACAAGAGTAATGATATATTTCGTTTGTAAATCACTTTATTATTTTTTTATGATTTTTCCAATGATGAAAACATTTTTCAAATTAAAAAAAAATATATATATACAGGACTGTCTCAGAAAATTAGAATATTGTGATAAAGTTCTTTATTTTCTGTAATGCAATTAAAAAAACAACAAAAATGTCATACATTCTGGATTCATTACAAATCAACTTCCAATATTTCAGTTGATTTGTAATGAATCCAGAATGTATGACATTTTTGTTTTTATTATTTTAATATTGCTGATTATGGCTTACAGCTTAAGAAAACTCAAATATCCTATCTCAAAAAAATAAAATAAATATATATATATATATATATATATATATATATATATATATATATATATAATGTATATAAATAAAAATATTTTCTCAGACCAAGTAAAACAAAATACCATAATCATCAATATTAAAACAATAAAAGGCTTGCAATATTTCAGTTGATTTGTAATGAAGCCAGAATGTATGACATTTTTTTAAAGCAATTACAATAAAAAACAAAAAACAAATGTATCTAAAATAAATTCTATAATAAATTCTTCTGCGTATTCAATAATATATTTCAGATTTTTTGTTAATCTGTGTAAATAAATGTTTTTAATTTTCTTTTGATTCAGTATTTATTTTACATGCTGCTTCATTTTCATCATATCTAATATTTTATATGATATATATATATATATATATATATATATATTTACATTCATTTTATTTAATATAAAATTGTTTGTTTTTTTTACATCTATTCACTTTTCAACATCATTTCAGTATTTTACTATCATTTTTATATTAAACCTTCGCAAACATGAGACGTATCTTCAGTATACAAGCCCAATAACAAACATATTGTTTCATCAATGCCCACTTTAAGTCTGACACGCGTCATCAAATCAAGCACATTTGTACGTATTGTCATGAGACGTGTACCTAATGAAGTGTCTCAGTACCGTGTGTGTGCGTGCGCGTGCGTGAATGACAGCGGCTCATGTAAGCGAGCGGTGTCATCCCAATTAGCCCAAACAATTAGAGCGACTTTGAGTGTCATCATGGTGTTGTCATTTGAGGCTGATGATGATTTAAGAAAGAAAAAAAAAAAAAGGAAAAGCAGTGTGTGGCGCCTGGAGGCCGTCAGCGTGTGATTAGAACCTGTCAGCTGCTCAAGTGAACGCGAGCGACCATGCGTGTCGCGCGACATGACCCGCTGTGCTCAAACCTTGTCAACGCATTAACCTGAATTCCCTCAAGTCGTTACGGACGCCGACAACGACGGCGCCTGCGGGATGGGGGGGGGAATTCAGACATTGTTTTATCATGTAATTAAATCTTAAAACAAAAGAATCCGTGTTTCGAGGTGCCTTGAGATACGAGTGACCCGACTTAAGAGTCTTTCGAGAGTCGAGCTGTCATTTCGCAGGAAGCGGGATGAGCACGAGTGACATACTCACATTCTGGAATATTTTGGTCTTCTCTCAAAAAATAATTATATATTGCTAGGTCAAGATCATTTTTATCTATTTTTACACCAAGAGAAAATTTTGGGAAAGCAGATGTCAAGAGCACAAACCTAAATTCAGTTAAAAATGTGCAGAAAAAAAAGAGCAATGATGATAAGACGTTGAATCGGTAAGACTGCCGAATGAACAATTCTGAGCTATTTTTAAAAGAAAGAAAAAAAAAAATGTGCAGGGTGGCTTGAGTGGGGGTTGTGCCCTCATAATCTGACTCATTAAGAGCACCTCTGCAAAGTATTCAAATATCAAAATTTGAAGTTTTATTTTTATTTTTTTATTCCACGACAAACACATTTATTTGTCATTTGAATTTTACTGTTTAATTTTTTTTTGTTTTCCACTAGAATCTATTTTTAAACTGTTATTATGAATATCCCCATTGTTTATTAAAAATAGGAAAAAAAACAGTGGCCTATGTATTATTATTATTATTATTATTATTATTATTATTATTATTATTATTATTATTATATACATGTTTTGTTTTAATCTTCTGAGTTGATCCCAGGAGCTTTTGGGTCAAAATAAAAATAACTAGCGTGTGACAAAGTGTGCGTATTAAAACAAATGCGCTTCCCTGCTGCTGGAAGCTGTCTCATAAGAGCATAAAAGATGACATCACCGTGTGAGTCATGAGACAGCTGATCATTAAACACGCACACGCGCTCACATCAATAAAAATAAATGGTGCTGACAGGTGGGGAACAATAGTTTTTTTTGGGGGGGGGCAAAAGGTTGTCTTTTCCCTCTCTTGTCAAAATATATCGATTTTTTTTTTGACGGCTTCATTACTCAGCGTTCAATCCCCAAACGCTCATTTTCAGAGGTCGCGTTAAGTTTGAAGGTTCCGGGTGCGCCAGGAGCCCCCTTTGTTGCCGGAGCCCTCTTATACCACACCAGACACCACACTGGAAAACTGAATTCCTGAGACTAAATGATTAGCAGTATTTGTTATCACAGTGCTAAATACAGTAGAATACGTTGGTAGGTTTTGGAAAAGCCACGGACTATAAATCTTTCGGAACTCGAGCCTTCCCTGAGATCTAAAACCTTCTGTCTGGACCACAACCATTTCTCAGGAATAGAATCCACCCCCAGGGCTAGAGACAGGAACCTTGTCACTGAGAACCTTTGCTTGGAACGAGAACTTAAGTTCTGTCAGGATATGAACCTTCTCTCAGGATTTGTATCTACTCTCAGAATTGGAACCCTCTCACGAGACTAGAACCTTCTTTCTGGAGTACAGCCTTCTCTCAGACAGAGAACCTTCCTTCTGGAGGAGAACCTACTCTCGATACTAGAATTCTCTCCTCCTGGGACTAAATCGTTTTTCAGGACTAGAAGCTTTTCTCAGAGCTAAAACCTTTTCTTGGGACTATTACATTCTTGTGGGCCTAGAACCTACTCTCTTGACCACAAGCTTTGCTCAGAACTAAAACCTTTTCTTGGCACTAGAACCTTTATCTGGACCACAACATCCTTTCAGGACTTGAGCCTTCTCTTGAACGCAAGAACATTCTTTCTGGGCTAGAGTCTTCTTCTCTTGGAATTAAATCTGCAACCTTCTCTCTGGATTAAAAGCTTACCTTGTGGCTAGAACCTCCTCTCAGTACTAGAAGCATTTCTAAAACTTTTTGTTTGGGTGGGCATTACTTTCTTATGGTACTAGAACCTGCTCTCATGGCCACAAACTTCTCTCAGGACCAAGACGTCCTCTCAGGATATGAACCCTTTTGGGACTTGTACCTTTTCTCTTGAATGCAGGACAAGAAATTTTTATCTGGGCTAGAGTTTTCTTCTCTTGGAACTAAATCTGGAACCTTCTCTCTGGTTACAACCTGACCTTGTGGCTCGAACCTTCTCTTAGTTCTACAAGCTTTTCTCACACCTAATACTTTTTTGGGGGGTGGGCATTTCCTTTTTGTGGGACTAAAACCCGCTCCCATGACCACAAACCTCTCTCAGGACCAACACCTCCTCTCAGGACATGAACCTTTTCCTGGGACTTGTACCTTTTCTCTTGAACGCCGGGCAAAAAACTTCTCTCTGACTAGAGGCATTTCTTGGAACTGAGTAGGGAACCCTCACTCTGGACTAAAACCTTACCTTGTTACTAGAACTTTCTCTCAGTACTAGAAGCTTTTCTCACACCTAAAACTTTTGTTTTTGTTTTTTGGTGGGCATTACCTTCGTGTGGTACTAGAACCTGCTCTCTTGACCACAAACTTCTCTCAGGACCAAGACTTGAACCTTTTCTTGGAATTTGTACCTTTTCTCTTGAACGTGGGACAAAAAAAACTTCTCTCTGGCTAGAGTCATTTCTTGGAACTGAATATGGAGCCTTCACTCTGGACTAAAACCTTACATTGTGACTAGAACCTTCTCTCAGTACTCGAAGCTTTACTCAAACCTAAAAACTTTTCTTGGGACTATTGCCTTCTTGTGGGACTAGAACCTGCTCTCTTGATCACAAACGTCTCTCAGGACTAAAACCTTTTCTTGGCACTAGAATGTTCTTTCCTGTCTTGAACGTGGGACAAGAAAATTCTCTCTTAGAACTAAATCTGGAACCTTCTCTTAGTTCAGTCCATTTCTTTGGGTTAATTTTATGGGTTGCTCATTATTGAGGTGCATACATACGTCGATGCTTACCCCCCCTAACCCCCCGCCCACCCTTTTCTGGCCACAATCACCGCCAAGGTGAATAATTGATGTTGGGATGAAAGCGCCGCTGGTGGCGAGGGAAAACTCTACCTTGTGCCCCTCTTGTGGGTCATGTGGCGCCTCTTGGAAGTGCAAAGGCGTGTCGCGTCTTGTTCCCGCCGCCTGTCACCACGTCCCCCCCCCCCCCTCGTGTCACGGCCCCGGTGTCACCCGTGTAACGCCGCCATCGACAGGCCGCTGACACTGGCCAACAACATAATGGAAACCTATTGATTTGCACGCACACACAAACAGTTGTGTTACACACTCAAACCGCCTTATTACAGTCTCTCTCTGTCACACCCACACACACAGAACTAGTCATGTCACACCACGTGAGCAACAGGCCCGAAAGGACGGGTGGTGATCAATGCTCATCATCCGTGCATCACTGCTGCTCAAAGCCACCAGTGCAACATCCAACTCCATATTTAAGTATTTATTGTTTGAATATTGCTCATCCTTGAATAGTGTTTCTGTTGTTTATTTTACTCTTAACCGCTTATGTCCAGTTGTATTGATGCATGTGTAGTACGGATGGGCGAGTACCGACACCGGGCTTTGTTTCAAGGTAATCGGCACTCGAAATGACGGCCATTTTTTCGATCAGGATCACTTGAAAGGCATAAATGTCTGACTGATGCCCGTTAAGATGGAATTTCTGTCAGTATATGGATAGGCATAGAAAAAGGTAATACACATATTTGATGAGGCCACGGAAGCACAGAAAATATTCAGTGTCAGGAATACTATTATTATTATAAATATTATTAATATTATTATAAATGTTATTATATATTATATATATTATAAATTGTTATTAATAATAATAATAATAATATTATTATTATTATTATTATTATTATTATTATTATTATTTATAACAAAATGCATTCCAAGAAACATGTTTCCAAGAGCAGAATTATTGGTAATGAAGTGGCTTCAGTGATTTTTTTTCTCTTTTTTTTCCCGCCTGAAGTGAGGAAAAGGATTTCTCAAATTTTTTTTTTTTTTTTTTTTTTTTTTTTTGTAAATGTTCTTGTTGAGGGTGTAAACAGAGCATTTCTCCAAAAATGTTCCATTCCCGGCACATGTTGAGCCTCCAGCAACATTTGGACAAACAAGTCCACCACAACAACAACACTTTTCACTGCAAACTTCAACCCAAAGAAGTGGAAAAACATTTTTTATTTTTTATTTTTGCAATGTTTAAATATCTCCTTTCCCCCCCTAACAATTGATAACAAAAATACGTTTAGGACTACAGGCTATGAAGTTTTATGAAATGTCTTGGTTATCTCATTCAAACACTTTGAAACTCAATGTATTTAAAAAAAAAAAAAAAAAAAAACTTACAGCAAGGACTTTTTAGGATCTAGAAGATAAGAAAACAGAAGAAAAAAAAAAAATCTAATAGTTGAGTCCAGCCAATGCTAACATTTGTAGCCTAGCCATGGCTGACAACAACAACACCAGCACCACCAGGAGACTTAAATGAACAGCAGTGCTGTTTGTGTTTGATGTCTATTAGTTTGCACTTTTAATGGAGCCCTCCTCCAGGGGGACCAGGACCCCCGCAGCAGATGGCGGGTGAGGCTCTGGCGACCGCACATTTTTTCATGTCGTCCTCTCTATCCATCCATCCCATATCAGCCCCCCCCACTCACTCTCTCCAGCCAGCGGAATAATGAAAAGCCCGAGCGTGGTCACGGCTAACTCAATCTCATTATAATCTCCCCTTTATTTTATTCATTGGGCCCCCCTGGGAGGCTGTCTGCCAGCGATGTGCCTTTCAACCTCCGGAGAGGAGATCTTTGGAGAGCGTAATGAAGTCACAGAGTGGCACAATTATTTCCCAAAGACGCAGCGTTAATGTACTCGACAATTCCCCCGGGAAAGGACGCGTGATGACAATTGCTTTGTACGCCTTTGATCGCTGCTTTAAATACTGGCCGGGATCAACTACGGGTTGAGTCCCCCCCCCCCCCCAAAACGAACTCCCCCGTGCCACTGTGATGTGTGACCATTGGCGGTGCACACACACTGGGAATAAATGACTCACTGGTACCTGCCAGCTTGGCAACAAATTGGATTTTAATTGCAGAAAAAAATGGCAATGAAATGTGCCACTTGATTAGGTACACAAACTAACCGCGTCCAGTCCAAAAAGCGCACCAATTTTTTTCCTCTTTGCATTGCGATACGCAATTGAACAATTCTGAGCAATACAGAAAAAAATTCTAAAAAAAAAAAAAAATTCTAATTCAAAATATCTGCTTTCAACCGGCAGAAAAAAAATACTGAAGTACAGATTAGAGCTGTTGAAATGGAACTATTTATATAATCGAGTAATCATTTGGAGACATTTTTTAACTTAAAATTGTCCAAATCCTCTGATTTCAGCATATCAACAGTAATTGTTGACTGATTTCTGTATTGTTTCATGATAGAAGACCGAATATCTTCTGTGTTAATCAAAATAAAACATTTGCAAACATCATTTTTTACTTTGGAAAACAATGACCAACCAGATATCATAGTACAACATCAATACTGGAAAGGACAAAAATGACCATAAAATGGCTACTTTAAACCAAAATGTCAGACTTCCTGTGTCCTTTCAGGCATGACTTTTTGAGACTTTTTGTCCGTCTTATGATAGACATGGTAACCAAAGTTTATGCTTCTAAGACAAACTTACTTCAGGGGCTGATTTCTTTTCTCCCTACAAAAAAATTCACGTTTTTTACAAATCAAATCAAATCAAACTTTATTTATATAGCACCTTTCATACATTCAAATGCAACTCAAAGTGCTGAACAATTAAAACATCCATAATACAACAAAAAGAAAAAGCCCCCCACATCCCCATGGTCGTACCCACAGACACACACGCAAACCACAACATGGCGGGGCACAGAAGAACCCTGTGAGGAAAGGCACCCAGGAGGAGTTCATCCACGCTTTTAAAGGACCCCTGGAACTGCCAACATGACCTTAAAATGGCTGCTTCAACACAAAATGTCTGACTTCCTGTCTCTTTTCAGAGATGGTTTCTTGAGACTTTTTTTTTTTTGTGGGTCTACTCATGTGAAACCGGTCTCAGGGACTGAATTGTCCCCAAAAAAAAACAATCTCTGACAATTTTACATTTGAAGGATCTCTGGAAATGGCCAACATGACCCTAAAATGGCCGCCTCAAACCAAAGTGACTGACTTCGTGTATTTTTCAGGCCTGCTTTCTCATACTCATGATAAACATCAACCAAATTTCACGTTGCTAAATGAAACCGGCTTCAGGGAACGAACTGAAGGCGCAAACGAGGCTTTTAAAAAACCCCCGCCGCCGATGAAAACTTACGACAAATGAGACGATGCAAATCGACTTGTTAACGTTCATTTCAGATCGTTCTTCCCACAAAGCGCCTCGTACCCGCGTTCGGTATTGCCTGAGGAGCCGAGCGCGCCGTAATTATATTACCAAGCACAACTGTGACTCCCAGTGTGCCTTCAACGCCGCCTCGTCGCCGTTCCCCCGTCGGCAGCTCCCGTTCCAATGGCGGAAATTGAACGCAATCCGCCGTCTTCGGGGGGGCGGGACCTGTTTTCACAAGCGCACACACATTTGCACGTCTGCGAGGTCGATCACAGGAAAGAGTGCGGCTGCTAATAAGTCTTTCGACTTCCGCGGGTTGCTCTCTCACGCACGCACACACCGATTACTTGTCAAGGTGTGCTCAAAGAAACATAAATAGATTCCTCCGATGATGTCATACGCAGTACATCCACTGTTTAGCGCTCGTGTGCGCCAATTTGATGTTCACTAAATGTGCGATATCGTGCTAGAGGTTTCTGTGTTTCAAAAATGTCAAGGTCAAATATACGCCAGGGTTAAGTTTGGGTTCATGACCTGTTAAGTTGTTTTGAACGGATGTAACAGCATCTAATTTCAACTGGTTTTAAGCTATGTGATGTCAGGAGCAATGTGATGTCAAGAATCTTTTATCATTTACTGGGTTTTGGGATCCAGCCACAGAACGTAACAGGGTTGGGAGATTGAGTCATTGTGTTCTGAAGTTGGTGTTGTCATTTGCTCATGCAGTTACTATGTCCCTTTAAGCACGCAACGTTTGGGACGCTAGCGAATGGTGATTTCACGTCAGGGTTCGCTCAAGATCGCAATGTTCTCTAAACGCTCTCTAAAGTGTTTCAATGGTTCCCTAAACAGTTTCTTTTCATGTCTCAATGGAATTTTGAGTTTTGAAATTTCCTTGTGACAAGAAGAATGATTCAAACTGTCGGTGAACATCTAGTGAACAATTGCGACTTTGAACGAACGTCAGATGCATGCATTTTTTTTTACCTTCACCAACACTCGCAAACGATCCCTCAGTCGGTTACAATTTTTATGATCATCTATTAGCCACTCTTAGTTTGCCTAGTCTTATGCAGTCACTATGTAACTTATGTATTTTTGTTTTGCACAAACAGCACAAAAATATGTTGACCTAAAAACCATGTTGGTTGTTAGTAGTCGAATTTTGATCAAACTGCTTCCACTCACTCCTAGATGACAGCGCCACAATTATAACGCTCTGGATAATTTAAAGTTGTTTTTTTGTTTTTTTTCCGTGGCAGTGAATATTGATGGCGGCGGAGGGAGGACGTCGCCATCAAAGGTGCGCCTCCCACACTGTGTGAATCCAAAGTGCGAAGCATTATGCTGCGTTCAATCATACATCACACGTCTATGGAAATTGTCTCGTTTGCCTGGAGGTGAACTTGAAGTGTTGCTCGTCAGGGTCAGCCCGTTCATCTGGCAAGCAAGAGTGAATCTTAAAGCAAAAAAACAAAACAAAAAAAACGCGCGTCGATGTGTTTAGCGTGCGTACCTGAACGTTGTCAACGGTCAACTGACTCCCGTCCAGAAGTTCGTTTCAAAGCTCGCTACGGATTCGAGCTGTCAAAATGAATCGATAAACAAGGAATCGTTTGCAGCCATTTTGTAATTCAAAATTGTCCAAATCCTCTGATTTCGGCATATCAACCGTAATTGTTGACTGATTTCTGTAGTCCTTGATGAAAGAAGATTGATCGTCTTCTGTTTAATCAAAATAAGACATTTGCAAACATCTTTTTTTTTTTTTTAAATCACTCTACAAATGTGATGTATGAAAACACCAATCACTGGTTAGTAAACAGTAATCAGGGAACAAATGATTTTGTAATACACATTGTAATCCAAAATAAAAATGAATCCGATTAATTGATTGAATAATTAACCCAGCCATTTTGATTGACGCAAGACTATTGAGTTCTATTGCTATAAATACACGGAACCTACCAAAAGAAAGATTAGAGTCAGGAAAACAAGTGTATAGTTCCTTTTTGCAGCAATTTGCATTAGAATATAGCTTAGTTTCATCATTATTTACAAACCTGTTTAAATCACTGGAGAAAAGAGCTTGTTGCAACATGGCGTGGATTGATCTCTTATACTCTGCTGCCATCTGCTGGCCGTTTTTTGTAATTATCATTGCTTTAAGCGTCCTCTTCAGGTCAGAGGCTGCACCAAAGCCTTCTGTATGCTCTAGCATGAAAAAAACAAAACAAAAACAAAAAAACGTATAAATACGTCTTTGGGAGCAAATGAGTCAATCGATTCTAAAAAATAATCAATAGTGACAGCACTACTACGGATGACTTGACATCCAGCGACGCAAGTAAATCGGTCAAATAATGCCTCAATTCGAATTTATTGGTCATAAAAGTGAAACAAAAACAGTTCTTCAAGATGAAACGCACCACTTTGAGACTCACTGCAGTCGACAACAGAAATCTGGGATATTTTGCCACGCCGCCAGCGGCTCCCCGCCGTGATCTCGTTTGCGTCGTCAAAGCTCGCTAACGCGGCCCCCCCCCCCCGTTCGGACTGGCGCCCGACCCGCCGGCTTGTCACAGGTTTCAGATTGAAGCTCGCCGGGTGGCGGCCGCACGCGGGGGCGGGGGGGAGGCGCGTCGCTGCCCCGAGGCCTTCTCGAGCGGGACGTTGCCTTTTGTTTGGGACGCGGCGCACCTCCGAGCCGGGGGTGTGAAGCAGGTCCATTAACGGGTTCTTCGGAAGGCTGCGCGGGGGGACGGCGGGGCGTACGCATCGGACGTGGACCGGGGGGCCCCTTTGAAAGGCTTTCTGGCGCTGTTGTTGCGGCTCTTCAATCGCGACCTGCGACTGTCAGACATCTTTGTCCCCAACATGGCACCCGGCGGCTCTTGACGCCAGCTTGTTTGTAGCTAAAAACAGATGAAAACGCTCTTGTTTTCGGCCATTTTGGAGTCTCGTCTTCCAGCTGTGTTACTGTTTGCCACAATCATGCGCTTTTGGTCACAACACGTTGGAGTTTGGTTTGCTGTGTATTGTCACAAATGCACTTGCGTTTCATATTTTGCCATTACAACCGTTTGCTCGCAACAAGGCTGCATCAGACGATTAAAATATGATCACTGGTGGGCAGAAGATTGATTCAAACATCTTGTAGAATGAAAATGTAATGTACTGTTGTACTTTTTTTTTTTTTTCGTAACAAAAAGACAACAGTTGGAGCACAAGAATTTGTTTGTTGGCACACAATTATCATTTCTACATTGTTCACAAATTGGTGTATTTGACCAAGATTGTAGCTTAATATTTTTTTGCAGTTAGAACATTGTATTACTCACAAAAATTATGTATTTGTTCAAAATAGTGCAGTATTGTCAATGAAAAAGTGTGTAATTTGCCCAAACTTATTAATTTAGTTTGTGCAAATTAACAAAATAACTAAAACTAAAATGGAAAAATATATATATAAAACAAAATCATAAAACTAGTTTTTAAAACTGATAATAATTCATCTCAATTCATCATATTTCTTTTTTTCATCTTCGTCAATTAATAATGTACATTTTTGGGTTCATTTTAAATTTGTATTTATTTCGGTGTTGCCGAGAAGAAGGTCAAAAAAAAATTTTGGGGGGAGAATTGTAATTCAATTTACTAGATAATATTTTGTGACCTTTTTTTTAAATCGTGTACTCAACAAATACTCAATATATTTAAAAAAATAAAAATAAATAAATAAAACTAAACTAATGAAAAATAAAATAAAATAAAAAAACATCAAATTAACACTACCTGAATTTCAAAAACAAAAGTCAAATTGAAATAAACCTATAAATATCAATAAATAAATAAATATTAATATAAAATAATAAATAAATAAATAAAACTAACTATAATGAAAAATATTGTAACCCTGATGTTGGCACAAAAGTGCAACATTCTACCCCCAAATATTTAAATATTATCACAATATTTCAATATTTTTTTCTTAAGAAAAAAAAAAAATGCAGTCGTTGAGCACAAAAAGTTGCACTAAAATGCTTTAAAATGTACAAAATGTGCCATTCAAAAACTAGATTTGTTTACAAAACTGCTCCGTTACAGGACGACAATCCGATATTTTGACCACCAAAAGCTAACCAAAAGTCTCGATTATCTCATCTTCTTCACTTTTGATATCCTGCCAGTGGGTCTGTATCGTGGTTTTTTTTTTTTCGTAATGGTTGAAAAACAAAAATCCATTTTTCCCAACCAGCAGTGAGCGGCGCGTGTGTGTTTATTCACACTTTTTTCCGTGTCGCACCGCTGCGGGAAAGGAGCGAGAGATTATTGGGGGGGGGTGACGGCGAATTGTGATTTAACAAGCGCCTCTTTTCTCCCGCCACCTGTGTTCACAACAAACCTCGCCGTTAGCCCCGCGCGCCCCCCGAGCGAGAGCGCTTAATTACGCCGGCCTTCCTCCCGGGACGCCGCCTCGGCCCGGGCTCGGAATTCTCCACGGCGCCGCGAAAACGGAGCAAATTTCCACGGCAACAAAGAAGAGCTCGGAAAGGGCCGCTTGGTCCTCGCATGGCGACAAATTGGCAGTGGTGGGAAGATTTTTTCAAGTACAGTTAGCTTGTTACTGCGGTACCATTTCAGCTTGTCATCCCACAATGTTGGATATGCCCATATTTAAGCTTTGGTGCCTTTTGGTCAATCTTGTCTAGTCTGCCTAGCTTCATGACATTTTCCTTAATTTCTCCAAAATAGTCCCTCTTATTTTAAAAAGATTTGACATTTGGCCGTACCACAATGTTTTGTGCATCCATGTTTAGATTCCAGGGAGCTACATTGATCTTCTTTATTGATCTTTTGCTACAATTCCCCAACATGTATTTATTTATTTATTTATTTATTTATTTTGTATAGTTTAGCATGTGATCGCCCCACAATGTTGCGTATGCCCACATTTTTTTGACTTGGTGACTTTCCAGTCAGCCTAGTCTAGTCTGCCTTGTTTTCTGAAATTTTGCTTAATTTTTCCAAAATAATCCTTTCTTTTATCAATAGACTTTGGCATTTGGTCGCCCCACAATGGTGTGTGCATACATAGGGAAGCGAAAGGACATCTGTTAAAGCCCAGTCTGCCTCATTTCCCGTTGTTTTGCTTCATTTCTTCTTCTTCCAGTACCTTCTGAAATGTGGTCACTCCACAATGTTTAGGGGTCTTATGTGAGTTGTTTGTTGCTCAGTTTTCCTGTTTCCTCCCTTCATTTCTCCAAAATAGTTCGGTATTTTCAAGAAGACTTTGACATATGGTCGCTCCACAATGTTGTGTGCCTCCTTGTGTTCTGTTTCTGGAAGGAACTTGACTTATTAGTTCCATCCATTCTGCCTTATTTCTTGTTGTTTAACTTAATTTCTCCTAAATAATCTTTTTTCTTGTCCAGTAGACGTTGGTATGCGATCACTCCACAGTGTTGTGCGCATCCATGTTTTTGTTCCAGGAAGCTACATGACTTAATAGTTCCACTCTGTTTGTCTTAGTTGTTGCCGTTTCACTTCATTTCTCCGCAATATTCAATCTAAGCTAGCAGATTTTCCTAAAACAAATTTATTTGGTTTGGTTGTTTACACAACGTGTTTTTTTAGTTTCATCTGGGAGTGCATGATCCGATCCCAATCTTAACAATCCCGCATTGGGAGGAAGTCGGGTCACCGGTGTGCCTAATAAAGTGTCCGAGCGACCGACGCCGCGGGGAGCCGCTTCGCTAACGAAGTGGTAAATTCAGTGTTAATGAGTGGCTTCACTGTTGCCACCTCCTCCGAGGTAAAAAAGCTCTCACGCTCACGTCTTCCTCCTCCTCCTCTTCCTCTTCCATCTGTCGCGGTGTTAGTCGGGAACAGACGCTCCCCATTTACAGCAAAAACGTCGCCCGCGCCCTCCCCGAACGACGGGGTGGCGAACGCATCAAAACTATCCGAGCGCGGGCCTCATTAGCAGCACACGTCTATATATAACCAGCTGATTTTTTTTATTTTTTATTATTTATCTATTGCTTGTATTTACTTGACTTAGTGGATGTTAAAAGGCTGCCTTTGCCTTGCCTGCAGATATTTACAGGGATTAGCAGCTCTAATACACTTAAGCTGTATGCACAGATCAATCTGCTCGCAGCTTTTACTCACCCGCTTTGATTACCGCATCATGTTGTGCACTTGACAGGCAACAAAACAAACTGCGCTTACGTACTAAAGACTCTATTTTTACTTGTATTATTTATAAGACTTGCTCTGTTCTCCAGTCTGTGATGTGGAGATGAAAACAGCAAAAGTTGTAACTGGGGTTCTGCGAATGTGCCTGGCTGATGAGGTCAATTTGTACAATTAGCGACAAAATCTTGACACGGTGATGCTTCAAGAGCTCACGTCGGCCTCGCCGAGTGACTTTGATCACGAGGTTCTGGTCTGCGTTGTTCAGGTAGTTTCCAACATTGTAGACAATCAGAGGAAGTCTTGTTTGAAAGCGCTCCACAAAATAGTCGAGGACAAAGTTGATTTCAGCCATTTATGAACTTCTGTTTAAACGTAATGTCAATTTGAAGGATCTCATGAGCTAAAGAAAACACCAAAATCTAAGTTCAGGATTGTCCGTACATTTCTGGTATTAGTACGTCCTCACAATGTAGAAATTCAGGCTCTTCTGTTTGAAAGTTCAATCAATCAAAAGTCTGTTGACATGATTACAAACAGGACGATCAAAAATCACAGTTCCGAATGTTTTAGATTAGAAGGAAGTGTAAGATACTTTTGGGAAAAACTCACGGCTGAAAATAACGGAGTAGAACTTGGTTTAATTTAATTAACACTCTACGACGTTCAATTCAAAAGTTATAACAAACAGAATGAAGAAAATTCCAGGTCAGGCGTTTCCCCATGTCACCACAAAAAAGATGTGGTTGAGCTTTATGGAACCAGAAAGTTTACCACAAAAATCGTTTGGGTTTCGTCACCGTATGTGCTTCTGTTTAGAGTATGTCAAATATGGAACTTCAAATACCACCAAAATCTGAGTTAGATGCTGTTGGCAGGCTCATGGATAAAAAAAAAAATATTTGAGTAGAATTTGATTTCATTCCTCTCTAACTTCCTGTCAAAAAGTTATTTCAAAGTTATTTCCTTTTTTGTTATGTTTCATAAATATCAACATGACAGTCTGACTGGTCAAATTCAGATAAAAGCGTAAAATGCCATATCATTGTGATATGCATATTGCATAAGCCAATATCGCAATAACGATATATTGTGCAGCCCTAACCTGCACATTACATACAAAAGGTATTTGAAACTAAATGGACCCGCACAAATACCAATGGTATCACTTTTTGGTACCATATTGATATCTAGAAAAGGATCATTTTTGTTGTTGTTGTTTGGTTTTTTTCCCTCACGTGCAACATTTGATTGTCCACTTCAGGTACTTTGTGATTTTTGTACGAGTTAAAAATGTCATTTTAATATCTTTACCACCTGCGGCCGTCCGAGTAAATTTCTTGCGGGTCCAGTCAGCCGAAGACTTCCATCTGCCGGAGCTGTCGGAGCGTCTCGGGACCCCTGCTCGCTCTTTCGAGGTTGTAGGATCACGACCCCTACAAACAAATCCCCCCCCCTCCCCGCCCACTTCCACGCCGCCATCTAGTTTGACGGCAAAAGCATTTGTTTGACACTCCTCCTTCACGTCAAGGTGAGAACATTCCCTGTTTGGCTGGCGTTCAAGCATCAGATTAGCGATGCATCACACTCTTAAATCCGTCCTCCTCCTGCGACGAGATGCATAAAAAAAAATAAAATAAAAAAATAAAAATCCAGAAAGCCTCTTAAATCTGTTCGGCGGAAAATAAAGAGACGCCGCGCCTTCCCCCCGCCTGGATGATGTTCTCTTTTATCCCGCTGAAATCCCGTCGCCCAAAGGTCATTTCCATAATAATGCTCTCTCTCGTCCCTAATGGGATTCCGCCTGTGATTATGTATGCCGGCGTCTTGGCGATGCGGCCCGTCTTCGCCCGTCGCGCAGATGTAATTACAGCGGGCCTTTGATAGCTAAACAATGTAATTTACTGCTTGACTGCGAGTACACACTCGCATTACTCGGCCCGGCAGCGCGTGTCACTTCGCTTGCCGGGAAAGCGGGCGCCGCAAATTGAACGCGAGCGCCTCTTCTTTGGCCCGACGGAATCAACGGAGGAGAAGGAGGAAAAAAGATCAGACCGTTTCCTAACTCGTTTGGTATCTGCTATCGTTTCGTAGATATTCTGATTCCGACAACGTTATCGATCTCGGTTCATTTGTAGCGTCCGGGTCCAAATGCGCTTTCAGCTTCAACTAACACTTATTACGACGAGGTCGTAAAGGACATCTTAAGATACTGGAGGCAATAGATTGAAGTAAATTGAGAAACGCAATGAGATAAAAAGCAATGTAACATTCACATTTAAAAAAAAAAAAAAACATTATAGGAAGGTTAAAAGAAAATGAGGAAAACTAGCATGCTACTGCTATAAAGCTAGTGCAGTAATGCCTGACAGACAAAAGGGTCAACTTTTGAAATGGCTTGGACATACGATTGGATAATAACATCATGGTGAAGCAGCATGTGGCTCATTATCCAAAACTATTTTTGTATGCGCTTTACATTTTAGCTAACGTAAACTAAACTAACTCGGTAGCGGGTAGCGGGCCGATACCGGCCTTCCATCCATCCGTTATCTGAACCGCTTATCTTATTTTTAGATATTGGATACACATGGAGGCTGCTCATACCAGAAACTGATACTTAAAAGGATACTTGACTCGCTGAACAATTTTCAGCAGCGAAAAGTGAATATTTTGTCCAGAATTGATTTGATAATTTCATTATTTTTCATGTACAATTAATGCTTTAAAAAGTAATTTTCCTACTTGCTGTCGACTGATGATGACATCACCTGTGCTGAGGAAGTAGGTAACGGCCAATCATGGCTCACCTGTTTTCCTCGTTTGGTCAGTAAACTGAGCCATGATTGGCCGTTACCTACTTCCTCAGTACAGGTGATGTCATCAACAGTCGACAACAAGTTGAAAAATTACTTTTTAAAGGTATTAATTGTACGAGAAAAATAATGACGTTACCACATTAATTATAGACAAAATATTAACTTTTTACTGCTGAAAATGGCTCAACGAGTCAAGTATCTCTTAAGGCAAAGAAAATCTGACATCAAATCCTCCTCGACAGTAGTTGGCGCTATACTGCGACAGTAATACAGTGGCGAATCATCATCTGCGTTAGAAAGAGAGATTTTGTTCACAATGTTTTGTCATTGCGTGAAATGAAATTTTAGATATCAGTAAAAGTAAAAATAAATAAATACTTTTAGTTTATTACCATCTGCTCAGTCAGGAAACATTCCGCATTTTTTGGAAGATGTGAAACTTCCGACTTAAGTATTTTTTTGTGGTGACACATTACAGAACGTTAACGTGATATCACATCATGGCCGTGACGGAGCAGCGAAAAGGGGCCAAAAAACATCGGTAGCATAGCATACTGTTGCTATGCTAATAACATTAGCATGGTTAACTAAAATAAAGTACCACTACTCACAGTGCAAGGAGGCTTACAGACAGCACATTAACAATTTTTATTTTTGAAATTTACGTTCTTTTCTCTGTTTTTTGGAACTTGCTTTTTACTATCGTATGCCTCGCCTTGCTATGCTAATAATAGCATGTCATACAAATACCCAAGCTAGCTGCATACATTTTTGCACTGTGTACTAGTAAAATTACTGTTTCTAATGTCATTGTTTATCGTTGTGATTTCACATTTTTCTATAAAATGTAAAACATCTCCCACTTCTTCTTTGTTCTTCATTATTGAGGATGACACACTTCTTGGCAAAATGTGACCCAAAAAAGTCGGCCGCATATCCTGCTATTGGTCTCTGCCTGGAGTTGCTATGCTAATAATAACATTTAATCATAATAAACACGTGGGAGGCTGCATGTTTATCAAAGTCGAGAGGTGATGCGCACGATGGGGAATGGAAATGTGCCATTTGGAAGCATCCGTGTTTGTTTTCCGTATCCGACCGGTCGCCATCTGCTGGGCCCCGCCCTCCGTGAGAGCCGCATGGCCCAAGCGCTCACATGCCCCGGCGAGAATATTTCTTCTTCTTCTTCTCTTATTTGAAAGGGAGAAAAAAAAAAAAAGAAGAATTTAAAAGTAAGAGAAATCCTCCTCTGTCAGACGCGGCCGCCTTAATCCATTTAATTTGGAAAGGTATTGTTTGGAGCTTTAGCGCTGATGTGCGCTAATCCGCGCCGCCGCAAACGAGGCCGTGTCAGCACATTTAATCTGAGAATCGCAGGTTGAGGCGCTGTTTGATGTTTCCACCTGCGATTGAACATGCCTGGCGTCTTAACCCGACTGTCACTCGCCCGCCCGTCGCCCGTGTTCCCGCTTCACCTTTTTTCATCAGCGAGACCACTTCACAGCCTTTTCGCTCCTTGACATCAAATCCCCCCCCCCAGCCCACAACCCTCCTCGCCTAACCTTTTGTTGTCTTTTTTTTGAAAAAGTTTTTGCTGGACGAAACCACTTTTTACTCTCCTTGCTCGATGTGAAGATGACCTAGTGGCATTTTAATGTCAATGAATAATTAAAGTTAAAATGAAAGTTTAAACCAAAGTATCTCTCTGGTAACAGCAGTCTGTTAAATGTAACAATTGTGTGTTTGTCACGAGGTGGCCCAACGTTAAGTAAAAGTGTAAGTTACAACTGTAATCCATTTTATGTTTGTAATTATTAAAAATGGCTCAAGGTTTGGTATAAATGTACTTATAGTTTAACAACTGTATGTTTGTAATCATCTGGTGACTCAATGTTAATCATAAGTTATTGTCACATGTTCTGTTCCAGTTGTAAACAATTTTATGTTTGTAATGGCGGGGTAGCTCAATGTGTTAGCATAAGTGTCACTTATTCGTGCATGCAACGCGCCAACTGTAAACAATTATATGTTTGTGTGTTCAGTATACAGTATTCTGAGAAGCTGTGACTGTAAACAATTGTATGTTTGTGATCACAAAGTGGCTCCATGCTTCAAAAAAGATGTTGGTTGATGTTGTTGCATCTATAGACAATTAATAAGTATGTTTTACTTCTTCTCACTCCTTTTCGAAGAATAATTTTCTTTACGATTGCCGTTTTTATTTATTTTTTATTTTCTTTCTTTGATTATTGTCATTTATTCATATATCGAAATAATGTTGATATATTCGAAATACCCCACGACCCTTGTGAGGAATAAGCGGTCAAGAAAATGGATGGATGGACATTCGAAATAAACATGTTTGCAGTCAAGAAGGGGCACAAATTAAGGCATGTGATGTAAGGTCAATGATTCTCACAGCCCTGTAAACAATTATATGTTTATTGCTATGCAGATCAATAAGCTATTTTTGTACGCTCTGTTTGTGATCATACGGTGGGTGCTTGTTTTTTTCTGTTTTTTGTTTTTGTTTTTGTTTTTGTATCCTGTGTTCCAGGTACCTTGGAACAATTGTATGTTTTTAATCCCAAGACATCTCAATGTGTCGTCTGTTTTTCTGCTGTGTTTCTGATAGTAAACAATTGTATGTTTGTAGTGACATGTTTAGCATGGATGTGACAATGGCTACTAAACAATTGTATGTTTGTAGTGACATGTTTAGCATGGATGTGACAGTGGCTAGTAAACAATTGTATGTTTGTAATGACGTTTAGCATGGATGTGACAGTACCTAGTAAACAATTGTATGTTTGTAATGACATGTTTAGCATAAGTGACTGGCTGACGCGTTTGTCAGAAGATCTCTACTGCATTTCCGAGCTTGCTGTCTGCTTTATACAATTTCTCCTCATCGCAAGGAATGCACAGACTTTTTTTTTTTTTTTGCCACAACAGTCGGAGCTCGGCGAGCTGTCAAAAAGTCACACGGAAATGCGAGGCTCTATTTATTTAACGCCATCCCTTGCGAGCCATGACGGCAGCGGGATTCCCCCGGTGGCGTTCCCGAGGTTCCGCCGCGACATGATTATCCCGTCGCTGCTCGTCAACGGCCGCCCTTTCAACCCCCCCCCCCCCCCGGATCAATGCGCCCGGGCCCGGGCATCAGAGTCGCTCATTAACGCGGGCGAAGAGATCGCGCCACTCAATCAAGCGCCAGACCCAAATAAATCAAAGGGTCGGCCGCAGAAGAAAAGGAGCTAATATTTCCTCAACAAGCCCGGAGAGACGCCGGGGCGGGATGCAAATTGCCTCCCAGAGGAGACGCGCGCACCAGAGGAGCAGGAAGTAGCCGGGAGGCGGCAGGAAGCTAATGAGTGTAATGCTAAATGTATACAAAGGGAAGGGCACGCAGCCTGGCTATTCACGCCAATTAATAGCAGCTTATCAATGGAGGGGCTACTGGAATAAGGGGCGCGGCTTGGTATTATTCAGCAAAGGGGGGCCGGGCGGCGTTCATTGGCCTCGAGGGAGGGCGGCCGGGCCGAGGCGAGACGGGCCTGCGGAGTTAAGGAGGTTTTAAAAAGCGCTCACTTGACACATCAAAACAAATCACAGCCCAATCAAAGGGGCTGCTTCAGGGGCGGAGAGGAAAGGAGAGGAGGGGGTGTTGGGGTGAGGCGGGGGGGGGGGGGGGGGTGCCCCTGGAGCGAAAAGGCAACCCGGATACATTCGAGTCGCATGAAAAATTATTGTTTTAAGAAACAATAACTGTGAAGGAGAATGCTTTTCATCGCAATTAACATTTCGGCATTAGCATTTTTATCCATTAGCGCCATTAGCATAGTTAGTGTTTTGACACGCGGCTAACGGGCTCGTTAGCCTGCTTGACACGTGTGTACGTGGGCAAACACAACTTTGTTACACAATATATTTTATTACAACTGTATCCACATATAAGCAAAACCTAACAGTAAAATATTTTAAATGTATATACTACAGATTAATTGACATTTGTAATATATATGTCTATATTCATCACAATATGTTGAACATTTGTAATAGGAAAAAGCCCTTGAGAAAATGATCTCTTTGAGGTCTGTAATTCTAGTCATACAATTTCATTCCAAATGAATAATTTCTCTGTTGTTATAGACAGCAGGTGTACCTAATGAAGCGTCCAGCGAGTGTTGCGCTTCAAGACTTCTGCCGCCTGACAGAATGTCTGCCACAGAAATAGACACAATAGATGTAGCCACGGTTATGAATAAATGAAGGCGAGGTGTGGAAAGGAGAAATTCATCACACTTTAAAGATGCGTGTGAATATTAATAGCAGGCGTCAATATGTTTGCGATACATTTTGATGATGATGATGATGATGCGCCTGCAGGATGGCTGCCATGACAACCATGATTAATGAGGCAGTGTTTGTGTGTAAGTGAGTTGGGGTGTGTTTGTGTGTGTGTGTCCATCAATTATTCAGGTGATGTTTGGTCCATCCCAAGCATCAGTAGCGCTTAGCCACGTTAGCATCAGTGGTCGCATTGTGCCCCTTAGTGGAGGAAACGCACATCACCGCCATGCCGGACACTTTACATGAATTCATTTGGTTTGCATGTTTTATTGTAATTGGACCTTGAATGTCTTAATTTTCTTACTAATCATTTATTTTTATAAGTTCATTCAAGCTTTTTTCAAATATGGAAGAAGAAGAATTGTTGATTTACAAATTTCAAAGAGACTGTAAAGAGTAGCTGTTTTTTTTTGTTTTTTTTAATGTAAATCATCATTAAACCGATTTTTAAATATCTGTTGTTGTTTATGCTGACATAAATTACATTCTTATCAATTAAAATGGTCAATGTTCTTTGATATTTATAAAATTGCACATGGCAGGTTTGTCAAAGGTCTGTCAAAAGTGTCTGATGCACTGGGGGGGGAAGTGGCGGAAACAATTCTGTAGGCTGCTACGGCTCTTCGCCATTCACGCAATTAGTGATGACTTCTGAACACAAGTAAATACGAATCAGTCCCGCATGGCCTCGCTCGTTGCTATGCAGCGGCCGCTCTACATATCTGACCTTGTCGCTGACATAAAATCGATGTGTGGACGACGAGGCTCGGCTGTCCGCCTTATTTAGAGGAGCGCTTGACTCTCAAAGCCAATAAGCCACCACTGACTGAACATCTGCTGATGATGATGAAGGCCAAGCTATGCGGCCCTCCCAGGGATCGACTACGTGACTACAGTGGTGTGTCCATTTTGTGAGCTATGTGGCTCTGATTTTTTTCTCATGATGCTATGTGGCCAAGAAGTGTTCAACATTGGGTGCTATGTGACTAGGACGTGTCCAAGATTGGGTGGTATGTGTCCATTATGTTGGCTATGTGGCTATGACATGTCAAAGGTCGGAGCTTTGTAGCCATGATGTGACCATTATGTGAGCTATGTGCTATGTGACCATGATATGTCAATTAAGAGGCTATGTGACCAGGATGTGTTCAAGGGTGGGAGCTATGTGGCCATGATTAACTATGTGGGTCTGATGTGTCCAAGGTTGGGTGGCGTGTGTCCATTAGGTTGGCTATGTGGCCATGATGTGGTAAAAGTCGGAATTTTGTAGCCATGATATGACCATTATGTGAGCTCTGTGGCTTTGTATTGTCCATGATGTTGGCTATGTGGCCAAGAAGTAGTCAACATTGGGTGCTATGTGTCCATTTAGAGGCTATGTGGCCAGGATGTGTTCAAGGATGTTAGCTATGTGGCCATGATTAGCTATGTGGTCATGATGTTACCAAGGTTGGGTGGTGTGTGTCCATTAGGTCAGCTATGTGGTCATGATATATGTCCATTAGGTGCACTATGTGGCTTTGATTTGTCTGTGATGTGAGCTATGTGGCCAAGAAGTATTACACATTGGGTGCTATGTGGGCATGATCTTTGCATGATGGCTATGCGGCCATGCTAAATATGTATTGTGACTACTAGAAGCGCTATATATTAGATGTGGCTTATGTGGACTCAATGTGCATGTGGCTATGTGGTTATATTGAGCTATGTGGCAATGCCAAATGTGTATTGTTTTTACACGTTGCCAGAATGTGGGCTATGCAGCCATGAAGTACGTGTACAATGTTTACTCTGTCTCATTGTTTGATGTTGACTCATATACAATACAATCACACGTTCAGTGTATTTGGAAGTAATAACTTCATAGCATGCTGTTGTACCCGGGTGCACTGTGCGCGTGTGTGTGTTTTGTGTGCATGTCTTAGCAGCAGGGAAAGGGTTAAGCGTGTCCATCGTGCTGCGTGAATGTGAAATTGGTTTTAATGAAAGTGTTGAAAATGTGCCGCTCGTCTATTTTTAATGCGGCGAGTCGCTGCTGTGCTGCTAAAGCAACCGGCTTTGACCCTCATTTAAATTGTACAACGCACAATGCATTATTCATGGCAGACATCTTTTTTTTTTTTTTCGGGTTTGTTTTGTGTTTTCCTTCGCAGAACAGCATGTTAGCATGGAATCGCGTTTTGCTTACTTTACCTGCTAATTAGCAATTCATCAGATAACTACCTGAGCATAGCGTGAGCAGTCAGAAAGGAAAAAAAAATGACACGTGTGCATGTTAGTGTGTCAGTTAATTGGCTGCTAATTGGCATATTCATAAAGGAATGAAATATTGATGTCGCTAAGCAAAGCGCTAACACGTCTTTGACTGTACACTACTTCAATTATCAGCCAGAAGTGAAGCCAAATCTTCTCCAAACGCTCTGAATATTCATGCACTGACTGGGCAAATATGACTTATTTATACGCGTTGAATTATTAAGCGGGCGGAATGCGGATACTTAATGATTAATAGTGATATATTGAGAAACTGTAAGACATAAATATTTGTGCATAAATATTTATCCGCCGGCGCACCGACGACTCTTATCCCGTTTTTGCTTTGTGTGCTGACTCGGCAACGCGCGCCATTCTTTCTTTCGCGTGAGCTTACGACCAACTTGCGTGTTTTTGGGTGCACTACTGCACACGGATACTTGGCTGTGGGTATATATCACTGGGTGTACCTCTGGGTGCATTACTTGGTCCTACATTGCTGGATGCCACATTGTTTGGTTCTGGTGAATATTACTCGCTAATAGATAAACATTTTCAAGTTGGAATTGTGGGAATTGGTCACGAAATGTGGGAAGGAGTGGTAAACATGTAACATATCGATTGATACATTTTTATTTTTGAAAATGGGCGGAGGGGGGGTTGGACTGAGGGGGTAAATCCAGGTCTAGAGAGTCAAAACCCTGCCACAGTTTAGCTCTAGCTCATTGTGCTAGCTAGCTCCTTAGCAGGTTCCCCTTGAGCTAGCTAGGGAGCTTGCTAACTAGAACCTGGGGCTAAAGCCAACTGTGGCAGGGTTTTGACTTTATGGACTTGGATTTCCCCCCTCTGTCCAACCCCACCCCCTCCCCTAGAAAGTAAAAACCCTGCCACAGTTTGGCTTTTTGCCCCTTGTGCTAGCTAGCTAGCTCCCTAGCAGGTTCCCCTTGAGCTAGCTAAGCTTGCTAGCTAGAACCAGGGGCTAAAGCTAAACTGTGGCAGGGTTTTTACTTTCTGGTCCTCGCCACCTTGCCACCTCTGGTTTTGGAATTGTTTAGTTCACATGGTATCCTAAGGGAAATGAATATTTGGAAAATGGAATGGTTTGAATTGTTTAAAACGAGGAAATCTGTAAAGTACCTCTTGAGTTTGAGTTTGGTTTATTAAAAGGACAGTGTACAGTAACATTAAAAAGATGGCTGCACCAGATTTAGCAATATGCTAATTTCCATCTTCTTAATGGGAATATTATTGTGAACGTTTGTCAGAGTTTGTCAAGATGGCTTGAATGAGCTGCATCATTATTACATGTCTGGGTGTACCACAGGGTACATAAGTGTGTTCCTAATTTTCTTGTGAGTGTATCACCGGATACATAATTTGGTCCTGAGTAGATCTCGGATCTCAAATGTTCCTACTCCAGCCTTAAGGATGACGCTAAACCACCAAAAGTTCATCGATCATTATGCTGTATTGCTGTGAAACATATTTTACTGTACATTCATTCATATTTGAATATGATATCAGATAATTAATTCTGTTTTATCTGGTCACTGTCAAAAGTCACGTGCCATTGCCTGCAATGGGAGCATATTACCACTAGGGGGCATTGTAAATCTGCCTGTGCTTCGCCTCTTTTAATGACCCGCCGTGAAATCACTGCTCACAAATTGCATTTTGATATGCAAAACGCTTTTTAAATGCATATGATATGCTATTTAAAAAAGTCCTTAATACGGGTAAATATGGCACATTAAGTCTTCTAATACTCTTAAGAGATTAGCAGTGTGTGGGTATGTGTGCGAGTGTGTGCGTGTGATCAAATATTAATTCTCCTAAAGTTGCTCTTTTAAGAGCACTTCTTTGATGTGGATGTAATTTTTCATCAGCGAAGCAGATCTGCTGCTGGGAGAGCAGCGGGACATGTTTCTTTGATGAGTTGCTGACGACGCTCGCTCGTTTCGAGATAATTACGGGCCGAGGACAGCGTGCCCGCCGTCTTATCACGACGTGATGCATCGCCATGATGCATCGATGCTATGCGTCCAATATGATATAGTTTTGCAGTAGTACTGTCGCCTATATTTGATGTATACAATGTGTATATTAGGACTATAAATCAATCGTATCGGCCTTGTTGTCACTCGCTATGTCGCCTTTGTTTGTGTTTTTAGCCGCATAGCTCCAAGTCATAACGTTATTAAATGATTCATTTCTGACGATGTCGGCCATGACACTTCAGGGGATTGTTGCGCTCTGTAAACACACAAGGCAAAGACCTCTTTCAAGGCACTTTTTTTTTTTTTTTTTTCTTTTTGCGTGCTAATGGAAGGCCAGACTTGGGGGGGGGGGTTAGTTACGCTAGTTTGCGAGGAAGACAAATAAAGATGAATTTGTTCTCTTCAAAGCTCAGAGAAGTTTCTGCAGTGTTTGATTCATCAAAAGAGAATAGCCGATGAAAACGCATAACGGTGGGGGAGATCCCCGCCCCCCCAAGAGTCCCCCCCCCCCCCCCCCTACTCGCATCCCTGCGCGCCTTATTATTTACGTTACACTCAGTAAACAAGGCGCCGGCTAACGACTTAATTGATTGACAGTCCTTCAGCTTTCAAGCTGCCACACTTTATTTGCCGGAGTTGAGGAAAGTGAAGGCCGGCGGGTACACGGGGAGGATGGGGAGGGGCTGGGGCCGGCGATGGGACGCCATTAATGAGCCCCCTGCCTGATGCCCCAAAAGCCGCCCGTCTCATCCAGAAAATAAGACGACTTCATCCACTCAAGCCTCCAGTCAATCTCAACTCATCTATGGGCTCATTCAATCCTTATGATACGTTAGCATGTAGCAATTAGCGAGCGACCACATCATCAATGAGATGAGGCAATTAAGCTGCTAAGCCCGCCCATCGGGACTTTTGGGTCAATGGCGGCCGCTTTCCGAACCATCTTCGCTCAACTTTTAAGTCAGCGTTTCAAAAAGAAGTGTAGATTGTAAAAGTGGTATTTAAAAAACAAACAAAAAAAACATTTTTAGGGTGACTTCAGAGGCAAGTTGTAGTCAATCAGACTTGAATGAAGAATGTTAAAATTGAGTTTAAAAAATCCAACTGTCAAAATGTATGACCTCAGGTTTTAAAGTACGGGACTGTAATCAGGGTTTCAAAGAAGGGTTAAATTCAGGGTTCAAAGGAGGGTTTGGTTTTCCATGTACAGTTTCCAAATTCAGTTTCCAAGTATGGTTCGTGTTTTATAGGATTCCATTCAAGTGGATGTGTTGAGTAGATTAGGCCTGACGTGAGAAATGTTGTAATTTGAGAGCAGACATAAATCAAATGATTGGGATCGTTATCAGGTTCCCTGCAGAGCTTCCTGGTGAGCTGATACTTTGAATCAGGTGTGTTGGAGGAGGGGAACCTCTAAAACTGACCATGCTCAAACACACTCAGCCTGTTAAATGTTGTCATTTTGGAACTTGATACAGCGCAAAATTGCCTAAATGATGTTTTGTTTTTTGTTTCCTTTTGTAGATGAGATGATTGAAGTGAACTTTGGTGTGAAATTTCAAGTCAGTCAGACTTGAATGAGGGCCACAAACCTGTTAAATGTTCTATCGTGTTGTCCTCTAAGTAATACCACATTGTGGCCACTTGAGGGTGCTATAGTTAAGCAAATTCTTCACCATATAGACCTTCCGCTGCCCCTAAAGAACTGGCTTGTGAGTCAACGTTAAACCACACTTGTTTATCTCATTCTCCCTGATTACAGATGATGATGATTACTGATTACATTAAATATAAAAAAAAAAAAAAAATCTTTGTGGTGAGTTGTTCAAACAAAAAGGCAAAATTAGAATATGTGAACTTGATGTCTTTAAAAGTAGCCACAAAGCCATATTAATGTGCCACACATATAGTTCCTGAAAATGTGTTGTATATATAATATTATATGGCATTTAGTGGAGTAAATAAATGCTTCTACAAACACTCTATCGTCCTACAAGTTAAAAAAAAAAAAAAAAAAAAAGGCTATTAAGGAACCTTAATGTGAACAAAAGTGCATGGTGACTTGGCGGAAGAACACACCAGATCCGTCTGCTATCTGCCGCTAATCGCCGGTGGAACAGGCACCTGCGCGGCCAGAACTCGTACTGTTAGGTTGGAACAGCTATGGACAATTTATAACTTTGTTGCTTCATTTGGTGAAACATACGTTGGTGTATACAATGAACTTAGCACATGTTCAATTTTCAACAAAAGACTCTTTCTGTTAATGATTTTTTTTTTCTTACAGTGTACTGCCTCCTGGTGGCAATTGCTCACACAACAGAAAGAGCAGCGCTAGAAATAATGAATTCAAGCAAGAAATGTGTTAGTAAGACTTTGGTGCAGATTTATTAACAGGCTGGATGACTTTGACTCGAGCATGTTTATGGGCCTGATCTGCGGTTAGGAAGAAAAAAAAAAAAGAAGCAGAAGGAGCCTTACAAAACTGAGGTATTCCGCCGGCATGCGCGTTTTGGTTTTTAAACACTTTGAAAAAGGAAGTCCGACTTTGAATATGACGCCGCTTTTGATTTAAGGCAGGAAACGCCTACGGGGGGACTTTTACAACAATGAAAGTCGGCTCATCTTTCCCGCTACTGACAGCAACTTTTAAGGGGAGACGCGCTGTCTGCGTCGCTGTAAAAGCTGGCGGGGCCACGACTGAGGCCCGCTGATGATGAGCGCCGACCTTGTGGAGGTGACTTATTCGAGTTTTGGCTTTTATGGCCAGTCGTCCAACTTTGCCGCATTGCATTCCTAAAACTGGCATTATTGGGAATTCAGTGCCGTCTGTCTGTCTGATGTGTGGTTCCAATTTGGGAGCAATCGAACACAATCTAGTGAATGAGATCATCTTTGAGGGACTCGTGAAAATGGTCGAAAAAATGGCCCTAAATTGCCCTTCAAACCAAAATGGAAAACTTTGTCTTTTTAGACATAGAAACTGGCTTTGGGGGCTGAATTTTCAAAGCAGTGAAGTTATTAGTTTCCTGATTTTTATTTATTTATTTGCAAGTTATGACACCTTTATCTGCAAACAATGACAAAAACTCAAATTCTTAATGATTTAGCGTCATCTATCTGTCTAGGACACAAAGATAAAATGTAGCAATTGGACAAAATGTGTAGGAGGACTTTGTTTTTGAAATGGCCTACAGGAGCATAAAATGGCTGCTTCAAACCACAGTGACTTATTTCCTGTGTGTTTTTGGCCATGATTTCTTGACACAGTTTTTTTTTTTTTTTTTTTTTGTGTACTCATGAGAGATATTAACCTGGCCATAGCCAGATGGATATGCGCTTCACTCAAAGTGAGTTCTCCACAATATCCATCTGGTATCTCTCCAGAGCAATTTGGTCGGGAAAAGGCGGGACATTATGGACAATAATTCAAGCTGATTGGGCGATGCGGCATTGTACATGTTTATTTTAGCCAATCGCGGCCACGGATGAAAATTTCCTGTTCATTCCTGCCGAAGGGGGGAAAAGCACGAACATCTTACCAGCTAGAAATGCACGAAGCGCCTCTCGCTGTTCAACATTCAACAAGGAAACGGCGAGTAATTCTGCGAGAACAGAATTAATTGCAGCGTCCATTCGTCCATGTTAGGTTTCTTTCTTAGCTCCGGTGTCGGCTTCCTGGTTTCGACACAGTTGCATATCCCGCCCCCAAACACAATGTTGCTCTATGATTGGTGGTTCGGAACGGCGGTTATCAGCAGGAAAGGTACAAGATGGTATTCTCCGGGGTTTGCGAACTCACAAATACCGCGAGAATTCATCTTGCGAGAGCAAAGTTACAGAAATGGACAAAATGGCAGACTTCCTGTGTTTTTTCAGACATTTTGTGGCTCTTCGTGAATTTGGTAAATTTCATGTTACCAAATGAAAGTGGCTTTGGAGACTGAATTTTCACAAAAAAAAAAAAAGGAATTGCGGGTAGTTGCCAATTACAAACTATTGTAAATTTTCACCATGAGAAAAAATGTTTTGCTTTTGAGTGTCCTCCAAAAGGTGCCATATTTGGCCTAAAAATAATAATGACTGGCCCTGATAAGTAATAATCTGCGATCATGAGCTGCAGTAACTTGTGACAGAGCAGCGTTGGCTTTGACAGGCGGCGCCATCCACTGGATGGAATCTAAAACTCAAAAGCCTCGCTTAATGAAACGTGAAGCGGCACTGACGCGCTTTCATCTCGCGCCCTGACACGGTGTAAATAAACACACTTTAAGTCCGACATGCATATGGATGAGATGGAAGATAATTTGATCCCTTTGAGCGCGTCCTTGTCAAGCGTCAGCATTTCTTCTTCTTCGTCGTCGTCGTCTTTTTTTTCTTTCTTTTTGTTAATGTGTTTGTGTGTTTTCCACAACAAAAGTTTCCTTCCCTCTTGTCTCGTTAGTGCCACATCACATCTTCCGTGACATTTACCGTGTTCCCTTTCAGCGCGAATCTGCCGTTTCACACGAAGGGATCACTCGGAGCATAGTTTTGGCTCTTGTGATTCGGCGGAGGAATGAAAGCGTCACGTCGGCGCCGATTTCGCATCACAGCCTGAAACGTACGTATGGAAATGACCAAAGGCGAGCGACGGCGTTTGTTTGTCTGATGTCATCTCAAAGCTTCTTCGTCTGCTTGGTCCTTTGCAACCGAAAATCATGGAGATCAGCAAACGCTGTCGAAAACCAAAGGATGTTTGCGTCTTTGTTAAAAAGCCGAGTTTCCGACAAACATGACATTTTGATGACATCCTTTTGCATTTTAGGCATTAAAAAAAAAAAAAAAAAAAAAAAAAGCAGTGACGGGCCATGTATTTGATGTCTGGCTGCTTACCTGACTTAATCAACCTTTTAATATCACAAATATCACATCGCAATGATGGAAATCATCAAGGCACAGCAATCTGTTCACATCATTGATAGCGACCATTGCTTTTTAACATAACAGGGTTGGAATGGTGAGCGTCAGGGGTCAAATGTAAAACCTGCCTTGGCAGCAATCAGAAAAAATCTCTTAAGACAAGTTTGGAAATGTCGAAAATGATCCTAAAATGGCCGCTTTAATTCAAGTTGTTGAACTTTGCTGTCACGCTCCACCTTCACACAATGACGAGAACTCAAAATCTTTGTCATTTAGTCTCATCCGTCTTCTACTTTCAACTTTATTTCTCCATTTGTCTCTGGGGGGCAATTGGTTCTGCAGCAGAGAGCAAAAACAGTCCAGTACAGAGAAAGACGTAGGACAAGTGGGGGAAGGGACCCTGAAAATACAGTGATGGCAGTTTATTCTGGAATAATACACTTTTGTTTGCATGAGTTGGCTACAACTTTCTTTCCCCCCCAAAAAAATTAAACAGTGTAAAAAAAAAAAAAAAAAACAGGTCTTCATTCTTTAGTTCTTCATTCTTCATTCTATCTTTAAAACAATTATTTAAGCCGGAAAAATGGCTTTGCAACAGTTGTATTCACAAATGACGAAGAATTCTAATTTTATACCACATAGACTGCTTTCCTTGTAAGATTACTCTTAAAAAAAAAAAAAAAAGTATTAACCCTAACTTTTTATCTCAATAAATAATATATATATATATATATATATATATATATATATATATATATATATATTTTTTTTTTTTTTTTTTTTTTTTTTGTCAAAAAAAGTACAATTTGAATCACTAAAATATAAGTTTATGCACCCTTTTTCTTGGCAAAAGTTATTCTCCAAAAAGAAACGTTTTTTTTTTTTTCTCGTGAAATATTTAAATTTAATTTATTTGGGGGGTACGATTTGATTGTAGAAAATACAGTTTATGTTTTTCTGGTATATTTCTAAAATTGTAATTATTAATTTGTTCTAATTTTAATACTCTTGTCTTCCTACGATTAGCACTAGTAATACAAAAGTTAATTCACTTTCGTAGATTCAACAAGTGACTCGAAAGTTGCAGTGTGATGTCACCAGCGACCGCCCCCTTCTGATGGGGACTCCTCGACCGCCCCAACCCCCAAGCCGCGCCCCCCTTCAGATAAACCCATCCGAGCTTGTAGGAAAGTCAGCAAAAAAGTGTGGAAAACTCCGGAGTGAAGGAGGACTCTTTAGCTTCACAACGCCCACACCGCGTTTTCGTGGAACTCTCTTCCACAATCCCGCTCAAGTCGCTCCGGTCGCGGCCAAGTTAGGACCGCCGTGCCCCGGGGAAGAAGAAGCTGTTTTCGCCGCCTACGGAGCACTTTTCCCGGACGTGTTGCTTTCTTCGACTGGAGGTATACGCTCCGTTACTTTGTCAAAATAGCTACCGTATAGCTTGTTATTGTGTTGTGAACACCGACATCAAAAACAACGTCAACAAGTGAACGTCAAAAAAAGAGTTAATTTTACGCCTGTATGTCTTTTTAATAGAGTTCCACGAGTGTCGTTTGGAGCTTGTCTGTGTTGTTGACAACATCTGCATCCTTGTTAGTTGAGTAATTATGATATGTATTATTGGCAACTGGGAACCCTGACATGATTTGTAAAGCTTACTGGCTACTTGTTTTGGTCTACTCACCCAACATAATGAGAATAAATGTGTACAATTCTCACCAAAATTTAACACGCTAAATAGAAGATATATACGTCCATCCAAGTCTGAAAAATACATTCATAATAATAAACAGAAATTTAAATAATACTAATCAACCAAAGGGAGTTTTGTTTTGATAGAACTCTTGTCTTGGCTGTCATTAGATCAGGTGTGTGTCAAATACACATCATCGTCATCATCAGTTGTTAGCAGCACCCAACGAAATTAACAGCATTGCAATTAGAAAGCTCATATTTTTAGTTGATGTAATACATCAGCATTCAAATTCTTTATATACTATTAAATTGGACCGATGACCTGTCCAAGTCAATTGAGGGGAATGAAAAATAACGTTAGAATGTGGTTGCACAAGTGTAGATCTTTAAATGGTGTCAGGTGTGTGTGTTTAGGTAAAAATGGTAGGATGATTTTCCCTGAGTGATCAATGGAATAATCAATTTCAAAAAGATTTGTGTGTGACTGCCCTAATGATTATTTTAGAAAAGTCAAGTACATTTACATGATTTGATTTTTTAAAAAAAATGCTTGCGGGGGTCATATATGTGTGGTGGGAGGTGAGGAGGTGTCACATGATGCGATGTGAGTGTTGCCCCAACAAAAGCACATGGTGTGTCGGGGAGCCCTGCGCAGCTCCCGAACCCAAAACACAGCTTAACTGCTGGAAGACGTTTTTGGAAATCTGACGCTGTGGGTGAGCGGTTAATCCTGCCGCCTCACAGCAAGATGTTCACCGGTTGAATGCTGCAGAAGAGACGAGGCAGACTGGCCAACTAATTAATAATTGGTGTAGCTCAATAAAGATGAAGACACACACACAGTAATGAGGATCCAAAAACATGTCAGTCAGTGTCTGCTTGAAAATACGTGACTGTTTTGAAGAAAATTTTGTGCAATTGGAGCCGTCATGATGATGTCGCCGCATGTAATTATCTCAATGTACGAACTCGCAGCGGTTGCACACAACGGCTGTCTTCGATGGCTTCTATCTGAGTGAGAAAGGGAAACGAATCGTCCGCTTGTGAGGCGTCATAATTACCACAGCAGTAGTGGTTATGTGCCTCGGTAGGTGCTGCTGTTTTGGTTAGCAAAAGACTTCAATAGGGCTCAGCAGTTGGTACGTTTTGTTCTGATTGGGAAACCTAAAGTACTTTTTTTTTTTAATCATTTTAATATGGCTGGGAGATTTGTCCATTCAAGGAGATTGTCAGGAAAAATCTCATCTTTTTTTTTTTTTTGCAATTCCCGCAAATGTAAAGCATGACGTGACTCACCTTCTTCGTGTGTTTGGTCATGTGACGTTCTCAGGCTGAGCCCTGAGGCACCGTGATGTCATTTTCAGTCAGCATTTGTCAGTGCAATGCAAAATGTCCGCCCAATGAATTCTTTTTTTTTTTTTTTTTAAAGGGGGATTTTTTTTTTCCCTTAATCCGTAATCCACAAATGTAATGCAGTATTAATCAGAATATTATGTTTAGACTAGTGGGGGCACAAATTATTTGAAAAAAAAAATCTGACTACTTTTCTCCTTAACCAATTTTATAAAACTTTCCTTTTTTATTTTTTTTATGAACACCCAACAACTGTCATTTGATGTTGGCAATGATGGTGCTACCCTTTGACCTTTTGCTATGGTTCTGCCTCTCAAAGTTTAACCTCAGCAGCTCCACAGTCCCGGACAGGAGGAGGGTCAAGTGGCAACATAAATCACGGGCGAGGGGCTCCAAACGTGTAATATTTGTCATCCTCCTCCAAAAGCGACTTCCCAGGCCTGGCAGCTGGCGCGCGCTGAAAGCCTTTTTTTTTTTTTTTGTGCCGCGACTGTTTTTGCAGCCGCGGCGCGCCTCCACACTTTGACGCACCTCCGCAGTTTGGCGCATCTGCGCGCTTTGACGCTCCCTGACGCGGTTCACCGCGTGACAGATCGCGCCGAGTTTGTTGCCACACAACGTGGCGCCAGTGTTTTCTGTTTTCTTTATTACCTCTGCCAAGCAGAAGGTAAAAGAGCGATTTATTAGCTATTTAGTTGTAATGATAGAGCCTTGATTTTGTTTGTGTTTTGATGTTTTGGGTAACGAAACATTTTCCAGGATCTCATCTGTCCACTTAATTAGCTTTCCAGGAAAAATGACTTTTTTTGTGTGTGGATTATCCATCAAGATCAATGCAGAGCCTGAATTTTTTTTGGGTGACATTCAATGGTAGGGTCCACCCACGCCACCAATGAAAATGAACACATTTCAACCAAAATACAGTTGTGCCTTGAGATACAAGTGACCCAATTTAAGAGTCGTTAAAGATTATGAGCCAATTTCGGCTGACTTATTTATTTATTTTTAAGTATGCCTAAGCTAGTGATGAGGAAAATGAAGCTTCATGAAGCACTTTTGATATTTTTTACTCCTCTAGATGGTGCTTTTGTTGCAAAGATGCAGTGGAAGTGTAATCGGTTTCCATTGCACTCACCTTTATCTTGAAACAAGGAGCACCATCTAGAGGAGTAAAAAAAAATATTGCAGGTGCTTCATGAGGCTTCATTTTCTTATTAATGTCTGTTTAACTTATTAATGCTAACAAACAACCTCCTTTTGTGTATTTTCACAAAGTTTGTATTTTGTTTTGCCACCAAAGATGGTCTGTTGTTGGCATTACCAGCCTAACCATAACGATAAGCACATGTAGGCTGTCAAGAAATTGTACTAAAAAAAAAAAAAAGTAACAAACTCCCTGGTGCAGAATTTGTACTTGAAGTTCTTGCAAGATTCATGGCAAAATTGCGCTAGGAGGGTTGCCGGCTAATTATCCACTTTATTTATCCTCTGCGAAGAGCAGGTATACTGTGGCTGACTAAAATCGGTATTATGCTGCCCCCAGGTGGCCAAGTTGCGCGCATCAAAAGGAGTTTGATTTTGTTGACCTAACCTCTCTTCTTAATGTGTGTGTAGCTAATAAAGTGTCTGATTACTGCTTATTTTTGATCCAGTAAATGAGATTAATGAGCATATTGTACGAATCTCATCTCAGTCTTCCCGTAGATTTCCATTTGCAAATGTTATTTTCCAACAACATGAAGCGTTGTATGGCGCACCAGAGTGGTGTTAAACTTGTCACGGAGGTGAGCGTTTGAAGCCTCTCCTCAGCGAAAGTGTGTTAATACCTCGTGGCATGTTCCCCGTCTTGCTTTTGAAGTGTGCGCGACTCCCAATTAACCTCCCCGCATTAATCCCCGGCTCGCCAATCTAGCGCTTCCATGGTCTCCTGCGGGGGGGCCGCGTTAAACCCAACACCCCCCTCCCTCCTTCCCTCTTATCACTGCTTGACTTTCTCTTCTTTTGTTTGCAGCGCTGACTTCCTGTAAAGGGGAAAGACGGAAAAAGAGGCTTTTCCGTCCACTTCCAAATATTGTCCAAATATCGGAGGCTGCCAGCTCGGAACAATGGCCAGGAGATGCGCCCTCACCTTGTTGCTTCTTGCGGCGTGCAGCTCGGCATCTGCGGGTACGTCAATGTCAAGTAATTATGTGTTAATTGGTGTCGCTTTTTTAAGGTTTTTGGGTCATGATGCCTTCGTAGTAGAACAGACTGACAAAGTAGATATACACAAGGCAAGCGCTCATCAAGGTTTTAAATTTGAGGTATGACACAATGTGGTTTGCTGCAAATTGAGTTTGACTTTGTGCTGATTTGAAGGAGATAGTGGCAGTTGTTTTTTTTTGTTTTGTTTTTTAATGAGGGCATATATTGACACCATACTAAGAAATAAATATTATAAATATTAAGCAATGAAAACACTCTATCATTGATCATGAAGATATTATACAAGAACATGTTGGCATAAAATTACAAAAGGAAAAGTTTGATCTACTGTAGGCCTTTAATTTCAGGTATGACTCAATGTCAGTTGTTGTCTTGGTGCTGATTTGTGAGTTGGAGTAAGCAGTGCACATTTCTGAGCATGAAAAGTTTATTTTTTGGCCATTATACCGTTCTGAAACAACATACTGACAAAAGTAAGTAATGACACATGAGGAAAACTGTTAAATTGTGGTATGACTGAATGTGGTTTGGTGGCGATTTGCGAGCTTACTAAGTAATGGAGATTGGTTATTTTCCGGGGTAGAAAAGCCTTTTTTTGGGGGGGTTATTTCCTTATCATAGGAATGGAATATTAACACCACTGGTAAAAATCTGGAAAGCCCTCACAAAGACCTTTAATTTGACGTATTACTTGATGTGGCTTGTTGCAAATAGATTTTTGAGTTTGTCCAAATTGTTAATAACCACCACCACCAATGACGACTCAGCTAAGCAGTTACCTCCCTGCTATTTGTCTATTAAATGTTGTAATGTTTGGATGGAAACTGCAGAAATATGAAGGCTTTTATTTTACAAATTGTTTGAAAATGGGACGATTAAAATGTATCGTTGTTGGTTTGTATGTGTGCAAGAGAGAGAGAGAGTGAAAAGCAAAAACAAAGCGCAACATATCATGCCCTTGTGTGACCTTTTGGAATGATTACATCAATCTCTGGGATTTCCCACACTTTCTCCCGGCACGCCTTTGCACATAGTGTATTTGTCAGTTGAGTAAAAAGGGGATTTACAAGGAAGAAATTGCTGACACGGCGAGCTTGAGGAACACAGTCAGCGGGATCCGGCGTGCCACCCTGTGACTTACGACCTCCCGATAAGACAAAGACGCTCGCCCGCTGGACAAAGATGAATGCGAGGCATGTCCAGCGCAGTACAGTACGCTCCCAGTGGCCATTAATAAAAGGCTGGGAATAATGATGTCAGCCGGGGCCCGGACCCAAACCGCACTCAGTGGCTTTGAGGAATGCGCGCGTCGTGACCTTGGCTGTACAAAGAGAAGCTTTTTTTTTTTTTTTTTGCTGCTTGAATGAGAGGATCTGTGCTGCGCGCAGTCCGTCTGCCGTCACCTCGACCTTATTATGGAGCTTCTTCATCACGCCTCGACATAATCACAATACGTCTTTGTCTCTGGACGCCAACGGCTCCAAGCGCTTGACAGTTTACCGCTGACATGGGAAGGGCCTTGACTTACGAGTTTGATTTAACCATGCTTGTAATTCAAACCAACTGTTGCAATAAGTTGTTGCAATGAGTTAACTTATTAAATGCAGGGAATGACATAAAAAGTCCTTTATAATCAAAACATTGAAGGTCGAGAACCAATAAGCGCACAAAGCCAGGATCTAAAACACAATGCGGCTCCGTATGCATTTGCTTCCGCAGAACACCGCATGCATTGTTGCACGTCGTCACCAAGCACACCATGTTTACCACTGTCCAGGAAAAAAAAAAAAAAGTTGTTTTCCTGCAAAGTGTGCATATTCAGATGCTAAAAGAAATGCCTCGGGAGGAGTTAATGAATTCGAAATGTCTTCCTACCGCCTGGCCGTCCTTACAACGTGGAGATTTCGGCCTCCCGCTCAAACGCTTTGCCAGCATCTGTGCACAGGTTTGCCATCTTATCCTCTGGATGCCTTCTGTAACAAGTCTTCTCTCGAGAGTAATGTGATGCAGCTGTTTTCCCCCCCAAATACTTTGTATTTTCTTCCTAATATTTGTGTATTTTATTTTCTAATATTTTACAAATATTTTTCTTAACAATTATTCTTAATATTGTATATTTTTTTGGCCTTTTTAAAGTTTTATCATTATTATTAAAATAATTAAATATTTCTATATATTTTAAAATACTTTTGCAATTATAACTAGGGCTGACTGGGTACCAATACCAGGTATTGGTACTGCTGGAGGCTGTCGATACCATCCGCAGATACTTAAGGGGAAAAATATCGGACATCAAATAAGTCCTCCTCGGTATTAGTTAACTTTTTTTTTAGCTTTTTTAGCTAACATTTTTGTAAGTTTAGTCCTATATTTTTAAAAATAATTATGGACTAATATTTTTGTATTACCTTCAACCATTTTTTCAATGTTCTATTTTCTTTTTTTTTTTTTTTTTTTTTTTCATTTTTGTGTAGTACTGGTGTGTACTATTGTTGTATTTTTTAGCTAATAGCGTATTTTTCATCTTGTTTGACATTTTTTCAACAATTTTAAATTTTTCGTCTAATTTTTTTGTAATTTCTTGTAAAAATAAAATATTTAAAAATAGACACAAATATATTTCAACTAGTCAAAATTGTTTGGAACGAAATACAATTTAGTAAAAAATAAATGTTTGCATTTTTTTTTTCCATTTCATTTCTGTGTATTTTAAAGGCAAAGCTCCAGAAATAATCACTTTTGTCCATCACAGTCCACTTGCATCGTTTCATCGGCTTTCAACACGGCAATTTGGCTTCTCGTTGGACCGCGTGCCGCATCTGTGCAAGCGTTTCCATCTGCCCGCTGGCCACCTTACATAACGAAGCCTTTACTCTCCGGGTAACGCAATCCGCCATCCCATAACTCTCACTGCGGAGCACCTCTCTGCCACGGCACGGCTCTTTGCTGATGGATATATTGTGAACTCTTGGCCAGACTTCCAGCTTTGCGGGGAAATGAAGTCGTGCGGGAGAGCCGCCAGATTTACAAGCCGGAGCGACTTGGCCCGAATCGGTATCGGAATGGAGCTGAGCATTTTCAATCATCTTTCAAGTCCCACAGAATATTGTGTTGTGTGGCAATGTAATTACTGAACTAGTGCTGGGCGATATGGCCGAAAATTAAATTTTGAGTTTTGTTTTGTTTTTTCTTTCTTCAGTCATTCAGTACAAATACGATTTTAAGCGATTTTAAAGTAATAAACCCAACAAACGTTTATTTATAGGTTTCATTTATTCAAAAATAATTATTGTGCAAAATGTTCAGACAACAATAATGTATACTGATTCTAAATCAATTTGAACATAAACTTAACATTCATAGTTTGTGTTTAATTTGCACAATTTAGTAGTTGGTAGCTATGGTAACGGGTTAGGGTACATTTCTAATCATTTTCCTAATAGAAATCAGGTTTTCGTTGATGTTCTGACCTTCAGAGAAGCGAGAGCTTGGCAGTGTGTCATTTCTGAGTAACAATTCTTGGCTGTAAGTAGATGAAAAAAAGTATATCCTCTTAGAGATTTTATCTCCAAACAAAACATAAAAAGTGCCTTGTGGTCTTTTTTTACGAGTTGTGTTTTTAATGATATCATCATTGTCACGTGACAAGAGCACACGAACGACAAAACGCTCACTTACAGCTGCTGTGGAGGGAGGTTAAGTTACAGATTAGTTTATTGTGCTAAGCTAATGTAGCAAGTCAAACACAGAGACACACAATGTTAAGGAGCCGTTTTTCTAACAGGTGAATATAGTGCGGCTGTTGGTTTTGGTTTATTACTTGTTAATTTAGCTATTAGCTTAATCGGCTAAATCTGCTAGCACAAAGGATTAAAAAAAAAAAAAGAAGATATACCTCATCTCTTAAACCTCACTGTGCCAAGTTAGCTTCGCTAGCTAAGTGACTTAGTGGTGAGAGCTCGCATTACTGGCATTATGATCGCATTTTTGAATAAAAAAAAAATTTATAGACTCATTTTGTTTTTTTGTTTTTCATTTACTGTAATTTAGTTTCTGATTTTGATTACATTGATTTGATTATCTGGGCTATTTTTGTTTGATAAGCATAAAATGAAGTTGGAAATTCAAGTTTAATGTCAAAGGTGTAGTTTGTGGCCTTGTCCTCTTTACTATCACACTGAGGGCCCACTCCCTCGCATGATTGCGTTTTTTTTTTTCCTTCTTCTTCTTCTTCTTCTTGACGATGTTGAGAAACACAATGGAAAGCTCACAATCACCAACAGCTGTCTTCCATTACCGACTCTGACTTCACTTATTTGTACGCCTGCTTACTGGAACCATAGACGGAGAGACCGAGAGTGAGAGAGGAAAGCGGGTGTGAGTCAGTGGAGGTGTGCAGATTTGCGTAAGCGAGCTCTTACGAGGAGGAAGGCCGGCGAGATACGAGAACAGCCGGGAACAAGATAGCGACCGTTTCAGTTGATGCGCAGGCAGAAGACCCGTGTTGGAGTAGTGGGCCTGTCCTGTGATTCATGACGCCGCTCGCCTCCTTGCACGACAGAAATAAACACAACACCTTGAAATCATCCATAGGGTCAAAAAAATGCATGTGTATCTCCTGTTATTAACTCTTCATTGCAAACAGTTTTCAAAACAGAGATCACCATATTGACAGCTGTTTGTTCAAGACCCACAGAATATTGTCGAAATTTTTGTAGTCCTCCATGAAAGCAGATTGATTATCTTTGTGCTTAGTCAAAATGATTTGAAAACAATTTGCAAACATCTGTTTTTACTTTGGAAAACATTATTCACCATTTTGCGAGAAAGTAAAGTGCGTCATAATCAGTTTTTCTAGAGTGTCAATTCGAAATAATGTCCTGAATGGGTATTAAAAAGTTTATTTAATTATATCCAATTCATCAATTAACTGAAACAATAACGGACAAATGTATCTGTAATTAATAATAATTGCTAGTTAGCATCCCTATAAAGACTCTGTTCAAGCGCGGGCTGCCTGAACATGTCAGTCTTCAAACATGTTGGCTTTTCTCTCCCCCGTAATCGAGTGAAGTGATGCAACGCTGACATCTACAGGGATCAGTCAGTCATTGCAGTGGTTTACAAACCTAAATTTCACAGACAAGCTGGGCGAGACCCTCTTACCCAAATGGCAGTGGCAGTAAACATTTGGTCTCCGGTTGACAAATGTAAACATCCATGACAGTTAAAGGAGAAGTCAAACTTAAACTTTCTTGACAATAATATGTTATATGTGACCTCACTAACATAAACATGACATTCTGATTAATATTACCTGTGTGAAATATGAGTTATACAGCAAAATCCAGCCGTATTTATCCATCTCAGGAAGGCGGCCATTTGCCACTTGCTGTCGACTGAAGATGACGTCACCGTTGGTCAAGGCCCAGGCAACAACCAATCACAGCTCACGTTTTCTAAAACTGAGCTGTGATTGGTTGTAACTTGTTGCCTGAGACCCGAGCAACTGTGATGTCATTTTCACTCGACAGCAAGTGGTAAAATGGCCGCCTTCTGGTATTGTTAAAAACGGTTGGATTTTGCTGCTTAACTCATATTCTACTTAACGCAATATTAACCAGATTACCATATTTAGACTGGTGGGTCTGCATGGAACATATTAAGATTTTTGGGGGGTGGGGGGTGGGTGGTGAGTGGTTGACTTCCCCTTTAATGAATTAATGCCATTTCTCTACCCAGTCATGAGTCACGATAGCTGTCACTTTGCGCACTAGAAATATACAGAGTGACTAGAAACAATCCGCAGGCACATTGTAGTGTTATGTGACACGAGGCAGCATGGGGCCGGTGTTGGGGCCTCCCTGTCAAGATAAAGGCCCGGCCTGACCGTGGCTATGTAAACAGCCCCAAAGCGTTGCGCCTAGCGATGCCTCAACATCTGCTCGCTGGAAGAAACCCCGCCGCCGCCGTTGTCGATTCGAGTGTGGCGACCCATCCCGCCTCCTCCTTCTCCTTCTCCTTTCCCGCCCACGCCGCAATTCTCCGGTTACAGCGCTTGCGCAATCTGAAGCCTCGCGGCGGTCCGCTCCAGATGAGCCTCGGCAACCACTCGTGGTTTTGGCAGGGGCCGGGAAAAAAAAAAATAAATCAGACAGAAAGAAAGTTGTTTGCGCGCCAAAAAAAGAAAAGAAAAAGCAGCACACTTTCTCCATATGGACGATCCCTTTGTGAGTTTGCGGTCGTGCAATTAAAGTCGTTACAATCAAAACCCAGACCGAGACCAAGGCTCAACTTGGAGTTTCTTAGTCGAATTTGTTGGACATTTTGTGCCATTCTGTTTTTTGTTTCTTTTTGTCTTCAAACTAGGTGGAATTTGCACAAAGGCAGCTCATTCTAATGTCTTCTCCCTCCTTGCTATGAACTTCTTTAACAGCTGACTTGTAATTTCATTGTGAACCTCTGTAATGAAGTGAGCAAGGTTGAGTTGAGTTCATGTCCAAGTTGGGGACTTGCAGTCCTTTTGTTGACATAAAACTTTTTGTCCCGCCCTTCTTCCCTTTCTCCTGTACATGGCTTGTTGGAAACGTGCCAGTCTAAACACGCCACACACGTCTTTACTAGTGTGGAGGCGCACGCTAGTCAAGACGGATGCCGAGACCTACTAAGACTTCACACTTTTTTTTTATTTATTTATTTTTTTTTTTTAACAACACCGATTCCGGGCCTCTCTAAGAAGTTTTACGATGGCACTGGACCGAAAGGAAGTGTTGTGCTGACAATTTCATTGCCTTCGCCGGGGAGTTTATTGCACGAGTAGCATTGTTTTATGAATGTAGAGCATAGGTTGCCCTTTTAAAAAAAACACAAAAAAAAATCTTGTTTGCAATGTTATTGGTTTTTCTGCGTGGACGCTATATGCTAGCAAGATTAGCAAGGTAGCCTAGCATTAGTAGTTTCCAAAATGTAGATAGTCAGCAACATGAAACATGTATTTTCTCACAAATTCATAGCTTGTGTCGTCTTTGCTTAGATAGCTGCATGTTTCTGCCGACAAGATTACAACGGTAGCATAGCTTTTGTAGTTCTATAAGTTGGTGGGTTAGCATAGAATTAGTACATTTTATAAAGGTAAAGGTTTTATCCTTGTCCGCTTGTATCGTGTCTGTTTTGCTAAACTGCTTGTTTACACTAGCATGATTACAAAGGTAGCATAGCCGTAGTTGTTTTTTAATCATGCGTTTCTCGCTAAAAGTTTTTTTTAGTTTGTTTTGGTAATAGTAGTTTTCAAAACATAAATATATATAGCTTTGTCAGTAAATGTGATTATTAGTATTTTCTGTGCTTTGTTAACTGAAAATCTGCCAACAAGATGATAGGGTAGCACAGCCATAATATTTTGAGAAGGTAAAGGTTCCCTTTTATTTTTCAATCATGATTCCTCTCTGCTGAAAGTTGTTGTTTGTATTCTTTGTGCTTTGCTGCTTGTTTAGTCAAGATGACAAGGGCAGCATAGAATTAGTAGTCTTCCTCCTCCGCAGTGTGAATCACCCTTTCTGTCAGCGGCTAAAGAAGAAAAAGGGAGGATAAGGAGGAGGAAAAACGCCTCTCACCATCTGCGATGACTGATGATGTTATTTTGTAGCGTCACCAAAACAAAGTGGTCGGGCTCACTTTTTTGATTGACGCGCCAAGGAAGCAATCGATGCCCAACGTGAACGCGACACACTTTTGTTTTGTAGCAACTGACGTTAGCTTATTAGCAACGCCGATGCCGTCATCCCGCAGGAGACAAAAAAAAAAAGCCGTGGTCGACTTCGTCACTGCTCAAATGCAACAAAAAGTGTCTGCACCCAGGCAGATTGCTAGCTGTAGCTACAGTACATTGGTTCGCAATTCGTTGGAGGGGGCCATATTTCCAACTGGATAGCAGGTGCTAGCATTAGCATGGCGTAAATGCATGTAAACAGCCTCTCCCAGTCTCTTCAGACGAAGCCAAAGCAATAAGAAAAGTCATTAGCGCTTTTATAGCTTAATAACTCAAGTCAAACTGTTAGTGTCTTCGTTCTAAAAATAAGACACATTTATGATGTCACAATTTCCTAAAAAGAAAATGGTTTTATATATACAAAAAGTGGCTATAAATCCAGTATTACCAAGGCCATTGATGATTTTTGTAGCATAATTTACATTGCCAACTGTTCACAACCAAAATTAAATTAATTAAAGTAAATTAAATACAAAAACCTTTCTGTAGATAGAAGCAAAAATTTAACCGGAACTCGTTTGTTGCCGTCAACACTATTGGTGAACGTTTTTTTTTTTGTGTGTGTGTGTGCAAGTCCGAGCTCTGTTCTTGGTCTCCTTTTTTTGTAAAATGAATTTCCTCCAAAAATGCGACTTAGATGTTGTTGTTGTTGTTGTTGTTGTTTCTTCTTCTTCATAATTCATTTTCTTATGATCCAGAGCGACTTAGAGTCTAAAAATCGTAAATGATTATTCGTTCTTTCATTTTTCAAGTACACAGTCCTATTCGCCTTCTAATGTGTCACATTTTGATGGCAGAATTCACAAGTTCCCTCCAAGAGTGCACTCTTGCCCGCCTCACTTCGTCCCCTCCCGGCTTCCGTTTCTCGTGTCTGAAGTTTGTTTTACGGAAGATAAATCCTCTTGGCGACGTGAACCTCCTTTTACCCCTTTATAAAGGGCTTTGCTGGCTTCCTGGAGTAGCGGCTTGGGGTTCAAGGGTGAGTGGGCAGGGGCTCGTGAGATTCACTGGTGATTGTGTGGTGGTTATGAAAATATATATATACTTTTTTTTTAAATGGCCCCCCTGTGGCAGGAAAGTGGAACAGGAGATGTTGCATTTTGCGTGGGAACGGTGCCCCGCCGTGCAACAGAAAATGAGGCCAGAGGATCATTTCAGTCCTTAGCGGGAAGCAGGGAGGAGATCTATTGACGTTTGAAATAATAATTCATATCCACTGTAATTAAAGTGGCCTTATTACGGATTTGGGCCTGTGCTTTTGGGCCTTAACGTCCACTACTAGTAAACATTCTTTTCATTCATGGAAAAAAAAAAAAAACACTTCAATCCTAAAATTTAGACATATACTGGTACTATACAGATATTAATATATTAGTGTATACTTTGTACTTATCACTAGGACAGTGTTGTTACACTATGCTACCACTACGTTACCATTTCTATCGCACTGTTCTACACTTGATTATATTGAAGCAACGCAATCAGGACTCTGAGTTCAAGGTAAGTTTTTGCATGCACAGAGGGGAGTGGGAGTAGAGTTTTTTGTTTTTTTTTTGTGCGTGAGTGTACGTGTGCGCGTGCGTGTGTGTTTGTTTATCTTGGGAAATGGCTTTGTGGGAATATCTGGCGCGTCCCAAACTGGCACACACCAGCTGACATCACTTCCTGTTTCCAAATCTTGGCCCGGCGCCACCCTGTAGGAAGCAGCAGAGTGTTTGGAGTCCCTCCCGAGTCCTCGCGTTTGTGACTTTAGCTCATATTTGTGACATAGTCAGAAAAATATCACCCAAAAAAATAGGACCTAATCGAACTATGAACTATTTGACCACTATTGCAACCATTAAAATGTTATGGCTATGCTACTATGACTTTTATACTCCATAAGTTGTTTTTAAGTGTTGTTGGGACCCTTAAAATATACTTAATAAATCCAGACTTTTATTTTATTTTTTTTATGATTATGCTGATGGAGCAGCCCTTGAGCAGACCCTTCCCAGCACGGGCCATTGAAGTGCGCTATGTGCTCTAATTACGATCTCCAGCAGCCACTTCCTGTGATCACGGCCGTACAAACACTTGATCCTGAATGTACAACAACAAAAGGATATCATTATCATATTTTGCTAGACATAATAATCCTCATAATGCTGCTTTTGGAGCCCGTGTATGTGTGTGTGTGTGCGCCTGTTGGTGTGTTTTGCAAATCCCTCCAAGTAGGCAGAAATAAACAAATAAACAGTCAAGGCACCACAGAAGAAGACAGAAGGCCGCGGCCCACGTTAACCTTCTGCTTATGTTCCGTCAGTGATGCTGCAGAGAGTGCAAATACTTGCAGTCAACTTTCAGTTTAGCTTGTTAAACTGAACAAACGAGGAAGCTTTTCATGCTTCCACAACCAAATGCAGTGCTCAGCTCAGAATATGAAAAATTAATAAAAACAAATTACTTGCCAGATTAATAATGTTAAAATATTAACTACATGAAAGATTTAACTAACATGCTGCTGCCACCGTGCTGCTATTTTTATGCTAACTATGCTAATAAAGCTATGCTACCACTATGCTAATAGGCTATCCGACTCCTCTGCTATGGTCCTAGACTATTACTATGTTCACACTATTTTACCAGTATGCTATTACCAACTTTCTACTATTCTTATGCTAGTCATTGTTAAAGAACAAGTTGGCATACTCAGGTCTTGGCAGGACATAACAAAGAATGAATGCTATTGGTGTGTGTGTGGGTGGTGTGGCTCAGTGCTATGGCGGTCATCTCCCAACCCAGAGGTTGTGGGTTCGATCCCAGGCCATTGTGACCACGTTGAAGTATCCTTGAGCAAGATACTGAACCCTTAGTGAATGGGTAGTCAAAAGAAGTTTGGCGTGAATGGTTGTGTGGGTTGTTGGGTTTATTTGTTTGTCTGAAACTTCCTGTATGTGGCGTGTTTGTTATATACTAACCTGGATTTTTTTTTTTTTTCTCCAAAAGAGGATGTGGCTTTGATATGTGATTTCCCCTTGAGTTTTTCGAAGTATTTTATGTATGGCCCAGTTAGCATTTAACTGATTTTTTTACCTTTAAAAGCATTTTTCATCAAGCTTTCCAGAATTGCTAATTACAAAAATCATGGAATATGCAAAATGTGCATTCGCAGAGCAGTTGATAGAGTAGAAAGTTGTACCACCATGTTTTGACACAAATATACTCCCCCAGCATTGAAGTCGGCGTAGTAATGGAAGAATAATAGTGGACGGCACGGAAACAGAAAACAATAAAGGGAGGATAAGGAGGGGTTAAAAAAAAAAAAAAAAAGCCAGTGAGCGGACTGAAACACATGCTGGCTCACGCTGGGAGACTTTAACATTGAAATCTAGCCTCAAATCATTTCCAAATGTTGAAACCTTGGCGTGTTTTTGGTAAGGCGAGTGAATATCCCCCCGCAAAAAAAAATAAAAAAATAAATAAAATCAACCATGTCCCCCACCCGACCACAGACCTTCTCGAAAGGAAACATTTGTTTGTTGCCTCCCTCAAAAACCTCAACATTGCATTTCTGTGCTTCCCAGCGTCCGACTTGATGTTTTGTATGCGTCTTAGTGCGTCACGTAGAGACGCTGAGGCACCTTTTGCGGCCGACCAGGAGGAAGCGTCATGTCATGCAAGAGTCAACATGAGTTATTGTAACTCCCGCCTCACACGCTGCACTGAATACGTAAATAATTGCATTGCTTATTTGGATAATGTCTTGGAGCGGTGCATATGTATAATCATTTTGAAGTTTTACTCTTTTTTTTTTTTTCTTCTATTGTTTTAACATTGATCTATCATCAACCCATGTAAGTTAGCTTCGATTAAATGGTGTAAAGCAACTCCACTTTATATATATATAAAAAATACATGTTTGTGTATTTTCCCTTTTTGTTGTGCAAGAGACTTGATTGGCTAAGATTGCCGTATGTACATTCGGGGCATTTTTCCCGCCTTTGTTTTTCACTTGTTTATGAATTTCATTTTGCTCTCCACAAAACTCAGGTGCGATGATGAGCGAGTAACGTCTGGCTCGCCTCAAGGGAAAATATGACCAAATAAAGAAATAAAGCAGTTGGAGAGCGTGATTGGCAAATGTGTGTGTTTATTGCAACTGAAATGGTCAGACTGGGTGACGCTACATTGTTTGGAAGAGAAAATATGTCTGGCTTAGTATTATATATTTTTTTCACTCGACCACACTATTTGCTTCATGTACAACGCTGCTTGCTGTAAACTTAATTTGTTTGTTTTCCCCCCTATCGCAGGCCCGTTGTTTCGCAGCCCGTGCGAGTTGCTGCCAGTTGGCTTGGGCCACCCCGTGCAGGCCATGAGTAAGAGCTTCACGGCCCTGTCGGGCTGCGCCAGCCGTGGAACGAGCGGCCTCCCCCAGGAAGTCCACGTGGTGAACCTGCGAGGCGCCGCACCCGCCCAGCGACCCGGCAGTGTCCCCGCAGAGGTCAGCAGATTACGCAACCTCTGTGATGTGTCTTGTGTTGTCGCATTTTTTGTGATTGTGTTTAATTTAAAATCGATTAAGTTGGTTGTTCCCGCCAGTTATTGTTTAGTTGTCAGTTCCATTTTTGATCACGTGCTACAAAACCATGCAAATGCATACATGTAATGCTAGCATGTTAACGTCAAAACAAAGGTTCAGGTTCCTGTTTTGCTTCATCTTAGCATGCCAACTATTAGCATGTTAGCATCTTATCATGTTTGAAAGTATATTTTTCTGAAACGTACCTGAGCAAGATGTAGGGTGTTGTTTGGCTAAATGATAGCATGTGATCAATCCGTTTGAAGTTGTAGCTAGCGGGAAAAGCTAACATTGCAGTTCATATCTTTGCTTTTTGTGATACTAAATCTTAGCAGCGTTTGCTCAACGCTCATTTGAAATTCTGCCCGACTACAGTCATGGTTCAAGATTGTTAGTCTCTTTATCAATCTTTCAGTCAGCATTTAGCTAGTAAAGGCCTAGCAATGGAAGCTAACGTGCCTGTTCGCGTGACGCTGCCTTGCTTCATGTTTTTTCTTAGTTTTCGCTAACAAAAGACTAACAGGTGGTTGAGTTAGTGGCTTGTGTGGGGTCCGCAATCCAAACTGCCGTGTCTACCAGTCTGGAGTTGTGCTAGATTGATGACTTAATGAGCTGACAGTGTGATTATCATGTGAAACGTGATCCGCCACTGAAAACATAAAAACTGAGATGTGAAGGTAATGGACTCGAGCAGGAATGTCACAAAGTTTGCCGGGCGCCTCCTTAGCTCTGCGTTCCTGAGAGGTGTCAAATTTTGGTGGAATCAAGAACGGTAATTGGTCTCTTCCCCTCTAGTTTCTTTTGGCATGCCGTAAGCGATGCAGCAAAACTAGACTGAACCGTACAATCGCCAGCAAATGATAGTCGGCTCACCCTCGCACGCTTATGAACTCGAGGTAAGTTTGAAGCAGATGGAACTGTTAAAAACGTCCAAAAGCCTCGGGGATCGACCAGACCAACAAGAGAATAACAATTGGTGAAAAAGCTGCTCCTATCCCCAAAGAAATCCATACACCAATCATGTCCTTAGATTGGAATCCCAAAAACGAGCATCCAGCTGCATGTTGACGCAAGCCCATTGGAAAAATTACTTTCCATCGTCAATCCAGGCTCTCAGTGTTTAATTTATTGAAGTAGGACAGTTCAGCTGTATTTAACTCTTAAGTTCTATGCATCTTCATTTAAACTTATGCCACCAACATTATTTTTAGGCATCAAACCCTCTCACAAATGGTAGGAGTAGTTGACATCCCTCCAAAAGGTGATTGTAATTGCATATAGATACCACAAGTTGGCAGCAGAGCACTTAAAACAGAGAGGACCATAAAGCATCAACACCACGCATCTAGCTTGGACACAGTCATGAACCCATGCTACATAAACAACTGTAGTAGTTGAGCACTGCACTACATACCGTATTTTTGTGACTCTCAGGCACGCTTAAAAGTCTTTTTTTCAAAAATCAACGGTGCGCCTAATAGTGAGGTGCGCATTTTTGTGTGCACTGAGTTCCAAAATTTGTAAATGTCGTGCGACTTCAGTAAAGACTCCGCTTGACTGTCTGTGTGTGAGCATTGCTTAGATAATAGATAGATCGGTGTCTATGCAGCGTCCTCGTCATTCATCCCTCGGGCCATGAGGCATTCCAATAGTTTTTCATAAATGTATTAACTAACGGCCGACGAATTTGTGCAAAAATTCAAATAATTGGTGATTGATGAAGTTTTTAATTGCGACGAGACGGGCCTTTTTTGGAAAAAGACGCTTCGCCGTACCTGAAGTTTCCAACAATTTTCGGAATTTGTTGAAAAGAATCACCCAGAAAAAGTGTTCACCAGTCGGGCAATCGATCACTAAGATGATGTTTGCCTTGGACATTTTCGAAGAATTGTTTTAAAAAAAAAAAAAAAATCCTTTGATCAGTTCTTTACAAAGCACCAGGCAAAAAACACTCCTGAGAGAGAACATGAATCAAAGAGGGCAAAAAACGATGAGGACAGCAGTTAAAAAGGTAAATGACCATTTTTATTCTTTACTCTATTCTTTGTTTTTATGCATTAAGCACAACTCTAATTTATTGTGCAATAATCAAATTGTATTTGTTGCATATTTTGATGCATTTTCATGCTTTATAAAACTTTTATGTCTGAATTTTGGGAGGCTTGGAACGGATTAGGGCATTGACATGGAAAATGCGTCTCGACTTACAAAATTTTCTACGTAAGAACTTTCTTCCAGAACCAATTGATTTCGTAAGTAGAGGTGCCACTGTATTTGCACCTGAAATAAAAACAAAAATTGCTTGCATAATGAGCAGTGAAAGAGTAAGGACATTACATTTTCGAGGAGGCGACATTCAGTGTGTGGCTGACTTTTATCCTCTTCAGCTCTATCCGTTTTCACTCGGTGATTATGTCCATTCGTCTGAGGAAGCGGTGTCTGGCGACGGCTTCAAGATGTCCTCGAGGTGCTTGCGGCCGAGGCCTGGCCCGTTCGGCGAAAAAAAAAAAAAAAAAGAAACCTCGTCCGGGCCTCCGGAACACTAAAAACCGCAGCGCGCGCGCGAGCGCGACAGAATGCAGATGGGAATTTGCAAACACACGCCACACATGCAAACTTCAGCTGCGACGTGTGCGGCCTCTCAGCAATAGACGTGACGCTCGTCAATAGTTCTCCGCGGCGGCAGTCAAAGTTGACGTTGAACAACGCGCAGCTGGAACCGACCCAAGCGCACGTGACTGGCAGCTGGCCCGCCGGCGCTCATTAGGTGAGAGGCGACACCCCAGCTGCTGGATTTACTGCTTGGCTCGGCGCGGCCCAAGAACAACACCGGCCTCGCGCTGGAAACGTGCTAAGCGCTCAACGTGGGGTGACGTTCGCTAACTGCGCTCTGACCTGCTCACAACCTCCACAAACGACATCGCCTCGCAATGCACTACCAGCTGTTTGCGTTTGATCCAGTTCTGTTCGTCTTTTGATTTGTTATGTAACTGCAAGATATCCTTTCTGTACTCAAAAACACATCATGGTCCAAAATATGAAAAATACAATTTGATTATAATGGCAAATTGAGTGCACTTACAGTATATTTTACACCATAGCTTGTCCAAAACACTATACTAAGCCACATATTCACATTTTTGAAAACTAGATTGTATTTATCTTGCTCATCATCGCATCCTTTAGCTGCTGTGTTAGCTCATCCTACTTTACACTGTCTTTAAAGTTACCCACAATTTGTCAACAAACGTTTTTTGCATTCCAAAAATTCCACTCCAAGATCTGATTGACCACATTCGCGACTAAAAACATTCCTTTTTGTTATTTTGTACACATTGTGTGTGAGTGGGTGGTTGGCCAGACAGTTTTTGCAACGCTACCGCTCAAGGCTCTTTTTGTTTGCAGACTTTTTATCGACTATTTTTGATCCTTTTATAGACTCGACAGCAGTGACTGGCTGGAATAAAATCTCTTCTATTTTCTGTGCCCGTCGAGTGTTTTTCACATTTGTCTGCGATCAAAGTAACAGAAGCTGGTTTTGGCCGGGTCTGATGAGAGAGCGTGCCAGATTGGGAAGGACCGCTAAAGCCACCGACCGGTCGCCGCTGGGGTGAAGTCGGACGTTGGCCGTTTCCTCCAATTACCATTCATTTCCAAACGCTCGTAAAACATCTCAAATTTCACCAAATTTGAGGTAAAAATTGGCCTTGGGAAACAATGCGGTGGTGTCCACTTACAGTACTTTTGTCTAGTTGCTGTGAGTGGCTCATTGTTTAGAGATGATGGCCAGTTGTGAACTAAAGGACTTGAAATTGGATCTTGATGAGTGTTGTGAGCATCTATGTTGGGTTTGATGAGCTTTTATTCTGGTAGGTAACTACTTCCAGTTTTTGTTTTTGATTCATGTGTTTTGGTTGAACTTTTTGTGAACAATAGTACTTTTGATTTGGCTATTTTCTGATTCATATACGCATCAATCTGCATTATGTTCTAACTTTTATTTTGATAGGGTGCTACATCCTGTTCTGGTTCTATTGCGGTGTCTTTTTTTGTGAGCAAAGGACTCGATTTGAATCTGTATGCATATTTGAAAGCCATTTAAAGGTGTTTGTGGCTACAGCATGTACAATTTGACACGTTTTTTGCCGACGCTGTTTGTTTGCATTTGCAGCAGGGCGTGCTGATTAGCATCAGGCAGCAGGTTAGCATCAAGAATGTGGGCGGAGTCGCGATAACACCCCTCTTGCGCCCTCAGCCACCCGGAAAGAGCCAAGATCCAGACAGACAAGATTAGTCGTCGGCTGCAGTAGACAATTTTGTTGTTGTTTTTTTTTTGCAGTAGACTAAATACAATGAACACTCTCCGATATGCGAAGTCACCTGCTTGTAAGTTTCTCTCAAGAAAATAACAAAATCTCTATATGCCGAAAAACCACAAGATGGCGCCAAAATGCGCAGCTTCTTCTAAGCCGCCATTTTTATGGACAAGTAGCTAGGGGTGCAGGGAGGTCTACTGCTAACAGCTAATTGCTAACTTAAGGTCCGGTATGTGCCCAAATAAAGATGGATAATTTTCTACATTGAAATGACATTAATCTGTTCTGTTTTGCATGAAAAACATGTACTTTTTTTGTTTTTTGTTTAGTTCAAATTAACAATCAGTCAAGAGGTGAATTTGTGGGTGCCAAACCGCGAATATGTGAGGTTTAACTGTTAGCTACGCTAGCATCCTTGCACTTAGGCATTTTTTTTCTTCCCAAATCAAATGATCTTTAATCTATTCATTTTAAAGGGTAAAGCTGTAAAGTGAGTTTGAAATGATAATGAAGTGTTTTGGGACCATCCTTTGGGGTATGTTTTCGCTTGAAACTATTAACAGAGGCAATTATAAACATTCCGGGGGTGGCATCTCCTCAACCTTGATCAAAAGCCGTTTGACATTTTTCCCATCTTATTTTTTCCGCCTCCCTTCGGTTGTCCTCTGGTGACTAATTAAAGTGTGTTTGGATTTGTTCCCCCCCCCACTCAATCATCAGACACTCAATTAGAGTTGTCGATAGCGGGGAAACTCCCTTTTCCCGCAGGCAGTTTACAGTCTGCTGCAGCATGTACGCCGCCACCACAACAAGAAGTCGTGAAATTCCTGTTTTGACAAACAAAACAATGTTAACAAACACGAATGACACTTTTACTGGAAATGGGGTCCGAAAATGTCATTTACTCCTACATAAGGATTCTACTTCCTGTTTTTGTTGCCATTCCACTTGGCCTCTCATTGACCAATTTTTTTTTGTAAACAAGGAACTTTCATTTGGATGACGTGTGGTGCGTTTGAGTCCACTTGTAAACAAAAGTGTAGTGTTTTACACTACTCTTGTTGGCTGGATGCTAACTGGTTAGTTGCAGTGCTTGTCATTTGTAAACAAAGAGTGCTTCTTAAGTTATTGTTTTTGTTTTGTTAGGTTGTACCTTGCTTTACCTTGATAGGACTTTGATCAAGTATATGGAGCACCTGTTTGTGAACAAGATTAAAAACTTTTTTTTTTCCCCAATATTTGACAAGAAGACACATAATTTCAGGTTAGCTTTACTAGCTATCTGTCATGTAGAGTACTTCATGTGCATTAAGTTTTTCTAACCCAATGACGCAGCGATGCAGCCATTTTTGTAGATGGTGACTTACTATGCTTAGACAGGTCTTTATTTATCTTTTTGTCAACAAATGGTTTTCATTTGGATCTTATGTGGAAGCTGTAGTAAATCTTTTTGTGGTATTTGACAACAAGAAGCACAAATGATGACGTACTGTATATTAGCATTATGTTAGCTTTTCACGCTAGTTGCCAAATACTTGTCATGCGTAAACAAACGTAGAGCGCTTCATGTCCACAACTTTTTTGTTAACAAATGACTGATTTGGATCTTGTGTATATGCTGTGGAACATTTGAATCATCCAACCTTTTGTGATGTTTGACATGAAGTAAATTAGCTTCATGTTATCTTTTCTCAATAGCTATCGTCTATATGTCACAAACAAAAGTAAGTGTGGGCTACGTGTGCAGGACCGATGATGCAGGATGCGTCTAACGGCCTTTGTAATTCTGCAAGGTCTCAGTGCGAAAGTGGTGCGAATTGTGTTCACAGCATGCCAGCGCCACTGGCGGGATACGGAGCGAGCTGATTATCCGGCTCACAGCTGTCGTCCCCTCCGTGAGGAATTTCAATTTGCGTAAGGCGATCGGTCTAGACGCGACCCCGGACGCGCCCTCAAAGTCCCCCCGCTCATTTACGCCAATGCAACCAATCAGGCGTCTGGAACCTCTGTGGGCGGGAACTTGGACCTCATGATAGCGGCGATGGCAGATGCTCCCCAGCTGTTGACCATGTTCATTTTTTGTTCAACTTTTTGTGAACAAAGGATTTAGATTTGAGGTTATATGATTTTATTATTGGCAAGGCAAATCAGCTTTATTTTTTATAGCACATTTCACGACCAAGGTACCTCGGTGCGCTTCACATAATTAAAAGTACAGCATATAAAAGCATCGCTATGTCCTGTTTTTGCCCTGTAAGACTCTCAGCTGTTATGTAACATCTTTTTGTGAAAAAGGGACGTTTGCGTTTGCACTTTCAGTGTGACTCGTGGGATGTATTTGACTCTGAATCTGATCCGTGATATTTGACTGCTATGTTAGCTTGTTGGGCTAGTTGGTTAGCAGCCAAATGCTTGTCCCTTGTAAACAAACGTCCACATTTTGTTACTTTTTGTGAATAAATGACTTTGACATAATTTATCTTTACTGCCCAAAGCAGTGCTCTTTTTTTTTTTCTTGTGATGTTTGACCAGTGATTGACCCGAAGCTAACTGGTTAGCTGCCCCATATATGTACTTGTCAGGCATCAACAAAAGGTGGAGTGTTTGTTTTGGTGCGTTGTTAGCTGCCATTAGTGTTTGATGCGATCTAGTGGGCCTCCTCCTGGCACTCTGCGGTCATTTGTAGCTCCACTTGCGACACACAATGGGCTCCTCTCAGCTCTTTTGTTGATCTCATTCAGGTGATTCACATCTCGGCTTTTTCTGTCTGCGCCCCCAAAACTTTTCATCTGCTCTCTCTTGCTTGGCGATGCTATCTGACGCTTGTTTTTTTGCTTTTATCGGTGCTCTCCGAGGACCAATGAGAGGGTTTTTCCACCGTCGGCAATGGGCAAACAGAGAGGGAGGGAGGCTTCAAAATATGTACACACACAAAGCATCAAGTCTCTTATCTTGTTTGTTTGGAGCCTGTCTCCGTTTGCTTTAAAGATAGTTGTGATGTTTATTTTCCCTCAAATGGAACTTTTACTGATTATTTGAGGGGCTTTTTGTGCTGATAATTAGGCTTTAATTACATCGTTTTCTGCGGTCACGTGACTCAAAGTACCTGTCGGGGAACTAAATGAAAACAAATGTCGGATATTTCATACATGGTAGGTGAAAAAAAAAAAAAAAAAAAAGTTATTGAAATGCTTTCTCTCCATGATTCACTTCAATGTGATTCGCAGACCACATCTTGAGCAAGCCAAACAAAGAGCTTTGTTTTATTTCGGATGGGAATGATGTGCAACCTTCGGGCTCGACTTATGTGATTTACGGGCACTAATCGGATTGATTTGATTAGCGTGGGAGCACAAACGAGGAAGCAGAGGTTCAAAGATGAGAACGGATCACTCAGATTGCAACTTTTAACACCAGCGTGGCGATCTCGTGGTTAAGAGGTCTGTTCCACGGCCGGCAACTTCTCTTGTTGTAGCAGCCGAAGTAGTGGCAGCACAGAAGTAGTCGTAATTCTGGTAGAAATAATAGTAGTAGTTGAAGTAATAGAATAAGTATTTATTAACATAGTTGTCGTAGAATAAGTACTGGTAGTGATACAAGCAGCAGTCATAGAAATAGTAGCAGTTGTAGTAGTAATTGTAGTTAGTTAGTAGTTGAGTTAGTATAAGTACTAGCAGCAGTAGTAGTAGTAATAGCCACAATGACAATTGTAGTCTATGTATTAGCAGACATAAATGCCTGGTCACCACATGGAGTAGAAGTTGCGTAAAAGCCGCTTGTGACGATGTCCTTTTTGTTTTTCTCATCTCACAAGCAGACTGTGCAAAACTCCTTTGAGGATCAGAAAACAAAATAAAACATGAAAGCCTCAGCGTTGGCTAACACGCTGGCAAGCAAACCCGCACAAACAAAACCAAGCAAAGCAAGTCCCACTTTATCAGCACAAATCAATCCTAATCGGAACGTGTGATGAGACTATTTTGTGTGTCGCGTCCTGCAGGTGGAGCTGCACCTGAAACCCATCCAGTCTCTGCTGCGCCACCAGAAGCCTCTGGTCCTGGTCCTCAACTCCCCGGAGGCAGTCGTGTGGAAGGTGAAGACCGAGGGCCTCGCCTTGGGCGTCAGCCGCACCTTTCACGTGAGTTTTGCTCGTCTCCTGCATCTTTTCAGTCTTGTCTTCTTCACTTTTCAGTTTTTAGTGCCATCACAGCGAGACAGCAACTCAAAATTGTCAGTTACTTGCACTTATTTTGTACTAACAAAGGCACATCACAACTACCCTAGTTTTCTCCCAATGAACTCTAAAAATCATATTTTGAGTTTTTCACATTTTTGCTTTACATTGAAATGTTTTAATAAACAAAAAATTAAAAGATATAATCACCCAGATTTCCCAATATGAAAAATATTTTATAAATCCTTTAGCGCTTATTTCCTTCACTTTGCAATGTTTAAAATACAATTTCTTTTGCAATTCTGATTTTTTTTTTTTTTAAGTACAAAAGAAATATTCCAAACTCTGACTCATCTATCTTGATCTCAACTCAGCGATTTAAAAAATAAATAAATAAACAATACAATTGGCTGTCAACTGGGGATTTGTTTTTAAAAATATTGTTTTAAATTAATACATCTATTTAAAAAATGCTCATAATTCTGTCCTATTTTATGTTTTTATTGTTTAAAACATACATTAAAAATATTCCCCATAATTCTTAATATATCAATTCATAAGTCTTAACCGGTAATTTTTCAAAAAATAAAATTATTTAATTATTGGATACCCTTAATTGTGTCCTTTGTCCAATTGAATTACTGTATTTGTTTATTACATCAATTTTATATGTTAAATAACAAATATCAATTCCAAAAATATTCAGTTTTTTTTCTGTTGTAAAAAAATAAACTAAAAATAAAATGTTTTTTTTAAATTGGTGTTGAAAGTACATCCATTGAAAACGGATGAAGCTTGTCACGAGCGTCTTTTTGTGAGAGTTGCCAGCCGGCCATCATCAGGCGTCAACGCCAAATCGGCAGCGACGATGGACGGAACGCAGCTGACGGCCATCTTTGAGAGGCACAACCGTCGGTTCCCTCTTGTTTTACTTCAGGTTGCGCTTTGAGATGTTGATTCGAATGTTTTAAAAAAAAAAAAAAATGAACGGTGACTGGTCGCAAAAGATGGTGACTCAGACATTGTAATACGTTTGCCAGTGAAAAAACGGATCCCAGATGCTTGAGGCTCTTCTTGGCTTCTCCAGGCTGTGACACCTCCTCAAAGAATCCCACACAAGCGCAGCCCGCAGCGCTATTTCATTATTTAACTGTTTAATGATGTCTGCAGGGGAAATGCAAAAAACACTAATTATACGTTTGGGCATTTTTAACACCATTTAAACGTGCACGATATTAGACAGCTTCACACTCTGCTTGCTCTTCTATGAGTCTTCATTTATTTTTTATTTTTTTTACTCAATCTTCCATTTAGCTATCAAGTGAGCTCGTTAAAGACAAACATGCCATGCTACAACCACAAAAATCATCAACTAATCAACTTCACCATAACTTTCAATATGTTTTAGCCAACTCCAAAAAAAGCATAATTATAATTCAAGTGAATCCTGTCGTAGCATAACATTTGAGAATGAAGAAAAAATGTCGGAGAAAATCCAACTTGATAAATCTGCGGTGAGTCACTTTGACTGTAACAGAATGTTAGCGACATGGCATATTCCCACACATGTCTGAGTACAGAGCCCCTCGGGGTGTCACTAAGGAGTTTTGACGGTGAGCGCATGGAGCAACGCGGTCAGGAAAGGAGACGGGTTTTTGGACCGGGACTTTTTCCTGGACGTCCACGAGTCGCCGTCGGTCGTCCAGTTCGGCGGACGCTCGCTCGGCGGCCTTTGGAAACGCTTCACAGGCCGACGCTGTTGCTGTTGGCCGAGTCTCTCTTTTGAGTTTTTCACTTCCCGAAAAACAGGCCAAAGTGGAGCTTTTGTTGTAAAACATGTCCTCTCCGCCTCTGGCCGTCAATCAGCGAGCGCTTGACACGAGGCCAGCGATTGTTTCTCTCTAGGGACGCGCCGGCCTTGTTGACTTTTGCGGTCGAGTCATGTTGCGTTGAGGCGGGAGGAGGTTGAGATTTTTTTTACGAGTCTTGATGGAATAAACTCTTGTCTTCTTTTTTTTTTTTCTCACTGCTGGCTCGCGTTGCCCATTGTTTGTCAGCCAAGACGTTTGGTTTGGTTCGGCGCTTGGATTTGTCGTCACTGTAATGATGGAAACAATGCAACATAGACGTGTTTAGGTTTTTATTGGAGACAGCATTAGTTAATACTGGAACACATGGCTTCGTTTTCTGTCTGCAGTAGGATCCAATTAGCGTGTTAGCGTTTAGCGGTCATTGCATCGTGTCCCACTTTTACACTTTTAGTTGCCAACCATTTTTTTTTTTTTTTTGCCATTTCTGTGGAATAACTGTTTTTGTTACGTTCAAAAACTATTTCAAAGCAATTTATCAAAGACTCTTAAGTTGTTTTTGAGGTGTCCAAATGTGTTTGTTTGGTGCTTCAAAAATGTCTACAAAATACCTAAGATTCATCAAACACAAAATTGCCTCATGTTTTTTTTTTTTTTTTCTTAAAATTGCCTCATGTTAACAAACATAGGCTAGGTTGGTTCATTGAAGATTCTCTGTAAGTCTCTGGCATTGGAAAATCTAAATTATCATTCATGTTTGTGAACGTAGAGGTAAAGAGGTTCTTTGAAAGACTGCGATGTTTGTAAAAACACATTGAACACTAATTAGTGTACATTGAAATGTATACAGAAGAAGTACTACATCAATTCAAGACTCTAAATTACCTTCGATGTTTACGAAAAACAAAAGTCTGGCGCGCCAAACCAACAAAAATTTTTCTCCAGTGTTTCGAATAACGCGTATCGGTTCTTAAGACTGTGGTGTATTTTAGGGTGACCATGGATTTTTTTAAATACTGACCTTGATTTTCTTTGATAGGTACAAACATTGTTTGATTCATCAAAGAGGCCTTGGTTTGCGTCTTAAGTTCTCTTTGATTTTTTGGAAAATGACTTATTTCGTTTTTCGAAAACTGTTTTGTCAAAGACTTTTAAATTCACACAAATACCTACATTAACGACTTAAAAATCATCATTGCGGTTAATAAAGTATTTAAGATTGTCTTTAATATTTAAATATTTGAAAACAACATAGGTTCGATTGGTCCAAGGCCAAGATTCGAACCCAGAACCTTCTTCGTCTGAGGCAGGAGTGCTATAACCACTTTTCACACCGTGCTGCCACTTTTTTTTAAATATTTGTAGTCATTATTGCATATATAAACATATTGCTGTGTAGTACAGTGTAGGCCATTTATGCAACTTACTCAAGTGGAACTAACTGGAAGTTCTCCGACATGCTTCCCAGCATTCCGCGTCCCATTGGCCCGTCGGCTGGGCGTGCAGTGGGCGAGAGCGAGAGAGTGGGGGGAATGTGTTCAAGTGCTTCCTTGGCTTCGCTGCGTCAAATTCCTGAGGTTGGAAAGCCTACAGCTCATTTGGCGTTCAAGCTATAACATCCCCCCCCACACACACACACACGCACGCACGCAATTTAATTCCAACTAATTGCAGCCTTATTCCTTCAAATTAACTGATAAACTCCAAATGGCTTAGCGCAGACACCCCAGACGCACATTTGGAATTTCCATTGTACCTGATGTGTTTTTAATCAGTACAAGACGACAGGGTTAGTAGAATGGCCATATTTTATAAACAAGTGTTGGATGAAGCTCATTTTGTAAATATCAAAGACAATTTAACATTCTCGCAAACATCAGGTAGTAGCTATGCTCGCTATTTTTTAAAACAATAAAAGCAACATGAATCCTTGCATGGATGGTAAAATGTATTTTTGTAAACATGGGAGACAATTTCAAGAGGTTGATGCAACTAATGTATGTGGTTTTTGTAAACATCAGACATTTTGGAGTCATCAATGAACCTACATCAAGGATAAGCTAAGAGTCTTTGATGGAACCGGTGTACGTGTTTGCAGCCATCTAAGAATGTGTTGTTTTTTTTCTTCTATAAGCCCTAAAATACTGTATTTTGTTAGTTTGAGAATTTTATTTGAGTTTTTGAAAAGTAAGTGTTTTGGTATTTTTCTTTTCAAGTCTTTCATCTTAGGTTTTGTTTGATGACATCAGACAATCTAAGATTTTTAATTAATCTGTTTTTAAACGTCAAAGACTCCTGACGAGTCTTGGATGACACAAACTTTTAAGTATTTCCCGAAACATAAAAGTCAATCCATGAGTTTTTCTGAAACAACAAAGACGATCTAAGATGAGTCATCTCTATTTTATGAAGATCAAATACAATGAACTGAGGATACATATCTTGAAAACATCAAAGACAAAGAAGTCTTTTGTATTTTTATAAATGTCAAACATTGAGATGAATCTTAATTTTACAAACAAATGAAAATGTACGTGTCTTGGATAAATTTGTAGTTTGTAAACATCGATAACTTCCATCTTGCATGAACTCGTCTTTGACGAACATCAGACGAACTTAACGTTACGTGTCTTGGAAACATCAAAGACCATCTAAGGTTGGTGACTGGACCCTAACATACGGTGTGCTTAGTTGTGTACACAAATCCAATCAGCGCTCGTAAACATCAAACTCAGTTTAAAGTCTTGGATGTCTCTGAATGTAACAAACGTCAAAGAGATTTGAGACGTGATGATGCACGCCGAGGAAGACGTCTTATTCCCGCCGTGTTTCTGTCTCGGAATGTGACGCCGGCTCGCTACGAGATGAAAAGGATGCAGAAGGCCGCTTGCAGAGTGATGTTTGAACAAATGAACGATGTTTATCTCTGTGAAATGAAGCGCGGCCAGCACAGATCCAGCAGATGACAGGCTGAATGTTCCATTTCGGAGACCACTACTTGTTTTTTGGACTCTTTGCGTGACTTTTATTTTTTTTTTCCCCCATTGCATCTGAAAAGTATTGACAGTGTTTTTTTGTTTTGTTTTTTTAAGCTACCTCTGTGTTCATATTGACTTGCTAAAGTATGTATTTCCTGTAACGCGCCGTGTTTTCCTTCCTCCTTCAGGTACCCGAAGGCTCCGAGGTTCGTTTCCAGCCAGGAAACTTCTCCCTCTCCTGTCAGGTCCAAAAGGAGCTCCTGCTTCCCCACGGCAACGAGCACCTCCTCAGCTGGGCCCAGAAGATGTACGGGGCCGTCACCTCCTTCTCCGAGCTCCGGATGACTCAAGATATCTACATCAAAGTCGGAGAAGGTGAAATTCCCGACATTCCTCAACACATGCCTGCAGGCTTCCTGACGTTCCTTTTTTTTTTTTTTTTTTTTTTTTTTTTTTTTTTTTTTTTTTTTTTTTTTTTTTTTTTAAAGGCTGTGGCATGCTTGTGTGTTGCTCGCTTAGATATAGATAGAGATGTAGACCCACCAAAAAAAGTCACAAGGAGCCATGCCGGAAAGGTCAAAGAAGGTCAGCCATTTTGGTTTGAAGTTGTCATTTCCAAGGGTCCTTCGTAGCTGATCTAGGACTTAAAAATAATAAATATATTCACACAAGGTTCACCTCGCCAAATAAGGAAGCGTCCGTCTTTCTGCATCGCGAAGGAGTCAAGCTAGTAATGCGCTCTTCAGCTGCTCTTTCATGCTGAAAACACAACAAGGTTTGTTGTCTTTAGCGCTTTACGTCAAACCACAGCTTGGGCAATCCAGCTCAGATGACAACCTGGAGAAAAAGTATAAATATGGACCAGATGTTAACCTTGCTCCTTTTGACCTGGGGGAAGAAAAAAAAAAGTCCCCCGAAGGCCCTCACACACATAATGAGACACACAGAGCGTTCACAAAGACTAACCACCACCTCTTTTCTCAGATCCTCTCCTCTCCGACACATGCAAGATCGACAACAAGTTCCTGTCCCTGAACTACCTCGGCGGCTACGTGGAGCCGCAAGCCTCCAAAGGTTGCGTCCTCTCCGCATCCCACCACGACCAGGAGGTCCACGTCGTGGAGCTGCAGGCGCCCAACTCCAGCAGGTCTGCACAACCAAGCACATACTGAATGCAGAGACATGACACATATGCTTCATTTCAGTTGGATAGAACATTCATCATGTAAATGTGCTGCATTGGAGATGTATGCACGTGAAATATTCCGTTTAAATGCACCATTAGGGTTGTATAGAACAGTTGCTATGTATGTGTTTTTGCTGCTGCAAAAACTTTCATTGTGTCATAAATATTGGACAGGGTTTTTCCTGTGTATAAAATTGTGAGGCGGCCACCTCCACCTAATTTCCTTGCCACCTCCAGCCTGAGCCACTGATATCGCTCAACACAGCACTCCAGCGCTATATCAAAAGCAGTGTACCAGAAAGACCTTGAAGCAAGCAAGTAATGTACCAAAGAAGAAACCGATCATGGAGCAAACGTTGCACACACGGCCATTTCCTGGCCAAAGTCATAAGAACACATAATAGTGTTTTACGACAACGCTGAACTATATTTACAATTTAATATGTACTAGTGGATAATTTTTTTAAATTATTGTAGTTAAAAAAAAAAAGGCAAAAATTAATGGCAATGTTGTATTCATATAATTTCTAGTCTCTGAATGGTATCAGTCCTTAAAATAAGACTGATTGTGGCGCCGATAACTGGTATCGGTAGTCAACCATCATTGTCAGGGTGATACCACCTCTGCCTCAATTTGAGCCAGAAAAAAAAACTTTATACATTAGGGTTGTATTGAATATCAAATGCAAACGATGTCAAATGCGACATGAGAGTTGTATAGCACATTTTTTTGACCGATTGCCCTGTGGTTGTCTAGTGCGTTCCAGGTGGAAGTGATAGTGGAACTGCGTCCGCTGGAGGACGACGCTCCGCTCCACCGTGACGTGGTTCTGTTGCTCAAATGTGTCAAGTCGGTCAACTGGGTCATCAAATCCCACAAAGTGGTGGGCAAGCTCACTGTTGTGGTAAGAAGCACACCCATGTTTAAATTCACTTCAATTTATTTCAATGAGGCGGAATAAATCCTGGAATTGAACAAAAAAAAAAACTTTTTTTTCTCACGCAGGCTTCTGACAGCGTCAGCATAAGTTCAGGTACGGAGAGGCTGATGCAAGTGTCCAAATCCCCCAAGCAGCGCTTACCATCCGGGCCGCAGGCGCTGATCCAATGGGCCGAGGAGAACCACTACGGCCCGGTCACCACCTACACCAACACACCTGTGGCCAACCACTTCAACGTGTGGCTCAAACAGCAAGGTAACCATGTGGAAATTAAAGTGGTATAGAACATTAGAGTTGTATAGAACATCACATTGGGTGCATTAGAGTTTTGTCGCACATTGAGTATTCGTCGCAGAGAATATTGAATATGACGCATTGTTGCTATATATAAACATTAAATATGTTACATCGTTGTTGTATATAAAATATTAAATGTTTAATTATGGTTCACCTTTTTTCTTGGATTAATTTGTTGCGACTTTTTTTTTTGTAAAAGGACTGTTACTTGCCTTAACTTCTTCCATAACAAGCTTGCTGATAAGTGCTTTTTTTCCTATTAAACAAAAGTCACAAATTATTGCAATGCTTTTATAAGATGAAAACTAAAGCGATCTCTTCTAAATTTAAAAAAAAAGAAAAAAGTACTGTATTCATACATTTCTTTCCCAGAAAAAAAATGAAGTGACTTTTCTGATTAATTCAGCTATATTCTTGAAAAATGTGATTTTTTTTTTTTCTACACACCATTGCAAACTTTTTATATATACTGTATGTTTGAATATATGTATATATATTTTTTTTATTTATTGCAACATTGAGATGTATTTTTTTTGTAACAGATACTGATTACAATGACTTGTTGGAAAAAAAATGAAACTTTTTTTCTGTCCTTGTTCTTATGAGCTTGCAACATATTTTGAAAAAAAAAACATCTTTTTCTAATAACAAATGGCTTTTTTTTTTTTTTTTTTTTTGAGATCAAGAAGTTTTGAAATCACTTGCAAGGCTCATGCAGCAAGGCTGAAACTGACGAATGGAACATGAGTTCATTTCAATGTAGTGATGGAACGAATTAAACTTCTTCTTCTTCTTCTTCCAGACTTGTCGGGCCACGCGGAAAGCGTGCTACCCCCAGAGCTGTCCATCCTGCGCGACTCCGGGCCGCCCTCTGGAGGACGTGGCGGGGGCTCTCCACGCCGCTCGGGCTTGCCCTTCCCGTTCTTTCCGCCTATGTCGGAGGGCCTGCCCCACCTGCCGCCGCCCTCCCTGCTGGACGAGCACCCCTGGGAGAAGACGGAGCCCGAGGAGCACCGGGCCGTCCTCAGCGTCGGGCTGGTCGTGCAGTGCCGTGACGCCAAGATGGTGGTCAGCATCAGCAAAGAGAGCCTCCAAGTGAGTCGGGAACATCACTGGTCTTTTTATTAGGTACGCCTGATGATAGCAGAATGTCAATGTGGTTGCCATGCAATTAGGCCAATGGTTTTGCGCACGCCAACCTGACGCTTCAAGACCCGCAATGCAAAGCGACGGTCAACGCCACCCACTACACGCTGGAGACGACACCCAACGGGTGCCAGACCACCGTTTACCCCCTGCAGGGAACATCCGACGCCCTCCACATCAACACCGTGAGTCCGTCAACTTGCAATTATGTTTTTGTTTTTCTATGAGTAGGAAGTCATGTGACTTCCTCTGTGGCAAAACAAAGTTGTAATTTCATAATACTGGTGCAATATTGTACCGTGTATTCTGAAATGAAATTCATTATAATGTCTGGGATTTTTATTTTTTTTTGAATAAAAACAATTTTGTATTTTTTTTTTAGAATGATTTCATGCATTTATAGCAAAATGTATGTTTCAATGAAATACATTATCGATTTTCAAGTAAAAAAAAAACATTTTCGATGTCATGTTTGACTTGGTAACTTTTGAGAGTAAAATCATAATTAGATTATTTAAAAATTGCATATTTTTAAAGAAAAAAAATTACTTATGAGAAAAAATATTGGATTTTTTTATATGTATAAATGCATTATTTTCGGAATAAATTCACAATTTTACAAAATAAAATTAAACAAAAGATTTTTTTTTTCCCGCAAGAAAGGTCATTTTCTGAAAGCCTTTAAAAATCTTTGGATTTTTTTTTTTTTTTTTTTTTTGATTAAATGAAAAAGTTTTTGTTTCATTTTTTGGTAGTAAAGTTTGTAAGATTGTTGGATTTTTATTATAAAATGTGGTCATCGTCAGAATAAATTTGCAGCTTTATCATACAAAATTTTGATTTTTAATCCAAGAATAAATACATAATTTAAGGAAGAGGGTTTTTTGTGAAAAAAAAAATTGTCATTTTGTGGGAAAACAAAAAGTTATATAATTGCATTTGAAAATGTTCCCTTTTTGAAGAATTTTTGTTTTCACGAGCCCCTTCTTGGGATGCGTTCTGAACTGTGGCGTGCTTGCGGTGTTCGACCTCTGTTATCTGCGTTATGGTGGAAAGCATCCAGGATGTTTGCTCATCCTGCCTGACGTCTACGCGTCTGTCTGTCTGCCCGTCCGCTGCAATTTTAACAACCCGGGCGCATGTCCAAGTGCTGCTTTTGTGTAGCGCGGGGGATAAACTTTGAACTCTGCTCCAAAAAGAGATGAATTGTCACTGAGTGGATCCCTCATGACCTCCTCTGGGGGGCGTTTAGCGCGACAGGAAACTGGTGAATTCCTCATTGTGTATCATGTATGATGTTAATTTTTCATTTTTTTTGACTGACCCGACCTTAGATAAGCGGTAGAAAATAGATGATGATTTTTTTTTGGGGGGGGGGGCTGATTGAAGGCTACATCAACAATACAACTATTATTAAAAAGCAAAGGAGACGAGCATATCATGTTTCTTCCTTGTCAGGTCCTGATAAGTCACAGCGAGTCGAAGGACGGGAGCGGCGGGCCCCTGGAGTACGAGGACCAGGAATCCGGTGAGGTTCTCTTCCCCAGGGAGGCCGTGGACCTGGAAAGGATGCCACCTAGAGATCAGCTGTCAATCATAACGGTAACAGAAACAACAACAAGCAAAATGGATTCTCTCACCTATAAAGTCCTCAACTTATGTTTACTCTTTATTCTTAAGCCATTTAAATGTCCTATATTAAAAAAAAAAAAAAAAAAAGACGGTGTGTCTGCCATTTTGGTTTAGAGTTGCTGGATCAGCACAATCTGATCTGATGTTTTGTCTTGTCTTTGAATCTCTCCTCCCAGTTCAACTGCACGTACCGACAGGAAAGCAGGAAAACCCCGGAAGCGCCACCCAGGAAGATCCCGGGAAGGGGTGCGGCTCGGCCCGTGAACATGACCTTCCATATGGACCTGTACAACACGCCGCCTTCCGAGCAGCCGTCCCGCCAGGCCTTCAACACCGTCTTGCAGAACCAGAAGGTTTTCGTGGAGGTTTGTGCTCGTGTCTTTTCTCGTCGGGTCACTTCCCGCTATACTTTGCCAAGTCGGCGACACAATTTCATGCGTTGATTCAATGGACCTCAGCTACATATGTTCTACATTTGTTTTTTCAATTTTATTTTCTAAATTTCCATGTAAGGAAATGTGAACTGCTGGTGTCCGGATGTTGTGACGTCATAAGCTTGCAAGAAATCTTCTGAAGTGCAGTAACTGAGTATTTGTACTTTTGTTACTTCCCACCAGTGCTCATGAGTTCACCTCCTTATGGTATCCCGGCAAATATTTACTAGGAGAAGGTCAAGGGAGGTGGCACGCACTGGCCTTTGAAGCGGTGATTCATGACGCTATCAGCGGGAGCCAACAAAAGAGCTCTTGTGTGTTTGCCGCCAGCTTCTTGGCCGTCAGAAGTGGCACCGTGCTGAGAGCTGACCCCGAACGCGCAAGGTGCAACGTGCACCAAAAGGGCCGCTTTTGTTTCCCAGGATTTTTTAGAGACGCTCGGATGAGTTTAATGGGGGCCTTTGCCGACCTTTGAGAAAGTGGAATTAATTAGCTGGGTCACTTTGTTTGCGGACTTTTTTATCGGGTGGTATAGTAGATAATATACAGAATATGAACTCACTCACTGGCAGCCATTTTCCCTGATTTTGACTGATTTTGCAAGGCCCACAGAATGTTCCATTTCTTTAAAAACACTACCAAAAGAAAGATTAGAGTCTCTTCTTTCATCAGGAAGAAAAATATATTTTTATCTGTTTCTGTTTTGTTCATTTTGGAAAGACGATACGCGAATTGACCGATGTTCTCTCTCTCGTCTTTCAGGTCACATCAACGTCGTCCGACGCGGACGTGGGCTTCAACATCCTGTCGTGCTTCGTTTCGCCCGACGCCAACCCCGAGGAGGCGTCGTCCTACACGCTCATCGAGACCGTTTGCCCCACCGACGGCTCACTCAGCTTCCGGCAGCACGCGCAGAAGGATAAGAAGAGCTTCAGCTTCACCTTCAAGTCCCACTTGAACGCGTCGCGGCTCTTCCTGCACTGCACGATGGCGCCGTGCGCCGACACCGACGCCGACCCCCACCTTGCGCCGGTATGCACCCTGATTGATTGATGCCCCCTGCTGGCTAAATGTTGTATTGAAGTACTGCTTCATTCTTGATTAAGGTGACCCCCCCCCAAAAAAAAAAAAACAATTTTAATGCTTAAAACAAAAACACCAAAAAAGGACAAATAGAATTCATTGAGCCACTCACAAGGAAAATCGAAATTTTGTGTTATCTCTGTGTGAAAGGGCTTTTTTGTCTTATTGTCTCGTGGTGATGTTTGTTTGTTTGTTTGTTTGTTTGTTTGTTTGTTTGATCAGTGCGTGGGTGCGAGCAGGCCGTGCGACTCCCTGCAGGTGGGGGACATCCTGAACATGATGATGAACGCCAGGACCAGCAGCAAAGCCCTCATCCTGCTGGACGGGGACCGCCCACCCCACAAGACAGGTCAGGATGCCAGTTTGTTTGTTTGTTTGTTTTTGTTTGTTTTTAAAGTTCCTCATGAAAAAAAAAAAGCAGGTAGTAGTGAGAATCTGTTCAAAAGGTATTCCTGTGCAAAATGTTGAAAGTTGCCAAGTTGCCCCTTTGAGACATTTTACTTGTTCGTGATTTTGGGTACATGTGTGAAGTAAAAGTACTTTTTTTTTTTTTTTTTGTACTCTACTATACTTTTGTACACAGCTTTCTTTTTGCTTTCCTTCATGATACTTGGTACTACTTTGACTTTACACTTTTATTCTGCTTTACTTTGACTTTACTTTTGGCTTAATGGGTAACAATAACAGCACTTTTACTTTGTGCTACTTTTATTTATCTTTGCTTGATTCTACATTTACTTTACTCTAGTTTGAATGCAGCCTTTTGCTTTACTTTTTGCTTTTGTCACTTTTACTTTGTTGTTTTACTGTACTTTTTTTACTGTACCAGTTTTACATTGACTTTAGTCTGAATTACTGTACCTTAACTTATTTTGCTTTACTTTACTCATTGCTACTTTACTTATACTTTACTTTGTGTATTTTTACTTCACACTGCTTTAATTTTCTGCTGCTTTTACTTCACTCTTTGCTTTATTGTACGTTTACTTCAAATTACATTTACTTTCACTTTATTTTATCTCATTGTGCTGTTTTTTTTTCCCCATTAATCTTGTCTTGTTTACGCGATGCCCGGCTTTACTCTTCTTTGTCTTACTTCACGCTACTTTTACTCCTAGTTTACCGTTGCTTAACTTTAACCTCCTGACTACCAGTCATGTTTATTTTGATATTCCCCAATCTGTGTGAAGTAACTGGAATACTGCAAAAGCAGTTTTGGGGAGAAAAAAAAAAAAGAAGTTTTTATTTTTAAGCTATGATATGTCCACTACAGAGGACATTTTTTAAAACTGAAATGCTAGGCTCAAATACAGTTAAAATAATTCAAACAATACTTTAATGTGTTCTTAAGAGTCTTATAGAAAACATGCTAACAACATTTAAAGCCTAAATTTGTTCAATAAAAAGTGTTATACACTTACTTTTCCTCTTCCCTAGAAAGTGCGTGCACTCAGGGAAGCCATTTTCTTTTATGATGCAATCAAAGGGAGCAAAGCCGAATTGCTGGTAGTCAGGAGGTTAACTATATTTTTACTTCAAGCTGCTTTACTTTGACTTGACTTTGCTTTACTTCACGGGACACTACTCTGCTTTACTACTTTGCTTTACTCTCCTTTTAGTCCACGTTAATTTCATTTATCCATCTATCCATTTTCTTAACCTCATGCTCCTCACAAGGGTTGCGGGGGTGCTGGAGCCTATCCCAGCTCCAGCTGAGTTCGGGGCAGGAAGCGCACCCTGAACTGCTTGTCAGCCAATTGCACTAATTTCATTTACTGTACTTTTTATTTCTTGCTGCTTTGCATTGCTTAACGTCATGCTATTTTTTACCCCCCTTTTTACTCAGCTTTACTGTAATTTATCGTACTTTACTACAGTATTTGATTGTCCTAATTACAGGACAGAATACATTTGTCAGTGAAACTGACTTATGTGCAATGATCGTATGTTTAATTGCATATTGGTGCTTTCATACGCAGTAAAACTGTCCCGCATGAGTGTGAATGTTGTGCGGTGTGCTTGCATGTGTGTGAGTGATAAGCGGTGTGTAGTGTAGTGTGTCAGAAATGAAGTCACACGACAGTGAACACCACCTCCCTTACATCTGCGCCTCATTACGTGTCATCGTCTGTCTGTTTACATCAACCATTCGTACACAAGCGTGCGCGTGTGCGTGCGTGCGCGTGTGCGTGCGTGCGTGTGTGGATGAGGGCCAGCTTTTGGCTGCTGGCTCGCGATGAGGGAGAGCTGGAAAAAGGAGTCATACGAGCACTAAGCTCCAGTTGTTTTCACTTAGCAGCTTCGGCTTGCACCCCCCCACCACCCTTTTCCTCCCATCCCACTCCTTTCTCCTACAAGATCACTCCTTATTTAGCAACTCATCCCACTCCATCAGGGGATAATCTCTTGGAGGTGTCCATGTGATGATGTCACTAGCGCACACACGCCCTATTGAGGCGTCAGCAAGACTCTACTATTGTCTTCTTCTTTACTACCACTTCTGACTTTTACAGTACTTTGCTGGAAAACAATACTCTCAAAATGTTGTGTTCAAAGTGTTATCGAAATGTATGGATGTGTGACGTACGCCACTGGCCAAATGGAGTGTTTCAAAATCAATATAACTCTTGCAACATTGCAGACGATGAAAAATTTGAAATTATACGACGTGTTAGTCGTCAAGGTTTCCATGAAGGAAGTCTCGTAGCGTGAGCAGAAACTCCTGAAGGAACGTCGCGTACCGACATTGGCGGATTTACGACTATTTTTTTATTTTATTTTTTTCCGCCGTCTCGGAGCGCCGGTGCCAGTGTTGACGTTGGACGAGGCCGGCGTTCAATTCCTGAGGAAGACGCGGCGGTGAGCATGTTGCTAAGCTAGCTGGAAAAGGGCCGCATTATGCCAGGCTTTATGTTGTGGCAGTGTAGCGTTACTTCCTGGTTCTCCTCCAATCACCAGTCGCTCTCTTCACCCAGATGGAGATACGGTGCCTTCAGGGAATTCTGGGATGTAGGAATATTCACAGTGAGCTGCGATTGGCTGGCAACCAGTTCAGGGTGTACCACGCCAAGTGGGATAGGCTCCAGCACCCCCCGCGACCCTTGTGAGGAATAAGTGAAAATGGATGGACGGGGGAATATTCACAACTTGATGACCTGAACAAACAGTTTGACTTCAGAGCATGACATTTCGGAGGCATGTCAGTCATGAGTACAAAAAAAAGTCTCAAGAATCTGTGACAGGAAGTCTTCCATTTTGCGTTCAATTATTTTTTACATATTTTGGCCATTTCCCGGGGTCCTGAAGCCAAATTTGTCCTGGGGATTTTTATTAGTTTCATTTATGAGCATGAAATTTAGGAAGGATGCCTGTTAATTAGTAAGCCCACAAAAAGTCTCAAGAAGCAAATGGACAAAAAGACGCAGGAAATCTGCCATTTTGGTTGGAAGCAGCCATTTTAAGCTCCATTTATTAATTCCCAGGAGTCCTTGAAAGACAAACTTTGTTGATTGTTTTTGAACATTTAGGTCGGTTTGACTTTAGAAGCATGTCTGTCATGAGTAGACCCACAAAAAAAAATGTCTCATGAAGCCACGGACGAAGCAAAACAAGAAGTATGCCATTTTGGTTGGAAGCGGCCATTTTGAGGTCCATTTGGCATTTCAGATGGTCCTTCAGATGAACTTAGCCTAGAGAGTTTGTGAATTGACTAGGGGTGTCACGATTCGCCAACTCCACGATTCGATTTAAATTTCGATTTTGGGGTCACGATTCGATTTTTTTTCGATTTTTTTTTTTTTTTTTTTTTTTTTTTTCCGCTCCCCCACTTTATAACACAGAGGCATATGCTTCTGTAGGCTAAGGCTAGTCTATGATCATTGGTTCTATTCATTGTACAGTAAATCTTATTTCAAAAGATCGGCTACATATAGGTGATGCAATTTCCATATTATTTTTGTGTAAATTTATGTAATATATGATAATTGGCATTAGGCAGGAATGATCAAATTCAAAGAATTTATTTACAATATAAAGTTAACCGTCTTGTTCTTACTGAAGTGTAAAATAAAAAATAAAAAAACAAAAACAAAAAGTCACAGTGGGTGCCTGCCATCTATTGACTGTTTTTGGTTACAACAGTGTGCTGTGCGTTCCTCTTAAAATAATGTGCAATGTGCAACAACAACAAAAAATATATTGTATCCAAAGTCATGGAACAAATACAGCCTGAACAAACTATATCCCAACATTTACAGTTGCTGGGCATACTGTAGCGTGGTTCAAGTACACTAATTAAATGTTTGAATCCAGCGTTTTCCAAGGCTGCAGGTCTGCTGCTATAAATAGACCTATGGATCTGGCGTTTCGCGCGAGCTGAAGTGTGTGGAAGTTTCACTGTAAATGAGGATGAAATAGTTGGTTGGACCGTTGTTTTCCCACTTCTAGTTGAATTTGATAAATCTAAATCTTTGTGATGCCTGCGTAAATGTCCCGCCGCCGGCTCCGCTCCCCTAGTATGTATGTGTGTGTTTGTGTCGGCTGGTGCCCGTATAATGGTACTTCAGTTTGAATGCGCCAGCGCGACACTCTGATTGGAGGACTGTGCCAGCGCGACACTCCGATTGGACGACTGTGCCAGCGCGACACTCCGATTGGACGACTGTGCCAGCGCGACGCTATTGTGTATCCGTGTATTATACCCCTATTGGTTATTGTTGTTTCTCCTCCGTTCTGTCAGTTCTGTCAAATGCGGTTATTATTTGTTCACCTTCCACTTTCACTCCCTTGTCAAACCCCTGCCTGAAATTTCAATTAAAACTACTCAGATGTTAAAGTCGACCCGTGTTTATCTACTCTATATTTTCTGTTATTGTGTTACTTCCCTTCCCCTTGACGAGCCGGGCGTAACACCGTGGCCGAGTACAGTACGCGCACATAGCATATCTTGCAACTGTGGTCTTTTTATCGACAACGTGAACGTTGTCGACATAACTCACCGGGAACGCAAAATGTTTCCAAACTGGTGACGAGAGAAGCGGGAGCGGCTTGAAGCACCATTGCTGTGTCTGTCCGCGCTTGCCATCATGACTGCAGGAGAAGTCAGCTAACAAGTGCCGTTAGCTAGTAGCTGAATGGCTGCGTCTCATTTGCTTTCCTGGGAGGTGGCGGTGGCGGCGGTGGCGGCGGGCGCGGGGGGGGGGGGGGGGGCATCGAATCGTGTGTCCTCTCTTCTATTTCGATGCTCGAAATCGTGACGTAATTTCGATCGATTTCGATAAAAAATCGAAATCGTGACACCCTTAGAATTGACACATGGATGAAGCTAAAAGTATGTTTTGCCATCCCTCGTAGTCGATGTCAGCAAAGTTTGTTGATTGACCATAAAATCCCCCCCAAAAAACAAGCAAATGGCCGTTTTTGCATACCCAACTGGATGCAGACCGTTGGACACTGGTTCTTATTTCCAAGGCTTGCATTCCAACATGACATTGCTGTTGCTGCGAGCGAAGGTGCCCTCCAATGATGACCTATCTGGCCTAATGAAAAACATAAGAGTCGAAGAAAAGAGGCCATTGTACTGGGGCGAAACTTGGACGCGCGCCAAGCGACATCATGACCGACCCGGCGAGGTTCATCGCTCAAGACCCCGACAACACATTCCACAGAAAAGAAGCGCTTCATCAGCACGCTGCATAACAGCCTGTTGGAACGTTAGCTCACTAGCATGCAAGATTATTTACTCGACAAAAGTAAATAAATATATATAGATATAGATATAGATATATATATATATGTATATGTGTATGTATATGTGTATGTGTATATATATATATATATATATATATATATTTATATTTGTTTGTTTGTTTGTTTCTTTATTTTTATATATAATAGTGTATAGATCTATATGAAATGTTAGTTTGTGTTGTTAAATCTATTCAAAAGATTGTTTTTTGTTTCAAAATATTTCCGTATATTTCTGCGTGCGCTGTCGTATTATCAAGGTTTTTGTGTTTTTGTTTGGCTTTCTGAATTTTTAAATGTTTATTTTTAAAATTGTCTGTGTTTATGCATTCCTGTCTGTATTTTACTGTAATTTTAAAATGCATAAATTTACCTAGTTTAACTTGCATATTATTCATATAAATCTGTTTTTAACGTATTTTGTATAGATTGCTCTATTTTTAATGTTTCTCATTTTTATATTTACATATTTTGGATACATTTCTGTTTTGTGTAAATTGTATATATTTGGTTCTGTGTTTTTAATATGTTTTGTAGTATTTGTATTGTATTTTTGTTTAAATTTATCTATTTATATGAGAGTTTATATGTATTTTCTTACTATACTGTATTATAAATAATATTGCATTTTAATTTGGGTCTTTTTTGTATGCCTATTGCTGTATTTGTATTTAAACAGTCATAAATATATTTCAACATAATATCATTTGTGTTTTTACAGATACACCGCCACAAGAAGGCCCAGATGATCCGACCAATAAAAGTAAGTTATTTTCCGGAGCAGTGAATCGGAACATGAAGCCAATTTTACAAGCGCGCATTAAAGGTGATAAAAGCCAAAATCATTGATCATCCCGTTTTTTTGTGATCAGACACGGCGGCGCACCTGCTAGACACGCCGACGGTGGTGGGAATCGCCTTCGCCGCCTTCGCCATCGGCGCTCTGCTGACCGGAGCGCTTTGGTTCATCTACTCGCACACAGGTGAGCACTTTTTAAGGAAAACAGAAGCTCGCGCGAGGAATGTGAGGAGTGGCAAAAATGCGGCCAAACATCCTGCGGCGCACAATAACACGGACTTGCGGCTACTTCCTGTTGCGCGGCGGCGAGGGCCCGCTCGTCTTTCCTGCCTTTGAAAGGTTGTCAGGGATATTCTCCGTGTGGAAATTCCCTACGGTTGGCTTGCGTGGGCTCTCGCAGGAAAAAACTCACAATCCGTCCACTTCGTGCCAACATCTTCTTCCTGCGGGAGCCTTGACCAGGAAGTGAGAGGTTCCCTTTTGGTAGGCTAGTCCAGCCCTTTTTCTGTAGCGCTTGTCCTCATGAGGGTCACGGGCAGAGATGAGGACGCGAGTTTGAGATGGAAAACTCGTTTGTTCAATTTTTTATTTTTTTTAAATAAATTCTATTGTTCTGTCGCTACATTCTCTGTTTTTACGCAAAACTGAAAAAAACTCAAAATGTGTTGAAGGGTTGCAAAACTCAGCCTCCTAACTTGTTGACAGAAGGAAGGCATATGGCGTAATTGTCGCCTGCATAGAAAGTGTGGATTTTTTTTTTTTTTTTAAAGGAAATACTAGATGGATTTAAGTAGGCCTGATTTTTTTTTTTTTTTTTTTTTTTAATCGATCGCTATAATGCTTACAGAAGAATATCGCGATTATCGATATATTGGTCAGGCAATAAATCCATGATCATCTTCGATAAAACTACTCAAGAATTAAACTGTTTTTTCAATGAGAAAATAGTTTCTTTTTGTACCATCACTAAAACACAATATTCAAACTTTAGTGTATTTTTTTTTAAATCAATACAAATGTCTTCTTAACAGAGACCACTTTCTGTCAACAAATGTGTCTTTCTTAAACACTATTGTCATGCAATTGTTTCATTTTATAAACGGTGACATTTTTTTGTGTAGCGTTGCAAAAGTAAATAATTAAATCAAATGACTTAAGTATTAAATCAATATTAATATTACTCAGAAATTGTGTGCTTCAAAAAGTCAAAACATAAAATATGTTTTAAAGTTGAAGATTGAATCTGAGTCAGTTGCTGGACAGATAAACGTCTTACGCAAGTAAAAGTAAGCTCATGAGTCTTCTTCACCTGAAGACTTGCGTCCATTTCCCTGCCACTCTTATGAGGTGCTCCCCCTAATGGCCCGCCAAGTAATTGCTCAATAAGTAATGAACACCTGAGTTGTTGTAGTGGCTGTATATTAACTACAAATATCGCGATACTTGCGTAGGCGTATCGATAATCTATCGGGAGACAAAATACCACGATTTGTCACGATATCAATATATCGTCACACTCCTACTTGTGAGCCGTGGAGCTAAGTTTCAGAGCAGATTCATATGCGCCTAAGAAATGAGGTTAGTCATCTTATTGTTTTATTTAAGACCCTTGAAAAAGAAATTTGGAAAGATAACGTAACGCCGGTGTTTTCGGGCACGAGCTGGTCCTGTCCAATCCTGTTCTATTGGTTCCGAGCTCACGGCTCCTCTCCTGTCCTATTTGCTACTCATTGCCTCCCTTCTTCACATGGTGTTCTCTTTTACTGCCTGGCACGCGACACCTCTTCTCTTTACTACGTGTTATGTCACTTTGTCACGTGGTTGTTGTGCTACTTGGCTCGATACCCTTGTCCTGTCCCATTCCACATTCTTCTGTCCTGTGCAATGTGCCACTTCATTGCGTCCCTTCCGTCAATGGTGTAGTGTTGCCTGGCACGCATTCCCTTTTCTGTTTTGTCCCATTTGCATACCTTGCATACCTCCTTGATACGGTGTGTAGATCAAATCCAACTCCGATGTAACATTTGTGTCATGTTGTTTTACGATTATTATTTTCTGTTCTCGGTTCTCTCTGTTCAAATAGGACAGTGTTTTTAAAAAAAATGAAAGCTAGCATCCAGGCCGGGACAATAAATTAGGAACAGTGATTGTGGACAAGGCGCAGGTGCAAGAAGAAGACAAAAGTTTTTCATCCATCTTGCATGAAATGACCTTACAAGGCAATATTGATCCCGTCTAAAAATATCCTGCTGACTTTTTAAGCGTTCGCGCACCAAAACAGAGCGAGTGAGCGTCCCCCCCTTGAGACATAAACGCCTTTTGCTTTGCTTTTTTTTTTTTTTTTTTTTAAACCCGTCACAGCTGGACACCATAAAAGGTCTTCAAGCCTTCAATATGCTGAATGTTTGACACTTTGCTCGTTACGTCCTTAACAAATGTTTTTTTCTTACACTTTTTGTTAGACTTTGTCTGGCCAGCACTCCAAACACGCGCGGTGATGTCATGAAAACATTTACCTTTACTAGCGGCGCCAAATGGACGCCGTTTGATGCTCGCTGGCTGACACTCGCAAGCTAACGCCAGTTGCCGTTTGCTTCTGGCAAGATGAGGAACACCTGCAATCCGAGATCAATTAGGATGTTGATAACATCCACTTTTTCAATATTAAATAGGTGCAGTGGAGTTGTTCTAGCTCACAACAGATAAGTTTGTACGTAAAATAGAAGCGCTCTTTGGCCTCACTAGCTAGTTAAAGCTACAGCTAACGATGTAACATAAGATCTTTTTCGTTGATAAAGATAATAATGCTCACTGTTAATTGACCCTAATGATGTAAAGTGGAGCGGTCGCACTGCCTGGCTAAATCTAATTATGTAAAATGGAAAGGTGCACTGTAGTGGTGTTAGCTGGCTAAAGCTAATGCTAACTGTATACAACACAAGAACTCATCAATTGCAATTGTCATAATGGTCACTTTTGTATGTAATATTGGAGCAATGTTGTTTTATTGTTTATGTGGCTAACTACGTATGTAAAATGGAGGTACATTGTGGTGGTGTTAGCTGGCTAAAGCTAATCTAAACGATGTATGTAAAACAAAAAAATACTGGTCATGCTAGCTGGCTAAACCAAATGCGTATGAATGCTAACGCACTAACTACAGTAGTTATGCTAATTTGCTAAAGCTAGTTCTAAATGTGGATGTAAAGTAGCATGGCCATGCTAACTGGCTAATGCTAACATTAACTTTGGTCATTTACATGGTAGTTTTTCATCCCTTTGTTGTTATTTGTACAAATGTTTTAATTTGCATTCATCATTCTCGCGTTCACATTGTTTCTTCCAGGCGGGACCGCTGCTGCGGCAGCGACGGAAGGGACGACCAAGGAGGTCCAAAAGTGTCCGCCCGCCTCAGAGAACAGCAGCGCCGGCCACAGCATCGGCAGCACGCAGAGCACACCCTGCTCCAGTAGCAGCACGGCGTAGCGGACGGAACCAACCCGGGCCGGACCCCTTCCCGCCCCTCCTGCCTGGGTCCGAAAGACTATATTAGAACTCCGGGTGCTGTGACACCCGGGACGGCGGGACCACATCCTGAACGGGGCGGTACTTCCCGGCCTTATCCAACTTCACGCTACATAGCCAAAAAGTTTTGGAAAAAAAAAAATTGCACGCGGACGCCATGAAATTCATCGAACAGGAAACCAGTGTCTTAAAAAGATTGGTGATCAAAATTTGTGATATTGCTGTATAATGTGGATGGTGAAAACGTGTGGGTGCATCAAATTTGATGACAGTTTCAAGTACTCGCCATGAAAATTACATTCTTGTAACAAATGCGTACTTTAACAAACTATAAGGGATTTTGTCCAAATAAGCCCTAATAAGAGAAAAATTGGTGATGCTAAAATGCAAAGCTAGCCCACACGTAGCGTGAACGGAAAAATTTAGGATATTTTAAGCAGGCTGTTTCAGTAATGCAGGATGTGATCGGAACGGAAGAACCACTATACTGGTCTTTAAAAAAAAAAAAAAAAGAAAAAAAAAAGGTTTTCAACGTGGTATGTAAAGAAAGCTATCGGTTTTGAATGTAAACAGAAGTTTGAAAATGCCAAACAATGTGAAAGACAAATGTGAAAACATACTGATAAGAAAACAACCGTTTTATACGCTTTTTTTTTTTCTTCATTCGTTGTATTGTAAACAAGTGCTCTTAATACAGTAGGATTCAACTAAGCTAAGATAGCCGCATTTTTACGTTTTTTTTTTTTTTTTTTTTTTTTTTTTTTAAATCTGATGAACTGGTGTTTATAGAGTTACTTTTTTTCCAAAATGAGACAAAAAAAAAAAGCGGGCATTATACAGTCTGACCATTAGCATTGTTAGCATATGAGCATTCCCCAAACAGTTTTCTCTGTGTTTAGCTAGGCTAGGCCCCATCCAAATTGGGACCAATCTTATCTCGTTCTTGGGAAAAAAAAAAAAAAAAAAAAGTGAGGTCAAAATGTCCCTTTCTTCAAAATGTGACAAAAAGGTTAATACCACTCAGAGTCAAATCATGAGCATTGTCTTCATGACAATTTAGTCGTGGCTTGTTGTCATTCTGTTGTCATCTTGTCTCATTCTGGGAAAGAAATCAAATGAGAGAAAAAATGTAAATTTTATATAAATGTTTTTTCTTCAATTTTTTCTCTAAAATGAGACAAAAAGATTGACCTAACCTGTAGTTTAATCAATTTCTTTTCACAGGGCCGACCCACTAACGCTGTTTGTCCTATGCTAAGCTAGGCTAACTGTCCAGAGACGACGCTTTAAAGAGAGGTACCGATCTTTTTTCTTGTTCTCAAAAACAAAACAAATGAGGCCAAAATGTTGTTCTATTTCATATTTTTTTCATATATACAGTAGTTAGTTCTTTGCTTTCACTTTTCTTTTCACTTTCTCAAAAATGAGACAAAAAAAACCCATTAGCGTTAGCATTGTTAGCATTATTAGATTTTCCCAGAAAAACCTCAAAAATCTGAAGTTTAAACGTCCAGTCTGACCCAGTCAAGCTGTTTCTCTTATGCAAAGCTAAACTAAGCTAAGTGTTACCAATCTTCTCGTTCTGGGGGAAAAAAAAAGAAAATGTCAAGTGTCCTTTTTTTGTACTGTACATGTGTGTAAATATTGTAAATAGTTGTTTGAAAGGTTGAATGTGACGCTCACGTATTTGACGCATTTAAGTGATTTCACATCCGTTACATTTCATATCCGTTTTTTTTTGTTTTTTTTGTTTTGTTTTGTGAATGGATGCATTTGTCAATTGCATAAAAATTCCGTTCGGACAATTCGCTAAATGCGATATGTCCACTTTCGCTTGGCCAGCTCCAATGCAAAATAAAGTTAAGCCTAAATACATAAATATTTCTTACATTGTTAATTAATCCAGCCGGCGGTTGCCTAGTTTAGTCGATCGGAATTGTAACCGTTCTTTAACGGGGAGTTTTCCAAACTAAAAGTGATACAAAGTAACAAATGGTAGCTTTTTTTGTAGTTTTGATTGACTTTAATAGTACCAATATCAAATTTGTCTGACAGTATTATTATTATTTTTATTTTATTTTATTTTTTCACAAATACGACATGATTGATCATGATGATTTTATTGTTGCTTAAAAGGAAAAAAGTGTTACGTCACAGTTTTAGGAATGTTTGAGTCCAGGGTGTGTTTTTCATATATATACTTTTTGTATGTACACATGTATAAAAAGGAAAGAGACTATAATACATCTATATTTGTGTATAAAATTATATTTTGGAGTATATTTAGCCAGAGGAATTTTATGATGCTTTGTTGAAGTACTGTGAATTGACAATCATCACATTTTATGAGGGATTTTTTTTTTTTTTTTTTTTTTTTTTTACATTCAATATAACCAGGTTGTAAATTGTGTTTTTAATCTTGGATGCTTTTCTATATTTTCATGTGCAAACTGTTACAAAGCTGAAAATAAATGTACCAAAATGATCGATCGATTTGAACGTATTTGAAAATATTCCATGTGCGTGAACAGCCTGCAATCATAAAGTTGACCAATCAGGAGATAGGGGCGGGGCCAAGAACAGCCAGCTTTAATCACTTGACTTAAGTAGCAATGTCCCTACAAAATCAGAGTTTGGGAAATATTTTGGGTTTCAACTATTATTGTAGGCAATGCTAACCCTTTTTAAAGTACCGGTAAAAGGAATTAATTACTTGCAGATTTTTGCTGTTCACATCAAGGCTTGATTCCTAACCTTAACAAATCTTGATGGTTCACTGTCTTTTTTTTTTTTTTTTTTTTTTTTTAAGTGCATAATTATAGTGTGGGGGGGGGGGTATTTGTATGGCTCTAATCGTGTCCATGTGTTTGTTGCTAGGTATGTAAACAAATGTTGCACAGCATGGACATCGTCATCCATCAAAAAAAAAATGCCGAAAGATCATCTTGGTGATTTTCGGCCTTTTCATTAACTGTGGTCGATCCATCTCACATATGCAATTAAGGCCGACCGCACCAACCTGCATGTCATTGCTGGAGATACTTGAGTTAACAAAACGTCATTTTGGCTCGCTCGTCACCCTCTTCGGGCTTATTTATGAATGAATGGATGAGGGCTTCTTTTCAAAAGTTACAGTAGTCAAAATGAAAATTTTTCAGTTGGCGATCAAAAATCAAAAAGTGACTTCTTATATTGTTTTTCATCTAACACATAAAAAGATCAGATTTTCAGAACAATACGAAAATAAAAAAGCAAATTACTAACTTGTCACGCTTGAAAAACAGTTGGAAGAAAATGTCTTTTTATCCAAAATTGAAATTAATGCCTGATTATGATTTGTTTTGTAGCAAAGAATAAATATTGCATGTTTTTGCAAAGCCATACTGAGAAAAAAAAAAAAACATATTAACCTGTTGGAAGTCGGAAGAAAATATGTGTGTCATTGGTTCTTTCTATTTTCTAATGGCAAAAGGAAATTTAATTTAAATGTAACGGAAAAAAAAAAAGAGAGACCTGATTTTCATGATTCAATTTTCTGTTTGGAATTAATAAACAGAAGGGAGGCGGGGGGCTGCAGAGCTTGAGGGTTTTTTTTTGGGGGGGGGGGGGGGGGGGGGGGGGTTGGGGGGGGGTTGCGCGCAATACGTGGTTGAGAACAATGAGCTGTTAAACTGACGTCTTTGGAGGCTGAACTGTTGTGCGCTCATAATAGGTTGCAGACCACGTGGAGCTGATGGGGTTTTTAAAAAGGGTGAACACCCCTTAACTTGCAGGCTCCGTCTTGTCGATGACGTCACCTCTGAGGAGATGCTGGGCTTGGCAATGACACATTTAACAAAAAATAATCCTGAATCGTGTTAACACATTTCAGGGTGTCACTTTTTCTAATGCTAGTATTAGTTAATTCGCTAAATGAACCTAAGAATCATTTTTTAAAATGAGAATGAGTTATTTTCTGTTTTCATTATTTTACATACACCTTTGCCCACTCCTGTCTTAAAATGTCCATTTCTGAAGCGGTGTCCCCGAAAAGCTCATTAGTCCCTTTCGCAGTGCAAAATGAGCGAACAGAAGTCGGCGTGGTGTTATTTAAAGGAAATATTATACATTTAAATGCTAATTATGACTTGCAAAAACATGTCAACAAATCCCACAAAATGGCCGATTGTCGCGCGTTCATCTTTTCCACTGAAGCGCGGTCAAAAAAAAAAAAAAAAAAAAACATGGCCAGGCAGCCAGCGAGAGTGCGGGCCAAGACTTCATTAGGGTTTGTTTTTCCACGCCAGCCGCCGAGTACACCAAACCAAATACGAGAGGCCAAGCTCGCTCGCTCGCTCCTAAATGCATCCAGATGTGGTGGGCTCGCCATGCCAGAGGAAAAAAAACACTCTGCGATTGGTCGCCTGCAAGCAGCAGCTGATCAGGCAACGTCGTCATCCACAAAAAAAAAAACACATGTGGGATTTATAGCCTGAGGACGCACTGAAAGGTGAGCACTCTAGGAAAACAACTGGAATGGCAGCTAGCTAACGATTACGCTAAGCTATGCTGTAAAGTACAAAAACAAAAACAAAACAAAAAACAGGAATAGCAGGCAACGTTATTAATACTAAGCTACATTATGTAGACCAAAACGTTACTGTATAGTACAAAAAAAGACACAAATAGAATAGCAGTTATGATTTATGCTAATACTAACAAAAAAATACAAGAAAAGCAGTTAACACTTGTGCTAAGCGAAGTACAGTTAATAAAAACACTAGTGTTGTTCTGATTTCTTTGGCCCCCTATTCCGATACCCAGTTTTGCAGTATCTGCTGATACCGTATCAATAACTAGTTTGTTTTTTTAACATGGAAAAATCCAGGACAACACAACTGGAACGGCAGCTAGCTAACAATTACGCTAAGCTACTCTGTAAAGTACAAAAAAAACAACAACAACAGGAATAGCAGGGAATGCTAATGCTAAGCTACATTATGTATCAACCAAACCTTTAGGGTATAGTACAAAAAAGACACATAAATAGTATAGCAGGCAGGATTTATGCTAATACAACAACAAAAAAATACAAGAAAAGCAGTTAACACTTGCGCTATGTACAGGTAATAAAAACACTAGTTATTCCGATAACATTTTTTGCCCCCCTATTCCGATACCGTACCAATACCTAGTTTGTTTGTTTTTTTTACATGAAAAATCCAGAACAACAACTGGAATGGCAGCTAGCTAACGATTACGCTAAGCTACGCTAAAGTACAAAAAGAAACACAACAGGAATAGCAGGCAACGCTAATGCTAAGCTACATTATGTATAGACCAAAACTTTACTGTAGGCCTATAGTACAAAAAAAAAGACACACAAATAGAATAGCAGTCAGGATTTATGCTCATACCACAAACAAAAAACAAACAAAAAAAAGCAGTAAACACTTGCACTAAATTTAAGTAATAACAGACACGTGTACAGTTGTACAAAAACTGCGACAGCAGCTAATGCTCATGCAAAGGTGAACTTCAGCTTGTAAAAAAAATTCATGATATTTGTCCTTTTCAAAAACAACCTTGCTGTTTTTACAAGATGCTTGTCATGAACTACATATAAACACAGCAGTTGAGTCTGCTTTCTGCTCTGGATGTTATCTCCACCAAGAGACGCTTCTGGAAATCTCTGCTTTGCTCATCACGCCGACAAGGACGCAAGTTCGCTCGCTCACATCTGGCAACGGGATGAACGCCGAAAAACGGGCCCAACGAGCACGAATGGTCCCGCTGGTTTCCCGTCGTCAAGGACAACAACAACGCCGGGATGGTTTTAACACACGCTGCTCGTACGCCTGCAAGGGAAAAACATAAGGGTCTCATTTATTTATTTTTTTTGTTCTAAAAAGTCAAGTTGTCCAGCTCTTCACCTCGTCCTCGCCCCTTCTCCCCCGAGGGGCACCTCTGAGGCTCTCCACACCGTCGCCACGGCGACCACGGCCCACTTTCACTCTTGTCTTTCCATCTCAATAACAGACTCGCTTCCACCTCTTTTCTCTTAATCTCGTTTGTTTTTTTCCTACAACTTTCACTCATATTTGAAGTAGAAGCAAGGACTCATTTGTCTTTGACGGACCCCTTGAGATGGCCAAAATAAGCAAAAAAAAAATGTTCATTTTTGCTAGCGTTCTCCGTCCACAATGGCCAAAACTAAAAATATTTACAAGTTAGCATCATCTGTCTAAAAATGTGAATCAAATTCGGTAGCAATGCGACAAAATCTCTCTTAAATTCATTTTCGAAGGACCCTTGCAAATGGCCCCAAAATGGCCGCTTCAAAACAAAATGGCTAATTTTCACTGTCACGCTTTAAAACAAAATGGCTAATTTTCACTGTTACGCTTCGAATTTGGACACGTCTACATTTTGAAAGTCTGGTACACACGTGCAGAATTGCCTTTAAGGGGTGTGGCATCGTGAGTGACGTCAGGTTGGCGGGTGATGGCGTCTCCTTCGTAGTCCTTGTGAGTTTTCATTTTGCATTTGAGTGTTTGACTGTCAATAAACAGCTGAAACTCTAATCTTTTCACTCGAGCAACGGCGTACTGTATATCTAAAAGCTCAATGATGTCAACTTGAGACCATTTTGAAATATTAAAGTTAGCAAAACAAAAATAAAGCATTGGACAGAACACGGAGCAGAACGTGCATCGTGACCCTGCGAGCCCCAATACTTTCCAGACCAGCTGACACAAGACAGACGTGTTTGGCTCCATTTTGTTTGGGTCCGCTGGCTAATGTATGATCCAGCTGTGTGTCCCCCCACCTCCCCCCAGATGGCAAATCCACCCCCCCCACTCCCTCTCTCCGCTTCCTTCGCCACCGCACTCTTCGGATGGAAGCCTCGTAGAAGTGTCTCGTTAAGTAACCACATATGGCTCTCGTTGCCCAACAACTGTACTGCTCCATTTTTACATATGTGCCTTTTTACGACGACTACTAGCATTTTATTTACACACCACAACTGCGGATGACCTTTAGGAACTGTAGTTTAGAGTATTTGTCAGGGACTATGTGGGTCATTTCAGAATTGGATGACTTTTTTTGTCCTCTCCCATGCACAAAATACATAAAACATGCACAAAATGTAATTGTAGCTGTGTATTGACAATTCCGAGTTTATGTCACAAGTGGTAAAGATGGCGGTCAACTCGGTGAAATGACCCTCCGTCAATTGAAAAGTATTGGACTTTGGATTGTTCTAGCTAAGGATATATTTTTTATTTCATTATTTAGTTTTTATTAGTTTTTTTTTTATGTTATAAAATGTCGTTTGATTGGGCTACTGTAACAATCTGCCTGGTTTAGACACAGGCAAAAGTAATACACCGTTTATTTTCACCGTAGCCTACATTGCGTTGCATTGCGGAAATAATAGAAAATGCCCGGATGTTCGCAATTGTCAAGCTGGAGCACTACCTAAAATGGCGTCTTTCTCTTGTCCCTTCCACTTGATGATTAACTTGTTTTTTGGGTAGGGGTAGAGTTGACCCCAAGGTAAAAGTATTTTCTTCGTTTTTATTTTTCTTCAGTTTTCAAGCTTTTCTTCAGTTTTTCTTCAGTTTTCAAGCTTTTCAGCCATAATGGAGTACGTCAAACCTCAAACCATCACAACCGAATCGTGTTACTCATATTAAAAGATAGCCTTTCTTTGTTTTTATTATTAATTTGTCGGTAAAGTTATGTAGTTAGCGTAGCATTGCAAAGGCTAGCAAGTGCACTTTTGGCAGAAACTTAACAATAGCACTAATTTTTGACCTTTTTGCTACAATTATTTCATTACAAATTATTTAGTTAGCTATGTTTTTCAAGTGCCTAAACATCTGTATAAAAAGGAGAGCAAAGCATAAGACGAATATAATACATTGTAAAAAATGGTTGAGCTGCAGCATTAATCTAAATGTTTTATTAACAGTTTTGAAAACAAAATACTGTCTAATGGAAATGGTCTGTGCAGGACACGGGGAGAGCATCTGGTCTTGATATACACAACTACCATGGCGCCATCTAGTGGACTTAGACTGGACACAAAATATTAAAATATGGATGATAATGACCAAAGATGGCATTTCACCTCACTAGTTGATGCTTTTTGTTTAATCATTAAGTTACAACACAAATGGAATATCTATCAGAGAGGACATATTCTCCAAATTTGAGGATGTGGACAATTCTTGAAACTTTTGTGGACATGTTGAAATTTGGACTGTTTGTTTTGTAAATGTCATAACGCAGTTTGTTCAAAAGTAACTTCCTCTCTGGAAAAAAAAAAAAAACATTAAGAATTTAGAAACGTTGCTACTTAAAATAAGCCCACAAGAAAGGGCGAGCTTTGCCCTCGTTAGCCATGGGCCCATGTTGGTTGAGGTCAAGTTTTGTGTGCGCGTCATGCATGGGACGCCATCTTTGTGCAAGGTCAGGAATCGCTCGGTTCAAAAGTTTAGACGACCTTTATTCAATTATTTATTTGCAAAACAACTGTCTCATTTTCTTGACAGGAAGAGGACGCGTAGGTGCGGTTCATTCATTGTCCGAAAGTACGTGGTGGCAAGTTTTCCTACTGTGAAGTGGCCCGTGAATGTATCATGTATGCCCTGGCTCGTTGATCGCCTCCAGCTGGTGGTGGTTTGCAACTAGGCACTTGACAGTGACTGCTTGTATCCACTCAACCTCCGCCAGAGTTCCACGGTGGAGTGTGTAGACTCCCCCCCCACCCCGCTTTGGTACCTTTATTTGCGGACAGTGGCAACTTTTCCCCGGAGGTCTGGCTCATAAATATAACACTATCTTCGACAATGTTTGAAACAACTCCACTTCAACATTTCGTCCCATGGCAGCATTTGTTTATTTACTTTTACATTGGCTTTCAGAATGAGACTCGAGATGTACAATTTGGACCAATCAGTCGTAGAACGTGAAGCAGCGGGCTATAAAATCGCACACCGTTTCCGTAACTCACCTGCCAACCGAGAGATGAATGCAAGGAGTCCCGTGTCTTGTAAGGTTAACGCCAGCTCGGTAAGCTTGACTCGAACAGTACTCGCTAAATTTTCATTTGCATCTATATTATATCGGTGAAAGTCTACATAAATTAAAAAAAAAAAAAAAAAAAACGCAAACTCAACGAAATTGTCTGCCACTAATCGCTACTTCTCGTTTTGCGTCACTTGCAGGTGAGTGGTCAAGTGCACAGACAGGTTTTGAATAAGTACACGAAAATGTTACAAAAACGTTTATTAAGTCCATTAAATGATGAGTGTCATGTGAGCGTAACGATATATCGCCATTTTCTCCTGTTGTTTTTTTTTCTTCGCAGAAAGGTTATGGAAAATGGCACAAGCTATAAGTTAACCTTGCTAAAACTACAGTTGCGTCGATGCCGGGGTTTTAAGACGAACGTGCTAAAAGCAACACTTTGGTAAGCACGGTGAACGAGCTTTTTTTTTTTTTCCAAGACTAGAGCCAAATAAAGACGAGGTTAACCACGAGTTTTATTGGAAGTAGCCTAATGCTAATGCTAAAGGGGCCGGAGGCTGCTGCGGCTTCAATTTAACGATTGTGACGTGCTAGCTAGCAGCTAATGATTTGCTATCTGTAAAATTTCAAGTTATAACATTTTGGCGCCTTTCTTTTCTAAATCCCACAAAATTCATCTTGCAAAACTTTCAACACCTCGGACTATAAAATCTCATAATTATGTCCACGAATTTCATCATAATTTTCATAAATGTGGTGTGTGAAAAGTTGAAAACCTGGCTCGTGTTTTGTTTGTTTAAAGTTGAGCTGACTACTCCATGGTCATTTAGTTTTGAAAACAAACACTTTTTTTATTACAGTAATTTACATTTCACCAACTAAACATTTAAAAAGTAGTGTGAATGTTTAAGCATATGAATATTTTATTTACTACTTTGACATCGTGTTTATACCTTTTTAAATAGAACAATTTTAGGGGAAAAGTGGCCAATGCAACAAATTCCGGGACTTTTGACTTGCATATGTAAGCAATTGTGCTCTAGATGGCAGCATCAGACTTCTTTTAATACTGTGACAGGAACAGTGCAGGAAGTTTTGCAGTGGATTGTAAATTGTTTCTACAGCTTTCTAATGAAGGAACATTTCTGCATTGTAAAGAAATATAAAAAAGGAAATCTGGTTTTATAATGTGCCCTTAAATTGAAAGTGACACATACAAATGTATTGTGGCCTACTGAGAGAGGCTTGAGTCAGTCCTTTAGGGCGTTCAGCGCACTGTTACTCCAGTGATAGCATCTGCTACATATTTGTTGCCAGTGTTTTCATTTTGTATTTGTGCGTCTGACTGGTTGTCCCATTCAATAAATGGCTGACAGTTCCTTAATGAATGGCTCTCCATAGTCACCTTCTCGCCTCTTTTTAAACCACTGATACAACCTCCAAAGTCGCGAGAGGTCACACTTACCCCCATTCCGTGTTGGTACCTTTCACGCAGAGACATAGCTGGCTTTGGAAGGACGATGTGAAAGGGGCTGTTGATTACAGTAGAGAAGCCAGGCAATTAACGGGCCAACATCAAACCCACTGTTTCTTTTTGGTACATTTTACACAACAGCAAGAAAGAGAGCAGAAAAAAAAAAAAACCTTGGCACCTAATTTTGATGTAGTTGCATCTGCCTTCCAGCTCTTGAGTGATTGTGAAAGACCTTACTTACCCGTTCCAGGTGTGCGTGAGATGGTGAGCGCCTCGTCGCAGCAAAGGCGCATGTGAGACCCCTCCCCTTGATGGCACCATGTCCAGCGTGCAAGACCGCCCCAACGCGAGCGGGAACCCGCCTCCGCCTGAGGTGGCCAACCCCAAACGACCAGGACGCGCAACCAACCAGCTGCAGTACCTGGAGAATTCAGTGCTCAAAACTCTGTGGCTCCACCAGTACTCGTGGCCCTTCCAACAGCCCGTAGATGCCGTAGCACTGCATCTCCCCGTGAGTCATCAACCCAACTTTTTCACCAAACTCGCGTTGTGTGCTCATCCTGCCCCCTCTCGCTGTCATTTCCAGGATTATTACACAATTATCAAGAATCCAATGGATATGGGCACCATAAAAAAGCGCCTCCAGAACAAGTATTACTGGAAAGCAATGGAATGTGTACAAGATTTTAACACCATGTTCACTAACTGCTACGCGTACAACAAGGTGAGATCATCTTACTAGTACGTGCCTGCTAGTAAACTAGAAGGGGAGGGGGGAAACATTAGTAATGAGCATCAAGTTAAAGTATCTTATTTTTAAATAAATTTGCAGAAATCTCAACCTTTTTATACATTTTTAATCTCGTCAGTACTAGTGTTGTCCGATTTAATTATTAATTTATTTATTTTTTTGTGCATATTTTCTTGTCCTCAGCCCGGAGATGACATCGTTTACATGGCCCAGACGCTGGAGAAGCTTTTTCTGCTTGAAGTGTCTAATATGCCCAAAGACGAATGTGAAGTCCTGCAAGTGGTTGCAAAGGAAGCAGCAAAAGGGAAGAATAACAATGATGGTATGTCTGCCGATTGACTCTCTTCTCAACTCTTTCACACACAGATCATGGAATCAACAAGAAGTCTGACATGTCGTGATGTGATCATGCAAATTTATTTGTGCCGTTCGTTGTCCAGCAGGTTCTTTGAGTCCGAGGCCCGTTGTGTCCCAAATGGTCCTCCAGCAGACGATGACGGTCGTCTGTCCAGATGCTCCTCGCTCAGGGTTACCTGCTAGAATTGCGGCTCAGGTGGATGAAAATGTAAGTGGAGAAGCAGTGCATTTAGATGTATTGGCAGTTTCTGGATTCATAGAAATCGGACCAATCATCTGAGCTTTCTCTGAGTTCCACCAGTCATAGCAGTGATGTTAAAGTTATACACAATGCTGGCAAATTGCTCCATTTGCAATCTCCTTAATATACCATATTGTAATTATAACGTTTTCCGACATTCAAATGTTTAGATAAAAAACGGTCTAAAGAGAAAATTGGAGGCTGTCCCTTCACCTGTAACGATCAGTCTCAGCGAGGCGCCGGCATCATGCACGCTGTCCATGAGGACGGGCAGTGGGCGGCCCATCAAGGTGCCAAAGAAGGACCTCATCCACTTGGAGGACACGCGGGCCAAACTGCCTGATCCGCTGCGGCACTGCGACGCCATCTTGAAGGAGCTGTTCTCCAAGAGGCACTACGCCTACGCGTGGCCGTTTTATACGCCCGTGGACACCGTGGCCCTGGCGCTGCACGACTACCATGACATCATCAAGCAGCCCATGGACCTGGGCACCGTCAAGGCAAGTTGGGGTTTAGGTCAGGGTTTCAAGACAGGGTTCGGTGTCTCAAAGTGGGCTTCTGAGACAATATATTGGTTTCAAAACAGTTTAACTTTAAAAAAAAAAAAAAAAAAAAGATTTGGGTTTCAAACTAGTGTAAATGTTTCAAGCCAGTTAGGTTTGGGTTCTAAAATTGAAGGTTGCAAACAATGTTAGTTTTCAAATAAGGGTTAAGGTTTCAGTGTAGGGTTTCGAATTAGGGTTTCATACTTGAGTTGTTTACAAACAAGGGCTAGCATTTCACGGTGAGGTCCATGTTTTAATATGGCATTGGGGGTTTCAAATTGTGGTTTCAAGCTTTGGTTACAGTTTCAAGCAAGACTGGGGTTTCAAGACAGTGATGGTGTTGCAATTCAGGGTTCCAAAATAAGGGTAGCTTTCATTTTCATGCAAGATTTAGATTTCAAGCAAAGGTTAAAAATAACCTGGCAATAGCCAGATTGATATTGCGCTTCACTCAAGTGAGTTCTCCACAATCTCCGTGTGGTACCTGTCCACAGTAATTTGGTCGGAAAAGGCAGGACATTCTGTACAATAATTCGAGCAGATTGGACAATACGGCATTCTACACGTTTGTTTGAACCAATCACGGACACGGGTGAAAATTTCCTCTTCGTTCATGTCGAAGAGGGGAAAAGGACGAACATCTTACCAGCTAGAAATGCACAAAGTGCCCCTCGCTGTTCAACATTCAAGGAAACGGTAAGAACACAATTAATTGTAGCATCCATTTGTCCATGTTAAGTTTGTTTATTAGCCCCGGCGTCTGCGCTGGCCTCCTGATTTCGTCACAGTTGCATATCCCGCCCCCAAACACAATGCCACTCTGTGATTGGTCGGATCGGCGGACATCAGCGGGAGCGGTACAAGATGTATTCTCTGGAGTTTGTGAACTCACAAATACCATGAGAATTCATCTTGCGAGAGCAAGGTTAAAAAATGAGGAGAAGAGAAAAGCAAAGAAAAAGTGTAAGCTTCTTTTTATTTTATAATAAACAGAAAAAGATGGAACAGCGAGAGTACACATCAGCTAAGGAGTTTGCCGCTGACGTCAGACTGATGTTCTCTAACTGCTTCAAGTACAACCCTCCTGCACACGAGGTCGTCAACATGGCCCGGAAACTGCAGGTAGGCGTCAGTTTGTAGTCTTACACAAAAACCTTCCAGCTTCTGATAGATTCCAAAAAGTCAGGAAAAGCCTGCTAATATGCCTTGAAATGTGTTTATGTAATGCCTGAATCCTTTTTAACATGAGTTAATCCACTGATCTGGCAATATTCGATTCAGGACATATATCATCAGTTGCATTTGTAACATATTATTTGAAGATGTGAAAAAAGTTGGTAGACACCCATAATTGAAATGTGTTAAATGCCATTAACCAGGAGGTTTTTGAGGCACGTTACGCAAAGGTTCCGCAAGAGCCAGTGGGTGTGTGCGTGGCAGCGCCTCGTCGGCTCCATAAATCCAAACGCAACCGCACGGGAAGCACCTCCATCTCGGCCAGTTCCTCTTCCTCTTCCTCCTCCTCCACCAAGAGCAAGAGTTCTTCCAGCGCGGAGAGTTCGTCAGAGGAGGTCACCACGCAACTGGCCAACCTGCAGGAGAAGGTCTGTCGGATATTCCCTGGCCTTTACGGGGATGGCTTCAACATTTTTTGATCCCCTGCACACTCTCATCCTCCACTTTTTCTTATCAATTAATTATCTGCACAATTTAAAATGAGCAAAATATGACGCCAGTGGTTTGACATGAACTGAACGTCAGACGCAAACATTTATTAAATGCTGCACTTTAATGCATGTAGTTATGTTTCCTGCTCAAACACAACCTGCCGCTACCTGTAAAGTAACCATCTTCTGTCAGCTAAATTATCATCTGCGGTCAAAATTAGTGTGATTAATCTGAATTAATACACGAGTAGTGCAATAATTTCTTGTTCTTAATGACTTAACGCTTTAACTTTGACAGCGCAGGTATAGAGAGATTTTTTTTTTGTCTTTCTCAAATGTATATCCCTTTGTATCTTTTTCTCAGTGGCCTTTTATTGTGGGCAGTCTAAGGGATACCTGTGCACTAATCATGGGGTCTAATCAGCATCTTGATATGGCACACCTGTTGAGGTGGGATTATCTCGGCAAAGAAGAAGTGCTCACTATCACAGATTTAGACTGGTTTGTGAACCATACGTGAGAGAAATGGTGATATTATGTATGTGGAAGAAGTTTTAGATCTTTTGAGTTCAACTCGTAAAAAATGGGAGCAAATACAAAAGTGTTGAGTAATTAAGGAGTAGGGAATACATAAATGGTTGAGAATGCAAACAAGCTCATTGCTTCTTCTTCATTGTTGCGTGTGTAGCTGCAAGCGGTGACTGCCCAGCTGAGGAGACTCACTCAGGACCCCCTGATGAAGCCCAAGAAAAAGGACAAGTTGAAGAAGGAGAAAAGAGCCAAAGAAAAGGACATTGCGAGACTCAAGCACAAATCGTCCAAATATAAACGTGCTGCGGAGAAGAACATCAAGAGTTCTGCTTTGTATGTACTTTTTTTTTTTTTTTGGCGTGTGCTTTAGTTCTAATTTGAGCATTTTGTGTAGTCACGGCAACAGGAGCGTGGCATTCCGGGACGATCCGACACCGCTGACTTACCAGGAGAAGCAGCAGCTCAAGCTCGACTTGACTGCTTTGCCGGCACACAAGTTGGTGCGCGTGATTAAGGCCTGCGACGCGCCGTCGCGATGGTTGTCCTCCGAGGAGCTGCTGTTGGACTTGGAGAAGATGAAGACGTCCACGCACAGGCGTCTGCAGAGGTTCGTGCTGGCTTGCCGGTGGAAGAAGTGTGGCAAGAAGGAGCGCTCTGCGAGTGGGAAAATGGAGAAATGTGCGGAAGTGGCGCATTGTGGCAAGTTGAAGGGCGCCAGGAGACGCGAGGTGCTCGGTAAACAGCAGCCGGGTGTCAAGAAAAAGAAGGCAGCAGGTGAGAGAGGTGTCCACCTTCACGTGGGCATTGCAAAATCAGTCAAAATCCAGTAAAACAACCGGGAGCGAAAGGGATTGCTTCTGTGAAAATGGCTGGGAGTGAATGTTAATGTTAATGCCAGACAAATACACAAAAATTTGTTAATGGAAACTGGAAAGTAACTGTGGGAACTTTTTTTTTTTTTTTTTTTTTAACATGCAAAGTACATGTTTATGCCATTATTCAATTAAATAAATGATATAAAAATAATTGTAGCCGCAACCCTAAATAAATTTTTCTCACCAAAATTTTATACATAACATGAAAGAAGTTTTTAAATTTTTGCAAATATCTTAAAAATACAAATAAAATTACATATAGTATATTCAAACATTTTCACCCTTTGCTCAATACAGTAATACCTTGACTTCCAAATTTTATTTGTTGACTGAGCAAGCTCACAACTCACCCATTCCAGCCACCCGTGTTGCATCTCCTGACTACATCTGCCAGTCAGCACTCAGCAGCACCTCGTCACCCACTTCCTGCCGCAGTAGCAGCAACAGTAGTTCGCCATCTTCTGACAGCGGTCACTCGTCTTCTGGTGAGCTTCTCTGCTCTTGTCATTTTCCTGTGGTCATTAAAAACAATGAGGAGAATGTATTGTTCGAAAAGCGTATACATCATATTTTAGACATTAATACACATACATGTTGAAAGACCCTCATACCATGCTTGGCCCACTCTTACTCTAAGAATAAATATCTTCTTTCTCTGCATTCATTGTCAACTCCATCTTGCTCGTCTCCCAGTAGCCAAACTCCCAAAGAGCGCTAAAGGCCAATGTAAAAAGCTCAGCATAAAGGTAAACGTCCCCTTGTGGCTGTTGAACGCTTTGAGCTGCGAGGGTGCCAACCAACCGGCTTGCTTGTCACGCTGCAGGCTGCCAGTGGCAAGCTGACCCACGGGGTGCGCTCTGGTAACGCGCACGCTTCTGCTCCAGCTGCTTCCAAGCTAACAAAGACCAAACGCCATTGGGGGTGGAAAGGCGGGATGACGCTGCCCCTGCCAGGTGATTTTTACATTGGTACACGAAGAATCACTCAATGACATTTTTAAACTGTGCATAATATACACAGTGGCTTGAACTTTTATTTTATTTTTTTGTGCAGCGCAGTTGTGTTTCACTTGAGAACAATTAAATTGCATTTAATCTTTAATGACTGTTTGTTTTGTTTTTAAGCCCTTGTGAAAATTTGTTTTAAATGATAATATTCGTGTGTATTCCACAGACTTGTCCCCCATGGCGTCCCCTGAAGCTATACTGGTCTGGGCCACATCTGGATTTAAGGTAAAACTGGTAAATAGGTTGACAACAAAAGTTTGGTGCTAATACGCTTGTGAAATTTTCATGCAGGAGGTGGCTGGATCATCTCGATAAAAGTGGCAATTACGAAGATTTAGACAGATTTTTGAATAATATTTCAGAGAAATAGGTCTGTCATTTACAGAATATCACTGAGGTAGCGCTTTGAGTTACGTACATTAAAAGTTGGTGGGGGATTTTTTATTTTTTTTTGGCAATTGCAATTGGAATGGCAATTGCAGTTTATCATTGTACATACTATTAATGTTGACGTGTTTTCAGGCCCCCATCCTGTCACCGCTGACGAAGACTCCCCTTCCTGCCAGAGACATTACATCTGGCAAGTCTCACCTTACAGAACAATTTCTTGCACTTGACTTAGGATTTGAGAATTCGAGAATTTTGTGGCAATTTTCGATAGCCTACTGAATAGAAGCAGAAGATTCAAAACATTATGTAATTTGATAATGTGCAGCTAATCTGATCTCACTCATGGATGATCAAAATCGGCAGCATGAAACTCTGATCGGAACACCTCTAAATTACTATTAAAAATAATAAACTTTTTGTTCAGATTCCATACTCCCTGAAGATGTTCCTGGCAGTCAAGTGGCAGATGTGTCATCGTCCTCCAATTCTCCCTGCAAATCAGTCCCTCAGGAAAAATTTAATAAAAATGTATGGGTAACACGAAGCCCCAGACGTGACCTGCGTTCGAATTGTAATTGTAGTTGAACTCGAGTTAAATACTGTTTTTGTTTTTAATCTTAGGACATAGTTCTGAAAAATGCCGAGTCATGGGCCCGACTGGTGAGGCAGTCTGTTGCCATCCCGACCGCCATCAAGTCGTCCAAAGAGAGCTTCCAGCAATTCCGGAAGGCTGCCATGGAGAAGGAGGAGCGCGAGAAGGCGCTGAAGAAGAAGCAGTTGGAGGTTCCAGAAAAGAGGTACTGTACTGTACAGGATTCCAAAAACACTTGAATACCATTTCAAACTCATCTTACAATATATCAAGTCAAAAATCATCGTTGCAACATGTCGCGGCACACCGGTTTTCTGGATTTGCTCACATGACGTTTGCAATGTGGACAGCAGATGGCAGTATACCTGTAATGTCAAAATGGATTCACCAGAGATGGCTGAAAACAGTGAATTTATCTTCTTATTATAACTCAGTATTGATTAAATTGAATTTTGTTCTTACACTTTAAATGTCTTTAAAGGTGTATTTATTTCTCCAAGTACCACTTTAATATTATCGGTTAATTTTATGCGTTTAATTTGAACTCCAGTCTGAATCTGCCACCGCGCAAGGCTGTCCTTTCATCTCCGGGTAGCGGCGTCCTTATGGCAGAGACGACGCCACACTTCCCTAGCAGCGGCGAGCAGCCGACATCCCCCGTGGAGATCTGGCTCGGGAGGGTCCAGTCCCCCTTGAGTCGAGAGCGGGAGCTGGCCAGAAGGAAGGAACAGGAGCGTCGCAGGCGAGAGGCGGTGAGTAGGAATGGGCAATCTTTCGAAACTTTGATTTGGGCTTCTCACGAAACCCGAAAAATGTTTGAATCGGGGGAGAAAAGAAACAATTTTTACTAAAGAATATATATATTTTTTGTCTTTTCCTGGTAGATGTCATGCATTGACATTACCATGCAGCAGGAGATCATGACCACTTTTGAACTCACACTGGACTAAAAACCAAACCACTGCAGTGACTGTCTGGAAAACAAAAAAAGTGCCTTTGGGGGGAAAAAAGCCACGCACACCCAAGCTTTGCGGGCAAGTCCGCCGCACTGTTACACTTTTGGCAATTCTGCTTCCGTTTTCACGGCTGAGAGAAAGTTTCAGTACGTGCGCCGTTTGTTGTCTTTATCGCACTTGTTTGCTATGTTTGTGTTATTAAAAATTTAAAACGCATGTAGTATGTGTGCCATCTGTGTTTGAATTTGAGTTTGAAACGCAAATGTTTTCTTTATTTAAAAATTATTGATCTGATGGTTAAAAACAAAAACCCACAGTGTTCAAACTTTAATTGTAGAAAAAGTGAAATTATAAATTCCAATTCATACTGAGATGGCACAGATATACAGCTTACCTTTTGATATTTTGTTTACAAAGACTATTTTTGCAAGCATCCTTTCCTCATTCACTGCGTTCGTTCTCTTGTTGTTGTTTGACACGCATGCACCGCACTTTGTTGGCCATAAAGTCGTTTACCTCATCTGTATGTTGCGCCTTGAATACGTTCAAACGAGGAGAGGCTTGTTTGTGTTAGTTGTTTTATTTTATTACTGAAAATAATAAATATATTTTCACTAAGCAATCAGCGTGGGCCTCTCCATGGTTTGCACAGACGCAAACAAGCAAGAAGTCGTCAAATGTCTTCGATCTGGGTGAGTTTGCTTCACTTTTATTGTGCTAGCATCAGACGGCTAATAAACATTCCATAATTGTACTTTTTGTAACACAAACGGGGAAAACTGAGAACAAAAAAATAATGTGCAGAATATGAAATTGTAAGTATAACGTGGGGTCAATGTTATACTCGTTATGCTGGCTGACCCCTGAGATTGTTTGGATGACGTTGGGGACTTTTGAATTTGGTGAATGCCCACCAAAACCCCCAAGTGTGCACGCCCCTGCTTTTACGGTGTTAACCAAGTAATTCTCCAATCGTTTCAAGAAGTTGATTTTAAAATCGTTGTGTAAGTAAAATTGTTTATAGTACTTTTTTGTTTGTTTTTGTTTTTTTGTTTTTTTAAATGTTAAAAGTATATAAATTAGTATTTTGCTAATATTTCAAGGTAAATACACTACCGGTAAATTAAATTTATAGAGCACTTGCACACATAAAAATGTTATGTTCAATTATTTGTTGATATTGTTGCAATATATTTAGAGCAATCAATACGTTTAGCAAAAATAATTCATTCTAATTAAATGTTAATCATATTTTAAATTAAGTCACAATAAACCAATTATTTTAAATCATTGTTTTACTATAATTGACATGAAATCAAATGTTTTTGTGAGCCATTTACCAAATACATTTCATATTAAAGTGGATCACAAAAATGCAGTTTAAAATTTAAAATAAATTACCATTTGTGAGGATAAACTTGTTTACTGCGTACATAAGTTACCCCCCAATTTGGCCAATAAATGACCTCTGTCCAATACATTAATTTCACAGCATGTGTTTTGTAATTGCACTTGGTGTTTATTGTAGCAGAGCTCCACGTGTGTTGTGCCGACTGTGCACGCCCTGAACACAAGAATAGACGTGAGGTGGAACATTAACTCTTGATTGGCCGCAAACAACAACAACACTCCCCCTGCTCCCTCCCTCTCCCTTTTTTTACTCCCAGTCGTCCGTCCCATTGAGCGGCTCGTCGTTCGGGATCCTCCCTCTCTTCGCTCCTTTCCCTCTTCTCCTCCTTCCTCCTCATCCTCTCCATCTCTCCAAGACGCGATGCAAAGATGGCGCATCCGCTGCTCGTCCGCCTGGCGCTGCGCCTGCGACTTTGCGCCTACTGGTCGCTCGTCGGCGCCGCTTGCGCGCTCTGCGGCGCCGCGGCGCTGCTGCGGCTCTGCTGGAGCGCCATCGCGCGGCCGACGGCCACCTTCCGCTGGACGCTCCGCGAGGCGCCGCCGGCGTGTCTGCACGACACGTCCTTGGGCACGCACTGCTACGTGCGCATCAAGGTGAGCGAGCGAGCAAGGGAAGGAGGGAGGGAGTGCGAGATCCGCGTGCACGAGCGGCGGGGGCGTGCGTGCGAAGGCTGCTCGGCTGCACCTTGAGTCGTGATCGCCGAGGCTGGGTGCGTGCGAGTTTTGTTTTTGTCTGAGATGAAGCGCGTGCATGAAACTTAACCCAAGAAGTCTTGTCGCTGCTATTGCGTCATCAGTTGAGGCATTAATGAGTGACGTCCGCTCATTGCACAATTTATTAGGTACACTCGTATAATGGGATCCAATACAAAAATCATGCCTTTTTCGGATCAGGGTTTCAAATTAAGGTTTAAGGTTAGGGTTTCAAGCCTGGGTGTTTAGTTTTGGGGTTTAAGTGCAACATTGGGCTTGCAATCTGGGGTTCGAAACAAGGGTGAGTAAGCAAGCAAGCCTTGACCCTTGTTTGAAAGACAACCCCAGGCTTCAAACCCTTTGAAATCTCTACCTATGTTTGACGCCTAACACTGACTTCAATCCCGAACTTTAAACCGACACTTTTTGAAACAGGCTTAAAATCCTGATTTGGAATGTTCAAACCCAAACAAAGTCTTGAAACCCTAATTTGAAGTGTTTCAAGTTCTCGGATTGCTTTGAAACCAGAGTTGGACTGGCCATCTGGCGTACAGGGCAGATGCCCAGTGGGCCGGTGTCTTTTGGCGCCGATGCAATGTTTTTGGTTATTTTTCTCCATTGTAACCGGCCCACAATTTACAGGTCCTAGTCCATTAATTAATTTTGAATATAGACAGCAAACAAAACCAACATCAGTCAAAAATATCAGTGGCAGAGCAATGTGTATGGTGATGATGTCACATTATGCATTTTGTGTATCATTGGTGTATGCCCACAGGAGTCGGGCCTGAGGTTTCACTACGTGGCAGCGGGTGAGCGGGGCAAGCCTCTCATGCTTTTCCTTCATGGCTTCCCAGAATTCTGGTAAGTCAGCCACTCCACCAGCACCTTTGCTTGCTCTCCTGTAAATCGTTTAAGGAAAAAAAAGAAAAAGAAAAAAAAAAGTGCTTCCGGGATCAGCCTGGTTCATCAAACTCCCAAAGCCTTTAAGATGTCTTCCCCAACCACAGCCACTTTTTGGATTATGATATGATATAAGACCCTGGTGGATTGGGGTCAAAGATGTTGTCAGGTTGCGTTCACGTCTCTTCGCTGCGCGCGGAAGAAACGTCAAGACAATTTGGTTTTCACTTCCCAACGGAAATGGACATGTCGGTTGGAAACTGAAAAAAGAACTGAAGAAACTGAAAAAAGTTCCTAAATGTCATTGTTGGAATGGATCTGTCAACAATACGTCGCAGTGTTTTTATCGCTAAATTATGCAAAATGGATTTTGATTTGATTTTTATAATTTCTTAATCAGCTAAATGTGACTGTTAAACAGGTTTTATTGGCATTTTCTTTTCCCCTTGTTATTGAAAAATGTTTTTAAATCAGTTATTTTCATTATGCAAATTATGTAATGAATTTCACAGAAGCAATTCCCTTCGATCCCGGCTGTTTTCCTGTATTTTTTGCAAGGCCCACATAATATTGTGTTCTATTGCTATAAAAACATGGAACCTACCAAAAGAAAGATTAAAGTTTCTTCTTTCATCAGGAACAAAAAGTATGTTTCTATCTGTTTCTGTTTTGCAGCAATTAGCATTAGAATATAGCTAAGTTTCGTCATTATTCACAAATCTATTTAGAATTTTGAGTAAATTAGCTTTTTTTCAACATGTCTCTTATACTCTGTTGGCAGTTTATCTAATAACTACCATTTATTCAACCGTTCTTTGCAGTTGAAAGGCTACATAAAAGCCTTCTGTATGCTCAAGCATTTAAAAAAAAAAACGTGTGTGTGTGTGTATATATATATATATATATATATATATATATGTATATGTATATATGTCTTTGGGAAACTTAAAACAGTTTAAAAAAAATGGATTTTTACATCCTTGGGAGCAAATGAGATAATTAAATTGTCTTCAATATCGACATTGCAATACTGTCAGCAGTGCATCCAAACAAATATACAGCAGTTTTGTTTTTCTTTTCAGATTTGACCCACTGAAATGGATTTTAGATTTGTTCATATCAAGGAAAATTGTAGGTATCTTGAAACAGTAAAACTTAATTATTTTTTGTCTACCGTATTTTTACAGAACACTGAGCGATGTTCATGGGGCAGTTCGAAACAGTCTTGAGAACTGTCTTTGTTCTTAACACAGGTTTCCAAACACGCCACTGTTGCTCTTTTGAAGGTTGACGCGCTTGTGCCGCAGGTTCTCTTGGCGCTACCAGCTGCGCGAGTTCAAGAGCGAGTTCCGCGTGGTGGCGGTGGACATGCGAGGCTACGGGGAGTCGGACCTGCCGCTCGCCGTGGACAGCTACAGGCCCGAACTGCTGCTCACCGACGTCAAGGACATCGTGGAGCACCTCGGTGAGCTCACGGCCACGCGCGCGTTCTCATCGGTAACTAGCAGCGTGAGGTGGCGGTAGCCATGGCGACCGCTTTGACTCTGGCACTTTTTGGGCCTTGAAACAAGTGGCAGATGCTGTAAAAATATGGTCGCCATGGATACAAAGTCAAAGTGAGTGCTAAAGAAGGATATTGGCAAGATAGGATTGACTTCACCTGTACTTCTTCTGGCCAGTTTTCTTTCTTTCTGTCCTTCCTACGTGTATCCTTTTACCCCTTCCTGTTGTCATGACTAGGGTTATGTTTACTGTCATGACTTGGGTTATGTTTGGGTCATGACTGAGAGGTCAAGTGCCTGTTTTGAATTGATGTAACCAGCATCTACTTTAAACTGGTAAGACGCTATGTGATGTCAGAAGCTATGTGATGTTAAGAATCTTTAATCTCTTTATCAGATAATTCCATGTCAGTCCTGTTACCTACATGTCTAGCCACAACCAATCAGATCGATTCGGTGTCTGTATAAGCCTGACTGAGAAGTGTGTTTTTGTCGGATTATTACCTCTGTTCTTCTGTGTACCTCCACAGCCCAAGTTAGCTTAGCGTCTCGTGATAGTTCCACACCTCTCGATGTTATCCGAATAAAGAGTTAAAATCTTGTTTGTGTCTGCGTTTTTGGGATCCAACCCCAGAACACCTGTCTTGTTTTGTCTGGTCTGGTCTGGTCTTTGTCGCCGTTCCTGACGGTGTTTGTCTTTTTTTGGGGGGGTTGAGGGTACAACCGTTGCTTCCTGGTGGGCCACGACTGGGGCGGCACCATCGCGTGGTTGTTTGCCATCAACTACCCGGAGATGGTGGCCAAGCTCATCGTCCTCAACTGTCCTCACCCGTCCGTCCACGCAGGTAACGCGCCATCCAACTGTCCGTCTGGTGTCACATGATCTCATTAAGGAGGTTATTGCTTTAATTAGCTGCGTTTGCGCCCATCTGCCGACGCGAGACAAAGAAGCGACAAACCACAAAGCAGTACAACGTGACCTCAATCTAACATAACAAGCGCACCTCCTCATCCTTCTCTTCTTCTCTTGTTTTTTTCCTTCTTCCCGTCATCCTCTTCTTGTTCAGACTACGCCTTGCGTCATCCCAGCCAGATGTTGAAGTGCAGCCACTTCTTCTTCTTCCAGCTGCCTCGCCTGCCTGAGCTCATGCTCTCCATCAATGACTTCAAGGTGACCTTTCCTCCTCATCCCCTCGACCTTGCCTCTCTCCAAGGGCAACCCACTGTCTGCTCGTGTGTGCGTGTTTCCCACCGTCTGTGTGCTATTTTTAGAGTGCATCAGAGTGAAGGCTAAAAATAGAAGTGTGTGGGGGGGGAGATCAGCGGAAAATTCTTGAGCCTTATGAGTATTTTAATCTTTTTCAACCTTTTATAGCACAGTGCCCTAAAACAGTCCATTTGCTCAGGAAAGTGGGTATTTTAGTTAGCCATATTTGGGCACAATAAAGCTACAGAAATGTTATGTTTTAACACTAAGAGAAGGCAGTTTGTTGTGAAATCATTTGAACGTTATTATAGTACAATGATGCTTCATGCTCTTTAAAAAAATGATCGCTACATTACTTCCCCCCCCCCCCATGTCATAAAATGGCTGGTTCCACATTTGGCATTGAGCTCATTCAAACCCAAAAATGTGTAAATAAGTTTTTTAATACTTTGTCCTTCACTCCCAAAAACATATTAGTTTTTTTTTTTTTTTTTTTTTTTTTTTAATGCGAGAGCATACAGAAGGTTTTGATACAGCTTCTGACATGAAGAGGTGGCTTAAAGCTGTGGTAGTTATTGCGGCCAGAAAGTGGCAGCAGAGTATAAGAGATCAGCCAGGGCCATGTTGCAACAAGCTGTTTTTGCCAGTGTTTTCACCAGGAATGTGAATATTGCTGAAAGTTAGCTATATTCTAATGTTAATTGCTGCAAAACGGAAACAGATACAAATATAGAAGAGACTCTAATCTTTTGTTTGGTAGGTTCCATGTTTTTATAGCAATAGAACACAATATTCTGTGGGCCTTGCAAAATCAGTCAAAATCCAGTAAAGCAGCCGGGAGCGAATGGGGTTGCTTCAGTGAAAATGGCTGCGAGTGAATGAGTTTTCAATGCTAAATCGACTCAGCAAAAGGCTACATTCAAGCACAACAATATGATATATGTAATGTAAGTTCTTGTAGGTTTCCCCACACTTTTTTTTTTCCCCCCCATTTAATGAAACTGAAAGGTGGCGTTATATAACACATCCATATGGAGGTGACGCAGTGAGTGTTTGTTGTGTTGCGCTGTCAGCATGAAGTCAGAGTGGGCCATGTAAAGTGGGGACAAACTGTTTTTCTTTTTTTCCGGCCAAATCCTCTGACTCACACCGTATTTTCTCTCCCAAGGCGCTGAAGGCCTTGTTCACCAGCCGGAGCACCGGAATGGCCCGGAAAGGAAGATGGCTGACGACGGAGGAGCTGGAAGCGTACCTGTATGCGCTGTCGCAGCCTGGAGCTTTGACGGCCGCGCTCAACTACTTCCGGAATGTTTTCAGGTGCGCGAGAAGAGAACAAACAAAAACGCTCAGCCACCAACTCGGGTTTACTTAATATACAGAATACAAAAGAAAGATTAGTATCTCTTCTTTCATCGGGAAAAAAAAAAAAAGTAGATTTCTATCTGTTTCCGTTTTACAGCAATTAGCATTAGAATATAGCTACGTTTCATCACAAATCTGTTTTTAAAAAAAAAAGTGGGGAAAAGATTTTTTTGCAACATGACCCTGGTTGATCTCTTATACTCTGCTGCCACCTGCTGGCCGTTTTTGTAATAACATTACTTAAAGTGTTTTCTTCAGTTCAGAGGCTGCATCAAAGCCTGCTGTATGCTCTAGCATAAAAAACGTATAAATACGTCTTTGGGAGCAAATGAGTTGTCACAATTAATATGGGTTAGTTAATTTTGCTAACATGCTTATGATGTAGGTTACAGTAAATACAATTAGTATTGGTTCATTGGTGAGTTAATTCTGTTAAAGTTTAATAAAGTAACTGTAACCCACAGTAACTCCGTTAATATGGTCACAGTTGATAGTTAGAATTAATACAATTAATATTACAGTAAATAATTACGCGGTTACAGTTAATGTGGCTAATCTTGTCACGCTTGATACAGTTAATATGGTACAGTTCATTATAGTTAATACAGCAGCAGTCATAAGGTTAGTTAATATAGTCAATACAATAAATACTCAACTTTATTTATAAAGCGCTTTAAGAACAGGCATTGCTGTATACTAAGTGCTGTACATAAACAAACATCGGTTTTGCAGCAAACAAGAGCAAAGCAAACGTTTTGAAGAAAAAAGTGTTAATACAGTTACAGTTAACAAATGTAATATGGTTACAGTTAATATGGTAAAACAGTTTAATAAACGTTAACATTAATGAGGTTAATATAGTTCAGTTAAAGTTTGTTTTTGTTTTGTATTCCTCATATGCCCTTGTTTGGGAGGTTCGGATGTTGCTCGGCATGCTTTGACACGGCCCATTGTCTTCATGTGTCACCTTGAACACCACCTCGCGGCTGTTGCCAAGGCAACGTGTCACCAGAAGGTGCTGCCATGTAAAAAGACCGGCCTCTTTTTTTTTTTTTTCTTTTTCTTTGCTTTCATACTTTAAAAGAGTAAAAACAGAGATACGTTGTAGTACAGTCACGTGTGGCGCCCTCTAGTGTAGGATCAGAATGCAAACAACTTACATAAAAGCTGAGGGAAAAGGAGCACAAATGTCATTAGGAGCACGTTTGAATGAATGAACTCATCACACATGAACGAGCCAACCATCTGCTGCTCAATCGCACGTCGGCTTTTTATAGCACGGAAAACAAAGTGGAAAAAGGACAACGCTACTGTTATGTGACTTGGATTCAATAATCATATCACACTTTTTAATCAGGATGTTCGAGTAATCAAGTTGAACTGTGACATCCGTATATGATTGCAGCTCGCTGCCGCTGAGCCACAACCAGGTGCGCTCCCCGGTGCTGCTGCTGTGGGGCGAGCGCGACGCCTTCGTGGAGCAGGAGATGGCCGAGGCGTGCCGCTTGCACATCCGCAACCACTTCCGCCTCAACGTCATCTCGGGGGCCAGCCACTGGCTGCAGCAGGACCAGCCCGACATCGTCAACACGCTCATGTGGACCTTCCTCAAGGAGGGCGACGGCCGCAAGGGCCACAGGAACTGACCGGCGGGACGGGCGTTGCCAGGCAACGGAGAGCGATGACGCAATCGCCCGTTTTCAAAGCACACTTGGAAGGTAGAGCCGGCCGCCAAGGACGCACGGTGAAGACTTTCTTTCTTTGCAGTGCATCTGGAATACACATTTTGTTATGCAACAGTCTTATTTCGAAATGGAATAAATTCTTTAAGAATTTTGAGGGGGAAAATGAATTTAATCCATTTTGCAATAAAATAAGGACACACAACGAAATGAAGACAAAGTAGAGCGCTGTTAATATTATTTTTTTTTCACTTCCTCCATCCTCCTGCTTTGTACCATCGCACGCATTCCGAAGTTCACAGAGCCGCCATTTTGATTTTATAAATAAACGCACTTCCTGTCACTTCTTGTGGGGTTCTTCTAAAAGTAGATGCTGTTAAAAATAGAAGCATTTTGCTCTAAACAAAACACCAGAAATAGAACTAAAATTACTGATATAAATAGAGTAACACAAAGACGACGAGATTACTCCGCAATGTTGTGTTTCACTTGGCATCAATTCTAATGTGCCTGTAATATCGTTTAATATTCCACGAGATGCCTTCTTCATCGGCAGTGGTGTAAATATCTAGACTTTGTCATGTGGTTGCTCCACAGTGTTGTACATGTCCTTGTGTAAGAATGCTCTGGTATGACCTATTAATTCCAACCCAATCAACATAGTTTGCTTACCTTTTGCTTCATTTCTCAATTTTTCCAATTGGCTCTTGACACCTGGTTGCTCCACAATGTTGTGTGCGACCATGTTCATTTGGTGGGAGCTACATGACTTATGAGTTTACACCCATTTACTTCCTTTCCTCCCATTTGACTTAATTTCTCAGAAATGGTCCCATATTTCTTGTAGATTTTGACGTGTTCACGCCACAGTGTTGTGTACATCCATGTTTCTTTTCTGAGGAGCCACGGCACTTATTTCTTCCACAAAGGCTTCCTCGTTTCCTGCCATTTCTCTCATAGATCCCTTCTCGCTAGCCAACTCTGACATGTGGTCGCTCCACACTGTTGTGTGCTTCCATATACTGTATATGTTCTGGGAAGCTGTGTGACTTATTAGGCTGCTTCGTTTCCTGCCATTTCACTTCATTTCTCAAGAAACGTTTTCTAATAGACTGTGGCATGAGGAAACTCCACAATGTTGTGTGTTTGTGTAGGTTTTTGTGTTGCTTTAAACTTCAGTTTCACTTAATATTGTAGTGAAGATAGTGTAATTTAAAAATCTTCCAACAGAGTCTGACATTATGGTCACTCCGCAATGTTGTATACATCTCTGTCCACACTATGTGCCTCTCGTCTTGACATTTTGCTTCATTTCTCTCCATAATGTTGTGTGCGACCGTGGTTATGATGCCCCTTTTATTTTTTTTTTATGGTTTCTGAAGTTTTGCTTTGGTACATTGTGATGAATTAACCAACGTGAAGGTCATCGCGTGTCTCGTCATCTCGCCTTTGAGCCACTTAGGAACTTAATCATATTTGTACACACGTAGACAGACACCGTTCATCTTAGCTTAACTTGACCTGAGCAAGCAACGGACCTTGGTGCTGACCGCGCAGAGCTAATGAGATCCAAAACAAAGTGTGTAACAAGCGGGTAAAAAATGTCAATGTACTTTTCGTCCTCTTTCAAGTCACGCAATGAGTCACATGTGAAACCTTCAGATCTGACGTCTATCATTGTTTGCTTGGTTGACTTTCCAGGACAATTGTGCATGCGTGGATTTTTTTATTTTTTTATTTATTTTTTTATTCCTGACAGAGAAGAAGAGAAGACTGGGTCAGGAAACCACAAGAGCCCGATCTCCTGCTGAGCGTCCGCGATCTGGACCCAGCCGTGCTTCCAAAGTAGTCCACTCGAGCCCACGTTTGTCCCCTGCGGGCTCTGAAAGGGAGCGCTGTCCTTCGCTTCGACCACGCTCGCTTTTAACGCGGGTCGACGTCCGGCCAGGGAAACTCCTGGAGTGGCCTCAGGCTGCAGTCACTTAAGGACACTCCAGGAGTTTGTTTGCTACATGAGATGTGGTGCGATGTGACACTATGAGGCGATTCGTGGCTAAAAAGAAGCTTTGCAGTGAAATGTGACACTATTGGATGTAGGGCTGGGTATGGTCAACAATAGGGGTGTTAAAAAAAATCGATTCGGCGATATATCGCGATACTACATCGCACGATTCTCGAATCGATTCAATTTAAAAAAAAATCTTTTTTTTTTCTTTTTTTTTTTAAGAGCTCAGAATTGTTCATTCGGTAGTCTTACAAATTCAACGTCTTATCATCATTGCCTTTTTTTTTTTTTTTTTTTTTTTTTTTTTTTTTTTTGTGTGTGTGTGTGTGTGAATCGATTCTTAAACTTCCATTTTTAATGGAAAAATATTCAACAAAACGTCTGACTTCGGGTTAGGATTCACACCTTGAGCATGGAAGAATGTTATATGAACGGAACATTAAGCCTTAATATTTTATTTTAATGCTGTTCAAACATGAAACAGATTACAACCTCTATAAGACTGAAATTTCAGATAAATAAATAATACATTTTCATATAAATCTTACAATCTACAAGCTTACTGATTAGTATTTTCTAAATTTGAATGAAAAAAAATCGCAATAATCGACTTATAAATTCGTATCGGGATTAATCGCTATCGAATCGAATCGTGACCTGTGAATCGTGATACGAATCGAATCGTCAGGTACTAGGCAATTCACACCCCTAGTCAACAACCTCACGATACGATACGTATCACGATACAGGGGTCACGATACGTATCGCGATACATATGTATCCCAATACATGATCTTCAAGGCGATACATATCACAATATTTTACATTAATTTACTTGCAATTTTATTATAAGTCATATGTATACCTAAGTGATATGTTTATTATGCTGGGTGGCAAAAATGTTTTTGTTGGCAGCTCTTCTGGTTTATCACCAAGTGAGCAACCTTGCTTTTAACTGCCTATTTAAAATTAATGAGCAATATCGATTCTGATGCCTGCGTATCGATACGTTTATTGTAATGAGGCATACAACGATGTGTTGCCGTATTGATTTTAGCACGCCCTTAATTGGATGATATATGCAACAAAATATGAGGCCATTTGTGACAATATGTTCACAGACAAGTGGTGAAGGGTATTTAGCATCTTGTCATGTGGCGATCTCGTTGACGTCATGGAGCTAAATATCGTTAGCTCGTTATCATCCAACTCATTATCCTTTTTTGTTTTTTTCATGACAGGAAGGAAACATGATGATCCATTCAAAGACCACCTTGATTCAATTTTACACTCATCAAAGAGAAGATCATTACCACCAGACCAGCACTGAGGCCAGTACACATTTTACCACAACAGGGTGACTTGTGGCGCAGTTGTTTGAAAATTTGTTTGTAATTACTAGGCTAATTTCCATTAGCTTGTCTGTGGCGTTTCGCATTATACATTAGCATGGAGCTAGCTGACTTTGATTACATGATTTTTAGTTGAAATAAAACAGCAGTTAACACAAACAAACAAAGCATTAGAATCATTACGTCCTTGGCGGAGGTAATGGCCCGCTAATCTCGGGAGGTGAGTAGACGCTGCCCTCGCAGATTAAACCCGTGGCGGTATTGGCTAATCTGATACAACACACTCAGTGATGCGTCTTCCACACCAGAGAATGAGTCTGGGGAGGGCGGGGTTTTGTGTTGCTATGGCGATGAAAGGTCCTTCCAAGCAGCTGCTGATTGGCTGACACAGCACAGTACCATTTTTTTTTTCCCCCCATTCTTACCACACCCCTCCCCATTCTCCTCATACAACCCCCCTGCCAGACGCATTCCATGCTGCTGTACTGCGCCTCCTCTGGAGCTTCTGCTGGTTTCAGGAGAGGAATCGGAGCAGGTGAGAAACGTGTGCTGTGGGGATGATATGACGTAGCTGAGCTTGGACCTTTTATGCTTAATATTTGCTGCATGAGGAGAAATGTGCCTGTGTGTATGTTTGGGGGGGGTGACTGAAATGGTGCACATGATCCACACGCTGGTCTGTGGATGCTAAGGCGACACCGAAGTAGCTTGCCTGAATAATTCATCTTAGCGTGTGGAAAACGCGTCGACTACAGCACGAGGCGCATTATCGGTCTGATTAGCCGTTTGTGTATCATATTACTTGCTGAATTTGCATGACTGCTGCTCGGATGCAGCGTGCCGATCCATTCATTGACGGAAGGTTTGTTTTCTCTGCTCAATGGAGGGTTTGTGTGCGCGCGCACGCTACGGAAAGCTAGCTGACGAATGATGCTCCTGCTGTTGTCTGCCTTCCAGATGCTTTGGACCAGAAGACTGTCGTCAGCAGCTCACTGGTAGTACTTGTTAATACTTCATTAAGTGCAATTCAAGTGTGGTGCACTACATGGTCGCTCCACAATGTTGTGTGCGTCCATGTTTCGGTTGCAGGATTCTTAGTGATTTATTAGTTTTGTACAGTCTGCCTTGTTTGTTGCCGTTTGTTTCTGTCTCCATCATACTTATTCTGACTTGTGGTCACCCCACAACATTGTGTGCCTTCTTATTAATATTTCAGGATGCAATATGACAATTTAGTTCCACTAAATCTACTTTATTTCTTGGCGTTGTGCTAGATTATCCCTATATAGTCCTTTCTATACAGCAGACTGTCGTGTGGTCACTCCACAATGTTAAGTGCATCCATGTTTATCACCTGGCAAGTTACTCTATGAATTAGTCCTGGCCATTCTACCACGTTTCTTGGTGTTTTGCTACGTTTCTCCATTTTTTTTTTTTTTTTTTAACCCATTAAATTCCATGATGTGGTAGTTCCACAATGTTGTGCCCACAAATATTTAATTTTCCAGGAAGATATGGGACTTAATTCTGCCCAGTCTACCTTGTTGATGGCCTTTGCACTACATTTCTCTGAAGTAGCTCCTCATGCGGTCAAAGCATTAGACTTCAAACATGCTTCAAAATGCTGTTCCACTGTTGGTGACTATCCTCACACAGTTTTGTGTTCTTTGTGTCTTGGACTGCAGAAGGCGTTCCAAAGATGCTCTTCATCTACTGAGTTCAAGAGTGTCTGATTGCACATATTCATCTTCCCGCCATGAAGTCGGATGCTCTGACGACCGCTCACAAATCGGGAGATGGACAAACGTCCAAGGCGAAGACCACCAAGAAGCCCGGAGAGCGGAGCGCGGCGGCGGCAAAGCCAAAGACAACTTCGACCGGGACGCCGGTTGTGAACGGCACTGCCGGATCGGTGGGGGCCAGGCGGGATGTTGCCGGTCCAGCTCGCTCCCGCGTGGCCGTGAAAGACACGGAGAAGAAAGCCAATCCTGGGACCAGACCGAAGACCTCGCCTCCGAGTTGCACGTCAAGAGCTCCAAGGGGTTCTGCGCAGCAAGCCACCTTGTCCTCATCAGGCGGAGCCTCGCCAGAAAACGGTGGCAGTGGCGGGAGCCCTCGAAATGGCACTACCTCCATTCCAGGTGCTTGTTTGTTATCTTGACATAATTGTGATTGTAATACATATACACATAAGTCCTAATAAGGAAGTCTAGGGTTAGGGAAAAAAAGTCGAGTTTGAAAATAGGTCGATTTTAAATTTTCTGCCTCAAAATTTCGCCGGAACCAAGATCTGGCCATATTTTATACACGGATGTTATTTGTCTTCTGCTCAAACATGATCACTGACTTACAATAATGACAATACAGCACATTGAGCCCAAACCACAGGAAAGTAAGCTCTGAACTTACTAAAAAGCGCTAATTGTTCCAAAATATATACGGTACTACCACTCGGTTTTAGGTGTTTTATCACTTAACCAGTTAGAGGGCAGTCATACATAAACGTGCCCAGAAGAAGACGGGAGCAGGAAGTTATTGACCTTATGTAGCTAACAGCTAGCTATACTCTTGTTTCCTCGTGGAATAATGTTGACACATAAGTGACTTTAAGACACTATTACATGTGTAATGTAGATTTAATGATGGATGTGTGAACTAAGTGGTAGTGTTTGGTTATCTCTAGCGCGCTAATGCTAATCGCGATTGCTAACCGTTTAGCATAGGCTAATTTTGTTGGTGTACTGTTAAATAAATGCCTATGTTTAGAGGATAAATTATCTACTTATATTCACTCAATTCAGCTTATGTCCAACCTTAGTGGATTAACAAAAATAAATTGGGGCGGTGTGGGCGATTACTCGATTATGTGACACCACTAATTAAGTCCCTTCAAGTTTCAATCAAGTCCTAAGTTAATATGACAAAAATCAAGCAGGTCAAGGCAATCAAGTCGAGTCTGACTTAAGTCCCCAGCCTCTGCTGAATGACTGTCAAAGGTAAGTCATGTCACAACAACGTGTAGACAAGCAGAGATAAAACAGTCAAGCTGCTATCAGCGTGCCAGCAGCTGCTCAACCGCAGACGTCTAAGCCCTGCACAGCTGCTACCAGGCTGCAGGGACTCGAGGGGGTTGAGTGGAGCTGGGTGGGGGGGGGCGACGTTCGGTTGACTGAGCACTTTGTGAGTGTTTGTGGTTTTAGAAAGGCCGCTTAATCCCGATGTCATCACTGATAGCAGTATTCAAGGCCTTCTGTACTTAAGCACTTAAAACACGCAAAGTGGAGCCTCCGAGGCTGAACATAATCCATCCGGGGACACTGGTCAACCTTAGATTTGTTTAGGTTGAACAAAAACTGGATATCATAAGCCCCGACTCTTAACACCTGAACTATAACTCATAACTGTCAACTTTTTATGGTTTATTATGACTGTATTTTAGGAGCAAAGCCCAAACAGCAGGCCAAGCCGCTGAACAAACCAGGACTGACCAAATCGGACTCGACAAAGCAGACAAGCAGGTGAGTTTCCCTAATTGTCAAAAAGTACTGTGGGGAAAATCCCATATTTGTAATGGTTTTGCCTGTCAATAGTCCCGCCAGCAGGTCCAGGGTGAAAGAAGCCGTCAAAGTAAAGCCTGAAGCAGCGGGGGGTCCTGTGGCTGCAGCGTTGAGAGCAAGAGCAGACACCAAAGGCAAAGGAGTCCAAGACAACCACGGTTCGACTCTCCAAACATTTCTCTTGTTTGACTGTGAATGTCCTTTTAACACCTGCCTGCTCTTTTCCGTGGTTTAGTCGCCAAGCAGGGAGCTGTTGGGAAAAAGCAAACTTTACCCAGGAAAGATTTAGATGGCTCGAGATCCTCTGCACCGACCAAACCACATGGGGAAACTGCCAAGAAGGTCTTAACCGGAGCTTCGGTGAAATCCTCTTCTAAACCTACCAAAGTGTCTACGCCGCCTCCTAAGCAACTTGTAAACAAGTCTGCACCAAAGCTTAAAAGCGCCACTGAACCTGAGAGAGCATCACCAAAATCTGGAGCAACCGTTCAAAGTGCTAAAGGCCTTGGAGCGAAAGACAATGGTAAAGGTTTAGACTGTAAAACTGAACGAGAGAAGAGTGGAAGCGCTGGCCTGGCTAACTATGGGGAGCTGCCAGCACAACTGGCGAGTCAAGACCAAGACTCCCTCAGCTTGCATCATGACTCAACTTGTACGTCCAACGTTCAGAAGGCTGAAAAACAGTCCACGAACGGCGCAGATGAGTCTCGCGAAACGCCACAAGCCGTCAGATCCATTACGGTGGTTAAAAAGTCTGAAAGCCTCACGGGGGTTCGGACTCCGAGTACCCCCGCAGACACTCCCAGAAGCACCGGCACTCCCTTGGACGACTCGTGGAGCGGTATCCACCCGCAGGTCAGCCCGGCGTCCGAGACGGGCAGCACGCACTCCACCTCCTCGGACGACATCAAGCCGCGCTCGGAGGACTACGACGCGGGGGGCTCGCAGGACGACGACTGCTGCAACGAGAGAGGCGTGTCTAAGTGCGGCACCATGCGCTGCCGCGACTTCCTGGGACGCAGCAGCAGCGACACGAGCACGCCCGAGGAGCTCAAGATGTACGAGGCCAGCTCGGGGGGACTGAGGGTGGAGGTCCGGCTGCGCGGGCGGGAGGCGGAGACCACCAGCGAGGAGGAGGCGGTGAGGCCACGTCCCCGGTCGTGGGCGCAAAGGGAGGAACGTTCGGTGACTGCCAACACGCCACCCAGCGTCCCGGAGCATCAGACTTCTGAGGAGGAGGAGGAAGAGGACGACGAAGAGGAGACAGAGGAGGAGAAGTCTGAAGTGGAGGTGGTCCCCAGTAAGGGACCGACCGAACCCTCGCCGCCGTTTCAAGGGATCGTCAACCTGGCGTTCGACGACGACGCCGCGGACCAGGAGAACGAGCAGCCCGACTTTCAGTCCAACTTCCGCCGGTCCGTTTTGCTCTCTGTGGACGAGTGCGAGGAGTTGGGCTCGGAGGAAGGCGCGGCGCAGACCCCTCAGGACCCCGACGACGCGGCCACCCCGTGTGACGTTTTCGAGTCGGACTCCGTCACTCCTCAGTCCCACGCGTCCAATTCGTGTGAACGTTCAGGTACTCCGCGCCAGGAGCAAGGTGGAGAACCGCAAGAAAAGCCCACGGAGGCGAGTCCGGAAAACCAAGGGACCAGCAGAGACCCCCCGCCCCAGGAACGACCGTGTCACCTGGACCTGCGGCAACCGTATGCCAACGGAACCAAGAAGCTCGACTTGCATCTTGACTTAAATGAGCCACACATGACGGGGGACGGTCCCGTACATGCTGCACAGTCTCCAGCAGGTAACGTATGATCTCTGGACTCTTCCTTGATCCTCCCCTCCCCCCCAAAACCATTCTCTGCGCCTGACTCCTAGACCACCTGACCTATACTTGCACCGACCATCCCTCGTGTAGAAAGAAGGATATGACCACTTAAGACATTCAGGTTCAAATTCAAATCAATCTTCATGACCAAACATCTGCTTCTCATCACAAACGCATTTGAATTTGCAACATCGATATCCTTAGTCAGACCCTGAGGGCACGGGGCCTTTCTGAAAAAGCACTTTTTACACACAAACGCTTTATTTTTGTGATTTATTTCATACAACGCTATAGGTTGCCACGTACAGCATTTTAACATATGGTAAATGCCTCTATGGTTATTTTTTGGTGGCAAACCGCAACAGAAAAGCTGACAAATGACAATTCTGATAAATCCCTTTAGTTCATGGACGAACTGTCCAGTAGAGGGCGCTCCTCTGATTGCGTTGCTTCATTCGGATCACGAGCAAAGACTGGGAAACTCCACCAAGGCTTTTTAGTCAAGTTGAGGGTAATTACTGTACTGAATTTGGCCCAATTTAAAACATAGACAATATTCCACCAACATGCAGTATTTACACTTCATTAAAAAAAACTTTCTCTCAGCCTCGCGCTCTCTCTCAGCAACTGTTTACTTCACATTAATTAAATCTGCACAATTTAACAAAAAGTATATGAATGATATCTAGATGATTGAAAACCACTGGTGCTTATGTAAATAAGTCATTTATTCCTAATACAACAAAATAAACAACAGTGATGTTTGTTAAAATGCTATACGTGATGTAACTGTTTTAAAAAAAGCATATATTTATATTTTTTTTATATAAAAAAAAACTGTTTTTTGTTTTAAATTGTGTAGCAGGTGAAGCTAACACAAAAAGCCAATTGGACTAAAAAAAAAAAAAAAAAAAAAGAACACACACACACACACACACACACATTTGCTCTGTTTGTTTATTATTTTCTGCACCAACTTGTTTTCTGTTTTATTTTTGATGTCATTATTTTTGGCACTGCATGGCCGCTGCTTTCCGTTACATCCATTCCATTTTGTTTGTCATTATTTATATTCCGTTGTCCCCTGTAGACTTGTGTCCCGATGCTAAAGACCAGAAACAATGTTATTGTTTGTTTATGCCGGCACATTATTCCTACTGTATCCGTACATTTTGTCTTTCCCTTCTGTCCAAATCGCCCCCAAAACATAGTTTGCCTCTGAGAAGAAGATCTACGCAAACTTTTTATATTTTGTGGCACACACGAGTTCTGTGCAATGCATGGCTTAGTGCTTTGTTTGAGCATGTGGGGAGAAAAGAAAAAAAAATTCATTCGTTTTTTGCTGTAAAAAGCAGCTCTTAAAGTAAGGGTGTCCAAAATCCAGCCTGGAGACAATTTTGTGGCCGTTTTTAAAATTAAAAAAAAAAAAAATCCAATTAAAAAAGAACCTTTTGACGTATATAATCGTCAACGGCAGCGAATGAGTTAATTGTTAAAACTTACTAAAATTGCCCAGCCCCAACTAATAACGCTGTTTTTTTGTTTCTTTAAATGTGTTTCATTGGTTAGCATATCTTGACCTACTGTACGTTGGAAAAGGTTTGGACACCCCTGCTTTAAAGCTACTTGCTTCCTACTCAACTCCTGCTGCACCCAGGCAACGACGTTCATTTTGAAATGTTCAAAAGCAAAAAGATGGGCTGTGATACAGTTTGTCATTTTGCAATATTGTCAATTGTTTTTAGGCGACATTGCTTGTGACAGATTGGATCTAGGCGGCGGCAAACGCGAGCGGACGCCATCCAACAAAACCCTCTCGCCCATTTACGAGACGGACGCGGGCGACGCGTTTGCGCGCCGCTCCGGCAAGGACAGAACGGGACAAGGAAACGTTGACAAACGCAGCGAGTTTGCTGAGCGGGACTGGAGCCTGCTCAGGCAGCTCCTCTCGGACCAGGAGTCCAACCTGGGCGTGATCAACCCGGTGCCCGAGGAGCTCAACCTGGCGCAGTACCTCATCAAGCAGACGCTGTCCTTGTCGCGGGATTGTCTGGACGCCGGGGCCTTCCTGTCCCCGGAGCGGGAGAGCTTCAAGCGCTGGGCGGAGCTCATCTCGCCCATGGAGGACTCGTCCACCAGTATCACGGTGACCAGCTTCTCCCCGGAAGACGCCGCCTCGCCGCAAGGCGAGTGGACCATCGTGGAACTGGAAACGCACCATTGACCTGACACACGTGCTAATCATATTTATATCTTTGTCTCATATCTAATTTATTTATTTTTTGTACCTCAGTGGTCTGTTTGCGTGCTAATACTTTTTCCATGTTGCTTCCATTGGGGGATTGATGGACAAACAGCTCGTTCATGCTTGTGTTCCACAAAATGAAAAATATTTTACTAATCATTGGATGTCCACCCGCTCGTCTTAATCATTCTATCTTGTGATAGATTATTTTAAGCAACAACTGTTGGCTGCAGCTTGGCATTTTGTGTCATATTACCAAAATAAATGTGTGCAGTTTATATAGAGTTGAAATGGTTTATTCGGGCAAGGCACACACGCAAAATACTTTGAATAATTTTTTCCTTTTTTTGACAGGTGTTCAAAGTATAGTTAAAACAGATGTCAAGCCCCGAAGTAAAATCTAGACAAAAAAATTGACGGTGACAGTGAAAGCCGCATGTGCTGATGGCGCTTTCCGGTCTACAAATTAAAAGTGCCACAATGATGTTGGAGGTTAGACGAAACATGCAACAGACATAAACGCGTAACTTTTCATTAGAAAGTATAGTAAAAGGTACACTAAAAGTTTAAGATTTGTGACATGTTCTATCAGCTTTTTTTTGTCTCATTATATACACCGAAATGGAGACGAGGGAAGTGATGCTAGTTCTACTGATTTAAACGCCAATCGCGGCTTCCGGTTTTAAATTAAAAGCTTAACAGGAAGAAGACAAACAACCGCGAAGTCTCACGGACGGAAGCCCGTGACAACAACCAAAAGTGACCTCACAGTTGTCACAGTAAAACACCTGTGTAGTAAAGTTGTGGGTATTTATTTTCAAAATTACCGTAACATCTCTTGGTTATGGCTGCTGACGGGGAAAATAGGTGGACAACAACCATCATCATCAGCACGTCACTGCAGGTGAGCAGAGGTGGGAAGTAACATTGTTGTACTTTTGCTATCTCTGCTTTACTTGGGTATTTATTTATGTTAACTATAGCCCCGCACATTTGAAAAAGGATACCTATACGTATATCATTTTATTTAAGTATCTGTAATTCAATAAGTACAGCGTGAGTACTTTTGATACCTGAACGTCAAACTTACTTGGTAGTCTGATATCTTGACGTGGTTGATGATGTCAAGGAGGAGGCCGCCATGTTAACCTTTCACATTGCTTGTTAGCTAGCTGGAATATTGACTAAACATCACCAACTTGAAACTAGGTAACTTGGTTAATTTGGGCCATATACTCCTTTGTCTTGCCCTCCTCTAATTGTGTCACTTAAGCACCTTTAGGAAATGAAACCCCTGTAATGAGAGCATCCCTGTCAAATCTGGCGCAGTGTGTGCTTTCTCCCAGATTTAAGTAACTAAGTAGTAACTTAAGTAGCCCGAAGAACGATATTTTGCGGCCTCCTACTTGACGTCAAAGTTTAATTTAAGTGCAGCCCCAAAAAAATTTTTTTTGGGGTAATCACTCCAACTTTGAAGACATCCTCAAAAAAGGTATTTCGGAGATTCAATTCTATTCGATATCTCCTTAAGTCAAAGCCAAGGCACACATCAAATTTCAAGCCTTTTTGACTGACTAATTTTGTCTTTTTTTTTTTTCTTTTTTTTTTTTCTTTTTTTTTTTTAAATTCAGAGCCATGAAACCATCAAGATGCTCCGAGCTCAACAACACAGAATCCGACTATCAGACAGTGTGGAGTGTGGATCCTTCATTTTTCCTCTGTCTGGTACAACAATGTCTATTTGCTCTCATTATGAACCCTAATACAAATTAAATATGTTTTTCTTTTGCATTGTGAAATGTCTGCCTGCTAATTGCAGTCATGTCTTGCGTGTGTAGGCACCGCGTTCAAGCTGGTGGAGCCTGAAAATGTCCAAGACGAGCCGGGTCTTATAGAGCAAATCCAAAAGTTTGTGCAGGTCCACCGTAACAGTTTTCTGCTACTGTATGCGCCTTTCAACGGCAAGAGACAACTGGACATGCTCTCACTCATCCAGCAAAAGTACGTCCAAATCACACAATTATCATATAAATTAGCAGGGATTTTGGTTCTTTCAAACAAGTCTTATGAGCTTGACAACATTAATACGCAGTACTGTACATGTATGAAGTACATTATGCCATCATTCTCACATTTTTTGTCTGCTTTTTCAGATTCTTTGGCAGTAATCTCCGAATCTTGCCTGTGCGAAACAACGGTGACATTCTCAAAGGAATGCTGACCATTGCAAAGGTAAGGTTACATTTTGTTCACGGTGGCAAACGACGAATCGTATGAATTCCAAGTAAAATGCACAGGTGAGTAAATTCTGGATTTTTTTTTTTTTTCCTGCAGGCCACGAGCAAGCCTCACGTGGACCGCATCCAGCACAGGATGTCTCTGGCCAAAACTCACATCGTCGAGAGGAGCCCCGTTTGGGACATGCTTAAAAAGCTCAACTGAAAAAAAAAAAAAAAACAGCGTGAGTGTCAAATATTTAAGACTTTATTGTTTAAACAAATGGTTCTTTTCCGCCGCAATCTCCTCTATGCGCACGATGAGGCTCTCCATAAGGTCGAAGGTCACGAGAGCACTCTGCAGAATCTGAGGTACAGTTAAAAGTTAAACAGCGCCATATGAGTTCTAATATCCGTTTGTGTGTTATACCTGGTGCTGCACCTCCGGGGACATTTTTGAGATTTTCTCGTGTTCATTTTGGATGGATGCGCTGGTGCAAGTTGAGGCTCTGGCCGCTAGAGGGCAGAAAAGGCAAGCAAGTTAAAGTCAATGGATTAATATGAGAAACAAAAGTTGTACAGTACTTAAAAGTTGTTCTTACAAAACTTTAACAAATATGATGAAAAATTGACATTACCTGCATTACAAGAAAAAAATGTAACTTAACTATCGTGTACAGTAATTAATTATAAATAAAAACAAAGTTGCGTTTCTCTGAAAAAAAATAACTGTTATTGCTTTATTTTCACAACAGAAAAGTTGTAAAAAATTAAATGTTACGAGGATATATTTGCCATTACAAGAAAGTCATAATTTTAAGAAAAAGAAAAATAAGACTATTTTTTGCTACAAAAAAATCATACTTTTACAATAACAATTATTCCAGTATTACACTAAAAACTCGAGTTCACGTGAAGAAAATAAATATAGTGAAAGAAAGTTGTAATTTTAACCAAAAAAAAAAAAAAAGTCCTGAAATTCGTAGCATGACAAAAAAATAAGTTGGCTTAATTTTATGAGGAAAAAAATAACGAGAATCATTTTCTTGCATAATTCCAGTTTCTTTTTCAATCGGATATTCTTCATGTATGTACTTTTACCTCGGGCTTTGAGCCTGTGCTCATCTCTCAGCTGGTTTAGCTCGACGGTGTAATAAGATCTTGACATGCTGATGCACACGCGCAACATTTTGGTGTACTCGTCCTTTAGCCTGCTCACTCCTTCCCACACGTCCGCCTGCACATCAAATAGACGGAATCAGCCAGGTGGACGAGTGAGGACGGACGGACGGACATTAGCAGTGACCCACGTTGTTCCTCAGGGCTTTGTCCCGGATGAGAAGGTAGCGCAGTAGGTTCAGACTCTCCATGATCCTGGATGGACACACAAAGGGAAAACACTTTTTTTTTATTTTTTTTTTATTGCATTTAAGTGGACATTTTAGGACCATTTGTAGCCATTTGTAAAAATAAACGTTTTCGTCATCGCTTGTATTTTGCATGAATCACAAATGAAATTTGGACCCACAAAAAAACAGTCTCAAAAAGCCAAGTGTGAAAAAACACACCATTTCAGCCATTTTGTTTTGATCCACCATTTTAACTCATTCACTGCCATTGACGGAAAAAGACGTCAAATGATTACATTTTTTGCTGGGCTGGCAGTGAATGTGTTAAGGTCATTTTCCAGCAGTCCTTCAAAGTGTACTTGACTTGGAGATTTATTTTTGTTAAACAGTCAAACATTTGAGCTTTTCTCGTCATGGCATGTGTGCGGCTAGCCTGGTGGCTAATAAGTCAATTTCATCAAATAACTCAGCTCGCTAATTAGTCTTGTAGTTTGATCATAATGTAAACGGACTTACTTGTCCATATTGTGGAGCACGTTTGTGTCTGCACCCAGAGGCAAACTTAACACCAAGCCCAAAAGCGACACAAACTCTGTCCCCAGGAACCATGTTGTGCCGTTGCCTGGCTACAAGATAATATTAGTCGGGGGGGGGGGGGTTTGTTTTGTTTTTTATGTACAGCTGCTGTTTTGGATATCATTGATTCTCACCTTCATGGAGTGCTCGACTTGATTTCTGATGTTCTTCACAATGTAACCTTCCACTCCTGGATGCTTGCTGGTTTTTAGCAGGCATCTGGCGTTAATTCAAAAATAAATAAATAAATAGGGTTAAGTAATCAAGGTGAAGTGTCCAACGTTAGAGACGACAACGTGCCTGAAGAGCTTGTGCTTTGCTTCAGCGTCTAATTTATCGCTAAATAGCTGTAGAACCTTCAGTCCGCTTTTTCTCTGTAAATGCACATTTGCATTGATTCGATAGTTATTTGATTATTTTGCAGTATGATGATGATGGTCTGTCGTTATGTCAAAAGATACTCACCAGATGATGCAATGGACAGTCAGTCAGAACTTGCAGCAGACTCTGTAACATATGACATTGTAACTGTACATATTTTTCCATATATACATTTAGATGTCATATTGGTCCAAACTGGCCATGCTATGATTTCTTTTGTTGTTGTTTTTTTAGTCTGCAGAACCTTTAAAACCATTATAGCCATATTTAAATGTAATTCTACTCTCAATGCCGCACCTGCTTGACGTCATAGATGCTCTTCGCCTCCAGCAGAGTTGCTGGCAGGCCGTCGTCGTCCACACGCTCAAGGCTTTTTTCGAAAAGCGCCTGGTAGACAATACGGTTAAATCCAAACAACACCTTTTTTCATGCCCAATTTTCATTCCTTACCAGTCCTTTGAGTACATGCGACTCCTTTTTGCTGACAACGAAAGCGAGTCAATGTAATTTTAATCATTCAAAAAGAAGAAGAATCTTTCATTTGGATGACGTACCTGCTGAGCAGCTGATGGACATATTCCACGTTGTTCCGGAGGACAAATTCGGGACTGGGAACAACAGCAGAAGCGCATCTCAAGCGGCTTGCGAAATGGAACTCAATTCAACTCTCGGGATCCAAAGTCTCACCTGAACACGATGGGGAAGCGTTGTGCGTCCAGCAGCTTGACAAACACCAGATACGCCAAACAGCCTTTGGACTCGGCCAGTTGACGTCGGTCCATCTGGATGTTTTTCTTCGCCGTGCTGAAGAACAGGAGGTCTGCCGCCGACTCCTGGATGGCGGCCAAAGTGTCCTGCGCGATGACGACGCGTGTTAACGGAGAAAAGAAAATCCTTCTTTGGAGATTTTTCCACCTAACGTCTAACCATGATGTGTGACGCAAACGACCACATGGGCGTCGTTCTCCCTGGAGTCAGTAGAGCTTCCAGCAAAGGTTCTCTGAGGCTCCGCATGCAGCTGCATGATGGGAAATATTGACCGTGAAGCACTGTCACATTTTACAAATGATTTTGGTTGTGACTAAATTTGTTCCCAAAAACGTATAAATACGTTCTATTTGAAATGTTTTAAGCATCCCAAAGACGTAAATTTTAATTTTTACTAGAGCATACTTTGATGCAGTCTCTCTACTGCAGAGAATGGTTGAAGCAATGGTAGTTATTACAAAAACGGCCAGCAGGTGGCAGCAGAGTATAAGAAATCAACTAGGACCATGTTAAAACAAGATGATTTCCCCACAGTTCTAAGCAGATTTGTGAATAATGATGAAACTTGGCTATGTCCTAATGCTAATTGATGCAAAACGGAAACGGATAGAAATACTTTTTTTCCTGATGAAAGAAGAGACTCTAATCTTTCTTTTGGTAGGTTCCATGATTTTATAGCAATAGCACACAATGTTCTGTGGGCCTTGAAAAAGACTCAAAAACGTATTTTAAAAAAACTTCAATGTCAAACGTACAAGTTGAGCAGCTCCGTCTTCATCTCTTGGTGTCTCCCTCCTTCGTCCTCCTTCCTGACCTCCCCCGTGAAGGTCTTCGTGAAGGCGGTCAAGGCTTGGCAGCAGCGGCCCAGACCCAGCTGGTCGTCCTCCTCCAGCTGTTCGGTGTACGGCACCGGCAGCCGAGTCAACTGCTTGTGCAGGACCCTCAGCGACGAGCCCAGCCAGTACGCGCGACCCTCCTCAAGCCTCAGCAGCCCTGTTTGACCACAGTGCACATCATTGTCCAGCAGGGGGCGCCAGTGAGCCGCATCCAAACTACCTGTTTCAAGATGCGGGAGAACTATCACCAGGGTGTCGGAAATGGCATCCGGAACAACGTCTTCTATGACGTCCAGCAAGTTCCGCAGGACTTGATCTGGCCTGCAGGTCTACACGACAGAATGAACAGGAGGATGCTCGTCCAGCTTGTCACGAGTTCGAACCCACCGTGATCACGTGCGTGATAGCCGCCTGGATGTGGTCCAAAGTCTTCTGGTTCTTCAACGCTTCCTTCACGAGAGGAGCCAAGAGGATGCAGCCCATGGACTTGACCATCCTCTAGAGACACAACAACGGATCATGATGTAGCACAAAAAAAAAAAAAAAAAAAGACTTGTCGTGTGAAATATTGGAGTTCTGGACCTTATTAATGAGAATAACGTGACCTCTTTTGAGATAAACCCACTGTCGTTCGCTGAACCAATGAAGAAGTTGAGCTTCAGCCCGCCCCCAAATCATCCAGAGCCCGCCCCCTTCTCTACGCGTACAAATCACTCACAAATACAAGTACGAATCGTTTTGCCCCATCTGTAGCGAGAAATTTGGTGCAAAAGTCACGTGACTCTCTACAGGTCCATTTTTTATTTTTTATTTTTTTTCCACACAGATTATTTATTATTATTATTTTTTTTACGTACACATTTTTTTAGTACACTTTCTTTTTTACAGGTACATTTTTTTTCTAAAGGTACATTATGTATTTATGTACTTTTTTTTATGCACACAGATTTTTTTTTTCTTTTTTTTACGTGCACATTTTTTAGTACACATTTTTTTTTTTTTTACAGGTACATTTTTTTCTACACTTTTTTTTTTTTTGTTTTGTTTTGTTTTTTGTTTTTTTTGTTACACAGATTGGCCTACAATTTTTTTCCCATGTAGGTACAAATCACAACTTTTACAGATACAAATTTATACTTTTTTCTACAGGTACTTTTGCACCATATTTACCTACCTCCATAGGTTTTGGTTACCTGATTTTTGCCATCTTGAAGGAAGGTCAGGAAGCGTTCGCTGTCTCCCTGATTGAGACACGAACATCCCAAATTCTTGAAGTGTTGCTGGTCCTCTGATGTCAACTCATCCTCATCGGTGTCTCGCTACAAAAGGACAAGTGGCACCTAAAGTCATTCAAACTAGAGGATGTGCCTCTTAAAGTTGTCATCAACCTCAAATTTGGTAGCCTTCATGACTAGAACCACGCCAAAGTCTCAAGAAGCCATGCTCGAAAAGACTGTTGATTTGTATTTGTTTAATTTTCCAGCCCTAATTTTGACTCAACATTTTGAACAAGACTGTGGACTCACCCATCGCCGGATGAGGTCGTTCACCAACCCCTCGTCCATCATCACGGTCGCCTCTGCCCTCTCAGACAATCCTTTTACCACCATGTCTTTATTGTGAAAGAGCGGCAGCTGGCGCGGCCGTCGCTACTGCACAGGACAAACCGCTCCCGACGCCTCCATTTTGGTCTGAGGGGGAACCCTGACGTAAACCTCTTATCTGCCTTTGTGCTGTAAGAGGATTACCCGGCGTGCTCACACACAACATGCTCGCAAGTGTCTGGAAGGATCCGACACAATGAGGGAAGGTGCCAATTTTGAAGAAAGGGGCCACTTGGAAAAGGAAATCCGTGACATGCTACTGGAGGGCAGGAACTTTATTGGGCCACGTTCCACTTGGAAGAAGAATTGGACTTCCCTTGTGCCAATTAACGTTTAAGGGCATGTGGGTAGTCCACATACAGGAAGTAAAAGTGAAAAAAGTGTCAATTGGAGCCATTCAGGACTGTGTCTCAATACTTTTATCCATATTATGGAACAGGACATGAACAGGATTCACAATATTTAAGTAATCAGGTTCTTCATTTGTTAGTCAGGCTATTGGTTAATTTTTGTCAAATCTGTTGGGAATATTTGTGTCTGGAAACAGTTCAGGATTGTCTCTCAAACGGTTTGCCCATATTACAGCATAGGACAGGACAGGATACTGAAGAGTTAAGTATTCAGGTTATTATGTCATATTTTGACATGTGTTGGGGAATTTTTGTTTTTTGGAAACGTCTTAGGATTGTCTTTCAACATTTTTGTCCACTTTATGGAATAGGACAGACAAGGAGTGATTATGGAGTGTGTCTCAATGCTAGTGTCCATATTATGGAATAGAACAGGACAGGATACCAAAGATTTAAGTAGTAGGGTTATTATGTCATATTTTTAGATGTGTTGGGAATTTTTGTTTTTGGAAACATCTTAGGACTGTCCTCAACATTTGTGTCCACATTATGGAATAGGACAGACAAAGAGTGATTATGGAGTGTGTCTCAATGCTAGTGTCTATATTATGGAGTAGAACAGGACAGTTTTAAGTAGTCTGGTTATTCCTTCCTATTTGTTCATAAATATGTTGGGAGTGTTGTTTTTGGAATTGTATTAGGACGGTCTCAACATTTTTGTCCACATTATGGAATAGGACAGTGCAGTGATTATGGAGTGTGTCTCAATGCTTGTGTCCATATTATGGAGTAGAACAGGACAGTTTTAAGTAGTCCGGTTATTCCTTCCTATTTGTTAAATGTGTTTCGAATGTTTGTTTTCAGAAGCGTCTTAGGACTGTCTCACAACATTTTTGTCCACATTACGGAATAGGACAGACAAGGAGTGATTATGGAGTGTGTCTCAATGCTAGTGTCCATATTATGGAGTAGAACAGGATCGTTTTAAGTAGTCCGTTTTTTCCTTCCTGTTTGTTGAATGCGTTGGGAATGTTTGTATTTGGATTGTCACAATGTTTTTTTACCCTCCTAATGGAATAGGACAGGATTAAGATTGATTGATTGATTGATTGATTTCAGCCTAATGGAATGACAAAGCTGCTGTACAAAGATGCGTGTTGAGGATTAAAAATGACTTTCCGCATATTGTACTCAACACAAAAGACACTAAGACTCAGCTCATCCTTCTCGTAGCGTGTTCAAGCGCGTATGTTTTGTATTTTTTGCTACAATAGAAGGACAATCACAGACTTGCTGCTTCACCAGCGTCCTGATTTTCCACGAACGGGCCGCGCCGACGCGTGTTTGAATGATGGGATTTGCGCAGCATCTGCCGGCCGCCCGTCTCCCGTACGGCGTGATGAAAACGTTGGCACAAAAGCCGCACTAAAGCAAACACAAGCGCAGCTTTCCCTTCGTAAATTAGCAGCTGATGAGCTGCTGCGTTCACGGTGCAGAATTCAAACACACCCACAACCTGGATCACTCGTCTTTGTCCTTATTATGATTACACATTGCTTTTGAAAATGCGCCGTTATCATCGAAACCAATAGACAAAAACATTGAATTAGAAAGTGTATTTCACTTGTTTTATGGCCCCGTTTTGCAATAAGGTTCGGCTTATTTTGGACAATAATAATGTTGTTGTACTGTAAATTGCATGAGTTTGTGAAATAATCGGTGCACGGTTCCAGCCTGTCGGCAGCGCAGACCTCTTCTCAGGTCACTGATATCACATGTCCATTTATTTTTAATTGGCTCGACTCAATTATGTTGACTATACGGATGAATAGAGGGGAAATGTGGCACTGAAGCTCACCTGAAAGTTTAGGGGGGGAAAAAAATAAAAATCAGCCCCAGAAGCCAGTTTGACTGAGCAAAACATAAATTTTGTCCCGCCAAGTCCAATAATAAGTCAACTTCCACAAGGTCAGAGCTTGTCCAAACGTTTCATCATGTGCGTGATGAAGTTGCCACTCGGAATATTTCTACCAATTTCCTCCAAACTGTGTCTATCGAGTCCTTTTTTTTTTTTTTTTTTTTTTTCTGATGCACCGTCTATTTTTAAGATTTGCTTTTGCTTATGGTGGAGTGCTAAGGGAGCCGGCGAACGCGTCGAGCGCATTTCCTCGGTGACCTTTTGAAGCGAGAGCCCGGTTTTAAGTGAGCGCTTTATCCAGTCCACTTCCCTCGCAGGCCTCCGCAGACCACCGGCGGCCCGCTTGCCAAGTCAACAACAAAAACATGTTGAGTCTCTCTCGGGGGATTCCCCTTAAGATACGCCGCTGCTTTCTTCAAATCTCGTCAAAGCTCTGTTGAGTCAAATCTCAAGCAAGCAAGCGTCAAATTGTAGCGGTTCACGTTGCTTCATAATTGGAGGGATTTGGATTGAAAAATGCTGGGATATGTATATCACATCGTAATATGATTAGAATATTTTGAGTGAATCATATCGTAGTTGCCGCGAACCACGATGTATATTCAGCGTGATGGAAAAAAATGAATGGGGGAAAGTTGATATTAAATGTTAAATTGTAGGGATGTAACGATATTAAAACTGCCACAATATCGTTGTCGTCATGTTCACGATATTTAAATGCAGCACATCTGTTCACAAAGTCAGGTTGATTTCCATTTGTGCAGTTGTAGCACCCTCTGGTGGCTAGTTTTTTTTTTTTTAGTGCAATTTAATTTTCATTAGGGATGTTTTGGCCCTTCTATGCTCAAAATCTACACTAATTGTCAGATGAAGGGATAAAGTCAATATGTGGAGGAATGTGTGTGTGCATTAACTACATAACATAATAATGCATTATTATGTTATTATTAATAATACATAATAGTCATAACAATAGCATTGCTCTTATGTACAAAAGCACAAGATTGTGCTTTTTTTTTTAAAGTATGAGCTTGTTTTTTTGTTTTTTTTACAGTTTCGTAACCTTTTTTAATTATCGCCAACCTCCCCACAATATCGTGATGAATATCGTATCGTGACGTTCGGATATCGTTACATCCCCAATCTCTTATAACGTTAACTGAAAATTTAAATCAATAGTTTGCTGAAATTAAAATGTTTTGAGATCTACTTGTTATCGGCCTTCAGATTTAAAAAAAAAAGGCAGATACTGATATTTATCAAAATGCCCAATATCGGCGCCGATAATCGGCCTTTCTTGCTTTTAGCGCTCACCTGCACTGTTTGTTTTTGTTGTCACAATGTGTGACAAAAAGATGGCCAAGCGTGTGTAACGGAGATGATTTGACATCTTTTGCCTCTTTTTAAGTTATGGGGGTGGTGGAGGTGGGCTTCGCAGAGACGCCCCCCCCCCCAGTGGCCCCGACAGCTAATGGAGTTGGTGGTCTCACCAGGGATGCCACTGACCTATGCCCCCTTTTTGTAAAAGCTTTGCCCCTGTAGCAAACATTTGCAGGGAGGGGCTGGCTTGCCGTTTGCTCTCCCTGCAGAGAATCGTCTCCCGCATCTCTCAACATCTCGGTATAACCGCCGCTTTTGTCGCGGCGAGGTGAAAGCTCCCAGGCGGCCGCGACGGCATCTGTCCGCCATCAAGCGAGTGAGATCTCGCCGTCTCGGCCCGTCACTCTCCTTGTAAACTTGTCGCCGATCAATACACACAGACTCTCGCTTCAGCTTGACAAGCGAGCTGCTGCGGGATCCCTGACAAGCGTCGATCAATATTGTTTGGAATCCCTCATGACCTCCCATACTCTGCATCGTGCCCTATATAGTCAATTGGACATTTTGTACAACTGTTTGAATGCAGTTGGACTCGTGAGCAGAGGTTATCGTCTATATACAGACTTGAATGTATCCCACAATGCATCTTACAAAGTAGTGAACAACGATGGTCACTAGAAAATCAAATGTAGCCCATGATGCTTTCTGTCAATACAGAAAAATCTTGCTCAGTTTCTAGGTACTGTTTGATTTTTGAGAGACAAAATTATTAGTTCATGTTTTTTTTTTAAATTATTATTATTATTATATTACGTTTTCTTAAAAATGTAAACTTTTTATTAAATAAATAAATAAAACAAAATTGTCGAATTTTTCCCCGCCCCAAAAAAATGTACATGTGAAATTGCATTTTTTTTTTTAAATAATCATAAAAAAACTTATTTTAAAAAATGCCTTTAGATTTTGACTTTTTTTTTAAATGCTACTCACTTCCCCACACACCCCCAAAAAAATGATGTTATTGTTTTATCTTAATAACTCTATGGCACTTTCACAACAACCACAGCATGTGACAAAACCATGTACATAAAACAATAATGACAACAAATCATAACAAATTTAATTTTCTGAAAATATGTATTCATGAAAGATTACATTTTCCCACTGATTTTTACTGATAAGATTCTGACTTTCTGCTCTGAAATAAAAACGTGTTATTTTTATGCTCTTACAATTATGACTCCTCTCTCCAAAAAAAAATCTGACTTTGCTCTGCTAAAAATATGACTCTTGACACAAAACAGCCCAATTTTTGACTTGGAAATTAGCGTCTCGCTCGGCGAGGCTCAAAACTGGCCGGCATCTCCCCGAGGGTGAGCAATCGAAGATGTTACATGCGAACTGGCTGTCAAGACGATTCCGTCAGCCGCTGTTTAAAGATGCTGACACACCATGTTTGGGGTACCGATGTCTTGTTGCAAGTGATGGCAGGCTTTTAGTCCCGTTCCTTTCGTTCTCCCCCACCCCGACACCCAAACTGCCTTTAACCGTTTAAGTGTTCACTCGACTGCGACGATTCCCGTTTTCACCTGCCACACGCGTCTCCTGACACTTCCTGCCTACTCCGGCCTTTCCTTTTCAGGTCATCTGCCCGCAACCCTTTGAATTTAATCGAGACTTTTTCTCCTCAGACTTTTTTTTTCTTCCCTGAAAGAACACATCATTTTGTCACACATAAAGAGCAGACTGATTTAAATAAAAGCCGTTCAAGGACAACCCAAAACAGGATTTTGCTGCAATGTTTGCACACATGCAATGCCAAAACCTCAACATTTTCACATTTTAGTCATCTGTCTCGTATATACAAACTGGTAGCAGTCAAACCCAATCTCTGTCTATTAGGGGTGTTAAAAAAAAATCGATTCGGCGATATATCGCGATACTACATCGCGCGATTCTCGAATCGATTCAATTAAAAAAAATCGATTTTTTTTTTTTTTTTTTTTTTTTTTTTTTTTTTTTTAAGAGCTCAGAATTGTTCATTCGGTAGTCTTACCGATTCAACGTCTTATCATTATTTTTGTGTGTGTGTGTGTGTGAATCGATTTTTAAACTTCCATTTTTAATGGAAAAATATTCAACAAAACGTCTGCCTTCGGGTTAGGATTCACACCTTGAGCATGGAAGAATGTTATATGAACGGAACATTAAGCCTTAATATTTTATTTTAATGCTGTTCAAACATGAAACAGATTACAACTTCTATAAGACTGAAATTTCAGATAAATAAATAATACATTTTCATATAAATCTTACACTCTACAAGCTTACTGATTAGTATTTTCTAAATTTGAATGAAAAAAAATCGCAACAATCGACTTATAAATTCGTATCGGGATTAATCGGTATCGAATCGAATCGTGACCTGTGAATCGTGATACGAATCGAATCGTCAGGTACTAGGCAATTCACACCCCTACTATCTATCATATCTATCTATCTATCTATCTATCTATCTCTAATGGCAGTTTGCTAGCTATCTAGCTAGTTGCAGATTGCTAGCTAGCTAGCTAGCTATCTAGCTAATTGCAGTTGGCTAGCTAGCTAGCTATCAAGCTAATTGCAGTTGGCTATCTATCTAGCCAGCTAGCTAGCAGTTAGCCAGCTAGCAGCTAGCTGTTATCAAGAACACATCCATCCGTGGAACTTAACTGCGCATATACACAAACAATGTAAACATAGGCTAAATATTGTGATTTTTGAAGTATCACAGCGTGGCAGCAGTTTTAGCAGTTGCAGCTGTTTTTGGAATGTAAGAATAAATTTAAATTGTAAGTAAATCGTGATTTGCTTAACGCTTTTACATGCCCACTCAAATCCTACTTCGAATCGCCACTGATTCGTGCACAAATTGTAAATTTTAATCAGTTTGGAGGACAGAGTTTTGCCATTCGGTGTGGGCGGGGCATAATGATTGATGTTTGATGACTTGCTCTACAACACCAAACTTGGGTAAAAAAGCCTGAACAAGCCATGTCTGAAAATCTCAGATTTTGTTGAAGTGGCCATGTTGGGTTCATTTCTGTACTATTTGGTCTTGTGGTCACCAAATTTGAACAATATTTTCGCCATTGCTTTTGGTCAGAGCATGCTGGTGCAATCTGACGAACTCCACGTTTGCCTTTCAGGGCGACCAGGTGAAGTTTCCCGACCAAAGCTAGTTTCCTGTCCCGCGGTGTGTTGATTATGAAAGCTTTGCAGGGCGGGATCAGATTCCGGTTGAGCTCATTAATGTTTCACAGGATGCCAGAGGGAGAATGGGAGAACCGCTGCACTGATCCATTTCTTTCCACTGCCACTTTGCCCTTTTTTTTTTTTCATCTATTTTTTAATCGCAGTGTCTCAAATGTGATTAAAAAACAGATTTGCTCCTACTTAAAAGTCCTCTTTGGATGCAAGGGATTCAAACATCGGAAAATGGTGAGCCCCTCCTCGGTTCTCCGGACCTCTGCGACCGTGGAAGTACTTCCACGCGATGCCGGGATCCCTCACCCGGGGCTTTGATCCTGCTGCAGTGTGACACATGACCACACGAGACCCCCGGATGGGCATTAGCGTAGGCCTCAGCACACCCGACATCCGACGCTCAAATCATTCATTAAATCAGAACACAAAAAGTAACTTTACTTGAATGCCTCGCCATCAATATTTCATGGCGGCTGAGGATGAATCTTTGCCGTTTTTTTGTTTTTTTTTTGCAGTCGCGGGAAGCTCTTTCGGATCCGACTTCTTCGGGTGACGGGCGGCATGAATATTTCAGCGAGATTCATCGGCGACATCGTCGCGCCGCTTCTCAAAGCCGTGTCGTCCTCATTTACATACGTACGTTTGACTTATTTATTTGAGCATGCTAATGTTACATGGTTTGAAGCGCTAATGCCTGCCGGAAAACACAAACGTGTGAAAATGACACTTCGCAATGCAAACAACAACAACAACAATGCTTCTTGTAACATGTCTCCAACAAAGTGAACGTTTACGACACTAACATGACTTGCATACAGTAAATACTACAGTGAAAACTTTGAAAAGTAGCATTTCAGTTAAGGCTTGGCGGGATAATTAATTGGTGACATTAATATAATAATGTATACATATATAGTATACTAGTAAGTAAGGCGTTTTTTTTTTTTAAACAACCACGTATGTGTGTGTGTATATATATATATATATATATATATATATATATATATAATTTTTTTTTTTTTTTTAATGACCATGTATAGTAAGGCGTTTTTTATTTTATTTTTTTTTCTCAAAAAATGACTATGTATAAGGTGTTTTTTTGTTGTTGTTGTTGTTGTTGTTGTTGCTTTTTAAATGACCATGTAGGAAAAGGAATCTGCCATTTTCTTGCTTTTCTCAAAGTTTTTCTTATTTATTTTTTTGTTTTTGTTTTTGTTTTTTGTTAGACTGTCCCTAAAAAAAAATCATGTGGTCTTAAAATTCTGGCTTTTTCAAATTGAAAAAAAAAACATGATTTAAGATATTATTATTATTATTATTATTATTGTCTTCTACAGGTAATTTCATTTTGTTGTAAAATTACCACTTTATTAGACAATTAGATTAAATGTTTTTGGATTTTCTCCCAGAAATTTTTTTATGTTTTTGGGACTAAATCAACTCAAATGATTGTTTATTAATTCACAATCCTTTCATGACATTCAACTGATTTCAAAGTGTCAGTAAGTCAACATTTCCATCTTGTTTTCAAGTGTTTATGTGAACCAGACGACAGATTGGCCTGCTTGTTTAACTGTAAAGAGACAAGCAGCTGATTAGTTAAAAAATAAATAAATAACTGTGATGACTCCGCTCAGGCTACACTGCTGCTGGTTATATTCGTGTGTGTGTGCGTGCGTGTTGTCATAATATTTGCTCGGCTTTGTTTTGTGCAGGTCTGACGAGTTGTGGGCATCCAACCTGCGAGCTTCCAGCACTGATTATTAACTCACCGCCGGATTCAAAGAGTTCATCAAAGTTTGGGTCGTACACATGACCCCGCCCTCCGCCTTCCCCCCACATCTTTTCCTTCAAACATGGGGGCTTATTCATTATTCACCTGATGTGACAAACAGTGCAAAGCAGCTGTCAGTGCTGCAACAAGGCGCGCGCGCAAATTATTCATGATGGCGCGGAAAGAAAAGAAGCCAGAGCTCGAAAATAATAACAAGAAGAGACACAGCGACCTCCATATCATCATTTAACGCCGCTACTTTATACCTTTGGCGCGCGCGCACACAATCGTAGCATTGACAGCGCTCCACTTTTTTCCACCCACATTTCGTTTCAGTTTAGATGACATTTTTGTTCTGCCTCAAAATTCGAATAGTCTCGAATATGAAGCCTTATTATTTGATAAACAATACAAATAGGTACCTTGGTGTATGCAACGATGTCAATTTGTGAGCTAGTAGCAGCTAGCATCTGTAAGCTCGTACTGTTAGCAATTTTAGCTAACTGTCGGCTAACCGTACAACGCGTATTTTGCAGTCCTTCGACTTGTTTCTAATGGCATGTCCCAAGGTGCTTGTGTGTGCGAGTGATTCTAAATCCAAGACCACACTCGCATATTAGAAATCGGCGGGGGCCAAATGAGGCCATCTTGAAAGCTTTCCATTAGTCGGGTCTGGGACCCTGAACAGCGTGAGTCTGAAGGGGCGGGCGTGTGCGCGTGTGTTTAACCGCTTCATTTAGCATCACATATCAGCAGATGATTGCATGTGAGCTGCGCAACTTCCCGATGGTGACCAGACCCGACTCGCCATTCAAGAATTGGTGGACATTTTCCATATTTTCCCTGATGACATTTCAAATAATCCACACACCAAAGTGTTTCATTTCTGTGACTGCTCACGTTGAACGGCGTCAGGCATGTTGGAGAGGATGACAACAACCTGATCAAGTTCATGCAAAGCATTTTTTTTTTTTTTTTATCCCTTTCTTTGAGTTGACACCGCAGGTGACATTAAAAGGAAGCGGAAAAGGGGCTTGGACGTGATGATGGTTTTCTTGTCTTAAGGGGAAATAAAACACGACTTTGAGCACAAGTGACAAGCAAGCGCGTGAAGGCCTTTTAGCGCCATCATGTTCTTGTTCCCTCACAAAAAAGACTTCGTGTCATTTTTTATTTTATTTATTTTTTTTTTTTTAGCATCATCAATGCTCTAATCACAGATGAGACACTATAGCCACTTTCACATGGCCATTGTAAGAATCAGCTTTATTGAATTTATTTATTTAAAAAAAAAAAGCTTACTATACATAGTCTTTTTAGAAAATAAATAAATAAAAATGCCTTACTATACATGGTCATTTTTATTTATTTATTTTTTAATTTAAAAAGCCTTACATGGTCGTTTTTAAAAAATTAAAAAAGCCTTACTATACATGGTCTTTTTTTTTTTTTTAAACCTTACTATACATGGCCGTTTTATAAAAATTTAAAAAGCCTTACTATACATGGTCGTTTTTTATCCAAAAATAAAACGCCTTACTATACATGGTCGTTTTTTTTCCAAAAATAAAACGACTTACTATACATGGTCGTTTTTTCAAAAAATAAAACGACTTACTATACATGGTCGTTTTTTCAAAAAATAAAACGCCTTACAATGCATGGTCAGTTTTTTTCCAAAAATAAAACGCCTTACTATACATGGTCGTTTTTTTCCAAAAATTAAAACGCCTTACGATACATGGTCGTTTTTTATCCAAAAATAAAACGCCTTACTATACATGGTCGTTTTTTCAAAAAATAAAACGCCTTACTATACATGGTCGTTTTTTCAAAAAATAAAACGCCTTACTATACATGGTTGTTTTTTTCCAAAAATTAAAACGCCTTACGATGCATGGTCGTTTTTTCAAAAAATAAAACGCCTTACGATACATGGTCGTTTTTTATCCAAAAATAAAACGCCTTACTATACATGGTCGTTTTTTCAAAAAATAAAACGCCTTACGATACATGGTCGTTTTTTATCCAAAAATAAAACGCCTTACTATACATGGTCGTTTTTTATCCAAAAATAAAACGCCTTACTATACATGGTCGTTTTTTCAAAAAATAAAACGCCTTACTATGCATGGTCATTTTTTTTCCAAAAATAAAACGCCTTACTATACATGGTCGTTTTTTATCCAAAAATAAAACGCCTTACTATACATGGTCGTTTTTTCAAAAAATAAAACGCCTTACTATACATGGTCGTTTTTTCAAAAAAATAAAACGCCTTACTATACATGGTCGTTTTTTTCCAAAAATTAAAACGCCTTACGATACATGGTCGTTTTTTATCCAAAAATAAAACGGCTTACTATATACATGGTCGTTTTTTTTCCAAAAATAAAACGACTTACTATAAATGGTCGTTTTTTCAAAAAATAAAACGGCTTACTATATACATGGTCGTTTTTTCCAAAAATAAAACGCCTTACGATATATGGTCGTTTTTTATCCAAAAATAAAACGCCTTACTATACATGGTCGTTTTTTCAAAAAATAAAACGCCTTACTATACATGGTCGTTTTTTATCCAAAAATAAAACGGCTTACTATACATGGTCGTTTTTTCCAAAAATAAAACGACTTACTATACATGGTCGTTTTTTATCCAAAAATAAAACGCCTTACTATACATGGTCGTTTTTTTTCCAAAAATAAAACGACTTACTATACATGGTCGTTTTTTCAAAAAATAAAACGCCTTACTATACATGGTCGTTTTTTCAAAAAATAAAACGCCTTACAATGCATGGTCAGTTTTTTTCCAAAAATAAAACGCCTTACTATACATGGTCGTTTTTTTCCAAAAATTAAAACGCCTTACGATACATGGTCGTTTTTTATCCAAAAATAAAACGCCTTACTATACATGGTCGTTTTTTCAAAAAATAAAACGCCTTACTATACATGGTCGTTTTTTTCCAAAAATAAAACGCCTTACTATACATGGTCGTTTTTTCAAAAAATAAAACGCCTTACTATACATGGTCGTTTTTTTCCAAAAATTAAAACGCCTTACGATACATGGTCGTTTTTTATCCAAAAATAAAACGCCTTACTATACATGGTCGTTTTTTCAAAAAATAAAACGCCTTACGATACATGGTCGTTTTTTATCCAAAAATAAAACGCCTTACTATACATGGTCGTTTTTTATCCAAAAATAAAACGCCTTACTATACATGGTCGTTTTTTCAAAAAATAAAACGCCTTACTATGCATGGTCATTTTTTTTCCAAAAATAAAACGCCTTACTATACATGGTCGTTTTTTATCCAAAAATAAAACGCCTTACTATACATGGTCGTTTTTTCAAAAAATAAAACGCCTTACTATACATGGTCGTTTTTTTCCAAAAATTAAAACGCCTTACGATACATGGTCGTTTTTTATCCAAAAATAAAACGCCTTACTATACATGGTCGTTTTTTATCCAAAAATAAAACGCCTTACTATACATGGTCGTTTTTTTCCCAAAAATAAAACGCCTTACTATACATGGTCGTTTTTTCAAAAAATAAAACGCCTTACGATACATGGTCGTTTTTTATCCAAAAATAAAACGCCTTACTATACATGGTCGTTTTTTTCCCAAAAATAAAACGACTTACTATACATGGTCGTTTTTTCAAAAAATAAAACGCCTTACTATACATGGTCGTTTTTTCAAAAAATAAAACGCCTTACTATACATGGTCGTTTTTTCAAAAAATAAAACGCCTTACTATACATGGTCGTTTTTTCAAAAAATAAAACGCCTTACTATACATGGTCGTTTTTTATCCAAAAATAAAACGCCTTACTATACATGGTCGTTTTTTCAAAAAATAAAACACCTTACTATACATGGTCGTTTTTTTCCAAAAATAAAACGCCTTACTATACATGGTCGTTTTTTATCCAAAAATAAAACGCCTTACTATACATGGTCGTTTTTTTTCCAAAAATAAAACGACTTACTATAAATGGTCGTTTTTTCAAAAAATAAAACGCCTTACGATACATGGTCGTTTTTTATCCAAAAATAAAACGGCTTACTATATACATGGTCGTTTTTTTTCCAAAAATAAAACGACTTACTATAAATGGTCGTTTTTTCAAAAAATAAAACGGCTTACTATATACATGGTCGTTTTTTCAAAAAATAAAACGCCTTACGATATATGGTCGTTTTTTATCCAAAAATAAAACGCCTTACTATACATGGTCGTTTTTTATCCAAAAATAAAACGGCTTACTATACATGGTCGTTTTTTCCAAAAATAAAACGACTTACTATACATGGTCGTTTTTTATCCAAAAATAAAACGCCTTACTATACATGGTCGTTTTTTTTCCAAAAATAAAACGACTTACTATACATGGTCGTTTTTTCAAAAAATAAAACGCCTTACTCTACATGGTCGTTTTTTCAAAAAATAAAACGCCTTACAATGCATGGTCAGTTTTTTTCCAAAAATAAAACGCCTTACTATACATGGTCGTTTTTTCAAAAAATAAAACGCCTTACTATACATGGTCGTTTTTTATCCAAAAATAAAACGGCTTACTATACATGGTCGTTTTTTCCAAAAATAAAACGACTTACTATACATGGTCGTTTTTTATCCAAAAATAAAACGCCTTACTATACATGGTCGTTTTTTTTCCAAAAATAAAACGACTTACTATACATGGTCGTTTTTTCAAAAAATAAAACGACTTACTATACATGGTCGTTTTTTCAAAAAATAAAACGCCTTACAATGCATGGTCAGTTTTTTTCCAAAAATAAAACGCCTTACTATACATGGTCGTTTTTTTCCAAAAATTAAAACGCCTTACGATGCATGGTCGTTTTTTCAAAAAATAAAACGCCTTACGATACATGGTCGTTTTTTCAAAAAATAAAACGCCTTACGATACATGGTCGTTTTTTATCCAAAAATAAAACGCCTTACTATACATGGTCGTTTTTTCAAAAAATAAAACGCCTTACGATACATGGTCGTTTTTTATCCAAAAATAAAACGCCTTACTATACATGGTCGTTTTTTATCCAAAAATAAAACGCCTTACTATACATGGTCGTTTTTTCAAAAAATAAAACGCCTTACTATGCATGGTCATTTTTTTTCCAAAAATAAAACGCCTTACTATACATGGTCGTTTTTTCAAAAAATAAAACGCCTTACTATACATGGTCGTTTTTTCAAAAAAATAAAACGCCTTACTATACATGGTCGTTTTTTTCCAAAAATTAAAACGCCTTACGATACATGGTCGTTTTTTATCCAAAAATAAAACGGCTTACTATATACATGGTCGTTTTTTTTCCAAAAATAAAACGACTTACTATAAATGGTCGTTTTTTCAAAAAATAAAACGGCTTACTATATACATGGTCGTTTTTTCCAAAAATAAAACGCCTTACGATATATGGTCGTTTTTTATCCAAAAATAAAACGCCTTACTATACATGGTCGTTTTTTCAAAAAATAAAACGCCTTACTATACATGGTCGTTTTTTATCCAAAAATAAAACGGCTTACTATACATGGTCGTTTTTTCCAAAAATAAAACGACTTACTATACATGGTCGTTTTTTATCCAAAAATAAAACGCCTTACTATACATGGTCGTTTTTTCAAAAAATAAAACGCCTTACTATACATGGTCGTTTTTTTCCAAAAATAAAACGCCTTACTATACATGGTCGTTTTTTCAAAAAATAAAACGCCTTACTATACATGGTCGTTTTTTTCCAAAAATTAAAACGCCTTACGATACATGGTCGTTTTTTATCCAAAAATAAAACGCCTTACTATACATGGTCGTTTTTTCAAAAAATAAAACGCCTTACGATACATGGTCGTTTTTTATCCAAAAATAAAACGCCTTACTATACATGGTCGTTTTTTATCCAAAAATAAAACGCCTTACTATACATGGTCGTTTTTTCAAAAAATAAAACGCCTTACTATGCATGGTCATTTTTTTTCCAAAAATAAAACGCCTTACTATACATGGTCGTTTTTTATCCAAAAATAAAACGCCTTACTATACATGGTCGTTTTTTCAAAAAATAAAACGCCTTACTATACATGGTCGTTTTTTTCCAAAAATTAAAACGCCTTACGATACATGGTCGTTTTTTATCCAAAAATAAAACGCCTTACTATACATGGTCGTTTTTTATCCAAAAATAAAACGCCTTACTATACATGGTCGTTTTTTTCCCAAAAATAAAACGCCTTACTATACATGGTCGTTTTTTCAAAAAATAAAACGCCTTACGATACATGGTCGTTTTTTATCCAAAAATAAAACGCCTTACTATACATGGTCGTTTTTTTCCCAAAAATAAAACGACTTACTATACATGGTCGTTTTTTCAAAAAATAAAACGCCTTACTATACATGGTCGTTTTTTCAAAAAATAAAACGCCTTACTATACATGGTCGTTTTTTCAAAAAATAAAACGCCTTACTATACATGGTCGTTTTTTCAAAAAATAAAACGCCTTACTATACATGGTCGTTTTTTATCCAAAAATAAAACGCCTTACTATACATGGTCGTTTTTTCAAAAAATAAAACGCCTTACTATACATGGTCGTTTTTTTCCAAAAATAAAACGCCTTACTATACATGGTCGTTTTTTATCCAAAAATAAAACGCCTTACTATACATGGTCGTTTTTTTTCCAAAAATAAAACGACTTACTATAAATGGTCGTTTTTTCAAAAAATAAAACGCCTTACGATACATGGTCGTTTTTTATCCAAAAATAAAACGGCTTACTATATACATGGTCGTTTTTTTTCCAAAAATAAAACGACTTACTATAAATGGTCGTTTTTTCAAAAAATAAAACGGCTTACTATATACATGGTCGTTTTTTCCAAAAATAAAACGCCTTACGATATATGGTCGTTTTTTATCCAAAAATAAAACGCCTTACTATACATGGTCGTTTTTTCAAAAAATAAAACGCCTTACGATATATGGTCGTTTTTTATCCAAAAATAAAACGCCTTACTATACATGGTCGTTTTTTATCCAAAAATAAAACGGCTTACTATACATGGTCGTTTTTTCCAAAAATAAAACGACTTACTATACATGGTCGTTTTTTATCCAAAAATAAAACGCCTTACTATACATGGTCGTTTTTTTTCCAAAAATAAAACGACTTACTATACATGGTCGTTTTTTCAAAAAATAAAACGCCTTACTCTACATGGTCGTTTTTTCAAAAAATAAAACGCCTTACAATGCATGGTCAGTTTTTTTCCAAAAATAAAACGCCTTACTATACATGGTCGTTTTTTCAAAAAATAAAACGCCTTACTATACATGGTCGTTTTTTATCCAAAAATAAAACGGCTTACTATACATGGTCGTTTTTTCCAAAAATAAAACGACTTACTATACATGGTCGTTTTTTATCCAAAAATAAAACGCCTTACTATACATGGTCGTTTTTTTTCCAAAAATAAAACGACTTACTATACATGGTCGTTTTTTCAAAAAATAAAACGACTTACTATACATGGTCGTTTTTTCAAAAAATAAAACGCCTTACAATGCATGGTCAGTTTTTTTCCAAAAATAAAACGCCTTACTATACATGGTCGTTTTTTTCCAAAAATTAAAACGCCTTACGATGCATGGTCGTTTTTTCAAAAAATAAAACGCCTTACGATACATGGTCGTTTTTTCAAAAAATAAAACGCCTTACGATACATGGTCGTTTTTTATCCAAAAATAAAACGCCTTACTATACATGGTCGTTTTTTCAAAAAATAAAACGCCTTACGATACATGGTCGTTTTTTATCCAAAAATAAAACGCCTTACTATACATGGTCGTTTTTTATCCAAAAATAAAACGCCTTACTATACATGGTCGTTTTTTCAAAAAATAAAACGCCTTACTATGCATGGTCATTTTTTTTCCAAAAATAAAACGCCTTACTATACATGGTCGTTTTTTCAAAAAATAAAACGCCTTACTATACATGGTCGTTTTTTCAAAAAAATAAAACGCCTTACTATACATGGTCGTTTTTTTCCAAAAATTAAAACGCCTTACGATACATGGTCGTTTTTTATCCAAAAATAAAACGGCTTACTATATACATGGTCGTTTTTTTTCCAAAAATAAAACGACTTACTATAAATGGTCGTTTTTTCAAAAAATAAAACGGCTTACTATATACATGGTCGTTTTTTCCAAAAATAAAACGCCTTACGATATATGGTCGTTTTTTATCCAAAAATAAAACGCCTTACTATACATGGTCGTTTTTTCAAAAAATAAAACGCCTTACTATACATGGTCGTTTTTTATCCAAAAATAAAACGGCTTACTATACATGGTCGTTTTTTCCAAAAATAAAACGACTTACTATACATGGTCGTTTTTTATCCAAAAATAAAACGCCTTACTATACATGGTCGTTTTTTTTCCAAAAATAAAACGACTTACTATACATGGTCGTTTTTTCAAAAAATAAAACGCCTTACTATACATGGTCGTTTTTTCAAAAAATAAAACGCCTTACAATGCATGGTCAGTTTTTTTCCAAAAATAAAACGCCTTACTATACATGGTCGTTTTTTTCCAAAAATTAAAACGCCTTACGATACATGGTCGTTTTTTATCCAAAAATAAAACGCCTTACTATACATGGTCGTTTTTTCAAAAAATAAAACGCCTTACTATACATGGTCGTTTTTTATCCAAAAATAAAACGCCTTACTATACATGGTCGTTTTTTATCCAAAAATAAAACGCCTTACTATACATGGTCGTTTTTTATCCAAAAATAAAACGCCTTACTATACATGGTCGTTTTTTATCCAAAAATAAAACGCCTTACTATACATGGTCGTTTTTTTCCAAAAATAAAACGCCTTACTATACATGGTCGTTTTTTATCCAAAAATAAAACGCCTTACTATACATGGTCGTTTTTTTTCCAAAAATAAAACGACTTACTATAAATGGTCGTTTTTTCAAAAAATAAAACGCCTTACGATACATGGTCGTTTTTTATCCAAAAATAAAACGGCTTACTATATACATGGTCGTTTTTTTTCCAAAAATAAAACGACTTACTATAAATGGTCGTTTTTTCAAAAAATAAAACGGCTTACTATATACATGGTCGTTTTTTCCAAAAATAAAACGCCTTACGATATATGGTCGTTTTTTATCCAAAAATAAAACGCCTTACTATACATGGTCGTTTTTTCAAAAAATAAAACGCCTTACTATACATGGTCGTTTTTTATCCAAAAATAAAACGGCTTACTATACATGGTCGTTTTTTCCAAAAATAAAACGACTTACTATACATGGTCGTTTTTTATCCAAAAATAAAACGCCTTACTATACATGGTCGTTTTTTTTCCAAAAATAAAACGACTTACTATACATGGTCGTTTTTTCAAAAAATAAAACGACTTACTATACATGGTCGTTTTTTCAAAAAATAAAACGCCTTACAATGCATGGTCAGTTTTTTTCCAAAAATAAAACGCCTTACTATACATGGTCGTTTTTTTCCAAAAATTAAAACGCCTTACGATACATGGTCGTTTTTTATCCAAAAATAAAACGCCTTACTATACATGGTCGTTTTTTCAAAAAATAAAACGCCTTACTATACATGGTCGTTTTTTCAAAAAATAAAACGCCTTACTATACATGGTCGTTTTTTTCCAAAAATTAAAACGCCTTACGATGCATGGTCGTTTTTTCAAAAAATAAAACGCCTTACGATACATGGTCGTTTTTTATCCAAAAATAAAACGCCTTACTATACATGGTCGTTTTTTCAAAAAATAAAACGCCTTACGATACATGGTCGTTTTTTATCCAAAAATAAAACGCCTTACTATACATGGTCGTTTTTTATCCAAAAATAAAACGCCTTACTATACATGGTCGTTTTTTCAAAAAATAAAACGCCTTACTATGCATGGTCATTTTTTTTCCAAAAATAAAACGCCTTACTATACATGGTCGTTTTTTATCCAAAAATAAAACGCCTTACTATACATGGTCGTTTTTTCAAAAAATAAAACGCCTTACTATACATGGTCGTTTTTTCAAAAAAATAAAACGCCTTACTATACATGGTCGTTTTTTTCCAAAAATTAAAACGCCTTACGATACATGGTCGTTTTTTATCCAAAAATAAAACGGCTTACTATATACATGGTCGTTTTTTTTCCAAAAATAAAACGACTTACTATAAATGGTCGTTTTTTCAAAAAATAAAACGGCTTACTATATACATGGTCGTTTTTTCCAAAAATAAAACGCCTTACGATATATGGTCGTTTTTTATCCAAAAATAAAACGCCTTACTATACATGGTCGTTTTTTCAAAAAATAAAACGCCTTACTATACATGGTCGTTTTTTATCCAAAAATAAAACGGCTTACTATACATGGTCGTTTTTTCCAAAAATAAAACGACTTACTATACATGGTCGTTTTTTATCCAAAAATAAAACGCCTTACTATACATGGTCGTTTTTTTTCCAAAAATAAAACGACTTACTATACATGGTCGTTTTTTCAAAAAATAAAACGCCTTACAATGCATGGTCAGTTTTTTTCCAAAAATAAAACGCCTTACTATACATGGTCGTTTTTTTCCAAAAATTAAAACGCCTTACGATACATGGTCGTTTTTTATCCAAAAATAAAACGCCTTACTATACATGGTCGTTTTTTCAAAAAATAAAACGCCTTACTATACATGGTCGTTTTTTTCCAAAAATAAAACGCCTTACTATACATGGTCGTTTTTTCAAAAAATAAAACGCCTTACTATACATGGTCGTTTTTTTCCAAAAATTAAAACGCCTTACGATACATGGTCGTTTTTTATCCAAAAATAAAACGCCTTACTATACATGGTCGTTTTTTCAAAAAATAAAACGCCTTACGATACATGGTCGTTTTTTATCCAAAAATAAAACGCCTTACTATACATGGTCGTTTTTTATCCAAAAATAAAACGCCTTACTATACATGGTCGTTTTTTCAAAAAATAAAACGCCTTACTATGCATGGTCATTTTTTTTCCAAAAATAAAACGCCTTACTATACATGGTCGTTTTTTATCCAAAAATAAAACGCCTTACTATACATGGTCGTTTTTTCAAAAAATAAAACGCCTTACTATACATGGTCGTTTTTTTCCAAAAATAAAACGCCTTACTATACATGGTCGTTTTTTATCCAAAAATAAAACGCCTTACTATACATGGTCGTTTTTTCAAAAAATAAAACGCCTTACGATACATGGTCGTTTTTTATCCAAAAATAAAACGCCTTACTATACATGGTCGTTTTTTTCCAAAAATTAAAACGCCTTACGATACATGGTCGTTTTTTATCCAAAAATAAAACGCCTTACTATACATGGTCGTTTTTTATCCAAAAATAAAACGCCTTACTATACATGGTCGTTTTTTTCCCAAAAATAAAACGCCTTACTATACATGGTCGTTTTTTCAAAAAATAAAACGCCTTACGATACATGGTCGTTTTTTATCCAAAAATAAAACGCCTTACTATACATGGTCGTTTTTTTCCCAAAAATAAAACGACTTACTATACATGGTCGTTTTTTCAAAAAATAAAACGCCTTACTATACATGGTCGTTTTTTCAAAAAATAAAACGCCTTACTATACATGGTCGTTTTTTCAAAAAATAAAACGCCTTACTATACATGGTCGTTTTTTCAAAAAATAAAACGCCTTACTATACATGGTCGTTTTTTATCCAAAAATAAAACGCCTTACTATACATGGTCGTTTTTTCAAAAATAAAACGCCTTACTATACATGGTCGTTTTTTTCCAAAAATAAAACGCCTTACTATACATGGTCGTTTTTTATCCAAAAATAAAACGCCTTACTATACATGGTCGTTTTTTTTCCAAAAATAAAACGACTTACTATAAATGGTCGTTTTTTCAAAAAATAAAACGCCTTACGATACATGGTCGTTTTTTATCCAAAAATAAAACGGCTTACTATATACATGGTCGTTTTTTTTCCAAAAATAAAACGACTTACTATAAATGGTCGTTTTTTCAAAAAATAAAACGGCTTACTATATACATGGTCGTTTTTTCCAAAAATAAAACGCCTTACGATATATGGTCGTTTTTTATCCAAAAATAAAACGCCTTACTATACATGGTCGTTTTTTCAAAAAATAAAACGCCTTACTATACATGGTCGTTTTTTATCCAAAAATAAAACGGCTTACTATACATGGTCGTTTTTTCCAAAAATAAAACGACTTACTATACATGGTCGTTTTTTATCCAAAAATAAAACGCCTTACTATACATGGTCGTTTTTTTTCCAAAAATAAAACGACTTACTATACATGGTCGTTTTTTCAAAAAATAAAACGCCTTACTATACATGGTCGTTTTTTCAAAAAATAAAACGCCTTACAATGCATGGTCAGTTTTTTTCCAAAAATAAAACGCCTTACTATACATGGTCGTTTTTTCCAAAAATAAAACGACTTACTATACATGGTCGTTTTTTCAAAAAATAAAACGCCTTACTATACATGGTCGTTTTTTCAAAAAATAAAACGCCTTACAATGCATGGTCAGTTTTTTTCCAAAAATAAAACGCCTTACTATACATGGTCGTTTTTTATCCAAAAATAAAACGCCTTACTATACATGGTCGTTTTTTCAAAAAATAAAACGCCTTACTATACATGGTCGTTTTTTATCCAAAAATAAAACGGCTTACTATACATGGTCGTTTTTTCCAAAAATAAAACGACTTACTATACATGGTCGTTTTTTATCCAAAAATAAAACGCCTTACTATACATGGTCGTTTTTTTTCCAAAAATAAAACGACTTACTATACATGGTCGTTTTTTCAAAAAATAAAACGACTTACTATACATGGTCGTTTTTTCAAAAAATAAAACGCCTTACAATGCATGGTCAGTTTTTTTCCAAAAATAAAACGCCTTACTATACATGGTCGTTTTTTTCCAAAAATTAAAACGCCTTACGATGCATGGTCGTTTTTTCAAAAAATAAAACGCCTTACGATACATGGTCGTTTTTTATCCAAAAATAAAACGCCTTACTATACATGGTCGTTTTTTCAAAAAATAAAACGCCTTACGATACATGGTCGTTTTTTATCCAAAAATAAAACGCCTTACTATACATGGTCGTTTTTTATCCAAAAATAAAACGCCTTACTATACATGGTCGTTTTTTCAAAAAATAAAACGCCTTACTATACATGGTCGTTTTTTCAAAAAAATAAAACGCCTTACTATACATGGTCGTTTTTTTCCAAAAATTAAAACGCCTTACGATACATGGTCGTTTTTTATCCAAAAATAAAACGGCTTACTATATACATGGTCGTTTTTTTTCCAAAAATAAAACGACTTACTATAAATGGTCGTTTTTTCAAAAAATAAAACGGCTTACTATATACATGGTCGTTTTTTCCAAAAATAAAACGCCTTACGATATATGGTCGTTTTTTATCCAAAAATAAAACGCCTTACTATACATGGTCGTTTTTTCAAAAAATAAAACGCCTTACTATACATGGTCGTTTTTTATCCAAAAATAAAACGGCTTACTATACATGGTCGTTTTTTCCAAAAATAAAACGACTTACTATACATGGTCGTTTTTTATCCAAAAATAAAACGCCTTACTATACATGGTCGTTTTTTTTCCAAAAATAAAACGACTTACTATACATGGTCGTTTTTTCAAAAAATAAAACGCCTTACTATACATGGTCGTTTTTTCAAAAAATAAAACGCCTTACAATGCATGGTCAGTTTTTTTCCAAAAATAAAACGCCTTACTATACATGGTCGTTTTTTTCCAAAAATTAAAACGCCTTACGATACATGGTCGTTTTTTATCCAAAAATAAAACGCCTTACTATACATGGTCGTTTTTTCAAAAAATAAAACGCCTTACTATACATGGTCGTTTTTTTCCAAAAATAAAACGCCTTACTATACATGGTCGTTTTTTCAAAAAATAAAACGCCTTACTATACATGGTCGTTTTTTTCCAAAAATTAAAACGCCTTACGATACATGGTCGTTTTTTATCCAAAAATAAAACGCCTTACTATACATGGTCGTTTTTTCAAAAAATAAAACGCCTTACGATACATGGTCGTTTTTTATCCAAAAATAAAACGCCTTACTATACATGGTCGTTTTTTATCCAAAAATAAAACGCCTTACTATACATGGTCGTTTTTTCAAAAAATAAAACGCCTTACTATGCATGGTCATTTTTTTTCCAAAAATAAAACGCCTTACTATACATGGTCGTTTTTTATCCAAAAATAAAACGCCTTACTATACATGGTCGTTTTTTCAAAAAATAAAACGCCTTACTATACATGGTCGTTTTTTCAAAAAAATAAAACGCCTTACTATACATGGTCGTTTTTTTCCAAAAATTAAAACGCCTTACGATACATGGTCGTTTTTTATCCAAAAATAAAACGCCTTACTATACATGGTCGTTTTTTATCCAAAAATAAAACGCCTTACTATACATGGTCGTTTTTTTCCCAAAAATAAAACGCCTTACTATACATGGTCGTTTTTTCAAAAAATAAAACGCCTTACGATACATGGTCGTTTTTTATCCAAAAATAAAACGCCTTACTATACATGGTCGTTTTTTTCCCAAAAATAAAACGACTTACTATACATGGTCGTTTTTTCAAAAAATAAAACGCCTTACTATACATGGTCGTTTTTTCAAAAAATAAAACGCCTTACTATACATGGTCGTTTTTTCAAAAAATAAAACGCCTTACTATACATGGTCGTTTTTTCAAAAAATAAAACGCCTTACTATACATGGTCGTTTTTTATCCAAAAATAAAACGCCTTACTATACATGGTCGTTTTTTATCCAAAAATAAAACGCCTTACTATACATGGTCGTTTTTTATCCAAAAATAAAACGCCTTACTATACATGGTCGTTTTTTCAAAAAATAAAACGCCTTACTATACATGGTCGTTTTTTTCCAAAAATAAAACGCCTTACTATACATGGTCGTTTTTTATCCAAAAATAAAACGCCTTACTATACATGGTCGTTTTTTTTCCAAAAATAAAACGACTTACTATAAATGGTCGTTTTTTCAAAAAATAAAACGCCTTACGATACATGGTCGTTTTTTATCCAAAAATAAAACGGCTTACTATATACATGGTCGTTTTTTTTCCAAAAATAAAACGACTTACTATAAATGGTCGTTTTTTCAAAAAATAAAACGGCTTACTATATACATGGTCGTTTTTTCCAAAAATAAAACGCCTTACGATATATGGTCGTTTTTTATCCAAAAATAAAACGCCTTACTATACATGGTCGTTTTTTCAAAAAATAAAACGCCTTACTATACATGGTCGTTTTTTATCCAAAAATAAAACGGCTTACTATACATGGTCGTTTTTTCCAAAAATAAAACGACTTACTATACATGGTCGTTTTTTATCCAAAAATAAAACGCCTTACTATACATGGTCGTTTTTTTTCCAAAAATAAAACGACTTACTATACATGGTCGTTTTTTCAAAAAATAAAACGCCTTACTATACATGGTCGTTTTTTCAAAAAATAAAACGCCTTACAATGCATGGTCAGTTTTTTTCCAAAAATAAAACGCCTTACTATACCCGGTCGTTTTTTCAAAAAATAAAACGCCTTACTATACATGGTCGTTTTTTATCCAAAAATAAAACGCCTTACTATACATGGTCGTTTTTTCAAAAAATAAAACGCCTTACTATACATGGTCGTTTTTTCAAAAAAATAAAACGCCTTACTATATATGGTCGTTTTTTTCCAAAAATTAAAACGCCTTACGATACATGGTCGTTTTTTATCCAAAAATAAAACGGCTTACTATATACATGGTCGTTTTTTTTCCAAAAATAAAACGACTTACTATAAATGGTCGTTTTTTCAAAAAATAAAACGGCTTACTATATACATGGTCGTTTTTTCCAAAAATAAAACGCCTTACGATATATGGTCGTTTTTTATCCAAAAATAAAACGCCTTACTATACATGGTCGTTTTTTCAAAAAATAAAACGCCTTACTATACATGGTCGTTTTTTATCCAAAAATAAAACGGCTTACTATACATGGTCGTTTTTTCCAAAAATAAAACGACTTACTATACATGGTCGTTTTTTATCCAAAAATAAAACGCCTTACTATACATGGTCGTTTTTTTTCCAAAAATAAAACGACTTACTATACATGGTCGTTTTTTCAAAAAATAAAACGCCTTACTATACATGGTCGTTTTTTCAAAAAATAAAACGCCTTACAATGCATGGTCAGTTTTTTTCCAAAAATAAAACGCCTTACTATACATGGTCGTTTTTTTCCCCAAATTAAAACGCCTTACTATACATGGTCGTTTTTTTCCAAAAATAAAACGCCTTACTATACATGGTCGTTTTTTCAAAAAATAAAACGCCTTACTATACATGGTCGTTTTTTTCCAAAAATTAAAACGCCTTACGATACATGGTCGTTTTTTATCCAAAAATAAAACGCCTTACTATACATGGTCGTTTTTTCAAAAAATAAAACGCCTTACGATACATGGTCGTTTTTTATCCAAAAATAAAACGCCTTACTATACATGGTCGTTTTTTATCCAAAAATAAAACGCCTTACTATACATGGTCGTTTTTTCAAAAAATAAAACGCCTTACTATGCATGGTCATTTTTTTTCCAAAAATAAAACGCCTTACTATACATGGTCGTTTTTTATCCAAAAATAAAACGCCTTACTATACATGGTCGTTTTTTCAAAAAATAAAACGCCTTACTATACATGGTCGTTTTTTTCCAAAAATTAAAACGCCTTACGATACATGGTCGTTTTTTATCCAAAAATAAAACGCCTTACTATACATGGTCGTTTTTTATCCAAAAATAAAACGCCTTACTATACATGGTCGTTTTTTTCCCAAAAATAAAACGCCTTACTATACATGGTCGTTTTTTCAAAAAATAAAACGCCTTACGATACATGGTCGTTTTTTATCCAAAAATAAAACGCCTTACTATACATGGTCGTTTTTTTCCCAAAAATAAAACGACTTACTATACATGGTCGTTTTTTCAAAAAATAAAACGCCTTACTATACATGGTCGTTTTTTCAAAAAATAAAACGCCTTACTATACATGGTCGTTTTTTCAAAAAATAAAACGCCTTACTATACATGGTCGTTTTTTCAAAAAATAAAACGCCTTACTATACATGGTCGTTTTTTATCCAAAAATAAAACGCCTTACTATACATGGTCGTTTTTTATCCAAAAATAAAACGCCTTACTATACATGGTCGTTTTTTATCCAAAAATAAAACGCCTTACTATACATGGTCGTTTTTTCAAAAAATAAAACGCCTTACTATACATGGTCGTTTTTTTCCAAAAATAAAACGCCTTACTATACATGGTCGTTTTTTATCCAAAAATAAAACGCCTTACTATACATGGTCGTTTTTTTTCCAAAAATAAAACGACTTACTATAAATGGTCGTTTTTTCAAAAAATAAAACGCCTTACGATACATGGTCGTTTTTTATCCAAAAATAAAACGGCTTACTATATACATGGTCGTTTTTTTTCCAAAAATAAAACGACTTACTATAAATGGTCGTTTTTTCAAAAAATAAAACGGCTTACTATATACATGGTCGTTTTTTCCAAAAATAAAACGCCTTACGATATATGGTCGTTTTTTATCCAAAAATAAAACGCCTTACTATACATGGTCGTTTTTTCAAAAAATAAAACGCCTTACTATACATGGTCGTTTTTTATCCAAAAATAAAACGGCTTACTATACATGGTCGTTTTTTCCAAAAATAAAACGACTTACTATACATGGTCGTTTTTTATCCAAAAATAAAACGCCTTACTATACATGGTCGTTTTTTTTCCAAAAATAAAACGACTTACTATACATGGTCGTTTTTTCAAAAAATAAAACGCCTTACTATACATGGTCGTTTTTTCAAAAAATAAAACGCCTTACAATGCATGGTCAGTTTTTTTCCAAAAATAAAACGCCTTACTATACATGGTCGTTTTTTCCAAAAATAAAACGCCTTACGATATATGGTCGTTTTTTATCCAAAAATAAAACGCCTTACTATACATGGTCGTTTTTTCAAAAAATAAAACGCCTTACTATACATGGTCGTTTTTTATCCAAAAATAAAACGGCTTACTATACATGGTCGTTTTTTCCAAAAATAAAACGACTTACTATACATGGTCGTTTTTTATCCAAAAATAAAACGCCTTACTATACATGGTCGTTTTTTTTCCAAAAATAAAACGACTTACTATACATGGTCGTTTTTTCAAAAAATAAAACGACTTACTATACATGGTCGTTTTTTCAAAAAATAAAACGCCTTACAATGCATGGTCAGTTTTTTTCCAAAAATAAAACGCCTTACTATACATGGTCGTTTTTTTCCAAAAATTAAAACGCCTTACGATGCATGGTCGTTTTTTCAAAAAATAAAACGCCTTACGATACATGGTCGTTTTTTATCCAAAAATAAAACGCCTTACTATACATGGTCGTTTTTTCAAAAAATAAAACGCCTTACGATACATGGTCGTTTTTTATCCAAAAATAAAACGCCTTACTATACATGGTCGTTTTTTATCCAAAAATAAAACGCCTTACTATACATGGTCGTTTTTTCAAAAAATAAAACGCCTTACTATGCATGGTCATTTTTTTTCCAAAAATAAAACGCCTTACTATACATGGTCGTTTTTTATCCAAAAATAAAACGCCTTACTATACATGGTCGTTTTTTCAAAAAATAAAACGCCTTACTATACATGGTCGTTTTTTCAAAAAAATAAAACGCCTTACTATACATGGTCGTTTTTTTCCAAAAATTAAAACGCCTTACGATACATGGTCGTTTTTTATCCAAAAATAAAACGGCTTACTATATACATGGTCGTTTTTTTTCCAAAAATAAAACGACTTACTATAAATGGTCGTTTTTTCAAAAAATAAAACGGCTTACTATATACATGGTCGTTTTTTCCAAAAATAAAACGCCTTACGATATATGGTCGTTTTTTATCCAAAAATAAAACGCCTTACTATACATGGTCGTTTTTTCAAAAAATAAAACGCCTTACTATACATGGTCGTTTTTTATCCAAAAATAAAACGGCTTACTATACATGGTCGTTTTTTCCAAAAATAAAACGACTTACTATACATGGTCGTTTTTTATCCAAAAATAAAACGCCTTACTATACATGGTCGTTTTTTTTCCAAAAATAAAACGACTTACTATACATGGTCGTTTTTTCAAAAAATAAAACGCCTTACTATACATGGTCGTTTTTTCAAAAAATAAAACGCCTTACAATGCATGGTCAGTTTTTTTCCAAAAATAAAACGCCTTACTATACATGGTCGTTTTTTTCCAAAAATTAAAACGCCTTACGATACATGGTCGTTTTTTATCCAAAAATAAAACGCCTTACTATACATGGTCGTTTTTTCAAAAAATAAAACGCCTTACTATACATGGTCGTTTTTTTCCAAAAATAAAACGCCTTACTATACATGGTCGTTTTTTCAAAAAATAAAACGCCTTACTATACATGGTCGTTTTTTTCCAAAAATTAAAACGCCTTACGATACATGGTCGTTTTTTATCCAAAAATAAAACGCCTTACTATACATGGTCGTTTTTTCAAAAAATAAAACGCCTTACGATACATGGTCGTTTTTTATCCAAAAATAAAACGCCTTACTATACATGGTCGTTTTTTATCCAAAAATAAAACGCCTTACTATACATGGTCGTTTTTTCAAAAAATAAAACGCCTTACTATGCATGGTCATTTTTTTTCCAAAAATAAAACGCCTTACTATACATGGTCGTTTTTTATCCAAAAATAAAACGCCTTACTATACATGGTCGTTTTTTCAAAAAATAAAACGCCTTACTATACATGGTCGTTTTTTCAAAAAAATAAAACGCCTTACTATACATGGTCGTTTTTTTCCAAAAATTAAAACGCCTTACGATACATGGTCGTTTTTTATCCAAAAATAAAACGCCTTACTATACATGGTCGTTTTTTATCCAAAAATAAAACGCCTTACTATACATGGTCGTTTTTTTCCCAAAAATAAAACGCCTTACTATACATGGTCGTTTTTTCAAAAAATAAAACGCCTTACGATACATGGTCGTTTTTTATCCAAAAATAAAACGCCTTACTATACATGGTCGTTTTTTTCCCAAAAATAAAACGACTTACTATACATGGTCGTTTTTTCAAAAAATAAAACGCCTTACTATACATGGTCGTTTTTTCAAAAAATAAAACGCCTTACTATACATGGTCGTTTTTTCAAAAAATAAAACGCCTTACTATACATGGTCGTTTTTTCAAAAAATAAAACGCCTTACTATACATGGTCGTTTTTTATCCAAAAATAAAACGCCTTACTATACATGGTCGTTTTTTATCCAAAAATAAAACGCCTTACTATACATGGTCGTTTTTTATCCAAAAATAAAACGCCTTACTATACATGGTCGTTTTTTCAAAAAATAAAACGCCTTACTATACATGGTCGTTTTTTTCCAAAAATAAAACGCCTTACTATACATGGTCGTTTTTTATCCAAAAATAAAACGCCTTACTATACATGGTCGTTTTTTTTCCAAAAATAAAACGACTTACTATAAATGGTCGTTTTTTCAAAAAATAAAACGCCTTACGATACATGGTCGTTTTTTATCCAAAAATAAAACGGCTTACTATATACATGGTCGTTTTTTTTCCAAAAATAAAACGCCTTACTATACATGGTCGTTTTTTATCCAAAAATAAAACGCCTTACTATACATGGTCGTTTTTTCAAAAAATAAAACGCCTTACTATACATGGTCGTTTTTTATCCAAAAATAAAACGGCTTACTATACATGGTCGTTTTTTCCAAAAATAAAACGACTTACTATACATGGTCGTTTTTTATCCAAAAATAAAACGCCTTACTATACATGGTCGTTTTTTTTCCAAAAATAAAACGACTTACTATACATGGTCGTTTTTTCAAAAAATAAAACGCCTTACTATACATGGTCGTTTTTTCAAAAAATAAAACGCCTTACAATGCATGGTCAGTTTTTTTCCAAAAATAAAACGCCTTACTATACCCGGTCGTTTTTTCAAAAAATAAAACGCCTTACTATACATGGTCGTTTTTTTCCAAAAATTAAAACGCCTTACGATACATGGTCGTTTTTTATCCAAAAATAAAACGCCTTACTATACATGGTCGTTTTTTCAAAAAATAAAACGCCTTACTATACATGGTCGTTTTTTTCCAAAAATAAAACGCCTTACTATACATGGTCGTTTTTTCAAAAAATAAAACGCCTTACTATACATGGTCGTTTTTTCAAAAAATAAAACGCCTTACTATACATGGTCGTTTTTTTCCAAAAATTAAAACGCCTTACGATGCATGGTCGTTTTTTATCCAAAAATAAAACGCCTTACTATACATGGTCGTTTTTTCAAAAAATAAAACGCCTTACGATACATGGTCGTTTTTTATCCAAAAATAAAACGCCTTACTATACATGGTCGTTTTTTATCCAAAAATAAAACGCCTTACTATACATGGTCGTTTTTTCAAAAAATAAAACGCCTTACTATGCATGGTCATTTTTTTTCCAAAAATAAAACGCCTTACTATACATGGTCGTTTTTTATCCAAAAATAAAACGCCTTACTATACATGGTCGTTTTTTCAAAAAATAAAACGCCTTACTATACATGGTCGTTTTTTCAAAAAATAAAACGCCTTACTATACATGGTCGTTTTTTTCCAAAAATTAAAACGCCTTACGATACATGGTCGTTTTTTATCCAAAAATAAAACGCCTTACTATACATGGTCGTTTTTTATCCAAAAATAAAACGACTTACTATACATGGTCGTTTTTTTTCAAAAAATAAAACGACTTACTATACATGGTCGTTTTTTCAAAAAATAAAACGCCTTACGATACATGGTCGTTTTTTATCCAAAAATAAAACGCCTTACTATACATGGTCGTTTTTTTCCCAAAAATAAAACGACTTACTATACATGGTCGTTTTTTCAAAAAATAAAACGCCTTACTATACATGGTCGTTTTTTCAAAAAATAAAACGCCTTACTATACATGGTCGTTTTTTCAAAAAATAAAACGCCTTACTATACATGGTCGTTTTTTCAAAAAATAAAACGCCTTACTATACATGGTCGTTTTTTCAAAAAATAAAACGCCTTACTATACATGGTCGTTTTTTTCCAAAAATTAAAACGCCTTACGATACATGGTCGTTTTTTATCCAAAAATAAAACGCCTTACTATACATGGTCGTTTTTTCAAAAAATAAAACGCCTTACGATACATGGTCGTTTTTTTTCCAAAATTAAAACGCCTTACTATACATGGTCGTCTTTTTTTCAAAAATTAAAACGCCTTACTATACATGGTCGTTTTTTATCCAAAAATAAAACGCCTTACTATACATGGTCGTTTTTTTTCCAAAAATAAAACGACTTACTATAAATGGTCGTTTTTTCAAAAAATAAAACGCCTTACGATACATGGTCGTTTTTTATCCAAAAATAAAACGCCTTACTATACATGGTCGTTTTTTATCCAAAAATAAAACGCCTTACTATACATGGTCATTTTTTTCCAAAAATAAAACGGCTTACTATACATGGTCGTTTTTTCCAAAAATAAAACGCCTTACGATACATGGTCGTTTTTTATCCAAAAATAAAACGGCTTACTATACATGGTCGTTTTTTCAAAAAATAAAACGCCTTACTATACATGGTCGTTTTTTTCCAAAAATAAAACGCCTTACTATACATGGTCGTTTTTTCAAAAAATAAAACGCCTTACTATACATGGTCGTTTTTTTCCAAAAATTAAAACGCCTTACGATGCATGGTCGTTTTTTATCCAAAAATAAAACGCCTTACTATACATGGTCGTTTTTTCAAAAAATAAAACGCCTTACGATACATGGTCGTTTTTTATCCAAAAATAAAACGCCTTACTATACATGGTCGTTTTTTATCCAAAAATAAAACGCCTTACTATACATGGTCGTTTTTTCAAAAAATAAAACGCCTTACTATGCATGGTCATTTTTTTTCCAAAAATAAAACGCCTTACTATACATGGTCGTTTTTTATCCAAAAATAAAACGCCTTACTATACATGGTCGTTTTTTCAAAAAATAAAACGCCTTACTATACATGGTCGTTTTTTCAAAAAATAAAACGCCTTACTATACATGGTCGTTTTTTTCCAAAAATTAAAACGCCTTACGATACATGGTCGTTTTTTATCCAAAAATAAAACGCCTTACTATACATGGTCGTTTTTTATCCAAAAATAAAACGCCTTACTATACATGGTCGTTTTTTTCCCAAAAATAAAACGCCTTACTATACATGGTCGTTTTTTTCCAAAAATAAAACGGCTTACTATACATGGTCGTTTTTTTCCAAAAATTAAAACGCCTTACTATACATGGTCGTTTTTTATCCAAAAATAAAACGCCTTACTATACATGGTCGTTTTTTCAAAAAATAAAACGACTTACTATACATGGTCGTTTTTTCAAAAAATAAAACGCCTTACTATACATGGTCGTTTTTTATCCAAAAATAAAACGCCTTACTATACATGGTCATTTTTTTCCAAAAATAAAACGGCTTACTATACATGGTCGTTTTTTCCAAAAATAAAACGCCTTACGATACATGGTCGTTTTTTTATCCAAAAATAAAACGGCTTACTATACATGGTCGTTTTTTCAAAAAATAAAACGCCTTACTATACATGGTCGTTTTTTTCCAAAAATAAAACGCCTTACTATACATGGTCGTTTTTTCAAAAAATAAAACGCCTTACTATACATGGTCGTTTTTTTCCAAAAATTAAAACGCCTTACGATGCATGGTCGTTTTTTATCCAAAAATAAAACGCCTTACTATACATGGTCGTTTTTTCAAAAAATAAAACACCTTACGATACATGGTCGTTTTTTATCCAAAAATAAAACGCCTTACTATACATGGTCGTTTTTTATCCAAAAATAAAACGCCTTACTATACATGGTCGTTTTTTCAAAAAATAAAACGCCTTACTATGCATGGTCATTTTTTTTCCAAAAATAAAACGCCTTACTATACATGGTCGTTTTTTATCCAAAAATAAAACGCCTTACTATACATGGTCGTTTTTTCAAAAAATAAAACGCCTTACTATACATGGTCGTTTTTTCAAAAAATAAAACGCCTTACTATACATGGTCGTTTTTTTCCAAAAATTAAAACGCCTTACGATACATGGTCGTTTTTTATCCAAAAATAAAACGCCTTACTATACATGGTCGTTTTTTATCCAAAAATAAAACGCCTTACTATACATGGTCGTTTTTTTCCCAAAAATAAAACGCCTTACTATACATGGTCGTTTTTTCAAAAAATAAAACGCCTTATGATACATGGTCGTTTTTTATCCAAAAATAAAACGCCTTACTATACATGGTCGTTTTTTTCCCAAAAATAAAACGACTTACTATACATGGTCGTTTTTTCAAAAAATAAAACGCCTTACTATACATGGTCGTTTTTTCAAAAAATAAAACGCCTTACTATACATGGTCGTTTTTTCAAAAAATAAAACGCCTTACTATACATGGTCGTTTTTTCAAAAAATAAAACGCCTTACTATACATGGTCGTTTTTTCAAAAAATAAAACGCCTTACTATACATGGTCGTTTTTTCAAAAAATAAAACGCCTTACTATACATGGTCGTTTTTTTCCAAAAATTAAAACGCCTTACGATACATGGTCGTTTTTTATCCAAAAATAAAACGCCTTACTATACATGGTCGTTTTTTCAAAAAATAAAACGCCTTACGATACATGGTCGTTTTTTTTCCAAAATTAAAACGCCTTACTATACATGGTCGTTTTTTCAAAAAATAAAACGCCTTACTATACATGGTCGTTTTTTATCCAAAAATAAAACGCCTTACTATACATGGTCATTTTTTTCCAAAAATAAAACGGCTTACTATACATGGTCGTTTTTTCCAAAAATAAAACGCCTTACGATACATGGTCGTTTTTTATCCAAAAATAAAACGGCTTACTATACATGGTCGTTTTTTCAAAAAATAAAACGCCTTACTATACATGGTCGTTTTTTATCCAAAAATAAAACGCCTTACTATACATGGTCGTTTTTTTTCCAAAATTAAAACGGCTTACTATACATGGTCGTTTTTTCCAAAAATAAAACGACTTACTATACATGGTCGTTTTTTATCCAAAAATAAAACGCCTTACTATACATGGTCGTTTTTTCAAAAAATAAAACGCCTTACTATACATGGTCGTTTTTTCAAAAAATAAAACGCCTTACAATGCATGGTCAGTTTTTTTCCAAAAATAAAACGCCTTACTATACATGGTCGTTTTTTCAAAAAATAAAACGCCTTACTATACATGGTCGTTTTTTCAAAAAATAAAACGCCTTACTATACATGGTCGTTTTTTTCCAAAAATTAAAACGCCTTACTATACATGGTCGTTTTTTATCCAAAAATAAAACGCCTTACTATACATGGTCGTTTTTTCAAAAAATAAAACGACTTACTATACATGGTCGTTTTTTCAAAAAATAAAACGCCTTACTATACATGGTCGTTTTTTATCCAAAAATAAAACGCCTTACTATACATGGTCGTTTTTTTTCCAAAAATAAAACGACTTACTACACATGGTCGTTTTTTTTCCAAAAATAAAACGACTTACTATACATGGTCGTTTTTTCAAAAAATAAAACGCCTTACTATACATGGTCGTTTTTTCAAAAAATAAAACGCCTTACTATACATGGTCGTTTTTTCAAAAAATAAAACGCCTTACTATACATGGTCGTTTTTTCAAAAAATAAAACGCCTTACTATACATGGTCGTTTTTTTCCAAAAATTAAAACGCCTTACTATACATGGTCGTTTTTTATCCAAAAATAAAACGCCTTACTATACATGGTCGTTTTTTCAAAAAATAAAACGCCTTACGATACGTGGTCGTTTTTTATCCAAAAATAAAACGCCTTACTATACATGGTCGTTTTTTCAAAAAATAAAATGCCTTACTATACATGGTCATTTTTTTTCCAAAATTAAAACGGCTTACTATACATGGTCGTTTTTTATCCAAAAATAAAACGCCTTACTATACATGGTCGTTTTTTCAAAAAATAAAACGCCTTACTATACATGGTCGTTTTTTCAAAAAATAAAACGCCTTACTATACATGGTCATTTTTTCAAAAAATAAAACGCCTTACTATACATGGTCGTTTTTTTTCCAAAAATAAAACGACTTACTATACATGGTCGTTTTTTCAAAAAATAAAACGCCTTACTATACATGGTCGTTTTTTTTCCAAAAATAAAACGACTTACTATACATGGTCGTTTTTTATCCAAAAATAAAACGCCTTACTATACATGGTCGTTTTTTTTCAAAAAATAAAACGCCTTACTATACATGGTCGTTTTTTCAAAAAAATAAAACGCCTTACTATACATGGTCGTTTTTTCAAAAAATAAAACGCCTTACTATACATGGTCGTTTTTTTTCAAAAAATAAAACGACTTACTATACATGGTCGTTTTTTCAAAAACTAAAACGCCTTACTATACATGGTCGTTTTTTATCCAAAAATAAAACGCCTTACTATACATGGTCGTTTTTTCAAAAAATAAAACGACTTACTATACATGGTCGTTTTTTCAAAAAATAAAACGCCTTACTATACATGGTCGTTTTTTATCCAAAAATAAAACGCCTTACTACACATGGTCGTTTTTTTTCCAAAAATAAAACGACTTACTATACATGGTCGTTTTTTTTCCAAAAATAAAACGACTTACTATACATGGTCGTTTTTTCAAAAAATAAAACGCCTTACTATACATGGTCGTTTTTTCAAAAAATAAAACGCCTTACTATACATGGTCGTTTTTTCAAAAAATAAAACGCCTTACTATACCCGGTCGTTTTTTCAAAAAATAAAACGCCTTACTATACATGGTCGTTTTTTCAAAAAATAAAACGCCTTACTATACATGGTCGTTTTTTCAAAAAATAAAACGCCTTACGATACATGGTCGTTTTTTATCCAAAAATAAAACGACTTACTATACATGGTCGTTTTTTCAAAAAATAAAACGCCTTACTATACATGGTCGTTTTTTCAAAAAATAAAACGCCTTACTATACATGGTCGTTTTTTCAAAAAATAAAACGCCTTACTATACCCGGTCGTTTTTTCAAAAAATAAAACGCCTTACTATACATGGTCGTTTTTTCAAAAAATAAAACGCCTTACTATACATGGTCGTTTTTTCAAAAAATAAAACGCCTTACTATACATGGTCGTTTTTTTCCAAAAATTAAAACGCCTTACTATACATGGTCGTTTTTTATCCAAAAATAAAACGCCTTACTATACATGGTCGTTTTTTCAAAAAATAAAACGCCTTACGATACATGGTCGTTTTTTATCCAAAAATAAAACGCCTTACTATACATGGTCGTTTTTTTCCAAAAATAAAACGCCTTACTATACATGGTCGTTTTTTATCCAAAAATAAAACGCCTTACTACACATGGTCGTTTTTTTTCCAAAAATAAAACGCCTTACTATACATGGTCGTTTTTTTTCCAAAAATAAAACGCCTTACTATACATGGTCGTTTTTTCCAAAAATAAAACGACTTACTATACATGGTCGTTTTTTATCCAAAAATAAAACGCCTTACTATACATGGTCGTTTTTTATCCAAAAATAAAACGCCTTACTACACATGGTCGTTTTTTTTCCAAAAATAAAACGCCTTACTATACATGGTCGTTTTTTTTCAAAAAATAAAACGCCTTACTATACATGGTCGTTTTTTTTCCAAAAATAAAACGCCTTACTATACATGGTCGTTTTTTCCAAAAATAAAACGCCTTATTATACATGGTCGTTTTTTTTCCAAAAATAAAACGACTTACTATACATGGTCGTTTTTTCAAAAAATAAAACGCCTTACGATACATGGTCGTTTTTTATCCAAAAATAAAACGCCTTACTATACATGGTCGTTTTTTCAAAAAATAAAACGGCTTACTATACATGGTCGTTTTTTATCCAAAAATAAAACGCCTTACTATACATGGTCGTTTTTTCAAAAAATAAAACGCCTTATTATACATGGTCGTTTTTTATCCAAAAATAAAACGCCTTACTATACATGGTCGTTTTTTCAAAAAATAAAACGCCTTACGATACATGGTCGTTTTTTTTCCAAAATTAAAACGCCTTACTACACATGGTCGTTTTTTTTCCAAAAATAAAACGCCTTACTATACATGGTCGTTTTTTTTCAAAAAATAAAACGCCTTACTATACATGGTCGTTTTTTTTTCAAAAATTTAAACGCCTTACTATACATGGTCGTTTTTTATCCAAAAATAAAACGCCTTACGATACATGGTCGTTTTTTTTCCAAAATTAAAACGCCTTACTATACATGGTCGTTTTTTTTTCAAAAATTAAAACGCCTTACTATACATGGTCGTTTTTTTTCCAAAAATAAAACGACTTACTATACATGGTCGTTTTTTCAAAAAATAAAACGCCTTACGATACATGGTCGTTTTTTATCCAAAAATAAAACGCCTTACTATACATGGTCGTTTTTTCAAAAAATAAAACGCCTTACTATACATGGTCGTTTTTTATCCAAAAATAAAACGCCTTACTATACATGGTCATTTTTTTCCAAAAATAAAACGCCTTACTATACATGGTCGTTTTTTATCCAAAAATAAAACGCCTTACTATACATGGTCGGTTTTTTTCCAAAATTAAAACGGCTTACTATACATGGTCGTTTTTTCAAAAAATAAAACGACTTACAATACATGGTCGTTTTTTCAAAAAATAAAACGCCTTACTATACATGGTCGTTTTTTCTCCAAAAATAAAACGCCTTACTATACATGGTCGGTTTTTTTCCAAAAATAAAACGACTTGCTATACATGGTCGTTTTTTCAAAAAATAAAACGCCTTACTATACATGGTCGTTTTTTTTCCAAAAATAAAACGACTTACTATACATGGTCGTTTTTTCAAAAAATAAAACGCCTTACGATACATGGTCGTTTTTTATACAAAAATAAAACGCCTTACTATACATGGTCGTTTTTTTCCAAAAATAAAACGCCTTACTATACATGGTCGTTTTTTATCCAAAAATAAAACGCCTTACTACACATGGTCGTTTTTTTTCCAAAAATAAAACGACTTACTATACATGGTCGTTTTTTCCAAAAATAAAACGCCTTACTATACATGGTCGTTTTTTATCCAAAAATAAAACGCCTTACTACACATGGTCGTTTTTTTTCCAAAAATAAAACGCCTTACTATACATGGTCGTTTTTTATCCAAAAATAAAACGCCTTACTATACATGGTCGTTTTTTTTCCAAAAATAAAACGACTTACTATACATGGTCGTTTTTTCAAAAAATAAAACGCCTTACTATACATGGTCGTTTTTTCAAAAAATAAAACGCCTTACAATGCATGGTCAGTTTTTTTCCAAAAATAAAACGCCTTACTATACATGGTCGTTTTTTCAAAAAATAAAACGCCTTACTATACCCGGTCGTTTTTTCAAAAAATAAAACGCCTTACTATACATGGTCGTTTTTTCAAAAAATAAAACGCCTTACTATACATGGTCGTTTTTTCAAAAAATAAAACGCCTTACTATACATGGTCGTTTTTTCAAAAAATAAAACGCCTTACTATACATGGTCGTTTTTTTCCAAAAATTAAAACGCCTTACTAGTATACATGGTCGTTTTTTATCCAAAAATAAAACGCCTTACTATACATGGTCGTTTTTTCAAAAAATAAAACGCCTTACGATACATGGTCGTTTTTTATCCAAAAATAAAACGCCTTACTATACATGGTCGTTTTTTCAAAAAATAAAACGCCTTACTATACATGGTCGTTTTTTTCCAAAAATAAAACGCCTTACTATACATGGTCGTTTTTTTATCCAAAAATAAAACGCCTTACTACACATGTTCGTTTTTTTTCCAAAAATAAAACGACTTACTATACATGGTCGTTTTTTTTCCAAAAATAAAACGACTTACTATACATGGTCGTTTTTTCAAAAAATAAAACGCCTTACTATACATGGTCGTTTTTTCAAAAAATAAAACGCCTTACAATGCATGGTCAGTTTTTTTCCAAAAATAAAACGCCTTACTATACATGGTCGTTTTTTCAAAAAATAAAACGCCTTACTATACCCGGTCGTTTTTTCAAAAAATAAAACGCCTTACTATACATGGTCGTTTTTTCAAAAAATAAAACGCCTTACTATACATGGTCGTTTTTTCAAAAAATAAAACGCCTTACTATACATGGTCGTTTTTTCAAAAAATAAAACGCCTTACTATACATGGTCGTTTTTTATCCAAAAATAAAACGCCTTACTATACATGGTCGTTTTTTCAAAAAATAAAACGCCTTACGATACATGGTCGTTTTTTATCCAAAAATAAAACGCCTTACTATACATGGTCGTTTTTTCAAAAAATAAAACGCCTTACTATACATGGTCATTTTTTTTCCAAAATTAAAACGGCTTACTATACATGGTCGTTTTTTATCCAAAAATAAAACGCCTTACTATACATGGTCGTTTTTTCAAAAAATAAAACGCCTTACTACACATGGTCATTTTTTCAAAAAATAAAACGCCTTACTATACATGGTCGTTTTTTATCCAAAAATAAAACGCCTTACTATACATGGTCGTTTTTTTTCCAAAAATAAAACGACTTACTATACATGGTCGTTTTTTCAAAAAAATAAAACGCCTTACTATACATGGTCGTTTTTTCAAAAAATAAAACGCCTTACTATACATGGTCGTTTTTTTTCAAAAAATAAAACGACTTACTATACATGGTCGTTTTTTCAAAAACTAAAACGCCTTACTATACATGGTCGTTTTTTATCCAAAAATAAAACGCCTTACTATACATGGTCGTTTTTTCAAAAAATAAAACGCCTTACTATACATGGTCGTTTTTTCAAAAAATAAAAGGCCTTACTATACATGATCGTTTTTTTTTCAAAAATTAAAACGCCTTACTATACATGGTCGTTTTTTTTCCAAAATTAAAACGCCTTACTATACATGGTCGTTTTTTTTCCAAAATTAAAACGCCTTACTATACATGGTCGTTTTTTCAAAAAATAAAACGCCTTACTATACATGGTCGTTTTTTTTCCAAAATTAAAACGCCTTACTATACATGGTCGTTTTTTTCCAAAAATAAAACGCCTTACTATACATGGTCGTTTTTTCAAAAAATAAAACGCCTTACTATACATGGTCGTTTTTTTTCCAAAATTAAAACGCCTTACTATACATGGTCGGTTTTTTTCCAAAAATAAAACGCCTTACTATACATGGTCGTTTTTTCAAAAAATAAAACGCCTTACTATACATGGTCGTTTTTTTTCAAAAATTAAAACGCCTTACTATACATGGTCGTTTTTTATCCAAAAATAAAACGACTTACTATACATGGTCGTTTTTTCAAAAAATAAAACGCCTTACTATACATGGTCGTTTTTTCTCCAAAAATAAAACGACTTACTATACATTGTCGTTTTTTTTCAAAAATAAAACGCCTTACTATACATGGTCGTTTTTTTTCCAAAAATAAAACGCCTTACTATACATGGTCGTTTTTTTTCCAAAAATAAAACGCCTTACTATACATGGTCGTTTTTTTTCAAAAAATAAAACGCCTTACTATACATGGTCGTTTTTTTTCAAAAAATAAAACGCCTTACTATACATGGTCGTTTTTTCAAAAAATAAAACGCCTTATTATACATGGTCGTTTTTTTTCCCAAAATAAAACGACTTACTATACATGGTCGTTTTTTCAAAAAATAAAACGCCTTACGATACATGGTCGTTTTTTTTCCCAAAATAAAACGACTTACTATACATGGTCGTTTTTTCAAAAAATAAAACGCCTTACTACACATGGTCGTTTTTTTTCCAAAAATAAAACGACTTACTATACATGGTCGTTTTTTCCAAAAATAAAACGACTTACTATACATGGTCGTTTTTTATCCAAAAATAAAACGCCTTACTATACATGGTCGTTTTTTATCCAAAAATAAAACGCCTTACTACACATGGTCGTTTTTTTTCCAAAAATAAAACGACTTACTATACATGGTCGTTTTTTCAAAAAAATAAAACGCCTTACTATACATGGTTGTTTTTTCAAAAAATAAAACGACTTACTATACATGGTCGTTTTTTCAAAAAATAAAACGCCTTACTATACATGGTCGTTTTTTTTCCAAAAATAAAACGACTTACTATACATGGTCGTTTTTTCAAAAACTAAAACGCCTTACTATACATGGTCGTTTTTTATCCAAAAATAAAACGCCTTTCTATACATGGTCGTTTTTTCAAAAAATAAAACGCCTTACTATACATGGTCGTTTTTTAAAAAAATAAAACGCCTTACTATACATGGTGTTTTTTTTTCCAAAATTAAAACGCCTTACTATACATGGTCGTTTTTTTCCAAAAATAAAACGCCTTACTATACATGGTCGTTTTTTTTCCAAAATTAAAACGCCTTACTAAACATGGTCGTTTTTTTCCAAAAATAAAACGCCTTACTATACATGGTCGTTTTTTTTCCAAAAATAAAACGCCTTACTATACATGGTCGTTTTTTCAAAAAATAAAACGCCTTACTATACATGGTCGTTTTTTTTCAAAAAATAAAACGCCTTACTATACATGGTCGTTTTTTATCCAAAAATAAAACGACTTACTTTACATGGTCGTTTTTTAAAAAAATAAAACGCCTTACTATACATGGTCGTTTTTTCTCCAAAAATAAAACGACTTACTATACATGGTCGTTTTTTTTCAAAAATTAAAACGGCTTACTATACATGGTCGTTTTTTTTTCCAAAATTAAAACGGCTTACTATACATGGTTGTTTTTTCAAAAAATAAAACGCCTTACTATACATGGTCGTTTTTTTCCAAAAATAAAACGCCTTACTATACATGGTCGGTTTTTTTCAAAAATAAAACGCCTAACTATACATGGTCGTTTTTTTTCCAAAAATAAAACGCCTTACTATACATGGTCGTTTTTTATCCAAAAATAAAACGACTTACTATACATGGTCGTTTTTTTAAAAAAATAAAACGCCTTACTATACATGGTCGTTTTTTCAAAAAATACAACGCCTTACTATACATGGTCGTTTTTTTTCCAAAAATAAAACGACTTACTATACATGGTCGTTTTTTCAAAAAATAAAACGCCTTACTATACATGGTCGTTTTTTCAAAAAATACAACGCCTTACTATACATGGTCGTTTTTTTTCCAAAAATAAAACGACTTACTATACATGGTCGTTTTTTCAAAAAATAAAACGCCTTACTAAACATGGTCGTTTTTTTTCCAAAATTAAAACGCCTTACTATACATGGTCGTTTTTTTTCCAAAAATAAAACGACTTACTATACATGGTCGTTTTTTCAAAAAATAAAACGCCTTACTATACATGGTCGTTTTTTTTTCAAAAATTAAAACGCCTTACTATACATGGTCGTTTTTTTTCCAAAATTAAAACGCCTTACTATATACATGGTCGTTTTTTTTCCAAAATTAAAACGCCTTACTATACATGGTCGTTTTTTTCCAAAAATAAAACGCCTTACTATACATGGTCGTTTTTTCAAAAAATAAAACGCCTTACTATACATGGTCGTTTTTTATCCAAAAATAAAACGCCTTACTATACATGGTCGTTTTTTTCCAAAAATAAAACGCCTTACTATACATGGTCGTTTTTTATCCAAAAATAAAACGACTTACTATACATGGTCGTTTTTTATCCAAAAATAAAACACCTTACTATACATGGTCGTTTTTTTTCCAAAAATAAAACGACTTACTATACATGGTCGTTTTTTCAAAAAATAAAACGCCTTACGATACATGGTCGTTTTTTATCCAAAAATAAAACGCCTTACTATACATGGTCGTTTTTAAAAAAAATAAAACGACTTACTATACATGGTCGTTTTTTATCCAAAAATAAAACGCCTTACTATACATGGTCGTTTTTTTTCAAAAAATAAAACGCCTTACTATACATGGTCGTTTTTTCAAAAAAATAAAACGCCTTACTATACATGGTCGTTTTTTCAAAAAATAAAACGCCTTACTATACATGGTCGTTTTTTTTCAAAAAATAAAACGACTTACTATACATGGTCGTTTTTTCAAAAACTAAAACGCCTTACTATACATGGTCGTTTTTTATCCAAAAATAAAACGCCTTACTATACATGGTCGTTTTTTCAAAAAATAAAACGACTTACTATACATGGTCGTTTTTTCAAAAAATAAAACGCCTTACTATACATGGTCGTTTTTTATCCAAAAATAAAACGCCTTACTACACATGGTCGTTTTTTTTCCAAAAATAAAACGACTTACTATACATGGTCGTTTTTTTTCCAAAAATAAAACGACTTACTATACATGGTCGTTTTTTCAAAAAATAAAACGCCTTACTATACATGGTCGTTTTTTCAAAAAATAAAACGCCTTACTATACATGGTCGTTTTTTCAAAAAATAAAACGCCTTACTATACCCGGTCGTTTTTTCAAAAAATAAAACGCCTTACTATACATGGTCGTTTTTTCAAAAAATAAAACGCCTTACTATACATGGTCGTTTTTTCAAAAAATAAAACGCCTTACGATACATGGTCGTTTTTTATCCAAAAATAAAACGACTTACTATACATGGTCGTTTTTTCAAAAAATAAAACGCCTTACTATACATGGTCGTTTTTTCAAAAAATAAAACGCCTTACTATACATGGTCGTTTTTTCAAAAAATAAAACGCCTTACTATACCCGGTCGTTTTTTCAAAAAATAAAACGCCTTACTATACATGGTCGTTTTTTCAAAAAATAAAACGCCTTACTATACATGGTCGTTTTTTCAAAAAATAAAACGCCTTACTATACATGGTCGTTTTTTTCCAAAAATTAAAACGCCTTACTATACATGGTCGTTTTTTATCCAAAAATAAAACGCCTTACTATACATGGTCGTTTTTTCAAAAAATAAAACGCCTTACGATACATGGTCGTTTTTTATCCAAAAATAAAACGCCTTACTATACATGGTCGTTTTTTTCCAAAAATAAAACGCCTTACTATACATGGTCGTTTTTTATCCAAAAATAAAACGCCTTACTACACATGGTCGTTTTTTTTCCAAAAATAAAACGCCTTACTATACATGGTCGTTTTTTTTCCAAAAATAAAACGCCTTACTATACATGGTCGTTTTTTCCAAAAATAAAACGACTTACTATACATGGTCGTTTTTTATCCAAAAATAAAACGCCTTACTATACATGGTCGTTTTTTATCCAAAAATAAAACGCCTTACTACACATGGTCGTTTTTTTTCCAAAAATAAAACGCCTTACTATACATGGTCGTTTTTTTTCAAAAAATAAAACGCCTTACTATACATGGTCGTTTTTTTTCCAAAAATAAAACGCCTTACTATACATGGTCGTTTTTTCCAAAAATAAAACGCCTTATTATACATGGTCGTTTTTTTTCCAAAAATAAAACGACTTACTATACATGGTCGTTTTTTCAAAAAATAAAACGCCTTACGATACATGGTCGTTTTTTATCCAAAAATAAAACGCCTTACTATACATGGTCGTTTTTTCAAAAAATAAAACGGCTTACTATACATGGTCGTTTTTTATCCAAAAATAAAACGCCTTACTATACATGGTCGTTTTTTCAAAAAATAAAACGCCTTATTATACATGGTCGTTTTTTATCCAAAAATAAAACGCCTTACTATACATGGTCGTTTTTTCAAAAAATAAAACGCCTTACGATACATGGTCGTTTTTTTTCCAAAATTAAAACGCCTTACTACACATGGTCGTTTTTTTTCCAAAAATAAAACGCCTTACTATACATGGTCGTTTTTTTTCAAAAAATAAAACGCCTTACTATACATGGTCGTTTTTTTTTCAAAAATTTAAACGCCTTACTATACATGGTCGTTTTTTATCCAAAAATAAAACGCCTTACGATACATGGTCGTTTTTTTTCCAAAATTAAAACGCCTTACTATACATGGTCGTTTTTTTTTCAAAAATTAAAACGCCTTACTATACATGGTCGTTTTTTTTCCAAAAATAAAACGACTTACTATACATGGTCGTTTTTTCAAAAAATAAAACGCCTTACGATACATGGTCGTTTTTTATCCAAAAATAAAACGCCTTACTATACATGGTCGTTTTTTCAAAAAATAAAACGCCTTACTATACATGGTCGTTTTTTATCCAAAAATAAAACGCCTTACTATACATGGTCATTTTTTTCCAAAAATAAAACGCCTTACTATACATGGTCGTTTTTTATCCAAAAATAAAACGCCTTACTATACATGGTCGGTTTTTTTCCAAAATTAAAACGGCTTACTATACATGGTCGTTTTTTCAAAAAATAAAACGACTTACAATACATGGTCGTTTTTTCAAAAAATAAAACGCCTTACTATACATGGTCGTTTTTTCTCCAAAAATAAAACGCCTTACTATACATGGTCGGTTTTTTTCCAAAAATAAAACGACTTGCTATACATGGTCGTTTTTTCAAAAAATAAAACGCCTTACTATACATGGTCGTTTTTTTTCCAAAAATAAAACGACTTACTATACATGGTCGTTTTTTCAAAAAATAAAACGCCTTACGATACATGGTCGTTTTTTATACAAAAATAAAACGCCTTACTATACATGGTCGTTTTTTTCCAAAAATAAAACGCCTTACTATACATGGTCGTTTTTTATCCAAAAATAAAACGCCTTACTACACATGGTCGTTTTTTTTCCAAAAATAAAACGACTTACTATACATGGTCGTTTTTTCCAAAAATAAAACGCCTTACTATACATGGTCGTTTTTTATCCAAAAATAAAACGCCTTACTACACATGGTCGTTTTTTTTCCAAAAATAAAACGCCTTACTATACATGGTCGTTTTTTATCCAAAAATAAAACGCCTTACTATACATGGTCGTTTTTTTTCCAAAAATAAAACGACTTACTATACATGGTCGTTTTTTCAAAAAATAAAACGCCTTACTATACATGGTCGTTTTTTCAAAAAATAAAACGCCTTACAATGCATGGTCAGTTTTTTTCCAAAAATAAAACGCCTTACTATACATGGTCGTTTTTTCAAAAAATAAAACGCCTTACTATACCCGGTCGTTTTTTCAAAAAATAAAACGCCTTACTATACATGGTCGTTTTTTCAAAAAATAAAACGCCTTACTATACATGGTCGTTTTTTCAAAAAATAAAACGCCTTACTATACATGGTCGTTTTTTCAAAAAATAAAACGCCTTACTATACATGGTCGTTTTTTTCCAAAAATTAAAACGCCTTACTAGTATACATGGTCGTTTTTTATCCAAAAATAAAACGCCTTACTATACATGGTCGTTTTTTCAAAAAATAAAACGCCTTACGATACATGGTCGTTTTTTATCCAAAAATAAAACGCCTTACTATACATGGTCGTTTTTTCAAAAAATAAAACGCCTTACTATACATGGTCGTTTTTTTCCAAAAATAAAACGCCTTACTATACATGGTCGTTTTTTTATCCAAAAATAAAACGCCTTACTACACATGTTCGTTTTTTTTCCAAAAATAAAACGACTTACTATACATGGTCGTTTTTTTTCCAAAAATAAAACGACTTACTATACATGGTCGTTTTTTCAAAAAATAAAACGCCTTACTATACATGGTCGTTTTTTCAAAAAATAAAACGCCTTACAATGCATGGTCAGTTTTTTTCCAAAAATAAAACGCCTTACTATACATGGTCGTTTTTTCAAAAAATAAAACGCCTTACTATACCCGGTCGTTTTTTCAAAAAATAAAACGCCTTACTATACATGGTCGTTTTTTCAAAAAATAAAACGCCTTACTATACATGGTCGTTTTTTCAAAAAATAAAACGCCTTACTATACATGGTCGTTTTTTCAAAAAATAAAACGCCTTACTATACATGGTCGTTTTTTATCCAAAAATAAAACGCCTTACTATACATGGTCGTTTTTTCAAAAAATAAAACGCCTTACGATACATGGTCGTTTTTTATCCAAAAATAAAACGCCTTACTATACATGGTCGTTTTTTCAAAAAATAAAACGCCTTACTATACATGGTCATTTTTTTTCCAAAATTAAAACGGCTTACTATACATGGTCGTTTTTTATCCAAAAATAAAACGCCTTACTATACATGGTCGTTTTTTCAAAAAATAAAACGCCTTACTACACATGGTCATTTTTTCAAAAAATAAAACGCCTTACTATACATGGTCGTTTTTTATCCAAAAATAAAACGCCTTACTATACATGGTCGTTTTTTTTCCAAAAATAAAACGACTTACTATACATGGTCGTTTTTTCAAAAAAATAAAACGCCTTACTATACATGGTCGTTTTTTCAAAAAATAAAACGCCTTACTATACATGGTCGTTTTTTTTCAAAAAATAAAACGACTTACTATACATGGTCGTTTTTTCAAAAACTAAAACGCCTTACTATACATGGTCGTTTTTTATCCAAAAATAAAACGCCTTACTATACATGGTCGTTTTTTCAAAAAATAAAACGCCTTACTATACATGGTCGTTTTTTCAAAAAATAAAAGGCCTTACTATACATGATCGTTTTTTTTTCAAAAATTAAAACGCCTTACTATACATGGTCGTTTTTTTTCCAAAATTAAAACGCCTTACTATACATGGTCGTTTTTTTTCCAAAATTAAAACGCCTTACTATACATGGTCGTTTTTTCAAAAAATAAAACGCCTTACTATACATGGTCGTTTTTTTTCCAAAATTAAAACGCCTTACTATACATGGTCGTTTTTTTCCAAAAATAAAACGCCTTACTATACATGGTCGTTTTTTCAAAAAATAAAACGCCTTACTATACATGGTCGTTTTTTTTCCAAAATTAAAACGCCTTACTATACATGGTCGGTTTTTTTCCAAAAATAAAACGCCTTACTATACATGGTCGTTTTTTCAAAAAATAAAACGCCTTACTATACATGGTCGTTTTTTTTCAAAAATTAAAACGCCTTACTATACATGGTCGTTTTTTATCCAAAAATAAAACGACTTACTATACATGGTCGTTTTTTCAAAAAATAAAACGCCTTACTATACATGGTCGTTTTTTCTCCAAAAATAAAACGACTTACTATACATTGTCGTTTTTTTTCAAAAATAAAACGCCTTACTATACATGGTCGTTTTTTTTCCAAAAATAAAACGCCTTACTATACATGGTCGTTTTTTTTCCAAAAATAAAACGCCTTACTATACATGGTCGTTTTTTTTCAAAAAATAAAACGCCTTACTATACATGGTCGTTTTTTTTCAAAAAATAAAACGCCTTACTATACATGGTCGTTTTTTCAAAAAATAAAACGCCTTATTATACATGGTCGTTTTTTTTCCCAAAATAAAACGACTTACTATACATGGTCGTTTTTTCAAAAAATAAAACGCCTTACGATACATGGTCGTTTTTTTTCCCAAAATAAAACGACTTACTATACATGGTCGTTTTTTCAAAAAATAAAACGCCTTACTACACATGGTCGTTTTTTTTCCAAAAATAAAACGACTTACTATACATGGTCGTTTTTTCCAAAAATAAAACGACTTACTATACATGGTCGTTTTTTATCCAAAAATAAAACGCCTTACTATACATGGTCGTTTTTTATCCAAAAATAAAACGCCTTACTACACATGGTCGTTTTTTTTCCAAAAATAAAACGACTTACTATACATGGTCGTTTTTTCAAAAAAATAAAACGCCTTACTATACATGGTTGTTTTTTCAAAAAATAAAACGACTTACTATACATGGTCGTTTTTTCAAAAAATAAAACGCCTTACTATACATGGTCGTTTTTTTTCCAAAAATAAAACGACTTACTATACATGGTCGTTTTTTCAAAAACTAAAACGCCTTACTATACATGGTCGTTTTTTATCCAAAAATAAAACGCCTTTCTATACATGGTCGTTTTTTCAAAAAATAAAACGCCTTACTATACATGGTCGTTTTTTAAAAAAATAAAACGCCTTACTATACATGGTGTTTTTTTTTCCAAAATTAAAACGCCTTACTATACATGGTCGTTTTTTTCCAAAAATAAAACGCCTTACTATACATGGTCGTTTTTTTTCCAAAATTAAAACGCCTTACTAAACATGGTCGTTTTTTTCCAAAAATAAAACGCCTTACTATACATGGTCGTTTTTTTTCCAAAAATAAAACGCCTTACTATACATGGTCGTTTTTTCAAAAAATAAAACGCCTTACTATACATGGTCGTTTTTTTTCAAAAAATAAAACGCCTTACTATACATGGTCGTTTTTTATCCAAAAATAAAACGACTTACTTTACATGGTCGTTTTTTAAAAAAATAAAACGCCTTACTATACATGGTCGTTTTTTCTCCAAAAATAAAACGACTTACTATACATGGTCGTTTTTTTTCAAAAATTAAAACGGCTTACTATACATGGTCGTTTTTTTTTCCAAAATTAAAACGGCTTACTATACATGGTTGTTTTTTCAAAAAATAAAACGCCTTACTATACATGGTCGTTTTTTTCCAAAAATAAAACGCCTTACTATACATGGTCGGTTTTTTTCAAAAATAAAACGCCTAACTATACATGGTCGTTTTTTTTCCAAAAATAAAACGCCTTACTATACATGGTCGTTTTTTATCCAAAAATAAAACGACTTACTATACATGGTCGTTTTTTAAAAAAAATAAAACGCCTTACTATACATGGTCGTTTTTTCAAAAAATACAACGCCTTACTATACATGGTCGTTTTTTTTCCAAAAATAAAACGACTTACTATACATGGTCGTTTTTTCAAAAAATAAAACGCCTTACTATACATGGTCGTTTTTTCAAAAAATACAACGCCTTACTATACATGGTCGTTTTTTTTCCAAAAATAAAACGACTTACTATACATGGTCGTTTTTTCAAAAAATAAAACGCCTTACTAAACATGGTCGTTTTTTTTCCAAAATTAAAACGCCTTACTATACATGGTCGTTTTTTTTCCAAAAATAAAACGACTTACTATACATGGTCGTTTTTTCAAAAAATAAAACGCCTTACTATACATGGTCGTTTTTTTTTCAAAAATTAAAACGCCTTACTATACATGGTCGTTTTTTTTCCAAAATTAAAACGCCTTACTATATACATGGTCGTTTTTTTTCCAAAATTAAAACGCCTTACTATACATGGTCGTTTTTTTCCAAAAATAAAACGCCTTACTATACATGGTCGTTTTTTCAAAAAATAAAACGCCTTACTATACATGGTCGTTTTTTATCCAAAAATAAAACGCCTTACTATACATGGTCGTTTTTTTCCAAAAATAAAACGCCTTACTATACATGGTCGTTTTTTATCCAAAAATAAAACGACTTACTATACATGGTCGTTTTTTATCCAAAAATAAAACACCTTACTATACATGGTCGTTTTTTTTCCAAAAATAAAACGACTTACTATACATGGTCGTTTTTTCAAAAAATAAAACGCCTTACGATACATGGTCGTTTTTTATCCAAAAATAAAACGCCTTACTATACATGGTCGTTTTAAAAAAAAATAAAACGCCTTACTATACATGGTCGTTTTTTAAAAAAATAAAACGCCTTACCATACATGGTCGTTTTTTCCAAAAATAAAACGCCTTACTATGCATGGTCGTTTTTTTTCCAAAAATAAAACGCCTTACTATACATGGTCGTTTTTTTTCCAAAAATAAAACGACTTACTATACATGGTCGTTTTTTCAAAAAATAAAACGCCTTACTATACATGGTCGTTTTTTTTTCAAAAATTAAAACGCCTTACTATACATGGTCGTTTTTTTTCCAAAATTAAAACGCCTTACTATACATGGTCGTTTTTTTTCAAAAACTAAAACGCCTTACTATACATGGTCGTTTTTTCAAAAAATAAAACGCCTTACTATACATGGTCGTTTTTTTTCCAAAAATAAAACGCCTTACTATACATGGTCGTTTTTTCAAAAACTAAAACGCCTTACTATACATGGTCGTTTTTTTTCCAAAAATAAAACGACTTACTATACATGGTCGTTTTTTCAAAAAATAAAACGCCTTACTATACATGGTCGTTTTTTTTCCAAAAATAAAACGCCTTACTATACATGGTCGTTTTTTCAAAAACTAAAACGCCTTACTATACATGGTCGTTTTTTATCCAAAAATAAAACGCCTTACTATACATGGTCGTTTTTTCAAAAAATAAAACGCCTTACTGTACATGGTCGTTTTTTCAAAAAATAAAACGACTTACTATACATGGTCGTTTTTTTCCAAAAATAAAACGCCTTACTATACATGGTCGTTTTTTTTCCAAAATTAAAACGCCTTACTAAACATGGTCGTTTTTTTCCAAAAATAAAACGCCTTACTATACATGGTCGTTTTTTTTCCAAAAATAAAACGCCTTACTATACATGGTCGTTTTTTCAAAAAATAAAACGCCTTACTATACATGGTCGTTTTTTTTCAAAAAATAAAACGCCTTACTATACATGGTCGTTTTTTATCCAAAAATAAAACGACTTACTATACATGGTCGTTTTTTCAAAAAATAAAACACCTTACTATACATGGTCGTTTTTTATCCAAAAATAAAACGACTTACTATACATGGTCGTTTTTTCAAAAAATAAAACGCCTTACTATACATGGTCGTTTTTTTTTCCAAAATTAAAACGGCTTACTATACATGGTTGTTTTTTCAAAAAATAAAACGCCTTACTATACATGGTCGTTTTTTTCAAAAAATAAAACGCCTTACTATATATGGTCGGTTTTTTTCCAAAATTAAAACGACTTACTATACATGGTCGTTTTTTCAAAAAAAATAAAACGCCTTACTATACATGGTCGTTTTTTCAAAAAATAAAACGACTTACTATACATGGTCGTTTTTTCAAAAAATAAAACGCCTTACTATACATGGTCGTTTTTTTCCCCAAATTAAAACGCCTTACTATACATGGTCGTTTTTTTTCCAAAATTAAAACGCCTTACTATACATGGTCGTTTTTTCAAAAAATAAAACGCCTTACTATACATGGTCGTTTTTTCAAAAAATAAAACGCCTTACTATGTATGGTCGTTTTTTTTCCAAAAATAAAACGCCTTACTATACATGGTCGTTTTTTCAAAAAATAAAACGCCTTACTATACATGGTCGTTTTTTTTCCAAAAATAAAACGACTTACTATACATGGTCGTTTTTTCAAAAAATAAAACGCCTTACTATACATGGTCGTTTTTTCAAAAAATAAAACGCCTTACTATACATGGTCGTTTTTTCAAAAAATAAAACGCCTTACTATGTATGGTCGTTTTTTTTCCAAAAATAAAACGCCTTACTATACATGGTCGTTTTTTCAAAAAATAAAACGCCTTACTATACATGGTCGTTTTTTTTCCAAAAATAAAACGACTTACTATACATGGTCGTTTTTTCAAAAAATAAAACGCCTTACTATACATGGTCGTTTTTTTTCCAAAAATAAAACGACTTACTATACATGGTCGTTTTTTCAAAAAATAAAACGACTTACTATACATGGTCGTTTTTTCAAAAAATAAAACGCCTTACTATACATGGTCGTTTTTTTTCCAAAAATAAAACGACTTACTATACATGGTCGTTTTTTCAAAAAATAAAACGCCTTACTATACATGGTCGTTTTTTTTTCAAAAATTAAAACGCCTTACTATACATGGTCGTTTTTTTTCCAAAATTAAAACGCCTTACTATACATGGTCGTTTTTTTTTCCAAAATTAAAACGCCTTACTATACATGGTCGTTTTTTTCCAAAAATAAAACGCCTTACTATACATGGTCGTTTTTTTTCCAAAATTAAAACGCCTTACTATACATGGTCGTTTTTTTCCAAAAATAAAACGCCTTACTATACATGGTCGTTTTTTTTCCAAAATTAAAACGCCTTACTATACATGGTCGTTTTTTCAAAAAATAAAACGCCTTACTATGTATGGTCGTTTTTTATCCAAAAATAAAACGCCTTACTATACATGGTCGTTTTTTCAAAAAATAAAACGCCTTACGATACATGGTCGTTTTTTATCCAAAAATAAAACGACTTACTATACATGGTCGTTTTTTCAAAAAATAAAACGCCTTACTATACATGGTCGTTTTTTTTCCAAAAATAAAACGACTTACTATACATGGTCGTTTTTTCAAAAAATAAAACGCCTTACGATACATGGTCGTTTTTTATCCAAAAATAAAACGCCTTACTATACATGGTCGTTTTTTCAAAAAATAAAACGCCTTACTATACATGGTCGTTTTTTCAAAAAAATAAAACGCCTTACTATACATGGTCGTTTTTTCAAAAAATAAAACGACTTACTATACATGGTCGTTTTTTCAAAAAATAAAACGCCTTACTATACATGGTTGTTTTTTTTCCAAAAATAAAACGACTTACTATACATGGTCGTTTTTTCAAAAAATAAAACGCCTTACGATACATGGTCGTTTTTTATCCAAAAATAAAACGCCTTACTATACATGGTCGTTTTTTCAAAAAATAAAACGCCTTACTATACATGGTCGTTTTTTCAAAAAAATAAAACGCCTTACTATACATGGTCGTTTTTTCAAAAAATAAAACGACTTACTATACATGGTCGTTTTTTCAAAAAATAAAACGCCTTACTATACATGGTTGTTTTTTTTCCAAAAATAAAACGACTTACTATACATGGTCGTTTTTTCAAAAAATAAAACGCCTTACTATACATGGTGGTTTTTTTTCCAAAAATAAAACGACTTACTATACATGGTCGTTTTTTCAAAAAATAAAACGCCTTACTATACATGGTCGGTTTTTTTCCAAAATTAAAACGACTTACTATACATGGTCGTTTTTTCAAAAAAAATAAAACGCCTTACTATACATGGTCGTTTTTTCAAAAAATAAAACGACTTACTATACATGGTCGTTTTTTCAAAAAATAAAACGCCTTACTATACATGGTCGTTTTTTTTCCCAAATTAAAACGCCTTACTATACATGGTCGTTTTTTTTCCAAAAATAAAACGCCTTACTATACATGGTCGTTTTTTCAAAAAATAAAACGCCTTACTATACATGGTCGTTTTTACAAAAAATAAAACGCCTTACTATGTATGGTCGTTTTTTTTCCAAAAATAAAACACCTTACTATACATGGTCGTTTTTTCAAAAAATAAAACGCCTTACTATACATGGTCGTTTTTTTTCCAAAAATAAAACGACTTACTATACATGGTCGTTTTTTCAAAAAATAAAACGCCTTACTATACATGGTCGTTTTTTCAAAAAATAAAACGCCTTACTATACATGGTCGTTTTTTCAAAAAATAAAACGCCTTACTATGTATGGTCGTTTTTTTTCCAAAAATAAAACGCCTTACTATACATGGTCGTTTTTTCAAAAAATAAAACGCCTTACTATACATGGTCGTTTTTTTTCCAAAAATAAAACGACTTACTATACATGGTCGTTTTTTCAAAAAATAAAACGCCTTACTATACATGGTCGTTTTTTTTCCAAAAATAAAACGACTTACTATACATGGTCGTTTTTTCAAAAAATAAAACGACTTACTATACATGGTCGTTTTTTCAAAAAATAAAACGCCTTACTATACATGGTCGTTTTTTTTCCAAAAATAAAACGACTTACTATACATGGTCGTTTTTTCAAAAAATAAAACGCCTTACTATACATGGTCGTTTTTTTTTTCAAAAATTAAAACGCCTTACTATACATGGTCGTTTTTTTTCCAAAATTAAAACGCCTTACTATACATGGTCGTTTTTTTTCCAAAATTAAAACGCCTTACTATACATGGTCGTTTTTTTCCAAAAATAAAACGCCTTACTATACATGGTCGTTTTTTTTCCAAAATTAAAACGCCTTACTATACATGGTCGTTTTTTTCCAAAAATAAAACGCCTTACTATACATGGTCGTTTTTTTTCAAAAAATAAAACGACTTACTATACATGGTCGTTTTTTCAAAAAATAAAACGCCTTACTATACATGGTCGTTTTTTTTCCAAAAATAAAACGACTTACTATACATGGTCGTTTTTTCAAAAAATAAAACGACTTACTATACATGGTCGTTTTTTCAAAAAATAAAACGCCTTACTATACATGGTCGTTTTTTTTCCAAAAATAAAACGACTTACTATACATGGTCGTTTTTTTCAAAAAATAAAACGCCTTACTATACATGGTCGGTTTTTTTCCAAAATTAAAACGACTTACTATACATGGTCGTTTTTTCAAAAAAAATAAAACGCCTTACTATACATGGTCGTTTTTTCAAAAAATAAAACGACTTACTATACATGGTCGTTTTTTCAAAAAATAAAACGCCTTACTATACATGGTCGTTTTTTTTCCCAAATTAAAACGCCTTACTATACATGGTCGTTTTTTTTCCAAAAATAAAACGCCTTACTATACATGGTCGTTTTTTCAAAAAATAAAACGCCTTACTATACATGGTCGTTTTTTCAAAAAATAAAACGCCTTACTATGTATGGTCGTTTTTTTTCCAAAAATAAAACGCCTTACTATACATGGTCGTTTTTTCAAAAAATAAAACGCCTTACTATACATGGTCGTTTTTTTTCCAAAAATAAAACGACTTACTATACATGGTCGTTTTTTCAAAAAATAAAACGCCTTACTATACATGGTCGTTTTTTCAAAAAATAAAACGCCTTACTATACATGGTCGTTTTTTCAAAAAATAAAACGCCTTACTATGTATGGTCGTTTTTTTTCCAAAAATAAAACGCCTTACTATACATGGTCGTTTTTTCAAAAAATAAAACGCCTTACTATACATGGTCGTTTTTTTTCCAAAAATAAAACGACTTACTATACATGGTCGTTTTTTCAAAAAATAAAACGCCTTACTATACATGGTCGTTTTTTTTCCAAAAATAAAACGACTTACTATACATGGTCGTTTTTTCAAAAAATAAAACGACTTACTATACATGGTCGTTTTTTCAAAAAATAAAACGCCTTACTATACATGGTCGTTTTTTTTCCAAAAATAAAACGACTTACTATACATGGTCGTTTTTTCAAAAAATAAAACGCCTTACTATACATGGTCGTTTTTTTTTTCAAAAATTAAAACGCCTTACTATACATGGTCGTTTTTTTTCCAAAATTAAAACGCCTTACTATACATGGTCGTTTTTTTTCCAAAATTAAAACGCCTTACTATACATGGTCGTTTTTTTCCAAAAATAAAACGCCTTACTATACATGGTCGTTTTTTTTCCAAAATTAAAACGCCTTACTATACATGGTCGTTTTTTTCCAAAAATAAAACGCCTTACTATACATGGTCGTTTTTTTTCCAAAATTAAAACGCCTTACTATACATGGTCGTTTTTTCAAAAAATAAAACGCCTTACTATGTATGGTCGTTTTTTTTCCAAAAATAAAACGCCTTACTATACATGGTCGTTTTTTATCCAAAAATAAAACGCCTTACTATACATGGTCGTTTTTTCAAAAAATAAAACGCCTTACGATACATGGTCGTTTTTTATCCAAAAATAAAACGCCTTACTATACATGGTCGTTTTTTCAAAAAATAAAACGCCTTACGATACATGGTCGTTTTTTATCCAAAAATAAAACGACTTACTATACATGGTCGTTTTTTCAAAAAATAAAACGCCTTACTATACATGGTCGTTTTTTTTCCAAAAATAAAACGACTTACTATACATGGTCGTTTTTTCAAAAAATAAAACGCCTTACGATACATGGTCGTTTTTTATCCAAAAATAAAACACCTTACTATACATGGTCGTTTTTTCAAAAAATAAAACGCCTTACTATACATGGTCGTTTTTTCAAAAAAATAAAACGCCTTACTATACATGGTCGTTTTTTCAAAAAATAAAACGACTTACTATACATGGTCGTTTTTTCAAAAAATAAAACGCCTTACTATACATGGTTGTTTTTTTTCCAAAAATAAAACGACTTACTATACATGGTCGTTTTTTCAAAAAATAAAACGCCTTACGATACATGGTCGTTTTTTATCCAAAAATAAAACGCCTTACTATACATGGTCGTTTTTTCAAAAAATAAAACGCCTTACTATACATGGTCGTTTTTTCAAAAAAATAAAACGCCTTACTATACATGGTCGTTTTTTCAAAAAATAAAACGACTTACTATACATGGTCGTTTTTTCAAAAAATAAAACGCCTTACTATACATGGTCGTTTTTTCAAAAAATAAAACGCCTTACTATACATGGTCGTTTTTTCAAAAAATAAAACGCCTTACTATACATGGTCGTTTTTTTTTCAAAAATTAAAACGCCTTACTATACATGGTCGTTTTTTTTCCAAAAATAAAACGACTTACTATACATGGTCGTTTTTTCAAAAAATAAAACGCCTTACGATACATGGTCGTTTTTTCAAAAAATAAAACGCCTTACTATACATGGTCGTTTTTTATCCAAAAATAAAACGCCTTACTATACATGGTCGTTTTTTCAAAAAATAAAACGCCTTACTATGCATGGTCGTTTTTTTTCCAAAAATAAAACGCCTTACTATACATGGTCATTTTTTTTCCAAAAATAAAACGCCTTACTATACATGGTCGTTTTTTCAAAAAATAAAACGCCTTACTATGCATGGTCGTTTTTTTTCCAAAAATAAAACGCCTTACTATACATGGTCGTTTTTTTTCCAAAAATAAAACGCCTTACTATACATGGTCATTTTTTTTCCAAAAATAAAACGCCTTACTATACATGGTCGTTTTTTCAAAAAATAAAACGCCTTACTATGCATGGTCGTTTTTTTTCCAAAAATAAAACGCCTTACTATACATGGTCGTTTTTTTCAAAAAATAAAACGCCTTACTATACATGGTCTTTTTTTTTTCAAAAAATAAAACGCCTTTCTATACATGGTCGTTTTTTTTTTCAAAAATAAAACGCCTTACTATACATGGTCGTTTTTTCGCCAAAATTAAAACGCCTTACTATACATGGTCGTTTTTTTTCCAAAAATAAAACGGCTTACTATACATGGTCGTTTTTTCAAAAAATAAAACGCCTTACTATACATGGTCGTTTTTTCAAAAAATAAAACGCCTTACTATACATGGTCGTTTTTTCAAAAAATAAAACGCCTTACTATACATGGTCGTTTTTTTTCCAAAAATAAAACGACATACGATACATGGTCGTTTTTTCAAAAAATAAAACGCCTTACGATACATGGTCGTTTTTTATCCAAAAATAAAACGCCTAACTATACATGGTCGTTTTTTTTCCAAAAATAAAACGCCTTACTATACATGGTCGTTTTTTATCCAAAAATAAAACGCCTTACTATACATGGTCGTTTTTTTTCAAAAATTAAAACGCCTTACTATACATGGTCGTTTTTTTCCAAAAATAAAACCCCTTACTATACATGGTCATTTTTTTTTCCAAAAATAAAACGCCTTACTATACATGGTCGTTTTTTATCCAAAAATAAAACGCCTTACTATACATGGTCGTTTTTTCAAAAAATAAAACGCCTTACTATACATGGTCGTTTTTTCAAAAAATAAAACGCCTTACTATACATGGTCGTTTTTTTTTCCAAAAATAAAACGCCTTACTATACATGGTCGTTTTTTATCCAAAAATAAAACGCCTTACTATGTATGGTCGTTTTTTTTCCAAAAATAAAACGCCTTACTATACATGGTCGTTTTTTCAAAAAATAAAACGCCTTACTATACATGGTCGTTTTCTTTCCAAAAATAAAACGCCTTACTATACATGGTCGTTTTTTAAAAAAAAATAAAACGCCTTACTATACATGGTCGTTTTTTCAAAAAATAAAACGCCTTACTATACATGGTCGTTTTTTCAAAAAATAAAACGCCTTACTATACATGGTCGTTTTTTTTTCAAAAATTAAAACGCCTTACTATACATGGTCGTTTTTTTTCCAAAAATAAAACGACTTACTATACATGGTCGTTTTTTCAAAAAATAAAACGCCTTACGATACATGGTCGTTTTTTCAAAAAATAAAACGCCTTACTATACATGGTCGTTTTTTATCCAAAAATAAAACGCCTTACTATACATGGTCGTTTTTTCAAAAAATAAAACGCCTTACTATGCATGGTCGTTTTTTTTCCAAAAATAAAACGCCTTACTATACATGGTCATTTTTTTTCCAAAAATAAAACGCCTTACTATACATGGTCGTTTTTTCAAAAAATAAAACGCCTTACTATACATGGTCATTTTTTTTCAAAAATTAAAACGCCTTACTATACATGGTCGTTTTTTCAAAAAATACAACGCCTTACTATACATGGTCGTTTTTTTTCCAAAAATAAAACGGCTTACTATACATGGTCGTTTTTTCAAAAAATAAAACGCCTTACTATGCATGGTCGTTTTTTTTCCAAAAATAAAACGCCTTACTATACATGGTCATTTTTTTTCCAAAAATAAAACGCCTTACTATACATGGTCGTTTTTTCAAAAAATAAAACGCCTTACTATACATGGTCATTTTTTTTCAAAAATTAAAACGCCTTACTATACATGGTCGTTTTTTCAAAAAATACAACGCCTTACTATACATGGTCGTTTTTTTTCCAAAAATAAAACGGCTTACTATACATGGTCGTTTTTTCAAAAAATAAAACGCCTTACTATACATGGTCGTTTTTTCAAAAAATAAAACGCCATACTATACATGGTCGTTTTTTTTCCAAAAATAAAACGACATACGATACATGGTCGTTTTTTCAAAAAATAAAACGCCTTACGATACATGGTCGTTTTTTATCCAAAAATAAAACGCCTAACTATACATGGTCGTTTTTTTTCCAAAAATAAAACGCCTTACTATACATGGTCGTTTTTTATCCAAAAATAAAACGCCTTACTACACATGGTCGTTTTTTCAAAAAATAAAACGCCTTACTATACATGGTCGTTTTTTTTCAAAAATTAAAACGCCTTACTATACATGGTCGTTTTTTTCCAAAAATAAAACCCCTTACTATACATGGTCATTTTTTTTTCCAAAAATAAAACGCCTTACTATACATGGTCGTTTTTTATCCAAAAATAAAACGCCTTACTATACATGGTCGTTTTTTCAAAAAATAAAACGCCTTACTATACATGGTCGTTTTTTCAAAAAATAAAACGCCTTACTATACATGGTCGTTTTTTTTTCCAAAAATAAAACGCCTTACTATACATGGTCGTTTTTTATCCAAAAATAAAACGCCTTACTATGTATGGTCGTTTTTTTTCCAAAAATAAAACGCCTTACTATACATGGTCGTTTTTTCAAAAAATAAAACGCCTTACTATACATGGTCGTTTTCTTTCCAAAAATAAAACGCCTTACTATACATGGTCGTTTTTTAAAAAAAAATAAAACGCCTTACTATACATGGTCGTTTTTTCGCCAAAATTAAAACGCCTTACTATACATGGTCGTTTTTTCAAAAAATAAAACGCCTTACTATACATGGTCGGTTTTTTTTCAAAAATTAAAACGCCTTACTATACATGGTCGTTTTTTTTCCAAAAATAAAACGACTTACTATACATGGTCGTTTTTTCAAAAAATAAAACGCCTTACGATACATGGTCGTTTTTTCAAAAAATAAAACGCCTTACTATACATGGTCGTTTTTTATCCAAAAATAAAACGCCTTACTATACATGGTCGTTTTTTCAAAAAATAAAACGCCTTACTATGCATGGTCGTTTTTTTTCCAAAAATAAAACGCCTTACTATACATGGTCATTTTTTTTCCAAAAATAAAACGCCTTACTATACATGGTCGTTTTTTCAAAAAATAAAACGCCTTACTATACATGGTCATTTTTTTTCAAAAATTAAAACGCCTTACTATACATGGTCGTTTTTTCAAAAAATACAACGCCTTACTATACATGGTCGTTTTTTCCAGAAATAAAACGCCTTACTATACATGGTCGTTTTTTCAAAAAATAAAACGCCTTACAATACATGGTCATTTTTTCAAAAAATAAAACGCCTTACTATACATGGTCGTTTTTTTTCCAAAAATAAAACGCCTTACTATACATGGTCGTTTTTTCAAAAAATAAAACGCCTTACTATGCATGGTCGTTTTTTTTCAAAAAATAAAACGCCTTACTATACATGGTCGTTTTTTTCAAAAAATAAAACGCCTTACTATACATGGTCTTTTTTTTTTCAAAAAATAAAACGCCTTTCTATACATGGTCGTTTTTTTTTTCAAAAATAAAACGCCTTACTATACATGGTCGTTTTTTCGCCAAAATTAAAACGCCTTACTATACATGGTCGTTTTTTTTCCAAAAATAAAACGGCTTACTATACATGGTCGTTTTTTCAAAAAATAAAACGCCTTACTATACATGGTCGTTTTTTCAAAAAATAAAACGCCTTACTATACATGGTCGTTTTTTCAAAAAATAAAACGCCTTACTATACATGGTCGTTTTTTTTCCAAAAATAAAACGACATACGATACATGGTCGTTTTTTCAAAAAATAAAACGCCTTACGATACATGGTCGTTTTTTATCCAAAAATAAAACGCCTAACTATACATGGTCGTTTTTTTTCCAAAAATAAAACGCCTTACTATACATGGTCGTTTTTTTTCCAAAATTAAAACGCCTTACTATACATGGTCGTTTTTTTTTTTCCCAAAAATAAAACGCCTTACTATACATGGTTGTTTTTTCGCCAAAAATAAAACGCCTTACTATACATGGTCGTTTTTTCAAAAAATGAAACGCCTTACTATACATGGTCGTTTTTTTTTCAAAATTTAAAACGCCTTACTATACATGGTCGTTTTTTTTCAAAAAATAAAACGACTTACTATACATGGTCGTTTTTTCAAAAAATAAAACGCCTTACGATACATGGTCGTTTTTTCAAAAAATAAAACGCCTTACTATACATGGTCGTTTTTTATCCAAAAATAAAACGCCTTACTATACATGGTCGTTTTTTCGCCAAAAATAAAACGCCTTACTATACATGGTCGGTTTTTTTCCAAAATTAAAAAGCCTTACTATACATGGTCGTTTTTTCAAAAAATAAAACGCCTTACTATACATGGTTGTTTTTTTTCCAAAAATAAAACGCCTTACTATACATGGTCGTTTTTTTCGCCAAAAATAAAACGCCTTACTATACATGGTCGTTTTTTATCCAAAAATAAAACGCCTTACTATACATGGTTGTTTTTTTTCCAAAAATAAAACGCCTTACTATACATGGTCATTTTTTTTTCCAAAAATAAAACGCCTTACTATACATGGTCGTTTTTTATCCAAAAATAAAACGCCTTACTATACATGGTCGTTTTTTCAAAAAATAAAACGCCTTACGATACATGGTCGTTTTTTATCCAAAAATAAAACGCCTTACTATACATGGTCGTTTTTTTTCCAAAAATAAAACGCCTTACTATACATGGTCGTTTTTTCAAAAAATAAAACGCCTTACTATACATGGTCGTTTTTTATCCAAAAATAAAACGCCTTACTATACATGGTCGTTTTTTTTCCAAAAATAAAACGCCTTACTATACATGGTCGTTTTTTCAAAAAATAAAACGCCTTACTATACATGGTCATTTTTTTTCCAAAATTAAAACGACTTACTATACATGGTCGTTTTTTCAAAAAAATTAAACGCCTTACTATACATGGTCGTTTTTTTTCCAAAAATAAAACGCCTTACTATACATGGTCGTTTTTTCAAAAAATAAAACGCCTTACTATACATGGTCGTTTTTTATCCAAAAATAAAACGCCTTACTATACATGGTCGTTTTTTTTCCAAAAATAAAACGCCTTACTATACATGGTCGTTTTTTCAAAAAATAAAACGCCTTACTATACATGGTCATTTTTTTTCCAAAATTAAAACGACTTACTATACATGGTCGTTTTTTCAAAAAAATTAAACGCCTTACTATACATGGTCGTTTTTTCAAAAAATAAAACGACTTACTATACATGGTCGTTTTTTCAAAAAATAAAACGCCTTAATATACATGGTCGTTTAAAAAACTTCACTATACATGGTTGTTTCTTTTTTTTTTTTTCTTTTTTAAAAAAATGACCATGTATAGTAAGGCGTTTTATTTTTTGAAAAAACGACCATGTATAGTAAGGCGTTTTATTTTTGGAAAAAAACGACCATGTATAGTAAGACGTTTTTTTTGGGAAAAAAAACGACCATGTATAGTAAGGCGTTTTATTTTTTGAAAAAACGACCATGTATAGTAAGTCGTTTTAATTTTGGAAAAAAAATGACCATGTATAGTAAGGCGTTTTATTTTTTGAAAAAACGACCATGTATAGTAAGGCGTTTTATTTTTGGAAAAAAACGACCATGTATAGTAAGGCGTTTTATTTTTGAAAAAAAATGACCATGTATAGTAAGGCGTTTTATTTTTTGAAAAAACGACCATGTATAGTAAGGCTTTTTAATTTTGGAAAAAAACGACCATGTATAGTAAGGCGTTTTATTTTTTAGAAAAAAACGACCATGTATAGTAAGGCGTTTTATTTTTTGAAAAAACAACCATGTATCGTAAGGCGTTTTGTTTTTGGGAAAAAAAAACGACCATGTATAGTAAGGCGTTTTATTTTTTGAAAAAACAACCATGTATAGTAAGGCGTTTTATTTTTGGAAAAAAAAAAATTACCATGTATAGTAAGGCGTTTTATTTTTTGAAAAAAACGACCATGTATAGTAAGGCGTTTTATTTTTTGAAAAAAAACGACCATGTATAGTAAGCCGTTTTATTTTTTGAAAAAACGACCATGTATAGTAAGTCGTTTTATTTTTGGCGAAAAAACGACCATGTATAGTAAGGCGTTTTATTTTTGGAAAAAAAACGACCATGTATAGTAAGGCGTTTTTTTTTGGGGAAAAAAAACGACCATGTATAGTAAGGTGTTTTATTTTTGGAAAAAAGACGACCATGTATAGTAAGGCGTTTTATTTTTTTTTAAAAAACACCATGTATAGTAAGGCGTTTTGTTTTTGGAAAAAAAACGACCATGTATAGTAAGGCGTTTTATTTTTTGGGGAAAAAAAACGACCATGTATAGTAAGACGTTTTTTTTGGGAAAAAAAACGACCATGTATAGTAAGGCGTTTTATTTTTTGAAAAAAAAATGACCATGTATAGTAAGAGTAATGCGTTTTATTTTTTGAAAAAACGACCATGTATAGTAAGGCGTTTTATTTTTGGAAAAAAACGACCATGTATAGTAAGGCGTTTTATTTTTTTTTAAAAAACACCATGTATAGTAAGGCGTTTTGTTTTTGGAAAAAAAACGACCATGTATAGTAAGGCGTTTTATTTTTTGAAAAAACAACCATGTATAGTAAGGCGTTTTATTTTTGGGGAAAAAAAAACGACCATGTATAGTAAGACGTTTTTTTGGGGAAAAAAAACGACCATGTATAGTAAGGCGTTTTATTTTTTGAAAAAAAAATGACCATGTATAGTAAGAGTAAGGCGTTTTATTTTTTGAAAAAACGACCATGTATAGTAAGGCGTTTTATTTTTGGAAAAAAACGACCATGTATAGTAAGGCGTTTTATTTTTGAAAAAAAATGACCATGTATAGTAAGGCGTTTTATTTTTTGAAAAAACGACCATGTATAGTAAGGCGTTTTATTTTTGGGGGAAAAAAAACGACCATGTATAGTAAGACGTTTTTTTGGGGGAAAAAAATGACCATGTATAGTAAGGCGTTTTATTTTTTGAAAAAAAAATGACCATGTATAGTAAGGCGTTTTATTTTTTGAAAAAACGACCATGTATAGTAAGGCGTTTTATTTTTGGAAAAAAACGACCATGTATAGTAAGGCGTTTTATTTTTTTTAAAAACGACCATGTAAGGCATTTTATTTTTTGAAAAAACGACCATGTATAGTAAGGCGTTTTATTTTTTTTAAAAACGACCATGTAAGGCATTTTATTTTTTGAAAAAACGACCATGTATAGTAAGGCGTTTTATTTTTTGAAAAAACGACCATGTATAGTAAGGCGTTTTATTTTTTGAAAAAAAACGACCATGTATAGTAAGCCGTTTTATTTTTGGAAAAAAAACGACCATGTATAGTAAGTCGTTTTATTTTTGGCGAAAAAACGACCATGTATAGTAAGGCGTTTTATTTTTGGAAAAAAGCGACCATGTATAGTAAGGCGTTTTATTTTTGGAAAAAAAACGACCATGTATAGTAAGGCGTTTTATTTTTTGAAAAAACGACCATGTATAGTAAGGTGTTTTAATTTTGGCGAAAAAACGACCATGTATAGTAAGGCGTTTTAATTTTGGAAAAAAAACGACCATGTATAGTAAGGTGTTTTATTTTTGGCGAAAAAACGACCATGTATAGTAAGGCGTTTTAATTTTGGAAAAAAAAACAACCATGTATAGTAAGGCGTTTTATTTTTTGAAAAAACGACCATGTATAGTAAGGCGTTTTATTTTTGGAAAAAAACGACCATGTATAGTAAGGCGTTTTATTTTTTTTTTAAAAACACCATGTATAGTAAGGTGTTTTATTTTTTTCAAAAAACGACCTTGTATAGTAAGGCGTTTTGTTTTTGGAAAAAAAACGACCATGTATAGTAAGGCGTTTTATTTTTTGAAAAAACAACCATTTATAGTAAGGCGTTTTATTTTTGGAAAAAAAAAATGACGTTTTATTTTTTGAAAAAACGACCATGTATAGTAAGGCGTTTTATTTTTGGAAAAAAAACGACCATGTATAGTAAGGCGTTTTATTTTTTGAAAAAAAAACGACCATGTATATTAAGGCGTTTTATTTTTTGGAAAAAAAACGACCATGTATAGTAAGGCGTTTTATTTTTTGAAAAAAACGACCATGTATAGTAAGGCGTTTTATTTTTTGAAAAAAAAACGACCATCTATAGTAAGGCGTTTTATTTTTTGAAAAAACGACCATGTATAGTAAGGCGTTTTATTTTTTGAAAAAAAAACGACCATGTATAGTAAGGCGTTTTATTTTTTGAAAAAAACGACCATGTATAGTAAGCCGTTTTATTTTTGGAAAAAAAACGACCATGTATAGTAAGTCGTTTTATTTTTGGCGAAAAAACGACCATGTATAGTAAGGCGTTTTAATTTTGGAAAAAAAACGACCATGTATAGTAAGGCGTTTTAATTTTGGAAAAAAAAACGACCATGTATAGTAAGGCGTTTTGTTTTTGGAAAAAAAACGACCATTATAGTAAGGCGTTTTATTTTTGGAAAAAAAACGACCATGTGTAGTAAGGCGTTTTATTTTTTGAAAAAACGACCATGTATAGTAAGGCGTTTTATTTTTGGAAAAAAAACGACCATGTATAGTAAGTCGTTTTATTTTTGGCGAAAAAACGACCATGTATAGTAAGGCGTTTTATTTTTGGAAAAAAACGACCATGTATAGTACGGCGTTTTATTTTTTGAAAAAACGACCATGTATAGTAAGGCGTTTTATTTTTTTTTAAAAACGACCATGTATAGTAAGGCATTTTATTTTTTGAAAAAACGACCATGTATAGTAAGGCGTCTTATTTTTGGAAAAAAAACGACCATGTATAGTAAGGCGTTTTATTTTTTGAAAAAACGACCATGTATAGTAAGGCATTTTATTTTTTGAAAAAACGACCATGTATAGTAAGGCGTTTTATTTTTGGAAAAAAAACGACCATGTATAGTAAGGCGTTTTATTTTTGGAAAAAAAAACGACCATGTATAGTAAGTCGTTTTATTTTTGGCGAAAAAAACGACCATGTATAGTAAGGCGTTTTATTTTTGGAAAAAAAACAACCATGTATAGTAAGGCGTTTTATTTTTGGAAAAAAACCGACCATGTATAGTAAGGCGTTTTATTTTTTGAAAAAACGACCATGTATAGTAAGGCGTTTTATTTTTGGAAAAAAAACGACCATGTATAGTAAGTCGTTTTATTTTTGGCGAAAAAACGACCATGTATAGTAAGGCGTTTTATTTTTGGAAAAAAACGACCATGTATAGTACGGCGTTTTATTTTTTGAAAAAACGACCATGTATAGTAAGGCGTTTTATTTTTGAAAAAAAATGACCATGTATAGTAAGGCGTTTTGTTTTTGGAAAAAAAACGACCATGTATAGTAAGGCGTTTTATTTTTGAAAAAAAAACGACCATGTATAGTAAGGCGTTTTATTTTTTGAAAAAAAGAGACCATGTATAGTAAGGCGTTTTATTTTTTGAAAAAAACGACCATGTATAGTAAGGCGTTTTATTTTTTGAAAAAAAAACGACCATGTATAGTAAGGCGTTTTATTTTTTGAAAAAACGACCATGTATAGTAAGGCTTTTTAATTTTGGAAAAAAACCGACCATGTATAGTAAGGCGTTTTATTTTTTGAAAAAACGACCATGTATAGTAAGGCGTTTTATTTTTGGAAAAAAAACGACCATGTATAGTAAGGCGTTTTATTTTTTGAAAAAACGACCATGTATAGTAAGGCGTTTTATTTTTGGAAAAAAAACGACCATGTATAGTAAGGCGTTTTATTTTTTGAAAAAACGACCATGTATAGTAAGGCATTTTATTTTTTGAAAAAACGACCATGTATAGTAAGGCGTTTTATTTTTGGAAAAAAAACGACCATGTATAGTAAGGCGTTTTATTTTTTGAAAAAACGACCATGTATAGTAAGGCGTTTTATTTTTGAAAAAAAACGACCATGTATAGTAAGGCGTTTTATTTTTTGAAAAAAAAAGACCATGTATAGTAAGGCGTTTTATTTTTGGAAAAAAAACGACCATGTATAGTAAGGCGTTTTATTTTTTGAAAAAACGACCATGTATAGTAAGGCATTTTATTTTTTGAAAAAACGACCATGTATAGTAAGGCGTTTTATTTTTGGAAAAAAAACGACCATGTATAGTAAGGCGTTTTATTTTTTGAAAAAACGACCATGTATAGTAAGGCGTTTTATTTTTTGAAAAAACGACCATGTATATTAAGGCATTTTATTTTTTGAAAAAACGACCATGTATAGTAAGGCGTTTTATTTTTGGAAAAAAAACGACCATGTATAGTAAGGCGTTTTATTTTTGGCGAAAAAACGACCATGTATAGTAAGGCGTTTTATTTTTTGAAAAAAAAAACGACCATGTATAGTAAGGCGTTTTATTTTTTGAAAAAACGACCATGTATAGTAAGGCTTTTTGATTTTGGAAAAAAACCGACCATGTATAGTAAGGCGTTTTATTTTTGGCGAAAAAATGACCATGTATAGTAAGGCGTTTTATTTTTTGAAAAAACGACCATGTATAGTAAGGCGTTTTATTTTTGGAAAAAAACGACCATGTATAGTAAGGCGTTTTATTTTTGAAAAAAAATGACCATGTATAGTAAGGCGTTTTGTTTTTGGAAAAAAAATGACCATGTATAGTAAGGCGTTTTATTTTTTGAAAAAAAAAACGACCATGTATAGTAAGGCGTTTTATTTTTTGAAAAAAACGACCATGTATAGTAAGCCGTTTTATTTTTGGAAAATAAAACGACCATGTATAGTAAGTCGTTTTATTTTTGGCGAAAAAACGACCATGTATAGTAAGGCGTTTTATTTTTGGGAAAAAAAAACGACCATGTATAGTAAGCCGTTTTATTTTTGGAAAAAAAAACGACCATGTATAGTAAGTCGTTTTATTTTTGGCGAAAAAACGACCATGTATAGTAAGGCGTTTTATTTTTGGGAAAAAAAAACGACCATGTATAGTAAGCCGTTTTATTTTTGGAAAAAAAACGACCATGTATAGTAAGGCGTTTTTTTTGGGGAAAAAAAACGACCATGTACAGTAAGGCGTTTTATTTTTTGAAAAAACGACCATGTATAGTAAGGCGTTTTATTTTTTTTTTTAAACGACCATGTATCGTAAGGCGTTTTGTTTTTGGGAAAAAAAACGACCAAGTATAGTAAGGCGTTTTATTTTTTTCAAAAAACGACCATGTATAGTAAGCCGTTTTATTTTTGGAAAAAAAAACGACCATGTATAGTAAGCCGTTTTATTTTTGGAAAAAAAAACGACCATGTATAGTAAGTCGTTTTATTTTTGGCGAAAAAACGACCATGTATAGTAAGGCGTTTTATTTTTGGGAAAAAAAACCGACCATGTATAGTAAGCCGTTTTATTTTTGGAAAAAAAACGACCATGTATAGTAAGGCGTTTTTTTTTGGGAAAAAAAACGACCATGTATAGTAAGGCGTTTTATTTATTTTTTTAAACGACCATGTATCGTAAGGCGTTTTGTTTTTGGGAAAAAAAACGACCAAGTATAGTAAGGCGTTTTATTTTTTTCAAAAAACGACCATGTATAGTAAGGCGTTTTATTTTTGGAGAAAAAAACGACCATGTATAGTAAGGCGTTTTTTAAAAAAAAAAAAAACAAAAAAAAAAACATGTATAGTAAGGCTTTTTTTAATTTTTTAAAAACGACCATGTATAGTAAGGCATTTTAAATTAAAAAACAAACAAACAAACAAACGACCATGTATAGTAAGGCTTTTTAAATTAAAAAACACTACAGACAACATGTAGTTTGACAGCAAATATCAACTGGGAGTGGTAATAAACAACTGGAAGCACACTTGGTCTCTTTTTTTTTTTTTTTTTTTTTTGAAGAAGAAGAAGAAGAATTGTTCACTTGCTGCTTGTACCTTCAATTTTTGCTCACAGGTCAATGCAAAAATAATAACACAGACAGTGAATTATTATATCTAAACAAAAAAAAAATCATTATTGTTAGTCATTTTGAGGGGAAACAAATTGTAACTAAAAAAATATGTGTATGAAAGTTGGGGATATTTAACTTTTTCTCCAAGACAAAAGGCAGAATTTTATGACAATACAAATAAAACATTCTCACCAAGAAAGTCCAAATATGGTCGTTTAATAATGTGTGTTGGTCACTCACGTGTTTGTGTAAACAGGCTGATTTTCAGGCTAGGCAAAGGACCAAATGTTGTAGTACCACCAGGAAACAGTGGGGGCAGTGTTTCGATTAAATTACATTTATTTTTCAGACGTCCACATGTCCTCTTTGAGTACAGCTTAAAAAAAAAAAAAATCTTTTAATGAGCGACACAATAAGAAAATCAGCTCACTTTGCTTTTACAGTTTTTTTATGAGCTGTGCAAGCAACTACAAGAGGTATATATTCATTTGTTTAAATCTCTTTTAAAAGGCGGAAGAAACACGAAAATGATAATAAATAATAGATCATTAAAAAAAGAAAAAAGAAAAAGAGGCGGTCCAGCCGTGATTGATTTGTGCACGTGGCCCGAGGCATGGCGGGAATGTGGTTAGTTTAATGGAAGCACTTTTTTTTTTTTTTTTGCTCCTTAAATTGACTTTTTACTTCCCTCTCTGGGGAACATGAAAATTTTATCATACAAATTATCGTAAGATATTGTGCGTATTTTGCACGTGTGCTGTGTTTTATTTCCACATGAGACGCCCCCCAACGCAATCCTCCTCATCCTCCTCTTCATCGTCTTCTTTTTTGCTGCTCTTCTTTCTTGTGGCCTTTAAAATATTGAAAGCGCCTCCGCAGGCCTCGCGCATGTTGAGCAAATGAGGCGTGAGCACACCAAATCTTTGTCACTCACTGATTTCACTCGCAAAGTGAACACACACACAAAAAAAGGAAATCTTTTTTTTGTACTATCATTGTAACAATAAGAATAAATGGTTTATTGCAGATGACGACGTCTGAATTCGTCTTCTTGTAGCTGCAATGAAGCTTGGCAACGGTTAAAAAAAAAAAGAAAACAAACAAAAGAAATCAGCGTGTTGTTGACGGTGCAAACACGCACGCGAGTGGGCAAAACAAACACGCGGACGGCAGCACACGCAATCACAGCAAAAAAAAAAAAATCTGGCTCAGCAAAACATGTTACAGCTTAGACCAAGAAATAAAAGGCCAACAAAAAAGATCAACAGAGCTGAATTTTGTCAAAAATGCAAATAAAAATAATTCTTTTTTTGTATATAGGTTTAGGCCCTGCCCGAATTTGTAATCTATTTATGAATTACATTTCAAGCAAATTATGCGAGTGACAAATGGGATAAACCGAAAGTGACAAAAGACAACAACAACTTTACCACTGGCCAAAAATAAATACATAAATAAAACGAATGATATTTGAATGGTTTCTGTGTAACTTTGCTTCTAGTTTTTGAGAACCATTTTGGACAAATAACTGATTGACAATGAATGTGCTATATTGACAATTCACAAAAACAGATACAGGCTCACCAAGTACATTTTCATTTACCGGTAATCAGTATTTTTTTATGGAAAAAAAAATAAAAATCTGTATATGCATTGTTCATACTGCATTTTTTCCACATTATGTATAATATTCTACTTCTGATTTTAATTTGGCTCTAACTTACTAATAATCCATTATTTTTTATGCACAAATAGAGACAAAGCCTGTTTATTTCAATCATTTTGTTTTTGTTGAATAAATCATCTCGTGTAATTGCAGTTTGGTCCAAGAAAAATGTTTTTGCAGTTTGGTTAAATAAGAAAAAAAATGAATAGACAATATGACGTCATGGGCTCGTTTTTTTAAAGATGTGTAAGAAATAAAGTTTTTTTTTTAAGATAACTGCGAGCATGTGCTATATAAATGAACTCTGAAATTGATTTTTTAAATGTATTATTATTATTATTATTATTATTATATCAAATACTATTGCAGTTTGGTGAGAAAGGGAAGCTGGGGGAAAAAAAATAAAAAATCTGACCTAATGTTTTGCCAGCATGATTTGAGTGGCTCAGTGACAACAAACAAAAAAGATTCTAATCTTTTTTTTTTGTTTTTTTTTTTGTTTAACATTTCTAAATAAAAATTAATTATGAATATAAATGCAAGGAGATGGTAATCGGTATATTTGTGATATTGCCCAATATCAGTAAATATATAAATATATACTTTTTTTTTTCAACGCACCAATATCAAACTGTATCAATGATACCAACCAAAGCATACTTGTATTTGTGGTATCACCCAAATGATATATTTTGATATCAGTACTTTTAAAAGGTTTGGTGTTAATATTTGTTTCAAGCATCAATATCAAACTGTTTTCGTGATATCAACTTGTATTCAATACAAGTGGTTTCAGCCATACGATACTTTGTGATATCATGACTAGTGTTGTTCCGATACTGGTATCGGCAGAGGCGCCGATACTGCATTAAAACAGTGGTATCGGAATCGGCCAAAAAACGGTATCGGAACAACATTAATCATAGGGATGGGCGAGTACCGATACCAGGTATCGGTATCGGGCCGATACCAGCCTTTTTTCAAGTACTTGAGTACTCGTGACGCAGACGAGTACAAGCGACCGATGGCAGAGGGGGAAGACGAGGAAGGGGGAGTGAGTCTTCCTCCTTGCAGCAGTTTTTCACCAAAACTTCACCGGTTTGGAAATACTTCAAAATTGTGAATCTTAAACTAAAAGAGCATTTTTGTGTTTTATTTTGAGCGTTAAGACTATTGAAGAGTGACTGTGTTTGTTTGTTTGTTTGTTTTTTGGTCAAAATTAAAGGAAATATGTTTGTTTAAAAATATCTTTTAGTGATTTTTTTCATTTGTCAAAATGTACTACTGGTATTGGCAGTTGGTATCGGTATCGGTGAGTACTGAGAGTCTGAGTATCGGTCTGAAAAAAAGTGGTATCGAACATCCCTACGAATCATGATATCGCTGATATTTTCGATGCTGATGTAACAGACAAACTCGTGCGTATTTCGCCCTCGATGGCGTCGCCGTCACTTGATCCCGTGCTGCGTGTCCTTGTGCCTGCGCAGGTCCACCTTCCTCTGGAACCCTTTGCTGCACAGGTGGCAGGCGAAGGGCTTGTAGCCGCTGTGTTTGCGGCTGTGCGTGATGAGGTTGGAGCTCTGGCTGAAGGCCTTCCCGCACACCTGGCACTTGTGCGGCTTCTCGCCCGTGTGGATGAACGTGTGCTTCTTCATGTCCGACTTCTGGTGGAAGCGCTTGCCGCAGTACTGGCAGGCGTAGGGACGCGTGTCCGAGTGGATCAGGAGGTGCGTGGACAGCGTGGACGAGCGCTTGAAGCTCTTGCCGCAGATCTTGCAGTCGAAGCTTCTCTCCTGTAGGGGGCGGGCAGGAGTCAGCCCCCCCCCCCAAACCTATTCATATTGGTGTAAGAAACAGGCAACGCGAATACTGACCTGCGAGTGCACGGCCTTGTGCTGCTCCAGACTGACGGCGTGGCCGAAGGTTTTGCTGCAGACGGGACACGCGAAGGGCCGGGTTCCGCTGTGGGACCTGCGCACGTGGACCTCCAAGCCGTGCGGCGTGGAGAAGACCTGCCGGAACATAAACGTACGTCAGCATCGTGCAACTGTTAAAGGTTGTAAAACAGTCTTTTGTGATGTATAGTGACAGGCAGAACAATTAAATGTTTCTCCACTAGATGGCAGAAGGTCCATAATTCCTCTGGTGATCAACGTTTTGTGATTGTTGGTTTACTTGCAAAATTTCTGACAATTTTTAAACTCTTATTTTCTAACTTCCTCTTTTGGGCGGAAGTTTATTTTGAAGGAATGCGGAAATGGATAACGACGTAGGAGACGGCAAACGGATTCGCGCATGACGAATGGGGGTCATTCCGGCCACTGTTAGCGGCATCCCAACACTCGCACTGTCGCACTCACAACCAACACCTCAGCTCTCTGAAATGCTAAAAAATAATAATAATAAAAATAAATAAATAAATAAATAAATAAATAAATAAAAAGCTCTCTGATATGCTTCAGACAACTGAGACAGATGCAACCAAGCCCACACATCGCAAACCGGAAGCGGAAACAAAGCTGATGTGTGGAAACCAGGAAGTCGGAAGTCCCGCTTCCTTCGCATATGCTGCATTCGAGGATGGTCCGGAAATCGCAGTTTTCCGAGTTCAAATCAGGAAATGTGTACGGAACGCCACCTTGAAGTCGGAAATTCCACTTACGAAGTCGGAAGAAAAAAAAAGGACCCCGACTTCACCGGCGGACTGCAATGTGACGTCACTCTGAATGGCAAAACACAATTTACTCGAATATAAAACTAGATAGCTTTCTTCATAAATATCCGACATAACTCCACTTAACGCAACGTCACTGCATGAAATTACGGTCAGCTACTTAACTGTATGGAAAGCTTATGAAACAATATTAAAAATATAAATGAAGCCAAATTACAAAAAGGTAAGTTTTCTAGAGGTCAAAATTAGTTATAAGGACCACAATAAAAAACAGTTTATCCCAATCCGCCATTTTAGCTGTTTACCTTCACCTCGAACGCTTTCGGGTCGGAACTGGGAAAAACCAACTCGGATTTTTCCGATTTCCGACCATCCTCGAATGCAGCATTATCTTTCAACAGATTTAGGTTTGTGTTTACCTTTGGAGTTTAATTAGCCTGACTTTATCTGTTTGGTGAGCATGTATACGTGATGTTTCGCTACATATTTTTGAATTGGTCGATTGGATCGTGTCAAATATTTTTCAAGCTGCTCAAACTAATGAGAATGTTTCTATCAGCAGCACTTCCTCCGATGTCTCACCTTGCTGCACTTGACACATTTGTAGGCGCCGTTGAGCACCAGACTGGCGCACAGAACATCCGGCGGGGCCTCACGGTGGGCCTCAAGGTGGTGGGCGTGTAGGGGCCCCCCGTCGTGGAAGAGCAGCGAGGCGGCGGCGGCGTGGCGGCCGTACGACTGCTGCGCGTACGCGGACGAGTGGTGGAGCACCTGCGCGCCGGGTTCCGCGTAATAGCCGTGCACCGAGGGGGCCGCGCCGGGGTAGAGGCCCTGCACGGCGGGGGGCGGGTATCCGCTCCAGTCGTACGGCGGGAAGGGGACGGAAAAGGCCGGCGTGTCGTCCACCAAAGGAGAGAAAGATTTGAGGGAATCTACTGGAAGAAAAATGGAAGCAAACTTAAAAGAAGACGAAACGTTAACGCACTCTGGCGTCAGGTCTGAGAAACACTATCAAAACTGCACAAATTCAGCCATTCAAAAGACATATTTCACAGCAAAACGAATACAAATCATAAATGACTCCGTTTGTGTGCTTACCCGGCGAGGCAGAAGGGGACGGCGGCCTCCAGAAGCCCTCATAGTCGGGCGAGGGCGGGCACGGGCTGCCCGCGCAGCTCAGCGGCGACTTGGGGGAGGAGTCAGCCGCCTTGGAGACCAGGCAACCCGGGGAGAGAGACGACGAGTCCGCCCTCACCACCGCAGCCTCCTCCGTGCAGGGAAAGCTGCACGCGGCACCGGACGGTTCCGGAGGAGGACACGCACCACCATCACTCCAAGGACCTGCATCACCAAGACAGTCATGAAAAACAAAATTGGGACATTTAACATTCAAAGCACATTTAAAAATATTCATTTGAAACATATAAAACAATGCAGTTATTTCCTTCATAAGGTTACGTTTGCAGATAACATCATTATAGGATGTTCAGTATGCTGAAAAATGCACATCACACTGCTAATATGTTTTGATTTCATTAAAAAAATTAATACATTATTATAATGATGATATTGAGACAATTTATGTGTATGATCCACAAGGCTATTTCCTGCTAAATGTGTTTATTCCAGCAGAACAATATTTTGCACACACACACACACACAAATCATCCATTGGTAATATGTTTAATTTTTAACATAATCATTAATATTTGTGGAAAATGCATGTCCACACGTTATTATCTAAAGAGTTTACTTTAAATAAAACAATGCATTTGATGTTTGAAAATACATTGTTTTAACAACACATTCTCACTTGACTTCATTTAAATCTTTTTTTTTTTTTTTTGTAGCAAATAACCGGCAAAATAATATGAACAATTTTTCATATTATTGCACACACAGACGCACACACGCGTATCTATATGTGATCAAATTATTTTAACAGTAAAACGGGTTCTTTGTTTTGATTTTGGGCATTTAGTGCTCATGTACACGTCAAGTAAAATGTCTTTAATTTGATAGTAAAACAATAAAATGGAGGTTTTTAACGCGTTTTTCCTCCCGCTATTTTATGGGCATACATAAAAGCCAAATATAGAAACAATGGCATATATTTTACTGTAGCAAGAGAGCACAAACGTCTATTTCCGACCAAAACTAACGATGCAAAGGAATTTAAATGTATGTATAATATACTTTTTAAGGCAAATGAATGAAATATGACAGGAAATATGATGGTTACCTGTGCAGTCGTGCAGCGCTCGTGGCTGGTGGTACGTGTGAGCCTTCTTGCTTTTCACCAGGAAGGAGCGAGGCATCCTCTTCTTCTCAATTCTCCTCTTGTCTTTCTTCTGCTCGCTTGCTTGCTGCTTTTTCAAGCTTGAGGCCAGGCCGCGCATGCGCCAGGACTGCCCGCCCGCCCGGCGCCTGCCAGGTGTCACGAGCACGCAGGTGACGCTGAGGAAGAGGAGGAAGAGGACGAGGAGGAAGATGAGCCCCCGGGCGCTGACTCGAGCCAATTGAGTCACCCGCACACACACAATAGAAGCTTTATTTGTTTGTTTGTTGTCAGTTTAATTTAAAGAAGGGGGGAGACAGTGAAACACCTGTCGATGATTATTTTTTATTATTACCTATTAACACTTCAAATGTGCAGCTACAGCCAGAATTACTACAGTATAGTCGGTACATTTGTTGTCCAACCGCCCTTTGAAAAGTAAATAAATACATCTTAAATTCTTATTTTTTTAGACGAATCTTGGCCCTCCCGATGGAATGATGACGTCACGTGGGGACGTGATATGGAAAGCCGGTTTAGCCTACAGTAAAAAATATATATTTTTAGTTTAATTGCTTTTAATTGTATTCATTAGATGTGTGATTGTTTTTGTAGCTAGCCTATAAGCTACCCAGAAATCACAATGTTTCAATTAAATCAACATGACACTTTAGAATTGTTTACATTTCCCCCTATCATTGCGTATAATGTCTCATAAAATCATTGCCTGTCTTTTTTTAAACGAACATTGCATTAACAATCCAGTTTTAATCAAATTAAACGGAACGTATTGAGATAAACGGCTACCTTTTTCACTTCGTTATTTGCTTAACTTCTTCTTTCGTCTTCTTCGTCTCCCTTTCAACAGCCTCTGCATCTTGCCAGGAAATAAAAAAAGTCAAACGTGAGTGAAGAAATCGGTCTTATACATTTACAAAGTGATCATATAAGCCGCGTTTTGCGTGCCTGCTCGGTTGCGAGGCCTGGTGAGTGACGTCACGAGCCGAAGTCACGTGGTTAGTTCAGCACCAGCGCGCATCAACGCTCCTTGCGAGTGTTTTCATTTTGCTTTTGTATGGTTGCCTGTTTTGTTTTTTGTTTTTTTTTGCCCCGCTCAAACGGCTCAGTGCGCGTGCGCGCCTCTGCGCACCTGATCAATATGCCCGACGCCAATCATGAAGGAGCAGAATCGCGACAGGATGCGAGCAGACACACGTGCCCGAGCTCGATTAGACTTCCGCTCAGCGAGAAGCCAGCAGATAGGAGCCCTGGACGATTAAAAAAAAACAAAAAACAAACGTGCACGTACGCCAGCGTTTCCTGCCAGCAAGTGCGCAATCGAATACAAACGCACCACTGAAAATGAACACATTACACAGCGCGCGAACACATAGAACGCTAATATAATGCAAAACGAACACGAGTAAAATGAGCACAAGTACACAAATAAAACGAGTACACACAAACACAAAGCCGCACACAAAACAAAACGAACAAGACCAAATTAACACACACGGAACACACAAAATGAGCAATATATACATACATTATATATATATGTGTGTGTGTGTGTGTGTAGCCTAAGGGAAAGCTTTGCTCGTCGACTTGACTTACTGAAAGTTTCAAATAAAAAAACAAACAAAAAAACTTCTGAAATGCCCTGACTGTATTTAATCAATGTCAGTAAATCACAGCTGAAATCTAAAAAGAGGTCTCAACACGTACTCGGTTCATGAGCGACAGATTGATATCAGACTTTTGTGGTTTTGGTGTTTGAAATCATCAGTAGCCTCCAAATAGTTTCCTGCCTTATTGGAAAGAGAGAGCGAGAGGAAAAAAAACCCCCATCAATATCAAAACAGTTCAAAAAATGTTTTATTGTCAATTCCTCGGACACAACAAACTCACATCCCCGAGCGTATGATGTACTGCAGACTCCCAAAGTGCTTTAAAAATAAACAAACAAAAAAAAAGTACATGGATGCTGACCAAACAGGTACAAGTGTGATGTCATCACTGACACCTACTGTGAACGGATAAAAACACTCAAACCACATCAGGTCCAAGTACAAGTACATGTCCAGAGTCCAGATTGATGTATATGCCGAGATACAAGTTCACACCAAATCCAGGTCCAGATCCAGGCCCAAGTTCAGGTCCGGGTCCACCTCAAGATCCGTTTTCAAGTCCAGTCCAGGTTGATGTCAAGTTAGGTTTACAAATCCCAAGTCAAAGTCCAGTTCAAGGTTGAATTTAAAGTCCAGGTCAGGTTCCGAGTAAAACTAGGTCAAAGTCAAGGTGCGGTTTCAAGTCCAGGTCCAGGTGTGTGAAATGGAGTGAACAAAAAAAGGACAACTTTGGTAACAGAACCACAAGTGTCGTTCATCAACACAAACGATTCCTCTTTTCTCCCTTGTGGTGTGCGTTACCATGACGACCGTCCCATTCTCCCAAAATGCAGATGGCTTGTCTCCGGGTAGATTTGGAAATGTTTGAAATGTCTCATTTCTTTCATGTTGGGGGAGGAGGGTTTATTTAAAAAAAAAAAAAAAAAAAAAAAGCATGAACACGCTGTAAAGTTTGTTGGATTAAAAAAATAATGTTCATATAAAATCCCAAGTGTGATATATAATAAAGTGTTTTATTGTCTTTTTCTGGGTATCAATTCCCAACTTCTTGTCCATGCTTCCCGATCCGGAAAAGTTCCACGCGTCACACGGCGGTGGACTTGTGATTTCCGACATTAGCGGCGGGGACGGAAAGCCTCAAAGCTTCGCCGTCCTCATCTTCATCATCATCGTCGTCCTCCTCCTCGCTGTCCGTGGCGCCCAGTTTGGGATGTAGCGTGATGCGGCGGCCGCCTCCTCCACGGTCGCCGCCGTCCTTGGACGCGTCCTCGTCCGAAGACGGGTACGAGCCGTCGTCCCGAGGGTCATGGCGGTCGTGGTGGTGGTGGTGCGCGTAGTGGTTGATGATGTGGATGCCGTCAAAGGCGGGCGGCTTGGAGGAAACGCCGCGCTGTCCCTTTAAGCAGATGATCTGGGACAGGCGGACAATGTGGACATCATTAAAAAACAAAAAAAAAAACAAAAAAAAACATTAGGATCATTAAAAAGACAATTATGACATTATTTAAAAAAAAAAAAAAAAAAAGACAAAAAAATGCAAGTATGACATCATCAATAAGCAATGATATAAGCGAGACATTAAAAATTATGAGACAAATATGACAATCAAGTCGGACACTTAAAAAAAACAAAAAAAAACTTATGACGTAATTCAAAACTATGACATCGTAAAATGCTTCCTTAGAGACAATTACGACAATATTAAAAAAAATGTAAGACGAAAATGAAAACATGACATTAAACAAATGATGCCGACAATATTATTCATAGACTATTATGACATAATTAAAAGGCAAGCAAATTAAAAAAAATGTGAGAATGATGAAAATTATAATGCTATTATGTGACAGCATAAAAAAAAAAAAAAGACAATTGACACCAAAGACAAAATGTTATTTTATCCAAAAGGAATTTGCATAATTAGTGTTTCAAATAATTTTATTTGTCTTAATATTTTTACGTTAAAACATTTTCTTGTTTTGTACCAAAAAACAAATGGTCATCTCAATCGCGATTTTAATTATTACCAATACAATCGTGATTAATATTTTCTTCATGATTGAGCAGCCCTAAATGAAACCATTAAGATGACTATGACATGATTAATAACACGAGAATGACCAAAAATGACAATTAACAAAAAAAAAAAAAAAAAGACATAACTAAAAATATTCACGAAAAAAATGAATAACGTTTAAAACATTTGAGATAAAAAAAAAATGACATAATTAAAAGATGCCATAAATAATAAAAGATGATAATAAAATAAATAATAAAGATGCCAGGAGGGGTTTTGTTGGTGCTGGATTTCACTTTGATGGATTGGATGTACTGGCTTCTATGGATCTCACACTGCCTTATCGATCCTTCCCTCCTTCCTCTCTTTAGTTTTTCCTCTGGTCTCTTGAGATCTCGCTAAATTTGCTGGAATTTAGAGGCTTCCGGGGTTGGCGTCAGACTTTGATTTTGTAATCATGGGGAAGGCAGGAAGTGTTTTGTATATATATATATATATATATATATATATATATATATATATATATATATATATATATATATATATATATATATATATATATATATATATATATATATACACACACACACACACACACACACACAATTATGACAAAAAAAATGTAAAAGATACACAATAATGGAAAAGATAAATATGACCTGAGTCAAAATATCTCATTAAAAAGATAATTACGACATCATTTAAAAAAAAAAAAAAAAAAAAAAAAAAAAAAAAAAAAAAAGCCCTCAATGCTGTCCAGAACAAACTTTAACGAATCACTGCGACGTCGGCTAACGTTAGCTTAGCACGCGCGTTTTATCCCCGTCAGCTTTCACCGACGCTTTGTGAAGGACCGCTCGCCGTGTTGCCGCGACAACCTGACGATGTCGCGGCGCTGCACAGGAAGCGATTTTGGGTGTAGTTGACACTTCGACTTATCTGTTAGCCTCACAGTCAAACCAAACCAGGAAACAAATCTCAGAGCGGGGACGGAAAAAGGTGAAGAAGAAAAAAAAAAAAAGGTGTGAAAAGCTTGGTCATTACCTCATGTTTGAGCTCTTGGATCTGATCTTTGAGGTCTCTGATGTATTGGTTGGAGTCACTGTGGTTCAGTTGGCCTTGCACCTTCCCTTCTTCTTTCTAGAGCGCCAAAAACAACAACTTGTTAGCATTTTTTATTTTTTTAATCCAATATAGAGTGCTAATGTCAAACAGTGCTGCTAGCTGGCTAAAGCTAACGTCAAAGCTGTAAGTAAAAAGGTGCGTTGTGATTATGTTATCAAGCTAAAGCTAACGCTAACAGTGTATGTACTCTGTTTACATAAACACTATATGTATGTACGGAAGTAACACTGATTAAACAAACTCAATCACTTATTAATTTTGCAGTTTATGTCACAAGGTGCCCATGTTTTTTTTTCATCTAAAAATAGTAACAACTTCCTGCAACACCGCGGGGTCCCCATAGGACCCCGAAAGGAGGTCCAAAAACAAGCCTGATGATGTTTTTGAGGTGTTTTTTTTTCCCCCCAGCTTCCTGGAGCTCAGCTGCGATGCCAAACAGGTGGCAGCCAGCCGGCGAGCGGCGGCCGTTTAACGTCTCGGGAATGTTTTTTTTTTTTAAGTTGTATTTTTGTGGCAATCTTCCAGTAAGGAGCTGACAAAATAAAGCGACACATGAAGAGCTGAGAGTGAAACCACTTCCTGATGGGCCCCCCGCGAGCACACACGCCGCGACTGATAAACGACCGGTCGCCATTTCTTAAACAATTGAAAGTGAAACAAATTATGCAGTCAGGTAAAATGTAAAAGCATTTCCCTTGCATACTTGCAAAAATGTTTTTCTCCTATCCAACTGAAAATCTCATCTATTCACTATTTTTGTGCTGAAGCCAAAGCAATACAAAAAAACAAACAAAAAAAACTTACTTTGGCACCATCTGGTGGAATCTTATCTTATATTACTCTTAGGTTTTATTTAGTGATAGATTTTTTATTTTTAAATTGAGAAGTCCTGTTATGCTGTTGATCTTGGAACGCACCATGTGCCATCAAAAGAAAAAAAATGAAAGTACGTTTTTGTTTCTAGCTAGGTGTTGTTGACCTTGCCATTAACCTTGAACACTGAACTTTACTGTACTTTCCAAAAGGTGACTTTAATGACTTAATGTTACATGTGACCTCACTAGTCTAAACATGACATTTTGATTAATATTACATTTGTGGAATAGGAGTAATGAAGCCAAATCCATCTCAGGGGCGGCCATTTTGTTACTTGCTGTCGACGGACGATGACGTCAATGTTGTTCAGGGTTCACCAATCACAGCTCGCCTGTTGTCTGAAGCTGGCCTGTGATTGGCTGTTACCTGAGCAACTGTGATGTCATCTTCAGTCGACAGTGAGTGGCAAAATGGCCGCCCCCTGGGATGGATACAAATGGCTGGATTTTACTGCTTAACTCATATTCCACTCACGCAATATTAACCAGAATATCATCTATAGACCATGGGGCTGCATAGAACATAATGTAAAAAAAAAAAAAAATGGGTTGAAGCCATCGATGATTAAAAGGCATACTTTACTTATTTAGCCATTTTTGGCTATACTAAATTTGATATTTTCCTTATTTTTCATGTACAATTAGTACGTTTAAAAACACATTTTGCAACTTGCTGTCGACTGAAAATGACATCACAAGGGCTCAGGTAACCAATCATAGCTCAGCTTGTGAATGTCACATGACCAAACCTAGAAAACAGGTGAGCTGTGATTGGTGACCTGAGCCCTTGTGATGTCATTTTTAGTCGACAGCAAGTTGCAAAATGTGTTTTTATAGGTATTATACATGAAGAATATAGAAAAGTATCTAATTATAGACAAAATTAATTTTTGCAGGACCTGAATCTCTAGCTCAGAGATCTGCTGCTGCAGCTCGGCCATGGCGGCCATGTTGTCAGCCTCCCGCAGCCTCACCGCCATCACTTCCTCCTTGCTCTGGGAAAAGCGGCAACGTTTATCAGAACATTTTTTTACGCTTGACTCCGAACGAGAATCAGTTCGTAGGGTACCTTGCATTCCATTTCTGCTTGTCGCCGTTTGATGTCTTGGAGCTGCGAGTGGAGATCTTTGTTCTGGGTCGTCAACGTCTGAACGCGATCCTGAAGGTTTCGCGCTTCCTGCTCGGCTCGCCGCATTTGATTGCCGTGAATCTGATTCTGGAAAATCCCCCCCCAAAAAAAGTAAAAAAAAAAAAAAAAAAAAATCATTTATTCAACACATTTTCCATCTAGTGGTCGATAGTGGAATTGCACCCAAGTACTTCCAAATATTTTATTTTTTTGTGCGCGTGGGTGTACCTGGGTCTCCAGCTCCAGCATCCTCTGTCGACTTTCCCGCATTTCGGCCTGCGCTTCGGCCTCCCGTAGCCGCACGCTCATCAGCTCGTCCTGCAGCTCGCTCAGCGTGTTCTTCTTGGGACTCTCCCGCCAGCGGCCGGACGTCCGAGCTAGGTGGCGCTGCGGGGGTGCAGAGTTACACTCAAGTAAGACGTCACGGAGGGATGCAAAATTCCAGGAAAAAGTTGGATGGATACTTTTCATGGGAATTGATGGGAATCACTGTGAAAGGATTTACGTGATAATTTTTCTTCCACAATGATCCTCAACTCACTGCTATAAAAACTAGCACTTTATTGTGGGAATGCTGAAGCATTCACTTCTCCTACACAATACTTTCAATTTACATTGTTCAAATTTAAACTAGCTTCAAAAATTCTACACAGAACTACACAAACAGAAATCAACCCAACTTTATTAACAGATGTGTTGCATTTAAATATCGTGAACGTGACGACGACGATATTGTGGCAGTTTTAATATCGTTACATCCCTACAATTTAACATTTAATATCAACTTTTCCCCATTCATTTTCAATGGGATAGACATTGAACTTTTTCTAAGTATCGCTTTTCCACTCCCACTTCCATACATATAACTTATCATCATTACCAGGTGTCTGATACTGCTCGGTGGCACAGTTGGTATTGTCCAATAACCAGGTGGTTAGAATTTCATAATTTGTCTCTCAATTTACTTCAGAAGCATTCCACATTTGTTTTGGTTTTAATTGGTGAGATCTGCTCAGTGTAGGGAAAAATCTATCCCAGCTGGATGCAGGGCCAAAATCTGGATAAATCACAACTGACTTTAGTATTTTTCAGCTCAAACTGAAACCGTTTTGTCAGAAAAACTCACCTGCCAGTGGTCCTCCAGGTCTCGGACTTGCTGCCGCAGCTCCTTGAGGCTTGTGAGCGCTTCGGCCTCCCTGACCGTCATGGCCATCAGCTCCTCCTGCAGTCGAGCCACGTTGGTGTCGTCCGGCAGCGACGTGTTGCGCTGTTGCGGGCAGCAAAAGGACGTTCAGGGATGTTTTCCGACATTTTACAGCCTAATTTAAGACTTTACTGACCTTTTATTCACTAGACCACAAAAAGTGGATGACATAGGGTCAATATTATATCAAGCCATTTTGGTATTTGATCGACTATAAAATAAATGAAATTAAATGTGCAGCAGTGGTTATTAAAATGTAAATGTATCCACAGTTGGACTGCAATGTGGAAGTTTTAAATATGAGTAGCTTGTTTTTTTTCGTTTTTGTTTTGTTTTTTAAATGTTTTCATTTTTTTCCAATTTCAATTTATTGTGCTCATTCGATTCTATAACTCTAGATTTTTGAAATTTTTTTCAAATGTTTTTTATAGTACACATTTTATATATTTTTAAATTAAATGTATTAAATTTAAAACTGTTTTCACTTATTTTTCAATGTAGATGTTTTATTAATTTTATTCCATTCTTCCAGTTTCAATGCCAGGTAATTTATTGTACTCAATTTTATTTTAAAATTTATTTTGCATTATACAAATATAATATTTTTATTTATTATAATAATTCATTTTCATTAATCACTTGCATACATATTTTATTTACATTGCTTTATTTTTCCAATTTAAAGACTTTATTTATTGTACTCCATCCTGTCATTATTTAATTTTCTATGCCACCTGTCCTCATTACGATAATTAATTGTACTCATTTATTTGTATTTTGTTTAATAATATAGGTATTTTACTAATTGTATTTTATTTAGAGTACTGATTTAATGCCATTTTATTTTAATTTAATTTCTAAATTATTTTGCTGTTGTTATATATATAAAACCACTTGTAATTTATTGACTCATTACATATGAACTCAATTGTATGAATAAGTTTTATTTTAAATTTTGAGGCTTGCTGATGGGGTTATTCCCTCTTTGGACGCATCCTCTGCACCTCATTGGCGCAGCATCTCAAGTATGCGGCATATTGAAGCCAATTTGTTATTAGTCACCTTCTCCATGTCCAAGATCTTGTCCTGCATCTCCTTGAGGGCGCACTGAGACTCGGCCTCCTTCAGCCGGGCCTGCACCAACTCCCGCTCCAGCTGCAGCACCGCCTCCTCCGAGCAGCGTAGCGCCCCCTTCTGACAAACACACACCGAAATACAAACGATAAGCACGACCACATCAGACGTCTTCTGTTCCGCATGACGATAAAAATCAAAGACAAGAATGCCTTCAGTGCTAACTAAGTGTCATTTATACAAATATGGTTGCCTGTGTGGCCCGCTACATGAATAAATCATCCAAATGTCACACGACGTAAAACACGCACAGGCATGAATTAATAACTAAACATAATTATGCCAAGAGAACAGCTGTGCGGGGTGTGAAGACATTTGTAAGTGTGTACAGGAGGCCTGATGCGTTTCTACGCGCGTGCCCAAGTGGGACTTCGTGCCTGCGTGCCTAAACACGGACCGACAATCGGCTGAGTGATTACCCACAAAGTGGGTGAGTTAATTTAAATGAAAAAAATAAAAATAAAAATAAATTAAAAATAAGTAAATAAATAAAATAAAAATAATAAAATAAACATACAAATAAATAAAATATTTTTTAAAAACCTGTGATTTAAATGACATATTCAGAATAATAATTGGGCCAGTTTTGCCTGACCACGAACGACCATGTTGAAGACAATCTCATTTCCATACAATTCTAAACAGATTTGTGAATAATGATGAAGCTTAGCTATATTCTAATGCTAATTGCTGAAAAACAGAAACAGATAGAAATATAGCTTTTTTTCCTGATGAAAGATGATACTCAAATCTTTCTTTTGGTAGGTTGCAGTTTTTATAGCAATAGAACACAATATTCTGTGGGCCTTGCAATATCAGTCAAAATCCAGTAAAACTGCTGGGAGTGAATGAGTTAAAAGAAAATAATAGTATTGCCGATCTCAAGTGTCTCTCGCATTTAACCAAAAGTCAGTATGCATTCACCCTGCAACACATACTGGCGCAGGCGCTCCTGAAATTTGGCTTGGCTCCCGCGGGCGGCGGTGGCGCCTCCCACTGGCCGTCCTTACCGCATGCGGCTGCTGCTGAAGCTGCCTGATGATGTCGTTGGCCTGCTCCAGCTGAGCAGCGGCCTCCTCGCTCTGCTGTTTGACCGTGGCCAACTCCCGCTTGACCAGGTAGTTCTCCTCCGCCTCCTGAGCCCGAGTCACTTGTCCCTTCGGACGCACACGACCGAGGGTGGGTGGGGGAGGGTGGACGGGTAGGAAGGGCGAAAGATGAGCACGATAGGAAGTGAAAGAAGATGGCGGAAGAGGAAGAAAAAGTTTGGGGTTGTCTAAAAGGGCATGCTGGTTTTAAAAGTTGTTTTTTTTGTGTTTGTAAACACCTGAACAAGCGAGTGCACACTGGGCTTGTACTGCAACATTGTTCCTCCAAAATTAAAATTAAATTAATTAAAATAAAAATAAAAATACGTGCACCTAATAATATGAATGCAAGAAGCCGCAAGCTGCGTGCTACAGACATAATTACACCGCTCTCAAAGGGGCTTGAGACAAAACTGAAGCGATGGAATGCACCTGCCTATGTCTTTCACACAACACCCGGGAAAGTAGAATATTGCCATGTATGTGCCTGTTCACATAGCCGACGCGGCTTCCCGTATTCAGATAATTAGATGACATCATTGTCAGCTAAGTAGGTCTGCCAACATTGGATCACATTGACGACCAAAAAAAAAAAAAAAAAAAACTCCCTGTGCTGCAAGTCAGCATTTCGTGCCTCTTCTTTCATAAAGGCTTGGAATGTCCTCCCTTGTTCAGGTGAACAACATTTAACCGTTTAATTTGATTCTCTCATTTGTGACTATTTCATGCATTTATTTCAATAACCGTTAAGCGTTATAATTATCTGGGAATTTGATAAATGCAGCACAATTTCCCCTAAATGTGCATCATTAGCCCTTTGGGACTGACTAATCATCCGCATGCGGTGCTGCAGAGGCAGACAGGAAGGAGGATGTGGGTGCAGCGAGAAAAATAAAGTGAAGGGAAAAATACCTGGATCAATCTATCTGCCAAGGAAGCACTTTCCTACAAAAAACAAAGATATCCACAAAAAGACAGAGCAGAGACAATCCAGAGGACAGTTTAAAGCACACACACAAGATACTTAATGATTTTGTTTTGGAGACAAAAGAAATTCAATGTTCATTTCTACCTCCTACGGCAGTGATTCCCAACCAGTGTGCTGCGTCACATCAGTGTTTGTGTAAAATGGTTTGAAAATAATTGTTTTCTAGAAATCATATATTTCTATTTATATATTCCCATGACGTATAGGGCAGGCAGAGCAGTTAAATGCTCTTCAGAGCTTCCACTAGATGGCAGAAGACACATAATTAACCTCTGCATTCATCAGTTGCCATTCATACAATTAAAGAAGCCAATATGAGAGCAAATTGAGTCAAGGTCATCGAGTTCCTGACCTATATCGAGGTTCATTTACCACAGTCCTGCTAAATCGCAGTTTTTTTTTTGTGTTTTTTTTTTTTTTTAATGGAACATATTGAAGAGCTCTTTTTTTTTTTTTTTTTTTTTTTGGTAGATTTTTTAAAAATGAGTTTATGTCCGGTGTCCAGGTTAAAGCGAATCAATATAAATTAGGAGGCCAATTTGGCAATAAAAAAGAACTTTTATTAATAGATTATTAATCTTTGACATTACTTGATCACAAAATCTGACAAGTCAGAAAGTTTCCTCAAACCTAACTACTATACAGACAATATTCAAATCAAGTAAGTTTCCGATGTAACGTTGTAAATTAGGGATGTAATGATATCCAAACATCACGATACAATATCACGATATGAAGGCCACAATACGATAATTATCACGATATTGTGGGGAGGTTGTTGATATAAACACAAAAAAAAAGTCACAATATTGTAAAGAAAAAAAACAATACTGTGCTTATACAGCAATGAAAATATTATAAAAATATTATATATAAAAATATATAAATATATGTATTGAGGCACGTACTCCGAATATTGACTCAGTTGACAAGCATATTACTTTCCCCTTCATCTGACAATTAGCGTGGATATTAAACGTATAAGGGCCAAAACATGCCTTGTGAAAATTAAACTGCACTAAAAAACTAGCCAGTAGGGGGTGCTACAACTGCACAAATGGAAATCAACTTGACTTTTTTAACAGCTGTGCTGCTTTTAATATCGTGACATGACGACGACGATATATTGTGGGAGATTGAATATCACGATATTGCCGGTATCTTTACACCCCTATTTTAAATGGTACCCTGCTGTGAGCAGTCAAAATCCAAAAGCACGACATCCAAAATGTTTTGTAAATCCATACAGATGCCGCAAAATATTTTTTCTTTTAGACAAGGCTATGGATTGCCTAAATGAAGCCCCTCAATTCAACATTGTTCCTTGGCCCCCAGATGCCACTAGATGGCGCTAACATACTTTTATATTTAGATATGGCTGAACACAGAAATAGTGAATAAGCACGTTTTTCAGTGAATGGTGGATGGGTTTACCCCCCAAAAAACCTAAATAGGCTAATTTGCAAATGTGAATTAAGTGACTATTTTTGTGTATTGTGATGCGAAGTTCTTTTTATTTAATTTATTTAATTTTTTTATGTTTGCTGCTTTGGCTCAATAAAGGTTGGGAAACACTATGTTTACATCTAGGGGTGCAAAAAGGAACATTACATGCAAGAAAGTGAGATATGCATTTGGAAATCAATTTGATAAGCTAGCAACACAATGACACGAAGCAGTGAGAGAGCGTGCGAGAGAGAATGTGTGAGGAAGGGGCGGTGCATAAAAAAAAAAAAAAAAAAAAGTTCCCACGCCCCACGCTGGTTGGCGTTAGTGATAAAGATCCTGTGATGAAGAGCCTGGCGACGTCTGGACTGACTTACAATCCGACCACCCGCCTCATGCTCGGCGTGGACGCAGCGCAAACAAACCCGACATGCACGACAAGCACGCGCGACTCGCCTCGGTTAGTGGCGTCGCCGTGGCAACCGACTACCACGGCGACCCTCAAAAACAAAAAACGGCCGGTTAGTGCGGGACGAGGATGCCGTCACGACAAACCCGTCGATGTGAGCGGAACTCACCTTTTCCAGAGTGTCGATCCTCTGCTTCAGAAGCCGGTTCTCCGTGCGCAGCCGCTGAGAGAAATAAGCGTAAAATGTGAGGGGAAAATCATTTTTAACATTAGGGCTGCTCGATTATGGAAAAAATAATAATCACGATTATTTTGGCAATAACTGAAATCACGATTTTTCAAACTATCATTTATTTTTTGGTACAAGACAATGTTTCAGCAGTTACAAATATTAAGACCAATTTAAAAAACAGAAACACTATAATTATCTAAGTTCCTTTATATATTTATAATAATATATATTTATTTATGTTGGCAAAAACTTGAAGTTGGAGTGCAGCTTGTGCATTGTGCAGTAAGAAAATAATTTATTTTTTTAGTATAAAACAACAACATTTTAAAAAATAAAAAACAAAATATATTAAGACAAATAAAATTCTTTGAAATATTATAGTTATGCAAGTTCCTTTTGGATGAAACAAAATTTATTAGATGAGTTATTTTAAAATTTTGAAAAAACATTTAAACAACTCAAAAATTGGTATTAATAATTATTTTTACGATTATGCTGATTTTGTAATTGTGGAGTGTAATATAATTTAAATTGTAATTGAATTTTAATTAATTGCACAGCCCTGCTAAAAATCTGAAAAAAAATCATTGAAAGTGGGTTGCTAGACTCACTTTGATCTCCACCTGTTCCTCCATCTCTTTGGTTTTGATGGTGGTGTACTCCTTCTCCAACCTGAAGAAAACAAAAGACAAGAAGGTGATGATGCATGATGGTGTTTTTTCCCCCCACTTGGCCACATGGTGGCGACAGAGACACTACTGACATGATTATTATTGTAGTTCAAAGTGATACACTATTCCAGTTTGGGTCAGAAATGATTTTTTACACAAAAAAAAACTGAGCCTCTGCTTACTTTTTCATCTTCTTGGCGTTGTACTTGAACTGATAAGCCGCCTGGATGACCTTGTCGGGTCCGGTGTCCAGCTGGCGCGGGATGACCCTCTGAAAGTGCTGTGGTTTGGGGAGCAGAGATTATCAAACAAACACATATAGACCAAACGGCATCCTGGAGCAGCCAGCAGTCACACCTGTAACATTCCCTCCATGTCCAGCTGAATGAGTTCCGCCTGGTTCATCTGCAGGATGGCCAGGCCCACTCGGAACACGATCTCCAGACCCTGATCGCAGACAGCAACGCAAATGACTGCATGTACATCTTACATTTTGCTGTGTACTTTAAAGTTTGGATCCCAAATGCAGACACAAATAAGATTTTCTCCATTTATTCACATCGAGAGGCAGAAACTCAAAGACGCTGTACACGGGACGGTTGGACAATAATCCGGCAAATCACACACAATTCTCAGACCCTTAAATAGACAGTCAATCAATCTCATTGGTTGTGGCCAGTAGGGGTGGGACAAAAAACCGATTCGACCGAACCATCGGTCGTCAAGGGGAGCTAAACGACCGTATCGGTAGCAGACTTGTCAACCGATACAAAATCCGCCGGGAATCCTTAGATACATCGCTTGTAAAGCTGTGGACCGGATATCGCGTGGCTGTGAATCGGTTTCGAGTGAGGCTTTATGGTTTTCATAACAATAGCAAGAGTTCTGCGCCGTGCTCTACTTGTTTTGTTTACATTTCAGTAGCATCACTATTCAAGCTACTTCCCTGTTTACAGAGAGCTAGCAAAGTAGCGCTCAGAGACGCTTCATTCCCCGGATGTTGTAAACATAATGCAAAGACGTTACGCACCTTGGGGAGGAGCCTACCGTCAACGCCGTGCTCGCGACACGGCGCGCGCGCGCACAACGAGTGACAACATGCAACAGTGGAGACAGTTAGCAGAAGCTAACCCATGGCTATCGAGTCCTCTCGGCGCACTTGTATGTCCCGGGCCGGCGTTGGTACTGCGCGCGAGCCAAAAAGAATAACTCCCGTGACGATCCAATGCATGGATTCAAACGACACAGGTATGTCCCACAGCCAACACACCAGCTAAGCTAAAAGCACACTGCAAGTATCTCATTTCTCAGTTTGTGGCTCCCTGTCAATGTCTACAACTAGCATGATCAGCAGATAGGAGAACTGAGACGTGCCCGTGATTACGTCATCAAACGCAAAATGAACGACAGCCCAAAAAAACAAAACATAAACAGTAGTGATTCTGTGGTCATCATCTTGTCTCAGATTAAAAAAAACAAAAAGATGTCATACATTAACCAAAAATGAATGTGATGGCAAAGAAAAACAAAAATTGTTAATAAAAAGGGAAATGCACTTTTGGAAATATTTTTGTTTAAGTGGTTAAAATGTGTTTGATAGATTTATTGTTCCATAAGGTGGCTTCCTATTTCTTTTGGCTGGACGGTAGGTTTATTTCATGTCTTAAATTTATGTTTCTGAAATACTTAACAATGTGCACATATTCTGTTTAATTGTGTTGGTGTCTTTTTAAAGGTTAAATATTTATATTTCAAATTGAATTATCAGCCTTTTTTTTTTTTTTTCCTGATCCTTATTTTGAATAAAAAAAATAAAAAACAATTATAACTCTCAATAACGACTAATAAATATTTAACCTGATACATTTTTCAGTCATATCGCCCAGCCCTTTGTTGCGGTCCATTTAAATAATTGATTCAATATATAAAAATATAGAAGACATTTTTGTTTTTTTTGGTTTTTTTTTAAACACATTTGTAGATACTGTAAAAATTTGTGGTGTTTTAAGATTAATGTTTACAAGCAACAAATGTCACTATAAGTTTTGAATATTGAAATGAATCGTATCGAATCGAAAATCGTATCGTTCCCAAACTTAATCGAACCGCATCGAACCGTTCTGTTCTGAAAGATAATCGTTTTTCAATCGAATCGCAACCTGTGTATCGAGATACATATCGAATCGGCCTCATGTCAGAGATTCCCACCCCTAGTGGCCAGACATGTGAGTACCAGTACTGACATGGAATTCTCTGATTGGCTGTTAACTACAGATAGTTCCGGACATCCATAAACATCACATAGCATAAAAGATTCCTGACATCACAAAGTCCACTCATCATATAGCCAAAGTAGTTGAAACTGGATGGCGTTACATCAATACCAAAACAGACACGTAACGGGTCGTGAACTTTGGCGCACGGTCCAGCTCCAACTTAACCCAGACATGACACATTTAGGCTCAAACTCAGAAAAGAAATTGTGACCAAAATAAATAAATAAATAAAAATAGGGGGGATAAAACATAATTGTGACATGTCATCACTTAAATCTGACATCCCCGCATGACTAAAATCAGAATACCAAATGACACTACAGAACTTTTAATTAAGGACATCTGGATCACTTATTCAGCAGGTGGCGGTAGTGGACAAACAACAAAATCTATTTTAGTCTTATCGTACCCACCTCACACATGAAGATGTCGAAGATCCGGGTGGCGACGGCCAGGGGGAAAGAGGTGAGGAAGATGGTGAGGAACCAGGAGGAGGCGTACATGGAGGTATGGAAGCTTTGAGCCTGGAAGTGCACGTGGAGCTCGGGGAGATCCTCCTGGACGGACGAGAAAGTCCAATTAGTTTTGGAGTTTTCTTATAAATAATATTTGGAGGCGGAAGAAGAAAAGCGGCGAATGATGAATTTTCTGTTCTATGGATGATTTTGGTCATTTTTAAACTGGTAAACATCGTTTCAGGACATGGAGGCGAAGCGACGGTATTGTAGTAGAGTGGAATGCAAAAATTGAAAACAGAATTACCGTAAAATTTTAGGTGTGCAAATAATTATAATTTGAGCTCGAAAAAACATTGGTAAATTTCTTTCTTCTTGCCCTCCTACCTGGATCATGGACTCAAACTGGTACATGCAGAGGCCCAACTCGGCCATGCTGGGCTTGAAGAGCTCCCGGAGCCTGTAGTCCTGCATCAGCTTGACAAAGACGCAGAAGGCCTCCTCCTCGGGCATCTGGAGAACGACCACAAAAAAAATAATAATAATAATAAAAAAATTAAAAAAAATCTCACCATGAGGGTTTTGGCTTTGGTTGCCGAGTATGCGCAACATCAGAACCAAGGTTATTTTAGTTATCTAAAACTAACAAAAAAAACAAAAACAAACAAAAATTCAAAGAACAATTTTGTTTCGTTTCAATTTTATATTTACAAAGTTAACTAAAACTAACTATAATTATAGCAAAAATGTCTTTTTGTTTTGGTCTTTGGTAATTAATTTAATGCATGAGTCTTTGGGGATGATTTTAAATGTGATTTTAAGTAGATTTATTTTGATATTAACTGGTATAAAGACGTTTGAAAGTGTGTCACACAGAAGTGACGTCATCTAGCAGCAGCCAATAGAAAAGCACCTTCAGATGATGTCGCTTCCATTGTGGGTTTTTTTAAATATTGCGCACAACTAATACACATTTTTTTTTTTTAACTAAAACTAATACTGAAACTAACTAAAACTAAACATTTATTAAATAACTAAAACTAATAAAAACTAACAAAACCACCCCGAAAACTAATTAAAACCTTCTAAATTTTAAAAACAAAATAAAAATTAAGTAAAATGAAAAATTTCAGTACTGTAATAACCCTGGTCAGAACGTGACAATTACCTGCATGAGCAGCAGCCCGACGATGAAGGCGCTGCCTTGACAATAACCCACCTCGCGGTCCACCAGGGAGTAAGCCTGAGGAGTATGAAATTGATATCAGGCAACAAGAGAGAGATCCCGCAAAATTGGCGTGTTCACACAGAATCTGGAGAAGCACGCACATGCTGATAAAAGCACCAAAAAGACTGCGTGAAAGGGGCTCATCGTTGGATACCTTCATGACATTGAAGAGAACCTCCTGGCCCAGGCTGTCCTTCTCCTTGAAGAAGTCGTGCTCGGGGTAAGTGCGAGCGATGTCGCGGCGAATCAGCTTCTCGCAGGGCGACGTCATCTTCAGGAGGTCCGAGTACTGGTCCTTGATGGCCATGTTCTGGGCGTTGCACAGCAGCTGCCATACGATGGCCCGGAAGTGATGCGGGATCCCCTTTCGGACGAGATCCTGGAAACATACCGCCGCATCATCAGCACACTTTAGGAATCGATGCTGTCATAATGCTTCTACTTCCTGTTCAGGTTGTCACGGCTGGATTACGTTGTGTGAATATCACATCTATATCTTGTCACATCAAAGACAAAAAGGTAAGCAGAGCTGCAGTGAGTTTTGTTGTTTGTTAGCTAACTGAATTAGCATGTGACAAGTGGTCCAATACTTGATTACAAGGTGAAATTGTCAGTTGGGTAATTTGTTGATTATGTGACAAGTGAATGAAGTGCTGCCTACACAAGTGAAAAAGTTTTCCCCCCCCTCAGCTTTATGAAGTGGAGTGTATGAAATGCTGCTGCCTCCGCAAGTCAAGATGCTTTTATTGCGTTTACGGGCACTATTTTTGTTTTGTTTTGTTTTTCTCCATACTCTAGACTCAAATTGTGCATGTAGAAGCCACTCGCCTAATCACAACACCCTCGCTCCGGCCCCGGTTGTCATGGTACTGTAAGCTGGACTTGCCATTGGCCAGCAGTATGTCATTTTATTGTGCAATAGGGAACAAGCTTTAAAAACAGAAACAACAACAATGATGAATATTCATGTTTTCTTTTGATCGATTTCTCTCAAATTTTCACTGCATTATGCAACAGAACAATCCGTCAAAACACCACCATTATGGTCCGGCACAGCTCCCCTCCAATTTTGTTACGTGATAAGGAGGAATAAAACGGTTGACAATGATGTTATTATAACATGTGTGGGTTTGTTTCCATGCATTACTGCTGACACAATGTGATTAAGAAACTTCCTGTGCTGACGGAGCACACTGCTCTTTCCTGCTATGGTGTGCGTGCGTGCGTGCGCGTGCATCTGGTCGAGCCAGGGTGCATTTGGGCCAGAGGTTGAGTTAAATTAAACCAAGCTCTGGACACGTGTGCGCTTTTCAGACACCGTTGCCATGTTGTTAAAAATGTTAGTTCACGAAAGGCACCAGTAGGTGGCAGTAATTGTGCAGCTGGCCCATAATAACCATACACAAGAAGAAGCAGCGCAAACTAGTTAAATCCAGTTCAAACACTACTAAAATACACAAATTTAACCTATGTTGTTCAGACTTATTACTAAAACTTTCAACAAAATCTTTCAAAAATTTTTATTTAAAAGGGACACTTTACTGATTTAGCAATTTTTGGCAGTGAAACATTAATATTTTGCCTATAAGAATTTTTCTATTTTCATTATTTTTCACGTACAATTAGTACCTTTAAAAACACATTTTGCAACTTGCTGTCGACTGAAAATTACATCACAAGAGCTCAGGACCCAGGTAACCAATCACGGCTCAGCTTGTGAATGTCACATGACCAAACCTAGAAAATAGGTGAGCTGTGATTGGGTACCTGAGCCCTTGTGATGTCATTTTCAGTCGACAGCAATTTGCAAAATGTGTTTTTAAAGGTACTAATTGTATATGAAAAATAATGAAAGTATCAAATTAATTATAGACAAAATATTAACTTTTTATTGCTATAATGGGCTAAATAAGCGAAGTATCCCTTTAAGTTGTACAGGTGTATTACTCAAATTGTAGCTAAGGGGGCAGTGGTGCACAGCTGGGCAAAAACAGAGAATTTGACCCCATCATGACATGGAAAGTTTTTTTGTTGTTGTTGTTTTTTGCATTTTATAATAGGAGCCCATTTTTAACCAAGCAGTACTGTTTGGTTCAGTTCGATAGTTTCCATTGTAAAAAAGTTGTGACTCATGCAGTCCCACTTTTGCCACTCCATCAATCTATGGATTGGCAGTCGCAGCGAGTGTCAGGTATCAACATCAGCGTATCACTTCCTCCTGGCACACAAGTCAGGTTCAAAGCGGGAAAGGGGTGCCAAAATTAGATCTACCTAAAATAACTTGCCCAAGGACACGTGGCAGGGGCGCCTTGTACAAAGATAGCGACGGGAAATTGTTGCAAGTAAACACACAAGTCGGACGCTTCCTTCAGGAGATCCAAAGAAAGGCAAGGAAGATTATTAGTGGAGCACCATTCACACACAAGGGAAAAAAAATCAACAGTGCTTTGCAGAGGCAAAGAAACTGTTATTAAATGGGAAAAAAAAATCAAGATAAAATCCCATAGGATGAAAAAATACAACAAATAGTAAAATAGCAACAAAGACTGCTCATAACTGGAAAAAAAAGCCATCATGTTGTCACAAAAAGCGTCGCCCCAAATCTTACCTTGAGCTGCTTCTCCTTCTTTTTTCGCACCTCCTCCCACTCGTTGACGATGCGCCCCCACAGGATCCACGAGTCCTCCTCCAGGTGCGAGAGGTTGGACGAGGCCGAGGAGCTGGACACCAGGGAGGAGCCGCTGTTCCGCCGCGAGCCGTTCATGGAGCGCAGCGATTTGCTGTCCGTCTCCAGGAGCCTGCAAGACCAACAAATGGGATTCCAATGAAACCATGTTTACATGCGCAGATATTCACAACAGAAGAACTTTGCTTCTTTTTTTTTTTAAAGCTGACAAGTTGTTGTGAAGCTTTTTATGTTTTTTAATTTCTCAAATAGTTGCAGTATTTTATCTCAAATTATATTTAAAAAAAAATTAAATATGGGAGCCCATAATAAATGCTAAATTGCTGCTGAGCACAAAACTAGCAATACAATTCCAGGTCATGTTTGTAATTGTAAATGACAATTAGTTCTCAAACATTTTTAGCTGGTTAAATAAAATAAATCAAAAAATAAAAACAATTGAATTTCACAATAAATCATTTTGTTTCTAATATTTTATGTCAAACAATTATTGTCAAAGGTATTTAAAAAATTAGTCAAATAAAAACAATTGAATATCACAATAAATAATTTTGTTTCTAATATTTTATGTCGAACAATTGTCAATGCTATAAAAAAAATTATCAAACAAAAACAATTGAATATCACAATAAATAATTTTATTTCTAATATTTTATGTCAACAATTATTGTCAAAGCTATAAATAAAATAGTCAAAAACAATTGAATATCACAATAAATAATTTTCTTTCTAATATTTTATGTCAACAATTCTTGTCAAGGCTAAAAAAAATTGTCAAAAACAATTGACTATCACAATAAATAATTTACTTTCTAATATTTCATGTCAAACAATTGTTGTTATAGCTATAAAAAAAAAAAAAAAAAAAAAAAAAAAAAAAAAAAAAAAAAAAAAAAAAAAAAAAGAGTCTGCTTGTACAGTAAATAAAGATTTCCATTCCCTCTCCATTACACGTTTTCAAGCACCCAATCTTGGAAGAGTGCAGCGGCAGTGTTGACGTCACGCAGCAGGCTCGAGTTTCACCCGCATCTGGGTCGCGTGGGCGGAACCCGCGGCCAGAAAGAGCCAGGGAGCTTCCCACTCAACTCAGACTACAAGTTGAACAAAAGGAACGCCCGGAATTAAGTTCGCACACAAACACAACCGTGCGTGACCTAGCACGGTACGTCAGCATTATTCAGGAAGCCGCATTGAACACCTCTCATTCAATAAATATGACTACTATATATACAGATGATATCATGTGACATTTTGCAATAGCGGTTTATACACAAGGTGTAAGACTTACAGGCAGGTAGGTTGCGGCATTTCTTTACGCAACTACCTAAATCCAGTCCAACCAATCAGGTCATTGATCCAATCATCATCCTATTTCAATGGGTGACCAAATAAAAGGCAAATTACTAAATCACTGAATAATTATAAATTATACCATAATCTCTAAAAAAAAAAATTACAAAATATAATATTCCATTAATTAGACATTTCTATAAAATAATTAAGGTTTTAAAATAAAAGTTAGTCAAAATAACTGAAACAGGCTCAATCTATAATATCAATCTATAATATCAATCTATAATACATTTAAATAAATAAGATTTAATTTAAATATCTAATTTATTATTATGAAATATTCTAGCTTAATTGGCTTTTGTATTGTATGGATAAAAATTATGTAAAACATTAACTATTTCATTGAACAAAATTATCTGTATTGCAGCACTTAACGATTTATGGACTTCCTTGTAAGCAGGTTGAACCATTGTATTTGCTCAACACAAGTTAGGCCTCATAAATTAGGCTTTAACAGTACACTTTCATGTTAATTTATCGATATACAATTGAGCGGAACCAACATCAGCAGCAGCATTATAGAAAAGATATGTCGAGCTAAAATGTTCAATGCTAATTACAAACATTTTGTGGCATTATAAGAACAAACCCTTCAGATTTAAAAATAATAATAATAAAAAAATCAAAGTTTTTTTTTTAAGGTTCCTTGGACCCGCTGTTATGCAAACACACGAGAAACTCAGCTAATAATTCACTAGCACGAGACGTGTGTCTGCTGTAAAAAGTCCTACTGGACCTCCTTCAAGTATAAAAGCAGCATACCAAGACCAGTTCATGATGTTCTCCTCATTCTCTTCTTGAAGATCTGGAGCGGTTTACAGACGAGTTTCTCCTGTGCTGCTCAACTACACTGTTGGACAACTTTTATCTGCCTTTGCAGGGTCCAAAGGGCTCGGGGGAAGAAAAAAAAAAACCACAAACACATTGGACAGTCCGAACGCACGAATGCAAGTCTGCCTTTCTCACCTTGTTTGATTGGTGAACATTATAATAGTCAAATTTCCACAGGGAACCTGCAAAATTGCTGCTTCAGCGGAATTAAAGTCGATTGGTCCGTAGCTTTTACACAGAACCCACTTAGGTGTGATATTGACAGTCAATGGCCTGAAACCATTAATCTAATAACTGGAATAATTTGATTACCAAAAAAAATGGTTATTTCAGAAGTGTGTAGAAAAACTGGTAGCCCTTCACATTAATCAGTAACCAAGAAGTAGCTTTCAGTTTCAAAAAGGTTTGTGACCCCTGCCTTACAATAATACTAAGATGCCACAAGATGGCGCCAATTTATTTATTTATTTATTTGAGTGAACCGGCGAAATTGCAACTGACCGTCTGTGTCGGTACAATTCAAACTGAACAACATACAGGACTTAAAAAATGTCCTCACCTGTTCTGCTCCTCCAGCTTGGCGAGCAGCTCCACGTCATCGGGGCTGAGCTGAGACGGCGACGGCGAAGACAACGACGGCGAGGAAGCGGAGGTCGGCAGGGACGTAGGCGGGGCCACCTGGCTAGCCATCTGACTGACCGTGTGCGACACCGACTTCTTCACCCATGAGAGAGTAGAACTCAGCCTACCAGAAACCTTGTCTGTCGCCACCTGCCCGGGATAAATAAAATACGCACATCAACGATGGAGAACCAACAAGCGTCAATTGCATTTCAGGGAGGTGTTTGTTCGTCTTAAATGATTGATGCACCCCACAGCTAACGGATGGACGACCACTTGAGACAAAGACGGTTCATGATTTTTTTTCTTAAGGAAAAAAAAAAAAAAAAAAAAAAAAGACTGTTCATGAATTATGATTGATAATGGGTCAATAAGACCAGGTCCGGATTTGGATGTGTGCCAAGGCTTTACACAATCAGGATTTTCGAGCCAATCGCGAATCATAACGGTTTAGAAAAAACAAACATCAATCATCAATCCAATCAGAAGATGGACCAATCTATCCATTATATTTTAAACAGTTTATTTACTGTGCAATCTACCCCCGGTGTTCGCAGGTGATTGGGAATCCCATCCGACGATGAATTACCAAAATCTTTGAAAGGCATTGGGAAAAATTAGCAACAAATAACACCTAACATTAGTAAAAACTCTCCCCAAACCACTGATAAATACTCAATACATGGAAAATGGGGACGGGGAAAGCGCCAGTACCGCTCACAATTATTTCGAAATAGTTGTGGGGGTGGGGGGAAGAAAAAAAAAATCCGACTGCATATGGCAACAATGGCAGCACAAAATGTACCTCACTCTCAGTGAATGAGATTGTGTTTGCTGTACTGTAATCTCTTATTTTGCAGATCTGATCAATGACATTACAACCGATTGCCGGCGATTTTGCATAAAAATGCAAAAATATCTGCAAAACCGATCCACCCAATCATGTGATCTGTGTAAAATCTAGTCACGAGACTCTTGTGACCCAAGATAACATTTTAAATAATTCAAATAATTGGAAAAAATAAAATAAAAAATAAAACAAAAAAGAAATACAGTGGAAAAAAACAAAAGCAAACTTTTGTTCAATTAAACAAAAGCAGAAACCCGAGACAGGTTTAAAACAGTAGATTCAAAATGAAAATAAAGCAAATATTTTTATTTTTCACAACAAAGAAAAAACAAGACAAGTAAGGCTGAAAACAGGTTGTAATGGAAAAATAAGATGGGGAAAAAATATATAAAAATAGGTAGCAAACCTAAAAACAATGTATATGCATGGTTCTTGCTTAGTTTGGAATAAAATACATAAATATAAGAAATAAAGGAAAAAAAATATCTGACACGTCATTTTATCATGCAAAAACTGTCCTAAACTTGAGTCAGAGTAATATCGAAACGGGGAGTGCCCTTGTTCTTGCCATCGCAGCGGACATTCGACGTCTTTCCATTACAAGTGCAAGCATGTTGTATATGGCATGCCACTTTGTTTCCACTGTGGAACACGATGGCAACCGGACCGACTCAAAACTCTCTTAAACAATCTTAACTTCTGCCATAAAATCAAGCAAAAGGTGGCAAAGGAAACTCATCTATCTCTTAAATCCCCTACCTGCTATTCCAAGTCATTCTGTCCTGGCTTTCCGCGGCGGCATATTATCCAGTAGCATCCAGTCAAGCGTAACGCCACCGATACATTATGCTTCTGAACCTTCGACCGCTTTGAACAGAACTCATTTAGTTATATGCTTGATCACATCAGCAGGTCAAAGTGCTGCAGCAAAGATAGTGCCTCCTAGTAGTCACAGAAAGTGCAACGTAACGCTCACCTGGACGCACGGAAAGACAAGCTCGGGATTCTCAAAATTTTAACAAGGGGTGCCAAATTAAACCTAACTAAGCTTACAAAATAAAGTCATGTTTTTTCCAAGATTGATATCACAATATGACAACGTCAAATAAAAATTTACAGTGAGAAGAAAGACATATTTAAACATGTAACTTTCAATTATACAAATTTGTTTGCCCAGCCCTATATGTAGGCATGCACTTTTTTTGAAATAATTGATGACAAATGACTTTGTGAACCCCCAACTTACATCCCACGGACCACTAGAGGATCCCCAGACCCCAGTTTTGGGGAAAAAAAACTGGTCTAGAAATCCTTTTCCTTCAGCCCCGCCTGCCTCCACAACCAGGTGGCGGCTGGCATTCCATTTGCGAGATTTGCCCATAAATCCGGGCGGCTCAGCTTTTGTGTGCCGGAAAGCTCAACAAAAAAAAAAAAAAAAAAAAAAGAAGAAGAAAAGAAGTCGAGGCAGAGCGGGGGGGGCCTGAGAGATGCAGTTCGCATGGCTAATGAGCGAGTAACGGTAAAGAAACTACTCATTCAAATGTTTCACAAGCCAGAGGACATTTGCGACTGCAGCTAAGCCTGTTCCTCTTCCTGCATATCAACGACCCACAATATGGACACAAATAGTTGTATTTTTGCTTACTTTACTATTAAGGCTGTTTTGTAGTTTGCAGCTCATATTTTGTAATCCTTTAGTTTTCTCAATGTCAGACAGCTGCTCTCAGTAGGGTGCATTACAGTTGAACACCCCCTTCACACACAAAATGGCATTTTAACTTAGTTCTCCGAGCAGAAACATTACTCCACTCATTAGACTCGCAAGCACTTTAAATTCAGCTCGCGTGCTGGAGTCACCACGCTGACTGATGCTGACCATTGTGCTACATTAACACTTTTATTTCCTCTTTTGCTGCTGCCCTGTCATCATCGCACTAAACTATAACGAGGAAATACCCACAAGAAGAAGTCACGATTATTGAACCTGCTCTGGCAGTAGCGCATGTTGTTACTTGCAGACCAATGCTGGGAAAAGAACTTCATCTCACGGCCTCGTGTTACGCCGAGTCACTCACTAAAATTATTCGAGGCACTCCAGTCTATGTTGTTTCCGGTTCATAATGTATAAAGTAACATATACTACTTAAGTTTCATTTTGCTTTATTTTTACTATGATGACTAGAAATAGACTTCACTTACAAGTCACATTTGTTCTGTAAGCACACTTGTAACTCACATTCCTCTCTCAAATCAATTAACTTTTCTCATTTGAAACAAATAAAGATGCCATTCATCCGTTCCAGCAACCCCCCCAAAAATGCCAAATGTCTTGTTTTAATAGCAACTATGCCACTCTCTACTCTCTAGTACTTTGCAGTTGTACTGTATAAAAAACATAAGAAAATAAAATGTAAAAATATTCAACAGTTCTTTTTTATTTCCTTAATAGTAAAATGAATTGCGATGCCGTGTTTGCAGTGAGTCCGCTAAATCAAGTCAGTGATCAAAACCACCCGAGTTGAGCGTGTTTTTGGTTCTGCAGTCAGTGAACCAAATAATTCAATTTTCTGCCATGTTGTCAGCACGTGAGCTAATCTGAGTCAAATCATCTGCGTTGAGCCAAATTTTGATTCCTCTGACTTGAGTCACTGAACGAAGTCAATCAGTTTTGCGGTGCTACCTTGAAGCAGTATAACATATCATCTGAGTGTGCTATATATTTCCAGTGACTCTACTAACTCAAATCACCGAGTCAGAGGACTCGGAGAAGACTTGTGATTCTTGATCCACATCATTAAACGACAGATGATTCAGGAGCCGTCCAACTTCGATACCACACTCAGTTGTGACACACTGATCGCTTCATCAACATTTTCTTCCTCATCTTCCATCTGTTGACCAGCGAGCGAGACACTTGGAAACAATACAAGAAGACTCATCTGCTCCTTTTATGGCTGCCTGGTCTTGAGTGTTGGAAAAGGGATACTCATCATCGAGCATCCACTGCATTGCCAACTAGCTCACCAACTCGAGTTCATTTAATATCCCAGCTCACAAGTTGGCGATTTATGCAGTGGAGTTTACAATTTAAGGACTCGTAACTAGTCTAGGGGGGGGAAAAAAATCATAAAAAGAGGTTCCAAAAGCTAACGATGCGCCTAGCTGGCTAATAGCTAAATCGCAAAACATGACACATAATGCTCATTTCAAATTTAACCATTAATAACCGGTGTTTTATGAAAAGTTTCAACAATTAGACAGACCCGAGAGGGAGATGAGGAGGAAAAAAAGAGAACATCCATTTACCTTGAAACAATTTTAAGACGCCGCGCCAAACTTCATTGCTTGGCTTGCTTCCCGTGCATCAAGCTATCGTCCGTCGCATTTTCGCGGAGAAACAAACCAAGAAAAAGTTGTTGTTTTTTCCCACCGTGACGCACTAGCGTTGCTCACTGTCGGGTGTCTCCTTATGCGGGCTAGGTGCCATTGCAGCCGTCTAATACGTGGACAGCAAAGTCTCGGGCAGGCGGCCTACACGCTACAGGCGGTGTTTACATGACATTGCGCATGCGCTCACGCTGCATACTCACTCTTCGCCTCGACGTCAGCGACATCGCTTGTCCGGAGTGCGTAACTGCACCTCAAATTTGGGACATTGCTTAATTCAATTTAGTCAGGGCCCAGGGTAACCAACTTTTTTTGAAAGTGTGATCTACCAGATTCACACACACTTCCGAAATAACAAAATTGCGGTAATTACATTGAATTATGTGTTCATAATGACGCTATATCTTTGTAAAGACACCATATATTTTTAACAGCAGCACATTATGTATGAAATATAAAGCTGTCTTGCATTGCATATATATATATATATATATATATATATATATATATATATATATATATATATATATATATATATATATATATATATATATATATATATATATATATATATATATGCGGCACGGTAGTCGAGTGGTTAGCACGTCCGCTTCCCAGTTCTGAGGTCTCCGGTTCGAGTCCAGGCTCGGACCTTCCTGGGTGGAGTTTGTATGTTCTCCCTGTGCCCGCGTGGGTCTTCTCCGGGTACTCCGGTTTCCTCCCACATTCCAAAGACATGCATGGCAGGTTAATTGGGTGCTCCGAATTGTCCCTAGGTGTGCGTGTGAGTGTGTATGGTTGTTCGTCTCTGTGTGCCCTGCGATTGGTTGGCAACCAGTCCAGGGTGTCCCCCGCCTACTGCCCAGAGCCAGTTGAGATAGGCGCCAGCAGCCCCCGCGACCCTTGTGAGGAATAAGCGGTCAAGAAAATGGATGGATGGATGGATATATATATATATATATATAATCACTGTAATCACTTCAAAAACATGTTTTCAACAATAATGGGATTTCTTATTGTCTTAATTCCTATTTTACAGGTGCCCATAATAATGAATATATGGCCATTATAACATGCCACCAGTTCTGACGTTGGAATATGAAGATTTACTTTAATTTTTCCCACGTGATTATCTATCATTTGTTTAAATAAATTTGGACCAGTAATATGATATTTCCTTTTTTTTAAAGCCTAGTCTCTTTTCACTTCACGTGTAATGTCTATTCATTGTTTTTTATTAATTCACACAGATTTTTCTGTTCATTTGCTTTTGCAACAATTATGTTAAATTGTGAACTGAGCTTGTGGACACACAATTTTACGCTGCACTATAGATTTTAATACTCAAACAAAAGGCACCAAAACATAAAATTTGAATTCAATCTTTAAACACAAAACATTCATAATCTCCCGTATTTGGGCTTTCAAAAGGCACAACCCCCCAAAAGCTATTGATAAATGTTGTAAAGTACAGGATGTACATGTAGTCACTCTTGCATGTCGACCTTATCTGATCACCACCTGACTTCCAAGAATGCCTTACCTGAAGTTCAGCTGGCATTCAGAAGAAAGACAAATCACCGGGAACACTTGTGTCAGATTACTGGTGGCTCCTTGAGTTAAGGCATTTTGTCTTCATTGTAGAAAAGTACAAAAAAAAAAGCAATAATCCACAATTATGGTGTAATATATTGTCTCCGTCTGTCCATCAGTGAGTGAAAATGTATCCCAGTAGACAGCAAGTGACGTGAAGGTTCCCACCAGGGAGTAAGAGCAAATCCTCCCTGGCCGCCGGGGTGAAAATGTGACTAATGCGACGGCTTGCGTTCACATACCACGCAAGCAGACGTGAAACCCACTTTTCTGGTTTCACACCGGCAACGCTGACGCATGTCTATTGTTGCTGGCCGGCAGGGCACTCCTGCTTGTACACTGAATGATAATATAAAAAAAAGAAAAAAAAAGAAGAAGACGACGATGACGTAGAAAAGCTCCATGGCGAGAGGAGGCCTCACATCCTGCATAATTAAAACTATTTAAGAAATGTTTTGATCCAACTTAATGACTGTTTTGTAGTAAAACCTGCACTCTGAGAGCCTAAAGTGGTATGAACCATCACTGGTGGTGTAAGTAACTAAGTGCCCGGTTACTATACTGAGACAAGGAGTTAGCAGAGAGGGGAAAAAAAGGAAAACAAATAAAACAGTCACCTCCTGTCAAACTTGTTGAAACTGTTAGTTTAAAAAAAAAATTAAATGAATTCTGGCATATTTCTCTGGTATCTTGCATCTTTATTTTGATTTGAAAGTATGACTGCCAAGGAGTCAATGATTTGCCATGCACTGACAGGCAATCAAACCTCGCCTTGACCTGTTATCTTGGGCATCAGAAGCTTTGCTGAAGCTATGCTGGAACATCCATCTCTAGTAAAAAATAAAATAAAATAAAATTAAGTAAAATAAAATAAAATAAAATAAAATAAAATAAAAAAGAAATTAGCTCGCTTACTTGCCAGTTGAATCACCAGTTGTGGCTAAAGTCAAACTGTGGCAGGGTTTTCATCTTCTAGACCTGGAATTGCCACATCTGGAAAACATCGATTGCTCATATTTCAATACCCTTCCCCTTATAATTTGTGATTTATGTTCTATTATGTGTGTGACTGTCATTGTCAAGGGTGAGAAAAGAGAAAACCCAGCGAACCTGCTTTCGCCTCTTTAAGTCTCCACGGCAGTACCACCCCAAGTCGCGACGGGGCAGTGTGATAAACTCACTCGGCTCTTTCTTCTCATCCTGTGACACGCTATTTACTGCACATGCGCACTGGCAAACTTCCTTTTCTCCCGTGCAGCGGAGTCAATTCCCAGTCTTTGGCTCCGGGCTCCTTCGTAAGGAGGCCAGAAAGACTGCAAAATGGTTTGTAATCCTCCCAATATGTGTCTACATGCGTACCTAAGACATGCATCTTGCTCTCGGCGGCGATTGTTGTGTCAAAACACGCAACTGTGTGAATGATGAACGTAGATTGAGGCCCAAGTGCTAGCTAGCCGGCTCTGCCTCAACGTGGCCTAATGGCCGTGCGGACAAACACATCACTTCCTGTTGCATACAAACGCAATTCATTGTCATTAATGGCACCGTTTTTGTTTTAACACCTATCACTGTCGTTGACAATTAGCTCCGGTCGTGTCATTTAAACTGTGAACTTGGTTAGCATGTTGCTAACGCACTTCAAATCGTAGCTGCGTGCTAACTAGCTAGCGACATTGACAGCCTGTCAAGTATACTGACTTTTTGACATGTTTATTGTATTAAATTGACTTATAGTGTTTTTCTCCTGCAGGGTTTCGTTAAAGTGGTAAAGAATAAGGCCTACTTCAAGAGGTATCAGGTCAAGTTCCGTAGGAGGAGAGGTACGTTCTTACAGTCACTTGTTGGATATTATTGCACATGAACTGGAAAGAACATGTTTGTGGTTCTTCATAGAGGGAAAAACTGATTACTTTGCCCGTAAGCGCCTTGTCGTGCAAGATAAGAACAAGTACAACACACCCAAGTATCGCATGATCGTCCGCTTCACCAACCGGGATATCATCTGCCAGGTGGGTTGTATTGCTTCATCTGCGTTACTGTGGCGAGACAGATTTTATGTGATGTGCTTTGTTGCAGATTGCCTACGCCAAGATCGAAGGGGACATGATTGTATGTGCGGCGTACTCCCACGAGCTGCCCAAGTACGGCGTCACCGTGGGTTTGACGAACTACGCAGCGGCCTACTGCACCGGTCTGATGCTGGCCCGCAGGGTATGTATTGCCGCCTGGCTCGTCGAGCCAAAATAGGAAGTCTAATGGGTATGTGTGGCTGAGTTGACAAAAAAACACTGCTCATTTGTGTCAGAAATGCTGGCTGACATTCGATTTCATCAATAAATAGTGCATATAGTTGAGCTGAACCACTGTTGCTCAGCCCCGGTCCTCGAGTACCCTAACACACCTGAGGCTCGTTATCAGGCTTCATGCAAGCTTGCTGGTTAGCTGATCATTTGAAACACCTGAGTTGGCTGTTGGAGACATGGAAAACAGGCTGGATAGGGGTACTTGAGGACCGCGGTTGAGAACCACTGAGCTAAACGATCAAATTAAAATTAACATTGCATTGTGGTAGAATGCAATGCTACAATTTGGAGGTGGGGAGCGGGGAACTCTTTGTTTTTTTGTTTTTGTTTTTTTGTTTTTTTGCTCGTTTGGTAGGTTTTATAAATTTGTGTATATAATGGCTAATTAACTGTGCTGAGGTCTGGCCACGTGATTTGTAGTTAATTTTAGTTAATGCCATTGCGTCCAAGATTGTTTCTGGTTGATAACCATTTACACGAGCTGTCACTAAAAAAATCTTGTGTGAATCGAATACTCTGGTAATCATGATTGGTCAGCAACAAATGTCCTTGCTGTAAACACGAAAATGATTAATTATAGTTTCAATGCAAGATCTTTTTTTTTTTTTGTGGTCGACTTAGCCAAGTTGGCCACAAAAAAAATTCACAGCTCTAATTTACACAGCTTTGCTCTTGTTGTCTATTATGGCTGTTAACGTTTCTCCTTCCCCTCCAGCTCCTGAACAAATTTGGCCTGGACAAGGTGTATGAGGGCCAGTTGGACGTAGATGGCAAGGAATTCAACGTGGAGAGCATCGACGGGAAGCCGGGCGCCTTCACCTGCTACCTGGATGCCGGCCTGGCTCGCACCACCACTGGCAACAAGGTGTTCGGAGCCCTGAAGGGCGCCGTGGACGGAGGCCTCAGTATCCCCCACAGGTCAGCTGATTATGCGTCATATAAGTGGGAAAAAAAACAAGTGCATTCAAGACCCCATTCAAAACCTGTTAAGACGTATTGATAATTTTAAGAGCAAATGTTTGGGTCGTAATCACAATGAGAAGTTTGAGAATGTTTGATTTCTTTTCTTTTGTATTTTTGCTTTTCTTGCCTGGCATTATTTTAAATTTACTGTCCAAAAACATCTGAGGGTGTCCTAAAAAGTGCTGTCATGTATCTGAACCATCACTGCATCCACTCATTAGGAGCCCAGTTTTTCTCTTCTACTATTTGAGTTTGCTGTTTGGCTAAGACAGAGCAATTAAAAAAAAAAAAAAAAGGCTCTTTTCTGTACTGACACAGTTTGAATGTGTGAAGTGTCACTCGAAAAGATGTAACATGAAGTAAACTGCTTGGAAGGAAGAGGAAAGCTCACCATAATTAGCATTTTAACAAGAAAGTTGTCCACAAAATCTATACGGTGGAAATTGAGGCATAGTTAACATGTTTGAGGGGCTGGCTAATGAATTGACTTCTCTGAGCCTTCTACAAAAGGGATGATTTGGAGCCCGGTTTGGCGTTTATCGGTTACTGGATTCAAGTTTTCAGAAGTTACGGTCTTAAAGCCATTTAAAAACTTTTTGTCAGCGCCAGTAGTATGTTTTTTGTTTTTGTTTTTTTTTCTTCGTGCATGCAATCAGTGGAGTGGGACAGCTTTTCCCACTGTTGAAAAAGTATTTTCAATTCTATGTTTTCCTCTAATTCCGTGTTTGCGCTCTGCCTATTGTTTTCATAATTTCTGCCCAATGGGAGCACCAGTCGTCACACGCGTCGATGTGTTTACAAACTATAGGTCACTTGCAAAAAGCACAGTGTGAATCCGAATGGCACAGAACGAGAAAAATTAAGTCCGCTTTTGTCCGGACCAAAGGACTTTACTGGTGAATGCATCCTATGATTCATTTACTGGTGTGTTCTTGTAATATGTCAGGGAAAAAAAAAGTCAATCATTGTTTTCCAATGTAAAAGCAGTTTGCAAACATGTTGTTTTGATTTAACACAAAGATAATTGGGGTGCTTTTATATTTTATAAGAAAATTTACTCTTGAAGGCTTAAGATTTACACACTTAAACACGATCTCTAAATGATTAATACATTTTCAAATTAATTTTCCTTTCATTTGGCAATTGATTAGTTGTCAATCGTTGTATATCTAGCACCGATGGAATGTCTTCAGTGGAAAAAAGTTATTTAAATTTTAAAGCTGTAAATGGGAATTTGCAATATCTTTTCTTACGGTTATAATAGTCAGAATGATACTTACTGAATTTGTCCATTTTAAAGTGGTGACTAGTACTATACTGTCTTCTGTTGAACAATTTGACATTCACTTGTTTTATTTATCCTGACCCACCGGTTCTCGCTGGAGTAACTTATTTGTTATTCATTACCTAATTGGGTGAGAGGAAAAAAAGTAAACCTTTTGAGATTTAGCTGGCAGTACAACCACAAACAAGTTTATAATCGTTTGTTTAGCTGCTGAATTTTCTGCCGCTTGGAAGTCCCTTGGCACCTATTACATGAAATGGTCCGAAGGCAATACTAGTGCTCTGATCGATTGGCCGATTTCCGTGGAAAAGTACGTGGTTGGCAAATAGTGGTCAATGCCTTTAATTGCCAATCACTAAAATCAATCATCCACACCTCGTGTTTTCGGAACGCCCCTATGTTTAGGCAATTTAAGGGAGGTCATAAATTACTCATGGAATTAATCTGGCGGTTGCACTGGTGGTGGATCCCCAATACTGTAAATGTATGAATAATTTAAGTAGTTGTTTAAATAACCTGTAAACAAATACAAAGTCTGTTATTAAGTGTACCAGGAAAAGTGGTAGGGGTTTGTTTCTCAAATATTTTTCATATCGCCTCCTCAGCACCAAGCGCTTCCCGGGCTACGACACAGAAAGCAAAGAGTTCAACGCCGAGGTCCACCGCAAGCACATCCTGGGCATCAACGTGTCGGAGTACATGAGCATGCTGATGGAGGATGACGAGGAGGCCTACAAAAAGCAGTTCTCGCGCTTCATCAAGAACGGCGTGGCCCCCGATTCGGCGAGTGCTACGCTAATGCAAAGCCTCCCACAACCGCTCTGGATCCTGTCTGATTTGGAATAATCTCCAAAACGTGTTTTTCAGCTTGAGGAGATGTACAAAAAAGCTCACGCCGCCATTCGTGAGAATCCGGTCCATGAAAAGAAGCCACCCAGAGAGGTCAAGAAGAAGAGGTGAGCACCACGCTGTCGCTTTTTATGCCACGTCTACAGTGAGCACACTATCACTTTCAAAAACAAAAAAACAAAAGCATCTTGTTCTGCTTGTCAAGGGTTATAATCTCAGATTCAAAATCTTGGCTTTTTTTTTCTTTCTTCTTTCTGTACATAATCAAAGATCGAAACACAAACGGTGAACACAGAATTATATAGGTGAAAGTGAGGGAACCCTTTGGTCTGTGCTGGACATTGTCTTGAGATTCAGGACTGACTGACTTTGCTGTTGCTATCGTGCTAATGGGCTCATTCTCAACAGGTGGAACCGTGCCAAGCTGTCTCTGGCCCAGAGGAAAGACCGCGTCGCCCAGAAGAAGGCCAGCTTCCTTCGGGCTCAGGAGAAGGAGGAAGCAGAGTGAGCCCTCACACTCTTTTGCTACAATGGCAGAATTTTGTTCAAATAAATATATGAAAAATCATTGCACCTCCTCGCCTGCTTTTATTTTACCTAAGCATTTCATCCACTTAGATTAAAAAAAACAAAAAACAAACATAATCCACCAAAGGTTACACTGGTTAAATTAAGATTTCTGTAAATCTGAAAGATATATAATTGAAATATGGCTACCTTTAAAGTTGCCCTGGTTAAAACCAAGACTACATCAAACCCCCTTTTAATGTTGAAGGTTAAAATAAGAATACCTCACCCAGTATAGTGATTGTGAGGGAATTTTCAAATAACATACTGTATGTTTAAAGTAGGGATAGACCGATTATCGGCCAGGCCGATTATCGGTGCCGATATCTGGCATTTTGACAAATATCGGCATCGGCCATTTTTGCAATCTGAAGGCCAATAAAGTTGGTAATTTCACTGAGCTTTTTTATTTTATAATTAAATTAAAATAAAAAATACACAATAAAAAATAATTTATTATCAGTAATTTTCATTATTATAATAACCCTGGAAGCTCACTGCAAATTTCGTTATAATTTTTTAAACAAATCTGTTAATATAGTTGAAAAGGATTTTTCTTTTTTTCTTTTTTTTTCTATTTTACTGCAAAGAATATCGGCTTGAAATATAGGTTATCGGCCTCCTTGACTACTAATAATCTTTATCGGTATCGGCCTGGAAAAAACCATATCGGTCTATCACTAGTTTAAAGTGCTGAAAATGGGGGGCAACCACACTGTACCAAGTTGCACAGAATACCTGACAAATCTGATTTATTATTAAATGGCCTGAAATGAGAACACTATAATACCCAAAAAGTTGTCCAAAGCCTATTATGTTGGGCTGATATGACACATTCAATATGGCGGATGAACTGACGTGCCTCAAGAAAAGGGAAGCCAAGTCGGCGCGGATCTGAGTCGATCACGTGTCTATTACGTCACATGCTATGTTCCTGTGTCGTCCGCTTTGGTCACCAGGGGGCCACATTGAGTTTGTTTTGACTTGACCTGTTTTGTCATAAATCAAAATTATTTGTTGTAATAGTACAATTAACGAATTAGGAGTGATGTCTTGAAAGTGATAATTTAAGTTGTGCGTTTTTTGTTTGCTGTACGCAGTAATTATATAGTAGTAGCAGTTGCGCAACAGTCTCCCACACAACATAACAGTGGGGAACAGTCAGGACAACTGTATGTTTATTTTTCAATAAAACTATATTCATTTATTGCCAACATTCTCTTTGTAGCATTTCTCTTGACTGCACTGCTTCCATTGGCTATTAGACTTATTTTATTTATGTTTTTGTCCAATCATATATCAGCCCGTGTTTGACATGTCAATCTAATCTGCCCAGTACCTTCACAATCGGTAGTGCAGTGGTTTTTGTTGTTTTTTGGAGTGAAACATTCACCGTTCAATGTATTTTTTTATTTATCAAATTGTAATTTAATTTTAGCAGTGTGGCGCATCCACCATTCAATTTAAAAATAAAATAGTAATTTTACAAGGGTGGCCACATAAAGATTCAAATGTCTTATTTAAAAATAATTTTTAAAAACAATACATTGAATCAGTTTAATTTAAATTTCTTTCTGTGAAATTTTGGTTTCACTTTTAATTGCATGCAAGTGAAATGCAAGTTGTGCAATAATACTGTAATGTAACTGCCGGTCAGGCTTTATGCTTACATTTGTCTGTATAGAAACTGCCTTCGATCTTACCATGACATTTCATTACGAATCAATGATTACAGAAGATGATTTAAGGACGCGTTACGTCCACACTGGCACCGGAGGCCATTTGGGAGCCGAGCGTTTTTCAGGCCCCGCCGCAGTACAATTGCATTTTCGCCGAGTCAGCAAGTCATAATTCAGCCTAAATGCGGAGCCCGGGGTTTGCACAATGTGCACTAAATTAACTCCTTGGCGCTTTGTTGTTTGGTGTGACATTATTATAGGCTGCCTTTTGGCATCCGGGCCCAGACTCGCTCGAGTCTTATCTGTTTCATTAGCGGCCAGCTTCTTACTCTTTGGCTGCCCTTGGCTTCGAGGAGGGAAAGAATAGCGCTTTGTTGTTTGTTTTTTTCCCCTGGAAAGGTGAAATAAGCGAGGAAGTCAAAGAGACGACTTGGCGGCTGTTGGAGTTGAAATAAATGTTACTTATTTCCCATAAGGCCTTTCCTTCTCTTCCCCCGGGGAGGGCAGATATATGCACGCAACGACTATTAGCCAGCAATCGGCCCTTTGTTACATCGAGCTGGCTTATTAAATCTTATTTAAAAGCCTAATCTTGATAGCGCTGTAAGCATAAAAGCTTTTGGTCCTGGTGGAATAAAGCTCAAAGTTCCTTTTTAGATACTTCATGTACTGTATGCACGCTTGTCACCCAGCATTACAAATAAAAGCTGCGTAATCTCTTCTTTATTTTTCTTCAAGATCTATCACAGATTTCTAAGCAAATTTAGAGTTGCACTCCTAAGTTTTGGCACCACAACATCCTGGGCAGAATCGAAGTCTACTGGAAAACATGCAGCAGAGTAGTGCTAGTAAGACAAAACTGTGCACTAGTTTATGAATGTGTGCTACTAGTACTATCAGTGCTTTATTGGTAGTACTAGGATTGTACAGATTTGCCTCACTTGTCACATAAAGTTGACCTAGTAGTGTGCAGAAATATCATGTAGAACTGTCTAACTTGTGGGGACATACAAGTAAACGAACCTTGAGTTGGAAATCAAGGATAGTGAATAAATGCGCAAACAGCTTTCCATATTTGTAAGTGTCAGTGTAGTGGTCAAGCAGGCAAAAAACAGCATTGAGGTAGGAGCTATTGTTTGAGCGGAGGTGCGAGCAGGGGAATGCAGTGTGGAAATATGAGCCGGGGATTGGAGGCGCTCCTGCCAGCTCCCATGAGATCACATGTGACAGAGGAGCACCACCTCCTTATAAATCTGCCACTTTATTGCGCCTCCGTCCCTCCCTCCTCTTGCACAATATCTTCCAAATGGAATCAAAATAAAGGTTGATTGTCTGGTGTGACCCCAACGGAGTTTTGACACGTAGCAGCTGAGCGCACCGGCTCTAAATGACATCTTATATTTTTTTCTGATTTTCCTGAAGGGGAAATGTATAACATGTTTACAGTTTGGAAACACATCCACAAACTAGATAAGCCAGGTTGTAATTTAATAAAGAGTGAAGAACAAGAGGCAATCTCGTCCAATAGGACTTTGCTTAGCTGTTAATGTTTTCGCCTCGCACGTTGTATTTCGCAGTCTCTAACCTCTCAAATGTGTTTTGAATAATGCACTGAAACAATAAACATAATCTCCATCAACTCATCTTCTGGGAACGCCCGTTATATCGCGATTGATTGTTTGCACAACTGCTATAATCACTTATTTTGAAGCAAGCAGCTTTTAAAATGTTTTATTTACAGTCTACGCAAGTCTGAATTTAGAGTTGGTGTAGTACCAGATTGTGCCACATCATGCCGGGCAGGACTAAACTCTACTGGTATGCATGCAGTGTAATAGAAGAAGAAGAGAAGGGACACAAATTAATGCTAATTTCCATTAGTCGTATATGGAGTTTCACATTACACGTTACCATTAACTGAGTGGATGTTCATTATTGGTTGAACATTTTCATGTTTTAAATATTCAATTCTCTCTAGTTTACTTTGTCAGTTTCATTTGATGCCTTAGTTTGAAACCCTAAACCTTGTTTAGAATCCTAATTTAAACCCTATTTTTAAACCCGAAGCCTAGTTCAAAAACGTGCGCCCCAGGTGGATGCTTGGGGCCCTGGGCCCCGTTGGCTCCACCCTCTGCATGCACCTGAGCTTGAGTGACACTGAAATATAAAACAGTAACACACATTTTTAGTTGAAACATTTTGTGAACTAAAAAATTGATGTCTGTCTTCATCTGACATAGAAAACAAATCAGGACAATTTTCAGACAATTTATAGAAACTGTCAGATTACAAAGTGAATTCCATTCACAATTCAGCCAAATCACATAAAGCAAAAGTTCACTCATTCCCGGCACAGAGCAAGAAGAAGGATAATCTATACGATATACAAACATATGCATTTGTGGGAGATTAAATGGAGTTAAAAAACAAGTTCACACATGGTGACATGATTTAGCTCACGCCCTTTTGACAAAGCTCGGACGCACCCTTCGTTTACACCTCGGAAATCAGCAGACTCTCGTATTGAGCGTGTAATACACCGAGTGCAAAACACGATTTTCAAACAAAAATAATAGTTGTGAGTCTTGTTAACAACGTTTCAGTTGGAGACGCTTCACTTTGGCGAATTTCCTGTTGCTGATCCGTTGTGTCAACCGAACAACTTCAAATTCCCAATGCCGTTGAACGCCACACAACTCCCTCCCTTCCCAGTGTGTTTCCAGGTCCAACAGAACAGAACAGAAGAACAGAACAGTACAACCGACTAGCATGGCGCTTGGTGGGTGCGCTTCGACTTGTCTTTCCTCGCTCCTCTCTTTTCCTCTTCGTTTGAGTTAAAAAAATAAAATAAAAAAAAACGCTACAACCTCAACGTGGGCGCTGATTAAAACCACCGGGAGGCATAAAGAACTCGTTTGTCGATTTTTTTTTAAAAGGGGGACGTGGGGGACTACTACTACTAGAAAGGGGGAGCTTGCTAACTAGTTAGGCTAGCCACAACTTGGTAATAAGGGACACAAGAGGGATACGAAAAGGTAAGTCAAGTATGGAAATTGGTTGAGTTTTCTGTATTTTTTGTCTAATTTTACCTTTAGGGTAATATTTCAACTGCTGTAAAAGTTGGTAAAGCCACTAAGTTACCGCATGCTGACGTACATTACAGTTGAATGTAGTTTTTTACTCTACTAATTGCAATAATGTTGACCAAGGTATTTGGAATGTTTTTGGTAAAGGGGGGGGGACACACACACCAAATTCAACAAACAAGAAGAGCCCAGTTGCCTCGATTCAACCTTTGCGGATTACCATGACTAAGGTGACTGAGAATCAACACAGCCATTATGAAAGAACACAATTTTGTGGGGAAATTATCCTATTGGGTCAACAATATTGTGGTTTTCTATATTGTGGTATTCTGTATATGTATGACATGTTATAATATAGGGGTCACCATCCTTTTCGAGTATTGCGAACTGCTACCAATTTTATACACATTGCTGAAATAACAAGTTGTCTTAAATGACCTTTTATTAATATTACAGATGATTAATAATTAATGCTATTCATTCACGTGAGCTTAACTCCTTTTAAGGATTTGTCACAATAATTAGCAGACAGATAAATATAAATATTGACTATAAATATAAATATCGAAATATCTCCTAAGTAACTTTTTCAGGTTTTTCAGGAAACACAAAAAATTGTACCATTTACATCACAAGGAGTTGATTTAGGCAAAAAAAAAAATAATTTTTGCAAAAAAAAAAAAGACTTAGATAATTATTTTAAGAGGATGACGAATCACAACACTTAATTTCTATACATTTGTGTTAGTCTTTACTCTTTACATTTTCAAATGATCATTTCTACAACATTCTGAGAAAATCACAATGCCCAATCACTATAAGCTATTTTTACAACTGGCCCACAGGCTAACAAAATGCAAGATGCAGCCTTAAAGCAAATAATTAATAGTGCTGGACTTTTCCTCGCACCTAGCTCTGTAAGGTTGCATACTATTGCCTGGGACATGCAGTGAACTTGTTTGGGAGATGAGATGCAAGCTGAAATATCCTCTGGTGATGTCACATTGCATTGGACTTACTACAGTACAGTAGTTAGTTCCTACATAGCATGACTTGCCCAATCACGTCAAATGGATGCACTATGTGGCTGAATTAATAGGCAATATTAGAGTAATACTAGAGGAAACAATTTCTGCTGAATGCGGAAGGAGCTGAAGCTAAAGTGCCTCTGATGAACAAAACCCTGACATCTGACCAGGGATGTGTAGAAGACTTCTTATATTCACTGTATGTATACACTTTTAAAAATGTCACAACTCATTTTATTGCAAATTATTTTGTAGACCCGTACCCCAGATTGAGAACCAGTGCTTTCAATTACAATGTAAGGCAGAGGAATTCATCAATTTAGTACATATGTTTGTGTTGAAAATTTGCTTTCTTCCAAGGCGACATATCCCGTCACGTCACTGTGTAGTTGTGTCACAATTCTGCCATCAGAGAATGTGCTGGATCACCAGTCGCAGGTGCGTCTATCCGCTTTGAGGCAAATTAGATTAAACGTGAACTTTAAGCACCTGTGAATTACTCCAATCAGGCTATGGTTGAGGTCTTAGAGGCTGTTTTCTACTCTTGTGCAACTAAATCATCTTTATACCAAGTGATGCGTGAGTCACATTAGGTAATAAATTAATCAGGATTTTTTTTTCTTCTTCTTTAAAATAGATTTATCAACGCTGTGGCGCCACCGAGAACTTGCCCAGTTGCTGTTCAACAACAATTTGCTACTCATATTTCCCATAGGATATTGTAAAAATGCAATTACAGTGTTTAGTGTTTGCACAAAATGTTGTAGTTATCATCAAAGCCAATCAATTAATCAAAATCATATCAACAACTCAATCGCAATGTATTAGAATGCAATTTCCCAGTGGCAAAGGCTGCAATTTGGGGGACCCCACCCCCCATATCTTCTTCATTGCAGTCGGTTGGTAGACTTCGTTAATGTATATTCATTTGTTTGTAATATTTTGTTTAGAATAGACACGATAAGTTCAACTCCTTCAGTGCAGTCCACAGTATATCGTTGTTTCATGAAACTTGAAAAATGTAAGCGATAAAGTAGCCACAGAATTGTTTGCTTTGTTGTTGTTAATCTGATTTATGCCTTACTGATAAGCAGTTTGGAAAATGAATGAATGGATGAATGACTTTTGTTTAGGCCACACTTGTTTGATAGAAATTTGTGAAATTGTAGTGAATGCAAGTTAGTGTTAACTCCTAATTGAAATGACAAGTCTGATATTTATTGGATTACCGATTAGTTTATTGCTTGTGTTTGTTAATAAAATACATGCAAAGAGGACCCTGAAAATATAATTGTATACTAAATGGCATTGAGGGAAAAAAAAAAAAAAAGAAAATTATTTTTCAAAATTGTTCAGCTCTAGTTTGTAGTTGGGTGATATTGCGTCAATATTCTTCAGCCATATGTGATTGTTATGCATCCGTCCCGTGACCTGGTTCTCTGTACTGTTGATTAATCAGCACGTGTTGACCCTCATCTGCAGCTCATGCACAGGCCATGGCCGTAATCGAGGGATGGGAGTGACGTGACACGAGTGGAGTGAGCGTCATGTTTTTCTGCTGAAAAGACCAAGGCGAAGCACTCGCAACGATGGACGAGTCGGTGCTTTTGGATCTGCTGGAGTGCCCCGTGTGCCTGGAGCGTCTGGACGCTTCGGCCAAGGTTCTGCCTTGTCAGCACACCTTCTGCCGACGCTGCCTGCAGGGCATCGTGGGTTCCCGCGGCGAGTTACGCTGCCCCGAGTGCCGCACCCTGGTGGAGTGCGGCGTGGACGAACTGCCCAGCAACATCCTGCTGGTGCGCCTCCTGGACGGCATCAAGCAGAGGCCACGCAGGGCGCCGCCCGGGGCCGCTAACGGCACCGCCGGAGCGGTGGCACGGGCGCACGGCGGTGGAGCCCGCGGTGAGCAGGGTGCACCCGGGGCCCAACCCCAGCGGGCCCAGGCGAAGAGCACACTTGTCCGGGTGAGTCCACTCATCAAGTCTTCACTCGTGCCCGCCTGATATGAGTTCTTTTAAAATTGGCAAAAATCATTGGGCAAAATTTGGCCCATTTTTGCCGATTGTTTTGATAATGACGTTTAAATAACCACACAATGCCATGTCTTGTCCTAGTCTGTCAAAATTATCTTGAGCCAAAGCAGCAGACGTGGTCACGGCCACCTTATCGATCCACTCCCGTTGGCTGTCAGTCATAAATCTAACATGCCATCGCTTAGATTTGTGATTGGATGAGCGAGTCATGAGCTGGGAGCGTTGTGAGAGCATTTGTGTAGGTGGAACTTCCACTTCCCGCTTTCCGACACCAAGTTTGATTGCGTGGGCCACTGGTTTTGCTGTGTTTACATCTGATAATATCATGACAGTGTTTTGCTATGAAATTGGACCTTTTTTGCAACTATTTCCTTCTTGCAAATATTGTTGGTAAGTTTCCCCTCAAAAAAATACATAGAGGTAAAATTGTGATTTGCAATTAACATACTGCATTTGTATTTTATAATTATTTTTTTGCTTAATAATTAATTTAGCCATTATTTAAGGGTATGAAAGAATAAATATACACATTTTAATGAACCAATTAAGGAAAAAATTGCAACTAATGCCGCAAATATTGCAGGACTCTTGATGGTGGGCTGTATTAAAGAAAAGCGGGCTCACCCCTGATATGGAGTCTTCAATAAAGCTAATTTGCATGTTTTTGCAACGTGAGATGATGCTGTATTACCCAGAGAAAACCCACAAAAACATGGAGAGAACATGCAACCTCCACACAGGAAGGCTGCCGTTGATATCCAAAGCCCAACCCCAGAACTGGGTGTCAGAAGCGCCAAACCTAATGGCCCACTGTGCTGCCCCGAGCTGAAACAATACAGCGTAAATCTGCGTGGATTAAAAGCGGCACGTTGCATTACCGCCACTAATCTTTGCTGCGGATTAACTGCGATCATATTGAAATGGAAAGCAGCCGGTTGACTAACGGGCGTGATTTAGATCAGTTAATAATTTAACACACAAGGTTTACTGCTTTCTGCACCAGCCCAACAGTTTTCCTATAACAACATTTCTCATGTTCACACTTTTTATTTCCTCCTGTTAGCCTTGCACTTGAGGTCCATTCAACGGTGCCGTTTGTCAAGGTACTTGAGATATTCAGGGTGGGACCCGAGGGGCGCTAGTCTTATCTGCACTTGTAAAGTACACTTGGCGAAACTGAAACATTCTTGGAGCCTGTGTGCAGAATTACTCAACCAGATGAGAGATTAGTTTTTTTTTTTCTTCTCACAAATCAACAAAAATAATATTCATCCACAAGCGTTCTGGTGCATGAATATGCCTTGAACAGTTAAGTGGAATTACATGTGCCTACGTCATGCAAGATATTGTGAAGTCTTATAACATATGCAGAAAGCTCACTTTTTAGTCTCACGAGATTTGAGGCAGCAAGTCAAGTCTCACGCAATATGCTCAAGTGCAGCGAGATTTTCAGACTTCTCATGAGATATTCTGCTATTGTTAGATTTGCAGGAGTATTACGAGACGTGTTCAAGTCTGATGGAAGTTAACACCTGAAGTCTTGGTTGCCGTTTTAACTTTTCACTGATAAAAATTTGGTCCTTTGGAGACAGGAAATAGGTTGATTTTACGAACATTGTCGCCAAGGAACCAAATGTTTTTTATGAGATTTTTCTCATACCAGCACGTATCTATTTAAGTACCTTTCAGTAAAGCAGTAGTTAAAGTTCCCCCGGGGAACAGTGTTACATTTACGAGGACACTTTTGTGTTATAACTTGTTTGTCATGTAAATTAACTGATATCATATGTTAACATCTTAATCCATGTTTGACACAAATAACTAGTTGTAAGCTTACTTCATTTCATAGCATTAAGTAAGATCCACCCCCCACAAAAGAGAGAAATAGAAGGTAAAAATATTTGAAGGGCCCCTTGTTGTGAGCAGCTCTGACCTGCAGAAAAAAGGGAGGATAAGGTTGATGAAAAGATGTCAAGGCCCTGTGTAAAATCATCAGAATGTCAACAGGCTGATAATGGATGGCCCCGGCCCGAGATCAGAGGCCCTCCTGTAAATTGCTACTGGGCGACCCGCCTTGCTGGCTACAGTAACGCTCTATTCATTCGTGCTCCTTTCAAAGCTTGTTTGGGCTTTTGGGAATTTCCCTCGTCTCCGTAAAACCCCGTCTCAGTGGACATCTCTTATGCTTTCAGGGTGTGTTGACATTTGACACATCTTGGTCCGGTTCAAACAAACTGTGGTGCGGTTTCTCTGATTATGCGGTTTGTTTGATGAATTGTGAATGCTGTCTTCCAGCTGTCTATACAAACTCAATGAGTTAACTAAGCATTATTGTTTTGATGGAAGGTTTGAGTTGCTTTGCTTTGCAACAATACATGCCACGATTCGAGTCCAGTCGGGGTGCATTGATGATGATGATGATGATACAATTGAACACTAAAGACACTTTTTCGATCAAATGATGTGTTTCCATTCAGTTCACCACAGGATGTTTTGGATCAGGGAAACCTAGCATTGACTACAAGAGAAGCGTGAAATCATCCTGTACCAGCGAAATGGTATAGTTGCAGATGTCTATTTTATTTAACCTTTATTTATCAAGGTAAGGCAATTAGCAAATACAAATAGTGAGATAGACTGGTATTTATCTAATATATTACATGAACAAAAGGTTCAAAACAGGCTGAAACAGGTGCAGGGGTCATGCACACCATCCCTCACTAACTTATAATTATTTTCAGGCTGTATTTTATGTGCCATTTTAGATAGTAGGGGTGTGAATTGCCTAGTACCTGACGATTCGATTCGTATCACGATTCACAGGTCACGATTCGATTCGATACCGATTAATCCCGATACGAATTTATAAGTCGATTGTTGCGATTTTTTTTCATTCAAATTTAGAAAATACTAATCAATAAGCTTGTAGAGTGTAAGATTTATATGAAAATGTATTATTTATTTATCTGAAATTTCAGTCTTATAGAGGTTGTAATCTGTTTCATGTTTGAACAGCATTAAAATAAAATATTAAGGCTTAATGTTCCGTTCATATAACATTCTTCCATGCTCAAGGTGCGAATCCTAACCCGAAGTCAGACGTTTTGTTGAATATTTTAAAAATGGAAGTTTAAAAATCGATTCACACACACACACACACACACACAAAAAGGCAATGATGATAAGACGTTGAATCGGTAAGACTACCGAATGAACAATTCTGAGCTCTTAAAAAAAAAAAAAAAAAAAAAAAATCGATTTTTTTTTTATTGAAGCGATTCGAGAATCGTGCGATGTAGTATCGCGATATATCGCCGAATCGAATCGAACACCCCTATTAGATAGTATAGTTTGGGACACTGGAATGGATGGAAACCTAACCATACTGCGACAAACAAGGGCAATTCCTGAACCACTGCCTTTAAGACAAGGATTTTCCCTATTAGTGACAAAATGTGTCATGTGAAATGCACCATGTACCACTTTAATTTTTTCCCTGGCAATAACAACATTATGACTAAAAATGTTTACGTTTAACCTGCTGTTTAAAATGCTCCTCTTGACTGTGCGTGCATCTGCAGATGTTTTCTTTTGTCCTTGATTTGGCAGGTCTTCACATATTCTCTTGTGAAAATAGTTTCTTGTGTGTCTGCTTGGCTGTCTTGGGGCGTTCCGCTAATGACAGACAAAAGCCCGGCTGTGCAGGTGTAACGTCTTCACAACATGAAAGGCCCTGGATCAAAGCCCATGCCGATTGGCCACTCTGACCCCCCCGTACCCTGCCACCCCATGGGCCAGTGCTCCACGGGGTCTTGAGCGCTTCACTAACCCCGTTTGTCACCCTTAGGTTCACTTCTTCATTGTTGGATGGCCAAAAATGTGCGCCTGGAAGCTGCTCCTTTCGGATGTCCAGCCCCACCTCCAATTTTTGTATGGCCGGGAGGGCCGAGGGCGGCCTGACAGATAAACAACAGGGTTTTGTCTCTTGTCCCCTTCTGATCTTACTGCTTGACACTAGTGGAATGACTGGTAACAGAAGCCGATGAGTGTTAAGTTATGGCGTTGTAACCAAAAGGGACAAATGTTTAGTGCAAAGTCAGCTCTGCGCCCCCTCCTCTTAACACCACCTCCGGGGGCTGCGGCAGTTGTTTGACACTCTTTTCTGGCATTTGCTTTGGCTTAGTGGAGGGGGGGTGGGTGAGCGGGTGGTCCGCTGGAACCCTTCAGTTTGATGACTCACATCCCACGGTGCTCGGTAACATGGATGTTTTGACTTCCCCCTTTCCCTCATTTGCCTCGTATAACAACTTTTTTTTTTTTTTCTTTTGCCAACGTGGATTGAGAACAGACGGCAGGCCAGGCAATGTAAAAAGCCGTTGGGTGCTGTTTGGGAGTCAGAGATCTGGGTTCAAGAGTCATTGTATAGTCATGGGTTTGAGCCAGAGTGACGGGGAGGAGGGAAGGTTTTAATATGGGAGATTTTCGTGGATGTCTTCACTTATCGTTATGGTCGACTGGTGAATTGAGGCTTTACTCACATAGTGGAAACAACAGTTTGCCGCTTGGGTTTATAAACTTGACCACAAAGAGTTCCTCATTCCCACCAGTTGGATGTTATGGAAAACGCTAATGACTTTGCCTCAGTTAAAGGCGGCACAGAGCAAGCTACAACTAATTGGGGAAAAACTCTTGCTACGTTGTATGCATTGTTTGTAACATTCTGAGTAGACAGACAGCGGAAACATCTTGGTTTGTTTTGAGTGGGCTACAGTTTAATACGCATACTCCCGATGCCTACAGGACTTTAAGGGAAACAACCACAGCACAAACTTATGACGTGTCTGTCAGTTGGGCTTCAATCATAAGCTTTGACAGTCTGAGTACACTCATAATAATTGGAATAATTGGGTCAAGTGACCATTTATACTTCCAATTCCAATTAAAATGATCAATAGCAATTGTGATGTCTCTAAAACATTCTCCTGAGTGATGATCCTGGTGCGTGATGTGTTAAGAGTGACCCGAAACGTTATTGAACAATTATAAACAGATTCAAAGTTGTTTCTCCTTGACACGGTGGAAAAGTGTCCTCCATAAATCCCTAATCTGAGGCTGATCGTGATCATGGGTGTTCCGGCTGCAGACGTTCACTGCATTGGCCACAGCTGCTAGAGATGTTCTACTCCGTCAAAGTGATGGATGACCTTCTTGTGTTTCTGTCATTGTTAAAATGAAAAAAAAAGTTGATTTGACCTGTGGCAGAGGGATGTTGTTACTTTTCCACAGCGTTCTTGACGTGAACATGTGGAGCCTCTTAATTCATTTGTTGCTTTACTTTTTCTGCTGGGCTTTGCCTGGTCTTCGTTGATAGGAAACAGGGAAATATTTTGTCCATGGGACGTCATCAGGCCTCTGCCTCGTGTAATGGAAGCCTTTAACAAACAGTTTGTTTTTCTTTTTAAAATGTCTCTCATATGCACATCAAACAAACGGGACGCCGGACGGTGGATTTTGTTTCCCTGTTATTTTTTGTCATTCAGTCATTGATTTATACCCCAGGCAAAAAAGAATGTTTGTGTTTTTCTTCTGCGGAGGTTCTCATTAAAATTCCTGCACGCCTCCCTCATCTGAGGTCGATGAGTCACACCGGCCCGCTTTGATGACGTCACGCTGTTGTCGAAGCCTCTCCTCGTGGCCGGCTGGCTGACCTCCGCTTGTGTGACACAAGCCCATCATTACGCCGTCACGCTGCGCCACAAAGCTGGCAAGCGTGCCATGGAAGCTTTCCATCGCTGGGATGTTTTCCCGAAAGGCTTCTGGGCCGCCCCATTCCTGATCACACGTACCTCTTGTTTCTCCAGGAGGCCCCCAAATTGCTAAATCTCCCCAATGATACGCTCTTGATTGAAGTGATTGTGTATAAATAGCCAATAAATTTCTAAGCTCTTGAGAGATTGCATTCGGGGCTGCACTGACTTTGCTGGATACTGAGCCATGGGCAAAGCATAACAACTCTCAAGGGACGTGCGAGGAAAGTTAGTTGAACTGTATATATTTGGAAATTATATCAAATGCAGTATATATCTAGTCTGATGCCAATTTGTAGTGTTCAACTTTGTGTACCTCAAGTATACTTGTGATTGACCCGTTACTCATGAAATTTGCACACAAGCTAGCTGACAGCAAGCTGCTAGCATGTTGATCTTTTGTACTACGCTACAACGGTGCACTTTACTTTTATTACAAAAGTAAGCCAGTCACACTACTTGTTTTAATAACACGGAAAACATCATCCTCTTCCTGGTCTACTGCTGTCTTGCAGTCTACCTCCGAGTCTAACATTATATGATCTGATCATCCAGAGGCCGATATAGACCCTGTAATAGTGCGATTTCTGTGTTATCCAGGTGATTAAGAGACTTCTTACAAACTCAATTTTGTGCGATTTTGGTCGGACCAAGGTATTTACGTCGATCTTAACAATCGCGTTTCAGTTGTGCTAACCCTGTGATTCAATTTATTTCCTAATGTTATTGTATTGACTGACACAGTCTGTATTTCCCCTACCATGGACCTCCCTCCCTGCCGTCTAAATCCAGGCTGGAGCCGTTAAAGGCCTAATGAGATTAGGGAGTTATTGGGGAGTTGTTTAGCATTGCTTCTCTTTATGCTCTGACTGCTGACTCTAATTTATTCATTGCTGTTAGGCAAAATCCATGCACCTCCAAAATCACTACTTTTCAGGAAATAAAGAAAACATCAGTATTCACAAAAGCAAACTGTGGGCTGTGATAACATCATATTCCCAAACACTTTTGCAAAGGTCTTAGAGCCATGAGTGATGCAATAAATGAAACAATAGGCTGACTAAGCAGTGTAAAATACATACATTAATTAATAAATAAATTAAACCGTATGAAATTTACCCTAATGGCTGATGGCTTCTTTCTGCACTGAATCATTACAGCAATCCATTTTTCAAACAGCCGCAAACTTTTTCATTTCACCTTCAAAATAATAACAATGCAATAGAGGGCTGGTTTTGTATGATGTAACACTAGTTATGTAGCTCATGTAGCCATTGCCGGCCAGCCGATGCAACTTGTATTGAAAACACAAGCCAGATCCGGGTTTACGATTACAAACGCTGCCATTGTGACCTGAAGTGAACTTTTCCCCACTGCATACTGTATAGTACCTGTTGTCAGTCATCCTTTTTAGGAGCAAAATTGGGTTGTTGGGTTAGTGATTATGCTGGACTCAAACATGTTTTACTTTTGAGTATAACTCACAAAATGCTGCCAATAAGTGTGCAGTTGTTGTAGATTACCTCCGAACACGATACTCAACAGCCAATCTGGCCGTCCATCATACACAGCCGGCCTCATTCGTCATCGCTTTAAATCCCGTCCGTGTTTTGGAAAACGTGCGACGAGTGAGCGGGCGAGCGGCTGCTTATTCTGCGGGTAATTACCATCCTCGCAATGTCAGGGTTTACGTAATTCCCAAGGAGAGGTTCAAAAGAGCAAATCATGTGATTCCTCCCTGGTGGGGGGGGGTAACACTACTCCCCTCGTGTGGACTTTCTTGTTCCCTTTTGTATTTATGTCCCTTTCAAGACTGGCTAGCCCAAACACAGCTAGGAAATACTTGGACTTGTTTTGTTCTGTCTCATCTTAACCTCATTTTGCCAGACATAGAAGGATTTTGTGCGTTCACATGAGTGTCTCTGAGGAATTCCATGAGTAGTTGCAGGTCATCTCCCCCCTCAATTCCCCCACCCCCATAAACGTGTCAACTCTTGTCCTGCACATCCGTCTTTTGTAGAACTACAAGATGGTGATTATTTGTATTGTGCATGCATTGTGTTTCGTAAAAAGAAGCTACATCACTCTTTGCCTGATGAGTAAACGCCATTTGTAAAGATGCTAGGGGTCTCTCATTGAGTCATGATAAGCTACGCTCTTGTGTAGACAAGACAGCATGCAGAGACGTGTGTCTACACTTGAAAGCCTTTGGGCAGAGTCATATTTTTTCTGTCTCCTCGCAAGATTGTTCATCTTAACTACGAGCTCTTTGACCGTTCCCCCCCCCCCCACACACACACATCTCTGCCTAGCGGTGGTTACTTTTAACAAAGCTGTTCATAGCCTCTTTACAAGTGGTGGTTTAACTTTGGGTGGTCCACCGACCAAACATATTTACTAATGGCCTATGACACTCCCCCCAGTCACACATCCCCTCCCCCGTTTCCCTCAGTCTCATCTCTTGCAAGTCTGTCAGCATGACTATGGTAATGGAAGCAGTCATTAGCCCACTCACCACATTCCTATCGCACCTGTAGGCCTCCACAGAATAGTTTTAAGCATGAGCGTCATCCAGTAGAAGTAGGGAAATACTTAAGAAACTGTTATTGGCTATTTCTGTTTTCCTGATTATTTATGTTTGGGGGGCATGGCTAAAATAGCTGCCCAGTGATGACCGACATGAGGCAAAACTGACAAAAATGTTGAGAAAAAAACAAGCAGAAATTGGACTTAAATCTGTTTAAAAGAAAATACAAATAATAATAACTGACAAATACAGGTGTAAAAAAAAAAAAAGAAATCAGATAAAAAACTTGCAAAAAAAAAGTATAAAAATAAACCTGTTGGGGGGGGGGGGGGGGGGGGGGGGTCATTTACAAATATAGCAAAAAAAAAAATATTTAAAATATGGCACTAAAATGACCAGCCTGACCAAAATCAGGCAAAAAACAAAACAAAACAAACCTAGACTCAAATATTGATTTGGAACGGATAACTCTGTGTATTTTTTCTTCTTCCAAATAATGGCATCGCAAAATGGTCAGTGATAGTCTACAACACGTTCGGACTTGAAGTACAATTTAGCTTATGTCGCCATCATAGGAAACAAACTGCATTGTAAACCGACGCCACATCTTCAGTGGGGTTTTTGCCTGTGGCTGTTTTGTCAGCTGCTGGACACCCTATCTTTTCATTGTGTGGCTGCTCTACTCCCAAAGAGCCCCTATAGTACCTGCCTGGCCTGTGCTGAACACTTTGACCTATCACCCTATGCTGTGATTGGTGGAGCGGCAGTGATCAACCATGGGCTGTTTGGCTGCTGGCATGTTAAGTGTTTTGTTCCCGTCCCCGGGGCCAAATAATGATTTGTCGAGAGTTTCGTTTTTAGTTGTTTGACCTGTGACCCCTGCGGCTATTACTGGCGCTGGATGCATCTTTGATACGGTGCTGCTGGTTGCCTCAGGCTCACCTTGAGTGATGTGCTCTTTTAGACCTCCCATAAAAAGTGAAACTATAAAAATCCATCCCCCAAAGCCAGTTTCCAATAGCGGCATGAAAGTTGGTAGGCTTGTCTATCACGAGTAGAGCCACAAAAAAGACTCAAGAAGCCATCAACAAAAATTGACAGGAAGGCTGCCATTTTAGTCTGATGAACAGGAATTTGTCCCATTGCTACCAAATTTGAGACAACTATACTAGACAGAAATGTAAATAGTCCGCAACATTGAACATTCTTCCGTCTCCAAGATTTCATTGTATTGAATAGAGTTGCACGTTTTATAGGTTGGGTACATTAATGGTTGACAAAGTTTTTTTAAATGATTTAAAAGACTGAGATTTTGTCCAATTGCAGAAAACTGTCCTGTTTGTTCCTTTAGTCTGTGTTTATCTTGAGTGGCATCTTTGTTCTGCTCTGTTGATTCCCAAGGGAAAAAGAGATGTACGCTATAATTAAAAGCGAGAAGGTAACATTTTGAATATGTCATCCTATAGACTGGTCTTCATTTTCGAAAGAATGGTGACTACAAGAAGACGAGATGAGTCTGCTTGCTGAAATGGTGTGATTAATTATGGAGATTGGAGAACTCAAGGAGGGCGAGATTATTGACAAGAGTCGCAGTTGAAGTGGTAGGACTCTCAGCCATTATCGCCTCTTCTGCGCAAACACCCCACCATGACTCGAGGATTACCGTCCCATTGTTTGTGTCCCATCCTAAACATGGCTGATTATCTGGAAGTGCACTTTGAACCCATTTGTCTCACACAAACACAAATCCATCCCAGGGCCTACCAAATGGCCATAATGTTTGTTTTAATGAGTCACAGGCCAGGACGTACAGAAATACAGGTGTGTATTCCAAGCAGCCATCTTCTCCATGGCGATCTTATTAGTACCAAGGATGAAGAGAGCAACAACTGCTTCAATTTACTGGATCTTGTGGATCTGGTAGTGGTAACCCCAGCAACCGTAGATTTTTCTGTCATTGGTGTGACGATGGTAGGCTGGCAGAACTGTTGGCTTGTCTTGCACTATGTTTCATTTTAGGAGTCTCTGTTCTCCCTACTTTTGTTCAGGAAATGGAGGCATAACCTGTTTTGAGGGGTCGGTCATGGTTAATAAAACTGAACCACTGCCAAGTCATTGAGAGCGGCTACTTGTTCTAAAGCGGCCCAGGGTCTAACAAGACAACAAAAAGTAGAAGTAAAAGAAAAAGTAAAATCATCGTTTGAATTTTCATTTGTGACTGCACAACTTCATTAGATTAAATTTGCCATTTGTCCTTGTTCAACATCTAGTTAAAGTTGAGGAGATCCACTGTATAACCTTGGCAGAAGATTCTGCGACGTCTCACTCAGTATGTCCGTGAACTTGAAGGCGAGCTAGCAGTTCCGTGTTACATCTGGGCTCAGTCGAGTCCGGAATGAACAAACACACTCACACTTTGTTTACAAAAGTGAAAAAAAATGGCCAGTGCCTTCTCGCAGCAGTGTTTGTGCCTCGGACCTTTGCCAATTGTGTGTCAATATCCTTTCTTTGTTTGCCCTCTAGCGGGGTGTACAAATACTAGCCGACGCAAGCAAAGTTCTTCACTCAGAGCAACATTGGGCCTGTTGGAAGTGACAGGTAGGGATGTCAGGACCAGACCATAACTGGAAAGTAACATAGTGAACCTATAGAGTCCACTTCCTTGACTTCCGCCTCTAATGGAAGTTGGTCCGAGCGGGGCAGGTGGCTCCCACTGAATGACTCGGAGGAACAAAAGAGCCGACAGTGCTCGCTTTCAGCCGCACAGCGGCGAATAAAGTGAGGAAACGCTTAGTATTCAGCTGGTATTGACTGCCCGCTCCGTTCACTGATACTCTGACATTTGTGGACCAAAGCCCTCTGTAGCTTGGATACAAGTTCACTTCTTGTGTGCAACTCGTCTCTTGGTACTAATCCACCAAATTAAATCTCATCTGATCGGGGCCTGAAATAATGGCCCCCTTTGTAAGATCAGAGGTTTCAGCAATCTACCGGCTCATCATGCCCATTTCCACCCAAGTCCAACAGTTTGGTTCTGTTTCATAAGGGTATACGCAGGCGTGCGCTTGGCACATAGCTTGGTTTTAAAGTAATGATTCAGTGGAGTAAGAGATGGTTTAAAATCATATAAAAAAAAGAAGCAGTTATTCCTCCAATAAAAAAAAATTAAAAAAAAGACAAAAATATCTTGAATGTTTTTTTTTTTTCTGAAAGTGCAACAAATAGTTTGTCTTCTTTTTGGAAAGTGCCCAATCCAGATTTGTTTATTAAAAGACTTGATTGACACCAACAGTACTTAGCATATACTGTACCATTAAAATGTGCCCATCATTTGATTAATTGCACATTACAAAACTGCTGAATGTAAGTATTTCTTGCTCAGTGTATGTCTCATCTTTCCCGGCAGCATTGTAGCTGTCTGGCTTCCCCTGCTGCTGTGTGTATTCTAGACACCAGCGGGCCCCTGCAAAGGCAATTCGTTAAAGCCCACTGTATGAACTGGCACGGAGTGAAAGACTTCTGTTCTCTCGGCCTTAAGTCAGACAAGCAGAGTGGGTGATCTACCGGCCCACCCAGAACAGCCTTTTCCCCCCACCCCACACGAGGGGCCGGCCAGGTAAACCATCCCACCCGGGCTTAGACAAAGTGCTGCGCCAGTCTGAGTTTTGTGCAAAAAATGCACATCTCAGAAATACACTCTCATGAGAACTGCATGGCCATAAGCCATATTAGCTCCCTGCTAAAACACTTTCCTTTTGTAGGCTAATCTATAGCTTACTAGCCGTATTGGAGGGGCCCTCCCAGGCTCGCCAAAAGAATGTTTTTATAGCACTCATGGCTTCCACCTATCTCTTTATAGACACAAAATCTCTATGTAATGCCTACTTTAACACATGGCAACCTTATGGGGCCAGGTAGCCAACTCCAGGAAGGAATGGCTTTGACCATCGACCCCACTTCCAGGTTCTCAGGAGCCCCTCTGAACTTCATCTCCAGGTCAGGACCTGCTAGTAAAACCGAATAGGGCCGGGGTCAGTGGGCGGTTAGCGCCGTGATGCCTTTTGCAACTAGCAGGGTGAAATCCTGTACATTGTCTCATTCGTATGGAAGGTTCAAGTTGCTTCTCTTGAACATGAGCTGGTACAAGAGTTTCCATTCCAACGCTTGTTGAAAACTTCCCGTTCTCATTGTGTGATCCATCTGGCTTCCAGACTGCGCCTTTTCGAGTGAGCGCTTTTGTGCCTGCAATATACGCTGGGCCTCATTTGCCATGTTGTGAGCGGCAACAAATAAGCGCGGGGGAGTTGTTGTACAGCAAAGTACTCGGCGAAGCTTGAATGGGTTATTGCAACTTCCCTGCTAGTAGATGAATTATTCCCACAACACCAAAGCTGAGCTTGGCTTTTTATGCTTTCGGCTTGTTTGCTTCCACTGCAGAAAAAAACAAAAAAACAAAAAGTATTTCCCCAGCCAGTGGACTACCCTCAGAGTGCCAGGTGTCGATTAGGGGTTAGGTATAACTGTTTATTATTAGCATTAAAGGAGACAAATTACAGCGGTACCTTGACTTAGGACTTTTTTTTTTCCCGGTGTTTTCCTTCCTTGAAGCCTAGCAAAAAATGCTAAATATTGGCAAAAATACTTGAATACCTCTATTGATGCTCAGAAAACAGTACATACTATATACAGTTAAAAAACAAACAAACACATTTAATTGGTGATATTGCTCCATCTTGTGATCGGATTGGTGATAGGTTATTGTTTTTTTTAAACTTACTGATCAGGTATCAACCACATAAAACATGATCGTATAAAGGCTTCTTACTAGTTAGGTAATTACTTTATTATTATTATAATTATTATTATTATTATTATTATTATTATTACTATTTTTATTATTATTATTATTATTATGCGTCTCTTCCAGTAAAGCTCGGTACTGGCTGGCATGTTGCAGCACAACGTGGTACTACATTGGGGTTCACCGTATAGCAATTTGTCAAGTAGTAGAGCTTGCTGGCTGTGTTGACTTCTTGACAATCATAAACATGCTGTGCCCCACCAAAAACTGTTTCCATGGAAACTAGAGGTACATGATGAGGCAACATTGTGCCGTGAGGTTCTGCTGTGACGAGGACTTTTGATCTGGCTGCGTTGTCACATTCTCTATTTTTAGTGTAATTGCCCGTTGTATTTTGACTTTTTGGCCCCTGGTGTGCTTGTCTCATCACACCTCAAACTGTTCTTCCCAGGCTTTTCTTTCTATTTTAATAAACCTGATACCGCCTCCCTTTGTCTGCCCGTGTGCTTCCTTCCGTGGCCCAGTTCCTGCGTTTTACACAAAGAAGCCCTCGGGCCGCGAAGGGAGAATGGCAGGGTGCTGAAAGGATCCCCGCTGTACAATGGTCATTAAAAATAAAAATAAAACACCATTAGGAATCAATTTCATGCGGCGCTAATGGAGTCAAGATGGTCTCTTGCCCCTCGGAATCTCCCTCCCTCCCTGTCTCGCGGTGGGCGGATGGGATTGTTGGGCGGCAAATGACCTGCTAATGAACAACAAATGTCCCGACAAATGACCACCTGGCCAACGGCTGCAGCCAGATATGTTGGCTAACTTTCAGGCTAGCACTTGTCATATCCTCAATGTAGTTCCTCAGTGGGCGCCACCTGCAGAGCTTTGGGAGGTATCCATTAGGGAGTGTAGACATGTCTGGCGTTAAAACACGAAGGAGGGAGTGGGGGTGAAGGTTTCTGTCTACTTTGGCCAGACTTCGACTGCTGACGGTGCAAACGTTGCTATAAAAATGTCGCGGATGCGTAGGCTGTAGAACACATCACTTCATGGTAATCTAGTGACTTGGAAGGGAGCTGCTAAATCCCTTTAGCACACTCTTGTAATTGCATTATCCGCGATGGAGGAGTGATCGTACACAGCAGCTGATCAGTGTCAAGTCTGCTCACAAAGTGTCTCCGTCAGAACAGACGAGCCTTTGATTATTATAAATCTGTCTGCTCCAGTTCCATGCGGGCGACTGAAAACCAAAAGTGTATTTTTAAAGCCCACGTTCTTCAGCTGACTACGTGGAAATTGCGGTTATTTTTGGATTCCAGCGCACTTGACATCCAGGCCGAACATTTCCTATGTCGACGAGTGCAACAATAATGTCACGCTGTGATGCGCTGCCTGTCTAAACACGTGTCAACGTCAATCATGGTTCCTTACGTGGTAGTAATGTAACTGCTATCCATTCTGTAACATTAGCTGCTTCTTTGTTGCAGGGTCCAGTAGGGATGGGTACCATACCAAGCCCCAATACTAAAATGGCCCCAAAGCTGAATTATTAAAAACTGGCTATCGACATGCCCCACCCTTAGGTCCTTTTTTTTTCCAGTGGTCTCCAAAAAATAACTCCATTTAATTTTCGACTTAATTAGGCTAAATGAACGTTATTTTTCACCTTCTACCTTTGTGATCTTCTATCAAGCTGGAAATGAAATTATGCATATGTGCATACGTATCCATATGCTTGTCATTTTCACAATCGGAGTCATACAATACATTCATCCAGTCACAGATGCTCGGAGCAGCCACGTCCACTCCAAAGAAGCACTGCCTTCTGTAAATAGAAAGCGTGTGCTATGATAGCATGAGTGAGGCATTTAAAAAAACAAAAAAACAAAAAAAAAACTATAAAAACTACAAAAATAAATAATTTGGGGATCTGCACATGCGGATTGTTTCTTGTTCATGCAAGTGACAAATGGAATATATCACTTGAAATTTACATGGAAATAGACAAGTAGTCAATTTATAGGCACAGGCATGGAATTGGAATTTGGCACTTGGACCTGCAGTGTAAATCCAGCCTTAGAAGTTCTGTGGTTTTACATCCTGTCCCTCTAAGGGACCGTGGGCCAACGAGCCGAAGCCTGTCAATGGCCAGTGTCCCTGTACTGCGACTGGAACAGATGACATCACTTGGGAAAGGGAGTAGAAAAGGAAAAATACTGGATTTTTACATTGAAAGAACCTTCAGTGTTCTTCATGACCATTAGACTACATGGACAAAATTATTCTGACATCTCACCATTACACCCACAGGATGTTAAAATGGAAGAAAAGATGAAATTGGTCCCTCCCTTTTTGCCACACCAGATTATTTATAATAATTTCGAGTTTGGTTGGTTTGAGGATTGACAAGTTCCTCCACATTGCACTCTTCTGAACTCCACAGAAAAGGGCATTTAAAAAGTCTCTACACCCTTGTTCAAAAGCCAAGTTGTTGTGATAGACGAAGATACATTATTTCAAAACCTTTTCCTAGCAATATGACCTATATACTGTACAACTCAGTATAAAGAAGGATGAAATATCTGAGATGAACTAGTGATGTGGCTATGCAAAAAAAAATAAAAAATGAAAAAGTAATTCAGTAGAACAGAGAGTGGGAAATGGTGTCTCCTGGCCGTGGTAGCCAATAGAGCGGACACATTTGCAGCGCAGGAGCTATTATGTAACCACAGAGTCCTTAAATCTTTGACCCCCTTAGATCGGTCACGGTTATTTCTTATTTACCGTGTCCTCAGATCCCATCGGCTTTGTGTCTTTTGCTCCCACTTTATCATTTGCATTTTCATCACAGTCCTAAACACCCCAGTCCCCTCCACAGAAAGGAGGCCCAGTTCGAGTACAAAATGCAGGGGGGGGGGCTCCTCCTCCCTACTGTTCCTGCTCCCGGCCGAGTCGAGGCAATTGGCGTCGCCTCATTGGTTCTGTGCTTCGGTGTGTGTGATTGTGTGCAGCGGGGTAACGTCAGACCGGCTCACCATCACCACTCGTTCTGTACTTTCATTCCCCCCAGCGCCTCCCAATGCTTCATTAGCCTCCAGCGAGACCATCCAGCCTCCTCCCAAGCACTGTTTACCCCTTCATTCCATGGCTCCCCGTCCACGAGGCTTCACTTCCAAAATGTTTGGGATTCACATCACTGGCGAGGATGTCCAGCTAGCAGTGGGATAAATGGTTGTTGTTGGGGGGGCACTTGGTTGAAGCTGAAGCCACCCCTATAGACACCCCTAACGCTGAATGGAGAACATTGATGCTTCTCCGGCCTGCTCCCCCCCTACTGGCTTGGCCCTCTTTCCTTGGATTGTCATCCACTGAATGGCCCTTTCAGGGTTTTGGGGGCTAAGATACAAAACCTTCGGGGGGGGGATGAAGGGACTGGACTTCTGAAAGTCTTAGTCGGACACAAATGTTTAAGTCCTTGACAGACTTTGCGCAGTCAGTTCTTGATATGTTTTGTTTTATTGGGGGGGGGGTCCTTCAATGTGGTTCTTTGCACCTTCACTTTAGTCTGAAAATCTGTGTGGTACCTTCCAAAAATGTGTTTCAGCAATGATTTTTTTTTTTCATATTCCGCATACAAAGCCAAGTTAAGCGAAAGGAAAATACTCTGTTTTAGTATTTTGATCTTTGCCTGAGAGATTCTGGATATGTGTCATGTTTTTCAGTACACATCTGTTTTTTTTTTGTTTTTTTTTTGTTTTTAAAGCTAAACTTTTTAACCTTGTTTCCACTTGTTCATGTCCCAGAAAACCCTCACATATTTGTGGTTAGGAATTTGTAGATTAGCTGTATTTTATTTATTTATTTATTTATTTGTTTATTTATTTAGGGGGTGCTGTCCTTTATTTGTTGCATGCTTTTTAGCACTCAAGCTAGAGCAAAAAACAGTTCTGTCGCCCATCTTCTGACTTCCTGGTAGCAAAAAAAACGATGTAGGAGTGAGTTGAGGTGTTTTTGTTTAGACAAAAGTAAGGTTTGCTACTATCTTGTGGCATGTATAGGCAATTACAGTCCCATATAAATGGTTTTAAGGGAGAGTTAAATCGAGTTGATTTTTGCGGCAGCCACAAAAATGCATGAAAAAAAATAAAAATAGAAAACCAATTTCCACAAAGAAAAAAGATCTTATCCCATTTTGGTGCAATGATTTCTTTTAACACAGGAGAAGTTATTGTGATAAGATGTGAGAATTAACGTCCCACCCTTGTGTACTTTGCACACTCGGCTCTGACTGATACTACTGCCAAAGGCAGAATCTTGCTTAGACAACTTAGCATCCCCATTCCGTGTCAGTGCCTTTTGTAAGGAACAGTGATCCGGAAAAAAGGCAGAAAAATGCCAACTTTTACAAGCAGTTACAAGCCTTATGTCACACCACTATGGCGTCAAACTGGCTTCTGGGTTAATTACTGCATCAGAGATGTGAAAGGGGAGCCGGGATTTGCTTGGCTTTCCCTTTCAGACAGAACTCACCAAAGCGAGATGTTGCTTTCAACACCGGCATAGAGCATTTGATTTTCTATTATGCCTCTAATGCCAACCACCTTGCAAGACAACCAATTTGCGGCTGAATTCATCTTGCATCAGCACCAACTGGTATCAGTGGCAGCAAAGATTATCCCTGTGTTGTTGGATGTGTTAGAGACAGTGATTTTTTTTTTTCCCCCTCCCTGATCTGCAATGACAAATCTGTACGTGTGTGGTCAACACTGAGTTAGGCCAAGTCACGGACTCTATGATTGGGACGTGAAATGGAACAATAGCCATTTAGGAAGCTCACTGAAGCTTGCGCTGTTGCCGGACACAAATGGAGGCCCAGTGATTGTGTTGAGTGTTTGTATAACGTTCTCACAAGTCACCAGGAAAAGACTTTTCACCCGCTACTTTCTTGACAATCGTTGTCAATGTTTTTGTGATTAAATAAAAAAAAAAAAAAAAAAAAGTATAAATATTTTGTCTGTGGAGCCTCAAAACCCAATTCTGGGTAGCAGTATTTCTGCTGCAGCGTTTTGGTAAATGTCCAATTTTTTTCATGGTGTGCTTCAGTCACATTTGGTCGCTTCACCTGGTTTGTGGCATCTAGTCAAGCCAAGTGACTGCAATCCCCGACCTGTCACATACTCTACTAAATGAAATTCTGTACTATATTTATGGTTGTATCACCTTGTAATTTCAGAGCATCCCCCAGCTGCCATGCGCCAAAGCACTCTACAACTACGACGGCAAGGAGCCGGGCGACCTCAAGTTCAGCAAGGGCGATGTCATCATCCTGCGCCGGCAGGTGGACGAGAACTGGTACCACGGCGAGATGGGCGGCGTTCACGGCTTCTTCCCCACCAACTTTGTGCAAGTCATCAAGCCGCTGCCGCAGCCGCCGCCTCAGTGCAAGGCACTGTATGACTTTGAGCTCAAAGACAAGGAGGCTGACAAGGACTGCCTGCCGTTCGCCAAGGTAACGAAAGAACTTGTTTCTTTCGGTTAAAGCACCCTAAAGAAATGCATGATAATTACATTTTGTCTGGCTTCTTCGTTAACGGCTGTAATTAGACTAGGCATGACGAAAATACTCTGGATATAGCGAGACCAGGCTCATTATGTGGAGACAGCATTTTAACTTAGCATTTAGTGGCGTCTCATTTCCATCTTTGAGTAAGACAAACTATCCAGTACGATGCAAAAATGTAATATAATAGCATGCAGCAACTGTGGTAGGTCTTCTAGAGCAATTCAAATTCAAAATCAATATTTACTGAATAATATTAGCAATCCTATCAAAATAAAAGTGTATATATATATATATATATATATATATATATATATATATATATATATATATATACCTAATGCTCACCAATATTAATTTGTACAGTAAGATTGACATGGCAACACAACACACAGAGTGATTGGACAAATCTAACATATAATGTGAGGAGTGCAGTCAATGGAAACACTGCTAATTAAAAAATATAAAGTAGTAGACTTTTTAGGATCAATGAATACGTTTTCATGGAAAAAATATTCTTATGTTTTCTAGGATGACATTCTCACTGTCATCCGTCGGGTGGACGAGAACTGGGCGGAGGGAATGCTGGGAGATAAAATTGGAATTTTCCCCATCTCATACGTGGAGGTAAGAACAGCAGGCTGCATAATTAGCATTCACCAAGTACGCTGAGATCCAGGTCACCGCGTAGGTGGCTTCCTGTTCAAACACTTATTTTTAGACTTTTTTTTTTTTTTTTTGACAGTTTGAGGTGATGAGCTCAGAAATAGCAGCACACGGAGCTATTAATAAAGTCTTCATTCCACTGTTTTCTTTGGGGCTTTTGTTACTTTTATTGTGTTATTAGTCCCTTTCACACTGCCTGTTCTACCACGTTGCTGTTCTCTATTAATGGCACTTCACTGACACAGAATTGAGGGCGGGGTGGGAGGTAATGAACTCAATCTGGAAATCTCCCGGTGTCAGAGCTAGCATCTGAGCCAAGACACCACCAGGTCTAGGGTGATTTATATTGTGGTATAGATCGGTTTTATGTCACAGCCACCAAGTCTTTGGATAATCAGGTGTTAACAGTCTCGATTATCAGGGAGGGAAAATGCTCAAATTCTGTCCAATTGTTATGTGTATCACGCCTAACTCCGCACACCCTTCTATTTTCTCCTCCCTCCTAGTTCAACTCTGCGGCTCGGCAGCTCATCGAATCGGACAAGCCCTCCGACCCCAACGGCGAGTCGGGCGAGGGGGCCACGTCGGGACCCCAGAGCAACGGCGGCCATCGGGACAAGAAGAACAGCAAGAAGCGACATTCCTTCACCTCCCTCACCATGTCCCACAAGCCCATGCTGGCTCCGCCCCCGCAACGCCACTCCATGGAGATCAGCGGCCCGGTGCTCATCAGCTCTAGCAACCCCACCGCCGCCGCCCGCATCGGCGAGATCACCGGGGGGCTTTCCTGCAGCGCACCTTCACAGGTAACATGCGGAGTACTCGCGGGGGGGAAACTACAGACCTCTGCCTTGCTGTATGACTGTATCAGATATTTTTTATAGTGGAAATGTTGGAAAAGAGAGCCACAGTTACATTTCTGTTTAATTGTAAGGTAAATGCCAAAAGATTGACAGAAAAGTACTACTTTTATCTAATGAAAGTCCTCAACTCACTATGACATAGTTCTTTGGTGCCACGATGCCACAAGATGTTGACAAAGCACAACTTTTATCTAGATAAAGCTCATCAATTCGCTTCAAAATATTTCCCTTACACAAGATGGCATCTAAGCACTACTTTTACGAACACTATGGGCTCACTTTCACATGGCTCCTTGTTACCAAGATGGCAACATAGTAATTTCTTTATTTTATTTATTTATTGAAATGATCGAAGTTAAAAAGTTGCTTCAAAAGAAAGAGTAGCCTGACCAAAACAGCAAAGTAATACTTGTTATTGTTCTGGCCTGAGCAGGAAAAATGGGAACAAATGATTTATTTATTTTATTTAACGTGTGTGTTTTTTTTTGTTTTTTTTTAAAGCAAATCTGTCCCATGTCTCATCCCTCCACAATGTTTATGAAATTTGGTGTTTGGTGTTTTGCGCCGATATCAAGAATCCAGGCAAAGACATGAGACAAGACATATGACATAATGTGAACAATGCTCCATCCGAGGATTCAAGCAAAGCGTGGCTGCATGACTCCACTCGCCTGTGAAAAACGTCTTCAGGCCCCCGGGTCCCCGCGTAGCGAGCCAGACATGACAGCAGCTGCTTTATGGTCGGCAGCTGCCGGAGGTTTTTGGACGTGGTTAGACACGCTCGCAGACGTGCCAATTTGTCTGAGGCCGCCTGCGCCGCGAATAGACCCAAAATAGGCAGCTAGCATCAGTTAAGGTGTTTAAAGAGCACTAAAATAATAAAGAGGAGCGGAGGAATGCACTAATCGCGCTGCGAGTTGCATTGAGAAAAACCCAAACACAACTCTCAAAAGGTAGAAAAAAAGAATAGCAGTTTCATCAATGGACACAACATTCAGTTCATTAACCTGTGTAGCCACCTCTTACTATTCATCCCAAAAATAACTAAAAAGGATCACTAAGTACGGTAGGTTTGTGTATAAATTCAGATGAGGTCATCATTTCAGTATACAGTTTACTTTTTCCTTTTTTTTTTCCCTTGTTGGTGTGTCGTGAGGTTTTTCTCATGACGGCCTTTGCTCAATGCAGGTTGGAAAATTATGTCCTAGTCTCCATATCATCAATTGCTTTATCTTCTTAATTGTAATGGTTTTTGAAGATCCATCCATGTAATCCAGTCTCATGAACATCAAGTCAAAGTCAGATCTTTCAAAAGTTTTATCCAAGTAATTACGAAGTCTTAATACTGGCGCCGACAGTATCATTCAAATCAAATCATGTGACTTGAACCCGACACCTCTGCAAGCATCTAAAAAGTACATTTTCAATATTTGAACAGAAGTCAAAACCATCAAATTTGCTCCTATGAGGTTAAAATGGTGATGAAAATTTAGTTTCAGTTTCTGAAAGCAATTGCTTGCGTGTGAACGAATAGGCAAAACATTTTTAAAGCATAATTGCCTTTGGCAAATATGTGTTTACCCTACACACAATAGAGACGCCGACTACCACACACCACACCACCCTCCTCCTACCTACACCTTACTGATCTTTCCAGCAGGCAGACAAAAAGACAACAAAGGTCGGCTACTGTAGTAGCCCAGGGGAGTATTTTGAAAGCCAACACGCCCGCCGTCAACTATTTCCTCAAAGTGCCGTCGTTGACGCCATGAAGCAAAATCCCGTCAAGTCTGGCAGGAAAGTGACTTGTAGAGACATTTTCGAGACTGCCGATGCAGTTGCAGGGTTCACCTTAAGAGGCGTCTCGGCCTGGTGCAGCCATGCGTGGCGAGAGTGAGCGAGCGAGTGAGCGTGCAGGCCACGGGGAGATATTGTGCCAGCGACACTGGGGCCCTGTTACCACGACACCGCCGCACTCTCACGCATATGACGGGCCAATCAGGTGTCACGTGCGTCACCTGATTGCGGTCAGCCAATCGGAAGTGTTGCGGTCCCCACCTCGTCGAGGAGCAAGATCACACAATGTGACACCCCTGTGAAACACTGTCTTCTGTTATTACGCTCTACATTGCATCACGAGTGTGCAACGTATGTCCTGGGGGTCACCCAAGTCCTTTTCATGGTGAATCCAAATCATTTGCATTTGTCACGTGTGCGTGGAATTTGCCGTCCTGTTTGATGAGCGCCTTTTCTTCCTCTGTTTGAAAGGTACACATTTGCACAACCGGACTGATCGTGACACCGCCCCCGAGCAGTCCCGTCACCACAGCAACGGTCTTCACGTTTCCGTCAGAGACCAGCTACGCACCCATTCCGCTGGTAGGTGCAGACCTCTGCCAAGGCAAGGGGAAAGAGTATGTTGAATTGTTGCTACAAGCTTGTACATCAGTTGTTTCAGTAATATTTAAAGGTCATATACTGTATTATGAAAGTGTGCTCTTTTGAATTGCTTGTGAACAAATTGTTGTGTCTCTGGAGCGCCTGCCTAACCATCAAGCATGAAATTATACAACAAAGTAAATCTTTTTTTATTCCCTCTTTCTATAACAGTGGACGACAGCAAGATATACTGTAACTATAATAAATTATATGGTTAAATTATTGTTCATAGCTAGTGGTGGCTTCCACCTTTCAGTTGCAGTCTGGACATGGTGTTGAACAACTCCTCCTCTGGAGGGAGTCTCTGAGTCTCCAGAAGCAGTCAATAGCACCACAAAAAAAGTTTCTGGAGTTGTTGCTTATTGATTGTCACTTGCGGATTCTGAAAAGACTCCAAACAAAAGTATTTTCTTGAGATGAACATGTTTGTGTCTTCGTATTTGTCAATTGGATTTTTGGGGGTATTTCCACACAAATCATTGAAAAGGAAAGTAAGTTATTAAAATAAGTTATTAAAAGTGACGTGAGTTTTTTCCCCACAATTTTTAACTGTTCCAAGAGGTCCTAATGGCATTTCAATGAATTTCAATGGGGAAAATTGATTTTATATATGAGTAAAGTGAGTTACAAGCTCGGCCATGTTGTTTGGTGAAAATTTTTATTATCGTATATCGTATAAGCCCTTTGAGATGCAACATTTTGTTTACGAGAGGGCCCCCCGTCATGGAATACATTTTAGAAAGTCACGGTACCATCGTATTGCACTGAGCAGTTTTCCCCCCTCTTTGCTATTCATCATAGCCGCAAATAAAGCCGAAGAAACGGCAAATTAATTCAACCCCTTAGATCAGGGATGGCCAATTTAAATGATGGAGGTGGCCATAATTTTTCAAAATCCCCAAATAAATGTGTGGACACGGTGCAGTATAGGGAAGTCAACTTTGTCCCTGATGCGTCCCCCGTTGAGCAATGTCTATCATCTAGTGGTAGACTACTATTATTACAGCTTAAATTGCTCACAACAGCAATCATTTTTATTTTTAAAAATTATTGAAGGGCAACCCCAGGTGCGGGCCGCCACTTGCCCATTCTTGTTTTAGTGGCACGCCTCGTCTCCTGAGATATGCAGGCACAAATTTAGCAAAAAGCCTCTTCATTCTTTACGTTTATGCTGAGGAAAAAGTGGCAATAATAGCTCTCAGCCTACACAAAAAGGGCACACACTTTCTGTGTGTGTGTGTGTGTGTGTGTGTGTACAAGCTGGCATGCCGAGTTAGTGAATGAGCAGGAATGCGCACACAAAAGGTGGAGTTCTCCGCTTCACTTGGGAACCCTACGTGATGTTTTTGTACAGATGATTCCTGCAGCCCGCAGGCGGCCTAATTATCTCAGCTCCACCGTCGGCAGTCGACCGTAACGCGCTCAGACCCTCGTGCGCATACCGCTCACGGGAGGCCGGGGGTGCCGCGGTGTCGTGTCGTGAACACGATCACATGACCGCTCGGTTTGTTGACTTCTTAACAGGTTGTTGGTGGTGACCTCACCGTAGAGCTGCGTGCCGTGAACTAGACAGGCACATGCATGTGGATGCAATTATAGCGCTGAAATGGTACAAAAAAAAAAAAAAAAAAAGGGGGATTTTGCCATCGTGACAAGCGCCAAGATGAATCCGAGTTGAGCCGAGTTGTGATTTGTCATTTCATATGGTCCACGTTAAATTCTGGGACGGCAGCTCTGCCGCTTGTGCAGCTGCGCCGTCTCCTAGCAACAAACAAACAAGCAAGAAAAGTACAAAATAGAAAGCAAAGCGGAGGTCAGATGGACTCACTTTGTCACTTCTAAACAAACAGGCGTTCAAAATTTTTCCACTGATAGTCTCCAATTTGATTTTCTTCACAGTGTGTTTCTGAAACATTCTTAAAGTTAAAGCAGTTGAATTCCAAAAATAGAGCATTTAGGGCAATACTTTATCAGCACGTCTGTCCAAAAAATAGGCATATTGGTCTTGAGGTGACATATCAGGATAAGCCTAAAATAGCAGCTAAACTGAATTTGACTTCCTCTAGAGTTTTTGTTTGCAAGTTACAGCAAAAAAAAACATTCAAATTAAGTCTTGTATCTCAAGACATCACTGTTCTAGAACATGGACCTTAAACTGGATATCGGGTATATAAAAAAACCTGTTCCCCATTTAATGCAAAGGCGCTCAAGTTACAGGTTTTTGTTTACCTGCCAGTATCGACAGAACTGTGACGGATTGTCAAGCGGTCATACTAATAACCACCTTTTACGTTTCTCTCTTCTCATCCCCACAGGACGCTCTCCCGCCACCGCCGCCTCCTCCGCCGCAGTCGTCCGCTGGAGGCAATGGGTACTCGCTGGTGGCGGGGCAGAGACCCTCCCCCAGCGTCGGCGACCAGGGCGGCAGACAAAGACCCACAGTGTGAGTTGGAAAAACAGTAAAAAAACAAAAAAAAACAGGCTGCCCTCGATCCATCCATTTTCTGTAGCGCTTATACTCATGGAGGTACGCAGGTGAGCTGGAGCCTCAACTGGAGGGCGGCCAGGTGCACCCTTGGAATGGTCGCCAGTCGATCATATGGCGCATATGGACAAATTATACATTACATAACTATAAATAATAGAGTACTGTTGAAAATGACAATGAATTATTCTTTTTAAAAAAAACATTTTTTTTTTTGTAGAGCTAAACCAAAATGTTTTTTACCGATGGAAATTATTAGTAGTCAAGGAGACCGATAACCGATATATGAAGTCGATATTCATTTTCAGTGAAAAGGGGGGAAAAAATATTGGAGTCAGCATTTTTTTTATAATACAAATGTCAATCTTGACTTTGTTGCAATATCTTAAAGAATTAATGCTTATTGAACAATTTTTCAGAATTTTCAAAATGTGTAATTTTCTTTAATTTAAATCTTAGACAAGATACTTTATTTTTTCAATTAAAAAAGATGTTCAGGGAGCTCCCAAGGTTATCAGTTTGTCTGAAAAAGTACAAATAGTTCAGCTTTATCTTTAAAAAAAAAACAAAACAAAAAAAAAAACAAAAAAAAAAAAACAAAAAAAAAAAAACTGAAATGTTCCACAAAAAAAAAAAAAAAGTTGAGAAGGTTGCCAGGGTCAGCAACATCTCTTATAAAGTTACCTGAAAATGGAAGTATTATTATATTCTATTATTTTTTTTATATTATATTATTTTTCCTGAGTTTAAAATTGTTTAGCTTTACCTTTTATCACCCGTCAAATTTTGTAAAAAGGGCCAATACCGATATTCGTCAAAATGCTCAATGTTGACACTAATTTATCCCTAATTTTTTGTATAGTTTACATACACATAATATTTAACTACCTCATGACTATGTCGCATCTTAAAAGAATGTCCAGTGGAATAGCACAATGACTTTTTCCCACATGCTTAAAACCAGCCGGTGACGCTTTCCTCCTGGGTCCCATTTGAGGTTCTGTGAGTCAGCCTTGACTTTTAAACCTCCCCCAAGGCAGCACACTCATACCTGTCTAGAATTAGATGCCCCCCGCAAGCCCGCTCTGCCGCCGCCATCTGCATCCGCTTTTGCTCGCACGTGCTATGTCTCGCTGGGATTTCATGCCGACAGCATCCCAGCTGTGACTCCTCGCCGGCCCAGTAAGAGACGTGACCCGCAAATTCCGTGTCACGTTCCCTCCCGGAGGGTCTGCAATTGTGAGGATAGCCAAACTTCCCGTGCGTTGCTTCTTACGGCGTGTGTCTTTTGATGCGTTTGTTTTGCGGCTGCAGCTATGTGGCCATGTTCCCCTATGCCCCCCGCAAGGAGGACGAGCTGGAGCTGAGGAAGGGTGAGATGTTCCTGGTGCTGGAGCGCTGTCAGGACGGCTGGTTCAAGGGCACCTCCATGCATACCGGCAAGATCGGAGTCTTCCCTGGGAACTACATGAGTCCAGTCAGCAGGTTAGTTCGAGCGTAACAATTTTTTTTTTCTTAAATTTTTTTTTGACAGACAGTGGGGACCTGCAAAGTGCGACACATTCCATCAAAAGTGTTGCTTTAAAAGTGTTGCTTCGGTGCCATCTTGTGGCATCCTGGCACCAAAGGACTATTTTTTTGTTTTTTATTTTTTTAAAAGATATGAACCATATTTTTAGCTGACTTGTTTGCTCTTTTTGCGTGCAAAGATTCGAGATACGGGCACCCCATGGTGGCAGTAAACTCAACTCACTTGACAAGAAGCAGCAGTTTTAATGAGCAATTCAAGCTTCAAGCTGTTTAAATGCAACCCCTAATTGACGATTACTGTCAAACTAAACAAAGCAAACAGAATTACACATTGTGTAATTCCATTTTTAGCTTAATGCAAACAAACAAAAGTGTGTAGATATGCTAATAGCATCGATATCCCACCGTTTTAACCCTTTGCGCAACAGATAAAATGTAAAGCGTATGGCAAGTGCCAGATAGTAATTTATAGATATTGCTTTTATGAAGAAATGAAAATGGAATGAGGTGCTTTCCTGTTACAAAGAGAACACACAAGAAAGCCAAAAGGAAACTTTTCGAAATGCTTGTGGAGTCTTTTAGATGCTAACTGAGTTGAAGTTTCACAAGGTTTGCTGACATCTTGTGTAATGATTCTTTAAACTCGCTTTTGTTTGACTTTTGGACAGTTTGTCTTTTTTCAGCGTTCGTGTCCGTTTTCACTCGGAATCGGATCCAGATTGCACATTTGGAAGCAATTGGAATCCATGCAAAAGCCATTTAACGTGTCCAAATGTCTACGTTCCTCAGATCAGCTTGTAATTTGTCATATTTAAATCGGCTCTCACTACCTTTTATTCCCTTGGATCCAATTTGGTATCTGTAAGACATTTTCCCTTCTTTAGATCCTAGACTGTATTCAGTCATCTGTGTGTATGTGTTGTGTCACGTTTGTAACACGCTTACGCCCCCCAAACCCCCCACCCCCTTTCAGAACGGCGTCGGCAAGCAGCCAGGCCAAGGTGCCCATGAGCTTGTGCACGCAGGCAGGCAGAGGGATCACCATCGTCAGCCCCTCATCCAGCCACCACGGGGCCATCGTGGCGTGCCCTGACTCTGCCAAACATCCTCCCATCGTTGCCTCCTCCGCCGCCATTCAGCCCGTCGCGGCGGTGACAGCGGCTCAGACGGCTACAGGCCAGCAGCCCAAAGTGCCGCTACACATCAGCTCGCAGATGACGGTCAATCAGGCTCGCAACGCCGTCAGGACAGGTGGGTCCGACGGGATGTGAATTCTCAACTATGAGCCAAAAATTGTTTACATTTTTAAAATATTTTATATATATATATATATATATATATATATATATATATATATATATATATATATATATATATAAATTATTATTGATATTATTATGATTTATTATTTCTATTATTATTTTATATAATGATAATAATAATAATAATAATAATATTATTATTATTATTATTTTGTATCTTTTTTTTTTTTGCTCTCTTTTTGTTGTTGGTTGCTTGTTTGTTTTTTGTGGAACCTGACACCTATTGTGTGCTTTGTTATTGCCTGAAACAAAAATAAAATACAAATACAAATTATTATAAATTGTTTTTATACATTATAATTATATACTGTTATAATTATTATATTATTAATTTTATATATTATTATTATTATTATATATTATAATGAGATATTATCATTATATATTATAATATAATTATTTATTATTATTATTAATTACTATTATTATTATTATTATTGTATACAATTGTTATATATTATATATACTATTTTATGATATATATTTTTATATTATAAATTAAAAAATTTCCATGTGTGGATCAAGACAACTTTCTGTTTTTTGTGCATTTGGTGGTTTGGTGCTTTTGCTGTGCCGTCGACTCATTCAAAGTTTTAAATTGTGTTTTCAGCCGCATGCCACGGTCAGGACCGGCCCACCACGGCAGTCCCGCCCACCCAGTCGGTGCCACCCGGAACCTACCTCCCGCACCTCAACGCGTGTCCCCAGCCCTCCCCGGGGCCCGCTCAGGGCTGCGCCCGGGCCGCCGTGGCGCTAGGGTGCGCCGCCGCCTCCCTCACCCCGCCCAACGTCAGCGCCGCCTGCCTGGAGGGCGACGCCTTGAGACCCGTGCCCGTCCTGGCCGGGAACGGTTCTACTCTCAGTGCCGCTGCAACCAGTGCTGCCCTTGCATGCCGCCTGGACAAGGACATCAAGGTGGCAAATCATACCGGCAGCCATTTTCTATTTGTGGCAAAGTGCAATATCAATAGTTTGTCTTCAATCGTTACATTTCATCTATTTTAGGAAAGTGCACAATCAGTAGTTTGTCTACTTTTTAGGGCACTTGAACGCCAACACAAAGAAAACTTGACTTGTTTCCGCAGAGAGAAAAGAAAAGTCTTCTGAAGCTGCTGTCCAACAAGAAGAAATCTCGTCAGTCGCCGCCTTCCTCGCCCACGCTCGAGGCGGAGCAAGCCGCCGCCGGAGAGTCGGCCCAAGGAGCCTCGGGACCCGAGGCCTCGCTTCCCTCCTGCCCGGATCCCGACGCCGCCGTCGCTGCCTCTCCATCTCCATCTTCCGCTTCCTCGTCAGACTCCTCCTCCCATCGGAGGAACGGCATCTTGGACGGAGGCGCTCCTATTGCACCTCCTCCTCGCCAGCCGTGCTCCTCGCTGTCCTCGCTGCAGCATGACGCACGGCCCATCATCTGTGAGAGGTATCGGCACGGGAAACCCTTTATTTTTTCAAGCTTTAGTTTCATCATCACATTTTTATGCACCCGAATCCAAGTCACTCCATTTTGAATTTCTGATGATACCTAATCCTCATGTGATACCCCAACAATGCAAACTAAATATCACAAATGTCACTTAGGGCAGTAACAAGACAGAGATCCTATTTAAATGGTCAATAAATCAATTTCATTAGTACAAAACTGTTCAAAAGTTTGAAATGCTGCATTCTTTCTTGAGAAATGATTTCAGAATTAACTATCAATTTATGACCTTTTTTTGAAAAAAATAAATAAATAAATAATAATAATAATAAATCCAATAATTTAATTGTTATATTGCTGAGATATTTTTCCGTCCCATAAACATTTTTTTTTCTATTTTTATATAAAAAAATACAATTGTATCTTATAACTATAACCTTTTCACAAATACAATTATATTCTATATGTAACAACTTTATTTGCACAAGTTTTTTTTTTTTTTATTATTATTTAAACTACAAATAAACCCCCGAACTTTTTAACAATCCAATAAAAACCAAGAGTGATGGAAGAAAAATATTTTATTCATAGTAATTGAAATGTTAAAATGTGCTATTTAAGAAACAATGTTAAAATTTTAATTTATTTTAAATGACTGATTGTAAATGGCATGTTTGAAGGTTTCAGTTACTATGAGTAAAATATTTTTCTTCCATCACTTTTGGTTTTATTGTATTGTTCAAGTTCACGTTTTTGTTTTCACCCTGTATTTTTAGTTTAAAAAAAAAAAACTGTTATGGAAATAAAGTTAAACACTTTAAGGAAAAAAGTTTCAATGTTACAAAGAAGAAAAATTCAAATTTTTCTAAAAAACAAAAAAAAAACAAAAAAAAAATTCTTGTTTTGCAAAATGTCTTTCTTAAAGAATATGACTTCTGTTCTTCTTTTTTTTTTCTTTCTTTTTGTGCTTCTGAACATCATTTAATACGTTCCTGACATTGTGAGCCCAACCGCTCCCCTTCTACAATATATTGTAACGTGCTCCCGTCTCAGGTACCGCGTGGTGGTGTCGTATCCGCCGCAGAGCGAGGCCGAGCTGGAGCTGAAGGAAGGCGACGTGGTGTTTGTGCACCGCAAGCGCGAGGACGGCTGGTTCAAAGGCACGCTGCAGCGCAACGGCAGGACGGGACTCTTCCCTGGAAGCTTTGTGGACAGTATCTAAGTACAGTATCCTCCCGCACACACGACCTTTTCTTTATTTATACCCTTAAATGTGTGCCTTGTACTGTTCTTCACTTTATTGTACATAAGGACACAAAGAGGATTTAGTTCCAGGAAAACAATATTCGTTAATATAGATATGTTGCTCTTCTTTTTTTGTTTGTTTTGTTAACTTATTTCAAGAAAGACTGGCCTATTTTTCCCCAGGGTAGTTCAAAGGGTTTAAACTGGCAGTGCCCTCACTTGATTGGCGGCCATTTTTGCAACGGCAGTACAGGTGCATCTCAGTAAGCTTACAACATGGTGGAATATTTCAACTTAAACTCTTTATTTACACACGATGAATTATTTGATCGTTAGGGTTGCCAGGCCTCACCTGTGTGGGATGGGCCTCCGCGGCCTGCCGCAGGGAGTTAAAAACTGATTTTAAACGCCACCTGCCCTAAAAAGCTTCCTGACTGACTACAGATGCCACAAAATGGCGGCAAGACTTACCTTTGTCTAAATGAAGAGCTTCAATTCACTTCAATGTATTTTAGTTCTACTTTTGTCTGACTGAAATTTAGTAATTTACCTTAAAGGGATACTTGACACATTGAGACATTTTCAGCAGTAAATAGTGAATATTTTGTCTGTAATTAATGTGGTAACTTCATTATTTATCAGGTACAATTAATACCTTTAAAAAGCAATTTTTCTACTTGCTGTCGACTGATGATGACATCACCTGTGCTGAGGAAGTAGGTAACGGCCAATCATGGCTCAGTTGCCTGACCAAACCCAGAAAACAGGTGAACCATGATTGGCCATTACCTACTTCCTCAGCACAGGTGATGTCATCAGCAGTCGACAGCAAGTAGAAAAATTACTTTTTCAAGGTATTCATTGTACATGAAAAATAATGAAGTTATCAAATTCATTCTCGACAAAATATTTACTTTTCACTACTGAAAATTGCTCATTGAGTCATGTATCCCTTTAAAATACTTCATTTGCATCATAAGTTGGCGCCAGAGCACTACTTTTGTTGAAATGAAGCTGCTCGATTTATGTCAACATAGTTCCTTGGCACCAAGATGCCACAAGATGGTGCCAAAACACTACTTTTGTCTACAAGGTTCTCATCTTATTTTTCTATATGTCATTCCATGTTTCATTGACTTTTTTTTAAAATTATTATTATCATCATTTTGCCTTAACTTGCAAGGAACAAAAACACCATACTTGACCCTCGCAAGAAATTTGGATACTGTATTACGTAAATTAAAATAGATTTTTGATGTAGAAATTAGTTAGTAATTGGCATTTTGAAAATGAATTTTCCAATGTGTTTTTTGAGTTTCTTTAATTGAGCCACTGAAGTAAATAAACGGCGGAGTAGTGATTAGCAAGTTCTGATTCCATATGAATTTTTCTTCCATATTGCAATATTTTATTGAGATGCATCGCTTGCCTTGACACTTGAAAAACAAATCAGGCCTCTCAGTGGACGTTTTGTAAATTGACCTGAGGTTCGCTTTCCTGCCGTCATGTTGTACGGGCTGGACGAGCTGTGCTGCTAATCAAACGCATCCTGACGTAGCTCTGATTCACCAGAGTGACTTAACATTTCAGACTTTTTTTTTTCCCTTCCCTATTTGTTTATCATTATTATTATTATTATTATTATGAAAAAAAAATGCTGCTCTTGGACAGTTGCAGTAACCTCAACACTACTTAATGTGACTCCGCCGCCACGACACAAACAAAAGCACATTTGCCTCGCTCTTGTGAACATGCTGGAAGTTTTTCGAATAAATATTTTAGAGAGCGAGATAATTGCTTTGATTGATCCCCTATTGATCATTTTTGTATCTACTTGAATTACCATAAGATTCCTTTTGCGATCGCAAAGATTTATTTGTTGTTGTTTTTTTGTAGAATGAATTACACTGAGCAGTTAGCATTTTTTTGTTGTCCATTTTAGATGTCCACTATTTTTGTTTGTTTTGGTAATTCAATGAAATACTGCATACTCGGGGTCGACATTTGCAAATTCACTTTCTCACTTTTTTTTTTTTTTTTTTTTTTTGTCCAACAGCAAACTATTTCATCCTTAAGAAAATACATCCTTTATATATTTTCCAAACATGAATTGGAGGAATAGAAAGGTTGCCCATCCCTTCTGTAGTTTAGTATTAACAAAGGCAAGGATTCAGAATTCATTCTTGGAATCTTTTCTCATTGAAGATTTCCTTACAATATAACGCAGAATTTTTTGGTCAAATTCAGTGACAAATCTCTGCAGCCACTCATTAGGCGGAATCCAGTTTTTTGTTTTTTTGTTTTTTCGTAGACTAAGTTTTGTATCTCCAAGTAGCTTTTACAAAGATGAAATTTTGTCAAAATATTACAAAAAAAAAGTCATACAGTAGGTGCATACTTGTAACATTACTTTTCTTGATAAATACACAAGATTTTCATTACAAGTTTTTGCACATTTTTCTTTTTTAAACAATTTGTTCAACTTAGATTTTTTTTTTAATGGCATTATTCCTTTATGTGCAAAATATTCCAAATTGGGGGAAAAACACTTATATTGAGAATATTTTTTTCCCATAATAAGACTTTTTCATAAAAAAAATAAAAAATAAATAAAAAATCCACCTCTTGAATCTTTTCAATCTTTTTCGGTTCATTTCGAGGAAAATGCAAATCTTCACTGCTCTCCTAAGTACTTGATAAATTGTTGTTTTTTGTTGTTGTTGGTTTCGGGGGTCTTTTAGTTCCACTGTCTGAAATTGAAATCAAGCTTATGTATGATCTTTTGTGAAATTCAGAAGTATTTGAGGGAATAGCACATTTTTAAGAGTCTGTTTAACAATAAAAGCTAAATGGTTTCCATGATGGTGTTTGCACACGTTGTCTTTTGTCTCGCATACGATGTGATTCGAACTGAGCTGGTAGAACGCTGACGGGAAGTGACAGGAGGTCATTCTCGCTACACAAATACACACACACTGCCCTGGAGAGGAGAGGTTACCATGGAGACGAGTTATGCCAATCACAGGGTGGCGTGCTGCTGCAGCGCAACAGTGAGTGTTTGGATTGTTGGATTTGAACCATTTCAACTTGTTCGGTGTTTTTTTTTTTTTTTTTTTTTATCGAAAAATGGGCATGACGCAACTTTATATAACATTTTAAAAAAACACCATCGCTGCATACAAATGCGGCTAAATTGGCAGTGACGTTCTCCATGTACAATGTATTTGTATTATACTGCCCCCAGCTGGCCAATGTGTGCAAACGTGGAGCAGCAAAATGTCCACTGAAGTGAAGCAAAAAATAAAACAATCATAAAGGACAATAGTACAATTTGATCTAAACTCTATTGATGATTTATTTAAAGAGCTGAAATTTGATTTGACAATATCAGACAAAAATCTCCAGCCTTGTCAAATTTACATTTGCTTCATGGATCAAAATCAATCGAGCCATTTATGATTACTTTATTGTTTGAAGCTTTGATGTTGCTCATAAAGACGTGTAACGCTGCGCCTGCCTGCGTGTGTGTGTGGGAGTGAAAACCTTTGGGCAGCATTTCCAGGACAGTATCAAAAACAATGAGGCACAATTAGCAAGTGCTTCCATTGGGTGTTATCGTTTGTGGATTAGAACCATGGACAGCAACGGAGACGTGACCAGGAGCCACCTCAGGAAGCGTCTGGACCAACTGGGCTACCGACTACATTTTGGGATGGACTCGGTGCCGCTGGTTGCTAAACTTTTCAGGTAAAAAAATAAAAATAAAAGTTACATTTGTCCAATTTTAGACTTTTTTTTTTTTTTTTCTCTCACAAAATTAAACTGAAAACAAAGTTCAGATTTTCAGTGAGGCATCATGCTTTGGAGCTGGAAGAAAAATGTTGGGAATAATCGGGAGAACATCTGAACTTTACTCGGGATTAATCAAAGGCATTTAAAACTGTGGCGTGTGTGTGTGCGTTGACTCCCTGTTACTTTACTCTGAAGAGGGTGTGTACACTTATGCATTTTTATTTTTATTTCCATTAGCAAAAAAGATTTAAGCATTTTAACAGGACTGTGCAGACATTTGACCCTTGACCCCTGGGAGGTCGCACTGCGGCCCATCCCGATGTCATCGCTTGACTTTTTGTTTGTCTTGGCAGCGACCTGGTGCACACCACGGTTAGCCTTCGCAATGCTAAGCTGTCAGCTGGGAAGCCCGACCGGTACCGTCACGCAAACGTCTCCCGCCAGTTGGATTCTGGTGACCATTTTAACAGTACAGGTCAGATGTTAACCATTTGGCATTCAATTAAATGTGTTGTTATGGGGAAAAAAAAAAAAGTTTAATTCAGTTGGTACTCTTGACTTATGAATGCTTCAACGTGCGAACTTCATAATGATTTAACCAAACCAGGTAAATTTGTTAGGAAAGTCCAAGTTACGACTGTAACTACGGTTCTATGAGTCCCGGATGACCACCAAATGGTAAAGCACCGCCATCTGGCGGTTGGGAGGGACGAAACAGAACGCCATCGACTGGCTGCTAACATGAGCTTCCGGTGTGTTTTCAGGTGGGAGAAAGATCGGCATTGCGTTGACCCACCAGTCCACGCAGACGGATGAAGTAAGACCGCCTCCTTGTGGTGAAGATGAAGATTTATCTGGAAGGTTTGTTTCAGCAACAAATATGAAGTCGTCCTCATATATTTTTGTGAGTTTTTGGGATCAGATTTTGTCTTTTTTTTTTTTTTTCATTTTGTCCTGTTGTTGTCAGTTTGGTTTTTTTTAATTAATGAATTTATTTATTTATTTATTTTTTTGTTTCTTTGCTCATTCTTTTCAGTTTTTGTCCATGTATTAACTATTAACTTTAGTGCTCAAATGTTTTTATTTTAGTTTGTGATAATGAATGAATGAATGAATTAATTTTCATACTGTGAGTGTTTTTCTACGTATTTAACGTGTCCTGTTGATGATTTGGCAGGTTGGTTGAATTGCAGGAAGAGCTTCTCACACTCAAATCGGAGCTGGACTTTTCTCATGGGCACACGAAAGCCATAACAGCCCAAGTAAGTCGCCGGACACGGCGTGCGACCACGGCGCCGCATCTGATGACCGCGGGCGCGTCCCACAGTTGGCGGAGGCGCAGGAGGCCAATCGGACGCTGGAGCGGACGTTGGAGGAGCCGCGGCGGACGCGGAGCGACGAGGAGCCGACGCGCAAGGACGGCGTGGCTCCGATGGTGGCGGTGAAGGAGCGCGTGCTCAACATGGCCTACAGGAAGCTGTCCGCCTCCAAGGAGGTCATCCTGGCTCAACAGGAAGTCATCCAGGACTTGGAGGACAACCTTTGCAAAATAAAAGCGGTAGGAAGTTGTTTTTAAAACGCACGTCAACCAGAAAAATCTTTCATCTTGCTGTGTTGAATCTTTGACTGCTTGCAGGAAGTTTGCGAGCAAAGTCGTCTTCGAGAGCAGCTTGCTGAAGCGAGATCTCGCAACGACCAACTAGGAGGATTGGTCGCCTTTTTTGAGGCAGAGAAGAGCGCGCTGCAGCACAAAGTGGACAAGATGATGGACAACGGTAAATCTGCACATTATGGCGCCAATTATTGATATATTATTATGATTTATTATTTATGTGTATTTTTTTTCAAGTTATTGATACTCGTGGTGGAACGGTGCTTAATTTGAAAATGTTGAATGGTGGGTATCGAGACTGGATCAGTTCGTAAGCAGTGAAAATCTGCATATAAATGACGCCTATTAAAATCGATAGGGGAGGGAAAAAAATTAAACCCAAAATATTCTTGAAAAAAAAAAATGCTGATAAATGTACAATATGTGATTCCAATTAAAAAAAAAAAAAAAAAAAAAAAAAGATAAACGGATGACGTGTGTTTCAGACCGAGACTTGGTGCTGGGCTTGGACTTGCCACGGGCCACCAGAGGTGGCAGTGGCGAGCCCACGCGCTGCCTGGCCGACGTCATCAAGAGCCTGGAGGAAGAGCGCGATCGCTTCCGCCGTGAGGCCCAGCTCTACAAAAGCCTCCTCAGAGCCACCACGGCACCCACGGCACTCACGACGTGCAGCCCCACCCAGGTCAGGAGGAACAAGGTGGCTTTGGCCGCCAGCTTCCACGGCAGCGTCGAATGAAACAAGTGGACGAGCGCGTCATAAACAACAAGCTGATAGCATTTACCTCAAGCAAAAACAATGCATTGAAAGGTGTTTGTTTGGTTTTTTTTTAAATAAAGACCATGTATAGTAAGGTGTTTTTGTTTTTTTAAACAACCATAAATGGTGAGACTTTTTTTTAAATAACTTGTGTATTATAGTAAGGCATTTTTTTAAATGACCATGTATAGTAAGGTTTTGTTTTTGTTTTTTTTGTTTTAAATAAAGACCATGTATAGTAAGGTTTTTTTTGTTTTTTTTTGTTTTTTTAATAAAGACCATGTATAGTAAGGCATTTTTTTAAATGACCATGTATAGTAAGTTTTTTTTTTTTTTTTTTTTTTTTAAATAAAGACCATGTATAGTAAGGTGTTTTTTTTTTTTTAAACAACCATAAATGGTGGGGCTTTTTTTTTAAATAACTTGTGTATTATAGTAAGGCATTTTTTTAAATGACCATGTATAGTAAGTTTTTTTTTTTTTTTTTTTTTTTTTTTTTTTTTTTTTTAATAAAGACCATGTAAGGTGTGTGTTTTTTTTGGGGGGGGGTTAAATAAAGACCATGTATAGTAGTGTGTGTTTTTTTTTTGTTTTTATTTTTTTTTTAAATAAAGACCATGTATAGTAGGGTGTTTTTTTTTTTTTTTGTTTTTTTTAAAAAATAAAGACCATGTATAGTAGTGTGTGTTTTTTGTTTTTGTTTTTTTTTTTTTAATAAAGACCATGTATAGTAAGGTGTTTTTTTTTGTTTTTTTTTTAAATAAAGACCATGTATAGTAAGGTGTTTTTTTTGTTTTTTTGTTTTTTTTAATAAAGACCATGTATAGTAGTGTGTGTTTTTTTTTTGTTTTTTTTTGTTTTTTTAATAAAGACCATGTATAGTAGGGTGTTTTTTGTTTTTGTTTTTTGTTTTTAAATAAAGACCATGTATAGTAAGGTGTTTTTTTTTTTTTTTTTTTTTTTTAATAAAGACCATGTATAGTAGTGTGTGTTTTTTTTTTGTTTTTTTTTGTTTTTTTAATAAAGACCATGTATAGTAGGGTGTTTTTTGTTTTTGTTTTTTTGTTTTTAAATAAAGACCATGTATAGTAAGGTGTTTTTTTTTTTGTTTTTGTTTTTTTTTAAATAAAGACCATGTATAGTAAGGTGTTTTTTTGTTTTTTTTTGTTTTTTGTTTTGTAATAAAGACCATGTATAGTAGGGTGTTTTTTTTTTTTTTTTGTTTTTAAATAAAGACCATGTATAGTAAGGTGTTTTTTTTTTGTTTTTTTGTTTTTTGTTTTGTAATAAAGACCATGTATAGTAAGGTGTTTTTTTTGTTTTTTTTTGTTTTTTTTTGTTTTTTGTTTTGTAATAAAGACCATGTATAGTAGGGTGTTTTTTTTTTGTTTTTTGTTTTGTAATAAAGACCATGTATAGTAGGGTGTTTTTGTTTTTGTTTTTTGTTTTTAAATAAAGACCATGTATAGTAAGGTGTTTTTTTTGTTTTTTTGTTTTGTAATAAAGACCATGTATAGTAAGGTGTTTTTTTTTTTTGTTTTTTGTTTTTTTAAATAAAGACCATGTATAGTAGGGTGTTTTTTTTTGTTTTTTGTTTTTAAATAAAGACCATGTATAGTAAGGTGTTTTTTTTTTGTGTTTTTTTGTTTTGTAATAAAGACCATGTATAGTAAGGTGTTGTTTTGTTTTTTTTAAACGACCATAAATGGTGAGGCATTTTTTTAAATGACCATGTATAGTAAAACTTTTTTTCTAACAAAAATGACCATGTATAGTAAGACTTTTTTTTTTCTAACAAAAAATGACCATGTATAGTAAGGCTTTTTTTTTCTAACAAAAATGACCATGTATAGTAAGGCTTTTTTTGTAACAAAAATGACCATGTATAGTAAGACTTTTTTTTTTCTAACAAAAAATGACCATGTATAGTAAGGCTTTTTTTTTTCTTACAAAAAATGACCATGTATAGTAAGGCTTTTTTTTCTAACAAAAACGACCATGTATAGTAAGGCTTTTTTTTTTCTAACAAAAATGACCATGTATAGTAAGACTTTTTTTTTTCTTACAAAAAATGACCATGTATAGTAAGGCTTTTTTTTCTAACAAAAAATGACCATGTATAGTAAGGCTTTTTTTTTTTCTAACAAAAAATGACCATGTATAGTAAGGCTTTTTTTTTTTCTAACAAAAAATGACCATGTATAGTAAGGCTTTTTTTTTTTCTAACAAAAAATGACCATGTATAGTAAGGCTTTTTTTTTTTCTAACAAAAAATGACCATGTATAGTATGGCTTTTTTTTTCTAACAAAAAATGACCATGTATAGTAAGGCTTTTTTTTTCTAACAAAAATGACCATGTATAGTAAGGCTTTTTTTTGTAACAAAAATGACCATGTATAGTAAGACTTTTTTTTTTCTAACAAAAAATGACCATGTATAGTAAGGCTTTTTTTTTTTCTTACAAAAAATGACCATGTATAGTAAGGCTTTTTTTTCTAACAAAAACGACCATGTATAGTAAGGCTTTTTTTTTTCTAACAAAAATGACCATGTATAGTAAGACTTTTTTTTTTCTTACAAAAAATGACCATGTATAGTAAGGCTTTTTTTTCTAACAAAAAATGACCATGTATAGTAAGGCTTTTTTTTTTTCTAACAAAAAATGACCATGTATAGTAAGGCTTTTTTTTTTTCTAACAAAAAATGACCATGTATAGTAAGGCTTTTTTTTTTCTAACAAAAAATGACCATGTATAGTAAGGCTTTTTTTTTTTCTAACAAAAAATGACCATGTATAGTATGGCTTTTTTTTTCTAACAAAAAATGACCATGTATAGTAAGGCTTTTTTTTTTTTTCTAACAAAAAATGACCATGTATAGTAAGGTTTTTTTTTTTTCTAACAAAAAATGACCATGTATAGTAAGACTTTTTTTTTTCTAACAAAAAATGACCATGTATAGCAAGGCTTTTTTTTTCTAACAAAAAATGACCATGTATAGTAAGACTTTTTTTTCTAACAAAAAATGACCATGTATAGCAAGGCTTTTTTTTTTATTTTTTTTTAACAAAAAATGACCATGTATAGTAAGGCTTTTTTTTTTGTATTGTTTTGTTTTATCAAAAATGACCATGTATAGTAAGACTTTTTTTTTCTAACAAAAAATGACCATGTATATATAGTAAGGCTTTTGTTTCTAACAAAAAATGACCACGTATAGTAAGGCTTTTTTTTTTATTCTAACAAAAAATGACCATGTATAGTATGGCTTTTTTTTCTATCAAAAAATGACCATGTATAGCAAGGCTTTTTTTTTTTTTTTTTTCTAACAAAAATGACCATGTATAGTAAGGCTTTTTTTTTCCTAACAAAAAATGACCATGTATAGTAAGGCTTTTTTTTTTTTCTAACAAAAAATGACCATGTATAGTAAGACTTTTTTTTCTAACAAAAATGACCATGTATAGTAAGACTTTTTTTTTTTCTAACAAAAAATGACCATGTATAGTAAGGCTTTTTTTTTCTAACAAAAAATGACCATGTATAGCAAGGCTTTTTTTTTCTAACAAAAAATGACCATGTATAGTAAGGCTTTTTTTTTTCTAACAAAAAATGACCATGTATAGTAAGGCTTTTTTTTTCTAACGAAAAATGACCATGTATAGCAAGGCTTTTTTTTTTTTTTTTTTTTTCTAACAAAAAATGACCATGTATAGTAAGGCTTTTTTTTTTTTTTTTCCATCAAAAATGACCATGTATAGTAAGACTTTTTTTTTTCTAACAAAAAATGACCATGTATAGTCAGGCTTTTTTTTTCTAACAAAAATGACCATGTATAGTAAGGCTTTTTTTTTCTAACAAAAATGACCATGTATAGTAAGGCTTTTTTTTCTTACAAAAAATGACCATGTATAGTAAGGCTTTTTTTTTTTCTAACAAAAAATGACCATGTATAGTAAGGCTTTTTTTTTCTAACGAAAAATGACCATGTATAGCAAGGCTTTTTTTTTTTTTTTTTTTTTTCTACAAAAAATGACCATGTATAGTAAGGCTTTTTTTTTTTCTAACAAAAAATAACCATGTATAGTAATGCTTTTTTTTTCTAACAAAAAATGACCATGTATAGTAAGGCTTTTATTGTTTTTGTTTTTTTAATAAAGACCATGTAGTAAGGTTTTGTTGTTTTGTTTTTTAACGACCATAAATGGTGAGGCTTTTTTTTTTAAATGACCATGTATAGTAAGGCTTTTTTTTTTTTCTAACAAAAATGACCATGTATAGTAAGACTTTTTTTTTTCTAACAAAAAATGACCATGTATAGTAAGGCTTTTTTTTTTTTATTCTAACAAAAAATGACCTTGTATAGTAAGGCTTTTTTTTTCTAACAAAAAATGACCATGTATAGTAAGGCTTTTTTTTTTCTAACAAAAAATGACCATGTATAGTAAGGCTTTTATTGTTTTGTTTTTTTAATAAAGACCATGTAGTAAGGTTTTTTTTTATATATTTTTTTTAACGACCATAAATGGTGAGGCTTTTTTTTTTAAATGACCATGTATAGTAAGGTGTTTTTTTTTTTTCTTTTTTAAACGACCATAAATGGTGAGGCTTTTTTTTTTAGTGACTTGTGTATTATCGTAAGGCATTTTTTTAAATGACCATGTATAGTAAGGTTTTTTCTTTTAAATTTTATTTTATTTAATAAAGACCATGTATAGTAAGGGTTTATTTTCTTCTTCTTTCTTTTTAAATAATAAAATAAATAAATGCAATGCAATGCATATGTGATATACAGAAAGAGATCAGATCATGTTGTCGTAAGAATCTTTATTTGCAACGTTCATGAACTAAAATAATATCGTCAGCGGCGGAGATCATTCCATGTACAAGGCACGGCTGGGCATGGAAAACACACAAACACACTTGCTGATGGATTAATAACTAATAACCATAATGCGCTTATGACAGGAAAGATGGTAAATGTTTTGGCACTGTGTGTCCACGAGCACATGCAAAAAAAAAAAAAAAAAAAAAAGTGTCATTGTGATATAGGCGGATGATATAATTTAAAATGTCGGCTATGGAAATAGTTTTTTTCTTTTTAAATAAAAAAATAAACTGGACAATTTGTGACACTGAAAAGCATTCACATCGAACCAAAACAACAAACAGTTTGTCTTTCCAGAACCAAAACCGACACAACTTTCTCATAACTCATCCTTTAAGGCCCGGCCTCGCTCGCTCGCTCGCTCCACTTCTCCATCTTGCACTTGCCAGTCCAATTTGGAAGAAAAAAAAAAAAAAAAAGAAAAGACGAAGAAGAAGCAGGAAGGTGTGGCCATGGAGGGAAGGTGGCGCCCCCTACAGGTCGTCGCTCTCCACGAGGGAGCCGGGCGGCAGAGGGCTGCTGTCGGGGAAGAAGGCCGCCTTCACGTCCAGGCCGCGCTCCGTCAGGGCGGCGTAGCGGCTGCTGGACGGGCGCAGCGACTTCGCCTTCCGCGCGCTCGCCGGATGCTGCCACTGGCCTGAACGCGACCGCGAGCACGATCAGGATGGACGAGATGACGCACAGGACACAAAAAGACAACGTTAAAATTCATTCTTTTACATGAAGATATTTATCATGAAAAATGATGGGGGGAAAAAAATACCAATATTAAGACTTAAGTTTAAATTTATTTACAATACTGGGACTTCTTGAAAAAAGCAACTTTTAGACGTGGGATATTATCACTTTTACTCTTGAAATGTTATGTAAATTTGCTGGGAAAAAAAATTCATTCATTTTTCTTAATTTTTTTTTCCCAGAACCTTTTTGCAGGGTACAATACTCTTGTTGAAAAACAAAACAAAAAACAAACCAAACAAATAATGATTTTTTTTTCTGAAAAAATTGCAACTTTTTTTGTGCAAGATTTTTTTTAAATGAAAATGTTTTCTCGGTTTTTTTTCGTTTTTTTTTTTTTTTTTAAGAGTTTAGAGCTGTTTTTTTTTGTCTTTTTCCTGAAAAAATGCATTTTTTTTTGTGTGAAAGAATTTTTTTTAATGATAAATAATAATAAAAAAAAAAAGGTTCATCTTTTGTCTTTTTCACATATTGCATCTTTTCCCGGCCATTGTTTTTCAGTAAAAAAAAAAAAAAAAAAAAAAAAAAAAAAAAAAAAAAAATCATATTTTGACTTTTTTGAATTAAATTAAAAAAATTCATTGAGACATTATATATATTTTTTTGTTGTTGAAAATTTACAACTACTGAGTTTTTTTAAATATAGAATAAAATATTTGATCTTTTTTTTTCTAATATTAAAAATTGCTTGCATAAGAGTAAAAAACAAAACAAAAAACAAACAAACAAAAAAAAAACAAAAAACTGTGACATGTCGATGTTTTTTTAGTTTCTCACCGTAGACGTCGAGGCGTGCGGTGCTGGAGACGATGCCCGCCTCGTTCTTGGCCGCCACGGTGTACCAACCGGCGTCCTCTTTGCTGGCCGGCTGGATGATCATGCACAGGTAGCCGCAGTTGTCCTGATGCATGCTGGGACCCCCCGCCACCAAAAAAAAATGCAAAACAACACAGTGAGAAGAGCAGCCCAAAATTAAAAAAAAAAAAATAAAAATATTTGTTTTTCTTTTCACCTGATTCTATCGGTGTTGTGCGTGAGCGACTCGTTCTCGCGTTTCCAGAAGATCTGCGGGTACGGGACGCCGCTGATGCGACACTCCAGACGCACGGGGTGCCCCTCGGCCACGCTCGTGTTCTGCAGCTTCTCCGTGAACGACGGAGCTTTGTGCAACTCTTTGGCTGCGCGGGGGATAAAAAAAAAAAAAAAAAAATCATGTTAGGGCTCAGTTCTGTCTAACATTTATTTGGGGTGTAATTTCACTGTTGACCACTAGATGACAGCAACTTTCTTCCGTTGTATGACATTTTCTGTTAATATTAAGATGTTTTTTGAAACATTCTAACAACATCTTGAAAAAAAAACAAAAATCTAGGAAAATTTCTTGGAAAAAATTATAAATTATTTTTGCAATAGTCAGATTTTTCCCTCTTGAAAAATTACATTTTTTAAAAATTTCCTTTGCAGGGTATTATGGCATTTTTTCCTTGATAACATTATTTTTTTTAAGTTTGACCCACAAACCAAAAAAAAAACAAAAACAAAAAAACACAAAATATTACAACTCCATTGAAAGTCACGTGTGTTTTGGACTTTCCTTTTTTTTTTTTTTTTTACCTTTTTACCCTAAAGTTATTTTCTTGTAATATTGTTTTTTTTCTTAAAAAAAAAAAAAACTAAAATACATTTTTCTCTTCTTTTCACAGATTATTACTATTATGGATTTTTGCATAAAAAAAAACTTTAAAATTTACAATTTATTTGAATATGAATTTACAATCAGCAAATATTAAAATTATTTTTCCTTGAAAAAATATAAACCTTAAAAAGCAACTTTTTTTTTTGCAGGTTTTATCTAACTTTTTTTAAACAAGTTTTCTAAGATTTTTTTTAAACCTTTTTTTTTTTTCTTTTGGAAATACGTTTTTCCTTTAAATTCCTGTTGTAGATTTTAGTTTCAATGTCTATCATCATGCTGTCCAAAAAAAGCCAAAGAAAAAGCAAAACACACTTGTGAGTGTTTGATTTTTCACGGCCATTTTCACGTCAACGTTGCCGTCACCGAGCGTCCATTTTGGGTGTCGGCGTATGTCGTTTTGTTTTTTTCTTACCCGCAACGATGAGCTCGAGGTTGAAGGAGTTCTGTCCGGCGCGGTTGCTGGCGATGCACGTGTAGATGCCGGCGTCGCGGGCGCCCACCGGCTCGATGACCAGCGAGTGAACACCGTTCTCGCGCACCAACATCTTGTGGCCCGAGTCCGGTCGGATGGTCTGACCGTTGAGCTGCCAAATCAGGTCCGGGGTGGGCAGGCCGCTCACCTGCAATCAAGACAAACACACACGTCACGTACAGCTCAGTGCTGCCATCCATGTTGTGGCACAACATGGTACTGCAACATTCAATTCAAAACATTTCCCAAAAAAAGTTTGTGTGATCAAGTGGGAGTTTTGTGTGAGCGACTTTGTGCCATCTGGAATTTCCTCTGGAGAGTTTTGGCTGCCTCGGCACGGCGTGGAAATAAATAAAAGTGCGCTATAAATAGCGTTGACATTCAGACGCTGAGCTGGAATCGCAGCAGGAAGACGTTTTGTTTTATTACCTTTTGACATTTTCCGAAAAAGAATTTCTCAAGGCCAGACGACACGCGAGTGGAAAACAAAGAAGAAAAACAACAAATGAAAACAAACGTAAAAAAATGTTCCATTGGCGTGACAGCCAGTTAAGACACAAGCAAGTTTAGATTTTCATCTTGGTGATATTGGGATATGTTTATTTAATTTTTTAAAACTTATATTTTTAAATTACATAAAACTTCCTTGTACACTGTTTATTAATTGATGTAGTTTTATTATTTAACAAAGGTTTATTTTGATAATATTGTATATAATATAATAATATAATATATATAATATAATATAATATTATTTTATCTTATATTTTACTTTGAATTTTTTTTTAATATTAGAGATTTTTTTCCAGCAGGTTTAATTAATTATTTCATTAATATTATCTAATTATAGTACTATTTTGTTAATAATGTAATTTGGGACATTTGATCTTTTTTTTTTAGGTGGGTACATGTTTATTTTATTATTTTAAAATGATATTTTTAAACTACATAAAACTGTTTTTTTGTACAATGTTTATTAATTGATGGAGTTTTATTATTTAATCAAAGGGTTATTTTGATAATATAATGATCTTCATTATTTAGTCTTATATTTTATTTTGGAAACATTTTTCATTTTATTTTTATTTTTATAATAATATGAATTTTTTTTCAGCAGGTGAGATTTCTATTTATTTTTATTTATTAATATCTAATTATAGTACTATATTGTTAATACTGTAATTTGTTTGCAGATTTTTTAAAAAAAAATTTACACTTAAAAAAAATATATATATTTTTTTTTGTTTTTTGTTTTTTTTTCACATGGAAAATTTGACTAATTTCCCACAGGATGTGGAAAGTAGTCGTGTATTTGTTTATTTTTATTGGTAATTTTTTATTTTTTTATTTTTTTTGATACCTTGCAATCCATGCGACACAGTCGTCCCTCCTGCACGATGAGGTCGCCGGGCGCCTGCAGGAAGTGCGGGCGGAAGTGGCGCTCCTGGATGTTGTCGTTCTCGTCGCCGCTGTCTCGGGACCGCGACCTCGGCCTGGCGGTCCGCCAAAAAGAACGCATCTTCACTTTTCACGCGCATTCTTTCACTTTATTCACGTACAGTGTTTATTGTTACTAGCCAACGTTGTGCTGTGAATATTCTTGCCGGTTTGTACACTTTATTTGATATATTAGCACAAGACATCCGCAAAAGAAGCGCGCCGCAAGCGGCTGTCGGCCCTCACACGTGTGGTGCTGCCTCTCACCTGCGCATGTGTCCCGGCGCCGAGCGCTGGCTGCGACCTCGCTGGTTGACCGCCTGCACCATCATCCTGCCCGTGCAGCTCACTCGGCCCTGTGTGTAATACAGGCAGCAGTCACCAGAGGGCGCTCGCAAGCAAATAACAGGAAGGCATGAGAAACGACAACGTTTGGATTATTTGAGCCCTCCCACGCACTTAAAACAAAATGTATTGAAAGAATAATAATAAAAAAAAATCATGAGCTTAGCTTTTACTAGCTTTATTTTATCCATCCATTTTCTTGACCGCTTATTCCTCACAAGGGTCGCAGGGGTTGCTGGAGCCTATCTCAGCTGGCTTTGGGCAGTAGGCGAGAACATGCAAACTCCACCCAGGAAGGCCGGAGCGTGGACTCGAACCCGAGTCCTCAGTACTGGGAGGCGGACGTGCTAACCAGTCATCAAGCTTTATTTTATTTAATAAAAATAAAAAAAATAAAAAAATACTTTTTACTCGCTGCTATGCAAGCAGTTTCGAATATGGACATGAAACACAATTTAGCTTGTCATATCTTGAGAAAACTAATATTGATACTTTGTCTTCTTTTTGGGAAAGCACAACATCATTTTTTTTCTCTTAGAAATATGCATCATCACTAGTTTTTCTTATTTTTATGAAAGAGAAACATTGACAGATTATCTTCTTTTTAAAGGGATTCTTGACTCATTGAACAATTTTCAGCAGTGAAAAGTTCATATTATGTCCAGAATTAATTTGATTTTATTTTCCATGTACAATCAAATACATTTAAAAACTATTTTTTTCCTCTTGCTGTCGACTGATGATGACATCACCTATGTTGAGGAAGTCGGTAACAACCAATCATGGCTCACCTGTTTTCGAGGGTTGGTCAGCAAAGTGAGCCATGATTGGTCGTTACCTGCTTCCTCAGCACAGGTGATGTCATCATCAGTCGACAGTAAGACGAAAAATTACTTTTTAAAGGACTTTTTAGGGAAATGCTGCAATAATATTTTTGTTGTTTTGATTTTTGGTCTTTGGATGAACAGTGAAGCATCAGTAGTTAAGTTTTCTTTTTAGAAACGTGCAAAGTCGTGCAAACGTGCAGTTTGTTACGTTTCGGAAAGTGGAGCATCTTTTTTTCTTTTTAGGAAAGTGCACATTTACACTACCAGAAAAAAAGAAAATAAATAAATAAATAAATAAATAAATAAATAAAATCGCACCTGACTGAACTTAACATGGAACGTAACCGCAACCTGGATTCGAACGTTGAACCTCACAAGTGCGAGGCGCACAAGCTAACCGCTAAAGCCGGGAAAACACGTGCGGATGATGAAATGACGAGAGGCGCGTCCCACCTGGGGGTTTCCCGCCATGATGGTGTAGTTGCCGTCATCGTCCAGGGAGGCGGCGGCCGTGCGCAGCGTGCACGTGCCGTCAGCGGCGCGGCCGATGCGGTAGTGCTCGCTGCGCTTGGAGATCTGCTTGCCGTCTTTGAACCAGTACACCTGCGACACGCGCCGCCGCGTCACGTACACTCGACAGAAAAACGCATTTTGGAAGTTCATCTCCAGGTTTTCTGACCTTCGGTTTGGGGTCCCCGTGCACCTTGCAGCTGAAGGCGACGGGCATGCCTTCAAACACTTTGTAGTGTCTGAGCTTGCTGTGGAAGGACGGCGGCGTCCCGCAGACGTCCTCGTCGTGCTGCACGTCGTCGTCCGACTCCTCCACCGGCGAACGCTCCAGCCGGAACTCGATCTCGCTGATCAGGCGCTGCTCGAAGCTGGACACTTTGTACTCCTGACGCACACACACAGGCGGAAAAAAAAAAAAAAAAAAGTGAGTGTTACGACTCATTAGCGCCATGCTAGCGTAGCGACATGCGTGGATCTCAAAAAGCAACTTCCCGCCAAGCAAAGCGCTGAGCAAGGTGCAAAAAGAAGCACTTCGTTAAAGAGGTTCGAATGGACCAATCAGGGACGATGAAAGTTTTCATGTGACACTGGAGGCCGAATGGCGCCCATGAATGAACAAGAACCTTTTGCCAGAGGTGACACATCTGCATCAACAGGCCACTTGAAGGAGGCCTCCCTCCATTTTGAAATGTTTATACATTACACACAATATGCTGTGCAAAAGTATTGGGACACCCACAGGAAGCGCGGAGGAGGACACCATACAGACACGTAACATACAATATACGAATTGTGCAAAACTATTGGGACATCAACAGTAAGTGAAAATGGAAGAAAAACAAGACAGCAGTTGCCCTAAACGTACACTTGTTGCACTGGGCAAAAGTATTTGGACAACCACATAAATTATAATTACTGGACACAAGTATTGGGACACCTACAGGAAGTAAACATTCAAAAATATTGGTGAAAATATGTCATTTGTACAGTTTACTAACACTCAAAAAAGCTGGCACACCAACAAAAAAAAAGTCAAGCACATGCAGTTTGTATATTTCAAAAATATTGGGACACTTACAGGAAGTAAAAATTCAAAAATATTTGATGAAAATATGTAATTTGTAGAGTTCACTAATACATAAAAAATACTGGGACATCAACATAAAGTAAAGCACATGAAGTATGTACATTTCAAAAAATATTGGGACACCTACAGGAAGTAAAAAATGCAAAAATATTGATGAAAATATGCAAGTTGTACAGTGTACTAATATGCAAAAAAAATACTGGGACATGCAGTATGTACTTTTTCAAAAATATTGGGACACCTACAGGAAGTAAAAAATGCAAAAATATTCATGAAAATATGCAAGTTGTACAGTGTACTATTATGCAAAAAAATACTGGGACATGCAGTATGTACTTTTTCAAAAATATTGGGACACCTACAGGAAGTAAAAAATGCAAAAATATTGATGAAAATATGTAAGTTGTACAGTGTACTAATATGCAAAAAAAATACTGGGACATGCAGTATGTACTTTTTCAAAAATATTGGGACACCTACAGGAAGTAAAAAATGCAAAAATATTCCTGAAAATATGTAAGTTGTACAGTGTACTAATATGCAAAAAAATACTGGGACATGCAGTCTTACTTTTTCAAAAATATTGGGACACCTACAGGAAGTAAAAAATGCAAAAATATTCATGAAAATATGCAAGTTGTACAGTGTACTAATATGCAAACTTTACTGGGACACCAACAGGAACTGAATCACATGCAGTATGTACTTTTTCAAAAATATTGGGACACCTACAGGAAGTGAAAATGTGGTATCGGCTGTATAATGTTATAGAGGTATTGGGACACCAAGAAGAAGTAAATTGCACAGTACAAGTACTGTGCAAAAGAATTGGGACACTTCCTAACATGAAAATGAAAAAAAATATGGCATGGACATCAATATAACAGCTAAATATTATGTGTACGGTGCAAAAGTATTGAGACACCGACAGGAACTGAAAAATGGAAGAAAACATGGAAACTGATGATTGTGCAAAAGTATTGGGACAAGAACAGGTAGAGAAAATAGAGCGAGAAGGTCTTTGGAAGGGCCACGTGATCCCCGCGCGTCGATTCAACTTTCGTGTCCGCGTACCTGCGTGACGGGCTCCTCCTCGCCGTCCTGCGCCTTTAAGACGGTGGCGGCGTTGTCGGCGCCCAGCAGCCTGCGAGCCATCTTCTCCTCGTACGTTAGCCTCTGCAAGCATGGATGCATGTGGGGCGTCAGCGCGGGTTAGTGTGTCAGTAGCGCCGCACACACGCACAAACACTGAGTTGAAAACAGTTAGTAGCCGGATGTTAAGGAGGGTCCTGCTGCTGTAGGGTGTGCGTCGGTGGCCACGCACGCACGCGCGCGCACGCGCACGCACGCACCTGCTGGCCATTGCTGACGCGCTCCTCTTTGAATCGAAGCTTCCTCTCCAGGTCCTGGATGACGGCGTCCTTGGAGCCCTGGATGTCCGAGTCGGAGGCCATGCGAGGCGTGCGAGTGGCCGGAGACTTCTTGGGGAAGGCTTTGCTGCGCACACAACACATTTGCTTCAACAAAACGCAAAGGAAATTCAACTAAATTGGTTTATAGTAAATATACAAATATAATTGGCTAATACAGTCAAAAATGTGCATTTTTAAATTAAATTTGAATCTTAAGAGTGCGACGAGAACAAAAACAGGAGTGATATGCTCCCTCTTTTATGCTCCAGTAAAGAGGATAGACGACGATTTTTTAATGGAAAAATATGCAGAAATGTTTACATATTGAACTATAATTTACCTTGCTGCTGCTGTATTTTCTTATTTGCTACATTTGAAGAGCTTGCTAATAAAAATGTATTATCACATAAACACATTTAAATAAAGGCAAAAAAAAGTGTTCTTAAAAAGTATTAGTTGTAAATTATACATATTTTAAAAATTATACATCTATTTATTTCTATTTTAAATTATTTTATTATTTAAAATCTTGCTAGTAGAATCATTTTTTAAAAACAAAATGAGCAAGTAGGCTTATAGTTTAAGCCAATTAAATACAGACAAAAAAGTATTTTTTTTATGTAATTTTAGCAGATATCTGCAGTATTCTTTATGATTGTTATTTTATTTAAAATCTTGCTAGTAGAATCATTTTTTAAAAACAAAATGAGCAAGTAGGCTTATAGTTTAAGCCAATTAAATACAGACAAAAAAGTATTTTTTTATGTAATTTTAGCAGATATTATCTGCAGTATTCTTTATGATTGTTATTTTATTTAAAATCTTGCTAGCAGAATCATTTTTTAAAAACAACATTAGCAAGTAGGCTTATAGTTTCAGCCAATTAAATACAATTTTTTTTGTTAAATAATTTTAGGAGGTATTATATGTATTTTTCTTTATTATTATTATTATTATTATTATTTTTCTTTATTATTATTATTATTATTATTATCATTTATTGTTATTCTTATTTAAAATTATGCAAGTAAACTTATTCTCAACCAAAAATTAACAAGGTTGCTTACAGTTTAATTCAATTAAAAATAGCACATTACTTTTTAAAGTTGCAATATTATAATTCATGAGCGTCCCCTCACTACGACATGGTTCACCTCGTTATTTTGTAGATTTTTCTTTTTAGGTGCAATTTTCCAAAAATGTAAAAAAAATACAAATACTTCACGGATTTCATCTATAGCAGGTACTTTATGGAACGTTTCCCCAGCGCTGTTTTAACACTGTATCACATATATTTGAAATGATGCCTCTTTGAAGGATGAGTAAGTTAAGACGACATTATCTGAGTCCACACAATTAGGCCCGATCGACCCGCCCACTAACTAACTGGCTTCTATCAGCGCCAACATTCCAAAGCGGGTCGTCTTATCTCTGGCAGGCCAAAAGCAGAAATGCCAGGATGAACTGATGAATATTAATTGTTGAAGGTGGGGAAATAAAATAGTTCATGGCAAAGGAATGTACAGTACACCATTTTAGAGCAATCTACCAAATGAAAGAATAGAAAAAAAAAATAAGCCTTTTCGTGCTTTTTTACATTCTTTTATAATCAGCACCAGAAAAAAAAAGTAGGTAGCTCAAAAGGCTGCCATTTCTCCCAGTGGACTCACAAACAGGGATATCATAGTTTTGGAATTTTTCATTTTAGTTAGTTCTTATTTCGTTTTGAATTTTTTTGTATTTTTATTTTTTTGATTTAGTTAGTTTTAATTAGTAAATGCTTAGTTTTAATTTAATTGTAATTAGTTTCAGCATTATTAGTAGTTTTAGTTTCTGTTTTTTTTTTTTTTTATGTGTATTACTTGTGCACAATATTAAAAAAAAACAAAAAAAAAAACAGTGGGAGCGACATCATCTAAAGGTGCTTTTTCAAACGTCCTTATTCTGGTTAATATCTAAATAAATTAACATAAAATGTAGTTTCAGTTAGTTTTTGTTTTTTAAAAAACATTTTCGTTGTTATTTTATTTCGTTAACGAAATTGTTTTTTTTTTTAATTGTAGTTGTAATTTTTTTAGTTAGTTTTAGTGAACTAACATAACCTTGCTCACAAACTGTGCTGATCTCGTATCTAAAACGGGGAAATGCTGCCATCTACTGGTGGTTGTGCATCCACGGAGTCGATCCCATCCCCAGTTGTGACCACATCACTGAAATGCATTTGAGAACTCACACAGTGCCGTTTCCTCTGGGGAGGCCCAGCGCGTTGACCGTGGGGCTACCCGGCATGGTGGGCGTGGCCGGCAACACCGAGGACAGGAAGCTGGAAGCCGGAGACGGCGGGACGGAGGAGAATGGCGAGGATGCGTCCGAGAGGGCGGGGGACACGCATGCGGGCGGGGGAGGAGGGGGCGGAGGCGGGGGAGGCGGAGGAGGAGGGAAGTCCTGGCCGCCGCCCGACGGCGAAGGCAGGTTGGCGGACGCGAAGAAGGGCGGCGGCGGGGGCGGGAACAAGGGCGAGCCGGGCGAGTCCGCGGCCTTGGGGAACGGCGGCGCGGCCATCTTGCCGAAGGCTTTGTGCGAGGTGGGCGGGGACATGGGGGACGACAGGCTGGAGGCCGACGACCCCGAGGAGTGGGCGGCGTACCCGCCGCCGGCCCCGCCGCCGGGGTTCTGGGCGGCGATGAACTGCTTGGGCCGCGCGTAGTTGAAGGTGCTGGCCTGCATGGCGGTGCTGCTCTCCAGCTCCTGGAAGGAGGGGGGAGGAGGGAGGGGCGGAGACGGCGAGTCGGACGGGAGCGCTTCCTGCGGCGGAGGCGGGACTTCCTGGTTGTGCTGCTGCCAGAGGGCGGCTTCCTGCTGCTCCAATAGAATTTGCTCCTGAAGCTGCTTCAGCTGCAACGCGTTCCTGCATTGAATGGAAAACAACCCTTTGTCAATTTTTTTTTCAGAATCCGAATAGCTTTATTGACACAACTGTGCATAACAGAACAGGAGTCCGCCAGTTTGCCCCTTAGGGTGTCAGGTTTTCACAAATCAAAAGGAAAAACATAAAAAATGGGTGAAGGGGAAAAACAACAACCCCAGACTAAGCTTGGATGGATTTAGAAAAAAAAACTCAGCAAACAGGCACACAGTGAAAACAACAACACAGGAGAGCGGCACTGTATTAGCATTTGTGCTATCATTTTTCATTCAAAAGATTTTTGTCACTACGTTAGAATCGACACCCAGCCCTAATTTCCTCTATCGATTCAATTTTGTTTCACAAAAGTTCAGTTCCATTCGATTTCAATATTTTCGATTGCATTCAATTCACTTCACTTCACTTTAATCCAATATGGATTAATTATGGAACATCAAGTCTTAAAAAAAACTGCACAAACATTCAATTCCAAATTCAGTTTTGCCGAGTAAGTAACTGAGTAAATTATTTAGTTTCACTGGCATCAGCAAGGATGAGATGAAAAATAATTTCATAATTCTAATTCAATAATTGTAAATATATATATATATATATATATATATATATATATATATATATATATATATATATATATATATATATATATATATATATATATATATATATATATATATATAAACTGCAATGAATTAAATTCATGTGAACAGTAAATGTCAAGAAAACAGTAAAAAAAACTTGGCCTTTAAAATTCGATTTTCTTATAAATATATTGGAAAAGGAGATATTAAAATAATTGATTCCTGGATTTATGAATCAATTTCAGCCTCAAACAGGAAAATCGATTCAATACACATTATTCAATTTTTTTTTTTTTTAAACCCAGCCCTACTTTGCGTATAAAACAAGCAAACGGGCTCACAAAGTCACATCGCCAACTACTGGCCTGGCATGTGCAATGCAGTGTATTTGATCATTCAACTCAACTCAACTCGTTCCAAGTTACTGTCATCAATTCAATTTAGATTGCAATCAAATCCCACAGGTCCTCCTCGTCATGACGCAGCGAGTCAACCACGCTGGCGACCGCACCTCAGGAGGTTGCGCCATCGGGGGGGGGGGGCAAAACAGACTTAAACAATTAGAAACCAAAACATCAGCAGTGACACACGAGTGGCGAACAACAGGAAGCGCTGGTGTGGCGCTTATCTCCTCCGTGCATTGTCAACGCGTTTTTAGCCACACTTCGTGGACAGCGGCAGGCTGATAAGATATCAGCGCTGCGCCGCCTTTCCTTCACAGTCACACATGCAGACGAGGACATTGAAACCGTCCTACTTCGTCTGCTCCAGCATCCCACAAAATGAACAACAATGTGTGTTTTTAGAAATTAGAAAATTTGCAAATAAAAGCATACCCTTGTGAGCCCTTGTGATGTCATTTTCAGTCGACAGCAAGTTGCAAAATGTGTTTTTAAAAGGTACTAATTGTACATTAAACATAATGAAAATATCTAATTTATTATAGGCAAAACAATGTTTGACTGCCAAAAATGGCTAAATACGTAAAGTATCTCTTGAACTTAGTAATTGAATTACTTCATAATAAAAGTAACTAGTTACCAGGAAGAGTAACTATTTTCACTACTTAAAAAATAAATTATATCAAATATTTGGATTTTTTTTCAAAAAAATTCCATTATTACTATGATTACAATAACGATAACAGTGTTTCAAATATGGGGGGAATAATTTGTTAGTTAATTAGTCCATTTATGAAAAAAAGAACGCCACAGTTTTAGTTTTTGACTGTGCATTATTTGTAGTCCTTGTCGATTATTTTGTTTATATGTATCGCATGAAAAACCGGCGAGCCGTGCAATTGCTTCAGTCCTGAGTGAACACAAGAGGACTTATGACAATAAACATGAATGTAGGTCAGTTTAAGGTTGGAACTTTCAAACTAAACTCAGCGCCTGTTGAGTACAAGGCAAATCCCCAAGAGGTAAAGATAATCAGGAGTCCCCCAGGGTTTCGTTCACGTGCCCCTCACAATCTCTTCCAGATGTCCGACAATCACAACCGCACAGTCCTGCGACCCTGAAAATTATTTTCCTAACAATCCTGCATCCCAAACAATGATTTCTTTTTAAAGAGCCACGCGCTCGCGTGCGTCCAGCATGTATATACATTAGCTGCTCGCATTCCCCAAAGAGCGAAAGAGTGCTTTTTACTGGAATCGTTTGGCAGCTGGCGCGAGTTCTGCAGCAGCTCGATTTCCTTTTTTGGCTGTGCGCGAGCGTCGTCAACACTCGAGCACCAGCGGAGGGGAAACTTTTTTTTCATCGCGGCCTCGTCTCGCACTCCTCGCACGACACAGAAAAGCACATTCGGCAACTACACGTCCGTCCATACGTCCATCCTCCCATCATATAAGACAAGGAAACCGATGATCCAAAGCGTGTCACATCATTTGCCCTAAGGCAAGGAAAAGCTCATGATCCAAAGCATACCACATCATACATCAAAAAGCATGAAAGTAAGAAAATAACTGGGTTTATTGGAAGCATTTCGACATTTTAGAAAGCCCATATAAAAGCCATTACAAAAACAAAACAAAGCCGCCGCGTGTGATTATAAGGTCCGCCGCTGCTCACACGTCCCGAGGCCTCAACTAAAGGAGGGAAGTGTTCCTCCGTCGCCATGGCGACGCAGCTGTGTTTGCGCTCTCGGGCCGATCCAAGCCGACCCCGCAAAAAGTCGCTTTGAAGGCGCTGCCCTCTGCCTGCTCCTCGTTCCAGCTGTGACACCGCATTTCGGTTTCGCTCGGCTTTCAGTATAAATAGCTGCCGCCGCATCGGCGCAGCTGGCCGCCTCATTTGACAAGCCAGCTGATGACAGGAAATGTTGGGGACGGGGGGTGGGGGGGACGGTTACAGGAAGTTGATAAGTGCGCACGGCCGCTAATGAGGCCGTGCTGGATGTTTGCAAACAAAGCCAGCCACGCCACGCTACAGGCACGAGACAAGTGGTGCATTCGGGGGTCATAGGAAATGTGAGTGTGGACCAATAACAGACTCTCCAATGTGAGTCAGGCATCGCTAAAACGCTGCTGCAGCTGATTCGGGCCTAGGACAGGAAACACGTCATCATTTCCCAACAGTGGCTTGACACCAATGGCATCCGTCAGCCCCAAAGATTTTGCGTACGCAGGGAGCCATGTGACTTTTGCCGGCCAATCAACAAACAAAGTAAAAGTTGTGATTCAATATCGTGGAAAATAAAATGTATTAACTGTATATCCCTACTGGTGTGAAAGTAAGCATTGAATTAAAAATAAAATAAAATAAAATAAAATAAAATAAAATAAAATAAAATAAAATAAATAAATAAGGCATAATTTTTAATAAAATTAAAATTAAATTAAATTAAATTTAAATTTAAAGTAAAAAATAACAAATGAAACACTAAAATACAAAAGAAATCTAAAATATAAATACACTGATCTTATAAATACATCAAAATGGAAATGTAAAACAAAATATTTAAAAATAAATAAACAGAAAATAAAAAGTAATATACTATATAACAAAAACAAATATACAATATAAACTCATCCATCCATCTATTTTCTGACCCATGGCACCATAATAAACTATAACGACCATCAATCCAATATCTACTAAAATAGAATGAAAACAAGAAAAAAAAAATAATAGAAAAAAATAAAATATTAGAATTAAAAACAGAAACAAACAAAACACTGAATAGTAAAATAAAAAGGTAAACAAAACAAAATAATTACAATAAAACATTTAAATATATATATATATATATATATATATATATATATATATATATATATTAAAAGCAATTCGTTATGCTGTAAGTAATACAATGCAAATTATAACAACTATTTTTAAAAAGGGGGAAAAACTATAATAAAATGGTCGTGATCTGCCCTGAGAATCAAATGACCTGGTTGAATACTAATAATAAAGGGTGCATGGTTTCATAATCCCCCACCCCTCCACCTCCTAGCCAGCACAAAGCTCCCAAATATGGTTCCATGTCTCATTCAATGACAAATTTGACCCTGAAAATAACGGCTGCAACCTTTCATTTTTATTTTTTATTTTTTAAAGGAACGCTTATGTAATGAAGTCATAACTCATCTGAAAGTGGGACTTTCAAGCCTCACCGACAGCTTTGGCAAGAACTCTGCTGATAGGAATGTTCCCGGGACAATCTTGGCTGACCGTTGCCCTCCTAAACATGAGATGACACACATTTGATCAAAGAGAAAAAAAAAAAAAGTTTCATTCCTCACTCGCCTGCCTTGTCAGCTGACTTGGAAAAGACTTTCTTCACCGAGGCCCATTCTCAAAGCAACCCCCCCAAACCCCTTCAAAACCGCTCCTTGGCTCTACGCGGCCTCTAATTGCACACACACACACACACACATGCACACACATAAAATAGAACCAGACTGTTTTCCTTTCAAAGGCAGCACATAGAGGCTTTTTTCTTCCTTTTGCGTCTCACATTTCACGTCCTCCAACCATCCTTCTGCACCTTCATCCGTCCTCCTCCTCCTTCTCTCTCCCTCAATCACACAAGGAATGCCGGACGCATTCTTGTCCGGATCGCAACGGGACAGCATCTCCATCAAATGGGATTAGCGGCAGCAGGAGAAGCAGAAGCAGAAGCAGGAGGAGGAAGCACTTAAACCGAGTTTGTTATGAGAAGGAAAGCAAAAACAAAGCAGGACAATACTTTTGTCTAATCCAAAACACACAAACACGGGAAACTATTCCAACTTCATCAAAGTCCAAAGAAAGGCACGTCAAAAGCGGTTAACGCAGCCCGAGGCGCAACTTTCAGTCCAAAGCAAACGATCGGGATGGCTTTACCTTTTTTTGGAGCGTTTCGCGTCCTTTCCGTGCAGGAGCGTGCGGACGTCTGCGGCCCTGTCAGGTAGGAGCGACCTATATAGAGAGCGGCTCGGAGGCCCAGACGCTGACAGACACGCTCTGACTCCCTCCCACCCTCCCTCCCTCTCTTTTTCTCGCTCCCTCACCCTCCCGCCCTCCGCATGAGTCAGGCTGTCTGCCAGGCAGGGCCTCCTCCTCCCTCCCTCCATCGGCCTTCACAATAAAAGAACTTGAAGAGTAAAACATATTCCCTGCTCTCTCTCTCTCTTTTCCTGCATAAAAGAGCACAAGTGGTTCAACATCCATCAATCTAATCCAGGGGTGTCCAAACTACGGCCCGGGGGCCATTTGCGGCCCGCCGTCCATTTTTCAGTGGCCCGGGACATGTGCTAAAAATGGCGTTTGACTCAGTTCAAATAAAATAAACAAAACAAAAATGTTTGGAGATGGTCAAAGTAAGAAGGGAGGGTATCAAAAACCAGGTGCCATTAAAGGTTATTTTAGTTAACTAAAAACTAATGAAAAAACTAAAACTAAAATTCAAAAGATAATATTGTGACCGAAATAAAATAAAAACGAAAAAATAAAATAAAAAACAAATATGAACTGAAACTACATTTTATGTTTACAAAACTAACTATAATTATAGCAAATATGTCCGTTTTAGCCTTTGGTAGTTCATTTAATGCAATGAGCCTTTTGGGGATGATTTTAAATGTGATTTTTAGCAGATTTATTTTGATATTACCCGGAATGATGACGTTTGAAAGTATGTCACACAGAAGTGACATCATCTAGCAGCAGCCAATAGAAAAGCACCAAAAGATGACGTCGCTCCCATGCTGTTTTTTTAAATATTGCGCACAAGTAATACACATAAAAAAAAAAACCAAAAAAAACAATACTAATACTGAAACTAACAAACTAAACAAAAACTAAGCAACCCTGAAAACTAATAAAAACTAACTAAAATGATGAATTCCAAAACTATAATAACCCTCCTTCCATATTACAAATAAATTGGTTTATATACTGCAGCATTTTTCTAAATATGCAAAAGCACAAATCAATTATTTGTATAATTTTAGGACTAAACACAATTTCTCTTCATTATGTGGCCCTCAAATGAAAACATTTGGTCACCCCTGATCTAATCTATGGAATCAAAATGGGCTTAATCCAAAGCATACCACATCATAACTCCCTCATCTGTCTCCGGAAAAGCAACAGAAAGGAAAAAAACAACCTCATTATATGGCCATCATCTATCTATGGAAAGCAAACGATCATGATCCAAAGCATACCACATCGCTCCTTCTCCTCTATCACAACAAAGCACTTTCAGAGTAAATAATCTTCCCTGTGAGGTCTCCAATCACTTCACTGTCTTTGTCTTTAAAACGCAGCTCGAATGCGCTCGAGTTTGACGCGTGACAGCGTCATAATGGAAGACGGGTTGAAGGCGTCGTTCTCAAAAGTATCATGTGAAACGGGGGACAAATGCAAAGACACACGAGTCCTCCTTTGGTCCATTGAGGGTGATTTGTGTATGAAACATTATGGTTTTATGTGACCTGGACTGCAGTTTGAGCCAAGTGTCACTTTCATTGACGAGAAGCTTCAGCACGCAAAGTGAATGAAAATTTCTTAAAGAATCTATATCGCTGTCTTCAACTCATTCACTCCCAGGACATGTTTGCTGTTTTACTGGATTTGGACTGATTTTGCAAGGCCCATAGAATATTGTGTCCTATTGCTATAAAAACATTGACCCTACCAAAAGAAAGATTAGAGCCTCTTCTTTCATCAGGAAAAAAAATGTATTTCTATCTGGTTCCATTTTGCATCGATTAGCATTAGAATATGGCTAAGTTTCATCATTATTCACAAATCTGTTTAAAACTGTAGGGAAAAAGAGCTTTTTGGTCTCTTATACTCTGCTGCCATCTGCTGGCAGTTTTTGTAATAACTACCATTGCTCAAGCATTCCCTTCAGTTCAGAGGTTGCATTAAAGCTAAAACGTATAAATACATCATTGGGAGCATGGTAATAGTTAAAATAGAACGTATTTATACGTTTTTGGGAGTAAATGAGTTAAGAGAAAAACGCTCGTGATCCAAAGCACACCACATCATATGTCTAACATGCATCCGTCAATGAAATGAAATGAAATGAAAATACATAATGTACGTAAAACATTGAGTGGGACGTTTACGACATAATGTCCACCATGCTTCATGTGTTCAGAAATGACTTTATCAACTTTATTTTTTTTAAATACCTTTGTGAGTGACTCATTTCTATTTTTGTGTCTAATAACGCCCCCACCACGCTTTCAGTGTTTTCCAGCCTGTTGATGAATCAGTGTTGATGGATGCTGATGGGAGTGGGGGTCTGTTGGGGAGTGGGGGGGGGGGGGGGGGGGCGGGGGGGTCAATATGTCAAGTAACATGAGGCCGGGTCTCTGAGTCATTGCTATTGTTGACGCATTACAGTAGGCAAGAAGCCAGTCAAAGCGTAAAACATGATAGTTTATCAGACCGGCAGCATGACACAAGAATGGAGTTTGAGATCTGGATCAGGAGCAGCATTGTAAGGACCAAGACAGGAGTCAGGGTCCACATTGTTATAATTATGACAAGAATCCCAATTGAGATTTGAGAGTAGCATTATCAAGTAGATTTGAATCAGGAGGAAGAGCAGGAATTAGATTGAGATCGTGATCAGGAGTAGAGTCAGATTTAAGATTTGGGTCAGAATCAGAAACAAGATTCTAACATCAAGTTAAGATCCAGTTTAAGATTTGGGTCATAATCAGAATCAAGATTCTAACATCAAGTTAAGATGCAGTTTAAGATTTGGGTCAGAATCAGAATCAAGATTCTAACATCAAGTTAAGATCCAGTTTAAGATTTGGGTCAGAATCAGAATCAAGATTCTAACATCAAGTTAATAAGGACAAAAATCCAGTTTAAGATGAGCACACTCAACAGTGATCAGGATCAGATCAAGAAGACAAACAGATTAGAATTGGTGCTAGAATCGAAATTAAGATTGCAATCTGAATAAGGAATGCTTTTTCACAAAGTGAGAATCTGGATTAGTATTGGGATCGAAATGAGTTGCAGTCGTGAGATTAAGGATCAAGACTGAGATCCGAATTAGGATAAGTATCATGATTTAGAGTCAGATTATGATCACAGTTGGTATTCAGACTAAAATTAGAACCCGGACTAGAATCCAGATTAAGACCAACATTAATTTCAGAAATAGGATTTAGACTTGATTGACTTCAGAAGTGGAACCAGGATCAAATCCAGATTGTGGTCAGGATGAGTACAAAGATTCAGATCAAATTCCCATCCATTGTCAGGATTGAGACTGAGATCATGATCAGAACCAGTATCAAGATATCATGGCACACGCAATTATCCTTGCACCTTTTGTTTCCAATTATTATGAATTGGTCTATAATCCTCATTTGGATAAAACTGGATTCCCTGCGAGTGACATGATTGTGCACTTATCTGTGCGTGGTGGTCCCTGTTTAGCCTACCGGAATGTTCTTTCCGGGGAACCACGGCGTCCGCTGTCTGTGAGCAGACCGTTTAGTTTCCATGCTGTCAACTCGCAAACATACGAGTCCACTGAGGTCTTCCGTGACCTGCTTCCACTGTACTGTTCACCAGCCCCCCTTCTTTTCCCCCCATTGTCCCCCCTTCTCCACACAGCGAGGAAGGTCAGCTCCGACAGCTCTCTTCCTTTTTTGGAAACTTTCTCCATTCCATGCAGGTCACTCTAGCCTGACCGGCCAATTGCGTGCAGAGCTGGCCTGGCGTCTCAGCCAATCCCAAGCCTCGCATGTCCATTTAAGGACAGCCCATCTCTCAACACAGGAGGCCGATGGGACATTATATGATTTTTCTTGCCTCTCGTTCAGCTTTTCCGCTCCCCACCTCAGGCCTCTTTCTGTTGTCGCCCTCGTGGAAAGTGAGCCGCTCTCACTTTCGCTTGCTGGTGAAACCACATCCGAAGCACACATGCTGCTGATTTTGCGCGCAAAACCGCAAGCAACACCTCAGCGAGGGAGCTATTGTTAAGACTTCATTAGGGAGTTGATTACTTCCACTTCCACAAACATGCCGTGAGTCACGGCGCAGATATTCCACCAATGCCTGGCAGCCAAGCCGCAGCCTCCATCAGCAGCACGACACAAACGGAGAATTTCATGTTATTGTTTGCACCAAATTTCATTTACACGTTTGAAACCAATCCTTATATAAAGAGGATGATCAGGATGGAATCAGAATTAAGATCAAGAACAGAATCATGTGGAAAATTAGAATCAGAACACAGGATCAAGAAAAAGATCACAATCGGGGCCGGGATCAGGAATAAGACAGAGATAAGGACAAAGGCCTGAATCAGGAATTAAATTAAGATCAGAATCACAACAAGTACCAGCATCAATACTGAGACGAATCAGGATTAAGACCAAGCAGAATAAGAATCAAGATTAGAACTGAGATCAGGACTAGGATAATGAATTACTGAAATAAAAATCAAGATTAAATTCTGGTGCAAGTATTTCAAAAATTTAATCCAGATTAAATCGATCCCGATTTCCAAATCCCACTGTCCTCATCCATGGATCAGGATAATCTATCCCGGTAGTTAAAAACTTTGCTGGACGGGATCAAAAATAATCACGATCCTCTTGGATTGAGATTTCCAAATCCGGGAAAGGGAAGTGATGCTTATTTATTGATGAGTAGATGTAACACTATAATATGGAATCACACTTTAATACTATGCGATTAATTTAATGCTGTTTTTCAGGATCAAACTGATCCAGATTTGGGATTTTCTTTTTTTGGATTAATCTAGTTTAAAGGCAGGATTGGATTTCCAAATCTACTTTTGAATCTTCAAGGTTAATTAAATGTGGTTTGAAATAGTCTACCCAACTTTGGATCAGATTTGGGTTTAATCCAGTTTTGGTTTGAAATCTATTAGCTAAAATCTGTGAGTAATGGATGACCACCCAAAAATGGTTTTAATTGCCTATAGATTTCACAACATGGGTACATTTTTAGGTGAGTACTGGAGGATCGGTTCCCCACCCCCAAAAATGCAAATTCAAATGGTGAACTACAACTTCACGGGTATTTACTGTAAATACACATAAAGGCGGCATCTGGCAGACTATCCTGGCACACGGAAACATTGTCATGGCAGCGGAATGCTTTTGTTTCCGGGATTCCCCTCTTTCCCTTTTAACCCTTTCACAACGCTATCAGGTCTCCCATCGGCGCCTCGCTGGCGGAGGGTATGATACCCCCCCCCCCCCCCAGAGTGCAGACAAGCGGCGGGGGCAGGTACTCACAGCTTCGGTTTGGGTTTGGTGGGAAGTGGCGGGGCCTCCCTGCCGGGGGATGGCGACAGCCTTCTAGGGGTGGGAGGTGAGTCTGATGGGACCTTGATTGAAGTGTGGTCAGATCGCGGCGGAGGGGGAGGCGGGGGAGGAGGCGGGGGTGCGGGTTCTGCAGGCGGAGACGGTGGAGAGGCGGGTTGGCCATTGGGCACGCAGCTCATCTCCTCGTGCCTTTCCTCGCCATCCGGAGGCCACAGCTCCACTTGCTGAGGCGGCATCTTGGGTGGCAGTTCCAGCAGGCTGATCTCGGTGGGCGGGGGCGGGGGCGGCGGTGGGGGGAAGGATGCCCCATCCTCCATTGCGGAGCTATCTCCAGACACGCCGTTACTGGAGGAGGAGTCCTCGGCTCCTGAGGGGAAATAAACAGCAGGGAGAATGGGAATATTTCCTTTATTGCCCCCCCCCCCCTCTCATTCTGGCTTTCATCTAACTCAGTGTCTGTGTATCATCTCATCTGAAGCGGCCCCCCACTCAAGATCAGGCACTTCCTGTTTGGTCAAACCTCCCTCTGACTGTGTGACGCACTCACTCTTGCACTGAACACTTCATGTTTCAAAGGGGTGGAAAATTTGCCTTCAAATTCCACAGTTTGCTCTCATAATTCTGATCTCAGTCTTGAGCTAGGTCATGATCCTAATATCAATCTGGATTCTGATCCAGATTAGGATGTAAATTGTATTTGTCATTGCGATCCTAATCCTGATCTCAATCTTGCGCCTGATTTTGGTCCTGGCTCCAATGTTAGGTCTTAAACTGATTCCGATTCTAATTCTGATTTCAATCTAAACCCAGATCCTAATCGGATCCATATTCTGATGACAAATTTAACCCGGATTCTGATCCTAATTCAATTTTCATATTCTGATCAACTGCGATTGGTTGGCAACCAGTCCAGGGTGTCCCCTGCCTACTGCCCAGAGCCAGCTGAGATAGGCGCCAGCAGCCCCCGTGACCCTTGTGAGGAATAAGCGGTCAAGACAATGGATGGATGGATATTCTGATCAAATCTGATTTGTTTGATGGAGGATATGGTTCCACTCCAGTCCCATAAGCCGTACTAATGTAGGTCAAAGAGCGGACTATAACGGTGACAAATGGAAAATACAGGTATCTCTATCTTCACCTTTACTCTCCTTTGCTATGTCTTTAGCTAGGCAAAAGGGCCAAAATATTAGGGAACACGCAGAGTATGATACAGTACACTGCAAACTACAATCAGAATAATAAACACATTGTTCAGTTACTACTACTTCTACTTTCAATGAAAATTGCACATTTTAATTGTTGTAAAGACCCAATGTTGTCATAAAACAGGTGTACTTAATGAAGGGTCCCACCCACCCACACAAGCCCTCATTCAAACCACCACAGCAATGACAAACCCAAAAACACTGGAAGTACCCGCTGTTACAGTGAGTTGGGCGGAGCTGTTCACTGAACCATACGCGTTGGAGGCGGAGCAGCAGAACAGGCCTCCGTCTTCCGGAAAGGCCTCGGCGATAACCAGGGTGCAAATCTCATCTGAGGAAAACAAAACATGAGAATAACATCAAGAATGTTAAACAACAGGAAGAAATGTGCTGAAGATCCAAGTAGATATGTCCTGCGGGGTCCCACAGGGATCATATTTAGGTCATCTGATGTTCTCGATTTACATTTGTAACTACGTTTTTCTGTTTTCGCTGTTTACTGAGCTGAACCCTGAGGTCATTTTAGGTTGACTACATTTCATCTCCCCTCTTTCTAAACTGCAAATCTTTCACTGCGACACCCTTTTGATTCGCCGCACCACTTGAATGTGTGGAGTGTAAACGTCGCCCCGGGGCGAAAGCAGTAAAATGGAAACGAGACACCGACTGCAACGCTGACACGCTATTTCTTTGCAAATGAGACATGACAGACACATGAGACGTGATCGTCGAGGTCGGCAGTTTCTGTCGTTTGCACATGGGTGAGTCAAAACAAGTGTCCGTGCAGGTGAGTCACAGTCTGAAGCGCAAACACCTGAACACTGAAGTGTGTGCCTTGTTGTGATTCAGAGCGTTTACGTCGTCTGGCTTACACCTTGGGACATTGTTAAGTCAGACAGACGATCATAGGACGTACCTGACTCTGCTGCAGATCGAGGCTCTGATGCACATTTCATACCAAGAATAAAAAAAAAAAGAATCAGTCAATTTTATTTTATTTTTTAAGTATGTTAAAAAACACACAAGGAATCATATGGAAAAAAAATGCTGTCGTAAAATTTGCATTTTTAGCGTTCAAAGGTAAGTGACATACTTTTCTGGAGAATCCGAAAATCTGGAGAGTCCAGGATCTCCTCGCCTTGGCGGTACCACCTGACCTGCAGAGGCGGGGCCCCACGGACCCTGCACTCCAGAACCACCACCTGACCTTCGGACGCCTGCGCGTCCTGCAGCAGCTGGATGAAAACAAATTAGCAAAAGATGACGAAAAGATGAGAGAAACATCAGGGAAAAAACTAAAAGACAAAAAAACATCACAAAAAACTTGTAGAAAGATATATTAAACAAAACAAAAATGGCAAAAACAACGATCCACAAAAACTGATGATGATGATGGCAATAAATAAAAAGTACCGGTTAAAAAAAAAAAAAAAAGACTAAAGAGAAACCTGCAACAAAAAAAAAATGGCGAAAAAAGACCAAAAAAAAACCCAGACAAAATCATAGTAAAAATTAAGAAGAAGAAAAAAAAAAAAAAGAGACTACTTGGGATTGTGAACGAAATAATCAATGACCAAAAATATAAAGCCTGCCAAAAAAAATTGGACAAAAAACAATCTTACAAAAAAAGGAAACAAATACATGACAATATTACAAAAACAAATACAATACAATACATGACCAAAAAAAGTAACAAAGATTCCTAAAAAAATCTGTCAAAAAAAAAAAAATAATCAAGTTACGTGTATTTCGACTTACTTTTGTGAACGTAGGCGGACCTGAGCCATCGCCGCCGTACAGTGACGGCACCGGACTCTGCGTCTAAAGGGACCAAACACAAACACACAAAATATCTGAAGCCGTGACCCTGAATCGCCATTTTGTAACCCGCCGCTGATGGATGATATTTCACCCGCTGCGCAGGCTGCGACAGTGACTGGACCAGCGTGGAGCGATGAGGGAGAACCTCCGGAGTTTTGGGGGACGCCGAGCGTATCGTCAGGGACATGGAAGTCGTTTTCTTCTGCAGTCTAAGAAAAAAAAATAGGGATGACATATTTTTCATGTTTTACGCCACTCATCTTGTATAAAACATTACTGAAAAGACGTACATGGGCATGCTTGCCAATCTGGACTTGGACGGCGAACCTTCTCCGTCTGAGTCTGATGATGACGCTCCTAAAATGTGACGAGAACGAAGTTACATTTGTGTTTTGATTGCCATTATTTCATCCATCATGAAAACGTTATTCAAATGTTCACTATCTGCCAAACTGCTGCTTTTTGTGAAGTCAGCCGACGGCACCACTGTACACCGACATTCCATCAACTTCAATTTTTTTTTTCATGCTAAAAATAAGGCAGCACGCGACCTTCGATGTAAACCTCAGCCGAGGTGTTGTCCGCCCCGAGGCTGTTGGATGCCACGCAGGTGTAGCGTCCCGTGTCGTCCTCAAAGGCCTCGGCAATCACCAGCGTGTGAAGCTCGCCATCTCGCCAGATGTGGATGTCGGGGGAGTTGTGCAGCTCGCGACCCTCGCAGAACCACCTGCATCACAAATGTGACATAATCGAAACATTCGGCATTTAATAGACTTGATTGCGTGAATGTTTCCAGCATTTAAATGTATTGTATTTCATTCCCATTGACACTTTTAACCAGGGGTGTCAAAATTAGTGCCTTAATTTTAAGTTAATTAACTTCCGTTAATGACACTAATTTTTTTTAATGTGTGATTAATGACCGCCACTCACTTGGAAAGCCTGCACTGGGGGAATTCCAGTTGCAATGCAGCAAACACGTCCACATCAAAATTTAACAGTAATATATTTAATAATAATAATTAAAAAAAACTATTTGTGAAGTGGGGACTGGGGTCAAGTTGTATTTTACAATTTTAAAAATGTGCCGAATTTCACAAGTTACTTATTAAAAACTAGAGAGCTGTCACCAACGTCTTACAAATGCTATTATGCCATCTAGTGGCAGTAAAAATGACCTCAACACAAATCAATATCACACGTTTTTTTGGAGTACAGTATATCTTTTTAATGTTAATTCAGTTTTATGAATTATTATGAAATTACTGTATCTGTATATGTGTATATGACTAAAAGATGTAGCCATAATCTATTTAACATTTTTTTCCAATTTTATGTTTACAGGACTGTCTCCAAAAATTAGAATATTGTGATAAAGTTCTTTATTTTCTGTAACTATTTCTTGCAATATTTCAGTTGATTTGTAATGAATCCAGAATGTATGACATTTTTGTTTATTTAATTGCATTACAGAAAATAAAGGACTGGATCACAATATTCTAATTTGCTGAGATAGTCCTGTACAAGAGTATGAATTTATAAAAAGATACTGTACATTTTATTGTACTTTTAGAACAGATATAAAATTTGTAATTAATCGTGAGTTAACTATTGAAGTCATGCGATTAATTATGATTAATAATTATCGCCCGACACCCCGACTTTTAACATAATAGATTTATATCATTACCAATGTTTAGCTCATTCACTTCACCTTACTAATGATTTTACACATTTTTCCACCACATATTCCCCATTTTTCTCCAATACCAATCATTTTCATTCACTGTCATTCCATATCTTTCAATATCATTCCACATCATTCCATTGCATTCCACAGGATTCCATTTAATTCGAAATCACTTCATATCATCTAATATAATTCCATATTCTGCTAACACCATTCCATTTCATTCACTCCATTCTAAATGATTAAATGATTTCATCATTCATATCATATCATGTGAGGTGAAGTGTGTAAAAAAAAAAAAAAACGCCCAAAAAAAAAACAGTGCAATTAAAGTACTGCAATGCTCTTACATGTGGGCAAGGCGAGCCACAGTCGCCGAGTACAAAATGAAAACGTTTAAAATGAGTTGCTGCAGGCCTTTCAACTCACAGACACCAGCCAAGCTGACTCCAGTCCAATTACGTCACTCACTAGGCCACGCCCAATAAAGTCACACATCGAACACACGAATACTACTAGCGCACACAGGAAAACAAACACCGAATCCGCAGACAGAGGCCTGTCAGTCTCATCATAACTCAATCACACCCTTCACATACACGCACACACACATACACCTGCCCACGCTCGTCTGAGAGTCAAGTGGCAAACGGCAGCAATGCCCGAGGCGGAAGCACATTTGCGGGAAGCAGATACGCCCTTTCCCCTCCCCGTTCCCTCCAACATAATCATAAGTTGAATTATGCGCCGGTGAGTGGCACTCGTGTAAATCACTTTGATTCATGTATGGGCTATTTAAAGAGACAGTGTGCAGCCCTCACCCGTCTTGTTTTACTGTAAGTACAGCAGCCATGCAAAAATAAATAAATTGTGTTTATTTTCTCCATCAACCAAGCTAGCTATTCAATCATAAGGTGTGTTGAATTGGAGCCCATTTTTGTAATATCTTGACCCCAACCACCTTTCGAGTTAGGACCGGCAAAACAGTCAGACGACACTTCACACCGGACGACTGACACCTGACAGCGTGGGTGGGAGGAAAAAGTGCCCGTGGATAATTAGCCGCGGCGGCGCTGGCGAGAGAAAAAGAAACGTGGAAATGATGATGACAGGTGGGGCAGAACCCGGCTGGGCGTGCTGCGCCGTCTAATCGCGACAGGAAGCGCTTCGACTTGGCCGACGGTCTCATTTTAACACGTCAGGCTGCGTGTTAACACAATAGGGAGCGGACGTGCGAGGTGTTTTTATACAGACAAAAAAAAACAAAAAAAAAAAACGGGAGTGACAGAAACCACTTGCGTTGGTTTTTCCTCACTGTCTGTTGCCATTTTTTTTTTTTATTCCAGTTTCATTTGTGAATCAATAGAAAACTTAACGGATCATCGTGCCGTTTGTCACTTTTTTACTCACGACTGCCACCTCTGGCCCAAAGTGTAACTGCAGCATCTGTGTTAGGATCGTTCATTGTGCGCGTGCGAGTACGTGCACGATCTTAAAAAGTTGACAAACGAAGACATGAGGTAAGAAAAACTCCGCCCCCTCCCTCTCACCAAAGGAACTGTGGAGTGTGCGGGGGTCCGCACACTCTATTATAAAGGGAAGATAAAAGCTGATAAGTACAGTCGGAGTAAAACAGTCAGGACACTTAAATTCTCATCTGGGCATTGGTGGAGCATGTATGATGTAGAAAAAGCTCAATCATTACCTTTTTAAACGGCACAATGCACCTTTAATACATGGGAACCCCACTGATTTTTCAGGCGAACCGAACAACTTATTTGCTGAAAACTCGTGAAATCCAAATCACAGCATTTTTCTCACAAAATGTTGATCAATAAAGACTTTGGATCCTCCACTAATATTAATTAAAATATGAATCTAGAATACAAACATTTAAAATTCTGCCTTTTGATCACATGTGAAGATTGTATGCTAGCTTGAGAAGCTAACGCTACGTCTTCACTCATCAACACAAGTCAAAAAAGTTCATCAGCACTCACACTCCAGATGAAAATCCACCTTTTTGAAGCAAAGAGCTACTTTTTGGCTTCTGGTTAGTGCGAAAGGCGGCCATTTTGATACACACTGCTCAAATCATATTCAATGATATTAGGGCTGGCGGAAAACAATTAGCTAATTTTGCGAAGCTGACCACAAACATTGGTCGACACAAAAATTTCTAGAGAGTAATCGATGGAATAATCGATAGGATAGTGACAGCCTTACTTTTTCAAGTGACAAGTGTATGCTAGCTCAAGAAGCTAATGTAGCAATCAACATAACAATTTGGACTCAAACAAACAGCAGCGCTCGCAAAAAAAAACAATCCAAATTAAAGTCAGTTGCCAAAAAGCTAACTGTGTGCACTTGGGCAAATCTTAAGAACGCGACTTAGCTAGACGTCGACAGATGAACTGCCGCAACGCAGCCAACAATAACGTCCCGGTTTAATCAACTTTAATGGTCCGGCATCATCACAGATAATTACTCAACCCAAGTCTGCGAGAAACAGATGTTAGCATTTATTTCCGTATGGCGTGCGGCAGTAAACCATCTATCAAAAAAAAAAAAAAAAAAAAAGGCTGATTTGAAGAGGAAGGGAGGGAGGGTGAAAGTAAAGGTGGAGATTCTTTTCTTGGCCCCGGTGTAGCCTTACCACCCATTTCCTGTGCACACAAATTCCATTTTGAAAGCTATTATTCGAGAGATGGTGAATGAAGAGCCTTTTCTCCTCCACATTGGTGAACACACGCCCAACATGCATATGCCATCTTGCTCATCCAAAAGCCTGTCAACATGCACACAACACAAGTAATGTTCCAAACCCAAATTCTCTGCTCAAAGGCCACATTGGCCAACCCAAACAAATGGGTATTTGTATTTGAGCTATATTAAAAACAAATGCTAATATGAGGATCTAAAATGTGTAAAATTGTCTCGTGTAATAACTGGAGTTGCCCAGATTGGATCATGTGATTTTCAGCTGATACAAAGTAATTGTGATATTTTTTATTATGTTGTTTACAATAAGAAAATACTTTTTTTTTCCACACAAGGTATTGAAAGCTATTATTCAAGGCAGTGAGTGAATGGCTTTCATTTTTACAAAAGGTTGGCAAATTTACATTAATATCAAAAGTTTCTATTTTTTAAATTATTTATAATTAATACATTAACCAATTATTCACCATTTAATAACTATATATGTATATTATGTATATTAGTAAAAAAAAAAATTACTCATGCATTTATTATTTATTTATAAATGATAAAGCGAAAAATGAAGATACATTTTTTTATATAAAATAAGTAAAAAAAATAGCTGTTTTTTTATTTCGTCAAATAAATTTTTTAATTATTAATTTAATTCAAAATAAAAATTAAAAAATGTGCGTAATTGTGGATTTTTATTTGATCATCATACTCCATACTAAAACATTTGTAAAATCGATATATTTCCCATCATTTATTGACTAATTTAACTTCATTAAAATTAATTATGAATAACACAATTGTTTTACTATTATTACAATTTTGAAATAAACCATTTTGAGGTTTTACGTGAATAGTGTAACTTTTTGTTTCTTTTTGTACATCATCTCGGAATGACCCTCTGGCCATTTAAAAAGCAAATGTGGCCCTTGACAAAAAAAAAAAAAAAAAAGTTTACCCACCATCTAAACCAAAACTATCTAAAAATGGTTGAAATTAAATACGTTTTTTGTGCACTGGCCTTGCGAGTGCGTGCAAAGAGCCACCTTGGCCTGCACTCACCCTGCTTTTATTTTTGCCGCCGCTGACGGAAAAATCCACCAGAGCGGCTCTCTCCTTTCACCACAAACCGAAAAAGCATCCCGTGCCAGATGGCGGTGATGCGATCTGGACAGGAAGCGTGGGAGAACGTTCGCAAGCAAACACACTTCACATAATCAATGTAGGATGCAAAAAATAATAATAATAATAATCTGGGACAAAGAGGACGTAGTGATCCGTGTTTGTCTGTTGTTGCCCCAGCGTCGTGAAGCGCAGCTAACCGCACGAGTTCAAGCAGAGTGCAGCTGGACCCGCAGAGCTCGTCTTTAGACTTAATTACAAACTACAATAGAGACGTCCAAAGAGAGAGAGCGAGCGTGAGAGTGAAACTCGGTTTCTACTTTCCTAAACACTCCAGTTCATGGTAACCTTGGTTTCCCTCATATTTGTATCAGTTTTCAAAAGGTTTTTTTTTTCCAATCTGAATTTTGCCCCGATTTGTGTACATCTGTTTGGTTTTAAATGGTTCAATAGTTGGCAAGGCAAGTTTTTTTTTTTTTAGTTTTTTTTATTAACAAGGCAATAACCCTTCTGGTCTTCTCGGCAACACTCAGGAAACATCGGCGTAACACATTTGTTCAAACATCTGACTTTCAAAATAGACGCACATTGCATAATAGTTTCACAGTACTTGGACCAAAGGGTGACTTATTAAAGTCAAGTCAAGTCAAGTCAAGTCATCTTTATTTATATAGCGCTTTCAAACCCAATAACACTCAATAAACAAGCATCAAACTGTTTGTTGTTTTATTTTGAAGGCCTGTATTTTGACAGGATGTCACACCGATGTTGCCTCAACTTGTCCGAGTGTTGTCAAGCAGACCAGGAGCCTCTTTGTTATCTTAAGTTGTTTATTAAGGCTCACATTGTGTGATATGTCTTGCCCTCTATTGAACTCTAAGTTTACACAATACAACAAAGTTCTAAATAATGGTAAAAGTGAGGTAAAATGTTGATTTATCCACTTGATTAGTCATTTACGTAATGCTATGCGCTAAAGCTAACTTCAATCCGTCACTGACACACAACACCTGTTTTTCTGGCTATGACGTAAACGTTGAAAAACTGATGAACTAAGTAAGCACCAACGGAATTGCCTGAATTCCAAATGTTTGGATTACCTGTTATGAATTGGTAGAGAACAGGAAGTTGTGTGAAAAGTACTGAAACACTGACCAGTTGGTCAATCAAAATTTAAGAACAGGTCAAATATACAAGAAGTTCCCTGGTAAATAAAGCACATTTTAGATTCATGCTGAAATTCCACCCAACCTTTTTGAGAATCGTATTGTCTATGAGACCTTTATCATTTGTTCAAAAGTGCCAAGAATATGCTAGCACGAGAAGCTAACTTAGCAGGCTCGATCTGAGAATCCACTACGAATGAAAATTAAGTCTTACAACCTGGAACAGAGAGATATTTCACTACATTTTGATCTCAAGTGACAACAGATAATGTCAGCTTAAATACTACAAAATAAACAAACACTTTTAACACTGTTAATTTTGACTAACAAGTAACAAGCAGATGCTAGCGCAAGAAGCTAACATGCTGGTAGTTGTCTGAATCTTTACTCTGCGCTCTTTGTCAAATGGCACAAACAGAGAATGCAAATCAAAGTCCTTTATTTACAAAAAGCCGGCCACTTTTTGATCACGTGTGACAAGCAAATGGCGGCTAGCGTAATATGCTAACGTAGCGTTCTAAAGTCTTCATTCCGTGATCCTTGACATCAAACGGAACAAACAGATGGACTCAAATTTACCGGACTAAACAAGTCACAAAAGATCCCAAACTGTCATTTGTTGACAAAAATCTGCTCAAATAGCAACAAAGAAAGCCAACATTTGCGTCTCTGATCTTCAGCTAACACGCTAGGCTCATTAACTTGAAAGTAACTTCACACAGATTTTTCGGCACTGTCTGTAATTATTCTAATAAGGACAATCACAACTTGTGCGTCACGGCGGAAAAAGAAAAACGGACGCCAGCCAGAGATGATAAATGCAGGAATGTGGCCGCAGTAAAACAGAAGAAGACATTTTCATGACAGCGAGGGCTTCGGAGGTCAGGCGGAATATTCCGGACTCGGCGGACAGCTGCGGAATGACGAGCTGGGATGCGTATGCCTCGGGTCGAGCGGCGCTAAATCGGAATTGGCTGCTATAAGACCTGAAGAAGTCACGAATTTCACGCATTATCCATGGGGAAAATCATGGACAGACCAAATAAATGTTCACACTGGCAAAATTAATGGATCAAAAGTCAAACGTCTAAACATCCATTCATTTTCCAAACTGCGTATTCCTCATGAGATACATTACATATTTTAGCGACAATTTAGCGAAGCAAAACAATTTCTTTAAATAACAAAAATACAAAATAAATAAAAGAAAAATAAATAAAATAAATAAAAAAATATATAAAAATAGAAAAATAGTTAAGAAAAAAAAATCCAACATTGTAACAAAAGTTAAGTATTAGCTGCATGTTAGAAAAAAAAATACAAAAAATTAAAGCTGGGCAAAAAACAACAAAAAAACAAAAAACAAAAAAAAAAAACTGGAATATTCTACAACAATGATGCAAAATTATAATGGTAAAAATACCCCTTAAATATATATATAAAAAAAACAAGTTTGTTTTATCAAAACGTATTAGACAAAAATCCTAAAATTAAATGGATGAAATAAACAGACAACAATAATACAAAAATATTTGAAAAGAAAAGAATTATAAGACCAAAAATTAACATAACTGAAAAACATGAAATTATTAGAAAAAAACAAAAATATACAAACAGACCTACAAAAAGTACATAAATATTAGACAAGAAAATTGACAATAATAGTAGAAATGAATACTGATACAAATACCATGTGAAAACACACTATCAGCCAAATATTATATCAACCAAAAACCACACAAATATCAGCTGAAAACTACAAAAACATTAGTCAAACAAACCGATAACGACATGGCGCGTACATTTGTGAGCATGAGACGCACATACTACTAAAAGAGTGACAGACATATGCAGCAGCTGATCTACACATGCGCACACTCATGTTGCCAGGCTCCATCGCACACAAACACACGCACACACACTAATACGCACACAAAAAGCACAAACACTGGAACCTGCAAATCTTTGCATTTAAACTTGGAACCAGGCCTTCCTGTTTAATCCAAACGCTCCACCATAGTAGTTACTCATTCATTCATTCATTTGCTTGAATAGCAATGATGACTATTAAGAAGTCAAGCTGCCAATCAATGATCAATATGGAAATTGAAATACTCAAAATAACATACCTGAGCCGCAGTGCTGCCTCCTGAGTCAAACTCACAGCCTCGCACCCACACAAACACACACAAAACACACATTGAGAGTGACACACATGCCCGTACTGAATGGGTGAGGAGGGCGGGCGTGGGAGCGCCCCCCGCCCTCTCCCCAACCCGCCTCACCCCGAGTTGCCAAATTCCACACGAGATGAAAGAAAGGTCGCCGGAAAAGATTTGTACAATATCAAAGGGAATAAATCCGATTTTGGAGAATGTTCTGGGAAAATTACGCCTCAAAAATCAAAGTCAGAGTTCAAACCATCATCACAAGCTGGCAAATCTCGTGAGTTTGAATTTATTAACCCCACAAATATGTTTTTATTATCTTTTGCTTCTTTTTGGACAAACCTTGGCACACGTGTATATTTTAATAAGAGCAGAAATATAAAAAAAAAAATCTCTACAACAAAATTAAAATGATTCAGAATACAAAAGTCTTGGGGGAAAAAATACTAAAATTAAAAAAAACCTAGGGAGAATGATTAAAAATACTACAAATAATGAAAAATATAGAAATGGTAGGAAAAAATTACCTAATAATTTAATGAGTGCCAAACAGTAATTAAAAATAACACAAAAATATACAACAAAAATACTGAAAATATTGAAAAGAATAGGGGGGAAATTATTTAAACTAATACAAAAAAAATAAGGAAAAATATACAACTGGTAGAAAATGTATTTTTGAAAAATTTATATTTTGGTGAGAGCCAAAGCAGACAAGAAAAGTAATTATTTTGAATACAAAAATATTGGAAAAAAAATAGAAAAAACAGAAAAAAAAAGTAAAAAAAAAAAAAAAAAAAGCTTCAAATAATATACAAATATTAGGAAAAAAATCGAAAATTAAAAAATAATAATGTAAAAACAGCCAACACAATAAAAAGGAATATCTCTTATAAAATGAAAAATATTTTTCTAAAAAAAAAAAAGAAAACAGATTTTAAAAATAATATAAAACATTTGACAAATAAAAAATACTGTATATATAACTATACACGTTAAAATTCACCCATCCACTTTCTTGTGCTTATCAGGTCTTAAAAATATTTTAAAAATATTGGCTTGTCTGTACATAAACAAACAAATACCCAAATATAAATAATTCTCTTTGTCAACCATCTTCTGAGCTTAGTGATAACCATCGAACAGGAAATGCTATTAAATGCAACATAGCAAAAACTGTGCTATATACGAGCAATACAATTGACGACGAAACGTACAAGAGGACACCAACACAGCCGGCGTCCGTCCTGCAAATGTGTCAAATCCCGCAAGGAGACAGTCCTCTTAAGGACGCCACCGAAATAGATCCCGGGATCAGGCCCCATCTAAAAAGACCACTTTGGCGGGGGCGGCACCTGGCAAACGCCGGACAGATGGCTGCGGCCTTGCTGCTTCTTCCACATAAACACACTCACATTCGCACTCCTGCTCTGTGTACACACAAGACCATCGAGTGATCCCAAAAGTGATCTAAAAGTGAATTCTCCTCAGTCAGCACATAGAAAATCGTTTTGGTGGTTTGTGTGCTGCTCTCTGGTTCTCTTTCTGACTGTAGAGGATTAACATCCATTCACGCACAAGTGCGGCGACTTCTATTTCGCTCAGGGGAGACCCCCCCAGAGTGGGATTATTTGTGGAACTTGTTACTAGGAGGGGCCCACACGGCAGCCGTGTATCTGTGTAGTAGTTTCGAGGTGCTAAAAATAAGACTTGGGGTCCCCAAAGTGCAATCTAATTGTCTGGATGGGTTTTCTTTCTGTTGGTATTTTGGTAGACGAGTTAGGAATTTGCATTTGCGCCGTTGTGGGAGTGAACACGGCCAGGTTGATTGAGATTAGCACACACAAAATATAAAGAACTACAAGAAGATCTCCATGCCGTCAAATGGGCATTTGGAGACCGCCGTCCTCTCCCGATCACACATCTGTGTGCGTTTTAGGAGCGATTCCCGACCGGGATCAAGAGTTGGCCGCAGCAACGCTCAAATTCGCCGCTCCGCTCGGGCAAACTCAATCAATTTGTACTTGACTTTCGGACGGTTTCCGTGACCGCGCTCATCGATCTTGTTGACACCGAGCGCCTGCAGCTGCCCGAAGGCGTCTGGATGCTAACGTCCTGGGAAACGACAAGGGAAAAAAAAAAAAAAAAAGACCGCTGGGGAATCGATTCGTGGTCACGGTGATGCTGGGAGTTCTTTACTGAGGACGGTTTGGAGGACTCGCCAATTTGTTACAAACAGCTTCCCATGTGATCGCTATGCATTCATGTTTGCAACTGTTATGTTCTGGGGTTGGATCCCAAAAACTAGTGATAGACCGATATGGTTTTTTCAAGGCCGATACCAATACAGATTATTTGTAGTCAAGTTGGCCGATAACCGATATTTCAAGCCGATATTCATTTGCAGTAAAATGGGGAGGGGGGGGAATTCTTTCAAACTATATATAATTTCTCACTGAGTAACAAATTCATGTGAATGTAGCTCATTTGGGGTTTTTGTTAGGGTTTGTAAAAACGTTTCAAAAAGATTTTTGCGGTGAAAAATTGTGTGAATATGTTCCAAATGTGTTTACGACAAATAAAAACTGACTGCGAACATCTTACAAATCCTGATGAAAACCCCAAATTCGCTACGTTCGCAAGTATCCCCTGCTCAGTGAGCTTTATCGGCCTTCAGATTCAAAACATGGCCGATGCCGATATTTGTCAAAATGCCAAATATCGGCGCCGATAATCGGCCCCGGCCGATTATCGGTCTATCCCTACCAAAAACGCAGAAACAAATAAGAGGTTAACACTTTATTCGCATCACATCAAGAGGCGTGGAACTAACTTGACTAGACCAGAAAAAAAAAACGAGAAGGCATCGAGGAACAGAGGAGCAGGTGGCCAGCTGGACAGATGACAGATGAATAAATCGGCAAAGACACGCTTCTCTGTCAGACTTATATAGACAGCGACTGGATCCGATTGGCTGCGGCCTGACATGTGGGTAACCATGATAGGTCGCTGAAACAGGACTGACGTGGATTTCTCTGATTCGCTGCTGACTTGAGACGCGGGTAACACTGATTGGCTTCTGACCAGATAAAGAGATTAAAGATTCCGGACATCACATAGCCTCTGACCAGTTGAAACTAGTTGCTGGTTACATGCCGATTGCATCAGTTCAAATACAACAAAATACTGTAGTTACATGCCGATTGCATCTTGCATCAGTTCCAATAAAGTCAATTAAAACCAAACGTCAGACATTTGCCACAAACAAAACACAGTCATGACACCAACTACAAGCGGAGCAGTTCTCGTGTTAGCGGGATGAGGCTAGTAACGGTATGTCAGACTTCACCACTGGCTATGTACTAGTGTTCTAACCAAAACTGGTCTCAAAAACACATTTTGTGTGTCTTGGTTTTACCTTGTACTCGACCTCAACCTCGACCTTGGTCTCGGTCTTGGACTGTCTTGGATTTTTTTCGTCGACGAGTAGTGATCTGCTATCCTTCAGTTTAGGAGACGTGCTAGCTAAGGTGCTATACTTTGGTGGTAGCGCAAGCTAAATCTATAAAACTGGCCATTATTTTTCACTCTTCACTTCTAAATACCGGAATTTTTGAATAACTCGCTCCGGAGGGGCACCAGTCATGAAGAAGAAGAAAAAACATATGAGCTGCTCCAGAGTTTGTCACATTTTTGGCAAAACTTTGTTTTACAAAAACCAAGATCAAGAACAGTGGAGCTCAGACCGACACCCAAAATCCCCGTTCCCTAATCATGTTGACGGGAACGAACAGGTTCCGGTTGGATTCAAACTTCTGCTTCTAACTAACAATGGAAAAGTTTTCATTTTTAGTTTAAAATGGCTTAACATCGCATTGTAGCCAAAAGTCTAGTCAGTTTTTCCGCCATTTGGTGCTATACATAGTAAATCCTTGTGGCCGATGCCGCATGCTAAACTAAGACTACATTTCTTCTTCTACTTTCATTTGGCGGTTGCCAAAATGTGGCAGTAATGCGCAGAAAGTAGCAGAAGAGTTGACTTCTCTGCTTTTGAGAAAAAATCTTTACATTTTCTGTTTTTCTTAGAAAGACTTTTTCAATAAAAGTGCTTCCAAAGTAGCCTTTCAATTGCCTAATTTATACTGACCCGAGATAAAAATGATTTGCATTTAATCTGTAAACCAGAAAAAAAAAAAAAAAAAAATGCATTTTACAAAGTTCCCAAAATGTGTTTTTCGCATTTGAACACTTCCTATGGAGGAAATTGCTTCAAAATATGTGTTGAGCATTCGAGGTAGCATTGCATTACACTAGCCACTAAGCTTGGCCTTTGCGGAGGTCGTTCTTAATGCGGCTTTGGACTGCCAATGTGGAACACTCACACATCTCATCTGCTCATAAAACATGCACAGACCCAGCATTTTTTATTTTATTTTTTTTTACGGCTGTTATAAAAGATGTTGAGACACAAAAGACAAAGTGGCAACGTGGCTCCACATCAAACGCAGCCGGCATCCAGGGGAAAAAAAAAAAAGAAAAAAGAAAACAAGCCATCAAAGTGTGCATTTGAATGGACGTAAAGTCACGGAACAGGTGAGGGCGAGCAGATGCGGAGCGGAGCCGAGTTCAACGCCACAAAAGGCGAAGACGTCACATTGGCCAAGTTCCCCAGATTTTCCCCGACCTTCGCCGCTTCAACTGTCAACTGTCATGTGGCCTCCATTCTTCCTGTAAGCCAGCAAGTGGCTGCTTGACGCTTTTATAGGCTCAGACTTGCTTTTTCGTGATGTTTTGTCATCACACGGTCACAATTAGCGCTCAAAGTCTCCTTTCAAGTTTACGACGCTCAGCCTGAAAGCGTTTCATGTCGCTCCGGTGCCCGCAATCGGATTGTTGGGCGTGAGCTATGTCTTTAGATCGGCGGTTGCAATTTGTCAGCATCTGCGACAACTACAAGGGAGACCCCGGTTACATTCCAGACCCACACGCAATCGTGATGTGTGCTAAAGCTTGAACTCTGCAGATAACTCTGGAACTTTAAAGCTTTAAAGTGAAAGCCAAACTTTAACATTTCTTCACAATAATAATCTTATATGTGACCTCACTAGTCTAAACATGACATTCTGATTAATGCTACGTTTGTGGAATATGAGTTTGAGGGGGCGGCCATTTTGCCACTTGCTGTCGCGTGAAGATGACATCACAGTTGCTCAGGGCAGGCAACAACCAATCAGAGCTCGCCTGTTTTCTGAAGCTGAGCTGTGATTGGTTGGTACGTGAGACCTGAGGAAATGTGACGTCGTTTTCAGTCGACAGCATGTGGCAAAATGGCCGCCTTCTGGTATTTTAATGCTTAACGGTAACTCATATTCTACAAACGCAATATTAACCAGAATACCGTATTTAGACTAGTGGGGCTGCATAGAACATATTGCCAAAAAAAAAAATGGGGGTGGACTTTCCTTTAACTTTGACAGCACTAAAAAATAAATAAATAAATAAATAAATAAATAAATAAATAAATAATATATTTTTTAAAATGTATATTTAAACACCAAAATGTTTAACCAAATCTTATGCTCACATAGTCTACTATAGCTAAATGCTAACACATAATGTAAAATGCCTCTTATGGGCTAACAAAAATTAGCATGGATCAGTGGTGGTAAACTAATTTTGTGATTTACCATGTCAGACTGTTGTGACTGTGAAAATTATATACAGTACAGTAAATGGCCGCAAATTCACATAATCAGGTTATGTGTAGTCGACTGTAAACAGCTGTCCCTGCATTTCATTGTTATATGTATTTTTTAACAGTACATTGAATAGTGGCTGCCAAATATGAAAACTATACTTACAAAAATATTGTTCAATTTATTATAAGAATTGGGGATTTGGTGATTAAAACTTATCATATTCTGACCAACTACGAAAAATTGGTTATATATATATATATATATATATATATATATATATATTAGGGGTGTTAAAAAAAATCGATTCGGCGATATATCGCGATACTACATCGCGCGATTCTCGAATCGATTCAATAATCGGCAGAATCGATTTTTTTTTTTTTTTTTTTTTTTTAGGATTCACACCTTGAGCATGGAAGAATGTTATATGAACGGCACATTAAGCCTTAATATTTTTATTTTAATGCTGTTCAAACATGAAACAGATTACAACCTCTATAAGACTGAAATTTCAGATAAATAAATAATACATTTTCATATAAATCTTACACTCTACAAGCTTACTGATTAGTATTTTCTAAATATGAATGAAAAAAAATCGCAACAATCGACTTATAAATTCGTATCGGGATTAATCGGTATCGAATCGTGACCATTCGTATCGGGATTAATCGGTATCGAATCGTGACCATTCGTATCGGGATTAATCGGTATCGAATCGAATCGTGACCTGTGAATCGTGATACGAATCGAATCGTCAGGTACTAGGCAATTCACACCCCTAATATATATATATATATATATATATATATATATATATTTTTTTTTTTTTTTTTTTTTTTTGTGTGTGTCAAAATTTACAGCGGACTTCAAGTGGGAGTGAGAAATAAACAGCTTGAAGCATACACGTCTTCTTTTCCATTCGTATACGATTGTCTCTCATTTTTTTGAAGATGTGAGAACAGGATTAAGACTTTAAAAAAATAAATATATGGTCGCACTATAATGCAGATTTTCACGTATTTCACATATTTTACTTTGGTTATGTGCCGTGAGATTTTTTATTTTTTTTTAAATGTTAGTAAAATATCTTCGTACAGTAAAGGTTGTGAATCACGATGTTACCCGGTGTCATGTTGCGATGATGTCATTCTATTTCTGTTGCTGATGTTGCAACCAGGTGAACGGAATTGAACTATATCGCTGCATTAAGAGTCGGGTGTTAAATTCCTTTTAAAAATGTGAATCATTTCCAAAATCAATCTCTACAAACAATACCAAAACAAAATCGGCCTCACGCCACTCAGGCCGCTTACACTACGGAGCCCATTTCGAGGCCAACCCTAACATAGGCGAGAACCAAGCGACGGATTAGAGGGTATTCTGGGACGGTATGCAGTAAGAACCTCATGATGGGGTGAAGTCTCACCTCGTTGGGCGAAACTTCGCACCCCGTCTCCAGGCGACCTTTGGGGGAGACGCGACTCGAGTCTATAAGACGGAACGGACTCCACCGTCACGACTGCTGTTAACATGTCGGCGAGAAATAGCGATGGGTGAGCGTCTTGAGTTTTTTTTTTTTTTTAACCGCCGATATCTTTACGCACATCAGTTATCGCCACGGTGAGACGTAAACAATACGTCAATAGTGACAGGCTCGCACCCACTCGCCAAATATCGGCGGATTCTATACATGTGCGAAATAGGGGTGTTCCATATCATACCTTCTACGATATTACCGGTGTATTTTTTGGGGGGGGTGTTAAGAATTTGAAATATCGCGAAATTGACGTGGTGACGTAATCCATAACATCATACGTCATGTTGTCCATTTGGACGTACATGCGTCATTTGCTGCTACCGTAAAAACAATGCCGGAGCGTATGGCTGTGAGCAAAAGTTCATTCGAAAATATCGTCACCATAAAAAAAATAAAATAAAAAATAAAAAAAATAAAAATAAATAAATAAATAAAAAAAATTTAAAAAAAGAAGAAAAAAAATAAATAAAAATATCGTCACCGCAAATTTCTTTGAAATATCGGGATATTATTTTTAGGCCATATCACCCACCCCTTGTGCGAAATGACAAAAGTCGTGCGATTACATCTTTCTACGATCATGCAATAATGGATAGAGTGAAGCCTTGATTTCATTTTTTTTTAAATATCAAAAGTAGGGATGTAACGATATCCAAACATGATGATACGATAATTATTACGATATCGTGGGGAGGTTGGTGCTACTAAAAAAGGTCACAATATTGTAAAAAAATCAGCTCATACTTAAAAAAAAACACACACAATATTGTGCTTTTGTACATTACAGCAATTAAAAATAATATAAAAATATAAATATTATATGTAAAAATGTATAAATATAATATATATTGAGGCACTTGCTAATGCAAGCACACATTGACTCTTCACAAGCATATTACGTTCCCCGTCATCTGGCCGTTAATGTGGATTTTAAACATAAGAAGGGCCAAATCATGCCTTGTGAAAATTTAACTGCACTAAAAAAAAAAAAAAAAAAAAAAAAATAGCCACCAGAGGGGTGCTAGAACTTTACAAATGGAAATCAACCCGACTTGTTTAACAGATGTGCTGCTATTATCGCGACACGACGATATTACCGTTATCGTTACATCCCTGGTCAAAAAGGCGAAATGACATCAGGGCTTGCTCTGATTTCCTTTTTTAACTCATTGACTGCCATTGACGGGAAAAGACGTCAAATAATGCATTTTTGCTGAGCTGGCAGTGAATGTGTTAAACAAAATGTGCCAATATATTTTGTGATTATATTGCAGCATCCTTTTTTCCTTTTTTCTTTTTTAAGGCAAATTTTGCTTAAAAATCCATCAATTTTGGTTACATCTCATCTTAACTCATTGACTGCCATTGACGGAAAAAGACGTCAAGTCATGCATTTTTGCTGGGCTGGCAGTGAATGTGTTAAGAGGCAATTTTTTTAGTGTTTCCTCCTGTAGACATGAGGAGGAGTTCAAGTGAAGCCATTTGATCGTTAAACGAGTCAGCATTACAAAGTGGCTGCGTCATGAGTCAGCAGCCGGTCACCTGCTATGACTTCATCGCGCCGTTCCACTTCCCACTGCTCGAGGCCATCTGCTCGTACAGTCACAACACATGGCTCTCGTCTGTGTGGAAGCAAATGCGGGGATGAAGAAAAGAAGAAAAAAAAAAAAAAAAAAAGTAATCCATACACTCCGGTTGAATAAATGTTTTTTTTTTTCTAATTTAATTAAAGCCACTGAAGCGAGAATCCTATCTGGAGCTAAACGCCTGTGGCATTTCGCGGAAGCATCTCTTTCCAAAGGTCATCCTCGCTTCAATGGGAGTCAATGGAGACAAGGCGGAGATGACAACATCACCCCTCGCCGCCCCTCCCATGTTGTGTTTGCATAGCATTTAGCGTAATGGCACGGAAGAGCATCAGACTGAAGGAAAATGGCAACCTGAGTGAGTTATAATTGAGCAAAGTGGATTTTCTGTCTGCTCAGCAAAAGATGTCTAAATCTGTCAACAAACCAAAAAAAAAAACAGCGGAGACCACACACGTAGATGTTGAACAACTCGTTGACTTCACAATTTAATCATGAAATCAGTCACTTTAGTCTCCTTAATTGATTGAAATTTCTTTTTTTAAACAATTTTTTAGCCATCATGCAGTTGTACCGCCGTGCTTTTATTTTGAAGGCCTGACTTTACAGGAAGTTGACACTGACGATGACCGAGTGTTGCCGAGGAGATCGTGATAGTTGTTGTTTGCTTGTTGTTGCGAATGAAATACATTGGAATGAGTGAGGACATGTTTCCTCATTTGGCTCAGTTGTGCAATTGTTACCGAATTGAGGAGTCAAATAGGGAATTTAAAAAAATAAATAAAAATCTTGCATTGCACAATAACTGGGGGAAAAAAAGAAATCTACAAAGAGATGCAAATTCCCCTTTTGATCAGCAATGGACGTACTTACACAATAGGAAAACATTTCACAAAGCATAATCGTCAGAATGCAGGACACTCGTTTGGTGTGCGGTGGGAGTGATGGAAAAATGTATACAATCATAGGCCGATTTCTGTACATTCTTACATAATCACACTGGCTGACTTCATATTGTGACTGATGACAGATTCGACTTTTGTTAGGTTTGCGGTTGGGAGGCGATTTGCTGTGAACAACCACTGTGCATGCCGCTTTGCTCTTTGGTGGTCGGTTGTTTCCCCCATCCAAGAAAATACAGCAAATCATCCTTGAGCTTATCCAGATCTCCGAGATATTATTTTGACGGTAACAAAAGGGAGACAAACTTGTGGCTGAACAGATGAAGGCCACGCCCGGGAGCCTCTTTCAGAGCTGCCACATCCACTCCTTCATTTTGGATGGAACGGATACGCCACTCACTCACGCCACAACAACATAACTATCATTTGGTGAATACTACTAATTGATGTAAGATCTCACTCTGCTGCAAAAAATAAAATATATTATTAGTGTGTCCTTTAATAGAAGAAAAGTGAGATAAAACCACCCTGAAGATGTCGTTTGTCTGAGGAAATTGCTGCAGACGCACTTGTAGATGGACTCATTATAGTTTGCTGCCCCCTAGCGGTCATTATACGGAAGTGCAGTCCATAGAGCGACATAAGCTCCTCGATAGATAGATAGATAGATAGATAGATAGATAGATAGATAGATAGATAGATAGATAGATAGATAGATAGATAGATAGATAGGAGAAGCAAACCTATTTTAGATGATGTCACATAATTAGGTTATAAATACAAGATGGTGGAGCACCTACTATGACAGTTTAATTTCCATAATTAGCAGTCGGACATATGATGTGACACGCTTTGGATCATGAAACGTACCTTTCCGTATGGACGTCGGACATACTGTATGGTGTGATGTGCTTTGAGTCAAGAGCTGTTCTTTGCCAGATAGAGAGATAGCTGATGGACATGATGTGGTATGCGTTGGATCATGAGCTGTTCTTGCTGCTCAAATTGGGGAGTAAAAATAAAACCAAATTTTTTCCAAGTGTTTGTTCTGATCTCGATCTAAATAACTAGAATTTAAAAAAAAAAGCTAAAATACTTATAATAATAATATAACTGGATCCGGTACGGACAAAACTGTACCGTTAACTCATTCACTGCCTTTGACAAGTATACTTGTCAATTGTATTTTTTAGAGCGGTGCTAAATGGGGGCGAATCTGAGCATGCTCCACTGTAAATATCAAACTTGGAAACAACTTTACTGATGCCCAACCACCGGTAGATGACATCATTGCCCCATTTTATAGGAAATAAACACAGTTTCAGAGTCCATGGGAGAAATGGCTGTATTTTGTCAAACCTACATTTTTCTGCTGTCAATTATAAAAGAACGGGACGGGACAAAAAGTAGGGAGTCTATTCTGTTATTTGGTAGATTCGGTTTATATATAATTATTGAATGTAATATCACGTGAGTATTGGAAATGTAAAAATTTTCTATAATGACTGGCAGTGAATGAGTTAATGGAGAAAATGAAAGCTGAGCCAGAGACATGAACACTTTTCTGGCTCTCACTTATCACAACGTTGAGTCTGGACTGCATCACTGATACTGATAAACGTCTGCGAACACATTCCCATGTCACCGAATTGTGATTTAAGTCCAGTCAAAGAGTTACTGGCCATAACAGGTACACCTGCAAACATCTAATGATATGATCACGCTCACCTTAACTTCATCCACATTTAACTGTACTGATTTGTCTCATGCTAAATAGTGAACTCCCATTCACTTGATTGCCAAATACTGAGCCCCACTAGCAACCTGCACTGCATTGCTTCTTCTCAAGTAATGAAAACACAATCAACTGCTTGCAAAATAGTGATCCCACAGTTGAGTATACTTCCTTTGCTTTCCACCAAATAATGAACCAGCATTGAATGCCATCGCTTTGCTTCCAGCCAAACAGTGAAGCCACATTTGATTCAACTGCTTGCCAAATACTGAAATCCCTCGTAAATTGCACCACTTCTTGTCAAATAATGAACCCAAATCTAACTGCTTGCAAAATAGTGAACCTGCAGCTGTGTTTTGCTTTCTGCCAAATAATGAACCTGCATGGCAAACAGTGAAGCTACATTCAACTAATACATTTTTTTTCTCTTTTCAGCCATTTGTTGAACACCACGAAACCGCAAAAACACAAACACTCACGCAAAAGATGCCACAGCTCACGCACGCCCAGACATTGCCACACAGAGAATCACACTATGCGTTGTCAAATAGTGAACTCACAATCAACTGAATGTCTCTTTGCTAGTTACCAAATAGTGAATCTACACTCAATCACTTGCCAAATAGTGTACCCATATTTAACTGAACATCTTTTCTAGTTTCCAAATAGCGAACCCACCTTGAACCCAACAACATCCGTGAAAGTTGCCAAATAGTGAGCCCACCTTGAACCGAACAGCTTTTCTGGGCAGCCAAATAGTGAACTCACATTTAACGGAACATGTCTGCTAGTTGCCAAATACCGAATTCACCATGAACCGAACATCTTTGCAAAAGTTGTAAATCCACATTGAATCACTTGCCAAATAGTGAACTGACATTTAACTCATTCACTCCCAGCCATTTTCACAAAAGCAATCCCCTTCACTCCCAGCTGTTTTACTGGATTTTGACTGATTTTGCAAGGCCCACAGAATCCATCCATCCATCCATCTTCCTCCGCTTATCCGGGGTCGGGTCGCGGGGGAAGCAGCTTCAGGAGGGAAACTCAGACTTCCCTCTCCCCAGCCACTTCAACCAGCTCCTCCGGTGGGATCCCAAGGCGTTCCCAGGCCAGCCGAGAGACATAGTCTCTCCAGCGTGTCCTGGGAGGCCCACAGAATATTGTGTTCTATTTCTATAAAAGCATGAACCTACCAAAAGAAAGATTAAAGTTTCTTCTTTCACCAGGGAAAAAAAAAAAGTTCATTTCTATCTCTTTCCGTTTTGCACCAATTAGCATTAGAATGTAGCTAAGTTGAATCATTATTCACAAATCTATTTATAATTTTGAGTAAATTAGCTTTTTTTCCAACATGGCCCTGGTTGATCTCTTATACTCTGCTGCCTCCTGCTGGCCGTTTTGTAATTACGGTACTACCATTGTTTTCACCTGTTCTTTGCAGTTGGGAGGCTGCATCAAAAAAAAAAAAAAAGCATTAAAAAAAAAAAAAAAAAGTATAAAAACGTATAAATACGTCTTTGGGACAATTAAAACTCTTTGACTGCCAAAGACGTTTCACGATGATTAGTAAAATTCCAATGAATGGAATGCGATCTTTCATTTCGTAGCCACATTGTATATGTAGTAAAGGCAAACAATATTCTTTTTGCCTTGAAAGATGAGTTAAAATGCTCAAAAGCGGCTGGCACTGTGGATTTTTTTGTTTTGTTTTTATAACGCCTGGCAGTCAAAGAGTTAAAAACATTTAAAATAGAACGTATTTATACGTTTTTGGGAGCAAATGAGCTACCTGAATCATCTTTTTACTAGTTGCCAAATAGTGAACCCACCTTGAACCAAACATATTTGCTAGTTGTCAATATTGAATGGCTTGCCAAATAGTGAACCCACCGTTAACTCACAGCAAAAAAAAAAAAAAAAAAAAGGTGTACCTGATGAGTGGGAGTGGATTTCCACTGACTCTGCATTCCAGACGAATGGGGCTACCCTCCGCCACCTCCTGACTCTTAAGCTTCTGCACGAAGCACGGCGGCGACAGGGGTCCCGTTGTGGCTGGGGCCCCCCCAACGTGTGGGCTTTCGGGAGCAGCCGGCGCCCCCTCCGGAGGGCCCGCTTTCTGCGTCTGCTCCGTCTGGCAGGATGCGGCGGCGGGCACAGCCGGGGCCCCCTGAGGGCCCGGCCGCTGGTTCCCGGGTGACAGATATCCGCTATCCGGGGAGGACGACTCCCCCTCCCCGCCGTGCTCCAGGTGAGAGGAACCTTTAAAAATGGATGACAGCTCCTCGATGAATGTAGCGGCGCGGCTGCAAAACTCCGAGGCCGAAGACGCACGGTCGTTTAACTCCAAGCCTTCGTGGAGCAGCCGAGGTTTATCCTGCTTGTAGACCGGCGGGACCGGCTTGAGGCGGCCCCCCTTCTCGGGTGAGGACGCATCGGCCTGACTAACAGTTGGACTGGTGTCATCCGTGCCGGAGGTTTTAGTTTCCTGGACAACTTCACTGGGGGTCTGTTGGGGGTCCAGATGCGGATCCTCAGACGTTTCCTCGAAAGCCTCCCAGGCCAGGTCCAGACTGCGGTTGATCTCCTCGGCGCTCAGGAAGGCGGTGAGGTCGGCGAAGTCCCCGTCGCCGCTGTCCATCTCAGCCCGGAGGGCGGCATCCCCCTCCAGGGCGGCGGCGGGAACGCCTTCCGCAGAGTCCTTGAGCAACACAGAGATTGGGGGGAGTGGCTGGTTCCAACTCCCGTCCTGCATCCTGCAAAATAAAACAAATCTGTTAGAAATGAAAGTTATCATCATTACTAAACACATTTCTACCACTACACCGTGGCGTTAGCTAGCTAGCAATGCCCGAAAATGCATCTTCTCAAGCACCAGAAGCATATTAGCTCGTGAGCTAGCTACCAGCTAGCGCCTCTCATGGGGGCCTGGAAAATCACCTGACAACATTGTGTGATTTTTGTTTTTCAAGCCACTGGATGCTTTAAATATTTTTCATGGGTCAAACATTTTGGAATGTGTAGGCTTGAGAAAGATGCTAGCAATGTAGCATCCACCTAGGTACGAAAATTTGGAATGTGCCCCAGTGGTCTAAATTCAGGAAACTGCAAGTTGAACAATGTAACTACATTGAAAGCTGTCATATGGAACTTTGTATATACATTTTTTAATGACTCATGGACTCAAAATGACATTTTAAATGTTCTTATATGACCTGAGCAGAGTAGTGTAAAAGGTACACTTCTGTGCTCTGGAGGCGCTGTCAACAGTGCTTGTATGGATTGTAATTGTATTATGTACTTTGTTTGTCTCTTTTGTGTTACTTTATGGACCTTCTTTGAGTCTGAAATAAAGTTTGATTGATTTCAGCGCACATGGTTTCCCTCTCAATGACTACAGCAGGATTTCGAAAGTCTTCTAAAGCTTCCATTTTACATATTAACTACATATTACATATTAAAACATCTAGGCCAGGAGTGGGCAAATAATTTTGCATCGGGACCACGTGAGAAAATGGAAGGTTGCTATTTAAGGGTCAAGCTAACATGCTAAACTCAACATATGACTGTATTATTTGTTATGTAGTAAAGCTGCATTCGAGGATGGTCGTAAGTCGGATTTATCCGAGCTGTTTTTTTTTCCCAGTTCCGACCTGAAAGCGTTCGAGGCGAACGTAAACAACCAAAATGGCGGCTAGTGCCGAATATTTATGAATGGAGTAAATTGTGTTTTTTAGCCTACCATTCGCGTCTGTTTCCAAACGGGTCGCCATTGTAGAGTGACGTCACAGACCGTCGAAGAAGTCGACGTCCTTTTTTTTTCTTTTTTCTTTTTTTTTCACCCCGTCTAAGTTCGCAAGTGGGATTTCCGAGTTCTTGGGGGCTTTCCCGTACACATTTCGATATTTGAACTCGGAAAAGTCTGCTTTCTGACCATCCTCGAATGCAGCATTAGAAAGTCTTATTTTACATTTTTTTTAAATATCTCACACTTTGAAGTTGATAACATTTTGACTCATATTAGCTGTTGTCATTTATAATGTCACAGTATCACTTCTAGTACACCTAATATGTACAGTATATGCAACTGTAGATTAGTATTATGCCTAAATCTCCTGGCATTCTCTCCACTGTGCCGGAAATTAGAACGCTAACATTTGGACCACTGTCCAAATATTTTCTAGTTCCTGAACATATCAAATGTATCAAAAAAAGTTGCTAGGTTGTAAATGTAGGTCAGTGCTTCTGATCGCTGACCCTGACCCCTGTGAAAGATTTCGACTGCTCCAACACATCAACATTAAAATCTTATTTACACACTGAGATGTTACTTCCAATACGGCCGATATATATTTTGAACTTTTTGGCAACTGTTTGAACGCGTGGGGTGTTACGAAACAACCGTGTACGTCTCGCTCCGTGCTCGGGTGCCTCGTGGCGTCCCGAGGAGCAGCTGCTGTTATTTTTAAACCCGCCGGGGCCGTGCCGCAGGCACCGTGACGCCCGCCTCGGTCCGCGGGCCAAGCCAGGGGAAGGGGGCAGGGTGGTCCTTGAACTTTCCGTGAAAAGTTAAAAAAAATAAATAAAAAATAAAGTGTGGATGGGATGGTGTTTATGAAGGCATAATGCAATCGTCATTGAACGCAGCATCCATGAGATGGAAGGCCACATTAAATATGAATGTGGAAAGTTTCACACGACACCACATGAAGCCTGCCGGACCTCCAGCTATCAATAGCGGAAATGGATTTCTGACATATAGAAAAACAAAAACATTCATTATTATTTAAAATGCGATGTGTTGCCATGTTTCTCCCTCACAATTGATGTGACCTGCCGGGCGAGACCGTCTTGCATGCTGACTCGTTAAAAAGTGTACTTGACGAATATATTCGTCAATGGTAGTGAACGAATTAATTAAGAGCCAACTTATAATTTTGTAAATTCCAAGTTTAGTCACAAAAATTCCATGGAATGGGACCAAATTTTAAAAATGTTTGTGATATAATCGGGGGGTGTATTCTTGAACAATTAGAATGTGGAACAATTAAAGTAAGCTGTAATGCTAAACCATGAAAGTTGTCTTTTTTTTTTCTTTTTTTTTATCCCAGCCATGAGACTAAAAAAATAAACCTTGCCTGATCAAAGTGTTACATAAGAACTAGACTAAGTGCAATTTCTGAAGAAATTGCGTGGGAATGCTGAAAGCACATGGAGAGATAAATTATGAAATTATAACCTCCTGGTTACCGGACAATGCGCTTTACCAACTGTGCCATTGAAAATGAATGGGGAGAAGTTGATATTAAAATGTTAAATTGTGCAAATACTATAATTAATGTGGAATCAGACGATAAATACCCCGGGAGGCGTGAATTATTTTTGAAGCTAGTTGAAGTTTGAACAATGTAAATTGGAAGAATTATGTGGGAGTTATTAGGCGGCAAAAAAAAAGTGTGGAGAATAAAAAAAAAAAACATATGTGGGAATGCTTCAGCCCAATAATAATAATCCCAATATCACACACACTCGCCTTCAAGTGAGCTTCTCGTCCAAACTTCCTTCTTTTCTTAGCGTTTTGTCCTTCCAGTTTCAACTCGGGAATGAGCCCAAAAAGGAAGAAGCGTCCCTGTCCTTATTGGTCCGTACGGCAGCTAGCGAGACCACCTTTTGGGTTCGGGGGTCCGATGTGGCTCTGCGGTCGCCGGCTGGGGCTGTTCGCTGACTCTGTGTGCATGTGTGTGTGTGTGTGTGTGATGGGGGGGCTAAATTTGGCTCCCCCCCGGATCAGGTTTCACAGCCGGGCTACTGGCAAGGAGCGAGAGCGGTGTTAAGGTATTGCACCTGACAGATGATTGCAATGTGTCGCACAAACAAGCACAACTGCTGTACTCGCATTAGTGGACAAGTGAGTACATAATTCGAGTGAGGACGTAATTCGTTATGTCACAGTGTTAGTGTAGTGGTTACGGTTTTGGCTAATGCTTTGTTTTGTGTCTAGCTAGCTACACGCTTCAGCGTGTTTCATCTGTAAATGGGCATGGAGAGGCGGACTTTCGAAACCGTGTTGTCAAGGTCAAATACAGTTTAGGCCCCTTTCATTTTTAACGACGTTTTAGCACGTCCGCCTCGCAGTACTGAGGACGCAAGATCGAGTCCGGGCTCCGGGCTTCCTGGGTGGAGTTTGCATGTTCTCCCTTTAAAAATGTGGTCACTTTCCATGGAATTTTTGTGACTAAACCTGGAATTTACAAAATTATAATTTGGCTCTTAATTAACTCGTTCACTGCCATTGACGAATATATTCGTCAAGTACAATTTTTAACGGGTACGCATGCAAGATGGCCTCGCCCGGCTTGTCACGTCGATTTTATTTAAATTATTTTATACCGTCTTGCCCTTGTTTGTGTACTGGGAACGCTGCTCATGTTGTACCCGATTTGGACACTTAGGGGCGGTGTGGTTCTGATACACAGTTAAGTTGTAGCTACATTAGAGAGAAGGAAAAAGTCATGATCAAGTTATGCCAATAGAAGTTTTTTTTTTGTTTTTTTTTTGCAGCGTATGAAGAGCATATGCCGGTGAGTAATGTGAAGATGAAGCGTTTGTATGAACAGACGTTCTTTTGAGGGATAAAAGTGCCACGAGCAGCACGCTAATTAGCATTAGCGAGTTAGACTGGAGTAGCTCATGACAATTATTTGCTCATCTATAAAATGAAGCAGAAATCATTGCCAAGCAAATCATTTTTAATCGAATGGCAGACCCAAAAATCTGAATCGCATCGTGAGACAGTCAAAGATTCCCACCCCTAGTATCAAACATTTATCTATTGAGCGTAGGAAGACTTGGCTGGAAAACTCCGCCCACGCCATCTTAGTCCAAGCCAGACGCTGATCCTGGCCGAGGGGCTTCTACGCTTGGCTGCGGGGCAACTGTGCCCATATGAGGAGCATCCCGGGGCCTCAGAAAGACGACTTTTTGGAGCGCGTCCAGCGACACCACCGGCAGCTCGGGAGCGTCGCTTCTCGTCTATTTGTGGGGCCACGCTATCACATTTGGCGAAGCTATTCCCGGTTCTTCTTCGTCAACCCGCTGATTACACTGGAGTGGGCTCGAGATAGGCCCCAGGAGGAATTTCCAGTGTGAAACACGCGCACGCATAAAACTCGCGTACTCGTCATCGTGCCACAAGAGTGTCGAGCGGTTATATCGTTTTAAAATAGCCGCATGAGTTCACTAAAACGTGTATAGCCGATAGCTTACTTTATCTGCGAGGGTGTAAGAATAGTGCAAGAATATTTCTATTCTTACACGACATATCGACTGCACCACCCCCGATGTCACAGATTGTCTTGACATGACACAAACGTACACAAAGACTCTGGTAAATGTATTTTATTATTTATTTCATTTAAAAAAAATGTACAAGCCACTTTCGAAGTCACATTCTAACAGAGAGAGGTTAGCCGCCGCGTAATAAAACTAAAAGCGAGTTACACTGACAAGAAAGATGTCATACAGTTTGAGATTCAGTCAGAAAGTGTTGGTTATTTAAAAAAAAAAAAAAAAAATTGTTAAAAAGACATATTACATAAAATGTACCTTGTAAATACGTATACATAAATAAACTAAAATAATAAATGACACAGCCAAGTCAGTCTTTCGTCTGCCTGTTTATGAAAATGTAAGCTGATGGCCATGATTAAAGGTTAGCACTGTATATCGTTAAATGAGCCAGTGGTGGCTTTGAGGAAGCGCCAATCGTTTGCAGTCTGGATGGAGAGGAGCAAATAGGTTTAGCGGATTAATTATGCTGGCCAAAAAAATAAAAATGTAAAAATTTTAAAAACAATTCGAGTGCCAAAGATATTTTAATGGTGTCCAAGTAATTTTAGGCTGCTGAACCCCAAAATGACATCCGTTTCTTTGAATTGGGTCTTTTTTTTTGAGGTAGCAATAATTTTTATTTTTTTGCTTTTTATTTAATCTTTAATTTTGTTTGTTTTAATTTTTTTTCTCTTCTCACAAGTGTGCTTAAAATGTTTTTCCCCAATATTTTATACATGCTCATAAAAAAAAATAAAAAATGCTTTGACAGTTTACAAAATGTACTTTGATCGTTCCTAAAATTTGTGTTTGACGTCACCTGTTTTTGCATGTTTACTATTAATATTGACTTATTTTCTGAATGTTGCTAGATTTTCATATGAAACATAATTTGCATATAGAACACTCTGCGATTGCCGTCTTTCACAATATCGCATAGAAAATCAAACATTTTTGCCCTTTTTCTGACTACGAGCCATTTAATGTTTTCTGAATTGTCAATTTGAAATAATGTCCTGTTTTTTTTTATTTTAAATTTGATTTCTTTTATCCAATTTATTTATTAATCAGAAAAAACAACCGAGTACTGTAATATTATTAAAATTATTGTTAGTCTCGCAGCCCAAGTTTGTGTGTCAGAAATTCCTTGCCACCAATTACTACTTTCCTATTAGCCAGAGCTTTGGCGCCATCTAGAGGCGATTACTGAAAGAGCACAAAAATACACAAACAGGTGTGAAATGTTGAATTTTTCAGCGTAGAGTTGATGAGTTCATCTGGAGAACATCGGCGACCTTTTTAAGACACTTTTTGAAATTGTTGAAAAAACGTTAGCGATAACGCGATTGAATTAAATCCCCGCCGAGTCTTTCCTGCGGTTTTTCTGACCGGCGCACACGTGGCTGTTCACTTGCGTCTTAAACGTGAATCTTTTCTGACAGACGTCGCAGCTGAAGAGTCTCTCGCCGGTGTGCGTCCTCATGTGCATGGTGACGTACGCTTTGGTGGAGAAGCCTTTGTTGCACACGGGGCAGGTGAAGGGTTTCTCCCCGGTGTGCGTCCTCATGTGCGTCCTGACGTCCCGCTTGCAGAAGAAGCAGCGGCCGCACACCTCGCAGCTGAAGGGTTTCTCGCCCGTGTGCGTCCTCATGTGCGTCTTCAGGTGCGCTTTGGTGAAGAAGCGTTTGGCGCACACGGTGCAGCTGAACGGCTTGTCGGCAAAGTGCCGCTTCATGTGGATCTTCAAGTACTGCTTGAGGGAGAAGCGCTCGCCGCAGATGGTGCAGCCGAAGGGTTTCTCGCCCGAGTGCGTCTCCACGTGCGTCTTCATGTCCGACTTGGTGGAGAAGCTTTTGCCGCACACGGCGCAGCTGAAGGGTTTCTCCCCGGTGTGCGTGCGCATGTGTCGCTTCAGCGTCCCCTTCAGGCTGAAGGTTTTGCCGCACTCGGCGCAGATGAACTGCGCGCCGTCGGCGGGCTGCGTCTGGTCGGCTTTCGCGGGCTTGCGAGCCCGCTCGATCTCGGGGGGGTGCGACGCGGCATCGTCGGCGCCCGCTTGCGACGTGCCGCAGAGCTCGCCGTCGCCGTGCGCGTCCAGCTCGGCTTTGCTGGAGAAACCTTTGGCGCAAGCCAAGCAGGCGAAAGGTTTTTCCAGAGAATGCGTTCTCATGTGAATCATCAAATATTTCTTCACGGGGAATTTTTTAGCGCAGATGTCACAATTAAAAGGTTTCTCGCCCGTGTGTTTGGCCTGCACGTGCACCTTCAAATCCGACTTCCTGGTGAAGCTTTTGCTGCAAAAGGAGCACGCGAACGGTTTCTCTCCGCTGTGCGTTCGCATGTGCCTGTTCAAATTCCCCCTCTGGATAAACGTTTTGCCGCATTCGGTGCAAATTAACGGGTTGTTGTCACCTTTAGGGTCCGAAGGTTCTTTGGCGTCGTCGCTGTGCTCCGTGTCGGTAGATGGGGACATCGGGTCGTCCACGTCTGATAGCGGGGTGTCTGCTTGTTGTCTATCAGCTTTCGCTTCAATTCCCGAGCTGGTGCCGCCTCGGTTCTCCTCGCTTTTCACAGCAAGGCTGGTCCACTCGTCATCCTCCTCCTCATCATCTTCCTCTTTAACATGAGGGGTCTCTGTTGGCTCCTCCTGCTGCTCAGAGGGAACATCTTCTTCACTCTCCACCAACACCTGCTGGATGTCTGAAGGACATAAAAGGAAACTTTGGAAGGCTTTTTATTTTGGGAGTGACAATTTGAAATGCTACGTACTTGGTCATAATCTGGGTTTGGCTTCTGTCTAAGCAAAAAAAAAAAAAAAAAAAAAAAAAAAACGAGGGTATTACCTGTGCTGCGGTGTAGTTATTTGATTGTTTTTTTCACCTTTAGTCTTTTGTAACTGTTTGAGCTTATAAGTTATTATAAGTATTATAAGTGCCAGTATCAGACAGCTATTATAAATCCTCTAAAATCGGCCAACTGTTGCTGATATATATTTTTCTACATGTTGACACATTACAGCATAAAACACAGATATTGTCATTCACTCATTCATCCCCGCCGCCCAAAAAGGAAATCAGAAAAAAAACTCAATTTGTCGAATTTTGTCTCTGTTGTAAAGTTAAACAAATATTATAGGACAAAATTTATATAATTTAGCTCCAGTGTAGTAGGTGGGTAAAATCAAATAATTAAATTAATATAATGCATTTTAAATAACTTCACTCGTTTCTTTGCAATTAGGCAGTCATTGGATGTAGTAAAATGTAATCAGAAAAGGGCGACAACGAAATTACCGTAATGCAGACACGCAAACAAAAATTATGGCTGCAAAGGCAGACTGCAACTAATTACTCAAAGTTGAAAAAAAAATTAAATAAATAGGCGAAGAAGCAGATGGTTATGATTGGAGTAGACTGGAGAACTAGAGAACAAACCCGACGCGTGTAATCCAACTTGTGGCTTGAGAACGGCGTCAAGTAGTTGTCGTTGTCGTTCGTTCTCCTCTTTGGTTCGACAAAGTTCCTCCTCGTAGTCCGCGAAGGTTCTCTCGAACAGTTGGAAGATCTCCTCGACGGCCACGTTGAGCCGCTGCTTCACCAGCTCTCGCAACATCCTGACTTTACACATTTTCACGGTTCTGAAGGCGTTAGCTAGCCAGCCCAGCGCGCCGTTGACAACTTCCGCCTTTTCTTCTTCGGTGGTTAAATTATGCGGTAGACCGCGTTACTGCCGTCATTAGGATTCTTTTCATTTTGTGTGCAGACTAGTAGTATCGTTTTTTTATGTTCAATTTCGATTTATTTAAAGCATTTTTGTTCGAACTGGAGTCGTTTGAAGTACTCAATGAATGAAGTCGAGGTGAGGTTTGTATTATCTTTGTCATGTTTTATTTCTTTTTTTTTTTTTTATGTTATATTTTGTTTTGGGGCGTGGCTTTAAAATACACACATATTTATTTGTACATGGTAAATGGACTGCTTTTTATATAGCACTTTAACTACACCCTATGGTGCCCAAAGCGCTTTACAATTCCTCACATTCACCCATTCACTCACACACGTAATTATTAAACGCAAAAGCAGCATTTTTTTTTTTTCCAATTTCTTTAATTAGTTCCAGGCTGTGAGCATCATGAAACATCAACTGCACAGGTAACGTTTTAAGTAACATTCTAACACTCCTGGCAGTCACACAAGTATAAATAGAAGTTAGTCAGTATAAAAAACAACAACAAAAAGTTAAACTACTCACGTTTTTTTTAGACGCCTGACATGTGTCGCAAGCGGTGTAACAGCACATCATTAGACGTTAACGTATGCTGAAGCTCCACTTTTGTGATTACAGTATATTGACATTGGAATAGTATCCAGGATAGAAAACACATGACGACGTGATTATGATGTACGCTTAATACAAACACAAAGAGTTGTAAATGCACATTATTAACCATTCATCTATTTTCTATTGCGCTTATCCTTGTTGGGGTGGCAGCAGGTCCAGAGGAGGGTTACATCCTAGACTCGGCAGCAGGGCACATATTGCACAAAAAAACAAAAAAACATTGTCATTTTTAATGATTTGTTTCAAAAAGTTTTTTTTAATTATCTTTTTTTTTTTTTTAAATCTATATTTGGCATGTTTTGCAAGTTTTCAAAAATTCAATTTGGGTTACATTTCGCCCAAATTGTGGCAGGTTTGTGAGCATTTTTCATATTTTTGTTAACCAATTCCCCCCTTGATTATTTTCGCCCTCATTTTTGTATATTTATGTCTACTATTGTCCATATTTTTAGCGGTTGTTTACATTCTGCTATGTTTGTGAGGGTCGACTGTCCAAACAACCAGTTCAGGTTGTATGCCACCTTTCACCCAAAGTCAGCTGGCATGTTCAACAAATATATACAAAAACACTATGGCACTTAAACAGATTGACAGAATTACCTTTTAAAGTCCTGCAGTGTCGTTAGTGCTGTTTTTGTATCCGGTACACACGTGACTGTAGACTTGCGTCTTAAACGTGAATCTTTTATGACAGGCGTCGCAGCTGAAGAGTCTTTCGCCGGTGTGCGTCCTCATGTGCATGGAGACGTACGTCTTGGTGGAGAAGCCTTTGTTGCACACGGGGCAGGTGAAGGGTTTCTCCCCGGTGTGCGTCCTCATGTGCGTCCTGACGTCCCGCTTGCAGAAGAAGCAGCGGCCGCACACCTCGCAGCTGAAGGGTTTCTCCCCCGTGTGTCTCTTCATGTGCGTCTTCAGGTGCGCCTTGGTGTTGAAGCGTTTGGCGCAGACGGAGCAGGCGAACGGCTTGTCGGCAAAGTGCCGCTTCATGTGCACGCTCAGGTAGTGCTTGAGGGAGAAGGACTCGCTGCACAGAGTGCAGTTGAACAGTTTTTCCGCCGAGTGTGTTCTCATGTGGATGGTCAAGTCGCCGTTCCGCGAGAAGCGTTTGCCGCAAGCGGCGCAGCCGAAGGGTTTCTCCCCGGTGTGGATTCGCATGTGTCGGTTCAAGGTGGCCTTCTGGACGAAGGACTTGCCGCATTCGGAGCAGATGAAACCAGTGTGTTGCGCCGCGGCGTCGCGTTTGGAGCTCTTTTCCAGATCCGCTTCCGAAGACTGCGCCGTCGTGTCGTCCGCTTGCGATCCAGCGCATTCGGCGTCCGTGGCCGCGTGCGCTTCCAGTTCTTCTTTTGCGGCGAAGGCCTTCCCGCACGCCGAGCAGATGAACGGGAGGTGGCCGTCGTGCTTCCTCATGTGCGTGATCAAATATCTCTTGACGGGGAAGCTTTTGGCACAGACGGCGCATTCGAAAGGCTTGTCGCCCGTGTGCTTGACCTGCACGTGCACCTTCAGATCCGACTTGCGGGTGAAGCATTTGGCGCAGAACGAACAGCCGAAAGGTTTCTCCCCGGTGTGCGTTATCATGTGTCTGTTTAAATGGCCCTTGTGGTAAAAGGTTTTCCCGCATTTGGAGCACACAAAGTTATTATTGTCGCCATCTCCGTCTGGCTTCTTACCCGCCTCTTTGCCGTCGTCGCTGTGATCCGTGTCAGAAGAGCGAGACATGACATCGTCATCGTCCAGATCAGAAAGTGGAGCAAAATTGCTCACAACTTGTGACTGCACCTCACTGGAGCTGCTGGTGGCTTTTTCGTTCTCCTCCGTGTGCGTCGTCACGTGCAACGCGAGGCACTCCCGACTGGAGAATCGTTTCATGCAAAGCGAGCAGGCAAACGGTTTCTCGGACACGTGCGTCCTCATGTGATTGATAAGTTTGTACTTATCTCGGAAGCCTTTGGCGCAAACCGAGCAGGAGTACGGATGCTCCCCCGTGTGGATTCGCATGTGTCGGTTCATGTGATGCTTCAAGTAGAAGGTTTTGGAGCAAAATGAGCAAGCGAAGTGTTTCTCTCCCGTGTGCGTGATCATGTGGATTTTTAAGCTTCCTTTGTGCGCGAACCTTTTGCCGCATTCGGAGCACTTGAATTGTTTGTTGTCCGCGTGATGTGTCGCGTCGCCTTGGGAGGTCTTTTCCGAAGTTTCTTTGGCGCCCTCGCTGTGGTCCGTGTCGGACGGATGTGACATCGCGTCGTCCATGTCTGACAGTGGAGCGTCGGCTTCTCTGTTCTGCTCACCTTGACCCTGATGAAGACGCTGGGCTTCATCGTCGTCGTCTTCACTCTTCACGGGAACACCGCCGGGAAGCGTGAAAGAGGTAATGTCAGCCCCCTCCTCCGGTTTATCAAGCTGCTCCCCATCCTGACCGCTCCACGCTTCCTCCTTAATCCGAGGGGGCTCTGAAGGCTCCCCAGCGTTGGATGGAGCCTCTTCTTGTCTCTCCACCGACACCTGCTGGATGTCTGAAGCACACCAAAAACACGGCAATTATTGCCCAGGGTTTTCTCACTCACACTTTATCACACCTTGTCTGGGTTACACTAAGTCTCATCAAAGGAAAAAAAACAAAAAACAAACTTCAATACAGCGGTATGTTGAAACTAAGAGAATTAAGAAACAAACATCACATGACCAAACTTAAAAAAAACAAAAACAAAAAACAGATGAGGCATGATTCGTCGTCACTTTTTTTTTCTTTTTTAATAGGATACAAATTCACACTAAATCTCTACCTCCATTGGCTTTGCGTTAAGATTTTGGTCAGAAATTGGTGCATTTTCACTGCTTTTAAACAGTAATATCTTTCTTAGTGTTTGGCACACTTAAAATGATACTTGTATCATTGGGATCGTCTTTAAAAGGCACGTCTAATCATGCCAGTTATGTGTAAATCAATAACGCTCTGAAATTTTACCCACATAGCTAGATGGCGTGAAATTTCGCACGCCTCTGTCGGAAATGAGCACATGATGCCTTCCGATGCTGTAAAAGCAGGTAGTCAAAATGGCGGACTGGAACTAATCACGAATTAGTTCCAATGCGCCATTAAAGAAATCTATAAAGGCTACTTGGTAAGAAAATAAATTAGCTATCTATTTAACATGTGAGGTGAAAATGTCAAGCAAACCTGTTGAGCGAACTCCAACTTGAGGTTTGAGAACTGAGTCCAGTAGTTCGCGTTGTCGCACGTTCTCCGCTTTCGTTCGACAGATTTCCTCCTCGTACTCCACGAGAGTTTGGTCAAACAGTTCAAATATCTCCTCGATGGCCACGTTTAGTCGCTGCTTCACCAGTTCGCGCAGCATTCTGACTTTACACATTTTTCCACACCGTCCCAATCCCGCTAGCTGTCACCCGCTATGTGATGCTAACTTCCGTCTTTTTCTTCTTCAGTGGTGGTTTGTTGTGCAGTTAACATCCGAGGTGGCGCCTTGCTGCCATCTTGCGGATACACTTGGCTGCTACGAAGCACTTTTCTTCTTTGTGTGCTAAAATGCATTTTTGTTTTATTTATCCTTGTTATGTTTCAATGTTTTAATAATTCAGTTAGATGTAAAACTGTTACATAAAGCTTTGGTGTACGTAAAGTTTTTTTTTTTTTTTTTTTTTTAAATAAAAACACTTACCTTTCCTATTCCTTTGCTATTTAAAACTAATTTTTAAATTCTAAATGAATATACATTTAACTTAAAAGTTGTTAATTGTGTTGTGATTATTTCGAGTATTACCACCACACGTCTACAGTACAATGTATTATTATTTTTGTTAGCCTAATAGTATGTGCATTTTATTTCATTAATAGACCAAACAAACAATTGTATCAGTGTAAAAAAAACGTTTTTAAATATTTTTTAAATACTCACCCTTAAATTGCATGCAATAAAATTAATAGATACTAAACTAAATAATGCTTCTAAGCAAACAAACATAACATAAACAAACGGTGAGCCATACAAATAATCACAATAAAATAATTTTAATAAAAACTAAATGTCACAATAATCACGCAAAAACATTACAGATGAAATAAAGCTACAAGCAGTGACAAATGGTCCCTTTCACCCGTTTTCTCATGGCGAATGCTCTGAATGATCATCAAACACTGACACCACTTTGTCAAAATGCGAAATCTTGATGAAGACGACTGTTTACCAATTTTAATGGAATGAGGAAATACTTTGGTGTATTCACATGCGATAAGAAATTTGAAATTGCACGAAAACTGGTGGCTGACGGTCAGCGATTTATGATTTATTTTTTGTGAGTTATGCCAATAAGGTGCCTTTGAGATTTTTCGCCATGGCTGCGGCATCCATTACAACGCACTGGTGTTTGTCCCGCATGACTGCATGCGTCGCAAGCAAGTACCTGTATCAATCACATTCTTCTTCTAGGTGAACTTTTTTTCGTCAAATCGTCACCCCGGTTGAAGCGTTTCAGGAAAACCGGAGCATGTGAAGAGTTTCTCTCCACCGTGCGTCAACATGTGCCTGCTCAGCATCGCCTTACCGACGAACGTTTCGCCGCACACCGAGCAGCTCAAGCGGCTCCCGTCGCCTTCCGCCGTCTCGTGTTGTCTCGCGTGTAACACGAGACACTGCGCGCTGGAGAATCTTTTAGCGCAAACCGAGCAGGTGAAAGGTGTGTGGGCGGCGTGCGTTTTCATGTGTATCATCAAGTATTTCCTCAGAGTGAAGCCTTTGGCGCAAATCACGCAGCTGAAAGGCTTCTCGTCCGTATGCGTGGCCATGTGGGTCTTCAAGTCGCACTTTCTCAAGAACCGTTTAGCGCAGAACGAGCACGCGAAATGTTTCTCTCCCGTGTGTATGATCATGTGCGTTTTCAGCGACTTCTTATAGGCGAACGTCCTCCCGCACTCGGTGCAGACGAAGCGTTTTTTGCCGCCTTGAGAGTTCGAAGGTTGTTTGGCGCCATCTCTGTGATCCACGTCGGGCAACGGTGACATCACGTCAGGCATGTCTGATAACGGAGTGAAGTTGTTGACCGGTGAGTGTCCATTTCCAGCGGCTTCTCTGTTCTCCTCATTTTGACTGGCACGAAGCTGATCTTCGTCCTCTTCTCCCTTCACGTGGACGCCGTCGCCGGCCCATGTGAACTGGCTGACGTCAGCCTCTTCCTCCAGCCTTTGAAGCTGCTCCCCATCATCCTGACTACTCCACACGTTCTGCTCTTCTTTTTTAATCAGGGAGGGCTCTGCTGGCCCCTCCTGCTCGACATCAGGAACCTCGTCTTCACTCTCCACCAGCACCTGCTGCGTGTCTGCACCACACAAGGGAAGCACGTACAAATTTGGACAAATATTACAAAAGATTGATTCCAGAGAGTCTTGAAAGAATCACAACAAAAAAATAAATAAATTATATGACACATACTACGCAGTTCGTACAGTGTACACTTTCACGTTTTGACAGATACATGTTACATAAAACACGAATGGTAGAATAGTAACGGGAAAAGGTCAAAGTAAGCAAATGTAAGGTCAAACCTTCTCTGTGTAGTCGAACGTGAGGCTTGAGAAGAGCGTCCAGGAGTTCGCGTTGTCGTTCTTTCTCCTCTTTGGTTCGACAAAGTTCCTCCTCGTACTCCGCTATCGTCCTTTCAAACAGTTCAAATATCTCTTCGACGGCCACGTTTAGCCGCTGCTTCACCAACGTTCTCAGGATTCGGACTTTACACATTTTTTTTTTATATATATATATACAAAACCAGAGACCCTGATCGTGTGTTTACGTTGCTAACACCAACGTCTGGCTAACAACATAGGACGGCAACCTAGGCGCTGACATATGACGTCAATTATAGGCGACACAGTATAAAGGACAACTTCGTTTTATTATTTTTTTAAAGTTTTGTGCAGTTTTAATCCAAAATAGATCGGGATTAATATTATCAGAACATAAAATGTTGTCCTTATCACACAGGATATGGTCAAGTAAAACTACTGCATCAAATATATTTTTTAGGATGTTATATTTGATTGTTTATAGGCATAGAACTTCGGTGTGGTGTCTTGAGGTCTCTTCCAACATGGTCGTCGTCATTTATGCAAATAGCACAACCCAAACAGAAAATGAGAAAGAGGAAGGTAAAAAGTTCATAGAAGTGATTTTATTATACATAAACAATGGATACATTTTTCTTAAAAAAAAAAATATATATATATATATATATATATAAATTTCAGCTTCAGCTAGACTGTGTTCATGTCATAAACAAAACATGTTTATTCATCCTTAGAAATCTTCTGGCACAAAGTGAAACATAATTAAGTGACTTACAGTAATCCCCACATATTTGCAGTTCCCTCATCACAAATTCATCTGTTTTTCTGTGGAAGCAACACCCAGCAATTCCCCGCAAAGCTCACCTATTTGTGCTTTTTTTTTTTGTAACACCCAAACATGTCCCCAAAGCCCTGTTTCAATAAGAATAGATTTCAACAAAATATGATTAAGTGATAATGATACATCTTGACTAATGTACAAGTTTTATATGTCGGCAAGTTTTAGCCACTTGTAGTTTTCAAATAATTTGTAATCCAATTATTGTTAAGGTCTCTAATAATAATGTTGTACATGTGGTGTATGGTGGTTAACTATTAATATAGGCATTTTTTTTTTCTCCCAATTTTTTTTGAGGGTACCAAAACCAACCTGTGAGAGGCAGCATTGTGCCACAGTTACTGTTGGCTCTCAGTGTGACGTTTAATGTGGACGGTGAGCGTTTCCTGACGGGAGAAACATTTGCTACAGATGTGGCAAACGAAAGGCTTCTCCCCCGTGTGTTGTCTGAGGTGTACGCTAAAAGACGAACTGCCGGCGAAACCTTTGCCGCAAACGGGACACGTGAAGGGTTTCTCCTCGGTGTGTAATTTCATGTGAATCCGCAGCGACGAGTTACAAGACAAACCTTTGCCGCAAATTGGACACGAGTAAGGCTTCTGGCCGGTGTGTTTGCTCATGTGACTCCTCAAGCCGAACTTATCCCGGAATCCTTTCGCGCAAACCGAGCAGGAATAGGGATGCTCGCCCGTGTGGATTCTCATGTGTCTGTTCACGTGATGCCTTAGGGAGAATCTTTTATTGCAAACGGAGCACGCGAAACGTTTCTCGCCCGTGTGCGTGACCATGTGATTTCTCAAAACGCTTCTGTTGACAAACGTTTTGCCGCATTCGGAGCAGGTGTAGAGCTTTTTGTCACCTTTGGACTCCGACGGTTCTTTGGCGTTGTCGTTATCCGAGGACTGTGACACGCCGTCCACGTCTGATAGCGGCGCCAAGTCACGGTGTTCTCCGTCGGCTTCTGTTGTCGAAGTTTGAGCCGAGCCGCCGCCTATGTTTTCCTCATTTGGAAGCCACGAGGACTGAGCGCCGTCATCTTCGATCTTCACGTCTTCAGCAGACAGCATGACCGTCGTGATGTCATCCTCCCCCCACATGTCCTCTTCTTCCTTTTTAATGTGGATGTGTTGCACCTGCTTCTCCTCTGAGGGAACGTCATCATCTTGATTCTGCACCAACACGTGCTGCACATCTGCACCACATATGGTGGAAAGCACAACAATGTATTAGAGGCGGGCAATTTATTATTATTATTATTCGTTATATACCGTAGCGTCTATTAGATAAGGTGAGAACTTATGTGCAGTGACATTTAGACATGTGATAAAGCCACAGATTTGTTTGCATTGTTGTAATATGTTTTATGACTTATGTTTACGTCACACCTGTTTGGTAGAAAATGAACCCGGAAATGGATTACAATGGATAAAAAATCTGTTACGAATTTTGCCATTCAGCTTCTTGAGAGAAAGGAGGAAGTTGCGCAAAAAAACAGGCAAAGAAACACTGAATTATTTCACCTAAAAGTAAAATGATGATCAGCTGTATTTTTTTGTGATTTTGTCGTAATGTTGATTATAAAAAAAAAAAAAAAAAAAGTAAGTCAAAATGGTGGCTGCTTAATTGCAATGGCGGACTGGCGAACTCCTCAATCAAATATAAACGATATGATTATGTGAGGTGCAATTGTAAACAAACCCTCTGCGTGAAGTCCGTTTTGATGGTTGAAAACATTGTCGAGGAGTTCGCGTTGGCGCTCGTTCTCCTCCTTTGTTCGACAAAGTTCTTCCTCGTACTCCGCGATGGTTCTTTCGAACAGTCCGAATATTTCTTCGACGGCCACGTTAAGTCGCTGCTTCACCAACGCTCTCAAAATTTTAACTTTACACATTTTCACACACTTGCAGTGGCTCTCTGCTTGGCGATGGGGTACAAAATGTGCCTTTTTTTCCCCCCTCGTCTTCGGGTAGGAATGTATTGTTGTGTGGGTTGTGGTGACCCAAAACGCACACGTAGACAGTTCCGCCCAAAAAGCCATTCTGCGCATGCGTATATTGGGCCGCCATCTTTGGCATACTACGGTATGCCGCTGGGGGTAAAACACATAATTTTGCGATTATTTTTGTAAATTAATATGCTTAGGATAAATGTAAATTAAAAAGTCTGGCGATGTGTATCATTTTTACCATCGTTCCGCAAATATTGTCAACGTTCATACTTTTATTTATCAAATCAAAAAGATCAGATTTGATGGAGTAATACCATTTTCATACTAAAATTGGGCAATTTAAATTGTTTCTATTCATTGTCAACTTGTTTCCATTATTAAATAATTTTGTGTTTTTTTTTCCTTTAGAAATTGTAAAATAAAATTTGTTGACTAAACAGCTTCATATTTTTTTTATGTCACTAGTTAGTTGGTTGTAAATCAACCACAAATAAATGAGACGAAAAAGTTAAAAATAAATAAATAAAAATGACAAACTACTGTATCATATTTTTCATCACTATGTTTAGACTAATATATCCAGGATTGTAGTCATGTTATACATGAATAAAGTTGTTTATTTTCAATATTTAAATTGAAATTGTCATAAAGTATGACACTTTTCATCTTGGCTAATCAACATAACGTTTTTTACGATAAGTAGTCATTAAAAATAAAATAGTTTGCATGTGGTAATTGTAAAACACTATACAGTTATATATCATAATTTCCGGACTACAGAGCGCACCTGATTATAAGCCTCACCCACTACATTTTTAAAGGAAAAAACATTTTGTTAATACATAAGCCGCACCTGACTATAAGCCGCATGTGCCCACATTGAAACATGAGCTTTTTTTTTTTTTTTTTTAACAAAGAAAGACGGTACACATAAAGTGTTTTCAAAGTTTTAATAATATACCTTAGCTTTTCTTTCCAAACAGTGCCTGCGACGCGGCAGCAATACGGTAGTAACGCGGCACTAACAGGGCTGGTCGATTGCTTTTAATTTGAAAGCTGCGTCATATGCATTTCTTCTTGCATTTTCTATGATGAGGGTCCGTTCATGCTCATTTTATTCATGCATTAAACTTGCGTCTTCCTCTACACATATATTCCACCTGTCTCACTCTTACCTTTTCTGCTCGAGCGCCCTCTGGCGGCCGTTAAAAAAATGCATAAATTAGCCGCGTCATTGCAGAAGCCACAGGGTTGAAACTAGTGTGGGACAAAAGTCGCAGGTAAAAGTCCGGAAATTACAGTACATATATTTCAGAGTTTCACCTAATGCACTTGGGTCTGCACCAGATATTTGTATATAATTTTCTCATTTAAAATGTGTAAAAAAATGTTCATGTCAATGACCGCATACAATGTTTTGCATACGTGAAAATTATTTATTTTTTAAGGTCCGGCACCTTGACCAGGACACGCGTGATTGTCGAGCAGCCTCTCGCTTACGAACCATCCGCCGCATGTGTCGCAGTTGAACCTTTTTTCCCCCGTGTGCGCCGTCATGTGATTCTCCAGCTCCGCTTTGGTGGTGAAGCGTTTGGGACACAGAAAGCATGCGAAAGGTTTCTCCTCGCTGTGTCTCCTCGTGTGCAAGGTCATGTACTTTTTGACGGCGAAGCCTTTGTTGCAGACGGGGCAGGCGAAGGGCCTCTCGCCCGTGTGCTTGACGCGGATGTGGATCTTCATGTCCGACTTTCGGGAGAAGACTTTGGCGCAGAGGGAGCAGCTGAATGGCCTCACCCCCGCGTGCGTTTTCAGGTGGCGGATGAAGTGGGACCTGTGCTGGAAGGTTTGGCCGCACTGGAAGCAGTGGAGCCGCTCGGGGTCAGCGTCTTTCCGGTCGTCGTGCGTCTTTGGGGGTTCTTTGGTGTCTGTCTCGTCGACGTCGCCGACTTCTTGTGACTCAGCTTCTGTTGTCGCGTCTTGGCCCAAGTTGCTGGACAAGTGTTCTCTCGTGTGCAATATCAGCGACGCCAAACTGGAGCAGCTCTTCGCGCAAACCGTGCAGGTGAAATTCTTCTCGCCCGAGTGTTTCTTCAGATGCCTTATCAAGCCGGGCCTGTAGCGAAAGCGCATGTTGCAAACAGAGCAGGGGAACGGCTTCTCCCCCGTGTGCACCATCATGTGCTTGATCATTTCCGACTTATCCCGGAATCTCTTGGCGCAAACGGAGCAAGCGAAGGGTTTCTCCCCGGTGTGTATTCGCATGTGTCGGTTCAAGTTGCCCTTCTGCCCGAACGATTTGCCGCACTCGAAGCAGATGAACGGACTGCCGTGGCTGCCGTTGCCCTCCGCCGGTTCTTTCGGGAGACCGTCGCCGTCCGCCGGCCGACTCGCTCTCTCGCCGGTGTGCGTGGTGATGTGCAACACAAGGCATTCCCTGCTGGAGAAGCTTTTCTTACAAATGTAGCAGGTGAAGGGTTTGACGGCCGTGTGCGATCTCGTGTGCATGATCAGTTTGTACTTGTCGGCGAAGCCTTTGGCGCACACGGAGCAGGAGAAGGGATTCTCCCCCGTGTGGATTCTCATGTGCCGCTGCATGTGATGCTTCAAGGAGAATCTTTTGGCGCAAAATGAACAAGCAAATTGTTTCTCTCCGGTGTGCGTGATCATGTGGATTTTCAAGCTGCCCTTGTGGGCGAACGCCTTCCCGCACTGCAGGCATTTAAAATCTTGATTGTTGGTGTGATGCTTCGTATCACTTTTAGACTTCTTTTTAGCCTTGGCTGGTTCGGCGTCGCCGCTGCGTTCGGCATCAGAAGACGTGTCCTCGTCCACGTCGGACACCGGAGCGAATGAGCTGGCGCTCGGAGGCTCCGCCCCACTTTGACTGCGTTCGCCATCGTCTTCGCTCTTGACGGGGGCAGCTGTCATCATCAACGTGGTGATGTCGGCCTCCGCCGGACTCTGAAGGGTCCACTCGTCCTCCTCTTCCTTTTTAATGCAGGGGGGCTCTGCTGACTCCCTCTGCTCAGAGTCACATGGAAGCTCTTCTTGACTCTCCACCAGCACCTGCTGGATGTCTGCCATGGTATAAAAAAAATAATAATAAGACCAAGCAAAATATTTTCAAAACTTTTGCCACCATTATATCACATGTCTAACTCCATTTTTCAAAATGAAATATTTTAGAGAGTGGAGGTATCACATTTTACAGAATTTTACCGTAATGTCGACTATGAACATGCAAGGTAAAATTGTGAATGGCATGACTGACTGAAATTAAGCAGTCATATGAAACAATGGATGCATACACACATATCTAAAGAACATGTGAGGTGAAATTTCGCTAGTAAACAAACCTGTTGCGTGCAGTCCAGTTTGATGCTTGAAAAAGTTGTCAAGCGTCTCACGTTGTCGCTCGTTCTCCTCTTTGGTTCGACAAAGTTCCTCTTCGTACTCCGCGATGGTTCTCTCGAAGATTACGAATATCTCTTCGACGGCCACATTTAGTCGCTGCTTGACCAACTCTCTCAGGTTTCGGACTTTACACATGTTTGAATTCAAACTAGTAGTGCTGTTGTACGCAACAACTCACTAAGCTTAGCCCTGTCGTGTTTTCAGCTAGCTAAGAAGCTAATTTGAGGAAGTCAGTTATGTTATCAAAGACGATTTAATACATCATCTACAACTAACTCCATACATTTATATACGGCATTAAAAAAGGCACAGTGTTATTTATTTATTTATTTTAAATTCTGATGGCTCCCAGCATAAAATAACTGTGGTTAGTAAAGCTGCCGCTGCCAACAAGCCACACTGCGCATGCTTACAATACCTTTCTTCTTCGCCCGCCATTTTACGACAGAAAACAGCCAGCGGCACCAAATTGACGCCATCTCCTGGAAATTCAGATGGGAAATCCTCCACGATATCTACATTCCCAGCATACTGTAAATCATTTTTTTTATTTTCCCGACATTACAGGAAGATGTATTTATATAATAATCAATTAATATGGAATTTTCAATTTGGAGCTTTGATTTAGCATTCCTGTATTTTCAGCTACAACTAGTAGGGGACAAAACAATTTCAAGCTTTGCAAATTTTTGCAGCATTTTGTGATACATGTACTTTTCCCCATAGAAAATAAGGTATAATGTAGTACAGACGTTCCGGCGGTGTCTCTGTTTGTGTTACCAACTTCCGGGTTGTTCTTCTTCGGTGGTGGTTTTCCATCATGGCTTATCGCCATATTGAAGTACAGTACTCGTTAGGATGGATAGATAAAATATAATATAATAGAATAAAATATAATATAATACAATGTAAAATTCAAACACAGAAGTATATACATCTTTATTTTAAGACAATATTGTTCAACTTTATGTAAAAAAACAACAAACCAAAAAAAAGTAAACAGTAATTTACAGATCAGATGTCTCCTCCGACTCCAAATGTTCTTCAGTTTTCCCCTCTTCGTCATTTCTAACTTCGGCACTCTCGTCTCCCTGGCTGGTCATGGTGGCGTCAAGTGTATCTTGCTCAGCGGTGTCATTCTGTGGCTCGGCCCCCTCATCATCCTCATCTTCCACGTCCATCTCAAAGACACGGAGGTGCCTCAGATTTTCGCTCAGCTGCAAGGCGGTGGTGGAAAGAATGAAAGACAAGTCACCAAAGGTGTTTGGTTCGGTTCGTGCGCAGTAATCCCTGAATAATAGTGACATAGCAAAAACAGCAAGTATTTAATGCCCCCACTAAAAAATAATTCAAGAATTGCTCATATTAATAGTTTAAATTGTAACTACAGCGAACACGCATATTCACGGTTTGGGCATTCCCAAATTTGCGGATTCATAATAATAATGTAGTAGAAAGAGAAGGTGAATTTGAATGGTGAAACCCCAGTCTGCGGGGGATTACTGTACACCACGCGAGGTTGGCGCTTACCACGCAGGCTACTTCTCGGATGCCGTTGACTGCGACAAATTGAGCCTTCATGCCCTCCAGTTCCCGCCACTGATTTCCCAGCACCAGACCTTGGCAGGGAATGCTGTCGCTCTGCTGGTCCAACCTGAACACGCAAGTAGGAAATATTATTCGTGAGCTTTGATAATATGGCAACGTCATACCCTAGACTGGTTGGCTTTAAAGAGGCAACACACCTCAAATTGGGCGTCCACTTGAATTCACTCTCACAGTTGAGCATCGACGAGAGAGGAACCTGCGCCAGGACATTGCGACTGTTGTCCTCGTCTGTTCCCTGAAGGATGACGGTCAGCATCTCGTCGCTATAGAAACGAGCGTCCAGGCAGCGGTAGACGTCGTGCGGCCTGGAAAAGATCAACCGAGAGTTTAAATCTAGCAAAAAGTCGGCCCTCTCGCTGGGTCGGGTGTATCAACCTCTCTCTCAGACACTCACCGGGGCTCTGCGCTCTCGCCTTCTGAGGCGTCGAGATGGTGGCTCAGGTCGAGACACGTGACACTGTTGGGGATGTGTCTGCGAGAAACACTTTTTGTAAGTAGGTCGGTTGGTTAAATTTCAATCTAAGAAGCTCCTTGCAAGTTTTTTTTTCTTCGTTTGTCCATTTGTCAAAGAAACAAATCAATAAAAAAAGTTGGGTAGTTAACTGTAAGTCAGACGACCTGTTTATATTAGCAAATAAAAACACCACCTGTTTGGGTCGCTTCCTTTGCGCAACAAGTAGAGTTTGTGTGGCAAAACGTGCGGCATGCAGAACACCACACAGTGCATTTTGGACTTCCTGTCATTCCACCTGTGGAACAAACACGCACACAATCACATTGGGAGCTCACGTCTTCATCACATGCCACTGATTGCAGGGGTGAAATTTATATTGATACCAAACACAGATTATTATAACGCCTTTTATTCTAATTAAGCCATTTTCAATGTCAGCAAAAGTATGGGATCAAGTGTACATTAATAAATGTCTATGCACAATATCAGATTAGCAAATTATACTATTTCGATGTGTTAAAAAAACAACAACAGAGCTTTAATTAAAAATCACACTCTTAGATCACATTTTCTTAATTTATTTTGGAATTAATTTTTGATATATAAAATACAGATGAAACTTAAAGACTCATAAAAATAACAATGAAAAATAAAAAATAAATTTCAACAATGTTGTTGATTAGCTGTGTCAGATTCTAAGCCGTATAAAGAGCAGATTAAGGGTGATTATTAAGGTCTTATCATTAGAAAATTTTATGTAAATCTTTAAGAATTTGCAGACACCCAGTTAAAAGAACCAAAAAAAAAATCCCAATTTACAACAATGATAATTGATGAACATGTATGGTCGCTTGTCTCATTTTACTTACAACGATGGAAGCTCAAAAAGTCGCTGTGTGTTTTCAGACCTGAGGGTTAAAAAAAAAAGCACACAAAATTTTACATATTTCATCATAAATGATATTATCAATAATCGCTCGTTGTCACGTGGCGAAAGATCCTACCGCAGTGGCGCCGAGTACAGCGTCAGAAAAGCAGCCTGTTTCACAGACTTCCCGATAACTTCCTGCACACGAAACCAGAAAAAGTGTCACATCTTCATCATCATCATCATCATCACATGAACATTCTCATTTTGTCCCGCGTGAGCATCGTCAAGAGAGCAACAATCAGTCAGTCAGTAGTCTCACCGCAGGTTTCTGCAGACAGAGCTCGATCACATTCTCCATCATCCTTTTGACAAAATGCAAAGACTTTTTGGGAAAGGAAGGAAACAGCAGGGGGCTCTCTGGGGAAAAAAAAAAAAAAAAAAAAAAAAAAAAAACATGAACTTTTTGCAAATGGGCAAACAAAACAAAGTGTGCAAAAAATATTTCGAAAATCACTCTTCAGGTGTGCGCTGTCCTGTAAAAACTTGAGCCACTGGTTGCCCTTGGTACTGGGTGGAGATACGAGATCCTCGTCCTCATCCTTCAGGTACTACAAAATAAATGTCAGGAATCGAGCAAAAGGCTATGACGTCATCATGCGAAGTGGATGTTAACAACATGTTGTCACAAAGCTACTTACCTGACCGACCCGCTCTACGTTGAAGTACTTCCCTTTCCGATCAAAGAGCTGCTCATTCTGAGGGGAGAACGTAAGACTCAAAACTTGAACATGAATTTCCATACAGTTTTTGTTTGTTTGTAACACCACCTCGCTGAAATGCTCCGAGAGGAAATCGGCAACAAAGGCGATGTCCTTCTGCGTCATCTGGGGGAAGCAAAATAAAATAAAATAATAATAATAATAGCATGAAATTATAGACGCAAGGAACAGGCCCTCAGAAATCTTGATCACACACACCAGAAATTTGGTCACATTTTGATTTAAAAAAAACTGTCGTTAACTTTTATTTCAATACTTAAAAAAAATAAAAAATCTCACCTTGTTGAGTTCTGGAGGGACATGCTCATCGCACATTCTGAGCATCGCTACCAAGAGAAAGAATAACTACAGTGTTAAAAAAAAAAATAAATAAAATAATAATAATAATAATAATAATACAGCTCTCCATGAGATTGTTCTTCTCAGAGGATAAATAAAATGCGCCTGTGAGTAACCTGTCTGCATGTGCGCCACTGATTGTGTTGAAATACCTGTTGCTTAAATTGTTATAAACCACCACCACGTAGATGCCATTTGCTAGCATTTCCCATTACGTGTTAGCATTAAGCTAGCAGACTTAAACAACTACGTGGTTATTTTTATACACAATATAATTCCCTGAGTGTAAATTTCAACCAGGAGGCAATAAACAAGCTGAAGCCTCTCTCTTTTTTTTTTTTTTTTTTTGAAGACCTGTTTACTATCTGCCAAATGAAAAAATACAAAATAAATAAATCACATATCTCAAAAAACTCCTAAGTCAAGTCACTCGTACCTCAAGGAACCACTATACTCCACATACATCCTCGGAGGGAATGTTGGATACAAAAAAAAAAAAAAAATGCAAATAAAAATACAAAAACCTACATACCCACATACAGCCAGCGGAAAAAGGCTTTAAAGTTCTTCATGCTCTTGTCGATCACCCTGCACGTCAAAAATCGATCACCGAAAGTGCAGAAGCTTCAAATTTGAGTTTCAAACTAGATTATTAGGAAAACAGCCAATTAACTTACTGCAGGAGTTCGCTGGTTTTTAAGGAAAAAGAGCCCACGGCTGTGATGGCACCTGGAAGCAAAAATTGAAACTATGTCAAATATTTGCGCTCATTTGCTGTGTGAATGCGGCAAGCTACCTTCTATGGCGGCCGAATCCAAGCCGAGGGGTTCGAACTTCTTCTTCCACAGGGACATGCCTTTCACCTCGCTCAGGTGGTAGAGCAGCGCCTCGGAGCCGCTGTGAGAGGCGCAAGCGAGGCGTTTGCTGGATGCTGTGAAATCGGAACGGGCACTGAAGGGAGGCACTTCTACCTTTGTAGGTGGCTGATCACCAGCTTCTGGATGCTGGAGTAAGACGACTCGATGGTCTGGCCGAGCTTCTTCAGGCCCTGCAAAGGAAACGGGAGGAAAAACGAAACAAAATTTGTCTACTCGTGTAACAGGATGCACAAAAAAATTGCATTTTGGTGGCAGGAAATTCACCAAAAACTTTTCTTTTTTGGTCCCCCAAAAATGTAAATTATCTGGCAAAAATTATTTAAAAAAATAAAATAAATAAAAAATAAACTTGACACATCAGCAATAGAATTGCGATAGACTATATAGCATGATTTAATTTAGAAAAAAAATTAGGTTGGATAGAATTATTACTAACCGAAAATTACGATTATCTGATGAAAAAAAAAAATTGACTACAGGACAGACAATCAATCCATGAAAGAAAATATGACCCAAAAATGTAAACAAATTTCATAAAAAGTGACGGAAATCTGACAAGACTTTCGACAGTACTATCACTCCCAACACCCCCATAAAAAAATAAAAATAGATATTAAAAAAAAAACCCCATCAGATTCATGTACAGATTTGGGTCAGACAAAATATAAAAAAATATATATATAAATAATATAGCAAAAATTAGATTTAAAAAAAACAAACAAAAAAATCACAGAAACTGTACCTCTGATTTTAAATCTGATTAAAAAAATATATATACATGTGCAAATAAGTGAGTGATTCTGGCACATTCAGACAAAAAAAATACTGACCAAAACGGGCAAATATTCAGCATATTTAGCATAACTTATCTCCTGATATGGCGACACATTTAAAAATAAATAAAATAAATAACCAATGTCACCAAAGCAGCACCTTTCGTGTAATACATTTTGCTGCATTATTGGTAACAGACACCCCCCACCACTTACACTCACCTTGACAGTCAGCTGGTTCATGAGAAGAGCCTGCAATTCAGGACTGGAAAGTAAAAGTACAATGTTAGCATTCTACCTAAAACTTGAGTGTACTACAAAAAGGAACTGAACTGTTCTCACCTCGACTGTCCCCACAAAAGAAGCTCCAGGAACTCGTCTTGTACCTGCGTGCTTGTGTTCTTTTCCTGAAGTTAAAAAAACAAACAAACAGAACCGGAATTATTTCCGTGGCAAAGCGGCACAAGGGGGAAGGACTCGGCCTGAGCCGACCTGCACAAACTTGGTCAGCCGGAGGTCCATCTGCATGAGGATTTCCTCCCAGGCCTCGCACATGCACGTGAGCGACAGGTGCAGGTACTGCAGCAGCGTGGAGATGTGGGTGAACTTGCGCGCCATCCTGGTGAGCTCGGGGAGGCAGTCGGACAGCAGGCCCGTGTCCAGCTGATCGATATCGCCAAACAATTTTCAATGCAACATGAAACCTTACAACTAATTCAATGTCATTTTCGAATATTTTTTTTCCCATCCCAAATGCCACCTGAAAACTGTCTCACCTGAACAAAGCAAATCTCCGCCTGGTCCTCCGCAGACTTCACCTCGGTGATGACGGCCAGAGACTTTAGGTCACTGGCCAGACTTAACGTGCGGCAGCTTCCAGAAACCTGCAAGTCAAAGATGAGGTTAAAACAGATTTTCTCGTTCTAAAATCTCGTAATGATACAATGGCTCAGCTTCAAGATAAACTGCTGATGTTAAGAGTTGAAGTTCTACTTCTAGTTCAGCACAAACGTCATACACCGGCTAACGTTGCAATCTTGTACATCCCGTAGGCGTAAAGCTCCACGTTGCCGACGTCTCCTCCGAGGACGAGTATGTTCAGCCTACACGGAGACAAACGGTGCTTTAAAACCAACAACAACAACAACAACAACAAAAAATCCAACAGCTCTGCAACGCTTTTGTTGTTGGAACATAAACATATAAAGTTACCGGACTTCTCCAAGGAGGTTCATGATCTCGTCAGACTTCTCCTCACTGCAGAAAAACACATTATTAATTAATAATATGACTGCATATGAATAGTCCCATTAGGCTTTAAAACAAATGTTAAAATGGGTTTACCTGAAGAGCTTTGATGTTGTGCTGTAGCTGGAGAACAAAAAACAAAAGAAAAAAACAAAGCGATGTTTGCTAACCTGAGGAGATGTTTATAATCTATTTGTCTTACCTCTTTGGGAGCGAGGCTAATTTGGGCAGAAACAGCTTGGATTCATCCTCTGACTGATAAAAGGATCCGAGGGCACTGGAGCACATCGACAAGGACACAAAACGTCGTAATATCGTCTAATTCTTGAGTGTCTTAAATATACTCCTTTTTGGACATCTTCAAGGCAAAACTGCCTACCCGCTTTCCTCTGTCACCTCCATCCAATGCATGCAGCTGACGGGGTTCTGCATGTGGAACACATGCAGGATCTCCGCTTTCTCCACCCCGCACAAAACCACCTGCTTCGTGTCTCCGAGGCTGAAGGCCAGAACTGACCAATCAGGAGAAGGGGAGAAGGAGAGACACAGGAATTCATCATGTTTACTGTAAACTGACACAAGCGTTGCTCACTTTTGCCGTCAGGTCTCCAGGCGAGTGCGGTGATCTCCTTCCCGATGTGCTCGCTGGGCGCCAAGCTCCAAACCCGCTGGAAATTGGTCAAGCGGTGCAGCAGCAACTACAATACAATAAAATAACAATAAAGAGAGTGCAAAACGGTATAACACATCCATACCGGCAATCCTTTAGAGTAGCCTACCTCTCCAGTTGTGCTGGCCAGAGCGATGAGATCTCTTTTGGGCGACCATGCCATACACAGCACGGGATTGGGAAGCTGCTTCTTTCCGACTTGTCGGAAGGCAGGCATCGCTTTGTGCTACATGATGCAAAACAATACAAGAAACGCATTGCATGATTACTTCTCTCTCTTATATTCGACTAAACCCGGTTATTGTGCTGATATCTTACCTTTATTGTCCTCCAACGTTACACCAAGAGTAAATTTTGATTGACGAGCTTACATACGAGAAGAAACGTCGATATTAGGTTTTTTGTCGGTCATGCAATTCGCTTATTTTTGCTGCTCCGCGGGCAGCGCCATGTTCTTTTCCCTTTGACCAATCATCGTGAAGCAACGGTCAGCGGGAAGGGACAATTTTACTCAGACGAAAAACGCAAAACACAAAAAAACAAAAATAATAAAATCAGTTAAGAGTGGGGTTTTTAGTTAACCGTTAACTATATATTTCAAACTAAATCACAATAATATTAGCTTTTATATATATATTTTGCCATATATGCTAGTTGACGATAGAAATAAAGTTTATTACAGGAAAATATACTCGGTACCGTGCGTGACGTAATATTTATGCGACCCACGACTACCACTCACAGAGGAAAACAAGGGAGCTGGTCGCTACGACATTAAAAATGTGTAAAGTCCGAATGTTGAGAACGTTGGTGAGAGAGCGACTAAACGTGGCCGTCGAAGAGATATTTGAACTATTTGAAAGGACGATAGCGGAGTACGAGGAGGAACTGTGTCGAAGCAAAGAGGAGAATGAGCGACAACGCGAACTGCTGGACGCTGTTTACAAGCCTCAAGTTGGGCTTCATGGAGCAGGTTTGTTTACCATCAAAACCTCATTTTTCACAAACAAAACAAAGCAGCCGAGAGCAACCGATTTTTAACATTAGCACATCTTTTACCATTGAACAACGATTGCTTTGACAAATTAGACCCAACTGACAGATAACACGGGCTTGAGCAGAGGCCACCAAGGACAAAACATTAATGATTTAAGGTGATGTTACTAACATGAATGATAACGTTCTTTAATGTGTATTGATAGAATGAATGCCATGTTACAAGATGATATGAGATAGTCGGGTTGTCACAGAGACACTGGTATTAAATTCCTTTAGTATAGTGCCAACTTCATTAACGTTTGAACATGCCTCATCACTGCTTGATAAATATATGAGCTAAAGCCAGCATAACACACAACACGCACCCCCATTTATGGTAACACAGTCTGCACAGCACACACACTCATTTATCACAACACATATATTTAAATTGGAGTAGGGTATTAAGGTCAGGATGACATGAAATGTATTTTTATTCAAGTTTTGTTCAAGTGTTGTATTCATATTAATCATCAAGGGTGTTTTATGGGCAATATGTTATGTAATGCTTTGAAAGAGTTTTTATTCCTAAATAAGAGGTATAGTTCATCTCTAGGACATAGGAGCCACGACAACATAAAAAATAGACATTGTCTATAAATGTGTTTTACAGAACAGACAAAACTGGCATTGTTGAGGGAAGTCACAAGGTGTCAGGGGAAGTGAATCTGGGGTTTTGCAAGTTTCGTGAAGTCCACAAAACAGGCCTTTTTAGGAACTGAAACCGATTGTAAGCACCATATGTCTTGTGACTCAGTAGTCTGTCAAAACCAGTACAGACCGGCTGGGACAAATAAAACAAGCCCTTGCGGTCCTAACAAAGACAGCTAAACTTATTTAGGTCTTAACAAGTACAATCGATCATTAGAAAGGGAGCCGCTGTACAAAGAGTGTGATTAGATGTATATCCTTAAATCATTAACTCATTCACTCCCAAAAACGTATTTATACGTTTTTTAGGTTTTTGTTTTCTAGAGTTTTTGTATGAAGGCTTTGATGCAGTTTCTGACCTGAAGTGGTCGCTTAAAGCAATGGTAGTTATTACAAAAAAAAAACGGCCAGCAGGTGGCAGCAAAGTATAAAGAGATCAACCAGGTCCATGTTGCAACAAGCTCTTTTTCCCAGTATTTTCAACAGGTTTGTGAATAATGATGAAACTTAGCTAATTCTAATGCCAATTACTACAAAACAGATAAAAAATATACCATACTCTCTTTTTTATTTTATTTTTTCCCCGATGAAAGAAAAGACACATTTTTCTTTTGGTAGGTTCCATGTTTTTATAGCAATAGAACATGAAAATGGCTGGGAGTGAATGAGTTAAAGGTTACTCTTTAAGGGTGTTGATCTAAAGTAAGATGGGGCTGACGTTCTAAAACTGGGGCGGTGAGAACCTCAACGAATCCTTTTCAAAGCCAGCTTAGAGAGTCCCCGTCACCTCTGTAAATCCCGTGTTACTGCGGTTGGAGACAAAGGGGGACTTTAACCCTTTATAACAGAGAGTTGGCTCGGTAAGCGAGATCAGACACAACGCTTATTGTTAAAATTCGTCTGCTTATGTCTGTGCCCGTAGACATCCAGCAGGTGTTGGTGGAGAGTCAAGACGAGGTTCCTTCTGACCATGTGCAGCAAGAAAGGGGCTCCAATGTGCATGTTAAAGAAGAAGAAGAAGAGGAGGACGTGCGACTCAGACAGGATGGGGAGGCTGACATCGCTGCAGTCAAATTGACTGAGAAGAGTGAAGATGACGAAGCTCCATTCAAACAGCAACATTGCAACACAGGCAGCACCTCAAGTCGACACTGTGGAGCTTTGGACGACAGGATGTCACACTCTTCTGACACTGATCTTGGCACCAAAAAGACTCATAAGAGCTCTCCCGATGATGTCAGTCCGTTTATCTGCTCTGAATGCGGCAAAACGTTTGTCCAGAAGTTCACTTTGAACAGACACATGAGGATCCACACCGGGGAAAAACCTTTCAGCTGCGCGGTTTGCGCTCGGAGCTTCTCGAGGAAGTCGGAAATGACCGCTCACGCGTTATCGCACACGGGTGAGAAACCTTTCAAGTGCGCCGTGTGCGACAAAACATTCTCCGTGAAAAAATACATGATGGCGCACATGAGGACGCACTCCAGAGAGAAACCTTTCACCTGCACAGCTTGCGCGAAAAGTTTCTCGACGAAAGCGCATTTGAAGATACACACCAGGACGCACACCGGGGAGCGACCTTTCAGCTGCGAAGTTTGCGACAGAAACTTCACGAGGAAGTCGGAGTTGATGACGCACATGGCGACGCACACGGGCGAGAAGCCTTTCGACTGTTCCATCTGTGCTAAAAGTTTCTCAGCCAGGAAGTATTTGATGATGCACATGAAAAGACACTCAGCGGGGAAACCTTTTACTTGCGCCGTATGCGCTAAAAACTTCTCCAGTAAAGCTTATGTTATGATACATATGAGGACCCACACGGGGGAGAGGCTGTTCAGCTGTGACACTTGTGATAAAACATTCACATTTAGGACTCAGGTCAACAATCATGTTTGTACTGGGGACAAAAATATCAAGAATAACAATGCAGGACTTTAAATGCTGCATATAGGTGCATGTCAATAAAGTGTTATCTTGACTACTTACGAGTAGGGCTGAATGATCTTCGAATATAATATAATATAATAATCGAATTGGGATTTTTATTTATTTATTTATTTTTTGCTCTCATATTGCAATTTAATTTACAATTTTTTTTTCTTCTCCAAAATCCTCTTCCCATGTATTTGTTTAACACAAGCAATACATTAATCTGTATTACATTATAAGTATTACGTTTTCATCTCTTAGGTTAGGCTGAAGCTAAAGTAAAGGCAAATGAACCATTAATTAATAAAAGACAGTTTATGTACTTCAACTAGAGTTGTTGCCTTGGTAAACATTTTTACTTGCTGTGGATTACAACATTAACGCAGACATGCCGACATAGCCGCCATTTTTAAACGGTCCGGGAGACTGACTTCGACACGGATTGATTCACATCCGCGAGGCTATGCGGTTATGATACCAGACAGGTGAGTAAACTTAGAACTTGTGTGTTCAAAAAGTTACGAACTCGTCGTAAGGGAGGACACCCTTGTCAAAGCTTTTATTTTCCGCCAGGCGATGGCAGCAATGTAACACAGTAAACATTAGCTTGCTACTTCCTCCACCACCGAAGAAAAACAAAACAAAACCGGAAGTTAGCAACACGTCGCTGAGCGCAGAGCGAGCGTCCCTGCAGAAAACAAAAAAAAATGTGTAAAGTGCAAATGTTGCGAGAGTTGGTGAAGCAGCGACTAAACGAGGCTGCGGAAGAGATATTCGACCTGTTTGAAAAGACGATCGCGGAGTACGAGGAGGAGCTTTGTCGATCGAAAGAAGAGAACGAGCGGCAACGCGAACTGTTGGACGCTGTTTTCACGCCTCAATCTGAGCTCGACAAAGCAGGTTTGTTTACGTTTTGTCTTTTTTCCTTTGTTCTCGTTATATTTCTACTTGATCATTTCACACGCTGGCTGCGATTTCTCATTGTTTGCGTGGGTAGCCAGCGGGGCGAGTCGACGTCGAGTACTTGCACTCGAATGAACCCAACTTCAAATTGTATGTTGTATTAAGTTAACAAACATATAATTTATTACCACTTATCCAAACTAATATTTACCGACATTGAAGTGATGTAGTAAAATATAATAGTAAAAATAAATAAATAACAGAGTTGACTTCTTTATGTTTAACCTCTTTAATTTGTCAACATTAGGCTACACGTTGTGACTCAGAATTGATTCGACTGTCCAGGTCAAAGTGACAGACCAAGTGAAAATCTCATTCTATTAAACACATTACTGTATAATGGTATCACCTAATGCCTTTTGTCCTTTTAGGGCCAAGGGTTGACTTGAATCTATGCTATAGGCAGAAGAATTAAATGCTCATCCAGAAGATACAGATTACAAATGCCCAAATTTACATTTTTTCATGTTAAGAGAAGTTGATTTTTTTCCCCGTTTTGTTTTGTTTTTGCTTTGTGCTGTTATCATCTCGAATATTGATGCTGATACCTAGTATCGGTTTGATACTCACAATCTTTCTGTTCTGTAGACACCCAACATCCAGATGAGGTTCCACCTGAGCCGGAGGAGGAACAGGAGGAGTTCGCAGAGCCCGCCCACATTAAAGAAGAAGAGCAAGACGTGTGGAGCAATCAGGAGGGAGGGCAGCTTCGGAGGCCGAAGGAGGCAGATATCACCACATTACCACTGACTGATCGCCCTATGAAACATGAAGATGATGAAAACGGCGCTCACTTCTCCCAGCATCACCGCAGTCAAAGTGAAGAGAACCGAAACTCTGGCAGAAGAAACCAAGCCTACGCTCCACTGTCCGATATGGACGAGCATGACGTCACATCGTCCGAGACGGATCGCAGCGACGGCGCCAAAGAACGTCCGAAGCGTCCCAACGACGGCAAAGGCGACGCCGCGCATCGCGCCAACGACCGACTCTTCAACTGCTCCGAATGCGGCAAGACGTTCAGCCGGAGGGGAACCTTGAACCGACACATGAGGACGCACACCGGAGAGAAACCTTTCGCTTGCTCGTTTTGCTCTAAAATCTTCTCTTTAAAGCATCACAGGGACCGTCACATGCAAATACACACCGGGGAAAAACCCTTTTCCTGTTTATTTTGCCCTAAAAGATTCCGAGACCGGTCCAAAATGATGACGCACATGAGAACGCACGCTCCTGAGCTGCCGATTTCCTCCAGTCCGCCCGCCATAAGGGAAGCTGACGAAAAACACTTTCAAGCTCCTCACTCACAACCGGACAACCCGGCTGCACTATCAGACCCGGAGGACGCCGTGTCACACTCTTCCGGGAGCGAGCACGGCGACGACGGCGAAGAAACTGACAAGAACTCCAAGAAGTACATGTGTTCCGAATGCGGCAAAATGTTCGGCCGCATGGGAAGTTTGAACCGACACATGACGACGCACACCGGAGAGAAACCTTTCCCTTGCTCAACTTGCGCGAAAAGCTTCTCTTCTAAGGAACACATGAAAAGACACATGATGATCCACACGGGGGAGACTCCCTTCCCCTGCACCGTGTGCGCGAAAAGATTTCGAGATAAGTGCGAAATGATACTGCACATGAGAACGCACACGGGCGAGAGAACCTCGACGTGCCCGCTTTGTCGCAAGTGTTTCTCCCGGAAGGATGATTTGGTGTTGCACATGAGAACGCACACGGGGGGACATTTCACCTGCGCTGTTTGCCATAAAAGATTCTCCAGTAAAAAGTACGTGATGATACACATGAGGACGCACACCGGGGAGAAGCCGTTCGGTTGCAACGCGTGCGACAAGAGGTTCACGTATAAATACCAGGTGACCAGACACAAGTGCGTGAGTTCCGACGCGTCGGAACTTCGGAAGCGACGTCACAATCAGTTTTGTTGAATGGTGAGTAGCTGGGATGATTTACAACATTCATAATTTCACATGAGCAGACTTTCCATGTCGATTCAAAACGGTTATGATGTTCATAATTCCTTGGGAATGCATCAATACCACTTTTTTTTTTTTTTGTCCAATTACTTACATATTGATACTGGCAATCATGAAGAAACGTTTTTTTAAGCAAATTTAAAACAAAAATTAAGTGTGGCATAAGTTGTTGCACTGAAAGCACTTTTTATATTAGCAACTTGTCATTACTGATATTTTTAACATCTGACAGCAGGTTTAGCGAACATTCTTGCTGCATGGTCTCATTGTAACCACTAGGGGGTACTAAAGAGTACAAAAGAGACGAAGAAGAAGGTGAAATCTGGTTGGTATAACTACAGACTATAAGTGCATGGTAAGAACAAGTCGGAAAATGGATGCTATTTTACCTGTGTGTGGTCAGTACAACTACAAAATAAAGTTGGGGGGTACAAAACTTGAGAATACTACAAGTTATCTGCCTGAGCAGAGTACAATTTGCAGTTGGCTCAAACTGTTTCTTCCTGTGTTGTCTCCAACAAGCTCTTACCCATAAGGATATGTTAGGTTGAAGAAGTGGTATCAGTCTGTAGTATCTGTGCATGTTTACAAATACTGTACAGTATACTGGTATTCAACCGTGATTGTACGCAAAGAAAATAATATCTCATGTTATGGTTGTTTAATAAAAAATATAAGTGTGCAACTGTGCAGTAATAGGAATTGAAACAAGCAGTGTCACTTTGTGAAATGAGTTAATATAAGTTAGTAAGTAAATGTTTTGTAGAATTTTTCACAGAGGATTCAAAGTGCTTCACATGAATACAGCCACACCATAAGTCATACATATAAAAAATAAAGAACACAACATTTTACAGGAAATTAGTAAAGCCATCAAGTTGTAACGAAGCGCTTTACTGTTTTGTCCCCAAAGGCATGCCGTAGGTACTTTTCAAACATGGCGACCGCTCAACGCATGCGCACTCATAATCAGGACGTCGAAGCTGGACTTGGCTGCACGTTGCTCAAGTGAAGCCTGAAAAATGTGTAAAGTAAAAATTCTGAAAACGTTGGTGACACAACGACTAGACGTGGCCGTCGAGGAGATATTAGAACTATTTGCGAAAACGATAGCGGACTACGAGGAGGAACTTTGTCGTGCAAAGGAGGAGAACGAACGACAATGCAAACTACTGAACGCCGTTTACACGCCTCAGGTTGTCTCACACGAAGCAGGTTAGTGCACGTGTTTAGGTTAATAATAAGAAGTTATTAATGTTAGCGCTCACGCCTTATTTTTATTTTTTTACGATGTAGTTTGTCTAAGTGGACTTGCCGTAGAATTTTTGATGACAGTCCCAAATCTGATTGGCTCGCCATAGTGGCACGTGATAAGAGATGCGTTAATATTGTTTAAAAATGTAGGTATATTTTTTAAGACCTTGTAGGCCCCGAACTAGATAAATATAATTAAAAAAAACAAACATTTTTATTACATTTACACGTATTTATTAATTATTGCTCTTACATTTGTTTTAGTTCCTCAAACCTTTCCATTCTTTTGATGCCTTCCTCCATCCCAAATGTCCTTCCTGTGGATACAACCTTCCTTTCTACCTCCCTTCTTTTCCTCCATCTTACTTTTTACTTCTGTTAATGTACTTATTTGCAAATGTCACTTTTTGTTAATCATGTTCCTCATGTCATGCAGACAAGCAGCCGGTGCCGGTGCAGCGTCGCGAAGTAAAAGTTGTTCCCTCTGAGCAGCAGGAGGCTCCAGCAGAGCCTCCCCACATTAAAAAGGACGTGTGGCCCAGTCAGCATGGGGAGCAGCTTCAAACGCTGGAGGAGAAGGACGTCACCGCGTTCACTTTGACTGGTGTCCATTTAAAGAGCGAAGAAGATGAAGGTCAGTCCTCACAACTTCATCACGGTCAAAATGAGGAGACGTTAGATCCACACGTCACAACAGAACAGCACTATGAAGGCCTAAACTCACAACCAGAGAAACTAGCGCCACTGTCCGATTTGGACGATATGATGTCACAGTCCGCTGACACTGATCACAACGACCGCACCAAAGAAGCCCTGAAGACTAAAAATAAATCTGGTGGTGATATGACGCATCACACTGTCAACAAGAACTTCAAGTGTTCCGAATGTGGGAAAACGTTTCTCCACAAAGGAGCTTTGAACCGACACATGACAACGCACAGCGAAGAAAAGCCTTTCATCTGTACCGTTTGCGCCAAAGGCTTCTCCTTGAAATCCAACATGAAAAGACACATGCCGGTCCATTACGATCCGAGCGGCGGCTCGACTTGGGACGCGACGAGCGTTGCGCTGAGCTGCCCGGAATGCGGCAAAACGTTTGGGCAGAAGTGCAACCTGATCACGCACATGAGAACGCACACCGGGGAGAAACCATTCGCATGTTCGTACTGCGGCAGAAGATTCCACACGAAGCTTCACGTGAAGAGACACACGGTCATTCACACCGGGGAGAAACCGTTCTCCTGTTCGTATTGCGGGAAACGATTCCTCGAGAAGTACGACATGATGAATCACACGAGGTTGCACACCGGTGAGAAACCTTACAGCTGCTCCTCGTGCGCTAAATGTTTCTCTCGGAGGTCGTATCTGAGAATACACATGAGAACTCACGCTGAGGAGAAAGCTTTGAGCTGTAACAGTCAACGTGAGACAACAGAAGGTGATGGACAACAATGTGAAGATCTCCAGTCACAAAAAAAAAAATAACTTTGCGCCACTTACAGATATGGATGACATGATGTCACATCAGCAAAGTTAAGAGGATCGGAAGTGACTACCAGTAATATTTTTGCTGCCACAAGGTATCGGTTTCTTAAGGTATCACGTTCTCGTGGAGGCTGCCAATACCATCCACTGATACTTAAGGGGATACTTCACTTATTTAGCCCATTATAGCAATAAAAAAAAAAAAGTTAATATTTTGTCTATAATTAAATCGATACTCTCATTATTATTAAGTTGCAAAATGTGTTTTTAACGGTACTAATTGTACGTGAAAAATAATGAAAGTATCAAATTAATTATAGGCAAAATATTAATGTTTGACTGCCAAAAATGGCTAAATAAGTAAAGTATGCCTTTAAAGGCAAAAAAAAAAAAATGCTAGTTTTATGCTAATTTTATTAAATGATAGTTTTATTAGTTTTGCTCACACGTTTCTAACTTGTATAGAGACCTGTTCATGATTTATATAAAATGGAATTAAAATGTATTATTGTTGCACATGCACACGTACAGAGCGATGACATTCACATAACCACAACCCTTCCAAAATACATTAAAAAAAGAGGCAGAACGTCCACAATTACGTCTGGTTTGGCAACAGACCGTCAATAATTTCAGTCAGCCTTGAGTCTTTCACTTGAACTCGCAATGGGCATCAATTGATCGATTTTTCCACCTTCTTTGCCACCATCTTTTCCACCTTGGTATCGGATATGAGAAGTGTCTCATAAGTTTCATTCGAACTGCCACTGAGTACACTCGTCACTTGAGTCTGACGTGTTGACTTTTCGTCTCACGATGACGTCATAATAGGCCTGAGCGATGATGACAAAAGTTGTAATCACGCCTATTTTGATTCAAAACGTCATATTTATTTAGCTACCAAAAAATAAATTTTAACTGGAAAATTATAGAAGCGTATTGCTTTCATTTGGATTTTTTTTTTTTTTTGCGAGTAATTTTGTTTTAACTTCCCCTTCACGTTATTGCTGAGCAATAGGTGGCGGTAGTGCGCTATTAAGTCTGTGAACCGCCGTTAAACTCAAAAGAGGAAGAAGACGAGGATGAGGAAGAAAAGAACAAGCAGCAGCACAGCGGACCGTGAGTTGAGTGGACATTGGTACGCGGCGGTAAACTTAGGGCATTGAGAGAGGGGAATACGATTCGGTGTGTGAAGCAGTTTTATCATTTTTTAGGGCGACTAAGCTGATTTGTAGAGGTAGGGACCTGAGTGCTATTGCTACACACACACACAACTTGTACAGTAGGGGGCGGTATTCACCTGAACGTTGCTTGCAATCCGCCAATAATTTAAAGAGGAATAAGAGCAAGCAGACTTCTTAGCTGTGCTGAGCGGGCTCAACCGTTGCTGTATTTCTAGCTAGCTTATCTTCACCATTGGCAAAGAAGGAACGTAACTTTACGCGAAACATGTGTAAAGTCACAAAGTTAAGAGACTTGGTGAAGCGGAAGCTAGACGTAGCAGTCGAAGAGATATTCGAGCTGTTTGAGAAGACGATTGCAGAGTACGAGGAGGAAGTCCGCCGAAGCAAAGAGGCGAGCGAGCAATGGCATCGTGAGCAGTTGGACGCTGTTTCCAAACCTCGTGTTCGACTGCGAAGAGGTACCTGGTTTGTCACTCTACTTCCTCATTTCCATACTGTAAGGTTTATTGAGCGAACCCAATTTGTCGTTCGTGGGAAAAAAAATAAATATCAAAGGCGATGCAAAAACAATACGCCTACGTCAGACTCAAAATCATCATCATGTCATATTTCAAAAACAACAATAAACAATATACATTTCTAGCTTGGACACGTGTTGTACAGACCTTCAAGTTTTTAGTTCTTCTTTTTTTTCTTTTTTTTTAACCAACTGCTCCAAGTGGCCACCACCGTCAGCACGGACAACAACGTCTTTGTCTGAGTTTTCAAGTAGGGGTGAACGATTTTGAAAAATAATCTTATTAATGATTTTTTTTTTTCCTCCCCTAATTGTAAAAATTGTATATATGCCATAAAATAGTATAGAGAGGATCCTTTGGACGGCATTGTTGCACTGAAGTGCATTGATTTCTGCTTTTTTTCAAAAAGTCAAGTTCAGGCTCTGGTCTTTATTCCTGCCTACTGATGCATTTTATTAATAACTTTGACCTCCCCCCACACACCCCTCAATACTGCGATTGCGGATCAATACCAAATATTTTTTCAAGTTCCTCTTCTCTTCCCATGTATTTTCTAAACACAAGCGAAAAACACATTTTTTACATGTACAAATGTTTTGATCTTATAGGTTAATCATACACTGAAGGCAAATTGATCCATGAAGTAATATGAACAACGGTGTATTTGAGTCTTTGAAGCGTTTACAATGACAACTTCACAAAATTGTACCAAACAAGTGTGTCGTAAATAGAAGCCAGGAAGTCATGATTCAGATTACAACAATCGTGCAAACTTTTATATAAATCACTTAAAGGCCCAGTATGCAGGTTTCACTCAGGAAAATGCACTTTTTAAATACAGGATGTACACACTTTAACTTTCTCTCAGTCTACACATCTGGGTTTATGTTAATCTTTGGTGGTGATTTTGTCCTTGGCGCCGAGACGCGTGGAAGACTCAAATGTACTCAGTAGTTAGTCTGAAACTGTGAAAATATTTTGGTGAAAGCCCAGCATTATAGGGCTGCTTAAGTTTTACGAAAATATTAATCACGATTATATTGGTAAGAATTGAAAACACTTTGTAATTGTGGAGTGTAATAATTGAAATTGTAATTTAATTGTAATTAATAGCACAGCCCGATATGACATGTTACTGGGTTTAAAGGGATGATGTAGAACTACAGAGGGAAAAAAAAATAGTGCCTGTGAAATCCATGACTGTGAGTTGGCTTTGCCCAACATGGAGCGGTATTTCCAATCCAAAATATACACAAGTGCAACAAAAACGGCACAGAGTGTGTTGTGACGATAACGAGATGGTCATTAAACCTGCTAGAGTGGCGTGTGGGATCAATACTGTTTGATGCCTCTGTTAACACCGAGATCGCTTTCCAAATGTAAACATTGATGTAGATGTGGGCTTTCCATCAAATACTGCCAGAAGGTTCATCATTTCGTCACTGACGGACGCCCAAATTGCTGACAAATGATGGGGAACTTTGAAAAAAACTGACGCACTAAGAACCGACGGAAGCGGTTTTCTTCTCCACGGCATTTTTTTTTTTTTTTTTTTTTTTTACCTTTCTTACCTTTTTTGTGTGTTTTTTCTAATTTTATTTGACTGTTTCTCTCCTGTGCTACGCCGGCGTGACGTAGCAAGTAGTACGTTCTTGACGGCGATTGGCTGTCGCCAAGACAACAAAGAAGATGGCAACGAAGAAGATGAAAATGAAGCAGAAGACGACAAAGATGATGATGACGACGAAGATGATGATGACGGCGATGAAGACTACAAAGAAGAAGAAGAGGATGACGAAGACTACGAAGATGAAGAAGAAGGTTTGTCGGTCCTGAAATAGTGGTGACAAACTGTAATTTAGCAATAATGGAAGCCTGCTCAAAATATCGATGACGGAAAGACGGACTGGTCCTAAAATAGCGGTGAGGAACTGTAATTTAGCGATGACGCAAACGCAGTTAAAATAAGTATGACAGAGTGACGACGGATTGACGATGACGGACATGTGGCCCGGAAGCTGACTGACCGGCGAAATTTATTGACGTGCCCACCTCTGCTGCCTTATGTGAACTTTATACCACACTCTGAACGTATTTTTTTTTTTATTAAGTTGTCGTAGTGAACATGTAAGACAGTGTTACGTAAGTTAACTTAAAAAAAACAACAAAAAACTGATATTCAGGCGTCAATTGCCTTTATTTGAGCATAATCCTAACCTATAACAAAATATTTACGTAAAATAAATGTCCATCAATCCATTTTCCAAACTGCTCATGGTCACGTGATGTTACATAAATTAATTCCAATTTTTCCAATTAATGTATGAAAAATAATTCATGAATAAATGTATGAAAAAATAATCGCATACATCGCAATTGCAATATTGGGGGGGGGGGGGGGGGTCGCAGTTAGATTGTTTTTAGAAATTGCTCAGTCCTAGTCCATAACTTCTTTGTAGTGAAAGCAATCTATATTTCCCCTATTTAACAATCTATTTTCATTCATTCACATTGCATTCATTCATGTCATGTAGGTGGACGGCATGCGGGGAAGGAAGGAGAAGACGAGGCTTCCTCCGAGGAGCAGGAGGAGCCACCGGCAAAAAAAAGGAAGGCCATGAGGAGGACGGGACTCAGGTCAAGTCAGCGCAAGAAAACAACAGCTGATGGAGAACACAAACAAGAAGATCTCCAGTCTCCACCGGACTACTTGGCTCCAATATCCGACATGGATGACATAGATTCAGACTCTGACAGAGATCAGCGTGTCAATGCCAAAGAACCTTTGAAGAGAAATCAGAAGCTGAAGTGCTCTGAATGTGGCGATTGGTTTGCCAACAAGGAAGATTTGGATCGACACGCCAAAGGGCACACCGGAGAGAAACAGACACCTTTGAATTCCGCAGTGGTCAGGAAACCGTCCGGTGCTGTCAAATCCTTTACCTGTTCGGTTTGCACGAAAAGCTTCCCGAGTCGGGACATTCTCATAGGTCACATAAGAGCCCACACCGAGGAGAAACAGTCGGCCGCCGGTAGCTCGAGTCAACAAGCGAAAACGGAAGCCGGCAAACAACGCGGTAAAGATCTTGACTCGCAACCAGCCCGCTTGGCTCCGGTGTCGGATATGGACGACATGACAGCCGATTCTTCGGACTCTGATCACGGTGGTGACGCCAAAAAACCTTTGGAGAAAAATAAGAAGTTCAAGTGCTCGGAATGTGATGAAATGTTTGTCCACAAGAGAGATTTGGACAAACACGCGACAACGCACACTGGAAAGAAGCCTTTGAATATCGCAGTTGCCACTAGACCATCCGGTGCCGTTAAATCTTTCACCTGCTCAGTTTGTAAGAAAAGCTTCCAAAGTAGAGACCTTCTCATATCACACATACGGGAACACACTGAGGAGAAACCGGTGACGTCTACTCGTCAACATGTGGCGACAGAAGGTAAAAATCTTCACTCAGAACCAGGGAAGTTGGATCCAGTCACAAAACCATCCGGCCCCATTAAATCTTTCACCTGCTCAGTTTGTAAGAAAAGCTTCGTAAGTAGAGACCTTCTCATATCACACATACGAGAACACACCAAGGAGAAACCGGTGGCCTCCACTAGTCAACATGTGACGACAGAAGGAAAAAATCTTCACTCAGAACCAGGGAAGTTAGATCCAGTCACAAAACCATCCGGCGACATTAAATCCGAGGAGGAACCGGTGGCCTGCGCTCGTCTACGTGTGAGGGAAGGTAAAAATCTTCACTCAGAACCAGGGAAGTTGGATCCAGTCACAAAACCACCCAGCGCCATTAAATCCGAGGAGGAACCGGTGGCCTGCACTAGTCAACATGTGGTGAAGGAAGGTACAAGTCCTCACTCCCACCCAGACAAGTCATCGCAAGTCATGAAACCAACCAGCACTGTTAAATATTTCAACTGCCCAGTTTGTAAGAAAAGCTTCACAAATGGGGATTTTCTCACGTCGCACATGCGAGTACACAGCGAGGAGAAACCGGTGGCCTCCACTAGCTCGAGTCAAAATGTGGTGGCGACGGAAAATAAAAATCTTCACTCCCAAGCGGACAAGTCATCACCAGTCACGAAACCAACCAGCACTGCCAAATCTTTCATCTGTTCAGTTTGTAAGAAAAGCTTCACGAGTAGCGACTTTCTCACGTCGCACATGCGAGTACACGGCGAGGAGAAACCGGTGGCCTCCACTAGTCAACAAGTGGTGTCGGAAGGTAAGAATCTTCACTCGCAGCAAGGCAAGTCATCGCCAGCCACTAAACCATCCAGCGCGGTTAACTCTTTCAACTGCTCAGTTTGTAAGAAAAGCTTCACGAGCAGCGACTTTCTCACGTCGCACATGCGAGTACACGGCGAGGAGAAACCGGTGGCCTCCACTAGCGCAAGTCAAAATGTGGTAACAAAAGGTGAAAACCTTCACTCGCAACAAGGGAAGTCATCACCAGTCACGAAACCAACCAGCACTGTCGAATCTTTCATCTGTTCAGTTTGGAAGAAAAGCTTCACGAGTAGCGACTGTCTCACGTCGCACATGCGAGTACACGGCGAGGAGAAGCCGGTGGCCTCCACGAGTCAACAGGTGGTGACAGAAGGTAAAAATCTTCACTCACAGCCAGGGAAGTTGGCTCCAGTCAAAAAAACAGCCGAAACTGTGAAATCTTTCAACTGCTCATTTTGTAAGAAAAGCTTCGCGAGTCGCGACTTTCTCACGACGCACATGCGAGTTCACACCGAGGTGAAACCGGTGGCCTCCGCTAGCGCAACTCCAACCGTGGTGGTAACAGAAGGTAAAAAACTTCACGCACAACCAGACAAGGACGACGTGACGTCAGACTCGTCCGATACGGATCACGATGCTAACGAAGCGTCGGAGACGAACAAGAAGTTGAAGTGCGCGGAATGCGGCGAGATGTTTGTCCGCCAGGTAGATTTGGATGGACACGTGAGAACGCACACTGAGAAGAAAGCTCCCAATTCCACAGGTGTTACTAAACTCTTCTACACGGTCAAATCTTTTACATGCGCCATTTGTATGAAAGTCTTCACGAGTAACGACGCGCTCCTGACGCACGTGAGCGAACACGCCGACGAGAAAGTGTCGACCTCCGCCAGCTCGAGTCAGCCTGCGACGGCGGACGTGAACGGAAAACACGATCTACAGTCTGAGCCGGAGAGCCTCTTCGCTCCGCTATCCTATTCGGACATAACGGCGTCGTCTGGAGACGATCCCGACGGCAACAGCAGCGTATCGCTGGCGACGACCAAGACCTCTGAAGGCGAAGCACAAAGCAACAAACAATCAAAACTGTTTGCTTGCGCGGTTTGCGATAAAAGCTACTCCAGGAAGGACCATTTGAAGCGACACATGATGAAAGTCCATGCAGCGGGAAAGTCAAAAGCTGGCGAAGGCTCACAAGCGCGCGACGACGCTGAGAAACGTTTGAACGCGAGGAAGAAGTTGAAACGTCACAAACGAAACTTGAAGTGCGCGCATTGTCAAAAAAGATTTAGCCATATTAGCCATTTGACTCAACATTTGGCAGTGCACAGCCTCGAGAAACCTTTTGCCTGCCAGTCGTGTGACGAAAAGTTCAGTTTTCCTGAGGCGATGAGGATGCATATTCAGAACCAGCACTGATGACAAGGGGGCGTTTTGTTTTGTTTTTTGACACTGTTAATGCTAGAAAAATTCCAAGACGGGACTGACGGTGTTTTAGCAAGCACTCCATTGCAATACTTATGCAGAAATTTTTTATTTTTTTTGTACATGTTCTTATTGCATTTTATTTGTATGTATGTACGATTACACTTGTTCTTACGGTGACGAAGCAGCTGTGATTTTTTTTTCTCTTTTTTTTTTTTTCTGACTAGTTGTGATTAGTGTGTGTTTTTCACTGTCACTATTGGCTATCGAGCCAGCCATTTTTGACGTCTCAAATAGACACAACTGTGACTCTAATAAGGCGCAAAGCACCAAATACTGACTCCATACATAAGCCTCCCTCTGTGCCCCATCCACAAACAAGTTGTTTTTACTTTGCATGTGAAGTGTGTTGTTTTAAGTTTCAGCTCACAGTTCCAATTAATAGATTTAGCTTGGATTACCTGGTCTCAGGGTTGGATCTGTTTTGTTTAGGGTAGTTGACACCTTATGTAAAACTGAATTTGCAGAGGGATTAAAATGTTCAGATTACGCTGAGAGTAAACCACTCGAATCTGGAAATTTGACCTGCCTTGCTGAATTCTCGAATAGACTGCCGCCCTGACCAAGCCGAATTCCTGTCTTCATCACCACTGAGAGACAAACGGAAAAACGTTATTTCCCACCCACATGTGCATCCACTGTCTGATTTTGCTTGATTAGAAATGACACAATTTCTGGGGCATACATTTAGCACCAAAAATAAAAAACAAAATAAATCCCTCGCATCTTAGTTGTTGCGTGGAATCTAACTTTGCATCATTCTTCATATGTTGCTTGTATTCCACTGTTTCATTTCCGTCGTTTTTTTTTTTTGTCAATAAATTTGTCCTTTCTAAAGTACCAAATTCCATGTTTTGTGTTCATTGGGGGGAAAAAATGGCCTGTACACTGGGTAAACAAATTTTGGGTAGCAGCCCTTGAGATAAAAGTTTTTATAGGGTATGTCAAGATGCTATCAGTGACCCTGCACGATCGGTGCGCGCATGCGCAGAAGATTCCGCCATTGGATCGCCAGCTACGGCAACTTCACTAGAACAAAATGCCTGTTATTTGATGGATGTTTATGAGATCTCCAAAATTCGAATTATGCTGCACCAAGCTACACGGCTGGTTGCTGATTTGATTAGCCAATATTAGCGTGTTTGAACTGGTCAAAAGTCCGCCATTTTTTTCCCCTGGTCAATATTTTTTTTTGTAAACGTAACACATAAGACAAAGGTGATAAAGAAGCGATAACATTGATATGAAGTGTGGTAGGTCTTGTTATAAAACAAAATATCCCGCATGCAGTTCAAAAGACCTTTTCAGTAAAACATCACATAACTCAGTACACGGAAGTGTGCGCTGTGCTAACATTTTTATTTATTTTTTATTCACAAGACAGCAGACGGAACAGAAAAGCAGCCTGCGACTCTACCGCCTGTACCTGGACTAACTTGGAAATTTACACGGGTAAACTTTGTACAAAATAAAAAGGTTGTGGTGCAATGGCGCAGAAAAGTCGCGTGCTGGGGTTTATTACTCTAGAAATGTCTTGCGATAGTGTGAGGAGAAATTTTCCAAAATACATAAGCATGGTGTCACCGGCTGACGGTTTGATTATGAAATCATGTTCGAGCGTCAACGAATGGCAAAACATACTTTGGTGTAAACTACACAGTATTAATTATAGTATGAAGCAGCATTTGCAAAGGTCTGAGAAACTTACAACCAAAAGTCCCTTGGTTTTATCCTCTGTTTTTGCACTCTCATCATCTTCAAAACAACAAGTTGACTTTTCCAACACGGGGCCACTAATCCCCAAACCGTCATGCTTTATTTTATCCTTCTGCAAAAGTGCCTTTGTCTTAAAAGTCTTATAAGGGGGTACATTTTTGTTGTTGTTATTGTTGTTGTATGTGGATGTCGACTACTGCACTGTACTGCCTCCTCAGAGCCACCAGAAGCGTACGTAGACGATGAGCATGATGAAGAAAACGCCGCCGGCCGCCAGCTTGGCGTACGTGGAGCGCGTGTTCAGGTATTTGGCGTCGCTGCGGTACTTCTTGGACAGGCTGGACAAGTTGCTGGCCTTGGAGTCCAACGCTGGGGGCGGAGAAGAAGAAAAAAAAAAAACACAAAAAACACGAGGCAAATTCAAAAAGTTTGTCCAAATGCTGTAACAAATTGTACTTCCTATACAGTGGTTCCCTTCCTGGAATTGTTATTTATCCTTGTTGAGTGATGTAACGTAACAGATCTCGGTCCTTCGTTCGGCTAATCCATTTTACCTGACAAGGCCTCTCCTCTCTGCAGCACCTCTTCGATGTTGGCCACCATGATCCTCTGCACATCCTGCAGCTCCGTGTTGATGCTGCCCAGGTTCCGCCGCGCTCGGCTGTCAATGTAGGCCTTCTTGGTCTTTTGGATGTACGTATCTGCAACACGCACAGGACGCGCCATGACTCAGTCGCACGCGGGCGCTCTCTCGTGGGTACGTGACAGAATCGTCTTTGATGTCTCGTAGTAAGAAATTTGTTCGCACAGTTGTGCTTTTAAGTGAAACATTTGTTGATGACAGACAAACAAGTACACTGTGTTCCAACTAAGTCTTTCATTTGCGTTTTTAGGGTTGGAACGCCCATGGAACTAGGGGCGTGGAAAACAAATAAAAAGAGGGTGAGGAGGGGATTTATTTTTTATTTTTTATTTTTTTTTTAACTATTACTAAATCAGACAATTATTAATGGCATGTAAAATTGTTTATTTGACTAATTTATTTTTTTTAATTTAATTTATGATTCACATTTTTTTATTTTTTTTTTATTTTAGGATTTACAATAAAATCGCTTCACCAATTATTTAAAGAAACAAATGATTAAAAATTGGGCGGGACAGGTGGCTATGAAGAGTTTAAATAATACAGACCAATGAGCAGGCCCGGAAACGCCGGCGATGAAAAGTTTGCGCTTACCAAACTCGATGAAGGAGTACGGCCGGGAGACGGTGGGCACCTTCTTGCCGTGCTGCTCGTGGAACTCGGCCTGCAGGTCCTCCAGGTAGGCGAAGGCCAACTTCTTGGGGAAGCTGGCTTCGCAGAGCACCAGGTAGCACACGCCTTTCTCCAGGACGTAACTGCTCGCAAAACAACAAACGTAACCAATTACAAATACTTGGATGCTGTCGTTTTTTTTTTTTTTTTTTTTCCTGGTTTGCGACTCACTGGAAGGACATGGATCCGGCCTCTAGGGTGCAGCGCGTGGGGCTTTGCTCGTTGAGTTTCCTGAAGAGCTGCTTGGCTTGACTCTGGTACTGCTGCAGGTCCCGGCCCAACTGCAACATACAGCACACTAGAGCTGCACAATATATCGGGAAAAAAAATACGGATATCGTGATACTGGCCTATGCAATATGCATATCGCAAAGACATGCAAAAAGTTTGATATGGAATTTATGCTTTTATCTGAATTTAACCGACTGTCAGGTTTACCTGATATAGGGATGTAATGATAACGGCAATATCGTGATATTAAAACTGCCACAATATCGTCGTCGTCATGTTCACGATATTTAACTCTTTGACCGCCAAAAACGTTTAATAACGTTTAATAAAATCACCGTGTATGCCACCATAAACGTTAAGTGACGTCAACTACTTTTTTTGGGGTGGAAAATATTAGTGGTCAGTGCAACGTCCAAGTGCAGTGCAGCCGGGTCAATGAGTTGTGAAATCAAAAACACCCACTAACTACGGCCAGCAGATGGCAGCGGTAGCTGCTCGGGCCCTAACTAGAGCTGCGAATTACAACGAAACATGACGCAATCTGATGAAATAGAACGTTTTCAAGGCTGACGTGAATGATCAAAGCCTTTGTAACATTAAACATAATTTGACGGCGCGTCACTCAACAAAAAATATTAGTATCAAAGTCACTGTTCTTTTCTGTTCTTTTCTTTTCAATTTTCGCTCAATGTGACTCAAATGACCGATTTTCAAATGGTGATTACTAAAGAACGGAATAAGGTAGAAACATACTTTTTTTTGTAATGAAATGCGATCTTTCATGCGGTACCCATGTTGTATATGTAGCAAAAGAACACAATATTCTGTTTGCTTCGAAAAATTAGTTAAAATGCTCGAAATCCACTGGCACTGGAGGTTGTCTTTTAATAACGTGTGGCAGTAAAAGAGTTAAAAGCTACACATCTGTAAAAAAAAAAAAAAAAAAAAGTCAGGTTGATTTCCATTTGTGCCGTTCTAGCACCCTCTAGTGGAGTTTAATTTTCATTAGGGATGTTTTGGCCCTTCTATGCTTAAAATCCACACTAATTGTCAGATAAAGCACATCAACACAAAAAAAAAAAAAAAAAAGATGATGGGACATAAGGCACACAACAGCAACCAACCTTTTCGCTTCCCTTGTTGATAGCAAGTGAGAGAGCAGGGAGAGAATGTTAGACTTCAGTTTACAGTATATCAATTCACTTATACACTATTATATGATTTGATGGTCATAGTTAGGAGCAGTAGTGGAAGAAAGCAAGGAATAGCTTCTAAAAGGCGCTAATATTTTAAGGTAATATTACATTTTTAAAATTATTGGTGTTTATCACAAGTCTGAAACATATTATTCTTATTTAGATAAATGTGTAATATCTGCCTATTTAATATTTGTTGGGTAACCCACTGGAAACATTTTTATCCAATACAACAATACTGTAAGTCAATAAATGCAATATAGTACAATATCAACATTCACTAGAAAATTATTAATTGTGTTTTGCATACAAAAATGGCAACAACACTAATAAATAACTATTAGATACGAAAATCTAAAATTGTTAATTATCAAATATTTACATTAAGGAAAATATAGCTATATGAAGTACAATTTATGCGCAAACATTTTTTTTTATACATATATATATATAGAGAGAGAGAATTTGTATTTATTTTTATTACAGTATCTACCTGTATATAATATTTTCCCCCCAAGGAAATCTGCTGTATTACAAATCCTAATTATAGATTATGTCATGCATATTTAGTATTGGTCAAATCATAAAGATTCTGATAGAAATCAGACAGCTTTGACAATATGTAAATAAACAAGCCCCTTGTCCACTGCACAGGCCTGCATCAAGAGGACAGAAAACGATGTTCTTGTTGAACACGTGGAAATAACTGGACTGGACGAAACCGCAAAGGCGTTTTGCATACGCTCGCGACACACAAACACAAAACCCAAAGGAGGTCAACAAACAAGCGGCGTCGCGTAGAACCTGCTCGTCCTCCTGCATCGAGGCGGCCAGCGGCAGGCCGTCGGCCAGCCGAGCGATCATCGTCAGCAGCACCATCTTCTCCGCCGACGCCACACGACCTTTCGGATTTTGTTGCTTTTGACAGCCTGGAGGGAGCCCGAGTGGAAAAGGGAGCACCAGGACCACCGGGACGGATGACGTGAGGACGCTGAGCTGGCCGGAAGCGCGTCACCGCAGCGTTGGCGTCCGTCAACTTAACACTTCCGGTAACGTCGCCAGCCGGAACGTTTTCCATCTTGAGAATAGTTCCGTCCAATATTTCTCGTGTTTATCTGTAGGAAACAAACTTGCTTCTTTTTTTAAATTGTTTACATATCCCACTCACATCGCTTTATCGTAAGTGAATAAATTATTCCTTCCTATTATTATTATTTTTGCCAAATTAATCGGGAAAGTCGAAATCGCTTAATATTCCCTTATTGCAATATATTAAGCAGCAACTTCCTGTTTAACCTGTTTCAAATCCATCTCATCTCCAATGTGGCCCGGGGTGCTTGCAGCTCGAGTTACCTGGATATCAAGAACATAAACGCACAAACGGCTTCCCATAGGCTGCTTGTTTCCTGTTGCAAAATGTGCACTTTCAAATAGCCAACAGGGGGAAGCATTGTCACGTTTAAACAGGCAGCAAGTGGAACATAAACTGACAATTCAACATAACATACATATGAAGACGACCTTCAAATAAAATAACACCACTTTATCTTTAATGACAAAACACGCGATAGAAACACACAATTGCAATTAATACAGTAAAAGAAGAAATCCCTTTATTTCTGTAACAGTATGCGTTTGAAAGGAAGGCCATTGTGAAGACAGATCCAGTCGGTAAATGCGGAGAGGAAGGAGTTGCTGCGGTGACATCAGTGTATAGGGAAGAGGTGCTGGTACTTCTGCTTGATGGACACGGCGTGGCCTTGGGGACACGGCATGACGGGGAGGCGCGGGGGGCCCAGCTGCAGGCCCGATACCTCGTTCATCAGCTGCTTGTTCACGCCCACGTCGAATCCTGACAATCATGAGGGAGAAGTTTCAAGGAGGCAGACAGGTATGGACAAATAAATAAGAAACCCTCCTCCCTTTTGACCTTTGCACATTTGCTGTTCCAATTACACTTTATCACCCTTCAAACTTATTTGAATACAAACAAAGCACAAACTGCCAGTTGCTTTCCTTTCCCACGAGAGGACATTACAATAAGTTAAACTGTTTTGGAAAAAAAAAAAAATCCCACTCACCAACTTTAACAGCGTGCCTTATGAGCTCTTGCATCTTGAACTAGTCGAAAGGAAACAGAAAAGAGGACAAAGATTAGCATTTTTAACGCACGAAAAAAAAAAGAAAAAAAAAAAGAAAAAAAAACTGTACCTGAAGGTTCCTGGCCTGTGCGATGTTGCCGCTCTCAAACTCAGACAGCAGTTTGTTCATGTGACTTCCCAGGTAGTTGTAAGTGCTGCGGGTAGAGCGACGAATGCGTGTGAATTGAGCAATGAACGTGATCCAAATTCATCTTTCCCCATTGAAATGAGTAGAAATGCAATTAATCCGTTTCAGCCTCCCTTTAAAACGTCAACTAAAATTGTGTAATGTGTATTTTAATGATAAAAAATAGGCACTATACTGGAGTGTAGTTTATTAAAAATTTAAGTGACAAAAAAATTAATAGCTCAGAATTTTAATTGAATAAGTTTAATTAATAATTTTGAACAGGTTGTGAATCATGATTGCATGCTTTAATGCACTGTGCTGCTCTTTCTAGTGTGCTCCGGCTGGCTGTTAGAACACAGCAAGCAAAAAGTACAGAAAATATTAAAAACTGCACACGTGTGATCAAAAATTAAGTTTCATCCTCAATTTCACAAGAAATTCCCCCTTTTTTTTTTTTTTTTTTTTGCAATTACCGAACAAGGTCTAACAAAAAAACTAACTAAAACTAACTAAGCCCCCCCCCCTCCGATATGCTGATTTTGTAATTGTGGTGTTTAATAATACAAATTGTAATTATTAATAATACTGAAACTAATTAAAACTAAGCTAAATCTAAACATTTTTTTTAAACTAAAACTAATAAAAACAGAAAAAAAAATACATTTAAATAAATAAAACTTCAAAATGAAATAAACTAACTAAATAAAAACTAACGTAAATAAAAAAATAAAAAAATAAAATAAAATTCTAAAACTATAATAACCTTGGAATGTTGTAAAACTAACCTGCCAACTGCTCCGTGGGCTCCCAGGACGAGTGCTGCCAGCAGTTGCTGCGCGACAGGACAAGAGGACGTGATTAAGCGACAACGCAGGCGACGCTGCGGGTTATGTGGGCGTTAGCGCAGCGGACCTCGTCCACGCCGTAGAGGACGGACCAGTCGGGCTGGATGTGGCTGATGCACTGGCCGAAATCCAGCAGGTCGCTCCCGGAGAATTTCACCCCTCGGAAGGACGGAATCAGCGTCTCGATGCCGTCTAGCAAGTCGCTTACGGGCACTTAGACGAGACGAGACCATTTTACCGATGTCCTGATATTTTGTGAAAAGTGTATACAAAACGCAACGACGACTCACCGTTCACCCCAGTTAGAGCTGGAAGGTGGTAGTAGTAGAAAGGCACAGTCGGGGCCACGGCGGCAACCTGCTGGAGGTATGCCCTCAGCGACTCTGAGAAGGGGAAAAGGTGCACGTCTGTGTTGTTTTCTAATTTTCACGTGTGACCACATTCGAACGCGTTTTCTCCGCTTAAAGTCGCGCATACCTGCGGAGCGAGGTTTGAAGAAGGAGGGGGCGATGACTGCTATGCCGTCAGCGCCGATCTCCACTGCATGGCGAGCCTGGACAAATAGAAGAAACGACTTCTATTTAGAATAGGATTCGACTGATATGCACTTTTTTTGAGGCCGATGCCAATTTTTGGCAGATGAAAAAATACAGATTACCGATTAATCTGCCGATTATTTATTAAAAATATATATATGATGCACACTTGAAATAACAATGACAAAATAAAAACAATAAGAAAGTGAATTAACAATCGAATAAACTCAAATAATAGCAACTGAAAAAAACAGTAAGAACAAATACTGAGTGTTCCTGTGCATTCTGGCCTCTTGGGGGCAGTGTGGTGCTGTGCATCCATGGCGTACACACTTAAAGTGAGTATAAAAGAAAGTTGCGATTGAATTCTATTAAAATAACTCATTTTTTTCACACATTGGGAAGAATTTGTGCCTTTGCGTAATGTTATATCATCTTCGGGTTCGTGTTCCCACAACATTTGTGTGTGGATATTCGTTAATTTAAGGAAAAACACTCCCAAAGTCGATGCTAACGTTAGCATTTGATAACTTCCTGTTAGCGTTAAGCTAGCGATGTTTTAAAAACCAAGCAAGTTTTGTATTAAATATTTAATTTAAGTAATCTTTCTATGGTTATTTTAAAGTACTCTTTAAACAAAGTTGAGTTGAGTTTGCAATACTTTTACATACATTTTTTTTTTTAGATTTAATTTAAATATTTTTTTTAATATACGCATTTAAAAAAAATCTAATACATTTTTTGAATTTTTTTTCAATTTAATTTCATACTTAATTAATTTACAACAGATAGAAAGGTGGACAAAAAGAAGAAGAAAAAAAAAGGCAGATTTTTTTTCAGATTTTAAAAGAGCTAACATCGGCCACCAACAAAATGGAGACCTCGCATTCCAGTAATTGAACGAGATGTTGCGCAGGCGTGACCTCATCTCACGTGTGATCCAGTGTGAATTATTTGCATTTGTTTTGCTTATTTATTTAACTGTGCAGGTGTGCAATTATCCCGAACACTGATAAGAGAAACTCACCAGCTCTTGGGAATCTTTCAGACTGGTGCAACCAACATGCACAATCACCTGCTCCAGTCTGTATTTAAAACACATACACCGAAGAAACAATTAACAACTTACAGGGAAACACTTTTGTTTTGCTTCATAATGATATCATTATTATCATAATTAATATAAGAGCATCAATTCAATTGTAAAATGAATAAATAAGCAACATATTTAGGTTGTGATGTTTTTGGATTCAAATCTGTTCATCTGCCACCTGCTGTTAACGCATTCAATCCCAAAAACGTTTAAATACGTTTTTTCATACTTTGTCCTTCACTCCCAAAAACATTTTTATACTTTTTTATTTTATTTTATTTTTTTTATGCAAGAGCATACAGAAGGCTTTGACGCAGCTACTGGCATGAAGAGGTGGCTTAAAGCAATGGTACTTGTTACAAAAAATAGCCAGCAGGTGGCAGCAGAGAATGAGATCAGCCAGGGCCATGTTGCAACAAGCTCTTTTTGACAGTGATTTCACCATAATATTGAATATTGATGAAACATAGCATTGTAATGCTAATTGCCGCAAAATGGAAACTGATAGAAATATACTTTTTCCATTGAGGAAATAAGAGACTTTAATCTTTATTTTGGTAGGTTCCATGTTTTTTTTTGTTTTTTTATAGCAATAGAACGCAACATTCCGTGGGCCTTGCGAAATCAGTACAAATCCAGTAAAACAGCCGGGAGCAAAGGGTGAAAATGGCTGGGAGTGAATGTTTATGTATGAAGAATATGGTCACAACCAGTGTTACCCACATTACCTTGAAAAAAATTACCGATTACTTCAGTTTAAAAGCAACTTAATTACTTTTATTGGTTACTTTATTTTAAAATTAAATTATATTAAAGTGCTTTCATCAAAAAGTATGAAGCACAAAGGACTACTTTTCGTCAAGATAAAACTTGATCTCTCTCTCTCTCTCTCTCTCTCTCTCTCTCTCTGGCTACCTCCGAATGTTTTGAACTCCCGCATCCATGCCAAGACTTACTTTCCCTTAGCTTTCCGACACCACTCCTCCGCCAGTAACTTCCTCTCGGCGACGCTGAGAGACATGCCCTCTCCGGTGGTGCCGTTCACTGCGAGCAAAAATACCGTCTTGTTATTTTAACAGGCTAACATGGGATTCGGATAGCGCATCTTCAACAGGTGAAAGGTCACTGGGCTAGATAGATAGAAAGAAACAAACATTGTGGTCAACAAATAGAGGAAACATAGGGGGGGGGGGGGGGGGTGGATAAATACCAAGTGAACTAAGCACCTGCTTAACTCATTTGCTCCCAATAACGTGTAAATACGTTTTTTTATGTTGTAAGTGTCCCAAAGACGTATTTATACGTTTTTTTTGTTTTTTGTTTTTTTTATGCTAGAGCATACAGAAGGTTTTGATGCAGCCTCTCAACTGCAAAGAACGGTTGCAGAAATGGTAGTTATTACACAAAAGGCCAGCAGGTGGCAGCAGAGCAGAGGAGATCAACCAGGGCCATGTTGAAAAAAAGCTCAATTACTTTGAATTTTAAATAGATTTGTGAAAACTGATGAAACTTAGCTCTCTTCTAATGCTAATTGCTGCAAAACGGAAACAGATAGAAACATAAATTTTTTTTCCTGATAAAAGAAGAGACTTTAATCTTTCTTTTGGTAGGTTCCATGCTTTTATAGCAATTGAACACAATAGTCTGTGGGCCATGCAAAATCAGTCAAAAGCCAGTAAAACAGCTGGGAGCGAACGGGATTGCTTCTGTGAAAATGGCTGGGAGTGAATGAGTTAACCACTAGGGCGCCCCAAGAGTGTTAACTGCTCAGTCAACCAGACACTAACTAGTTTTTACTTATAGTCTGCATTCTACTCGCCAATTGTGGTTTTTATTGACGGTACAGTGATTTTACTGCTGCTCGTGCAATCTCTTGTGGTTCATCAGAACGACGTGTCACATGACTGCGGCCTCAAATTACCTCGTATATACGTTAAACGGGCGGACTACGAAAACAACAGCGATAGCAAGCGCCGTCGTCGGTTTCTGCTGACAAATCTCAGCATGTTGTCCTTTTGTCTAACTTCACAAAAGACAGAAAAAATAGCAAAAAATCTGTAGATTTTTTAAAAAGGGTTTCTTATGTTGTAATGTGTTAATGTGCCACAAAAAAATCTAATATTATGAGTCATATTAATCATATTATGCAACATAGACCCTAAGCAGCAAACAAATTTAAGGATTATGTGATACTAAAGCGGAACCACAAAATTTGACCCACAAGAAAAATGATGAGTGGTCTTGTTCAGGGCAGGATATTTGATTTCAACATCACAGCTAATATGGTTCCTGTTGAGAAGTGGTGGGGCGTCCATTTTGTACCAACAGATGAGACTTATCCAACTTTAATCCACCTCTCGATTACCACGTCACAGTTAAAGAAATAAAAGGTGGAATAAGTCTACTAAGTCCTCACAAAAGGCCCCAGGTACCAAATGCACGTGTGGCCGCTGCCTTTCAAGACAATTTGAGAAACAAAATTGACAAACTGAGAGAAGAGGTTATGCTAATATGGTTAGCACAGATGCGACAACATGGCTGACTGAGGTGGGAACAAGCACACATAGCGGACAGGTACTGAAAGGAACAATGTATGCACAAACTTACCAAAAACGCTATTTACACCTTGCTTCTCTTTCAAGTAGTCAATATAAGGTCCAATCTCTGATAGGTTGACTTCACTGTTATGGGAAAACACATGCAGCCCCCCCCACATTTGGCAAAATGACATCTACAAGATGGCGCCAATTTGCGAACACAAGTGGGCGACAAATGAACAGGGTCAACTCATCTGCTATTTGGAGTCTATTGTAAGTTCTCCCAAACAACTTCCATTCTCACATGACCAACTTCTCTCTTAGCTTGCGAATATCAGTGCTGACATCCTCTTTCTAACTTGCTTATTCTTCTTTTTTTTTTCCCCCACCCTGTTGTTTTGTCATCCAACTGTATCTCATCATGTGTCCCAAAAGTCCCGACACATTTGTTTCAGGTGTCATTCGGACAGACGTGAGGCCATCAGCATTTAAAAGCTTCACCTTGCACTCAGCACATTTTTTCTGTTAGCTGCCGTTTGAGATGCGTATGCCCGTCGTCACGCTGCTCCAAAGTGTAGAACAATTTAATCGAATTAAGGCAAGTTTTTGAAAAAAACAGGATCTGTTCTTGAAAAACCACGAAGCCGAAGGCGTCCTACTTCCACCCACTAATCAAAAACGCTGAACTTCCGGAGCAGGCAACTGCGAAAAGCCGGGAGTGTCTATTCTGAAGTGACCCATGGGCGAGAAGGGAATGATTTGCAAAAACTACAAAACCTAAACTGCAAAATGTTGATAGCCTCATGTATTTCTGAATTATACCTCAAATGGAATAGAAAATTGGAAGTGTATAGTGACTTTTGGGGCACCCTCTATATTCAAAATACTGTATTGTATGTACAGTATATAATATACATTTATTTACTTAAAAAAATAATAATAATACATACCCTTGAGAGGTGAAAGGAGTGAATGCGGCCGCAACCAGGCCAGTCAATTTCTTCCCAGCAGATTGAGCCATAGCTGACGGATCCACGATTACGTGCAAAAATAAAATAAAATTTAAAATACAATACAATGACACAAAACACATGCAAACCTAACACGTAGGCGTTCCACATGTAACATAATACTAGTGTACTACCCACCTGTCGTTACATTAAAATTTAATGGCATTCAAAAGCAAACGCACGATACTGTAAATAAACTCTTGCGGATATGAAGCCGGCGAAAAGTGGAAATCCATTTTCCCGAGTGCAAGCTCCTAACATACCTGTTCCAACTCGTCCCTTCTCCTTGCGAGCGTGAGTCAAGTACTGCACTTTTGGGGAAGCCGGGTGCGGATTATAATCATGTTGGATGTTTGAGCTCGGGAGATTGTTGATGTGCCTTGTTGAACCTTCTCACGTGAACGCGTCAAGTGAGCGCAAAGTATTGTGGGAAAAGTAGTTTTGGCTTCTGATGCCTAAACAAAACACGTAAATGTTACATAATCTCATTTCAATTTGACTTATTAAAATGGACTGAACGTCGATTTGGGCGAGGGCCAAGCGGCATTTAGGTTATACGGGAAATACTATGCATTGTTCTATGGCTTTGGTAGCAGGACTGGTTGACTACATTACATTTTACATTCTTATGCCGTTACTTAAAGTATAATTCAGTGGGAACAGTTACGATATTAAAACAAAAGCGTTGCTTAGCGATATAATAACGACCCGATCGTGAGGACACATGACGTTCTTCTTTTACCATTTTTTGGGGGAAGATATACACTCTGAAGAAAATTCGGTCTGACAGGCATCGTATCTTTGACATGCCGATGAAAATCAGAAGAACGACCTTATTTTAAATAAATATGTTTAATAATGAACACATAAAACAATAAAATGACGCGTACTTCATCTTTGTTAGAGATTTGCCATGGGAAAAATGTTCACGATTGCAACCTGAGAGTCACAACTCGGGTAATATAAACCTTACAGGAAGCGGATGTTGTCGAGTCTTTTTAAGATGGCCGCAGCAGGCTAAGAAAAAAAAAAAAGAAAAAGCAACAGAAGACGGCTAATTTGGCTTCCAGTTCTTACTCCACGGTAACGGACTTTAAACATTACGCTACCATTGGCATCGTTTCACCAAATGGAATATTTTTTAATGGTTTTCCCGTGACATTTTTCTTTTGTCGTATCCGCGGCGAGTTATCACACCGGCTAGCGACAAGCTAGCTGGCCTAATTAAACTATGGCAAGTGCAAGAGTCTTCCGGCTGCGATGACGAAACCAGTTAGTCAAGATCTGGTAATTATTATCACTTACGATTGACCGGTAGATTTGCTGATGGTTGTAACCGCCATGAAGAGCTGTTTGTCAAGGACTGCAGTTATTCGCCCCAATTTAAAAACTGGGGAGTGAGTGGGCCTTTTGAATGTTACTGTACAGGAAGTCACCAACCTGGTTTCGTGTTGTGTGTGCGTGTATACTGTAAGTGACAGTGGGTTTTAGTTGCTTTCCATGCAAGTTGTCACACCCAAGAATTCTACACTTATTTAATAAATTGTAAAATAAAAAACAACAACACAAGTCTATGTATTTGGGCTACGTGGCACACATCCTGCTTCCAATAGATCCGGGTGACAGCATGGAAAAGTAAACAAGAATTACCTGTAGCTAACCAGTGAAATGGCACCTATACAACATTGTTGTTAGTCATTTACCGGCAAGGGAGATGGCGTGTCAGTACTTGAGGCTTCACTGTGTAGTAGTTGTAGTTTTTTTTCTTCTTGCTGCTATTGTAACAAAATGGCAATAGTCTAATCGAGAGTCAAGTTCTTTAAATTGCTGCACGTCTGGCCACAATGCCATCGGCACTGTTCGTCTTGATGCTGCTTGCGGCATTATGTAGCCTGGGATGTGCCATGTCACGGGACGAGAAGCTAAAGTTGAGGTGAGTGCAAGAAAAAAAAAAAACATGATTTAATCATGATGAAAATCAGCAACTGAACCTAAAGATGCACATCTGTTCTTTCCTCACAAAAGGAATCAAGTGGTAGAGATGTTTGACCACGCGTACCAAAATTACATGGTAAGTCGTCGCTTTTAATTTTTCAGATGTCAAAAAAAAAAAAAAAAAACATCTTTCTCAGTCAGACTGTGATCATCAGGAAAGCTTCCTGAAGTTAAAAATTATCTGACTTACACCAGAAACAACAGCACAGTGACTAAATGTGATACGCAAATTTTTTTTTTTTTTACTTTGTAGTACGGTTTTCTTAAAAACACATTCCAAATGTTTTTGTGGATTAATGGCATTTCCATTCATTTCAATAGGGAAAGATGATTTGACGTTGATATGAGCGTGGTCATGGAATGAATTAGATGTGAAATTACCACAAAAATAAAAGCTGAAGTAAAGTGTCAGATGACACGATTGTCATTGTCCATTTTCTCAAGGACCATGCTTACCCAGCCGACGAGCTGATGCCGCTAACGTGCAGAGGAAGAGTACGTGGACTGGAACCCAGTCGGGGCGATGTGGACGATGCGCTTGGAAAGTAAGTAATTGAAGAATACAGTATTTGGGTCATTCCAGAAATCGGCACCAACATTTTTGAAAACTCAACCATTTATTTTATATTTTTTTAATGTAGAAAAATACAGGTAACATCCTTTATATCCTTTGATATATTTTTTATTTATTTATTTTTATTTTTTATTTTTTTTTATTTTTATTTTTTTTATTTTTTGGTAGCTCAGCCCTCGATGGTACACTTTGATGACTTATCATGTGCCGTTTTCCAGATACTCAGGCACCTGAAATGCTAATATATGTTCAGTATTACTGTAACGTTTGCAATTCTAAACTAATTTTTAAGTTTTCACTCGAATATGCTAGCTGTGTTAACCTCTATGCTAAGTGGTCAAGAACAAACTTAGCTGTATAATCAAAATAGAAAAATACTTTTTTTTTTTTTTTGATTGAGGGTTGAATTATTTTGAGTGATGCATTTTATTATGGCTGAAAAAGTTGAAAAAAAATAAAAAAAAAATAAAAACATATTTACAATTTTGAAAATTTTATTTTTTTATTTTTTTATTTTTTAGCACTACAATTATTTGCTGTGTTATTTCAGTATTTCAATGCATGCCCTTTCATGTGTTAACGCTTGTTTGTCTCTTGTAGGTTCTCGTTGACCCTCATAGACACTCTGGATACACTTGTGGTGAGCATTTCAATGAGATAAAATTGAACAATAATTCATTCTGTTTCATACGTTCCTTAAAAGACAACTTTTGTTGCAACACCATCCAAACAGTGGCCAATATGTCTGTCGCGGTGCCTTTTAACAGCAATTCTCGTTTTCCCTCCGCCAGCTTTTGAACAAAACGGCGGAGTTTGAGGCTGCGGTCAGAAGAGTCCTGTCCGACGTCAGGTTGGACAATGACATCGTGGTGTCTGTATTTGAAACCAACATTCGAGTCCTCGGGTAAGGATAATAGTCCATTCACAGCATGTATTGTCTCAGAAAATAAGTCTGACTTAAGTTTCTTACCTGTGATTACTGTTATTGATGTCTTACTTATGCTGCTCAGGGGTCTGTTGGGCGGCCACTCCATGGCTGTGATGCTGAAGGAAGAAGGGCAACACATGCGCTGGTACCAGGACGAGCTGCTGCACATGGCCAAAGACTTGGGCCTCCGACTGCTGCCGGCATTCAACACCAGCAGTGGCCTTCCTTACCCGAGGGTGAGAAACGTGAACTGCTTTAACGTTGAGAAGCAACATATCGAGATTGTTTTTTTTTTTTTTTTTTTTTCCACAGGTGAACTTGAAGTACGGCGTCAGGGGTCCTGAGTCGCGGACGGGCACAGAAACGGACACCTGTACGGCATGCGCGGGGACCATCATCCTGGAATTTGCTGCCTTAAGTCGCTTCACTGGTGATCCTGTGTTTGAGGTTGGGCCCACCTCAGCTAATCCAGGCCTTCATCTTAGCGACGTTGTGACTCTGTTCTGTTGTTACAATGCAGAATTCCAGCCTAGGATGCGATCGAATTTGCAGTCATTTGAGCAGCAAGTAGCTGTTTAGCACTTACTGAACGATTCTTCTTCTTCTTCTTCTTCTTCTTCAAAAAAAAAGAGACTTCACAGCTCTTGTTTGAAGTTTAGTGTTGAATTAAAAATAAAACAAAGAGCATGCACATTTATATAAAGGGTAAGGCAAGTAAAACATTTTTTTTTCAATAAATTAAAATCCACTTTTTTTTTTTTATCCATCTCAAGAGGCGGCCATTTTGCCTTGTACAGCCATTTGCTGTCGACCGAAAAATGACATGATAGTGCTTACGGACTCAGAATAATGTTAAAAAAAAAATACAAATAATGAAGATGGCAGCTCACCTGTTTTCTAGGTTTTTATGTCATGTGACCAGCAGTTGACCAATCCCATCGTAGTAGTTCCATAAGCGAGTTGGCCAAACTCTCTCTCAATACGGCGCTGATTCAACAGCGCCCCCTGCTGTAAAGTTTACTGGCTTTGCGTGTGTGGATCTTGGGTTTTCGGCACGTAGAATTGCTCGGCAGAATATCACTGCCAAAAGTCACGTGACTTTTATCCGTAGTTGTAGAATTGCTTTTTACGTACGCAGAACATTTTTTTGCACTTGAAAGATTTTTTTATTTTTATTTTTTTTTAATTGAAGATATGCTTTGTGTACGTAGATCACGTTTTTTTGTGTTTATGGAGTTTTGGCATGATTCTAACTCCATACTGACCCCCGTAGAGAGACAAAACATAATTTACACACTTATAAACACATTTATGTCTTTATATTTAGTATAGCATTAATTTAGTTATTCGAAGTAACTTCGGGACAATCCGAGTGGGATAAATCCGACTTCCCACCTTCCTCAAATGCAGCTTGTGATGTCATTTTCAATCGCCAGCAAGTGGCAAAATGGCCGCTCCCCTGAGGGGGATAAAAACGGTTGGATTTTGCTGCTTAATTCATATTTCACAAACACAATATTAGTCATAATGTCATATTTAGACTAGTAGGTGTACATAGAGCATATTATTCTAAAGTTAACAATGCAAAATGCCATGCTAATGAATAGCATCTATGTGGTAGCATTTGAATGCTTCAAGCACTGAGTATTTGAAAACAAAAATAGAACAATACTCAGGCACATATTTTAAAACAAAGCTTCCCTCACGCTTGCAGGCCCACGCCCGGAGAGCCCTGGACTTTCTTTGGGAGAAGAGGCAGCGGAACAGCAATCTGGTGGGAACCACCATCAATATCCACTCAGGAGAGTGGGTCCGCCGCGGTGAGCGGAGCGCACGGTAGTAGATGAGGTGGGAAGTAGCTGGTGGCAGAATAAGGACACGAGATGGGAAGATTCGATTGTGCCAAGGGTGGAGGAGTTTGAAAAAAAAAAAATCCTTTTATTTGTGCGATGACTCACATTAAGAAGCATGCACGCTTTGTTTCTAGACAGTGGAGTTGGAGCGGGAATTGACTCATACTATGAATACCTCCTCAAGGCCTACGTTCTTCTGGGAGATGAGCAGTTTCTTCAGCGGTTCAATATTGTGAGTGTGTACCGCACACAAACTGTGCACCTAAGCAGTTGCATAGCAACCTGATAATACACAGGATAATTCAATAGACTGTATCGCACGTTTTCAATGTCTTGTAGTTTGTTTTCTGTGCGCCATTTCTGTAAATAGTGGCCAGGCGTGTTTAGCTACTTAACTCATTCACGAGCAGCCATTTTCACTGAAGCAACCCCCTTCGCTCCCGGCTGTTTTACTGGATTTGGACTGATTTTGCAAGGCCCACAGAATATTGTGTTCCTTTGGAACCTACCAAAAGAAAGATTAGAGTCTCTTCTTTCATCAGGGGAAAAAGTATGTTTCTATTTGTTTCCGTTTTGCAGCAATTACCATTAGAATATATCTTAAGTTTCATCATTGTTCACAAATCCGTTTAGAACTGTAGAGGAACGAGCTTGTTTACAACATGGCCTGGGTTGATCTCTTATACTCTGCTGCCATCTGCTGGCCGTTTTTGTAATAACTACCGTTGCCTCAACTATTCTCTGCAGTACAGAGGCTGCATCAAAGCACTTCTGTTTGCTTTAGCTAGCATAAAAAAACACAGCAAAGAAATGTATAAATATGTCTTTGGGGCATTTAAAACATTTAAAATAGACTGTATTATACGTTTTTGGGATTAAATTAGTTAATTGAGGAGGACATTCATTTGTGTATTGTATTTTTCTTATATATGTCACGAGATTGCAGAAAAGCACAATTTAAAAATTAGATGTGGTTACAGCCTCACAATTTTAACAGTCAATAACAGCTATTTGTTTTGTTTTGTTTTCTGAAGGGAATTAGGTTGTTTACCTTCCCAAACTGAATGATGCACGGCCACTTTTTGAGGAAATATGTTGCCCATGTTTGTGTAATCTGTTCCTTTTTTTGTGGGGGGAAATAAGACTTTTTGTATCATTTCGCTCAGCACTATGCATCCATCATGAAATACATAAGTCAGCCCCCCCTGCTGTTGGACGTGCACATCCACAAACCTCTGCTTCCCGCTCGCACCTGGATGGACTCGCTGTTGGCGTTCTTCCCTGGTCTGCAGGTCAGATTGGATCACGTTGAATGTTTTTTTTTTTTTTTTTCTTCCCCCCCAACATTTCATTCATTGTTTCCTCTGTTGACTTCCCAGGTGTTGAAGGGAGACATCCGACCAGCCATTGAAACTCATGAAATGTTGTATCAAGTTACCAAAAAACACAACTTCCTACCAGAGGTAACCAGTCGGACTTAAATGTTGACTTTTTGAGCTTTTATCTAAAAGTTGATCTTACACTGAAGGCGAACATTTTAGATCGTTACCGGTAAACAAGACAAACCGGTGCATCTTCTTGGTTAGAAAGCGCTGTCAAATACACCCGACATCAATTATTTCAAACAAAGTCAAACTGCAAAGTCCTCTCATAGTGAAAGAATGTAAACTGAATTCATTTGTTCCAAGTGCAATCTATTACTAAATGTAACGATTAAATGCAATGTTAAACGATGAGGCCAAATTACACATAAATCTAGCCCAGAAAGGAACGTCCTGAAATCTTCACGTGTGCATTCATGGAAACGATACGCCAGACAGCCTGAGGCTTTTGGCGCATTCTAGCTCCAATCTATTCAAGTTCCACTTTGAAATGCTGCAATAGCGCACTGACGCTTTCCTCTCTCGTCTCCCCAGGCCTTCACCACTGATTTCAGGGTACACTGGGCCCAGCATCCTCTGAGGCCGGAGTTTGCTGAGAGCACCTATTTTCTTTACAAGGTAAAAAGTCAATGCAGATGTCTTGTTCGCTTCAGAGTACACCTCTACTGTTTTGAATTGTTGTCAATTTGTGATATTTCACAAAAACTCACCATGAATGTGAATCTCTTTTGTTTTTGCTCTTCTGAGCGGCTATTAAAAAGCAAAATGTAATCATTTGTGAGCGGATGGATGGAACCTATGCTTCGTGTGGAATAAGGATAAAAATGCGCCGCTAAAATAATGGAAAATGTGTTCGCGCGCCAGGCCACAGGAGACCCGTACTACCTTGAAGCGGGTCGCACCATCATGGACAACCTCAACCGCTTTGCTCGGGTCCCGTGCGGTTTCGCTGCCATGAAGGACGTGCGGACCGGCAGCCACGAGGACCGGTAAGGGTTGATAGAGGCAACAAATTGTTGGTGATGCCAAATTTGTGTGTATTTATTTATGACTATATGCTATAAATGGCGCTTGATTCCAAACTGTGCCGCTATCGAGCCTGCCAATGACGTGCAAGCTCATGATCGCATATTAAACATCGAAATGGCATTTTTCTCCCCATAGAATGGACTCGTTCTTCCTCGCCGAGATGTTCAAGTACCTGTTCCTGCTTTTCGCTGATCCGGAGGACCTACGCTTCGACGTGGAGGACTACATCTTCACGACCGAAGCACATCTGTTGCCTCTGTCTCTCTCCACGACGCCGCACGTCTCATCCGTTCCCCCCAATCAAACGGTAATTGTCCCCATGAGCAAACCACTTTCAAACACGGCACTTTCTAACGCAAGGCCATGTGGTCAAGATTCCTCAAGTCGAGCAGGAGGAGCTGGACGACTCCAACTTTGACTGGACCTGCCCCAACACGCGTCTCCTGTTCCCCGACCCGGCCTTCCCGCGGAACCTGAGGGAACCCATTCGGAGCGCCGTGGACAGGAGCTGCCCGCGGCCTGCTCCTTACAGGTTGTTATTTCCTGATACCGTGGTCACATGACTTCCGGGTTTTTACAGTTATGAACCATCGCTTGTCGGGCCGGGTATCGATTCCAATTCCCTCAATTGGTTCGATTTTGATTCACAAGAGTTCAGTTCAATTCAATATTGATTTTTTTCCCATTCGACTGACTTCAATCTGATATTGATTAATTATGGAACAGCAACTCTTTTTAAATATGAAGGACATGATAAAAACTTCACCAACATTACATTTTGTGGAGGCAGTAACTGGTTAAATAATTTAGTTTATTAATAAAATTAACATGGGTTATGATCGCGAATGAGTTCCACAAACATTGACATCAGCAAGGATGACATGAAAATATTTTCATTATTCTAATTCAGTAATTGTGGATCTAAATTATTCTGAATTGTCTTAAAGTGCAATAAGTCAGCTCTTTCATAAATGTAAGAAAAATACTTTTAAATTGATGTGAACAATAAATTTCAAATCCCCTCCAAAAAAACTTTGGCCTTTAAAATTCTATTTTCTTATGAATTTATGGGGAAAAGATATATTAAAATGATCGGTTCATGGTTTTATAACTTGATATGACCCGAAAATTAGAATCGATTTATAGATTATTCGAATTTTTTTTTTTTAACCCTGCCCTTGTCGCTTGATCGATTTTTTTTTTTTTTTTTTTTTTTATAAACAAAATAAAATTAGATGTGAGCAAGCTTTGGATATGCCAAAAAATTGAAAAAAAAATTGAATAGTTGAATGATTTTGCAAAATCTAATCTACATTTTTTTTTTTTCCATCAATTCAATATTGCGATTGCAGTTTCAAGGTCCTCTTCCTATGTATTTTTAATACACACAAGCAATAAATTAATCTCCTGAATTTGATGAATTGTTCAGACCTAGTACATACTATTCACTTTAAAAAAACAGCAATGTCGTAGCAGGCACGCACGCAAGCAACCGTCAATGGTCATTTTCGAATCAGCACGTGTTTCCTGTACTGCATTTTGAAGTCAGCTTCCTGATTCAAACCTGCTTGTTCATTCCTCCATCCTACAGGGAACCCGGCATGGGAGCCCCTCCTCTGCGAGCGCAGGACTTCATGGCGAACAACCCGGAACATCTGGAGCTGCTGAGGAGGATGGGCGTCAGCCTCATCCACCTGAAAGATGGCCGGGTGCAGCTGGTGCAGCACGCCACGCAGGTAACAAAGAAATGCCGTCATGTGCAGTTCCGGGTATTTGTATGAGTCATGATTAACTAATAGTCTTCACGACAGATGGGAATGATTCTGTGGTGGAGGTGATGTCATGTTTTTTTAGTACACACAAGGGGGAGACATTTTGTTAAATTAAGGCTCAAGTCATGATATGTCATAAAACCTTTTATGGCACCTTTTTCTCTCACATCGCCAACTCGACGTGTAGGCGGTGAGCCCCATCGCCGCCGAGGACGGCGTGCGCTTCATGCAGGAGATGATGGAGCTTTCCAGCCAGCAGCAGAAGGAGCAGCTGCCCCCCCGAGCCATTCAGATCGTCTCGCACCCGTTCTTCGGCCGCGTCGTGCTGACGGCCGGCCCGGCGCAGTTCGGCACGGATTTGTCCAAAAGCGCCACGGGGGTGAGCTGTTGCCACTGTTATAGACCTCGAGTTGGACAATTTGAAGTTCAACAGTTTGATAATCTGTCAGGGTTACCTGTTTGACATTGATTTAACTCATTCACTGCCTTTGACAAGTATACTTGTCAATTGTATTTTTTAGAGCGGTGCTAAATGGGGGCGAATCTGAGCATGCTCCACTGTAAATATCAAACTTGGAAACAACTTTACTGATGCCCAACCACCGGTAGATGACATCATTGCCCCATTTTATAGGAAATAAACACAGTTTCAGAGTCCATGGGAGAAATGGCTGTATTTTGGCAAACCTACATTTTTCTGCTGTCAATTATAAAAGAACGGGACGGGACAAAAAGTAGGGAGTCTATTCTGTTATTTGGTAGATTCGGTTTATATATAATTATTGAATGTCATATCACGTGAGTATTGGAAATGTAAAAATTTTCTATAATGACTGGCAGTGAATGACATGACACAAAAAGGAGAGACGACACTCAGTTCAGGGCTCGCGAGGAGAGATCGGAGGAACTGACTGATACAAGTCACTCCTGCACTCTCTGAAGATTCCTCTCCTCACCCTCTCTATTTAACACAGATTTCTGAGTGAGTTTGCGATAATTTCTTAACAGACAAAACGTCCGCAGGTTCGAGGCTTTGTCACGGTGGCCGAACCGTACACGGGCTGCGGCGAGATCACCAACGGCGAGGAGGTGCAAGGCCACATCGCGCTGCTGCAGAGGGGCCAGTGCATGTTCGCCGAGAAGGCGCGGCACATCCAGAAGGCCGGCGCCATCGGAGGCATCGTCGTCGGTGAGCGTTGCTGATGCCACGAGGAAGATGAACCCGTTGATGAGATTAGCCGGCGGTTAAACGGATTACCTCCAAGGCAGACAGTCAGATAAGTCGTGTGTGATGAGCCGTTAATTGGGTTTTTTCCTGCGTCGTATGATTATTTTCCACAACAACCGCCGCCACGCTTGTTGTCATGACAAGAAAGTATGAAACATCAAATAATCTCACGGAAATTATACTAAATGCTCATAATTGTTTTTTTTGTTTTTTTTAGCTGTAAAATTACATTCCTAAAATGTGACCTGAGTAGTCATTGGGAAAATTACTTTGGAAATGTAACTAATTACTTTTTGCTGTGGGTGTTGTTTTTTGGATAACGTGTTGCAGTAAAAGAGTTAATTATTTATTTTCTCCCACTGATATAACAGATTACATCAATTTTGTAATACAATTACATAATGTGGTTACAAGTAATTAGTTACTCCCCAACCCTGATCATTAACGATAAATAGCACGCTAGCACAAACCGACGTGACATTACGCACGGGCAAACAATTTTTTGCACGTTACACAAAAGATGCAAGTCATAAAGTTATTCACCCACCAAAATAAATGTTTGAGAATAAAAATAAATGAAGACCTTCAACAAACAACATCAAGAACAGGCGTTTTCGGTGAATAACAAAGGATCGATCGGTTCTCAAACAAATACTCTCGAAAAGACAAATGTTAAAATGCCTCATGATTTTTTTTTCTTGTCTTGTCAGACGACAACGAGGGAAGCAGCAGCGACACGGCGCCGCTCTTCCAGATGGCCGGCGACGGCCGCAGCACGGACGACATCGCCCTGCCCCTCCTCTTCCTCTTCCACAAGGAGGGCAACATCCTGCTGGAGGCGCTGAAGGAGTACCGCCAGGTGGAGGTTCTGCTCGGCGACAAAGCCCGGGACCGAGGTGAGGGTGCGTGCGTGCATGTGTGTCCTTTTGTTTTTGTTTGTTTGTTTGTTTGCGTCTTCTCATCAAAGCCGCTCATCCTCATCACGCCTAACCTGTTTGCTTGGTGAATGAAAGCTGAGGCTTCGACGTTCCATTTCTGGATATGAGCCGACACTCTCCCTTCCCTCTGCTCGCTCACTTGCCTTCTTCTCCTCTCTTCCCCACCCAACCCCCGCCTTGCCTGACCCTCTCATTTTGTGGACAAACAGCCGCCATATTCAAAGGTAAACCTCTTCCCGGAAGTCTGTTTGAGGGCAGTAAGTATTCCTCTCTGCTTTTCTGCACTCACATCGTCTCAATTTTACATGTGAGTGAATCCCGGTTTATATACCTGATAGGGATACTTTACTTATTTAGCTGTTTTGGGGCAGTCAAATGTGAATATTTTGGCTATAATAAATTGGATATTTTATTTATTTTTCACGCACAATTGGTACCTTTTAAAAACACATTTTGCAATTTGACAATTGACACAAATTTGTTCAGAGAAAGTTGTCTCTGTTAAGAAGACATTAGTATTTGTTTTTTTTTTGTTTTTGTTTTTTTTTAAAAACAAACAAAAAAAACACTAAAGTACTCCCTGTGAAGAAGACACCAGTTCTAATATTGTGTTTCAGCGATGGTAGAAAAAGAAACGATTTTCTCATTGGCTAAAAAATCAGTTTGTCTTGAGTAGTTTCATCGGAGATTATGGTGGATTTGTGACCTGACCAATATATCGATAATCGCGGTAGCGTCACATCGTGAGCTAAACGTTATTATGAGCCTTGTATCGCATAACGTATCGTGAGGTACGGAGATGTTCCCACGCCTATTAGACATCGTTCCAACAGGAACGTACCAAATATAAATGATATTTCTCCCCTGAAACACACAAAAAAAAAACGTAATATGATCGTCATCTTATAAATCTGTGGAGTGTGAACGATGAACCGTGATATATTGTTAGATTACTGTCTGAATCTGATGTTTACTTGAGCAACTTGTTTACGTTCCACCAAATAAACGGAAGCTCGTCTTTTCATCCACGACCTTGCGTTTCTAGTTCAGTGCGTACTCTTGTATTTATAGAACGCGCACTTGAGGGGGAATATTAATCCTGCCAGATTTGCCCGCGCAACTTTTTGGCTTCTTTTCCTCCATTGTGGCTATTTCTCTCTCAGCAACATGAGAGGTGGGGGGGGGAGATTTCATCCTGTGACTCACCACAGGCAGGCTGTGAGCTGTCAGCCTCTTTGTGGAAAAGCGCTCTATTTTTTGCGCGTCTCACGTCTTTTATTTTTTGCGTCCCCGCCCACCGCTCGCCTTCCTTTTCAGGCGCCGACGTCCGTGAGGCGGAGGAGGACTGTCAAACCGAGGCCACCTCGCCGACGGCGTCCGAGTCGGAGGCGACGACGACGACGTCGGGGAAAGATGGAGACGCCTCTCCGACCGGGGGCGAGGACGTCGGGCCGGCGGAGGACGTCGGGCCGGCGGAGGCCGACGCGCCGAAAGCGGACGGCGGCGAGGAAGAGGAGCAGCGGGTCGACGGCGCCGGACGGTCGGCGGACCGGCTGCTGGCCGACTGGCGGGACGACCTGGAAGCCTTCCGGCAGATGGAGAAAGACGAGCTTTGATGCCGACGGGCAAATGGTGAACTCACACGCCGCCGCCTCATCTGCGGACGGCACGCGGTGCCACGGCGAGGCCTGGCATCGGTGGACCACGATGGAGACCCGCTTGATGATGGATGGATTAAGAGCAGGGTGCTTGCCTAGAGTTGCAATTTTTTATTTTATTTTTTTAAGTTGGAAACTTTCCATGGTAATTGGAAAAAAATGTTTATACTTGAATATGGCCTTTTCAATACATTACTTTCCAACCATAAATTCCCATGAAAAGTTTCCAATTTGGAATATTTCCAAAATTTCCCTGCTTTAATTTCCATGGAAATTTACCAGAAAATTTCCAGCCCTTTTGCAACCCAATTCTTACCTCACTGTGTCTGACATTTCTTTACCACAAACTATTAGTAGCAAGAGAGGCTGATTTATTTTTTTTTTCTTTTGAATTTAGACCGGTGTTTCCTACTGAGCCCCTAAGGTGACATGGAAGAAATATAAAAGTAAAAATTGGAAAAAAACGTTTGCGTTCCCTCGCAAAGATTGCGAGAGGACGTTTTTTATTTTTATTTTTTATTTGTTTTATTTTAACGAGTTAATGTACTTCCGGTCATCTTCCTTGTGACCAAAAATGACGAGGATGGAACGTGTAAATATAAAACAAAACAGTGGCGAAGCTTTCCCGAAGCGACAAGGATGGATCGAGCGTGTATTTTCCCACTGCTTTGTTTACACGTTCCGCCCATGTCGCTTTTGCTCACATGGAAGATGACCCGGAAGTGTTACGGAGCCCCTACGATGACATGGTAGGGAAAAAAAACAACAACTTTGCGTTCCCTCGCAAAAAAACAGAACAGTTTGCGTTCGCAAGGTTTTTTGCGAGAGAACGCAAAGTTTTTTTGTTTTGTTTTTTCTACCATGTCACCTTAGGGGCTCCGTAGTTTCCCAACCAAGCCACGTAAATGACTTTCTTTTCAAAAAGGTGTCTCATATCTTCTAACTCACCACCAAACCAAAAAAAATAAAAAAGTCACAGGTAGTGTATTCTGTACACTTTGTGATTGGGTCCCATCTCAATTTACCAACAAGCTGACATTCCGTTTCAGTGTGAAATTTGAGTATGTTTAGTTGAACACAAAGCTATTATTGTGTTGTATGAATAGCAACAAGTGGGCACATGTTAATTACACCTTCCGCCATCTAGTGGAAGAGTATCGAATTGTTCTGGCTGTCGCTACAAGTCGCTTAACGTAGCTAGATGAACACAGATGAGGTAACTCGGTTTACGTTTATAATCAATTCTCCCCTATGAAATGGAAGATGTTATACATAATTTTCTGACAATTATGTTGAATTTGGATCATTTGTGTGGTTGGAAATCATTGATCTGGACCTCCACAAATGCAGGAAAAAGAACTATTGAACTTTGTCAATGCATTTTACTGGCTTGGGAAATTCAGAAAAATGGCCACAAAGTTGTATCGAAATCAACTGTTTTCTTTATTGTATTTGCTTAATTTAAACATCAGCTCCTTTGTTAAGGTAATGATTTGCGCTGGTGTCCTCGATGCATTTCAGTTGTTTTGTTAAAAAAAAAAAAAAAATCACCGAGTGTCGCCCAGCGTCATTCATTCACCAGTGGAAATTAATTTAATGAAAATGTGATTTTAATTTCTTGACATGAAGTGTGTGGTGGGAGGGGTCTAATCCTGCATCGACTATGGCTGCCACTGTGGAGGCTTTATGAGTAACCAAACATCACATCCACTCACTGTTATGAAGTCACCTTATTGTAAATTAATACACTACTCACAAAAAAAATGTGGGAGTTTTGGAGCTTTTGTTGTGAATTTTCCAGATTAACCTCAAATGTGCTACAGGTTCATTTTACGTGTTTGTGCTCTGCATCAGTCAGCCCCTCATTATTACGGAGTAATTTTATACACTGAAATTATGATCAGTGCATTTTTTTTTCTTAAAAACCTTTAATAAAAAAAAAAAAAAAAAGTGTTTATTTAGTGTGCTGGAACGGATTAATTGTATTTCCATTCATTTCAATGTGGAAAGATGATTTGAGATACCAGTGTGGCCACGGAACGACTTGAACAGCACTGGATTCCAAATTTTTGTGAGTAGTGTATTGGTTAGTGTTTATTGACTGAACTAACACAAAAAAAGCTGTTGGCTCACTTTCATGCTCGTAACCAACCAAGCCACAGCAACGTGTCACGTCCGTGATGGCCGCCGAGGGGTGCTAAACTAACAATGATTATGAGCAGGAAGATGAATGATTAACTTAATAAAACAAGAGACTTTTAAGTTGTCTTGGTTGTGTTTGGACGTGAAACCGTGCATGAGAAATGTCAATTATTGTCAGTTATGACATCATTTTCAGTCAACAGTAGAGGGCGGCATTGACCAAAATGGCGGCCCACAAGATGATAATGAAACCTGCTTATTGTTTCACAAAAGCAATTAATCAGAATACTTTAGTTAGACTAGTGGGTCACATACAACATATTCATTCTTGCAACAAAAAAAGCCTTTTTTTTAATTGTATTTGTTTGTTTTATTTAGCTGTAATTTATGTTTGTGTAATTGACGATATGGTCCAACATGGGGTTTAAAAAAATAAAAAATAAAAAATGCGGTAAAAGTCGAGCAAAGCAAGTAAGTCACTGTCACATCTTGATTGAAATCGGCTGCCTCTTAAATGATTAATGATGTATACATAATAAATACACGACCTTTAAAGGCTTGGGGAGTTGAGGGGGGAAAAATGCCAGTAGCTCATCTTGTTGGATTACTTTCACTGTTGCAAGCACAGGACGGGAAAGAAAGAAAAAGTATTCACTCTGTTTTACTAGAACCTGGTGTAAAACAAGACTAAGAAAAATAGTCGACTCCTTCAGTGAGAGTACACATACTAGTAGTACAGATTCTGAAATGTATTTGGAATTCTTTCTATCCAGCTTGGTCCATGTACCAGTACATCTTTATCTAGAATAAGTACGTTAGCAGTGAGATGTAAGTTAAATATTTGTACTTTGCCACTTACGACCACTGCCGGAATGTAAGGAGTACAAATAATAGGAAAAAGTTGTCAGAAAAATTAACACTTAACTAAAATACAGCTACATTAAAAATATTTTATCATAACGAAATATTTGTACTAGGGGTGTGAATTGCCTAGTACCTGACGATTCGATTCGTATCACGATTCACAGGTCACGATTCGATTCGATACCGATTAATCCCGATACGAATGGTCACGATTCGATACCGATTAATCCCGATACGAATTTATAAGTCGATTGTTGCGATTGTTTTCCATTCAAATTTAGAAAATACTATCAGTAAATTTGTACATGTACACTGTAAGATTTGTATGAATATATTTATCTAAAACTTGAGGCTTATAACCGTGAGCCACTGTACACAAACAGTTTGCAATCTGTTTCACATTTGAACAGCATTAAAATAAAAATATTAAGGCTTAATGTGCCGTTCATATAACATTCTTCCATGCTCAAGGTGTGAATCCTAAAAAAAAAAAAAAAAAAAAAAAAAAAAAAAAAAAAAAAAAAAAATCGATTTTTTTTTTAATTGAATCGATTCGAGAATCGCGCGATGTGGTATCGCGATATATCGCCGAATCGATTTTTTTTTTTTTTAACACCCCTAATTTGTACACAGTTTCATCAATTAAATATTTGTACTTGGTTACTTTCGACCCCTGCGGGTTTTTTCTAATGGAGAAGAGTTAAAAGTCAAAATACAAATACAGTATATAAAAAAAAATGCACTAAAGTAGAGTAAGTTGTACTTTTCTCCAACCATCGCAGTTTTGGAATGTAGAAAGAATGTTATCCAAAATACTCAAGTACTTGGAATTTCTAAAATAAATCAAATAAATTACTTTTACTTTCCTTTTACGCTTTTTGCTTTCAATTAAAGGGTGTAATGATAAAAGGTCGTCAGAAAAAATACAAGCTCCTCCCCAATAAATCAATAAATAAAAACATTTAAAAACATTGGACAAACAATTTAAAAAAAAAAAAACGGTAAAAAAAAAACAACAACAAAAAAAAAACAGTACAGTACTGTAGTTTGATAGAGTAACGAAGTATTTGTACTCGGTTACTTGTAAGAGGGTTGGTCACCGTCACGTCTCCCGCCGTGATTGGTGGCTTTGCTCCGCGGCAAGATGGCTGCGTTGGCGCCCTCACTCAATAGCGGCATCCTGGTGGAATGACGCAAGCCGCACACTTCGCCTTCAGTCCTCGGAGGCTCGCAGCAGTCACATCCCCGCCCGACCCACCGCCGAGCCCGGAAGAAGACCGAGCGGCTTCACCTCCCCTCCGTAGCCTGGACCGAGCGGAACCGGCGCCTCTTGCCTCGTAAGTACTTTTTGTTTCCCTCCATGCGCTTCCTTCCTTGTCGCTTTTTGTTGTTGTTTCGTCCCCCACGCCGGGGGGTGTCTGGTTCGTGTAGTTCCCCGGGGCTCCACCGCGGAGCACTGGAACCGCTTTCGTTTGTTGTCGACACCCCCTCCACCCTCCAGTCTCTCCCCGCCTCGCGAGGCCCCCTTAGCCGCCGACAAGCACTCAACAGATGGAAGGAAGCCACGGTGCTTGCCTGCGGTTCAGTGGAAATGAAAGTGCTGCGCTAGAAGAGGCTTTATGGAGCAAAAACACTCAGGCATATTTATTTAACAAGGACATAAGGAAAATCTCACAGCAGAAAAATGTCACCACAAAGTTTTTAAATTCGTTCTGTGACGAAGCTGCCTACTCGGTTTATGTAGTGGACCACAGTGGGAAAATTGGCGACCATCTCTAAGGAAAACTGCGCAACCTATATTAGGTTTTGATGCTCCGCCTTCAGTTAATTGCACTGTATTATTATTTTTTTAATTGAACCACAAAAACATGGCGCGATTGTCATCTGAGAGGCTATTGGTTGTCCGAATGTCCAATTCACTGACTGCAATTTGGCGATGTAGATTACGTTTACAAGCTGTCAACGAAACCAGAGTATAATCTAGGTCTTGAAATGATGATCAAAAATACTTATCCATTAATTTAATAATAATTTGTCAAGTAATCGCTGCAGCTCTAATATATGTATTTTATTTATTTATGTAGTGTGTAGAATAAGTTCTACGCATCCATGTTTACTTATTGTTACATGAACAGTTGACGTGATAAAGCCACAGATTTGTTTGCATGATTGTTGTAATCTGATTTATGATTTACTGACTTATGTTTACACCTCACTTTGGTAGAATTTGGCGAGGTTGTCGTCAAGTGTTATGTAAGTTAACAACTCTAGTTGAAGTACATAAATAAATGTATTTGGCGTAAACGTAACCTATGAGACCAACCCATTTATGTATCGTTTGCGTTTGTTAAAAAATACATTCAGCCCTATTCTCCAATCTTTGGGTAAACGTAGGGAATCAACAGATTCCTGAAAAAGATACTTACCTACAGTAACAAAGTATTGTTTTGTACTTGATTACTACCCTGCTAGTTGCACGTGAGAAACAGCTGACATCAGGCTGCTGCTGATGTATTTAAACATGCGGCGTGCTGCCGAGATATCCCAACAGCAGATGACAACATCCGCTCGGTGGCTGCGGCGCTCACCCCGCCTGACGCTAAATCGGGTTGGCGCGCCCAGGGTGGCGTCTTGTGCCCTCGTCTGTAAATTTGCCTGCTGATTTATCCCGTCCGTCCGCCTCGCTCTCTCGCTCTACGGTGAGCGATCGTGCGCGCCGGTCTCCTCCTCGTATCTTCCCTTCTGTCTGCTTGACCCACCTGCCACCTTTTGGCTATCGTGTCAAATTCATTTTCATCTGAGTGACGATCAAGACGTGCATAATCACCAGTTGCCCTTGGATTTCATTGTTATTGTAGACCTTTTCAACATGACGTCATATGTACTTCCGGGTAATTATTTTACTTATGAATTAGTAAACAAACAGTGACTACATTATTACACTATCTGCCAGAGTGCCGCTTATTGAGGAGGGAGTTGATTTGAGTTTGCCCACATCATACAAGGTGTGTACATTTTTGCATGTAAGCCAAAGCAGAAAAAAAAACACCTAAAGCTGGGCCACTCGTATCTCAAGGTACGACTGACTGTACTCAAATAAAGTACAAATGCAGTGCTTGAAAAATTGTTTCATCATTGTAGCGAAGCCACAGATGATTAATCCGCAGACTGATATGATTAGCCGATAGTAGATATTATTGAAATTGTAAAAATCGGCACTGGCAGATTTTTTTTTTCTCAGAAAAACAATCAGCCAAAAAATGGGGCATTTTTTTTGTGTTTTTTTTTTTTTTTTTTTTTTACTCGAAAAAAATCAGCGAAAGATTCTTATTATTATTATTATTATTATTATTTTTGTCATTATTATTATTATTTTGTTTTACCGGGGGGATCAGCGAAATATTATTATGATGATTATTATTATTATTATTATTTTATTTTATTTTTATTTTTTTTTGCTGGAAAAAAATTGGCTGATTGATTATTTATTTATTTATTTATTTATTTTTGTGGCTGTGGAATAATAATTGAATGAATATTTTTTTTGAAGAATTAAAATATGCAGAGTATTTGGTGCCACAAAAAATTAAACTGATTTTTGCCTTCTTTTAACACATAAGAAAATAAGAAAAAGACAATGACATTCAAAACAGCCTCCCCCCCCCAAATAAAATCAGCAAAAAAAATCATCAGTTTTCCGATTTTTTTTTTGTCTCTCTATTAATAAATTAAACAAGAACAAAGTATTGAAAAACAGTCAAATGATCTGCCTGTTGTTGATATATTTATTGTTGTAAGCATTAAAGGAGCAAAAAAAAAAAGCTGTATTAATTATTATACAGTATATCCATCCATCCATCCATCAATTTTCTGAACCGCTTGCTCCTCACAAGGGTCGCAGGGGGTGCTGGAGCCCATCTCAGCTGGCTATGGGCAGTAGGCGGGGGACACTCTGAACGAGTTGCCAGCCAATCGCAGGGCATATTATAAAGTATATATTTTTTTTAATTAATCGGGACTTATCAGATTGTATTGCTTATCAGAAATTTGTCCTTCCAAATATCAGAATCTACATCGGCCACAAAAAAATCCTTATCAGTCGGGCCCTAGTTTTGGGGTAGACACTATTTTCTGTACATAAGTTAAATCCGGGCTCCGTTGATTCCAAGTCGGTTAAATCGACGTTCCACTGTCAAAACAAATCCATTTGACAGCCCCGAGTTATCTGCTAAAATGAATGATGTCACAATCCAGAGTTAGCCTGTCTGGCGTGGTCCGTGACTGTGCCCGGGCCCACCGGAGCAATCAGGTGTGACAACAAGGTGGTCTGAAGGCAAACCCCCTGAAGTCAGCGTAACGCGATCCCGCGGGCTTGTGTGTCTTCTCTGCCCTTCGGATGGCCTCGCCGGCACAGAAACACAACAATAAAAAAGCCGCTTTCAACTGCATCGACGTCTTCCCGGCGTTGCTAAATGCTAATCAAGGCGCTCGCACGTTTTTGTTGCGGCAGTCCGTTCGCGTCACGTGGATGTGTTTACAGTGCGCGTTCAAAAGTCCACAAAGCTGAGTTTACGACGTGCTTACCTTTGCGATACAATGATTCCCAGTTCAGGTATGTCATTTTCACAAAAAAGTAGAAGACTCGTTTGCTTGATTAAAGTACCTTCAAACATACTCGCAAATACGTTCGAACATACTTGTCGGCTAAATGCTACAAACATAGCATATTTTCCCCAAATCCATACCCTGTTGCATTGTGGGAAAAATTTTGAACCTAAATTATGCACTGCAGACAAATTAACTCATTCACTGGCAGCCATTTTCAGTTGAAGCAACCCCCTTCGCTCCCGGCTGTTTCACTGGATTTTGGCTAGTTTTGCGAGGCCCACAGAATATTGTGTTCTATTGCTATAAAACCATACAACCTACCAAAACAAAGATTAGAGTCTCTTCTAGTGATAGACCGATATGGCTTTTTCAAGGCCGATACTGATACCGATTATTAGTAGTCAAGGAGAACGATAACCGATATTTCAAGCCGATATTTATTTGCTGTAGAAGAGAAAATATTAGTGTAAAAATTAAAAAGTACTTTTTCTTTTCAATTTTAAACGATATTGGCAACTTTGTTTAAAAATTATATTTAAAAAAAATTGCAGGGAGTTTCAACATTTCTTTTTTTTTTTTTTTTTTACTTTTTTAATTCTTAAAAATAAAACATGTAGGGAATTCCCAGTGTCAGCATCCTTATTTATAAAGTGGAAATTGAAATAGATCCATAAATGAAAAGTTCCTGTATTTCACTGTGCAAAAAAATGAACGCAAACGTAGCAAATTTGGGGTTTTCATCAGGATTCATAAAAAGTTTCAAAAGATTTTTGCAGAAGGTGAACAAATTGTCAGAATGTGTTCAAAATACCCGCTTTATTGGCTTTCAGATTGGTCAAAAGGCCGATACCGATATTTGTCAAACTGCCAAATATCGGCACCGATAATCGGCCCGGCCGATAATCGGTCTATCCCTAGTCTCTTCTTTCATTAAGAAAAAAAAAGTATGTTTCTATCTGTTTCCGTTTGGCAGGAATTAGCATTAGAATATAGTTAAGTTTCATCATTATTCACAAATCTGTTTAAAACGGTGGGGAAAAGAGGTTGTTGCAACATGGCCCTGGTTGATCTCTTATACTCTGCTGCCACCCGCTGGCCGTTTTTTGTAATCACTAGTACCATTGCTTCAAGCGTTCTCTTCAGTTCAGAGGCTGCATCAAAGCCTTCTGTATGCTCTAGCATAAAAAACAAACAAACATATAAATGCATCTGTGGGAGCATGGTAATATTTAAAATAGAACATATTTATACGTTTTTGGGAGCAAATGAGTTAAGAAATCATAAAAGTTACGAGTACAATTTTTTAAAATTTTCAAACGTGTTGGTATAATGTGTGTCAAATGCTTTAAAAAAAAACGTGTTTTGAAAAAAAACGTGTTTTGTTTTCACCCACGTCTGAGCAAGTAATAGCCCGTGGCATTGTGGGAAAATAGGCTTTGTTTATAGCATTTAGTACGATCGAGTAAGTACGTTCGAACGTACTCGCCAGTTTAAAAATGTTTACTCCACATTGGCACTTCCAGACTCCAGTGAAATTTACTGTAAAACTGGAATTAAATATTTTCCATTTAAACACTAAATTTAAGTGTTGAAATAAACTATAAAAAAAAATTTAGTCAACATCTTCTATTTTAATGTTAACGTTAGGGCTGGAGTGGGAAAAAAGTCAGCTAAGAAAATCACAAAAAAATGGTTGACAAAAACATTTTTACCTAGAGGCATTTCCGGCACCATCGTACATCAACCGCGCAGACACTTCCAGGCCACAAAATGTAAATTCTTTGTACACTATCTAAACCACACATGACCTTTTCACAGTCTTCTGACTTCCAAAAATCTTGTATAGCTTTGTGGCCGGATACGCGCCGGTCATCAAGTTTGCAAAGGGATGCAAAATGTCAGGTACATTCCCGAACGGTTTCCGGTAAATTTCCGTTCATTTCTGCTCATTTCCATGGAAAGTTTCATGGCTTTCATCATGATTCCATCCATCGTTGCCGCGCTCGAAGCATGAAAATTGTTTGCAACCTGACTGCTTTTTACCACCTGAGCAACTTTTGATGAATATGACTCAGTATTAACTTGTGTCGAAAATAATAACATCGCCGTGTTGAGACGTGAACCTTCCCCACGGCGGCGGCGCTTGCCAATTAAAGTCCCAGGATTGATTAATTTCCTTCAGATGAGATCATTTTCAATGAATATTAATGGTTGGCTGCTTTTTTTTTTTTTTTTTTTTGAGTTGCTGCGGTAGTTGCAATTCAAATGGATAGCCTTCAAACATGGGCCAAAACAATCGTCCAATTGGGCCAAATGGATGACTATTTTCCCCTTTAAAACGTTATCGAAGAAAACCGAAGTTTCCGGCACTGTGAAAGTACCCTGAATGCAGCATTTTGCTTGCGTAGCATTAGCAACTAGCAAGTGTGTTATTCTGTTGTCCCAAAGCATTCTTTAAGTTGTTTAATGAGGCCGCACTTGGCGGTAACTGTAAAACTAAATACACAATGTTAAGAATTACATCTACTGTATATTTAAATACAAAACATGCTTTGTTTTTGAGACATCGCTAGCCAAGCGCTAACAAGAAGTCCTTTAAGATGTTTAATGGCACTTGGAGTTAACTGTAAAATTAAAGACACAACGTTCAGAATTACATCCACGATTAATTTAAAACAAGACTTGCTTTGTTTTTAAAACATTGCTACCCTAACGCTAACAGGAAGTTATCAAATGCTCATAGCATAAATTGAAAAGTTAAATACAAAACTTAAACAAGTAAAAACCTCGCAATTGTTTTCTCCAGTAAATAAGGTTTTCCAAAAATTCTCAAATATCTGAAATGTTAAGATTTTTCACTGATTTTTAAGTTCAAACAAAAACAAAGTGCAGACAGTTCACAGGGTCAACAGCAGCTCTTATAACGTGAACTGAAATTTTTAATAAGTTGTCCCCGGAAGTCAACTGTTTTTGTGGCGAAAACATAACGTTACAAGAATATTTTCAAGTATAAAGTCGTAACAATTAGAGAATTGTCCTACTTTTTAGGATGGAATTCTACTATGACAACAATTTTGCCAATCGTCGTAATATTATTTTGACTTTACTCTTATAAAACGCTGACTTTTAGTCATAATACTTTAAGCAAAAAAATAAATAAAAAATAATCACAATATAATAGTAAGTGAGCGTCCATGCTTACACATCCAAAATGACAACACTGGCAACTAGCATGAATAAGATGCTAGCAGTGAATTAACAACCCACACTCACTAGGCCATGCCCCTTAAAGGCACAAATAACACATGAGTGGAGCGTGTTACTTCATCCCAATATCCAGAATGTCAAAAAACAAAAAGACTGACACATAGTAGCTAGCTGAATGCACACTGGTAGCAAAGCGGTCGCTCTCTCTCTCGCCATAATATTTACTCAAGCCAGGCAGCAAAATGCTGCAGCGCTTCTCTGGTCCCACTTTAAGACCTCCATCAGCCTGACAAGCTTGTGGGGAGCTCGCCAACACACACAAGCCCGACAGTAAAGCCCAGCAGTGGGGAAGTAACGAATCCTGAGTAGATTTGTCAGGTATATGTACTTTGCTTGAGAATCTGTTTTTCTAACGACAATTGACATTGAAAAATCTGTACTTTCTACTCCAAACAAACAGGCCTGTTACTTTGTATCAAACAATTTATCTACCAAGGGAAAGCTAAAGCTAATGTATCATTAGCTAATTTAGCATTTTTGTTGTTAGCCAGTTCACAATGTTAACTAGCTAAACGACGGGAACCGTTTTAAAAACACGAGTGAAAGACGGATAAGTTTAGGCACATGATACTCAAAGTTATGTATATGTAATAGTGTCAACAGTAGGGGTGTTAAAAAAAATCGATTCGGCAATATATCGCGATACTACAGCACGCAATTCTCGAATCGATTCAATAGGCAGCCGAATCGATTTTTTTAACATCCATTTTTGATGGAAAAATATTCAACAAAACGTCTAACTTTCACACCTTAAGCATGGAAGAATGTTATATTAATGGAACATTTAGCGTTAATATTTTATTTCAATGCTGTTCAAACATGCAAAATGTTAAACCTGTTTGTTGCATACAGTGGCTCACAGTTATAAGATAATAATACATCTTCATACAAATCTTACAGTGTACATGTACTGTATAATGTAACTGAATGGTATTTTATAAATTTGAGTAAAAAATAATGCAACAATCGACTTGTAAATTCGTATCGGGATTAATCGGTATCGAATCGAATCGTGACCTATGAATCGTGATACGGATCGAATCGTCAGGTACTAGGCAATTCACACCCCTAGTCAACAGTACGTCTTTGTTTTGCGTGTCGGTTCTTGGAGTGAACGGCGAATGAATGCTATTAAAAAAAAAAAAAAAAAAACCATTTACAGGCCTTTCTGGATTTTATTTTTGTTATTTCATAGTGTGAGAAGTCAAACGTAACATCACCCCCACCCCCCCCTTTCTTTTCCATCCACTTCTCAGCAGTAATTGTAAGGACAGCATCTTATTTTTCTTTATATTTTAATGTATTTTTGACTTTTTCTTTTTTTTTTTTTAATGCAAATTATTTTTCTGTAAATATCGACTTTAATGGGCAAAATCGACTTAAGTTGAAATTCGGGAACGGAACTTCGACGTGACTCGAGGACTCCCTGTATAATAAATAGATTTTGTTCTTCTTTTTTAAACATAAAATAATATCATCAGTACATCAACTTTTGGCAGAATCTTTTTTTTTTTTTTTTTCTCACAAGTATCTGTACTATCAACTCCAAGTACTTTTTTTTTTTTTTTTTTTTTAATACCAGATTTGGTAACGCTTACTCTGCAGCTCCTTGTGTCGTCGTCTCGTTATTGTAAGCAGGCGCGACGAGGGCTCGAAGATTTGGCGGGCCAGGGAGGGGGCGGGGCTTCGCTTACACAGGAGCTCCTCTGTTTTCCAGCATGAAAAAACGGCACGGTGATTGACAGCATGGGACTTGTTGCATAGCTGTGGCATGTGCTGCAGAAGATTGTCAAGTTGTTACACACGCGCGCTCCTGACTGGCAGCACGCCCGTGTTTTCACTTACAGGCCCCTTAAAAACCCACTTGAGCTTAAATAGACGGTTTACGGTACACGGACTTTGGTAGGCCGTTGTAAAAGGTCGCTCATGAAATTGTTTTTGCGTGTCATTTACTGTTGATAAATATTGATTGTGAACTGCTCCAGATTACGTATAGCGCAGTCGCTTGCCGTTGTACTGCGCTTTCGTGACGTGATAGCATTAAGAGTTGGATGACGTCTGATTAGTCCCACGCTAAAGGTCAAAGGTAACGATTACGTGACCAGCCAGTTGTGTAAAGGGGCACAAAAAAAGACCCAAGCCAGACAGACAAGACGTCCACATCTGGATCACTTTAAAGTGGGTACATACATACCGATTTAAGTTTGGAGCTATGAGTAGTTATCAAAAATGGGGGTAGATTCACTTACAAAGCAAACGCAAGGGGCTCTAGATGCATTCCCTGGGGTGCGCCACTTAGCCACTTTTTCACTCTGCTAGCTTGACGTACAGGTTTAATTTGTTCCTGTTAGTAACTCAGTTTACTCGCATCTCAAATTGTGATTGAGACGCGGGACGCTGATATTAAGATTTTATTCTCATATTACGACATAATTCTCTTATCACTACTACTTTCTGTACATATAGCATTACACTAAGACTATTTGCACTCGTGCCCGGCTAATTGAATTGTCTGTAATCGGTTACTGTATCAGAATTTTATTCTGCCAAATGTCAGAATCGGCATCATCCTCAAAAAAAAAAAAAAGAAAATCAGTAAGGCCTTACTTATGACTTGCTTTAATGCAAGTAATGACTTGACACAACTTGTTTGAAATTTCGTGTGCGCGCAACTTGATGACTTGCTTGCCACAGTAACGTGGGACTTGCTTGAAATCTGAAGGTTAAGACTTGAGACGCTTTTATATAACTTGCACAAAGTGTTTCGTGACTTACAGTACTCCCACCACTGATTAAAAAGTCACTTTGGTTTCTGCCATTTCCACTTCCTAATGTCAAAAAGTGCTCGTGGTTGCTGATATTGACATTTTTTGGGATTTAAATCCGAACGTGTTGCAATGCTTTCAATGCATCCATCGGTTATATATTTTTGTTTACATTTCTTTCAGTATTATGTCATGTCAAAGCGTGTCTATATAAGAGATCTCACAATTTGCTGTCAGGCTTTTTGGATGGATTCAATTTGGCTGTCTCGCTTTCATTCCTATGGCTTGTTTGTGCACCGTCACAGTGGAGGGAGATGACACAAATAAATGCAGTTTGTGACGAGGCTGTTTTTTTTTGTTTTTGTTTTTGTTTTTCCCCCAAAGCGGGGCCAGGTCACAATGTCTGGCGTGAAAATGATTTGTCATGCACACGGTTGTTGTGACGGAGGCATCGTCGCCATGAATTGAGCGCCTTGTTGCTGTTGCGCAACACAATCAGCCGCTGCGAGCCTGCAGCGTCGTGGCGTATTCCTCTCACATTGTGCTGAGATAATGAAAAGTGAACATTCTTTTCCTATGTTTCTATGAGTCTGTCCTCGGAAGAAAAACTACTTTAAAAATCAAGCAATTGAATACAGGAATGAAATCAAAATATGTCAAAAGAGAATTAATTTTATGTTTTATTGTGAAGTTTTCGATTTTAAAATTTCCATAAGTCCTAAATTTACGTTGAAAGTTGTAATATAAATGAAAATTTATGATATAGAAAAAATCTGATAAAAATATTTTTCCAAAAATGGGAGACTTTTATATAACATCGTTTTGAAGAAATTTAAAAATACATTTTTAAGGTCTTTTATTCTTTCACAACACTTAAAAAAAAACAATACAAAAACATGTAAACACAAGAAGAGAGAGCAAGATAAAAAGTTAGATACAAATATTGTACGAGCAGTGTGACAGCAATGTGTTGACAATAACAAACACATTTTTATTGATCATCTCACAAAATACATCAAATGTACATTTTTAATACAGCCGTCACTTTCTGTTGGCATAAAAAGCAGGATTAAGAAGGACGTGAACGATTACATAAACATCAGCAAAAATAGACTGAGCTCAAAGTACTTCCTGTTTTCGTTGTAATTTACTCTCTGTCAAACTAAATAGTGTGCCACCATCTAGTGGCCAAGAGTGAAATTACACGCAAAATAAAGAATAAAATAGTTATAAACTATGCAAAATAAAAATCCGCAAAATAGCAGGGCTGCAAACTCAGAATCTGCGATAGAGGCAGTTTTACTGTATACTGCAAGAATCCCTAAAAACGATTACGTTCGTAAATATCCGCAAAATAGCGGTGGCGTAAATATTGACCTGCAATATACTGAAGCAAGGGTTCACATTGTAATTAAAAAACAAAAATAAATCATAACATTTGAGTGCTTATAACCCCCCCCCCCAAAAAAAGCCGATGTGAAAGTGTGAAAAGGCGTCACTTCTCCATCCAGGAGTTGCCGGAATGTTGAAGTGTTAAAAATGGGGGACCTTCGCCCTGCACGCTTCCTGCTCGTGTTCCTCTTCTTGTTCGCTTGGGCCCAGCCCGTTTTTCAGGCTCGGTGGCCGCCTGCCTCTGGCGTCTGCGGAACCTTGCGGCTCGTACGCTGCTTCTTGTTTACCTCCTGATGCAAGCGTGCCCGCTCTCTCTCCCTCTCTAGTTCCTCCGTCTACAAACTGTCTATAAAAAAGGGAGGCCTGTTCACACCAGCCGCACTCGGTCACCACCCAAACTCCACGTAGGCAGGACGAGGCGGGCAAGCCCGAGGGTTTGGTTCGCTGCCTTGTTGTAAGAATGACGTTTTGGCCCAGGGCGTGTTTTTGTTGTTGTTGTTTTAAGGCTCGCTCGATGGCTCCCGGTCTGGCAACCTGCTTGATGACATCATGACTAATGAGTAAGGCTTCCACGCTGCCGAGTATGATTATAGGGAGTTGCATTTAACGTTAAAATGGGATTATGTTAGAGCAGCTCGTGTGATACAGACTGAGGTGGCAAAATAGTACTCGCAGTCTGTACTCACAGTAAGTTAGAAGTACGGATCGGGCGTGCGTCAAACATGGCCGTTCATAATCGCATGCGATTTATGAAAGTGCGTAGTTGTGACATATCGTCATAGAGAACACATATTTAGCTTAAGCTAAAATAGCACGGCCACCAATGCTAAGCTAACATTAGCGCTGCAAGCATACTGACGTTGCTAGCATGACTTGCGCATGGTTTTTGTGTGTTGTCGTAGCTTAGAAATGTGAACTAACAAACAAAATATACTAATTTAACTGAAGATGGCAATTAGGAAAAAATATGTTATGAATGTTTGTGATTTTTCTGGATTTCTGCCATTTTTTTTTAGGCTAGCAGAAGAAGTAACGCATTCTCTACAAATCATTCAGTGTCATTTTATGTTACTTTATGTCTTAATGACCGTTGAAAATATGAAAACCCAACTTAAGTGGAGTAGACAGACTTATGAGAAATGTATCCATCCATCTATTTTCTTGACCACTTATTCCTCACAAGGGTCGTGTGGGGTGCTGGGGCCTATCTCAGCTGGCTATGGGCAGTAGGTGGGGTACACCCTGGAAATATATACAGTATTAAAAAAATATATATATTTTAAATAAGAGCATGGATTGGAAATATGTTTCTTCTCCAAATCTGTTGCATCATACATTAACTCATTTGTTCCCAAAGACGTTTTTATACTTTTTCATTTTTTTAATGCTAGAGCATACAAAAGGCTTTGATGCAGCCTCTGAACTGAAGAAAACGCTTGAAGCAATGGTAGTTATTACAAAAACGGCCAGCAGGTGGCAGCAAAGTATAAGAGATCAACCAGGTCCATGTTGCAAAAAACTCTTTTTTTTTTTTCCCCCCACTGTTTTAAACATTTTTGTGATGAAACTTAGCTAAATTCTAATGTTAATTCCTGCAAAAAACAGAAACAGATAGAAACATACTTTTTTTTTTTTCCTGATGAAAGAAGAGATGCTAATCTTTCTTTTGGTAGGTTTGATGTTTTTATAGCAATAATAGAACACAATATTCTGTGGGCATTGCAAAAGCAGTCAAAATCCAGTAAAACAGCCGGGAGCGAAGGGGGTTGCTTCAGCGAAAATGGCGGCGAGTGAATGAGTGCGAGACAGCTTTTGAAAACAACCCAAATGGTTCGGTTTGACTGGTTTGGTTTAGTTTGGTTTGCATGTCTGGCATGAACAACATAGGCATGAACAACTTTTTTTTTTTTTTTTTTTTTTCATGAGAAGAAAAAGAGTTTACATCAGCACTTTATGCTAGCTGAGATAGCAACGCACATGGCTACGCCGTCTTACTGCTCTCTTCTTCGGTGCTCTTTTTGTACTGCGAAGATTCGAGTGCGTTTCATTACCCGCATAACATATCAGACAACAAACGAGATACTTTAGCTTTCCAACACTGGACCTGGAACATATCCCCTTGCAATAAACGCGACTTCCTTGTATACCCATTCTGAATTAACTTACAAAGACATTTTGAACAATTCTATCTGTTCTACTTTGCGGGAACAGTTTGGAGAAGATCCCCAAAGCAAGGCCCATATAATCTCTCCAATTTTGGGACAAAAATGTTCTCAGACGCACTCCGTCTTGCAGAAGTTCTTCCCAGAAAAGTGGAAGCTGCATATTTTCCTACACTTTAGATTCCTGTAGTTGTAATGACTAGGTGTCCCCATACTTTTTAAGCTTTTTTCCTTATGTGGTGTTATTTTTTATTTTTTTCCCATTAATGGCTTTTTGGTAAATGACCATATGAGCTCCAAGGACAAGAGTCACACCATGAGGATGAATAGTGTGCACTATTCTGGAATAACATCTAGTTTGAAAGCTCTCGAGGTGTTTGCAAACAAAATCCTGCGTTGAGTGAGTGTGCAGAGATTTTTGATGACTGCCGCTCGTGATTTTTATTTATAAACTTATGAGACTCGGCGTACATGACTCAAGTGTGAAGTCGCCAATTTTAGTACTTGATAAGTTACTACTTGCTTGGTTTGCATGCGATTCTTCTTGACTTGAATTATATAACTTGACATATCCGTCCGGGTTACATTTGAAATTATGTTTTTGTTTTTTGTGACATTTGCTTTGGGTTTTGGAAGAAGTTATTTTTAGATCTAACTTTATTCATCAGTCACTGTAAAACACACAAAGACAGGTAAGCTACATTAACGTCATAGCTAACATGCACATTTACGCATTTAACTAATTTGGTCCCAATAACGTGTAAATGCGTTTTCTTTTTCATGTTTTAAGTGTCCCAAAGACGTATTTATACGTTTGTTTGTTTTTTTATGCTAGAGCATACAGAAGGCTTTGATGCAGCCTCTCAACTGCAAAGGACGGTTGCAGAAATGGTAGTTATTACACAAACGGTCAGCAGGTGGCAGCAGAGCAAAGGAGATCAACCAGGGCCATGCAGAAAAAAAGCTAAATTACTTACAATTTTAAATAGATTTAAGAAAACTGATGAAACTTAGCTCTCTTCTAATGCTAATTGCTGCAAAACGGAAACAGATAGAAACATACTTTTTTTTTTTTCCTGATGAAAGAAGAGACTTTAATCTTTCTTTTGCTTTTAGAGCAATTGGACACAATATTCTGCAAAATCAGTCAAAATTCAGTAAAACAGCCGGGAGCGAACGGGATTGCTTCTGTGAAAATGGCGGCGAGTGAATGAGTTACTTAAGACGACTTAGTAACTAACAGACCTTATGGAAACTCTCATGCTTAACCCAAGTCATGTCTGGACTCGGCTTGCTTGAAATTTAGGACACTTGACTTGGCTTGATTCGGGCCACAGTAACTTGAGACATTTTTGAGTCTTCTCCCACTCGCCTGTTGCTCCTCCCCACGCATCACCCGGAATTAGAGCGGCCTGCCTTGCAGATTCGCGCAGCCTAGCATTATCCGGCGCTCACAACAAAAGCTCCGGGGCCGCCGCCGCTCTATTTTTAGCGCGCCGCTACTCACAAATTGATGTTTCAATACGCTGCAAATGAGAGGCCTTCAATCGTGCGCTGCCTCAATCAACCTTGTGAAGCGGCCTGCTTTTGTGAAGGCGGTTTTCCAATGAGATTCTCTGTACTCTTTAACTGGGTGGACTTTTGCACTCTTGCTTTATGAGGCACTTAATGACAGTGGTGGGAAGTAAACAAGTGCAAATACTTTTACAGTACTTTTTTTTTTTTTCAAGTTTTTCAAGGATGCCTTTTTTTTTTTTAACCTTCTCATCCTATATTTATAAACATCTGTACTTTTTATTCCTTACACTGTAAAAAAAAAACAGTTCAGGGTGTACCAGCTGGGATAGGCTCCAGCACCCATGCGACCCTTGTGAGGAGAAGCGGCTAAGAAAATGGTCGGATGGATAAATGGCTAAATAATAAATTCCGAAAAGTGAAAATAAAAACAAATATAACAAAACAAATTAAATTAAATAAAAAAATATAAATATATAATATAAAACTATATCGGATTATATATTTTTTTATATCTATTTTTATTTTCACTTTTAGTCATTTATTGATTTATTTAGCCATTTATTTATTTTGGAATTTTGTCAGTTTTGGTCCTCCATATAGTGCTAGGATTAACCCTGCTTGTACCAGGAAGGCCTGCGACAAGCTGATAAGTCTCAAGTGCTTTCTTGTGCACAAGCTTAGCGCAAACCGAGATTCTTCCACAGTTTTGTGAAGGGTAATTTTGGTACAAATACAGATCAAGTTTTGTATATAGAAATGTATTTTTGAGGGGTTAAATTGGGGTTAGTTTAGGAGTTGCGTAAAAAGAAGCTTTGGATTTACAACTTTGCGTGGATGACTACATAAGTAGTTTTATCTAGTGTTTGTGTTAATTGCAGTACTACCTACCTAACTTCTACTAATACTACTACAAGGCTTATTTAGGTCCTAGTGTTAGTACGTGTCTCTTGAATGTTGAGCAAGTACACCGGTGATTGTGCGGCTGGTTTGAATCAGCTGAAGCAACACAACAACATGCCAGGTGACTCTGCTTTTAGCGCCCTATTGTACCCGAATACAAAGATCCCATGGCCACACCCTGCACACACCTGCCGCTGCCTGTCGTAGTCGTATCCACACAAATGGCGGGTGGTTGCCTGCCTCGAACACACACACACACACACACACACACACACACACACACACACACACACATACACACACACAACTCGCACTGTTCTTGTGTTCACTTCAAACTCTGCGAGTTCTTTTTGATACTTTGGTTTTCCTTCTCAGCGTGTCCCGTCGCAGTTAGCAGTTAGCGGTAATAAATATTCTAAAACTATAATAACCTTGGTGTGACAAAAAAATAAATTCTTAAAAAAAAAAAAAGACACTGATGAAGCTTAACTTATTTGCTTCCAATAACGTGTAAATATGTTTTTGTTTTTTTTAATGTTCTAAGTGTCCCAAAAACGTATTTATACGTTTTGTTTTGGGTTTTTTTTTTTTATGCTAGAGCATACAGAAGGCTTTGATGCTTTGTGCATTTCGAAACTTGGCCATCAGTAGGGATTTACCAGACTTTATCCACATCTTATGTTGACTTGATTTATGGGTGTGATAACCGCCAAAGTGGCCAAAACATTCCTAATTAAAATTAGGGTAAAAGCATTAATAAAGTAACCACCAGAGGGTGCTAGAACTGCAAAAAATTGGACTACACCCTCGCCTTTTTAATTCATTTGCTCCCAATAACGTGTAAATACTTTTTTTTTTAATGTTTTAAGTGTCCCAAAGACGTATTTATACGGTTTATTTTTTGTTTTTTTTTATGCTAGAGCATACAGAAGGCTTTGATGCAGCCTCTCAACTGCAAAGAACGGTGGCAGAAATGGTAGTTATTACACAAACGGCCAGCAGGTGGCAGCAGAGCAATGGAAATCAACCAGGGCCATGTAGAAAAAAAGCTCAATTACTTACAATTTTGAATGGATTTGTGAAAACTGATAAAACTTAGCTCTCTTCTAATGCTAATTGCTGCAAAACGGAAACAGATAGAAACATACTTTTTTTTTTTTCCTGATGAAAGAAGAGACTTTAATCTTTCTTTTGGTAGGTTCCATGCTTTTATAGCAATAGAACACAATATTCTTCCAATAACGTGTAAATATGTTTTTTTTTTTTTTTTTAATGTTCTAAGTGTCCCAAAAACGTATTTATACGTTTTGTTTTGGGGGTTTTTTTTTATGCTAGAGCATACAGCAAACTGTGAGATGAAAAATGTCTTCTTCTTTTTTTTTTGTTGCGATTTGTTGGGCAGGTGAGAGTGCGATGAGGAGAGCGTTCCCAGCGTGAGGAGGCCATGGGCTGCACCTCGGCCAAGCAGGTGTCGGCCGTGCCCAACGAAGACGAGGCCCGCGGCAAGGCCTACAGCAATGGGGACCTCTTCGCTGGTCAGTCGCTGCACGCGTTCACTCGATCCGTCACGCTTCCACTCTCACTTTCACATTCGATCTCATTCTCTCACGCACGTGCTCGTGACTCAATTCTTGCCAACTCCGTTTCCTGTCCTTAATCCCTCGGCATTGACCCACTGGCCTGTCAATATACTCTCGTGATCATAGCTCCTAATCCTCTGGCCCTCGATGCCCATAAGTGTCAAGTCTGTTGTTTTTTGGGGAGAGGAGTCTTGTGACACGCTGGCCGATGAGGTTACCGAGCAGATGTTAATTGAGTGCTTTGGCGCCGGTTAATCCGCAGATTTCGTGCGCAAATGCGCCCCTGATGGTTGTGAGATGTGTGATGGAATGGGACTCGTTTTCAATGGAGATTGATAGCCCGATGGGGTTTTTTTTTGTTTTCAGGGCGTAGTTTCAGTAGTAACTGAAATTTGCAGCCAATATTCATTTTCACTAAAAGAGAAAATGTTAAATTACTATAAAAATGACTGTTAAGATTTGCAAAAAGAGTTTTTTTTTTTTTTTTTTTTTTTTTTTTTTTTTTATCTTAGTGAATAGACATCTTTGTTTTAAAATTCTAACAAAAATTTCAGGGACCTCCCAGTGTTAAAAAGTTGAACAAAAACTTAAAACAATAGCTCCCTTTTCTTGTCTACAATAAATACAGATTTGCCAAATTTTCTAAATATTTCAAATGTTGCATTTTACTTATTTTAGTACTAAACGAAGTCTCTGGGATGGCATTCCTGTGGATGAACTCCTCCTGGGTGCCTTTCCTCACAGGGTTCTTCTGTGCCCCGCCGTGTTGTGGTTTGCGTGTGGGTATGTGGGGGCTTTTTCTTTTTATTGTTTTGTGGATGTTTTAATTATTCAGAACTTTGAGTTGCATTTGAATGTATGAAAGGTGCTATATAAATCAAGTTTAATTTGATAAATTTAAAAAAAACAAAAAAAAAACAGAAAGTGCAGAGAGATCCCAGGGTCAGCACGAGAATCCGTTACAACAGAAAATTTGCTGATTTGATGATGTGTTGTTTGGGCCTAGTTTGGCAAAACCTGTTGTGAGCTGAAGCAGCAGACGTGGGCGCCGCCATATTATCGATCCACTGCCGAGACTGACAATCGTAAATCAAACATGGATAACTCTTAGATGTGTGAGTGTATTCACTGTATTTGTGCGTTTATTACAACTGGCCCGTCAACAGATTGCCAGTCAGGCCTTGCTCTCTCTCTCTAAACGCGTTTGTGTCCCAGATATTGTCTGATGCTGTCAGCTTGTGGTCACTAAACCGCTAACGACCCCTTCCTCCTCCTCCTCCTCCTCCTCCTCCTCCTCCTCCTCCCTCTCTCACTCTCGCACAATAACCGGAAAAAGGCTGAGCCCCGTGACACAAACAGCACTTGAAAAACGGCATCACTCCCGACGACACGGTGTCGTTTATCCGCTACGGCGCGTCGAGGCGACGTGTCCGCCCGACTGGTCCGGAGGTCCGTCGTCTCTTCTGATGTCAGCCATTTTGGCACACGAGCAGCTTGAGAGAGGAAGTTTTGTTCACATTCAAATGTATTGATTATACAGCGGTACTTTGACTTGTGAGTGGAATTTGCTCTGTGAGCAAGCTTAAATGGCGGAACGTGCATTGATGACGTTGGCTCTCCTTGCCCACATGCCTGGGCATTACAGTGCATTCATTACTCTAAACAAAAAAACAAAACTACACTTGGGCACAAGCTAGGGCTGGGAAATCTGAATTAATTTGATACATCGTCATTTTAAAAATCAAGTTGTTGAAAATTTGCCAAATCTTATCGTGAAATCGAGTCTTGTCTTCCGGATTATTAAAAGCTGCTGTTCTGATGTTCACTTCCATCCAAATGTTTTTGTGAGTTGTAATTTTATAGCTACCATCTACTTGATTGTGACATTTCAGCACAAACAATTGAATGCTAAATTTATGCTAAAACCGATTTCGAATCAGGATATATTATTGTTTTCTGAACATTTTGCACAGGAATTATTTTGGAATTAATGAAACATTTAAATAAATGTTTTTTGGGTTTATTAAATTAAAATCGCAATCGCCCAGAATGACTTAATTTCTTTATTTTATTATTTATTTATTTGCTTATTTATTTTATTTTTATTTTTATTTTTTAATTATTTTTATTTTTTTTTGTCATATTACCCAACCCTAGCGAGAGCATATCTGAAGCTTGCTCGTAGCTAAAAAGTTAATGGGATACTTGACTGATTTAGCCATTTTTGGCAGTCAAAACATAAATTTTTTGCCTATAATAAATTTCATATTTTCATTATTTTTCATATCCAATTAGTACCTTTTAAAAACACATTTTTGCAACTTGCTGTCGACTGAAAATGACATCACAAGGGGTCACGTAACCAATCACAGCTCAGCATGTGAATGTCACATGACCAAACCTAGAAAACAGGTGAGCTGTGATCGATTGGTGTGATTGGTGAGCGGGATTGCTTTTGTTTGTCCGCAGCAAAATGTGCACGTGTCTGCGTCCTGATTGGTTTACGAGGTTATGCGGGTGTGGTTTACGGTAAGGTCAGTTGGACAGAAGTTGAGTTCACTCCCACAACGGCTCAAATAATGACGCTAGACTTGTGCTGTGCGGGAAAATAGGGGTCTTCATCTTTTTTTTTTGCCATGGTCGGTCGGATCCTCGTCTGATTCTGAAGCATCTCGCGGTGTGCGGCGGCCCTTACTTCACCCTACCTACTCATCCGCATCCTCCTCAGGCTGCGGAATATTAAACATGACATTTTACGGGGATTATCTTCGGTTTCAAATGCGAACGGCTTTGAATTCCCCGCCGCCATCGCCGCAAACTGTTGCACGTCGGCCGAGGCCTGCGGAGTGTTTGTTATCACGCCCTGGTGTGTGCGGCCGGCGGGCGGGCTGCGTACGTGTGTTTCGGCATGCTGAGACACGAGACTCCTCGCTCCCACTGGTTTACATTCCTCGCGCAAACAGCAGCAAAGAACAACCACCCCCACCCCCCACCCCTCCTCATCCTTTCTCTTCTTTTTTTCTTTCTATCTTTTAATCTGGGGCCAGCTTTCCACTTTAATTGCTCCACCATCATCTGAGGTTGCCGCGGCGATGACGCACACACGCAAGGTGATGGACAAGCATGACATGGAGCACACGCCAATCCGTCGTCACCATGACACCCCCCCCCCCCCCCCGCCCCTTTCCTTGGGCGGAGCAAAGCAATCGGCTGGGTGCAGAGTTGCACAGATGGGACGGATAAACGGCGCTGATAGCCGGCGGGGGTTAAAAGGCATCGTGTGAAAATGATACAGTGGAGTGAGTGCGCATCACATCCGGGAGGGGTCAAATGCAGTGGGAGGGAGGGAGGGGTCGGGGTTCACGATCTCACACTATCACACATTTATTCTTCATTTCTGTTCTAAACAAAAAAAATGTCATTCGATTGTGTCAGCGCGACATTAACAGAGCGATAACGCGATGACCGTTGACGGACAGTTGAGCGATGCGGGGCACGGTAACCACGGCGACCGGCGGCTCAACGTCCACAATCTACGTGACGGGTGAATCGCTTTCTGTGAGAAGAAGCTCCAAGCGGCGTCTATATTGCCCAAGTGTGCTCGTCAGGTGTCGTATTATTTATGATTTATTTTTTATTTTATTTTTTCATTTTTTTTTTACACACTCGCCGCCACTGAGCTCATCGGCAGTGTCAAAAGCTGTTCAGGGACACGTTCACTTTCATCTGCTCCGCCATTAAAAAGTGTTGAAGAGATCCAGATGTCTTCCAGCGGACGTTTGGAACATCGTGATGTACTGCACGTATTGTTATTCAGGACAATGTTTTTTGTATCATATTTTGGTGTCAAACAAGATTATTGATACATTAACATCATGTATAAAAATAAATAAATTATTTCAGTTATTAATTAAATTCATATTATTAAAGAAGCCAAGTGTGAACATTTTGACTTGAAACAGCAAATATTAATCAGATGTCTTTTTTTTCTTATTTTTTATGTTAATTTAATTTACTTTTTTCGAGCACATAGTTTTTGAGATTTTATTTTCAACCTATAAAAGCTTGCGCAATACCGAATTTTACAGTATGTTGTAATTTATAGCTGTGATGTTTTCAGAAAAAAAAAATCCATCTGTTGCTCAAACTTACCCTTAATTCATAAATATTATGAATTATATTACTATATTATTGCATATTCTAATATTGTTGTGATGCTGATGAAAACCTGAGGTGTTACAATAAAAAAGAGGGCATATTTGGAATCGGCACAAAAAAATGTCGAGACAAGTTTACTTGCATCTCTGATCTAAAAAAAAAAAAAAAAAAAGTAAAAATTTGTTGACCAGTGTAATTTTTATATACATACATTTATAATTAGTAATTTAAAAAATTATGTGTAAGTGAATTAAAAACAAAAGCAAAATGTTTGCGTGTGAGCATTGTGCGAGCAAAACAAATTTTCAAAATGAAAGTTATTTGCAATAATGTTATATGAATAATAAAAATACAAAGTGTACAATAATATAAACGTGTGCATAAATGTATGACAAAATTTTAAAAAAATTGTTTGACCCTCCTGTGTGAGTTTTACTGTTTTCCTGGCATTCAGTAACCTGCTGAAAAGTGCTTTGGTGACCGTGGCTCTCCTTTCCCACATGTGAGGGCATCACAGTTGTATTAGCCCTGCAGAAATCTCTTTTAAAAGAAATGCCGTAAAAAAAAAAATCAAAGTTGTAAAAATAGCAGAGAAAAGAATTATGAACTGCAGTATAGCAGGGGGAACTTAATCATTTAGAATACTGTCTGCTCAGGACCTCAAAATCTAATAATAGGTTTTGGTCCATATGGAAAGAAAGTGCAGTACAGTATTTTGAAATGTTGATTTTTCTGTCCATTCACAAGATGTCGAGGAGCATAAAATGATGGATGAAAACGTCTTTATATGCCGCCTTGTTTCTTCTCTACCTTTTTTCCAATCATGCTTCTTTTCTCTTTTTCTCCCAGATGAATACAAGATGAAGGGAGTGGAGGAGGTGAAGTACATGAGAGGGGAGGAAAACCGCATCAATGCACGCAACCAGGAGAACTTGGTGAGAAACGACACTCTTGTTGAATTTGCTTTTTTTTTTCCCAGATCATTTATAAGGTACACTTGCCCACTATATATTTATATTAGTATGATTTTATCTCCCATTTGCTAGTTAATTTATTGATAACATTAAGTTAGTTCTCAAAATGAGGTATAGCAATTTTATTTGTCCCAGTTGAAGTTTCCCATAAAACCAACAGACCCATAAAGCAAAAGAGAATTAAGCATTGTATATTTAACATCAAAATGTTCACGCAAAAGTCCGTTAGTTTATTTTTAACTCTTTGACGGCCGAAAACGTTTAACAACAATTAATAAAATCATGATGTATGCCGCCATAAATGTTAAATGACGTCAACTACGGGTTTTTTTTTTGTTTGTTTGTTTTTTTTAAACCAATGGGAAGTGCAACGTCTTAAGTGCAGCGCTGCCTTTCAATGGGTTGTGGAATCAAAAACAGCCACTAACTATGGCCAGCAGATGGCAGCATTGTATTCTCTTTTCAATGGGTTGCCGTTGTATGGAATTCAAATCAAATCTGATGAAATGGAACGTTTTCAAGGATGTCGTGAATGATCAAAGCCTTTGTCACATTAAACGTAATTCATAGAACGTCACTAAACAAAAAAAAATATTCGTGTCAAAGTCACTGTTGTGGAGAAAATATATCTTTTGACAAAAAAGCTTGTTTATCTTCACTCAAATTACCTGATTTCAAATGGTGGTTACTAAAGAACGGTATAAGGTAGAAACATTTTTTTTTTTTTCCTAATAAAAGAATAGAATGCGATCTTTCATTTGGCACCCACATTGTACGTGTAGTAAAAGCACACAATATTCTGTTTTCCTTGAAAGATGAGTTAAAATGCTCGGAAAACGGCTGGCACTGTGGGGCTTTTTTTTTTTTTTTTGATAACGTGTGGCAGTAAAAGAGATAATATAACACATTCGCTGCAGCCAGGCAAAAATGACATCATTTGACGTCTTTTTCCGTCAATGGCAGTGAATGAGATAACAAAAATTAGCGTTGCTGTTAACATTGCAACAACGCATGTAAACAGAGCGTACAAAGATACTCACAGGCCATATATTCTCTTGTGGAGCTTAGTAGGGGACCTTCTCCGCCTCTTGCGCCACAATGTGAACTCGCCTGTATAATATAAAACAAAAACGTTTATAAAAAAACAAAAAAAAAAACGATACGACAGCTAAAAATGAAGCGCGATGATAGCGCTCAAATTCCAAAGTTGAGGAGTGTGCGTGTGGTAGCCAATCAGGTAGGTCTGCCTCCCGTCCCGCTCGGCTATAAACATGAACTAATGTAAGTCGTAAATCTCGCTCCAACAGAAGCAGCCGCTGTTGTATATCAGCGCGCTGACGCTCGGTATTAACGTGAAGCGCTTATCCTCTGGTCCATGTCGGACACGCTTTCGTCAAGATCTTCCATTAAAAAAAAAAAAATGGAAAGGTTTCTGTTAGCATATGTTAGCATTAAGCTAGTAGACGTTTATTAGATAGAATAACATGGTTTGGTGAATTTGAATGTGTGATTCTCTTTGGTTTTATGTGCCAGTTTTTAAGAAATTTCAAATTAGGACGACGAAGCAGCTTGAAGCAAGCATGCTGAACCTTTATGTGAGCGAGAGTCTCCTGTCCATTTCCTCAAAGTGATGTTCGACGATCATCTCTTCTCCACACCGATTGAGTGCTTGAATCCATAGTTTGCTTTTTAATCAACTTTAAAAGCTCCTAGTTGTCATAATGTGTGTGTTTCAGGAGAGGAGTAACGCGCCGCAAAGGGGCAAGCTTCAGAAAGAGGCGGCGGCAAACATTAAATCAAAGTAAGTGGGCAAAAAGTTTTCTTTTGTCAAGATTTGAGTAGCTGCTAACGTGATTAAGTAGGAAATTAATGAAAATAAAATGGCACAAATGCAAGTTGACTTTAGTTCTGGCAGCAAAATGTCGGTTTCGACTTCTATAGTAGAGCAAAAATGGTGAAACAAAAAAACAAAAAAAAAAGCTGGCGTGACTTTGCATGCCCTTTTCGCATCGGCACCATTTACTGTATATAGAACAGCGACGTGGAGGGGAAAAAATGATAAAATAAAACACGCTGGTCGACTTTGGTTCCCCCTTTTTGCATCCGAGCCGTTGAGATTAACTCATTCACTCCCAGCCATTTTCACTGGCGCAAACCCCTTCACTCCCGGCTGGATTTTGACTGATTTTGCAAGGTCCACAGAATGTTGTTCTAGTGCTATAAAAACATGGAACCTACCAAAAGAAAGATTAGAGTCTCTTCTTTCATCAGGAAAAAAAAGTATATTTGTATCTGTTTCCGTTTTGCAGCAATTAGCATTAGAATATAGCTAAGTTTCATCATTATTCACATTCCTGGTGAAAACACCAGCAAAAAGAGCTTGTTGCAACATGACCCTGGCACATCTCTTACACTCTGCTGCCACCTGATGGCCATTTTTGTAATAACTACCATTGCTTTAAGCCACCTCTTCATGTCAGAAAATGCATCTAAGCCTCAAAGCCTTGTTTGCTCTTACATTAAAAAAAATAATAAAGAAATAAATACAAAAAAAAATCAAAAAACGTATAAATACGTTTTTGGGAGCGAAGGACAAAGTACCAAAAAACGTATTTACATGTTTTTGGGTTCGAATGACTTAAACAGCAACACGGCAATTGACGTCAACGGCGCCCCTCGTTAGGATTGACACAGACTGGCTCAAGCTTAGCCAGCCGACTCCCACGTCACTCACCAGGTCAGCCCCCACCTTTTTAAAGCCACACGCACTCAACGTCACAGATATTTTCATGTGGAGCGTGAGGATGGCGACCATAAGACCTGCGCCTCACCTGCACATTTGGTTATTTGCTAATGCTAAATCTTTTTTTTATTTTATTTTTTTACTTTTCTACACAACATCATGGAAAAGGGCATAAAAATGCTGAGTCATCTTTTCTTTTAGGGGCTGTTTAAAAAGAAATTCTGTCTTGCTATGACGAGCTGACATCTAGTCGCATCTAGTGTAGCAAATGTCACGCCCGCTAACTGAAGACTAAGCTGATATTTTTACTAGACAGACGTTTAAATTCCTTCCGGGCCGAGCTGTTCTCACACTGTACCGAGGAATTGCGTGTGTGCATAGAAGGGAAGCGGGCGGGGGGGGTTGCAATGGAAAATTCTCATGATGTATTTGTTGCTGCCTCCTCCTCCTCCTCCTCTTCGTCCTCATCCTCCAACTTCCTCTCTGTTCGCCCAGCATTCACACGTCAGAGAGCCAGCAGGAATTCTTCCGGATGCTGGATGAGAAGATTGAGAAGGTGAGGGGAGGGCAGGGCAGGGCAGGGGAGGGGTGCGTTCGTTTGTTTGTTTGTTTCATCTCGAAACTGACGGGCGGGTGGTGGCCTCTGCTGATGAATGTCCATGTCTCTGTTTAATGGTGGAAATGCCGTTTATCCATTCCAGTCGTAGCCCCAAAAAACTTATAACTGGGAAAAATATTACTTGATTAAAAACATACAGTAATAACATAGTAATTACATGGAATTAAAAAATAATTACAGTTTTTATCACATTGCATCAAGAGAATGGCTATTGTGTTTTTGGTGTGCCAGCCTTGGCCACCAGGGGGCAGCTTAAGACAAACAGCAGAAATATACTGTTCATTGAGGCATCTCAACTCCTCGCAGCTCATCAGTACGGCACTGATACTAGTCGCTCTTCGCAGAGGAGAAAGAATATGTGCCTGTGAGTACGTCCACGTTTGTTTATGAGTTGCTGCACGGTTTGCACGCAGTCCGTTGCTTGAAGGGTTGTATCACTGAAACGTAGATGCTATTTAGCATTAGCATTAAGCTAGAGGAGAGAACGGCTAAGCTAGGTGGCTGTGAAAAACAAAAAAAACAGTAATGACACATTAAATGAAAAAACTTTGTGTTTTATTTACCAGGGGCGAGACTACTGCTCAGAAGGGGAGGAAGAAGAGGAAGAGGGGACATAGCACAGAGGCCCCGCCCACTACCCCCACCCACTCCTCAAACCAACTGAGACCCTCACAGTTGTGTGAGCGTGCATACGACGTGTCGTGCGAGAGTTGAATCAGTATTTTTACCAGCGCATGTGCAGGATTGTAAGTAAGTATGACAAAGGTGGGACAAAAAAAGACGTTTTTTTTTTTTTTTTTTTTCCCTCCCTTCCCACCCGGGACCCCGAGAACGGGGGGGACTAACATTCCCAAATGAGGTGGCGAAGAATTACGGGACGTCACGCTGGACTTTATTGGTGGACAAGTCGGACGGGAAGATTTTTGGGATATTTTAATAAGACAACGCTACCCTTTCTCCCCCCCCCCCGATTTTTTTTTTTTTTTTTTCTTGAACACTTGTAAATTATCAACATGGAACAGATTAATGTCTCATCCTCCCTCAAAATACATGAACACACTTTAAGTTCACCAGCAGACATTCAAGTCAATTTCTATTTTATTTTTTTTTTCGAGTATACAAACAAACAATCAAACAAACATTCAGGCAGTGTAGCAACAACCAACTGAAAATGGAAGATGAAGATGAGGATGAGGATGAGGATGAGGATGGGGAGGATGATGAGAATGCGTGGTTGCCGCGGAGATGCAGACCCGAGTACTTTTCTGTTGTTTTGTTTACCGCAGACTTCCTTGTTATATTATTTGTATATGGGGTTTTTTTCTATTAAAATAAAAACAGCAAAGCTCGTAACTATTTGTGTGCGTGAAGTGTGCATGTGTGAGTCCGAGGTTGAGGGAGTGTGTGTCGCTAGCTTAATTCAGCATTTTTTTTATTATTATTTATATAATTTATTTGTATTTCATATTTTGTTGTTTTCATTAAATCATGTTTTAAATTGCGTAAAAATTTATAATGTTTAAAACCATTAATTTACACAGTTTTCTAAATGATCAAACATCAGTTTGGTGCCAACTCGGGATCAACTGAACAGTTCTATTTTTATTTATTTATTTATTTATTTATTTATTTATTAATAATAAAAATGTGAATAAAACGGTGTAATTTATATGATTGATTGATTGTAATTTAAATTGATTGAATTTAAAGATTTAAGCAATCATATTTTCCCATGTGAAAAATTGTGGGGGGAAAAAATGTGACTAAGTATTTAGTTTTATGCTTAATAAATAAATAAATAAAAATATTTTAGAAAAATATATTTGTATATACAGTATATATAAAATAATAAAACTAAGCTCATGAGTCTTCTTCACCTGAAGACTTTCCCACCACTCTTATGAGGCACTCCCCCTAGTGGCCCGCCAAGTAATTGCTCAATAAGTAATGAACAATGGAGCTGTTATAGTGGCTGTATATTAATACACAAATATCGCGATACTTGCGTAGGCGTATCGATAATCTATCGTCAGACAACGTATCACGATTTATCGCGTTATCGATATATATAGTCGGGCTGCTAATAATTTGAGTGATATTTTCTAAAATATTAAAATGTTGAACTAAATCCATTTTGCACAAAAATTCTCGAGGTTTGTTGGTCACATTTCCGACAGCAACATCGTCAGTCAGTGCTTGATTGCAAGTGGGCATGCACTTTTTTATTTTTTTTATTTTACAATTTCAATTGATCTGACGTTCATAAATAAAGCGCTGACTCAGCATCCTTCCCCTGGGCCGGACTTTAATGTGCACCCTAAAGCACCCCCACTGATTAGCAACATTGTGAACATGGCCGACACGCCTTTTCTTTCCGGTGACATAATAATCAGCAAAGATATGTCTTTATGTTGACATATATGAGACGGAACGTCTTCAATCTGATGACACTCCAAACAAATAGTGCAGATGACACAAACGACTACTTTCCTATTTGCACTGGAGTGCGCCTAAAACGGGAGCTTTATTTACAGATGTGACTCAATGTGTGTGTGCTCTTTCCTTTGCCCCACACGGCTGATGACTCAACAGGGAGGAGGGGTTGAGTGAGGTCGCAGTATAGCTTGCCAATGCTGCTTTGCTGACCTAAACAAAAGCACCCACATATACATTTTACTACCGATATTTGTGCCATCAAACTATTCTATTTTCTTCACTTTATTATTATTATTTTTTTTAGTGTTTCTCTTGGCCGCACTGCTTCAAAGTACTTGCATGCAAGGATGTCAATTTATTTATTTTTGTTATCCAATCAGCTTTCAGCTTCTTTGTGTTGCCATGCCAATCTAATCTGCCCTGAGAATTCAGGTTAACTTCGACTAACTATTAGGGATGCAACGATATCCAAACATCACGATAACGATGTTATCACGATATGAAGGTCACGATACGATAATTATCACGATATTGTTGGCGATATTTAAAAATATTGTAAAAAAAAAAAAAAAAAAAAAAAAAAGAGCTCATACTAAAAAAAAAAAAGCACTATATTGTGCTTTTGTACATAACAGCAATGCATATAAACCACCTTACAATCTCTAATAATATTGAGGCACTTATTTGCGAATGCAAGCACACATTGATCGCTTCACAAGCAAATTAGGTTCGCCTTCATCTGACAATTAGCATAATTTTAAACATGGAAGGCCAAAACATCCCTAATGAAAATTAAATAGCACTATTAACTCATTGACTGCCATTGACGGAAAAAGACGTCAAATAATGCATTTTTCCTGGGCTGGCAGTGAATGTGTTAAACACAATGTGCCAATATATTTTGTGATTATATTGCAGCCTCCTTTTTTCATTTTTTTTTTTTTAAGGCAAATGTTGCTTAAAAATCCATCAATTTTGGTTACATCTCATCTTAAGTCATTGACTGCCATTGACGGAAAAATACGTCAAATAATGCATTTTTTGCTGGGCTGGCAGTGAATGTGTTAATTAAACTAGCCACTAGAGGGTGCTAGAACTGCCCAAATGGAAATCAACCTGACTTTTTTTAACAAATGTATTCCTTTTAAATATTGCGAACATGACGACGACGATACTGTGGCAGTTTTAATATCACAATATCACGATATTGCCCTTATCGTTACATCCTTAGAATGAAGTTGCACAACCGTAGTGGGTTGTTGACTTCATTTTATTTCTTTATTTATTTTAAATACATTTGTACTGGGTGTTCTATACAAAATATGTATTATATGAACAAATGGGAACATTTTTAATAGAAAATTACCAATCATTTTGTGCAATTTTGCTATATTGCGGATAATGATAATGTCATTTCTTTAATAGAATTTTTTTTTTTTTATTGGTCTGGGGGAAAAAAAATGAACATCCTGAATCGAGCGAAGGCCCAGATAGCAAATTTGGTGCGCCACATCAGCTACCCGTCTACCCCCCACAATTTGTATGTAAAGCCTCTCCACAGTGTGGATTACCTCCTCAACACGAATGGGTGCCCCCCCAAGCTTTTACAATTAGATTTTGCATTCACGCCACACGCCCACAAAGGGATGACCTACTTGAAAAAGCACAACATTTGTGGCCGTTCACTGACTCCGCCCCTCTTTTTTTTGTACAGTGTTATTTTTTAATTATTTGTTGTTATTGCTGCTGCGAATTGCCTGAGAAAGGAAATGTTCACCGTTGATGATTTACTCGCGAGGTTGAAGGATCCGTCATTAGCTGAGTCAGACGTGCTTGGAAGCAGTCCAGTTTGCAATCAACCTCACGTGTCTCGTCATCATCTCCTCAAGACGGTGCCGGGATTCATCTCACATACTGGCCGAAGACAGTGCGAGTGTGCGCAAGAGGAGCCGGAGAAATAGTGTGTATGTGTGAGAGTGACTGTGGGGAGTGTGTATAAGTGAGAGAGGGAGCAAAAGCGTAACAGTGAGAGAACCTGAGGATATGGGAGGTGTATGTGAGAGTTTCAGTGAGAGACAGACAAAAGAAGAGAGGTGTGTGCATGTGCATTGTTTTATGAGAGAGGAAAAATACAAGTGTGAGTGAGTGTGTGAATGTGGGGAATGTATGAGAGCGAGCGTGTGCATTTGTTTGTATGTGAGAGATGTTGCCTTGAAGACTGAAGCAAGAGCGCCCTCTGCCGTCCAAAAGTTCGCTCATCTTTGCAATTTTAAAATTCAAACTTGTCGCACACAATTATTGACATCCATACATCATAAAGCAAAATATGACTTGTGACAGGACGTCTCATTGTTTGATAGTAAATATTTTCATCCAAAAACGACACAACAAATACTTTCACTTTCCTCTGACACACTATTTATTATTTATTTATTAATGTCAAACAGATTATAAATACATTTCGAAAGTATCTTTACAGTTCGTAATTTAGTTCATATAGACGAATATGAGGATATTCTTGGTCACTAGAGTACGTACGGAGAAAATGAACAGTTATGTTATCAAACGTATTTGTTTTGGCTGGCTGCAATGACGTCATTTTGCCCACCAGGTGGCAGCATACGCTAGTTCATTTTCACTCACTGTTATCGCAATAATATCCTCCTGACTACTAGAATAACTTTGGCAGTGAGCCACTCATCTTATTCCACAAGTATCTGTACTTAAGTGGAGAGTGCGAGTATACTTTTGCCACCTGTTGTATTAGGCCACACTCAATTTCTGCTGTTTTCTCTTCTTTCTTTTTTTTGCTCAGGCACGCCTCAGACAGCCCCTCCTGCCCAAGTTGTCATTACCTCAGCAAGGAGGCAAAACGTTCTCCTGAACGGCCGCCATGCCAGCTCAAATAAACAGAGCGGCGTGGCCGTCTTGTGCCCGTCTGTCATTAGGGGAAGCTTCGCTCGTTTAATAAAACAAAGTGCAGGAAAATTACAGCGACGCAAAAAGACTGACTGAGACAGTTCAGCAGCCATTTTGGATGCACTTTGAAACCACTTTTTTTTTTTTTTAAGTTTTTTTTTTTCCATTATTATTATTTTTAACGCTCGTTAATACCAGGGACTTTTTTTTTTAACAATTAAAATGATAATATAACACATTAACAATGAGTGGTTTTGTCAGCATGTATTGGGCATACCTCAAAAGTCAAAATCAAAACTCAGGATTTATTTTGAAAACAAGCAACTACCATAACTGATGTTATCAATATTTTTTTAATATATATTTAATATCCAATTACCTTACAGGCCTCTCCTCCTGGGTGACGTACATCTTAGCGTAAATTACTTAATTTCCGGTTCCAGTTCTGTTTAGCGACTAAATTTTTCTCTCCAGCGTCCGGAAACGTATTAATTTGCCTATTTAGCATGTTCAAAGTTTAATGTTACCCGTTTTGACACAGTTCCACCCAGATATCTTTGAAAAGTGGTCTCATCACCCAAGTAGCCTATACTTCAGGTGTTAAACGCGTTAGCTTAGCAATTAGCATGGCCTTTCCCTCCGTCAGAACAACACTTGTTAGAAATGTAGAGTTTATGACGAATTGTGCGATTTCGCATCGTGTTTAGCCGCAACAGTAGCTAGATGAAACTTGTTGCTAGCCTAGCTGGAGTGTGTTCTGTTTTTGCTACTCATTGTGTTCTAATGAGGCGCAAAATTATAATTTTGCTTTGTAAACAGCGCTGCGAAACTTTCAAGCCTTGCAGTACTTTTATTTTTTTGCATTTATACTGGTTGTCAGTTAAATGCTGATTGTTCCTAGTAGCGGCTTTCCTCTGTATCTCAAAAGTTGCTGAGTGGCTTCAAGGTGAAGGTGTGACAGGGCAGGAGTCTCTCTCACCCGCTCCCTCCCTTCTCTCTCTCACACACACTCCACATTTCACTCTCGGTGAGTGCGGGCGGGTCCAGCAGCAGCAGCAACACAACCAGGAAAGCCGACGAGATGCCTCTGCTGCTGTTGGCCGCTCTGTGCGCTCTCTGGGTCGGCGCGGCCACGGGCTCGGAACCGGTGACCCTGGTGCAGGGGGCGGCGGACGCGAGCCCCGCGCGTGAGTCGGCCTTGCTCCGACCCAAAGTCCTGATCGCCATTGTGGCTCGCAACGCGGAGCACAGCCTCGCTCAGCACCTGGGATGCATCGAGAGGCTGGACTACCCCAAGGAGCGCATCGCGGTCTGGTCAGTGCAACACTTCGCTGCGGCCCGCCATATCATCATTGTTGTTACAAGAAGTTTTTTTTTGTTGTTTTTTTAATTGTGTGCACTTGAAAGCGCCGTTTTGCATTAGTGACAGAGTCTGACTGTGCACGGAGGCGGCCATAAAGCAGCAGGTAAACTCTCTTTAGTGCATTATTATGAAGAGACGATAGAATCATAAACCGCGACCGGGGGTGCTTAAAAGGAGACATTAAGTTGCTTTGACAGCAGGATTAAAAGAGAAGAAGGAGGGAGGGGGGGGGGGGGGGGTGTTATTAGTGGGGCTAAAATAAGTCATGCGTGTCCAAAAATGTGGAGCGAAGCTGCTCAATTTGGATCACGTGGAAAGGCAATGGGGAGGTCAGTTAATTAGGTACACCGGGACAGTCTAGTAAAGAGTAAAAAAAAAAAAAAAAAAAAACTATATTGAAGGTGAATGAGGTGAGTTTTCTTATTTGTTGTAGCGTTGTCAGTCAAAATAAAACACACAAAAAAAATGAATGACGTGACCGTCGTGACGTTATATTGTCTTTCACGCTGACGTCACGTCGTACGAGTTATTACGAGGCCGTCAAGTCAAGCACGAGCGCGACAGTCAGTCACTATGTTGGCCCTCTGCCACACTTTTGGGCTTGTCAAGGCTTTTTTTCTTTTTCTTTTATCTTTTATCTTCCGCTTCAGGCGGCGGTGATGTTTTTGTGTGCGTTTCCCGTCTATGTGTGTTTTTTCCCGTCTGTGAGACGTCGGCATGAAAAGTGGCGGAACGCTGAGAAAAACTCACTGGGCCGTCGAAGAATGTGATAAATCACGCAAAATGCAAACCAGTATTTGGAGTGCTGTCAACCAACGACACATCGCGCCTCATCATTCAGATTATTATTTTTTAATGAGTTTGCGCACTTTCAACGTAGTACCACAATTTGCCACAACATGCCAGGCAGCACTGAGCTCTACTGGAAGAGTTCTAGCGTGATTAATAGCAAGAAGAAGAAGACGCAAGCAGACGCTATAATCTTCAAGCTAGCAGACGTTTGTTAAAAGAAAAAGACTACTTGTCTACCTAATTAGCCTACTTATCGAAATACCTTCTTTCCTTCCAACATTCCTTCATTTCTTGTTTCCTTCCTTATCTTCCTTATTACCTTCCAAGTTACTACCTTCGTTCCCTCCTATACATCCAACTTTTTCTTCCTTCCTCACTTCCTTCTTTCCTTCCTTCCTACCCAGAGAGTACATGTGAAGTGTACACACCCCAGTTCAAATGCCACGTTTTTGTGATGACAAAACTTAGAAGATAAATGATTTCAAATCTTTTCAAACTCAACCTCATTTAAAATGGATCTTCGAGCAGAGTAGTCAAAATAAACAATCTGAGATGTTGTTGAACAAGTGTGCACACCCTCTTCAAAGTGGGTGATGTGACTGTGAATGAACCAATCAGATTCCAATCAAGTCACACGATAACACGAGGTGGTGTAGATGTTATGATAATTGTTTATATCGAGTTCTCGATTTTTATTGAAATGTGTGTTGCATTAGTCATATCGTCCACCTGTGACGCAACTTTTGTTTTGTTTTTTGGAAACTCTCCAAAAGCAAATCCAAAATTCCGATTGCCATTTTGCAGCTGACTTTTATTATCCCGTCATGACGTCTTTTTCAAATCCATCGTCGAAAACGTAATCACAGCGGGTTGATAAGCAGGCAGGAAAATGTTTCAAATTGCTCTTTGTGGATCAGTTGATATTTCAACTGATTAGCCTGCATGGAGATCCTTCGCGCACATGGAAGGCTTCCATGAAAACAATTAGTTTACATTATGCTGAGTCATGCAAACCAGATGTGGGCGACTATTGAGACAGGATATACGCTTATGTTAAAATATCTTTTTTTTTTTTGTCTCATTTTTCCCCCAGAGCTATTTATATAATTAAAAAAATATATATCAGAAAAATATATAATACATTTCAATTAAATCCAAAAATACTAACTTTGATATCTGATTAATCATTAGTTAGCTGCCATAACTATGTCCAAACTACAAATATAAACAAGAAACTATGTTGACGTGAGTGGAAGAGCTTCATTTAGTTAAGCCATAGCCTCGTCTAATAGAAATAAAGTCCTGTGCTGCCATCTGGTGGTATGCATAGGCAATTACAAACCATACTGTTGTGGCTCTGTCAATACATCTTTGTTCTGATGTAATGTGAAGCAGCATGTGGCTCATTATCACAGATTTTCAATACAACTTCTGTAATATGTTGTCTTTCAATCCAGCATTGTTGGAAAAATTTACCCAAATGGCAAAAATATGGCACATTCCTTTTCATCCATGTTTGCCTTGTTGTCTGTGTTTTTATTTTATTTTTGGGTGTCATTATTAAGCGAGCAGATGTGTAATTAATTCCGTTGGACTAATTACTTTCTTCAAATTTGACTAGATCACAAAGCTGTGTTTCATCATGGCAGGTGTGTTGCCTGCAGACACGCGAGATGACATTTTACAGTTTTTAATTGTTCTGTAAAAAAATAAATAAAGAACAGAATAATCACATTTACTATTTTGAGTCAATTAAAATCAAGATTAAATGTTGCCAATATTGTTTTATTATAACTAATAAAAAAAACTTTTTTTTATTTTTTTTTTTATGTATTTTCAAATCATTAATCAGCGTTTTCATTTGACATGACAATGTAGCTCAAAGTCAGCCATGTTCCTTTTGCCAAAGCCCGACTTTCCCAAACGAGCCCCGTGCAGCCCCCCGAAGACAAAAGTCTTCATGGGAACGTTTTATCGGCATTTATTTGCCGGCGTGGTGTAAACAAAAAAACAACTGATGACATCCCAGAGCTTGATTAGAGGCCTGTTTGTGTTTCTTCTCTTTCGCTGCCCCGCAGGAGGGAAACCGAATTTTGTGGCTTTGCTTGTTTTTGGGACAGAATTCCAAAAGACTGGCAACCTGGTGCTGCTTTTGGCTTCACTGATTTCATACTCGACGTGGGAAAGCATCATTTTCGAGTCACATCCCTCGTTGTTGTTTGTCGCATGTCTCAAGTGACACCTTCAATGCCGCGTGTTTTCCTCAGCGCCTTTTATGTGCACTTCAATAGCGTTGGGGGCAAAGACGCAAGCCTCCGCGTAACCTTGAATGTGACTACGGAATGTCACACTTGAGCGCAAGTCCACATTTTTGTTGACGCTGAGACTCATGAGGAATTTGTCGCTCTATTTCTTCTCGGCCTTCATGGGAAAGACGTTCAAATATCGAGCGTATTTTTACAAGATTATGCTGAGATTCGGGGAATGATGCGGATGTGCTGAAGCTACGTCCTGCTCGACTGTCAATCAGATATCACCTCTACAATCTACTTTGTCAAGCATCTTCTTGATGCTAACAAATTAGCACGTTTGAGCGGTGAAAATATCCCACACTTTTTCCCGTGTGACGACGAGGCACTCTAAAGCGGCCACACCAGCGCCAAGCTCATGTCAACACACCGGTAGTCACATCCAGACTTATTTAACATTTTTTATTTTTTACCTCGCTTCAAACGTCCGTCTGTGACGTGCATGCACTCGTGGCTGAAAACGAGGCGTTCTAAACCGGCCACACCAGCTCCAAGCTCATGTCAACACACTGGTTGTCACACCAGACTTTTAAATTATTATTATTTTTTTTACCTCGCCTCAAATCTCCTTCCGTGATGTGCATGCACTTATGGCTGACAATGAGGCGTTCTAAAATGGCCACACTAGCCAGAAGCATTGGAATGCTGTCAGTCACGTTAGACTTTTAAATCATTTTTTTTTAAGTCGCTCTTCCACCTTCTCTCTGTGACATGCATGCACTCATGGCTAACAACGATGCACTCTAAAGTGGCCCCACAGTGCCAAGCTCCTATCAACTCTTTGGCTGTCATGTCAGGCATTTTTAACGTTTTGTTTTGTTTTAATCCACTTTCCCACCTTCTAATTGTGACTTCCGCATACTCATGGCTGACAACGAGACGCTCTAAAGTGGCCATGTCAGACCAATTTTTCTTTTTCTTTTTGCTATTATTATTTTTTTGTTGCTGTCATTACACAGCTTTACTTAACTTTAGATTTGGCAAATATATTTGATGCAATACATTAACATTCAGATTTTTTATTTTTGGGGGGTAAAAATGAAAATATGCAGTAACGGTGATCATAAAATGTATCCTGGTTCGTCCACTAATATAATACAAAGTAGGGAATGATATCTGTTTATTACAAACCATTATAGCATCAACACGACTTGAAGTTTGTTATTCTTGGGCTACCTTGTTATGTCGTGAAGGGTCAGAAGAGTTGCAGGTTCCAATAAGTGGGGCCCCTGGACACGTGTTGTCCAGATGTTTATATACCAAGACAGCGAAGGAAATGAGAAGGTAACTAAAACACCTTCGGGGTGCAGAATAATGAGGCTGCAGTTTACTATCAATCTTTAAGGGCGACGTCACATGTTACAGGAAACAATATTACAAATGTTTATTTTGTAATGTTTCTCATGGATGCACTGCTTCTAGTATATGTGGAGGTTAGATTTTTTTATTTATTTTTTTTGTCCAATCAGATATCAGCCTCCAGGTGTTGCTATCTCAACGTAATGTTGTTATTGTGACTTTCGCCACCAAATGTATTCTCGCGTCCTGACTACATCACATCCACTTGATAAAACTGGCCGCGGGCGTGTAATATTTTGCGTTTGACGTTTGACAGTGATGCTTCATTATACAGATGCAAAAAAAAAAAAGCAGCAATGAAGACGCAGGCAGATGTCGTCATCATCGCGTTAGTCATCGTGGAAAGTCACAGTGTGTGCTCGCTCGGAGAGCTGAGAGGGGAAAGGGCCGTCGGTGCGCACACGTGAAAAAACAAAAAAAGACGAGAGCCACTGAGGAGAAGCTGCACTAAAAAGTCAGTGAAAACAACCACATTCAAAACATGTCAACAATAAGCTAAAAGGAAGCAATTTGGTCTTTAATGTGTCAACTTTGATTGCAATATGTTGATGGTTTAGATCCAACTTGGCCAGCAAGACGTTTTGTGTTAGCTTGGGTTGCCCCACTGCTGTATGGTGTTCCGCAGGGGTCAATGTTGGGGCCCCTGATGTTTTCATTGTATTTGCTGTCCCACACTCACACAACAACAACAACCTGACACGTGCAATTTTTTTTGTACTACTTATCACCAAATTACACACCCTGGCACTCACAAGTAAAATAACGTGCGCCGAAAGCAGCTGTCAGTCGCCACCGCTCGCTGTCATTTGCCGGCAATACTGAAGAATAACACGTCTATTAGCAAACGACAAGTTTCTCTTACCTGGAAGTGTGCACACACATAAACATAAGCACACATTTGGTTTGGTGGACTTTTCCACTGCTCGCTGCTGTGACTCTCTTGCAAAGTCTATTTTGGACTGTGTAGACACGCACGCATGCATCACACTTGGAGGGCCTTTATTTTTAAATAGTGTATTAACGGAGTTGCAAAATTTGGGGCTCTTTATCTATCTATCTATCTGTCTGTCTGTCTGTCTAGATTAGCTGTCTGTCTGTGTCTGCTTGTCTGGCTAGATTAGCTGTCTGTCTGTCTGGCTGGCTAGATTAGCTGTCTGTATGTCTTTCTGGCTAGATTAGCTGTCTGGCTAGCTAGTTATCTTGCTAGATTAGCTGTCTGGCTACCTAGCTAGTAAACTAGATTAGCTGTCTGGCTATTTTGCTAGATTAGCTGTCTGGCTAGCTAGTTATCTTGCTAGATTAGCTGTCTGGCTGGCTAGCGAGCTAGCTAGCTATATTAGCTGGCTGGCTAGCTACCTAAAATAGCTAACTGGATTAGCTATCTAGCTAGATAGCTAATCATTTTATAATCCATAATCCATGTAGTGTTGTCTCCTTTCATCCAGATTTATGTACCGTATGTTTGCATGACCTGAATAGCCTGAAGCTAGAACGTGTCACTTACTGTCTTGTTGTAGCACATGTATGTGTCTCACAAGAGCGTGTTAGCGGTTGAAGAAGCGTGTAAATATGTGTTTGCGTCTCTACTCATTACTACAGTACAGACAGAGTCAGGTGTTGCCTACTTTTACTGGCACAGAATGAAATAACAACAAGCAGTCGTCACGCGGCGACTTCCTTCTGTATGACTGAACACGCACGCACGCACACACACATGCACATGCACGTGTACAAGCTTGTTGGTACATGCTTTTGGTTTGAATGCGCATACCCAAACGCACTACATGAAAGAGGCGAGGTAAGGTTTATTTGTGTTGGAGAGATTCCATAGTGCTTTACAAATGCAAAGTAATAACCGGAGTCACATTAAGATCAATCCGAGCATAAAAGAAGGTCAAACAAAAACAGTAAAATCACGAAAAACCCAAACTGTCAAGCTAAAATCGTGATGAAACAAGACGCGTTTCATTTATGACTTGTAACTGGCACACACGTCCCAATTCTTTTGTCCACCATAATCCAAGCGAGTCATCAGCTCTAACGTCGGTGTCGTTTCAGGGCCGCCACCGACCACAACGTGGACAACACCACGGCCATGTTGCGAGAATGGCTGAAGAACGCGCAGCGCTTCTACCATTACGTGGAGTGGAGGCCCATGGAGGAGCCCAGGTCAGCCGTTAGCAGTTTTGCAATTTTCATTTGAGTTACTTTTCTATTTCGTTTTGAGTTTCCTATCTTTTTTTCTTCTTTTATTTACTTTGAATTAGTTTTCACCAACATCTACAAGCTAGCATGTTGTCACTTTCCATTTTTCCAAGTTGCCAACTTCTAAAACGGATCCAGTATTATTATTATAATATATATATATTGTATTTTAGGTCTTACACTGACGAGTGGGGTCCGAAGCACTGGCCTGCGTCCAGGTTCAACCACGTGATGAAGCTGCGGCAGGCGGCGCTCAAGGCGGCCAGGGAACGCTGGGCCGACTTTATACTGGTAAGAGAAAGACGCCAAAATGGTTTTAAATGGTTGTCAGTGCGATTTGCAGTCATTTCAATCCAGCATTTACAACAATTGATTTCTGACTTCAATCTTTTTCCTGTCCAATCTCTTAACTGGATTTATTCATTTAGTAAATCAAATGTATGTTTCGTAATAGTCTGCCTGGGTTTTTCGGTTGTGTAGTTTGTAGACAGCGACAACCTGCTGACCAACCCGCGTGTGCTCAACCTTCTCGTTGCCGAGAACTTGACCGTGGCCGCCCCCATGTTGGAGTCCCGTTCCTTGTACTCCAATTACTGGTGCGGCATGACCCCACAGGTACATCCCAGACATCCGTCCGGTCATCCATTTGTCCATCATTCATCCATCCAGACCTCAAACTCTTCATCCATTCATCATCCACTCATCTGTCCATCCATCGTCCACCCATCATTCTTCCATCTATCTATCTGTTCATCATCCGTCCGTCTATCCATCCATTCACTCATCTATCCATCCATCCATCATCCATCTATTCATCTCCCCATCATCCATCCATCATCCATCCATCCATCCATCTCCCCATCATCCATCCATCCATCATCCATCCATCCATCCATCCATCCAACATCCATCCATTCATCTGCCCATCATCCATCCATCCATCCAACCATCATCCATCTATTCATCTCCCCATCATCCATCCATCATCCATCCATCCATCCATCTCCCCATCATCCATCCATCCATCCAACATCCATCCATTCATCTGCCCATCATCCATCCATCCATCCATCCATCATCCATCTATTCATCTCCCCATCATCCATCCATCATCCATCCATCCATCCATCTCCCCATCATCCATCCATCCATCATCCATCCATCCATCCATCCATCCATCCTTTCATCCATCCATCCAACATCCATCCATTCATCTGCCCATCATCCATCCATCCATCCATCATCCATCTATTCATCTCCCCATCATCCATCCATCCATCCATCTCCCCATCATCCATCCATCCATCATCCATCCATCCATCCATCCATCCATCCATCCTTTCATCCATCCATCCAACATCCATCCATTCATCTGCCCATCATCCATCCATCCATCCATCATCCATCTATTCATCTCCCCATCATCCATCCATCCATCCATCTCCCCATCATCCATCCATCCATCCATCCAACATCCATCCATTCATCTGCCCATCATCCATCCATCATCCATCATCCATCCATCTCTCCATCCATTCACCCGAACAGCCATCCATTCATCTGTCCATCCATCCATCCATCCATCTCCCCATCATCCATCCATCCATCCATCCTTTCATCCATCCATCCAACATCCATCCATTCATCTGCCCATCATCCATCCATCCATCCATCCATCATCCATCTATTCATCTCCCCATCATCCATCCATCATCCATCCATCTATCCATCCATTCACCCGAACAGCCATCCATCCATCCATCCATATGAAAAAAAAGAAACACACAAAAACAATATGTTGTGTCGTTCAGGGCTACTACAAGAGAACCCCGGACTACCAGCCAATCAGGGAGTGGAAGCGTCTGGGCTGCTTCCCGGTCCCGATGGTGCACAGCACGTTCCTGCTGGACCTGAGACGGGAGGCCAGCCGAGACCTTGCCTTCTACCCGCCTCACCCCGACTACAGCTGGGCCTTCGATGACATCATGGTGTTTGCATTCTCCGCACGTCAGGCGGGTGAGTCGTAAGCTCGCGGCAAACTAGCACATTTGGAACCCGCCTGACAATTGTATTTAACGTCCAATCAACTGACACAAGTAGGCAAACGTACTTAAAGAGAAGCACAGATACTTGCACTTACATGTACTTTGTCACTTCCCACAACTGCTCAACAGTAAGCTGCTTTTTATTTGTTTACTCATTGTCAAATCAGCGTGTTTGGCTTATAACAAAGAGGACATTGTAGCATGAGTGAAAGCAGATAGATGACCAAAACCATGTGTACGAATTGTTTGTGGGTGTGTGCTGTTAAACGTGCAAACACAACCATGGAGATTTCCATTTCATAGACTTGACAAGAATGTGTTGCGTTTGCCTGCCAGTATGTTGAATCACAATTTTGGCTTGCAGGGTCACAGGTTTTTGTATTTGGTACCCAGTTGCCCGACTTAACCCCACCTCGTGATACCACCGCCATCGCGTCGCAATTAGAGAAATCCTGCTTGCTGCTTGATGAACCCCCAAAAATGCTCAAGGGCACATTTTGTAGCTGTGCAGCGCGTTCATTAGTGTGTGTTAGTGGCCTGCACGTTGCATGTAGGACAAGGTTGCCACAGGGACATTACATTCTTGTGGATAGAGTGTCATGGAATTTGATCGTCCTTGTTGTTTTCAAGGCTTCAGTATTACTCAGGTAAAAGTTTTAAAGGGTCAAATGCTTGGAATTTGGCACAGTACAATTGATTCCAGTAAATACTGATTCATTAATTATAGTTAAATTACATGCCTATTTGTTGATCTAAAATAATACACATATTCGGAGATGAATAAGTTAGTTACATAAATTAATTAATTAAGAAAAATGCAGTTACATAACTCATTTGCTCCCGAAAACGTATGTTCTATTTTAAATATTGCCATGCTCCCAAAAACGTATTTATACGTTTTTTATGTTTTGTTTTGTTTTGTTTTTATGCTAGAGCATACAGAAGGCTTTGATGCAGCCTCTGAACTGAAGACAATGCTTGAAGAAATGGTAGTTATTACAAAAACGGGCCGCAGATGGCAGCTGAGTATAAGAGATGAACCAGGGCCATGTTGCAAAAGGTTTTTTTCCCCACTGTTTGAAACAGATTTGTGAATAATGATGAAACTTAGCTATATTCTGCAAAACTGAAACAGATAGAAATCCATGTTTTTTCCTGTTGAAAGAAGAGACTAATCTTCCTTTTGGTAGGCTCCGTGTTTTTATAACAATAGAACACAATATTCTGTGGGCCTTGCAAAATCAGTAAAAATCCAGTGAAACAGCCGAGAGCAAAGGGGATTGCGAAATGTGAAAATTACTGGGAGTGAATTAATTAATAAATAATTAATTTTAAAAAATGTGTGAATGTAATTAATTTTATTAAATGAAATTTCTATCAATTAATAATAATTACAGGCATGCTCATTTTTAAATTAAATTAATAACCTTCCATAATTAAATACTACATAAATTAAATACATAACTCAAAATCAAATCAAAATAAAATTACATTCAATTTGTATTCATTTGCTACATTAAATACATATTCTTTCTTATTTGACTAAAATTTAAATCAAATCAAATAGTTGTTCATTTGTATATGTGTGTGTCCTCCAGGTGTGCAGATGCACGTGTGTAACAAAGAGCACTACGGCTTCCTTCCCGTCCCCCTCAAGCCGCACCAGAATGTGGAAGACGAGCGTGAGAGTTTCATACACACCATCACGGAGGCCTTGAGTGAGTTGACACGCGCACGCACGTATACACGCGCTTTCCAGCAATCTGTCACGCCTCACGTTGCCGCCTCCTCCTCGGCCTGTTCCCCTTGACCTCCAGTGGCGTCTCTGATTGCATCCTGTCAGCCTCAATGCGCCCGCTTTGTCTTTTTCTGCCTTTTGCTTTTTGCTTTTCTGTCCTCCCTTCCACTTTCTATCCTGCAGAGCTCAACACATGACTTGAAAAGGAAATACTCAATCGTGGACACTATTTTGCTCTCAGGTGCTCATAAAACGTTCATTGAGCAAACATATAATCACTTGGTTTTAGAATACCATCTTGAAAAATACATACTGTACAGTGGTTATAAAAAGTCTATACACCCCGCCATGTTCAAATCCCAAGTTTTTGTGGAAAAAAAAATAGACTAAGGTAATTAATTTTAAAACATTTCCCCACCATTAACTCATTCGCTCGCAGCCATTTTCACAGAAGCAGTCCCCTTTGCTCTCGGCTGTTTTACTGGATTTTGACTGATTTTGCAAGGCCCACAAAATATTGTGTTCTATTGCTATAAAAACATGGAACCTATCAAAAGAAAGATTAAAGTCTCTTCTTTCATCAAGAAAAAAAAGTATATTTCTATCTGTTTCAATTTTGCAGCAATTAGCATTAGAATATAGCTAAGTTTCATCAATTTTCACAAATCTATTTAGAATTGTGAGTAATTGAGCTTTTTCTCAACATGGCCCTGGTTGACCTCCATTACTCTGCTGCCACCTGCTGGCCGTTTGTGTAATAACTGCCATTTCTGCAACTGTTCTTTGCAGTTGAGAGGCTGCATCAAAGCCTTCTGTATGCTCTCGAATAAAAACAAAAAAACGTATAAATACGTCTTTGGGACACTTAAAAATGGGAGAGAAAAAGCGTATTTACACGTTATTGGGAGCAAATGAGTTAATGTGGCCTTTAATCTACAACTCCATTTAAAGAAAAAAGAAGCAACAGAAATAATGTGGTTGCATATGTGTTCACACCCTTGTAAATAGCCCTGTTCACAATGAACCAATCACATTCAACCACGTTAAATGGGAGTCAGCACGCAGCTGCCACCATTTAAAGTGCTTCTGATTAATTTCAGATGTTCCAGTTGGCTTTTCATGACATTTTGTTTTGCTTTTGAGTGAAACCTGTATGTTAATTAAAACTGACGACTACTTCAAACTCGTCATTTCATCCACATTTTCCCACATGTTAAAATAGCAGTATGGGCTAGCATAGAAAAAAAAAAACATCAGGAAAGACTACTAAATTAGTGATTAGATGAGTGAATTCTGAATGCAGCCACACCTCCAGTTTTAAGAGGGTGTGCACACATTTGCAAACACTACGTTGTTTATTTTTATTATCCCACTTGAAAAGGATTTTTTTTTTTTTTCGTTAATTCATTTGAGAATAGATGTAGTGGTTATAGGCCAGATTGATGGTGGATTTTATTTATTTATTTAATTTTGCTGTTGTCAAAATGTAAAGATAAATGGGTGTGTACATTTCTCTTTGTGCCCCACAGTTGACCACAATCTTGAGCCTTCAGACCGCCTGTACTCTCCGCCATCGCCGCAGGACACCATGGGTTTCGATGACGTAAATGACTTTTAGCCTTTTAAAATGACTTCTCTTCCGGTCTTTTTTTTTTCCTTTCCTCGCCACATGAGACGAATGTGTCACGTGTTTATGTTTAGATCTTCCTGATAAATCTGAAGCGTCGGCTGGACCGAAGAAGCCGGATGTTGAAAACAATGTCGGCACTGGGCCTGCACGCCACTCGCTCGGCGGCGGTGGACGGCAAGTAGGTCAACGTCTTAATCTCAAAACCTTTGACCCAGCTCGTTTTGTGAATGGACAGATTGCTAATTATTGTATTGTGTATATGCGAATGATCTGGTCAATGCTTGAGCAGTGTGTATGTGAATAGAAATCCAGATGTTGACTTTGGGGCTTGCTGGAAATCCGGCTATACGGTCTCTCGTCTCATCTAGTTATCCAAACTCTCAACTTCCTATCCACTTCTCTCGCTTTAATCCTGCTGAGAAAGTCTTAATCCCGTTCCCCGCCCCCTCCTAGCATGCATGCTACGACATGCAGTGGGTGACTAACAGTTTTTCGAGCAAGTAATCTGAGCGTGACTTCTTTCTCTCAACCTCTCAGAGCTCTGAACACGTCCCAGCTGCAGGCGCTGGGAATCGAAATGCTGCCCGGCTACAAGGACCCGTACTCGGGCCGGGTCCTGACCCGGGGCGAGATCGGCTGCTTCCTTAGTCATCACTCCATATGGAGCCAGGTGAGAGTAGCGAAGGGGCTGTATGACTCGAGCCTTGTCTGACAAAGTGAAGTATACGCTGCAAGATCCTAAAAGGAACACATCAGGCCACTATCCAAAGAAATTCAAGAGCAAATGAGAAGAAAAGTGATTAACATCTGTAAGTCTGGAAATGGTTGCTATGCTATTTCCAGGACTTTGAGACTCCAGTGAAGCATGGTCAGATCAGATCTTTTATCCACAATTGGAGAAAACTGGGAACGGTCCAACCTTCCCAAGAGTCATCAGCTGAAGTAAATTACTCCCACGAGTGCCACGACGGCTCATCTAGGAGCTAGCAAAAGAACCACAAGCTAACTTAACAGAAGCTAGCTTAGGGCATCTCAAATTTACCCAAAGTATCTTGATGATCCCTAAGGCCTTTAATGAAAACTGACAAGAGAAAAAGTAAAACTTTTTGGAAGATCTGGCATAAAACTAACAGGTGGTAATGTGATGGTCCGGGGCTGCTGTGTTACTTCAGGACCTGGACGACTTTTGATTAATGAAAAAATTGTTGAACGTCCAACCATCATCTTGTGTCCTCAAATCAGGATCAAACTTTTGGATCATAGCAGGACTTTTTTTTTTTTTTTGTGGGGCCAAGTCAAAAGCTGGATTAAAAAAATACATTATGACTGAGTTTTAAAAGGTTCTTCAAAGCCTTTAAAAAAAAAAAATCAGGATCGTACCTGTGGCAGCACGTGTACCAAGCCATCATTTTGGATCCGCAGGTGGTGGAGCGTGGCCTTCAGAAAGTTCTCGTTCTTGAGGACGACGTGAGGTTCGAGCCCCGCTTTAAACGACGACTGCAGGCCATCATGGACGACGTGGATAAAGCCCAGCTGGACTGGGACCTCATGTAAGAATACAGAGTAAACCACGTTGACAAATTAGGTGTTCGGAATTAGAACTGTCAAAAATAATCAACTCATCGCCAAGTACTCACGACATACGTAGAGCAGTGTACGTTGACTTATGGGAGCCCCAATTTGAGATTTTTCAGTAAGCCCGAGATCGTCTTTTTTTTTTTTTTGTACTTTAGCTATGTGGGGCGCAAGCGGATGCAAGTGCAGCAGCCCGAGCGCTCGGTGGACGGCGTCAACAACCTGGTGGAGGCCGACTACTCCTACTGGACGCTGGGCTACGTGCTGTCGCTGCAGGGAGCCAGAAAGCTACTGGACGCCAAACCCTTCACGAAGATGCTGCCCGTCGATGAGTTCCTGCCTGTCATGTTCAACAAACACCCCAAGTAAGGCCTTCATTTACTTAATTTGACAGATTGTATAAAAAAACACAACACCGGTTTGGACTTTTCCTTGTACAGATGTGAAGCAATCTCTTCAGGTGGGCCCCAGGGCTCCATCCTGGGGCCCCCTGTGTTTCATGTTCTACCTCCGTCCCCTCTGCACCTTTTTTCGTAATTCCAGCTCTACCTATACTGCAAACCCAACATTTCACTTCCTCACTCCTTCTTCACCTTTTACTTATCAGAAATCAACACCTGGTTCACTTTGAACTTCACGAAATCAAACCGTCGCAAAAGTAAAGATCTCTGTTGCTACAAAATCAACATTATCCAAAGTTGACAGTTTATAATGCTTGTCACTCTGCCTCGGTACATTCCGTTCTCAAGTTGCTATCTTGCTACATGTTAGCATAACACCTGCTAGCATGTTAGCATCATATCAATCATCACTGGAAATAGTAAGAAAATATTTTCAGCATTCATTTTTCGAGTGTAATACAGCGAACAGAAGACAAGTGAGTGTGTTCATGTTACATTCACAAACACAAACATGGAAGACCCTTTTAGACAAGCTCGGCGGGCGCAAATATTGACTGATGACTCCAAATAGACGCGCGCAGGTGCACTACAGTCTTACATAAAGGAGTCAGCAGGTGACACGGAACAAACCCTGAGGCGTCGTTTGTTACACTTTGCACGGCGTTTTCTAGTTATAAGCGCCTCTTCTATCCCTTTTTATTCCAGCAAACTGTTTTTTTTGTTTTTTGTTTTTTTTTTCTCAATAGTGACCACCATCTTCATGCACACAGTGAACAGTGCTTGGATTGTTCCTGAGGCTGCACATTACAGAGGGCGCACAGTGCCATTTGTATTCTATCTCGTACACGGGTGGGCAAATGACTTTGCTCGGGCGGCACATTGAAGAGTTTTTGTACATTAGGATTTTTTTTTATTGAAATGATTTTATTTTATTTTTTTACAATAAATAATTATGCTTTTGTTTTGATTTTAACTCATTCACTGCCAGCCCAGTAAAAAATCATCTTTGACGTCTATAGCCGTCTATGGCAGTGAACGTGTGAATAATTAATTTAACCATAATTAATCATCTAATTATTTAATAAAACTAAATATGTAATATGATTTGTTTTTCTATTTATTTGCTTATTTTTACTAAATAAATTAAAAGATAAATGAATAAAAACAAATAACTCTTGCTTTGTCTTCGTCCATCACACCTCTCATGCCCTCGCATCTTTTGACCGTTTTTTCTTTTTTTCCCCACTCTGTACCTTCTGCGCGGCTCCCCTCAACAAACGTTTGACTTTGTGCACTGGACCTGTGTCGCTAACTCCTCCCCCTCGCTTGCCTCTCTTCGAGGAATGCGGGCCGGCAAATGCTCTTCCTGCCTTTCGGAGAAGGGGACAGGATTCCCATTGATAGCGGACTGGCGGTGGGGGCGGGCTAGGGATGGATGCTGTGCGTGTGCGTGTGTTACTATGCAAATACACAGGGATGTGTGTCCAGTGTTCCCTGTATAGATTACTGTGAAAATACACAGTCATTCATTCACTCAGTAGACACGTGATTTAATGCATTGTTGGTGGAAAGGAAATAGAAATGAGACGGAGAGTTTTTACAGTCGACATGCAGTATTTTTTACAATGAACACATTGCAGTCGCTAGTTATTAATTTTCTACAACTTTTTATCACATTTGGATTCAAACTGTATCAAATGTTTCACAATGTTTCAAGGGATATTTTCTACAGAAACCTTGCAATATATATATTTTTAAGACTAAATAGATTCATTTAGTGAACGCTATAACTGTATTTACTTTTTCTCTAAAGCTATGATGCAATATTTTGTTTCAATATTTGATTAGTGTAGGGTCACCAAGCTTTTTGAAATGTACCTCCTGGGTACTAGTAATAAAACCGAAGGACTAACAGGACTACTGGGGGGAATTCCAGGAAATACTGTATGATATTTATTTATTTATTTATTTATTTTTGCCACACTAGTAGAATAAAGTGTAATTGCACATCCAGTACAGTAGGTGGCAGTGGCGCTCATATTGTCAGCCATACAAACAGTAAACAAACAGTAATACTAAAAAAAAAAAAAATCCCCGCAAGTGTTTACAGTTTCAAATGATCACTCCTGCAACATCTCCTAGGAAATTACAATATCTCATTGAACAATTGTCAGCAGTGAAAAGTTCAGATTTTGTCCAGAATGAATTTGATAACTTCATTATTTTTCATGGACAATTATGGTAATACATTTAAAAGTAATTTTTCGACTTGCTGTCGACTGATGATGACATCACCTGTGCTGAGGAAGTCGGTCACGGCCAATCATGGCTCACCTGTTTTCTGACTTTGGTCAGTAAACTGAGCCATGATTGGCCGTTACCTACTTCCTCAGCACAGGTGATGTCATCATCAGTCGACAGCAAGTCCAAAAACTACTTTTTAAAGGTATTAATTTTACATGAAAAATAATAGTTACCACATTAATTATAGAAAAAAATATTAACTTTTTACTGATGAAAATGGCTCAATGAGTCAAGTATCACTTTAAGCTAGTTTTAGAATAGGCCTGTAGGCACCAGGTTGGGATGACTGAAAAGTCTACAGCCACACTACAAACCATTTTGCCAAAAATTTCCCGTGCAGACTTGGGTGCATTAGTGGAGTCCAGAGTTCAAAGCAAACATGGTGAAGCAGCAATTAGCTGTTATGCTGTACCACCGTACAGCTCACATGAAAAATTGTCGATATCTTTATTATCATCCACCCGCCTTGTAAAGTCTTTGCCCGTATCGTCCCCAGCGTGGAGTACATGTCGCACTACGAGCCGCGGGACCTGCGGGCCTTCTCGGTGGAGCCGCTGCTCATCTACCCGACGCACTACACGGGCGAGCCGGGCTACATCAGCGACACCGAGACCTCCACCATCTGGGACGACGAGGCCGTGGCCACCGACTGGGACCGGCAGCACGCCCGCAAGACGGCCCAGCAGGGCCGCATCCGCGCCGTGGCCCAGAACAGCGTCACGGGCGACTCGCCGCCGCCCGCCGCCAGGGCCTCGCGGGACGAACTGTGAACTTGGTGGAACTTTGGGGACATTTTGGGAGACGTTTTGAAAAGACACTTGAAGCGGAGTTACTGTATACGTACAAGACGAGGAAGTACCTTAATTTATTCGCAGCGTGCATCCTTTGGTCGTTTGTGCTACCGTATTTCCTCAAATAGTGGTCGTCATCCACTTTGGGCAAGTAAACTAAGCGCCTGCCTCCTTTTTCATCACGAGGGAACAGCAGACGCAATTGTAAAACACTGACGTTGAACTGCAGTGCAAACTCTTTTGCAAACTAAAACAGCAGCAACTTTAAAAAAAAATCAATTAATTCAAACTCCATTAGGCACGGGCCGATTACCGTCGAAAACTGTGCGTCAACTCAACTGCAGAGAACGGGTGGGAAAAAAAAATGGTAGTAATTACAAAAAGGCCCAGCAGGTTGCAGCAGAGTATAAGAGATCAACCAGGGCCATGATGAAAACAAGCTGATTTCCTCACAATTCTAAATAGATTTGTGAATAATGATGAAACTTAGCTATATTCTAATGCTAATTGCTGCAAAATGGAAACGGCTAGAAATACTTTTTTTTTTTTTTTTTTTTTTTCCCCTGATGAAAGAGACTAATCTTTCTTTTGGTAGGTTCCATGTTTTTATAGCAATAGAACACAATATTCTGTGGGCCTTGCAAAATCAGTCAAAATCCAGTAAAACAGCAGGGAGTGAAGGGGGTTGCTTCAGTGAAAATGGCTGGGAGTCAATGAGTTAAACACACACACACCCGGTGCCAACTGGTACTAGTTAGCCCCAAGGACAACATGAGTAGCCTACGGTCTGTTCTTTCTTTCTTTCTTTCTTTGAATGAGTGAATTGGTTTAAGGTAGTTTGCATGCCAAATTGTTTGCCTTTCCCCATCTGCAGTTGAGTAAATGAAAGTCCCTGACCACTATTTGTTGGAAATACGGTGTCCAAATCAGACTTCAGGTGTGTTACGTTATTTAAAATGAAATGTTTACTTGTGGACAGCCTTGGAACAAAAGAATCCATTAATGTCATCTGTGAAGAACAAAAGCATCATCGTTTCTTTTTTACAAGCTGGTGTGCACATGGATGCACATATTTCAGAGTGTCACATGACCACACACACACACATAGCCCAACCCTTTTTCGCCAAAATGTAGCGTTGCAGCAGGCGGGTCCTGCTTGTTAGCAGAGCATCATTCGCACATAATGTCTGACACACAAAATTTGTATTCTTGTTATATATTATTATATATTTCGGTTCATTCTAGGGGATTTTTTAACGTATGTCCTCACCAAACAAACACCCAGACTGATTTGATAGACTTGTTTTCATGATGAACCAATAAAACAACTTCCTCGTTTGTGTTGTCGCTCATTCTTCTGAGAAATGAAAGCCGCAAATGTGAAGGAGGATTTTACAGTTTAAAAAACAAAACAAAACACACATACAATTTTGAACCAACAGTACATGAGTAAAATGGTGTGGAAAATAGCAGCTCCAGTTTTTCTTCCACACGAGCACATCACATACGTCTGATTATTTTCCATGTAATATTAACTAATAACATGGGCCAGCCTTCATCGAGTCGAGAATATTTTGGTGTTCCGCACAAACAAACTACTACAGCTCTGTTCTCATGACCTCCTGGCGAGACAGCCTCCGGTGGTGTTACACAACTTACAACCGTGCTCCATAAAAAAAGATTTCCAACTTGAAAGGGAACATGTGGCCCCATAAATGAATTTGAGGTTGAGGTGAAGGTGATTAAGGAAGAGGACCACGTGCTGTTTTATACTTCCTGTCTGCAGGAGGAGCTGAAGAGGCAAATTAGGAGAAAAGTGGGGCCTTGTGCTGGGTTAAGACAACCTGGCACTGTTTTGAGTTGTCAAAGAAATCCATATTATGTCGCTCTTACATGAGAAATAAGATAATGGGTGTTGAGGTTATTTATTTAGATTTACCTGATAACATTACATGGACATAAAAAAAAATGTAAATACAATACACCATACTCACCAGAAATGCTGATTGTTAACTGTTCAGATGTGTTTTGCTAGTCCAACTGTTACAGTTGTTGTGAACAACAAATCAGTGGAGGGAAAAATGATGTGGTCATCAAGGGTCAGCGCTCTGGTCCTGCAAGGATGAATTTGAAATTTGATTGGCTAAAGAAATAAGTTACATGATTGTGAAGGCCCAGGGCAGATTAGATTGACATGGTAACACATAGAGGCTGAAATCTGATTGGACAGATAATCTTACAACCAGAATGCATACTGGAAGAAGTGCAGGCCTGAGAAATGCTACAGAATGAAGAGAATAAACTGTTGGAAGTATATTACACCAATAAATTATAAATTATCAATCAAGATGCCGCTTCTAATTGATTTGTTTCGCGTTTCCAGTGATATACTGTGAAACCTGCGCGGCGTTACGCTACCATCTGCTGGTCATTAGATACAATTGGCCACTTTTAAATTACTTACGTGTTCTTATTTTAACCAGAAGAGGGAAGTGTAGACTCGAGTTGAAGTGCTTCAGTCTTTTACCACCGCCCCTCTCGACCTGCTCATTTTACTTTATTTTGGAGCTGAATGAACAAAATTGAAGTAAACAGCCTCTTCGACGTCGCCGTCAGTGGCGTCGCCATTTTATACGGACGACAGTTACGTCACGATTACGTCAAACGATTAAACGAACAACACATTTTATTTAGTGCTTGGATAATAATAATAATAATAATAATAATAATAATAATAATAATAATAATAATAATAATAATAATAATAATAATAATAATACATCTGGCATTACGTCGCAGCTGCGTCAGGTGATCCATGAAGTGACCAACGTTTTTGATTTAGCTCGTAAAAAAAGCATTGGAGAAAAAAAAAATCACAATACAGAAAATATTAGGCAAATTTTCTGGGTCATTGAAAAAAAAGATCCCCGTTTAACGGTAAGGAAAATCTCCCAAGTCAAACACTAGTGCTCGTCACATTTGCGTCACGTAAACACGGAAGTTAGTAATCCTTTTGATTGAGCCCGCGAAGAAGATGTAGAAGAAAATGGTAAGAAGCAAAAATAATTATTAATAGACGCGAATATTACCTTAATGGAGAGAAGAATTGCCATTTAAAGGTTCGCCTCTGGCCCTGGCAAAGGTTTGTCAAACATTTATCGATATTAATTGTTTATTTGTGGTAGGGTCTTAGCCTGAGTGATTGATCCCCACCTCCCCCCACCCCTTAAAATGTTTTGAATTATTATATCCATTAATGGTTTAAAACATAACTTTACAACTATTATGAATCCAAAGCACATATAATAATAATAATAATAATAATAATAATATAATTTCAAACTCATTTAATAAAATTGCAATTTTCCTAATACCGCCACATGTTCCACATATTGCAGGTGAAGCAAAACTTTCCATGTGTGTCCAAGTTCCAGTAGGCCTTGTTGGATGTCAGGAAGTTGAATGTCCATCCAGTGATGTTTTCAAAGTGGCACAGGAAACGGAGGAAGGAGAACACTTCATCCTGGGCATTACTGGGTGATTTGCTTTTTCTCCTCACACACACACACACGCACACACACACACCCACCCACCCACACACACACACACACACACACTCGGGCTATCACGGCCTGTTACAGTGGCATTTTAATGATTGACATGTTTCCTAAGTGCTCGTGACTCACTCCTTTTATATGTGCGCAAATGTATTTTCAGAGGAGACGTATTGCATTAAGCTTCCAGAGAAATTTTGTCTGATTGAGTCACAGTCGTGAGTCACTGACACAAGTTGATGCCGCAGCACTGTGTGCGTGTGTGTCTTTTATATGTGTGTTCACACCATGGGTTGTTTATTTACTCTAAAAACAACAGGATGCAAAGTCTGACAGTAGGAAGCGGATTTAGAAGCGCGACAAGCGCACTGTACAACATTAACTGCTGATTCCAAGCGCATTGTGCACACCAGCTCTGGTCTAATCCTCTTGACGAGCCGAGTTTTACACATGACTTGGCCTAGACTTGCTCACGTACACTCCCCCGCATGCACTCACACAGCAGAAATGTTACACATTGATCATGTGGGTGATGGTTTGGCCTTTGAACGCACTTAGATTGTCACTTAATTGTGTGCTCACTTTATTAGGTACAATTGCAAAGTCTACAGCGATGCAAGCCAGTACCAGAACTTTATTTTTTAAAAATCTCCCTCTACAAAGAGCATAGTCCTTATGCAACCCCAAATTATTATTATTATTTTTTAAATAATTCATCTCTAAAAATCCATTTCTACATACCTACTATAGTTCTCAGTCTCAGTCCCAGTAATTCATTATCATCAAACATTTATAACGAATTGAGAAAAAAATCTGTTAATTCAATTGATGTTTCAAGACATTTCTATAGATCATCGTGGAAAGATTTGACCAAGCTTTGTAAAGGTTGACATTTTCTCATTATATTGTGTAAGTGTACCTAATGAATTTTCCCTCGTCAGTGGAAAAAGGAAAATGTGCCTCGATTGTTTTGGATTCTTGGAGGCTCTGGCACAACATCCTGCTGTCTATCTCAGCTTTCCTGTCTTGGAGTTCACTCCAGTGTTTTGTGAAGGCTCCTCCCCCCTCCTCCTCATCTCTCCTCCCCTCTGACTGGGATGAATGGTGGGGGGAAGGAAAAAAAAAGGAGAGACAACAAGAGTTTTAATCACTCACGCGCTCGAGTGGCACTGGCCAGCCGACTTCCACGCGCAGCAGGAGACAGAGGAGGCCGGTGAAAACTAGATTGATTTTTTTTTGTCTTGTGGACTCCATCCAGGCTGGAGCATGTGCTGGCGTCCGGAGGGCTGAGGCAAATGGTCAGCATGATCTCCCAATACCCGCTGGCCACCATCTTACCCTGGCCTCCAGTAATGGGCCACCACTGCCCCGACCTGGACTGCACCCTGCTTCTGGAGGGCGACGGAGGGGTGGCCCTGCAAAGGTACCAGGCGCGCTCGCCGGAAGGAAGCCCACGACACTGGGTGAGTAAGCCCTTCTGGCGATTATGAAAGTAATTGAGTAGAGTAATTGAGCCCCACCCATAGATGGCACCAAAGCACATTTTCCTCTTTAGACAAGGCTATGGCCTGGCTAAATGTCTCTGTAGATTCTCAGTCGTCCAGGTGTGACTGGGCAACTGGACTCGTCTTTGTTGGGGATGTTTAACCTTTAATCCAAAAGGCTTTGTTAGTTGTTTTTCGTGTGTACTCTCCCAATTTGTGGTTACAAAAGGGTTGTTGTTGGCTGGTGACTGGCTGTGTTGCATTCATTCTTCTGTGGAAAGAGACATTCTTTAGGGGGGGAGATGTCAGGACATTGTTGCAAGCCAAGTGAGAGGTGATTGTGGAAACCTCTGTTTTGAGACTGCCTTTCTAGTTTTTTGTTTTTTTTAATATCATGAACTCATTTGCTCCCCAAAAATGTTCTATTTAAAATGTATTATGACATATTTATCCGTTTTTATGCAAGAGCATACAGAAGGCAGCCTCTCTACTGCAGAGAACAGTTGAAGCAATGGTAGTTATTAAAAAATGGCCAACAGGTGGCAGCAGAGTATAAGAGATCAACCAGGGCCATGTTAAAACAAGCTGATTTCCCCACAGTTCTAAGCAGATTTGTGAGTACTGATGAAACTTAGCTATATTCTAATGCTAATTGCTGAAAAACGGAAACAGATAAAAACATACTTTTTTCCCCTGATGAAAGAAGAAACTCTAATCTTGCTTTTGTTAGGTTCCATGTTTTTATAGCAATAGAACACAATATTCTGTGAGCCTTGCAACATCAGTGGGTGCTTCGGAGAGTGATCAAGCTTAATCCACAACGACTTCAGATTTTTAAGCCTCATAATAACGTGAAGTAACAGCTTTGCGCAAACGCCTGATCTAGGAGTTCAATGTTTTCATCAGGTGGGTAGCACAGCGGCTGCGTGATTTGCCAAGAACAGATCTTGTTTCGAGAAACTTGCCATGAATAGAATATTTGACAATTTCACAATAATCACGGGGTTCACTGCTGTACACTCAATTGTTTAGTCTGCTCTCTTCTGTGTTTTCATTTGAGGGAATCACGGGTTCTTCCAGTCTTGTTAAACAAGCTGGCAGATGTTGGCCTTGGCTTGCGCTCTTTCTGCAGTTGCGTCGTCAAGGATGCGAGCCCAACTAGGGAACGTTCAGGAATAGAATTCTTTTTACAAAACAAAGCTGGCGGTCACGTGCCCTTCATTTCCTTCCTCTCTTTGCATCCAAAAACACAAACCGGACGGTGACCTCGAGTAACTGAACCGGGGAGGAGCGCTGACCTCACACTGACAGAGAAAACCGACTCCCCTGAGTGCAGAATCCCAGAAATGACTCCTGATGCGTGTCACGGGCTAAATCTGAGCTCGGCAAAAATTTATGGTCGCATGTCAGCGTCTGCGTTTTGTCACGGTGGGACTGACATGCTGTGACATGCACGTGCGGTTGGCGAGCCATCAAAAAGGGTGCTTCAAGTGTTTGGGTGACAGGAAATAAAGTGCGACCTCCAAATCTCTTGCCCGACTTCTAAGTGGTTCTAAATGTAAAACTGTTAGTCCCCCTTTAGGAAACAATGTCAAGTGAATTCATCTGTTCCTGGCACAAAGTAGTGCCAACATTTTAACATCAACAATTTTCCTCTTGTCATTTTCGGTACAAGGAGGTTTTGGATGTGTACTGAAAGGACCCTGTTGTCACCCTCTCTTTTGGTGGGGGAAGAAAGAAAAAAAAACAAAAAACAAGTAAACATAAACAAGATCATGGTGGTTTCTACAAGAATAGTGCTTAATATTAAAAAAAAAAAAATGTGTCAAGAAAAATATTGTGACTTTATCTTTAAAAATTTGATTTATTATGATTTTTTTGTTTTTGTTTAGTGTCGTAATATTACGAATGTGTGTCAAAAATATATTTTTTTCTTATATCGTACTCGTACCCTTAAAAAGTCCAACTTTATTCATGAAGTATGAAATGTAATCATAATCAAGTGTCTATATCAACCTTAATTTACTGAATTAATTTACATAATTTACTTAATTTTAAAACATATTTTTCTTGAAAATGGGCATTTATTTTGTCTAAAAAAATGCAACTTTTATCTCTTCATATTATGATTTTTATTTGACTTTTCTTTTCAAAAAATGTCTTATAATATTACATCATTTTAAAAATGTCTTTATCCTTGAACTTTTTTCTCTCAAAAAAAATAACATCCTGAATATTTGTTCTTTAAATATTCAGACTTTTATCTTGAAAAAATTATTTTTTTTTAACTTAATTTTTGTAATATGCCTTACCTGTAACTATATAACTATCTAAAAAAATCTAACTTTGCTCATATTGTTTATTTAAAAATATATCATGTAATATTACAACAATTACAATTATACTTATTGTTATATTCAGAATTTTTTTATGAAAAAAAATTCAACTTTCGTACTCAAAAATTATAATATTCTGACAATTGAAAAATTCAACTTTCTATCCCCCAAATTATAATGTGACAACTAAATTCTCTTAAAATGACTTTATTGAAAGATATCTATATATGTGGATGTTGCTTTCCGTTGAAATATTACAACTTTCATTTCGAGGATGATGTCACCGCAACGTGTCAGCCGCCGTCAGTGTGTGCGCGCGCCGTTGTCACAGTTGCTTGTGCGGACGGTTTGGCCGCCATGTCGCTTGTCTTAACATCCTGGCTCGCGCATCCTCACTGCTGGCTGCGCGCTTTCCGACCATTGTTTGCCGGCCTTGGGGGAGGTTAGGGAGCGCTCACTCACTGCATCCATCAGCGCCTTGTGACTTTTACAGCGTTATAAGGCAATAAAAGTCATCATAAAGAGAGCTGCAGGATTCCTGTGAATTATGTAACAATAAAGCCTTAAGTGTGCAAATATTGGTTGTGTGCACACCGCAAAAAAACACTACAAAATAGGATGTTTTGTTTTGTTTTTCCGATGACATAATGCTGTAAATATAGATTACATATCTGTGAATATTTGACCATGACTCGTGTGCGCTCTGTGACGTTGCGCGCGAACATCTGACGTAATAATAGTGCAAGGCAGTGGCTGAGTGACAAATTGATCATGAAATCCATTGCCAACACTTATAAATATTGATCCGTATCGATATTATTGATTAGTTGTTGCAGCTCTAATATGTAGATTGGTAGAGAATGACAACTCTCAAAATTGGACCATTTTAAGAGATGGATTTATTAACATACGGTAGAAATTCTCCCAATCAGAGTCTTGACTAATTTGACGATACCGTTTATATAAATTAAAATAAAAAATAAAAAATAAAAAAGCAAGGGGAGCCAGTGGAAGGCTCTTGTGTGACCTAATGTGTTTCTCCCGGTCAAGTCACTTTATTTCCCTCACTTAAGGTGTACAATGTTATGAAACCATGCCAGTTATAAAAAGAAAAAGAAAAACAAAAAAGAGGCGGCAGACCTGATTACCGTAATCGCTACTCGAGAGATGATATGGGAGCCCCGTTATCAAAGAGTTCACCGATTATCATGAGACTCTCACAGCAGCTCGCCTGATGTGTGTTTTTTTTTTTTTGCAAAAACAGGTGGCGAAAGTACTGTACCCACACTCTGTACTTAAGTAGAAGAACTGGAGACAAACTTATTGTGAACAAAACCTTTGTTTCTGATACAGATGATGAGTCACTGATGTATCAAATTGCCGCGTTATTATATCGCCAACTATTGTTTAGTGTCAGATTTCTTTGGTATGATGACCCTAGTACTCAAAGTAGTTATGCTATTCCTGCTGCCAGTACATGTGGGCGTAAAATGTATTTATTTATTCATTTTTGTCCAATCAGATTTCAGTGTATATGTGTTGCTATTTCAAGATATTCTGCACAGGGGATGCACGTTAGGATTTTTTCTACATAAAGGGGTGTCAAAATAAGTATGTTAATTTGGAGTTAATTTAAAGTTCCTTTAACGCCACTATTGGAAAGCCTGTAGTGGGAGATAGATAGCTCTTAATATGAAGAAAAATGCACTTATGAATGCAATTATGCCATCTAGTGGCAGATAAAAGGACATCAACACAAATTTTAACTCAATTTTATAAATTATTATAAAATTACTGTGTCAGTGACTAAAAGATGCAGCCATATTTCTATTAGTTTAACATTTTTCCTACTTTTATGTTAACAAGAGTACACTTGCAAAACATATTGCATTGTCCATTTTATTGTATAATTAAAACAGATATAAAATGTTCGATTAATCGTGAGTTAACTATTGATGGCATGCGTTAACTCATTTGCTCCCAAAAACGTATAAATATGTTTGTTTGTTTTTATGTTTTAAGTGTCCAAAAGACGTATTTATACGTTTTTTGTTGTTGTTGTTGTTTTTTATGCTAGAGCATACAGAAGGCTTTGATGCAGCCTCTCAACTACAAAGACGGGTTGCAGAAATGGTAGTTATTATACTTTCAGCCACTTTTGATACATTCCATGTTTTGTTTTGTTTTTTATAGTAATAGAACACAATATTCTGTAGGCCTTGCAAAATCAGTCAAAATCCAGTAAAACAGTCGGGATTGCTTCGGTGAAAATGGCTGGGAGAGTATTAGTTAATTACGATTAATAATTTTAATCGACTGACACCCCTAATACGTACATTTTCTTGCTACTTAAATTGTGTATTTTTATCCCTGTAAAGCATTTTGTGTTTCATTTTGAAAGTATGAAAAGTTGTATGTAAATCAAATTTGATTCGATTTTCAGCCCCAGGTACCAAACGCATGCCCACCACTGTTGACGGTTTTCAAGTTCACAGAGGTCAAACGCTGCCAAGAACTTGACCGAGTTTAAACCTCTTTATTTATTTTTTTTACCGCTCTCCGTTTTACAACTTTGACCGAACAATTAAGTTTTTTGTTTTGGTTTTTTTATCCTCCTCTCGCTCTCACACACTTACTTACCGAGGCAGCGATCCAATTAAGCCGCGGGCGGATCCATTAATTAGAATATGAGCACCGCCGGCTGGATGGTTGAGTAACTTCAAAAAGGTCACGAGCTGGAAATGCAGAAGTGACAGTCGACAGGGAAAGCAGGCGGAAAGGACGAAGAATTTCCACAGTGGTTTGATGGTCATTGAAAAAAAAACAAAAAAACAAATAAGAAAGCTGATCGAGCACTCCTCCTTCCTCTTTCTTGTTTCATGAATAGAGAAGTAAGTGTCGGTTGGATGCTGAATGCTCGGTGACGTCTCAGTGTTTCCCTTTCCCAAACTTGCTGATGGTCTGTTTTGATGACTTGACAACACACTTTGAACTAACAGGACTGCAAAACCACTTCTCATTTTGACATCCTGTTTCATATTTATTTGTCCGTCACGTAGCACCATTGCGCTGAAAGAGAACATTTTTGTTTGTGTGTGTGCTTTTTTGTTCTTGCCAGGACTGAATCGATATTGCGATTCAATATGCGATTACTTTTTGAACAAATGTATCTTCTCGTGGCTTCGCTGACCAGTGTGAAAGGGGCTTTTATCTCCCGAAGGCCTATTTCCCACCGCGCTTTTACAAATTGGGACAACTCGGTCTCTCATTCAGGGGCAAGCGATGGCTTCGTAATTAAAAGACTGACTGTTGTCATTCGGAACGAAAAAAAAAGAAAAAAAAAAAAAGAAAGGCCTATATATCCCAACGTAGCATTTTACTCCTAAAAAATTACATTACATTAATGGCAGTTTTCTGTTCTTCTCATTTCTGATTTCTAGTTCCTGATGAGGTCGCAAGTATTGATACTTTGAAATATGACCGGGTATCAATGAAAATACAGGGAGCCCCATTAAAGTCAATATTTACATCATAATAATTTGCACAAAAAAAGGGCGATATTTAAAAAGGTTGTAAAAAAAACAACCTCATACTAAAAAAAGCACAATATTGTGTGTTTTTTTACATAACAGCAATGCATGCATCCACCTACAATCTCTAATAACAATATTGAGGCACTTACTTGCTAATGCAAGCACACATTGATCGCTTCACAAGCAAATTACGTTCTCCTTCATCTGACAATTAGTATAGATTTTAAACATAGAAGGCCAAAACATCACTAATGAAAATTAAACTGCACTAATAAACTAGCCGCTAGAGGGTGTTAGAACTGCACAAATGGATATCAACGTGACTTTTTTTTTAACAGATGTGTTCCTTTTAAATATTGTGACCATGACGACGACGATATTGTGGAAGTTTTAATATCACAATATTGCCCTTATCTTTACATCCCTAGTACACAATGTGTTCAGTCTATTTAAAATGAAACAACTTTGCTTCAGTAATGTCTGTTTAGCTTATTGCTAACAAACAATGCAAAAGGCCATCAACTGGCTAACGGATTTTTCTACATTTGACTATTTTTCTTATTAAAAACAAGTTGCATTTTTTTGGGATGCCTACAACAGATTAATAGCAATTCTATGAATTCCTATGAATTATTTCAAATTATGTTACGGACCTCCAAGCGACCAATTTCGTACCCTTATGTGTCCAGGGACCCCGGTTTGATAACTCCGTATCTAGAATGTATTTAACATCAGATATTTGGTTTTGTTTTGACTGCGAATTGCCCACATTACACACACATGCAAGTCCAGGCTTGTTGGTATTAGCCAAGACGCATGACAAGGATCAAGCTCGCATCGTGATGTGTGTAATTGTGAGTGTGTTGCCGTCAGTTGTCCGGTTAATAATGTGAGTCATCAGCTCTCAGCAGTCAGCACAACACGGCGGATTTGAATGTGTCATTTATTTATTTTTATTTTTTTTAGTATTCCGGCTCATGTTGTTCACATTTTTTTGTTGAGCGTGTTGTTTTGTGCGTCACTCGCTCAGTTTCATTTCCTAACACAACAACAGTTTGCGCCAGTTTTTTTCTGGCTCGCTCTCACTTGGTGTGTGATTGCTTCAGTTCAAAACCCACAATTAGTTGCGACTTTGACGGGAGCCCACCAATTTTCTTTTCTCATTTGTCGTCTGTGGTGTGTACTATATGCAGTGTAGTTCCTAGCTTGAGACCCCATGTGGGCTTTTATGAACCTGAGCTTTGAACAGACCCCACAAGGGGGCGCAAATTCTCCATATCAATGCCAATGATTTACATGTGTTGCCAGTAGTAAAACATTTCACGTAGCATTTTTTGGGGGGACGATAGACAGATTGTGTGGAGGGTTTTGCGTGTTGTTTTTGTTGCGTATGTGACAAGTTGGGGTTTGCGTGGATCTGTTGGGTAACAGATGGTCCTTCTCTCATTAGCGACAGGTCAGACAGAAGCAACCCGGTCCAGACTGACTCATTCAAGAAGGCTTAGCCAGGGCTTAGCTTGGTAGGCGGCTGGGGGGCGTAGGGGGCACATGACTGTGTGGTAGGGTTGTGTATGTGTTTATATATGTGTGTGTCTGTCTAATTTAGAGGTCCAACACCTGAAAGTAGAGGCATCACATGGTCCAAGTCAGGAGGATTATCCCAGTTTTTTGCGCTACTGACCCCAAAAAGGAAGCGATGGGGGGAGCTGTTATGATCTTCCTATGAAAAAAAAAAAAAAAAAAAAAAAAAGGGTGGGGGAAATGTGATTCGTCATAATTTAAGTGGTTATGAAACTCCCCAAGAAACTTTTCCTCCCAGCTGTGTCAGCTGTGAGTTTTTGGATTCAAAGGAGGCGGGGTTTAAACCTCCAAGCTCTGGCCTTTACTGGAAGTGATGTCAGCTCAAGAAAGAAAAACAGAAAGAAAGAAAGCAGGGAGGACAATGATTGTGAGTGACATAAGAGACGAGGAGGAGAGGGGGGCCGCAAGCGAGCCAGCCCCTTTAATGTGGTCTGAACAAAGGTTCCGCTTGACCGGAACGAGAACGCAGCTGTGCAAGTTGTTTGGCTGGTTGTCACCGCTGGGTCCACCACGCGACGACGCAGCCGAACCGCAGCCTTTACAAATCACAACAAAAGTCATTTCGGCTCATCTGGAACAAGTTTATGAATCCTCACATATAAAGTTGTTGTTCGTTGTTATGGTTAACCTCGCAGGGCCGCTATATGATTGTGAAAACCGTATACAGTATACAGTGACTTGATGTACGCCATTATCAATGCTAGTTTTGTTAGCCTGTCAATAGTGTTTCACATTCCGTGTTAGCATTAAGCTAGCAGACGTCCCTCAAAGAAAGTTATGTTGTATCGTGTGTAATTCTGTTCGCTTAACTGAGTACAAAAAACTCAACCAAACGCTAGCTTGAAACTCGAAAAAGTCGTAAGTCAAGGTACCACGGTGTCAAGATTTTTAGCGGACTTTTTTGGGAACTATCTTCATCTACTACTATATACTAGATAGAGTGATTAGAGCGGGTAACGGCGAATAAATGATTGATTCCGAACCCATCTGACCTCAACTCGTGACTTGCGGCTATGAACTCTGCCCTCTACTGGCACCCACATGTTTTGACACAAACCCTTTGCTCGTAAACTGAGGGAGACAAAAACAAGAACAGACATTTTGGCAGCAGCAGGACGTTTTTTTTTTTTCTTTTCTTCTGTCTTTCTTCCCAACATGACACAACAACACATTGACACCGGGATCTTGTTTCCCCGCTAAAAGGCAAACTAGGACTCGTCCGTGTGTGGGTGGATTCATGCAGTCATTTGTCTTTGGAAGCCCGACGCGAGATTACATCACGCTCTGTGAGATGAGCCCGTGTGGATCTTCTCAGGTTCTGACTGTACCGTGAACTCAACCCCAAGTGGAGATAACGTCCCCTTTCAAGTTAATCTCCTACACTTTCCCTGATATACGACGACCATCTTATCTGACATGTAAACAGCACGGGCCGTTTAAAAGTCAACTATCGTCCCCTTTGTATCCTGACATTTTTTCACCCTTCCTTCGCCCCCCTTCCTTCTACTTTTATGACTTTTTTTGGACAGGGTCTGGACCAGCCAGCAGGTATGAGGCAGAAGTGGAAATTTTAGCTCAATGCTAACACACAATGCAAAAACCATAGATGAGCTCACGAATAGCATCCGTGTCGCAGTGTTGTTACCCTTTAAGCAACAAATATTGGAACGCAAACTGTAAAGCAATACATGTAGAATGGTAATATAAGAATACTCACAGGCATGTTTTCTTTATCCTCTGCAAAGAGCAACTTACAGTATGTCTATTTTATACTGCCGTCTGTTGGACAAAGAGTGTACACTGTCCACAAGAAGCAGAAGCAACATTTTTTTTTTTTTTTAGGTTAGTGTTTTTTACATTTTTTTTTCATTGGAGCCTGGAACGATTCATGGCATTTCCATTCATTTCGATGTAGAAATGATTTAAAACATGAGTGTTTACGAATGATGAACAAAGTATAGACTGAAATGTACTGAAAGTGAACTAAAATATAAAGAGAACTTCTTTTTTTTTTGCTCCCTTTTTTGTAAGCTGAAATTGATGATCTGACAAATCTGTCTAAATTTGTTCTAGTGAGCACTTCTCCTTTGCCAAGCCAATCCAACTACCTCGCGGGGATGTCATATGAAAACGCTGATTATTAGGCACTATTGTTTGGCTGATGTTGTGAATAGAATAACGAAAGAAAAAAATGCAGAAAAGATAGCTCACCTTGCCCACATGTGAGGGCATTATGTTATGTTAACTGCTCCCCCTTTCACTTCAAAATGTACAAAGTTCAGATATACGTTTTAAATTTTTGGTAGTAAAACTGCAAAGTGGTCAGAAAAATAAATAGTCAAAGTTACAGATACCTGAAAAATCTACCGACGTAAGTATTAGTACTTGGTTAATTCCCACCACTGGTATGAGGACAACAGAGTCAGGGAGCTGGAGGCAGGAAGTGGGAGATTTCCTGGAATGTACGTTTTTTGTTTTTTCTTTCTTTCCCCCCCAACATGTGGTGCAATAACAGTGCCAGCGACGCTCCGCCTGTTTTTTTGTGTCTGTACTGTAGCACCACGTTAACACAGAGACGAGCGCTCTTAGGAAGTTGAATAATAGCAGGAACTGACAGTAATAAAAAAAAACAACAACGTCGTCGTCATCATCCATTTTGGGGGTTTATTTGCTGCGTCATTAGTCTGCTGTCAGAAAGTTTGACGCCACTTTTACAACTTTGAAAGCCAAGTGCAAGTTTCTATTAAATGACTCCGTAACAGATAAAAGCACAAGGCTGTAAATAGAGTAATTCTTAAAAAAATTTTTTTTCCTACTGTTGATTTTTCTTCATTTTTTGCAGTTTTGTTTAGTCAACATTGGCGCCAAAGCACTACTTTTATATTAGCCAAGGCCTTGGAACATCTCATGTCATTTTAGAAAGACCACAAAAGCAGCAAATTAGCAAATTTTTCAGTGGATAACAAAGGATAGCTGGTGAAAATGTGATAAAGCCGAATCACAAATCGTTGAAGGTTTGATGACCTGACGTCAAATCAAACACCCCATGTAAGTGTTATTTTGCCGAAAGGCTACGATTACAGAAAACATGTGACATAAGTCAGATTGAAAGACGTTCCCCCCGCGTCGGCTCATCCATCAGAGGCCGTCACATTTGCCCGACGCCTGGTTTTCTCGCCGCGATGACATCACTCCCTCTGGGAGGTCCTTTGAGGTCGTAACCTTTCCCACTGACCCCCGCGGGATTCCCAGCGCTCCGCAGACCCGATCGGGGCGGCTCGGTCTGGGAACTGGAGCCGGGCCAGATGTGAGGCCGAAACGCACGGTGATAACGCCCGCGCCCTCACCTTCTTACATGAGGGCCTTGTGAGCTCGTGGGTGACGCTCGCGATGACGTTGGGGGATCCAGCAGACTGTCACACATGCACAAAAAAAATATATATATATAAAAAAAAATGGGTTGCAGCAGCATCTGTCCCACAGAAAATGATGACGCGTTAAAAAGTGAGGCTTCGGAACAATTTATGACTCTGGATCAGTGATAACCTCCACCAAGGAAGTTGTCTTCATCAGCATTACTGACTCCAATAAAGTTATGATTTCATCGCTATTCCTTTATTAGTTGAGGTTTATTGACATTTATGTATGAGTAACCTCTGCCAAGGAAATTTTGGTCGTATTACTTTGGGTTTGTCAGTTACCTCCACCAAGGAAGTTGTCGTTCTATTTTCTTTGGCTTTTTTGTTTGTTAATTTTGTAAAAATGTTTATGATCTCCATCGTTGTTGTTTGTTAGTCATCGTTACTTAGTCACAGAGTTTTACTCCACTGAGAATCATTGTAGTTGATTTTTTTTCATGGTATCGCTTGACCGGGAAGCCGCTTGTGATTTCTCACAAACATCCACAATACAACTTTTGTCCATAATGAGACCGCGGCTTGATTCATATATTCCCGTTTATTCACATCAGTGGGTCGTTTTTTTTTGTTTTTTTTAAGTTTGTCTTTTTTTGGCCATTGACAGTGGAAGCAGTGTGGGCCGTTCTCACACACTCGGGCCATTCTCCTCTTTGCGCCTTGACAATGCACAGCGCCGATGACGCCATGCACCGCCTTCCTTGTATTGTCCCGCATGGGGAGGCCCCGAGGCAGCAGCTGCTTCACTCGCGACGACAACGTAGCATTTGCATACGTTGAAAACATTTATCATCATTCACATCTTAATGGTGTACTTTATATGGGATAAATATGTTAAAAATGCAGTGTTGGCAAAGAGGCCATAAAAATATTCACACTGAGCAGAAGGACAACCCAGATACTCTCTGCAGAACTAGCACTGATTCAACTCCTATTACTTAAGTAAAAGAAAAAACAAGTACAGACTCTGAAATGTACTTAAGTGTATTTGACTGTCAATTACAGTTATAAACAACACATTGAGAATTTTATATTACATCACATAAGATTATCTTCAAGTCTGCTCGATTTATGCTGACAAAAAGCAGAAACAAATAGCAAAAGTACTGTGGCAGTAAGCATAAGTTATTTGAACACAAACGGTTGGAGCAGCACATAGACATAAGGAGATTCACTATCGTGTATATTTCTGCAATGCAAATGCTTCACACTGTGAAAACAAACATCACCTTGTATTCCTATAACCTGTGACTGTCATACAAACCAGGCAAATTGTTTATACAGCATTAGTCAAAGAAAGGACATTTCATCAAATTTTGAAACCAAAATAATCCTCACAAATCAAATTACAATGATCCAAAGTCTAATGTTTTCAATGAGTGGAGAACTTCCTTTCACCAAGTTAAACCGCCATTTTGAATTTTACGTTTATTTCATGATGTGTTTTTTACGGCATTTTTTATTTGGCGTTGGATGTGATTTTATTTTTTCGTAATAAATAGTATTTTTCTTGGCTTTACTATTGAGAAACACTGGTTTGGATTAAGGGAAGCTATGAGAGCGAGAAAAAAAAATCCCCTTGGTCATATTTCTATGTGTTTTACGGTAATGGCGGCAGAAGGAGGAGTTGGGGGCTGCATGTTGTGAGGGCGGAGGAAGAGGTGGAGGAGGAGGAGGCGGAGGCGGCTCATTCAACAGAAGAAGCTCGCTCGAGAGTAGCGGAACATTTGGACTTTTCCCCTTTGGACGGTACCGCGCCAGCGAGTGCTTAAAGAAAGAGGATAAACAAACACAAAAGAGCGAAAGGTGCCATCTTTGTGTCCTTCATCGTAAGGACTTTTTGGCGGCCTCTGATGCTGTCCCCGGACCATGAGAGAAGGACTCGCCATGAAGTTCGCCTGGAAGAGTAAAATGGTAAACAACAACAACAACAAAATATTTAATCGTGTTTTGGAAGAAGAGTTTGCTTTGAGAGAGGGTGAAGAAGTAGGAAGGAAGGAGGGGGGGGGGGTCTTAAGCTTGGGAAAGTAGGGATAAAGAAGAGGGGGAGGCGGCGGGGTGGCCTCTTTCATGTTGTGATTGATTTCGCATCGGACGCATTCACAAGACGTTAGGTTGACTTTTTTTTTTTTTCCCCTCCCTCGGGATGATGATGAGATGAAAACTTTAGTTTGTGGCATACAGAGTAAAATTGAACTTTTCCAACTTCTTTAAGGCAAAAAAAAAAAAAGCTTCTCAAAACTCCTACTATGCAAACCGACAGTTTATTTATTCTATAGCACTTGTATTAAAGGTCCATAATGCACTAGCATTCTCTTTGGACTCACCAGTAAGTCAATGCAGCAAACTAGTAAAGTTTTTGCCCTTTCAGCACACTAGTAGGACAACTACTATATATCACTAGTGAGGTAAAACTGCACTAGTAGTAATGTTACTTAAGTGGAATGTGCAGCAGTCATTTTACATACGAATGAACTTGGCAGTCTGTCAAAACTTGTCAAAAGGGGTGTTTTCTTCAAAGACAGATCTCTCCAATAAAAGGCGATTTGATACGTATCTTGATATATTTTAAAGTGGCACGATTTGGTTCATTCGATGCACATGCAATTGCACGTCTTTTAAATCAAACCAATTTTCCCATTTTGTCACAACCATATCTACTCGGATGCAAAAGTTGTACTAGTATGCCAAAGGTGTGGAAGGTGTGATAAACTGTTTGATCATTTATTTGATAACCAAACTAAGGACCATATACTATTAGTTTACTCTTTATCCTCACAAGTATGACAATTAATTGCGCTAGTAGAACGACTGCCTGTTATAGTCACTTTTTTTTCCCACTACTAGTGCTCACATTGGCCTATAGTAACATGCACTTATCTTCAACCTTACTAGGAAACTACTGCGTTGCACTTTGTAGCACTACCAGGCCCAACTAGTAGGCAAGTGTCATGCACTAGTAGCATTTCCATAATGCAATTTGATCACTGCTATCCTTGGTATCCAATTTTAAGTGCATGCATTACTAGTAGGTAGTAGGTACAGTCTGCTCTCACTAGTAGGACAACTGCAAGTTCCTAGTGAGGCAAAACTGTGCACTAGTAGTTGACATCTGTAAACTACTGCTAGTGACATCAATTTCTAGTGCTTCATGTAAAAGTGGCGCTAGTTGTGGAAAACGCATAGCTTGTAAGACACAGTTGTTCTGCTAGTGCACTGAATTGTCTTACCAGTGAGGGCAAAGAATGTCCTAGTACATATATCTTCAACTGGATATCAAGGATAAGGAGTAAATGGTTTTCCGTACTCCTCTTCCTACTACTGCTGCATCTTTTTGTGAGGGTGCAGATAACAACCAGGCCTCTGTTTACATCCCCACAGGCTCTTTTGATAAAACATGTGCTCTGTGTACTATTAACTTTGATTAGTAGTCTAAAAATACTCGGATTTGGTCTCACTGCAAGCCTGACTGACCTGTAGAGATTTTGGGATCAAAGACACACATACACACAGTGTGTTTGTGCAGCCGGGCCGGGCCGGGCCTGGTCGGGCTGGGCCAGCCCTCCCGTCTATTGTTTTGGGAGTATGCAGACTGCATGACTCATGGGCTGATCCGTCTTTGCAGCTGGACGTGGAGACGTGTTGCTGACCCGTGAGCTTGGGGAATTGTCTGTCCAATTGACCGTCCAACTCCAAAACAGTCCTGCTTTGAAGGAAAACCACAGGAGTCTGTGTATCATTTGTTCGTTTAATTTTTGATTGGCAACCTCAAATAAAAAAATTAAAAAAAAGATACTATACAAAAAAAAGAGTAAAAAAGGCCAGGGGACTGCATTTGAAGTTAATATGCACTTGGTCATGTTTTTGTGACCTGGAAATTTGGTAACGGGTAAAGAGATTCATTTGCTTGTATTGCTTGAACCGATTAGTCGACTACCGCATCAACGTTTAATGCTTGAAGTCGAAACACTATTGAAACACAAGATGAGACCAACTTTTATGTTAGTCACTGTGCTGTTGATAAGCTTGACATTTTTTTCTGCATTTGATCAGCAGCAGATTACTATTCTCGTGCTTTATTGCAATTTTTTTCTTTGTAATTGCGCTGTTCTTTTTTTCCTTGTTCTTTTATATATACTTGAATGTATGTGGCGTTCCTTTATGTATTCATTACAGCATGAATTGTGTTCCGCCTTCTTGGCCAGATCGCCCTTAGTTGAAAAAGAGACCTCAGTCTACTTGGGTTTTTATTTTCTGGTTAAATAAATTAAGTAAAATTGATTGTTGAAGAGGAACGTGCACGTGCTACAGTCGACGACTTGGCGTAATGGTCAGATATTCTTTTTTCAGTTCAGTTTTGTTTTCTGTCCGTCGAGATGCATCTTTATATGAAACCAATCCCATCACAAAAATCTTTTGCTATTCAACCCCTATTAGCTTGCTTGCTACTAGACGCGGTAACAAATATTAAAACCAAAAGTGAACTGCAGTAAATTATATTATTATTTTTTGCACAGGATAAAGAATATACGCCGAGTATTGTTGTATGTTTTTTTTTTGTTTTTTTTTTGCATGTGCTGCTACTGCTGATTTCAAATACAAGTTGAGAGGTTTATAAGTACTGCAACATCAATGCTAGTCATTTTGTCTATGATGTTTTGCATTGTGTGTTAGCATTAAGCTAGTAGGCCTTCGTAAGGAAAAGTTATGTTTGTTAAATGCGCATGTAATTCTCTTTTGACCTTAAAAAAAAACACACTAATCGTTATGAATTTCGCTTCCACCATCTTGCATTCGTCGTCACGTGAATATTTGCTCGCAACTTGACCTTTTCTCGCCTCCCTTTTGACTCGAAAGCCACGCGAGCGTGTGATCCAGACCTCAGCTGCCTGCGAGTTTGTGCGAGCACTTGGCCGTCATGTTGCATGCGTGGTGTTCGGTTCTGGCCCGTCTCCTGTCGACGCTTCTGTTTTTGTCTCCGCATGTTGATGTGTCAGCAGAATTCAGTGCTAGCTTTCAACTCGCTACTCTCGTCTGTTTTTTTTTTGTTTTTTTTAAATCTGCATTGTTATTCCTACACCCTCCCCCCTTGCTAGTTTGTTTATGGCCCCTGTGAGTGATGAACCCCATTCACACTGGCCACCTCAGTGCTGGCTTTGCAGTGTGTAAGGTATGCACCTCCCTAAAGTGAAATTGATAATAGTTTGTGATATATAAGACAAAGAAACCATGATCCCAAAACAGTTTGATTCTGAATTCATATTACATGACCCGCAAATTTGCCGACTTGTGGGACGTATCATTGGAGGCAAGTAGCTGGAAGCCATGACAAGAGTTTAACATTTCTGCCTTATGACATGCTCAAGTAAAATTACAGATACCTGAAAGTGGGCATAAGTACAGTAAAACGGGTTTTTGCACTTGGTTACTTACTTGCCACCACTGCCGCCCGTGCCTTTTCTACAGAATGCAATGACAACTGCAACGACAATGACACTGCATTCCACAATCCGATAATTAGATGCAGATGCCTTTGTTGCAGTACTTGGACTATCTCTTCCTTCTTTGCTGTCGGTGCTGGTGATACAGAACGGCAACTGAGCAAAAATGCTGCTCTTTACAGGTCAGTGTGAAAGTGGCTATTGACATGGTGCTCAAAAGTCCCTCAGGGTACAATATACTCCAATGTCCCCCTTAAGGCTAATTATTGGTAACTGTGTGTGCCTTTGTTGGTTTACAAGTCAAGGGTACAAAGAGTGCCTTGAGGATATCGCCTCTTTCACAAGTCAATGTAATGAGAAACTTAAACCAGTTGCAATTCTAAAAACAGATAAAGCCTCAGAGGAAGTGTTATAAAGAGGTGAATTAATTTAGAAGAAATGCACCCTAAGTGCTTGATAACGAGACCTCTTATGTTTGTTAGCTTGAGGTTTTTAGCAGAACAAACATACACAAGCAACGAAGACTTCCCAGTCACTTCTGCGAACAACAACAAACTTTAGCTCCTCCAACAACTTATCACAATTTTAGAACTGCATCACTTCAACTACTACTTTGCTATTAGACATAGGTTTAAACAGGCAGACGCTCACTGTATATAAACAATGATGCATAGCGCAATCAACGTTAATCAAAAATAAAACATGCGGTGAGTGGCCCAATAAAATAAACCCGCCACCAATTTGGGGTCCTAAATTGGCGCGTGCAGTCATGCTGCGCGTTGATTTCTACTGGAGCGCTCCCAATAAACGTCTGATGCAGAGTTGTCGCATCGGGGCTCATTTAGGAGTCAGCGCACATTCCCGCTCTGTCCTCGTCAACCTTTCATGGCTCCCTGAAGGTTGCGCAGCTCCGGCTTCACCTCCACCGAGACAGGGAGGCACAGTAAAATAGATGGATGGGGAATTAAAGGGAGTGAAGGAGAGGGAGGAAGAGAGGGAGGAAGGCCTGGGCATGCTGCAGTGTTGGGGGTTGGGAAGGTCTTGATGCTACAGCACTTTGCGTCCCTCTTAAAAATGTGCACGACTTACATGTCGCCATTTTAATTCCGATTTCGTTCACCTACCTCAATGACATTGACTCAATTGAGTTTATCAGAGGCTGCGTTTGGATTCACCCCTGATCCTCTGTATAGTGAGTTTGCAATTTTGTAGTGCTGTTCAAATGTGTAGTAAGTAAAACTGCAGCCATCAAATATGGTGACCCACAAGAGAGAACCATTCAGAAGCTACCTGGAAGGAAAAGGAAGGTTAGATGAGTTTTACATGTTTCTGGGTTCCAGGGCATGATAGACATTGAAAGGGAGTAGCTTGCTGTGGAGAAAGTTTTGTGGTGGAGAGTATTCATCTCCTTGTCTCGTCAGTCACCGCATCGCCAAATCGATTATTATAGTAAATGAGATGTAAAAAAAAACATAGTCGGGAATGAGTGAATATTTCCGAGCTTACATTGTCTCTCAGGTCGTCCCAACTTCAGTAGAAATCAAGGCCAAACTTTGTATAAGCACCAAACAGATTTTTGTCATTCCGATGGGTGCATTATTCACTGATAAGCTAAGAAAAAATGCCCATAAAAAATGCCAATAACAATGCTGAAATAGTCAGAATGTCGTAGACGGCTGGCCTTTGCCAAGGCCTGTCTGTCTTAATTTGTATCAGTGCCTGCCTTCATAGACGTCCATCTCCTGCATATGGCTGAGTGAAGTTGTTAAGTGTTTACCTTTTCTCTAAGAAATTAAGGAAATATCTTGTTTTCGAAACCTCTTTTTTTTGTAGTTAAATCTTTTCTAACAAAAAATTGTATAGTAAATGCCCTTTTCCAATGTGACTGAGGTTACAAAATAGATTCCGTCAGAATGTTAAAGGTTCTTCCTTGACCCTTATGTCAACCCTCCACAAATTGATGTGGAACTGGGTCGAGTAGTATTTTTATTTATTTTTTTGCTATAAAAACATAGTGTCGGGACGTCTTTGGCGGAGGTGAACTTGATCCCCTTTGAGCCCTCCTCCATCTTTAACCCACACCGTTTATCAGAACCAAAATGGAATGGCTTCTTCTTGAACCTTGCTGGCGAACAAAGAAACTGTGAAGAGAATTCAAACTCTAATGCAGACTTTTCTTTTTCTTTTTTTTTCAAATTTTTGCAGAGCTCCGTGCAGGACTGGGGAGAGGAAGTAGAGGAAGGAGCGATCTACAATGTGACGCTAAAAAGAGTTCAGATTCAGCAGGCGGCCAACAAGGGCGCCAGATGGCTCGGGGTGAGTTATTTACAGTAAAATGAAACAAAAACGAAAAAATAAATAAATAAATAAATAAATAAAAATAAAAAAACTACATCCAAGTTGTCACAACTGTCTTAATTATTTTGTAGTAGAACAAAATTGGGAACAAAAAAACTGTTTCATTTCAGTTGGTCAGTAGGCTTTATTTTTTATTTGTATATTTTATTCATTTATATTGTTGATAAGTTTCATGTTAGAAGTGCAGTCTACATGTCATTCAAACATGAATAGTTGAAATGATAAAGCCACAATTTTGTTTTTATTATTAATCTGCTTTATGATTTACTGATTTAAATTGACTCCACACTTGTTCAGTATAATTTTGAGAATTGTCGTAGTAAATGCTTTAAAGACTGAAACTCAAAGAATTTAGTACGTTTACAACTAAGATAAGCAAAATATCTTTTTTTGTTAATTCATGGTTCATTTGCCTTTATTTTAGCCTCAGTCTAACCTATAAAAACAAAAAATTTATATTTCATAAATCTGATATTGTTTATTGTAAAACAGATTAATTTATTGTTTCTATATATTATTATTATTATTATTATTATTATTATTATTATTAATAATAATAATATTTCTTTTTTTTCTTTTTTCTTTTTCAGATTAAACTGAGTAAATATAAAAAGGAGTCTGAAAAATAATACGGTCAGGGGTACCATGAGTGCTGTAACTTACAAGTTTTCGAAGTTACATTTTTGATTTGCTTCACAAGCCAACATGTGTTGCATTTTTCACTCTCTTAGTGCCAAATATGCCAAGTCAGTCCAAGTGAAATGTCATGTGTGAGAGCACGGAGACATCCGGCTTCTTGAACTCCCCTCTATTGTTTTCAAAGTGCTCGGTTGTGCGCTGGCGCCTCTCTGCATTGTGTTGTTTTAACATTTGCGTTATAAATCTCCCACTCTGGACTTCACCTTTAGCAGCAGTCTGCACTGACGCCTGTTTCTCTGTCTCTCTCTCTCTCTCTCTCTCTCTTTTAGCCAAAGCATGTGATTTCCTGACTTTCCCAGCTTGGCGGGCAAACTGCTTCCCCCCCATTTCCTCATCTATCCCACCCACTCTCTCTGCCTTTGCAGCAGCAGTTTGTCGAAATGCTGCTCCGGCATTAAAAGGCATTAACGGCTTTTCCTTGAGTTGCGCGTTTCGCGGCCGTATGCAAAAAGACAACCTCTGTTTCCTTAACGCTGTTGTTTACGCGGCATTGGGACACGCTCAGCAGTATTTCCAGTAAACCGCCGTGAGCTACCTTTGCGGGGGATTTTGCCGCTGGGGTGTGCGGACACGCGTTATTTGAGGCATTTAGCACAAATGATTAGTTAGAAAAATGTCTGTTGTTTACACGAGAAAGTTGGATCTTGTGTTCAGCAGGCTAAAAGGGGAACATTTGCCAACATGAGAAAGTGTTATGTGGAGTTGCGTGGCACATTTCCCAATCAATCAATGAATCAATCACCCCGAATCTTAATTTGAACAACTGTGTTCTATCAGTTCCCACCAACACCAGAAATGTCTAGTATTTCTTCCTGACTTTTGTCCCTCTTTTGTATTCATTACCAGCAGTTATTTACCAACGAACAAGATCTCGACACTATTCCTTCATTCAGTGTGGAAGTGTTTCAAACCCAATTTGCGGGCTCGCTTTGCAAGGTCATTGCATGTGCAGTTGATTTTTACACAGTGAACCCCTGCACCAGCTCACAGTGACGGATAAGTGTTTTCCTTGACTTGTTATCAGAGGGGAGTGCTGGGGTAACTTGGGAGAAAGAGGAGGAGGGGGTCTGCTGTGATTAAAAGCAGATTGGAGAGTTTCCTGCCCTAGCGTGCTAACCTCGCCGAGCTCCCTCTCTCCCTCCCTCCTTCCTCGTCTGTGCCACTTCTTCTTCTTCTTCTACGTCTCCCGGTCCCTCCTGGACGTTCTGCAACTACTCAAGCCACAATAGTAGGACACATCTGGAGATGTGTGAGAGGGAGGGGGGAAATATAGGTCAAGATTGTTCCTCCCTCTTTCTGTTCCGGCATATTTGCTTGTTTTCAATAGGATGACCTCATCTCTTGCGTTCCCGTAACAAACACCAGACACTACACGGTACAGTAGGGCTGCTCACCTATGAAGAAAATATTAATCAGGATTGTATTGGTAATAATTGAAGTCACGATGAGGGCGATCATTTATTTTTTGGTACAAAATTACATATTTCCGTGCTGTTTCAGCGCCGCCACCTGGCGGTCGGGAGGGACAAAACAGCACAAGAAAATGTTTAAATGTAAAAAAATATTAAGACAAATAAAATTCGTTGAAACACTATAATTATGCAAGTTTCTTTTGGATGAAACAAAAGTTATTAAATGTGTTATTTTAAAATAAAATAAGTTTAAGATGAATTGCACAGCTCTACGGTACGGGTGGCCATACACACTGAACGTCACAGATACTACAGTTTAATGTGAGGATGACCGACGGCTTCAAGTGGACAAAAATAAAACCTGCACTACTCATGTGAATCACTGCTACACAATCTAATCCTACATGTTGATGTGTGTGTGTGCTTGTGATCAGGCGGAGGGCGACCGCTTGCCTCCCGGCCACACGGTGAGCCAACTGGAAACGTGCAAGATCCGAAGTATCCGCGCCGGGACGCTGGAGCGTCTGGTGGAGACGCTGCTGACGGCGTTCGGCGACAACGACCTCACGTACACGTCCATCTTCCTGTCCACCTACAGAGCCTTCGCCAGCACGCAGGCGGTACTGCAGCTGCTGCTTGACAGGTATGCACTCAAACCAGTTTTGAGTAACCCCACGCTATATCGCAGATTATTCTTTTAAACATAGCAGTTTAAAGTATAATGTTTAAAAAGTGTCTTTTAATAAGTTGGTATCTCTATTGCAGTAACCTGAACGTTCCATCACCAGGCTTTTATTTACAGCCGTGTTATTGTTACAGATATGGAAGTGCAGAAGAAAATGAGCCAGGTGCCAAAACAAGCCAAGTGTCTGAAACCAATGGAGCCATCAGAAAGTGAGATTTCTTTAGCGTTAGTGGAACTTGTTCCTCTCTTTTCAAGTGCGTCCACGTCAAAAAACTTTTGTCCTCGTCCGTCTCCGCAGTGCCTTAGCCTCAATCCTGCGTGCCTGGCTGGACCAGTGTCCCGAAGACTTCCAGGAGCCTCCAGACTACCCCTGCCTACACAGGCTGATGGACTACCTGCGCAGGGCCCTGCCCGGCTCCGAGGCCCTGCGACGGGCCGAGGGGCTGCTGGAGCAGCTGCAGTTGCAGGCCAGCGTGGACGAGACTGACGGTAGATATCGATGGACTCAAAAAATTTTTTTTTTTTTTTTTTTTACCCCACTTCGAAATTATTTTACAAATTTTGAATGTAATTTTGTAATGTAATTTTGAATGTGATTTTATTTTTATTTTTTTAATTAAAAACACATGACCAAAAAATATTTGTTTTTTCAGCTGGATTCCACAACAATAGTTCTTACTGCCCTGGCGAGGAGGATGAAGTCGACATGGAGGTCCAAGAGGATTTCTTGTCGTTTGATTCCGACCTGGTGGCTGAGCAGCTGACCTACATGGACGCAGTAAGTGCGAGCAGACCCAAAAGCAACATGGCGATCTGTTTTCAAAGGGAAACAGGTGCGTAACGCGATCCTGTTTGCTTCTGGCCGCAGCTGCTGTTCCAAAAAGTGGTCGCGTACCACTGCCTGGGCTCCATTTGGTCCCAGAGGGATAAGAAACACAACAAACACAGCGCCCCCACCGTCCGGGCCACCATCACGCAGTTCAACGCCGTGGCGGCCTGCGTGGTCAGCACCGTGCTGAGGCACCGACAGATACGACCGCACGTCAGAGCCAGGGTCATCCAGCGCTGGATTGACATCGCTCAGGTTGGATGCACAAAAAAACTCTTTGGGAGAAAAAAACAAAACAGTGATTCTCAAGTGTCAAGAAATAACGTTAGTTGTCTCCTAACAGGAGTGTCGCATCCGTAAAAATTTCTCCTCCCTGCATGCCATCGTGTCTGCGCTGAATTCCAACCCTCTGTACAGGCTGAAGAGAGCGTGGAATTGCGTACATAAGTAAGACTCGTAAAATGGTTTGAAATCCAATACGGCAGCGGGTGACGTTTTGCGTGTCTGACTGGCTTTTTTGTTTGTTTTCACGACAGAGACAGCAAGCAGACATTTGACGAGCTGTCTGACATCTTTTCTGTGCACAACAACCACCTAATCAGCAGAGAGCTGCTCATGAGGGTGAGTTTTTTTTTTTTATGTATGCTATTTTTTTTACAATAATGATCATATACCGCAGCAGGATAATAAAATTTTCTTTCATCAAATTTGAGTACAATTTAAATGAAACTCCCATTCATGGGTTGTAGGGATCAATCCAATTTTTTGACGATTACGACCTTGACACCAATTACTACCAAAAGTTGCTATTTAGCAAGGCTTTGGCATCATCTTGTGGCCTTTTTGGGTGTTACAGAAAGATCCCCAAAAAGGTTTTTATTTTCTTAGTGACCTGATAGCACTTAAAAGCCTTGCAAGGTATACACTTGGGTTTTGACGGCCAATAATAAAGCCATTACAGATTTAACTTAACAAACTATTTACATTTTCAGTTAACTTTATAAGAGATGCTGCTTACTCTGGGAACTCTCTGCATATTCTATTTTTGATTAAAAGCAGTAAGCTTGTGTTTTAAAATGCAATTTACTAAATTTCTTCATGCAGAGTAAAGTATAGTGATAAGTGAGCTAACATATCAATTTTCATATGAACTTGGTTGTTGTAAATCAAGTATTCTGCTAAATACAGTATTTTGTATATGTGTTCTGTCTTTCTGACATCTCGCCAGTAGTGCTTTTTTATTTTGGGGCTTCTCAGTATATAGAAAATGTCCAATATAAACAGTGAGATCTTAGGAGACTAATAAAGTTTTTTTTCCATGTCTTCATAAACCCTTTTTGTGTTTACCGAGCACTCACTTAGTGATCACTCGCCTCCTGCTATAAAGTCGACAACTTAAAAGAGACTCGAACCACACATTCCGTCAGTCACAAAAGTTTAGAATTTCCCTGACCAAAGCTATTTTCTTCCTCCCCGTTGGCCCCCACAGGAAGGTACTTCAAAGTTTGCCAGTCTGGAGAGTTGTGCCAAGGAGCATCAGAAGCGCACCCACAAGAGACTCCAGCTGCAGAAGGAAATGGTGAGACAAAGGCTGGAAGTTTTGGCTAAAACTGGCTTTCACGGGATATTTTTCAACGCCACGCTGTGGCTACACGTCATTGACAAATTGAATGTCTTTCCCTCCATAGGGAGCCATGCAGGGAACCATACCTTACTTGGGGACATTTCTGACTGACCTGACCATGCTTGACACAGCACTTCCTGACCTGGTGGAGGTAACTCAGTGATGTTTTCTTTATGTAACTCATTTGCTCCCAAAAAACCTATAAATCTGTTCTATTTTAAATGTTTTAAGTGTCCCAAAGACGTATCTATACGTTTTTTATGCTAGCGCATACAGAAAGAAGGCTTTGATGCAGCCCCTCAACTGCAAAGAACGGTTGAAGAAATGGTAGTTATTACACAAACGGCCAGCAGGTGGCAGCAGAGCAAAAGAGATCAACTAGGGCCATGTTGAAGAAAAGCTCAAATACTCAATTTGTGAATAATGATGAAACTTAGCTATATTCTAATGCTAATTGCTGCAAAACGGTAAAAGATAGAAATATACTTTTAGCCATAGAACACGATATTCTATGGGCCTTGCAAAATCAGTCAAAATCCAGTAAAACAGCCGGGAGTGAAGGGGATTGCTTCTGTAAAATGGCTAGGAGTGAATTTAAAATTAAAATTGGGAGGCGAGAACGGATTAAGGGAATCTTCATTCATTTCAATGGGGAAAGATGATTTGAGTGTTTGAATTAATAAGGGCATGGTCACAGAATCAATTCTAGATGTATGTTGAAGCTAGTATTTTCAATAGGATTTTTTTTTTTATGGCAAGGAATCAAATTGTTCAATCGTGCAGGTGTACCTAATAAAATGTCCGTGGGTTTGTTTGTGAGAGCACACGTTTGCAAATTTGCTCAAGCCCTCCACATCAGAGCGAGCGTCTGTCGTAAGCCGCCGTTACCAACCGCGGCGCAAATTTTCCGAGCGTATGTGTGAGGAATTTGTGGTCAGCCGGTTTGTGTGAGCGGTGCGCCCTTAATGCTGTTTGCCTAAGCCGGCCGCTGGCTCGTGACGTGCGGGGGTCCTGACAGCGCGCTCTTTGTGTCCTCCGCAGGGTGGTCTCATCAACTTTGAGAAGAGACGAAGGGTAAGCGCCACATCTGTCCGCGAGGGGCTTGGGTTTCAAAGGCAAGCGACTGATCAGATGTTTTGAAAATTGTGCAGGAGTTTGAGGTGATCGCTCAGATCAAGCTGCTGCAGTCGGCCTGCAACAGCTACTGCCTGACTCCGGATCACGTCTTCCTGCGCTGGTTCAAGAGCCAGACTCAGCTCACTGAGGAGGAAAGGTAATGGGAGGGCCACACACCACAAATGTTGTTTTTCGCTTTTCTTCACCACTTTGAACTTTGCCGGAGGTCTTCACTCCAACTTGAGTGCGTTTGTCGTCATCTATTAGACAACAAATGAAAGTAGTGCATGAGGTCATCGCTCAGTGCTTCCATTGTCCGCACGCACAATGTCGTATTCTTCTTTTGTGGCACTTGTGCGCTCCCCACTGATGCATTCAAAGTCCCTTCACGACGGTAATGATTTCTGATGCTTCCATTGCAGCTACGCCCTGTCGTGTGAAATCGAAGGCCTCGGCGAAAGCAGCCCGACGTCACCCAAGCCCCGAAAAAGTATGGTGAAGAGACTCAGCCTGTGAGTACAACAGCAGACATTTGCCATGAGAAAATCGTCTTCTTCTTCAAAAAAATTAAGATATTTTTTAATGTCTACATCAGATTATTTTCAATTAATTGGCTCCCTCTAGTGGTATGTGAAAAAAATCCCCTGCCAAGTACTATTTCAAGTTGAATATATTAGCATTCAACTTGCTATATTTCAAGTAGAAGTCAACCTTCAAGGGATACTTCACTCATTGAACAATTTTCAGCAGTGAAAGGTTCATATTTTGTTCAGAATTAATTTGATAAGTGTTCATTATTTTTCATGTACAATTAATACCTTTTAAAAAGTAATTTTTCTGAGGAAGTAGCTAACGACGAATCATGGTTCACCTGTTTTCTGGGGTTGGTCAGCAAGCTGAGCCATGATTGTTCGTTACCTACTTCCTCAGCACAGGTGATGTCATCTTTAGTTGGCAGCAAGTAGAAAAATTACTTTTTAAAAGTATTAATTGTACATGAAACACATGAAGTTACCACATTAATTATAGATCAAATATGAACTTTTTACTGCTGAAAATAGCTCAATGAGTCAAGTATCAATTTAAACATTTCTTGACAATAATATGTTGTATGTGACATGACTAGTCTAAACATGACAATTCCGATTAATATTACATTTGTGAAATATGAGTTATGAAGCAACATCCAGCCGTTTTTATCCATCTCAGAGGGCGACCATTTTGCCACTTGCTGTCGACTGATGATGACTACACAGTTGCTCGGGTGAGCTGTGATTGGTTGTTGCCTGAGACCTGAGCAACTGTGATGTCATCTTCAGTTGACAGCAAGTGGCAAAATGGCCGCCCCATGAGATGGATAAAAATGGCTGGATTTTGCGGCTTAACTCATATTCCACTAACGCGATATTAAAGCAGTATACTGTATTTAGCCTTGTGGGGCTGCATAGAACACAATAATGTCAAGATTTTTTTTAGTTTTTATTTTATTTAATTCCCCTTTAACAACATTTTTCTTCCAGGCTGTTCCTGGGTGCAGACAGCAGCGCATCCTGTTCTCCCCTGCGAGATACGCCGCGCTCGCCGCCGACCGGCAGCTCGGGGGAGAGCATGGACTCGGTCAGCGTGTCCTCCAGTGACTCCAGCAGCCCCTCAGACAGCGAGGGGCTCACCCCCACCCACGGCGTAGACCCCCAGAATAAGGTAGAATCAGGATCAAGATTGAGATCAGAATGATGGTCTGTTTAAAAAAAAAAAAAAAAAAGTAACATTTTCTTTGCGTGTCTTTCAGCTGTCGGAGTCGTCTTCTTGCACTTCGCTCCATTCCATGGACACGGGCTCATCCACCGCCAGCGTTTCCGTGACGACCGTGTCGCCCTCGCTTCCGGGGCCCCCGTGCACCCACCGACGCTCCGTGTCCCTCACGCCCCTGTCGCCCTCGTCCCCCGGCCAAACGCCGGCGTATAACACGCAGGCCCAGGACGCTTGCATCATCAGAGTCAGCCTGGAGCACGGCAACGGAAACCTCTACAAGAGCATACTGGTAAAAACGCTTTGACAACAAAATTCGACTTTTCATACATGACTGTATTTTTTATTTTATATTATTATTTTTTTTGACAATCATAATTTTACCAGAAACAATTACAATTACTATGAGAATTTTAAAAACAAAAAATGTAAATAATAATAATAATAATAATAATAATAATAATAATAATTATTATTATTATTATTCCTTATAAAAATTCCTCACATTCTTGAATGTCTTTGGCAATTTTATGACCAAACATAAAAAGGTAGGCGACAGCACAAAAATACATTTTCTATTTTGACTTCTTATTATTGTTATTATTACTATTATTATTATTATTATTATTATTATTATTATTATTATTATTAGTGGTGGTAGTAGTAGTAGTAGTATAAAATAATTACAAATTTATAATTATAATTACAGTGTAATTATTAGTATTTGTATTATTTAAAATATACTTTTGACTACAAATATGTACTTTTCATTTTTGATTTTTTTGACAATCATAATTTTACCAGAAAAAAATACAATTACTATGAGAATAAAATCTTTTTTTTTTTTTTTTTTGGGTCAGGAATAAAATTTGACACTTTTAGCTTAGCTTAATGCTAGCACACAATGTAAAACGCTATAGAGTGGCTAACAAGGCTAGCATTGATGTCATGATAGGTTTAGAATTTCTTCAAGCATTAAGTTGTTAAAAAGTTTGCGTCTATTCAGTAGAAATGACTTTTTCACCTCTGAATTTTTGACTAAATTCTCTTAATAATAATAATACGTTTTGTACTCTATTAAGATTGTTTGGGTTTTTTTTGGCCTTGTCAGCTGACGAGTCAAGACAAGACGCGGGCGGTGATTTCCCGAGCCATGGCCAAGCACAACCTGGAGCAGGAACCGGAGGACGGCTACGAGCTGGTGCAGGTCATCTCTGACGACCGAGGTACGCATCAGTCATCATCATCATCATCATCATTCAGATTCATCACTGAGCAAAATGTAATCATCTTAATGCTTGCTGGCACGGGTGCACGTCTTTAAAGGAGCCGCTAGCTATAAGAGCAGCAAGGTGACTTTGAGACTGACTATACACTGCAGAATAAATAAATAAATCTGAATAACAATTTAAAAAAAAAAAAAAAAAAAAAATCATATAAAAATGCTGTAGTTATTTTTACTTTAAGTTTCTTTTATACATAAATGTTTGTGGTGAGGTTCTGATCTCGTTTCCTTTTTTCCCGCGCCAGAGCTGATCATCCCGGACAACGCCAACGTCTTCTACGCCATGAACACGTCGGCCAACTTCGACTTCCTGCTGCGCGCTCGCGGATCGGCGGCGCGGCCTGGCGCGCCGGTCCAGATGCGCGTGCGCTGCAGCTCCACGCTGCCCCGGACGCACCACCATCACCGCTCCAGCCTGTCGCTCCGGCTCAGTAAAGTCACGCTGTGAACGAACGACCGAACGTAACACTACTCTGGAAACGCAAAATGGACGCCCGCGGATGGCGGCAAGACCGAGCCCCGAAAAAACATTTCTTCAAAATATATTCTAATTGGTGAGCATTAGTTCAATTCTATTTCTATTTCCGTGAGGAGGACTGTCGATGAACTAAAATGGCCACCGCCTGTGGCTGATTGACTGCTGTGAACCGATGACACCTTGTCCAAGGAACAGGGAGGAGGAAACAGCGACCCCCGGTGGCCTCCTTGTCTTACTGCAAGTTGAATTTGCACATTGAAGAAAAAAAAAAAAAGGAGCCTGCCCAAAAAGCTCCCGAGCGCCAACAGTATTCTCTTCGCATCATTATTAGTGTTATTTTTTTAATAATAATAATAATATTATTGTTATTATAGACAAACGTGGGACATACAACAGTCTTCCTGTTAGTAGGACTGTGTGTGTGTGTGTGTATGAGAGCGATTGTAGCAGAGTGTGTGCCTGTGAATGAGTGGGTGCATGAGAGAGGAATTTACAAGAGTTTGTGTCATTGATAGTATAGTTATGTGAGAGGTTGAATATGTGAGAGTGCTGTAAGAGTATAATTGTGTGTGAAAGTAGATGAATGTAAGTGTATGGTAATGTGTGTGAGAGAGTAATTGTGTTTGACAGATCTTTTTGTGAGTGAATGTGTGAGTGTAGCACTGTGTGTAAGAGTAATTGAACGTGTGTGAAAGTGGTCAAATGTGAGTGTATGTTAATGTGGTGAGAGAGAGTAATTGAGTGTGTGCCAGATGGTTGTGAGAGAGGGTGTGAGTGAATGTGTGAGTGTAAGAGAGTAATTAAATATGTGTGACTGTAAGAATGTCAGTGAGTGAGAGCGATCCGCATGACGAATGTCCAGCGTGCATTCTGATTGGTTCGCCCGGCTTGCCCGTTCTCTATGGGCGGGTCCTGAGTGGCCTTCGGTGTTTGCGTGGGGGGGGCACGTGATGTGTTGCTCTGAAACGAAGCACACAAGTTGCACTTGTCACTTGGCCCAACTTGCCAACAGGATGTGAAGACACAACATGAACATGTCAGTGTTGCTTTTTCTACCTTAATTTTGTATAATGCCAGTCAAGTGGAGGCTGACCGAGAATTTGAGCGTCATCAAGTCAAGAAAATGAAACTCCACATTTCAAAAATAAAATTACTCCAAAAACTCAAAAAAAAAAAAAAAAAAAAAAAAAAAAACCTTAACTTTACATTTATTTCGAGCTGCTATGGAGGAAAAAAAAACGAAAGTTGTTTGTTGGCGCGTAGGCCACATTGCAGCCTGACTGACACGTTTGTGATGATGACATCACTTCAGGCTTACAGTTAGTTGGGACTTGGTCATCTTTCAGGTCCGTGCAGCACTTGGACGGAAAATCAAATTGTTCATCATTGCCAAAGACTCTTCCATCTTCTACCTGAAACAATAAATTATTCATTATCAATATCACACACGTCTTTGTCTTTTTTTTATTTTTTTTTATTTTATTTTTTTATTATTATTATTATTTTGGTTGTCTACATGCAGGACCATGCACAGAATCCCACCAAAAAATAAAAATGAAACATTTTAAGTTCAAACAAGTATTTATTTACATAAAGAATCATTACATTTGTAGAATGAAAAAAAAAAAAAAAAACTACCTTTAAACATGTTTCTGGAGGCCCATGTTTCCGTACGATTCGGTTTTTGAAGATTTTTCCTCCAAAATGTCCCAGATTTTGTAGTCTGTAAAATGTATTTTTGATATGTTGGGGTATCTGAAACAGATTGATTTACATTATAACCTATATGAAAAATTGCTTCAAATGTCAAACGACTCGGTTTTAGTCACATTTTTAAACAGAGGTTCAACTGTCCATGATTTGCTTGAACCTTGAGCCTGCGTTCACTTTGTGACTGAATTTTTTATTTTTTTTGCTCGAAGTAAACAGGAAGTGTTTCTTAGTTCACTATTCACGTGTGCTTGATTTTAGCGTGTCAAATTGTGCGCGACGTGATGTTCATAGGGGGAATATTTTATACGACTAAGCCACAAAATTAACCACAAAAACCAACCAAAACCAAATCAACAGCATTGTAAGTTTTCCATCTCAAACCCATAGTTGCATTTTTTTGCACATTTTTTGTATGTCAAATACTTTTCCGTCACGCGTTTTGCTGCATTCAGAGATGCTATAATATTTTCCATCAGCTTCTGTTGTCATGTGTTGACTTGACTTGGAGGTAGATGGCTTGTCTCCAGCGCGTCTTCTTACGTATTTGATGAGATATAATGTGGTATAGACGGGAACTTTAGCACAAATTGGGCATGTAAAACGCTTCTCGTCTGTGTGCTTTCATGTGTCGGCGTAAACTTGCGTTGTTGGAGAACTTTTCCGCACACTCAGAACAGCTGAACGGTTTCCTATCAATACGCGTCACGCCACCTTTCGACTTCTTCTCGGTCTTCGGGCGTTCTTTGTTGTGGTCACGGCGATCGGCGTCGGACGACATCAGGTCAGCATCCGATAGCGGAGCAAATATACTGTCTGGAACTTCGCGGCGTTTTCCATCAGCTTCTTTTGTCAAGCGTTGACGCGATCTGGCCTCGTTCTTGGTGTGAGTCGTCATATGGAACTTGAGGCTATTTCGGCCCTCAAATTGGTGATTACAATACAAGCAGGTGAAAGACTTCTCGGCGACGTGCGTTCTCATGTGCTTGGTCAGGTGCGCATTTCGGCTGAATGTTTTGCCGCACACGGGGCAGGTGCAAGTTTTTTTCGCAGCGTGTACCCTCATGTGCCTTATCATGTCGCACTTTTCCACGAATTTTCTCGGACACACGAGGCAGGCGAAAGGTCTCACCCCCGTGTGTCTTCTCATGTGTCGAGCCGCGGCATGTCTGAATAAGAAGCTTTTATGGCAAACGGTGCAACCAAAAGGCTTCTCTTCGGCGTGTGTCCTCGTGTGTATTTTCAAACCTGTTTTGCTCGCATATGTTTTGCCACACTGAGAGCAGCGAAATCGCTTGTTGTCAGCGTGACGCGTCGTTTGGCCTTTAGAGTTCATTTTAGTCTTCCGCCGTTCTTGCATGTCGTCGTCTGTGTGAGAAGAGTAGGACGATGTGTCAGTCATCGCTCCTCTGCCGTCTTCCGTCATCACACTTAACGTGTCCTCACCTTCACTGTGACGAAGCCCTTGAAGCTCGTCTGCATCCTGACGGCTCGCCACGTCCTCCTTTCTAAAGTGGAGAGGCTCCGCCTCCTGCTTCAGACTGGAGCTGCACTCCATCATTTCATCCATAGCTGGTAGTGGAGCGACGTCGCCTGCTTGAAGTTGCGATCCTTCTTCACCTTCTGTTGTCGCGCGCCGACTTAAATTCTCCTCACTTTGCCGGCGACGAAGCTCTGACGACTGAGCTTCACCATCTTCACTTTTCACACCAGTCAGTGGCAACATGTTGACATAAGCCGGCTCCTTCAATGCTTGCTCCCCGATCTGACTGCGCCACACGCCATCTTCCTTTTTAATATGGAGTCGTTCTGCTGGCTGCCAGACCTTCAGCACATCTGCACCAGACAAGGAAAGCAGTAGAAAATACAAATAATAATAATAATTGCTATTTGTGTGTAACAGCAGCACTCCAAAAATATTTTGAAGCATGATGCACAGCAATTTGCCACCGAAGGCCACATATATTATTGGAATAAAGTCCTTTGTGCAGTGCAATGTGTGTAAAATGTTTTGTTTTCCCCATGATGACGCCAGACGTAAACAAACCTGCTCTGGGCAGTCGAACACGAGGCATGAGAACCGCGTGCAGCAGCTCACGTTGTCGTCGTTCGTTCTCCTCTTTGGTTCGACAAAGTTCCTCCTCGTACTCTACGATCGTCCTGTCAAACAGTTCGATAATCTGTCTGACGGTTGTGCTTAGTAGCTGCTTCAACAACAGTCGCCGATTTTTGACTTTGTACATTTTTTTTTTTAACACACGTTAGCTCTCAGCTAAACTATGCGCAGCGAACTTTAGCGTCTCGTCTATTTGCATTTAAACAACTGTTTTGCGCCGGTGGCTCCCTGCTTCGACTTCTCTTGGAGTTGTTGTTTGGAAAATGGGTTCATTATCGCCACCTAACGGTGTGGAGTATGCCTCGAATTTTGTTATAATGTCGCCCACTATTTTTTTTTAAAAATAAAATAAAGAACTTGAAATATAGATTTTAAAAGCTTCTTTTCTTTGTTGTTTTTTTTTTCTGCTGTGCTTCTGATGTTGTTAACGGCTGTGTTTGTTGATGCTTGTTGTAGGTGTTGTCTTTCCTTGTGTAAAGCACATTGAGTTGCCTTGTGCATGAAATGTGCTATATAAATAAACTTACCACGCCTTTAAAATCGATTTAAAGCAATTATGTCATAATTGTAATATAGTACGGTAATGAAATCATAAAAAAAGGCGTAGCCAAGGATTTCTAAAGTGGGCGGGGTCGTAGTCCTTGTAGTTTTTCCCGTTCTCTGACTTGAACTCTGACATGTGATGCGCTGTGATTTGATTGGTCAAAAGTTCATAGCTCACATCTTTGCTCCGCCTTCCAGTCCGGATTAAAACTGCCAATGCGCGGTCCAGTCGAGATTTGAACGCAGACACAGACTGAAACGTCTCCACACTGTCTGGCCAGACAAGAACAAGAGAAACCCACGACCAAGAGCAACAGCTAAGGTCAGCCTTTTATTTTTGAAAGTTTGGTTCCACTTTTTTTTTTTTTTTTAAAGGGCCTTTTAACTTTGAGCTGCCATGTTGCTAAATTGACGTCACGTGCCCTTGTAAACTCTGTCTGCGACATAAATGTCTCACTTATGTTTAAATTATTTACACCGTATGAGAAGTTGTGATCGCTAAACCATGTGAAATGACATGTGACAATTGTACTGACTTGACTCGTATAGTGTTCGTCATCTGGGGTAAAGTTCGTCATCCAGAAAGTGGAAGAGAAGTCAGCTGCCGAGCCACTACTACGGTAAAACTACGCCCTCTTTGGGGGACTATTTCACGTGCAAGTCTTTACGTTACCCGAAGGACTAAAACATTTTTATATTAATCTAATTTAAATTTAATGGTAGAGCTTTACAGTTTATAATTGGGGGAAGTAACAAAGAGTATGTTGTTACTGTAGAATTTTTTATTTATTTATTTATTTTTTTATGTATCTGTGCTTGTTTATATTTCTAAAATGGATACCTGTAATTTCTTCTCCATCTATCAACACCAGCGACGTATAGTGACAGTCTGAACAATTAAATTCTCTTCCACTATATAGCAGAAGGTAAACTAAACCTGTTGCCAGCATACAACCGAATAAGAAGTAGCTTATTACCAGTATATCAGCTTTGTATTCAATTTAAAAGTTCTCTCATTTCGATATTTTGTGAGTCACACAATCACTGTGTGGAATGTGAGGGTGGCGACCCCAGGTGGACAACAATAATACTGCACCTCACATTTATTATTATCATTATTATTATTATTATTATTATTATTCTTACATTCATTTATTAATCTGCTAAATAGTTTTTAATCTGATTAATCTATTCAATAATCAGTGGAAATTTTTATTTCATACATATTAAATAGCTGCAGCTGAAAATTGGTTGTGCGCTGTGATGTTTTTCAAATATAAAATGGTTGCCTCAGCTCAATATAACTCAGGAGATGCTGTTCGGTAAGTGCTGTTATAATATTTTTTTTTCTCCTCAATATGACACTACTTTACGACTACAGGTATCTCAATAGTTTCCTGCTGATATGCCAGTTGGCCCATAAATATCAAAGGTCGTTTTAGTGCAAAATTTCTCTTTGCAGTTCATCATTTTAAAATAAGACTGGGGTGGAAAAAAAAACAAACTTCAAGAGTACAAATTAGCTTTAAATTGTGCTCTGTTTGCCTGTAGTATTCTTGTTTCTGTAAGTGATACGTGATAACAGCCTTCTTGTCAAGCAACAGTTTCTCTGGAATTCCTCTCAAGTGAGTTAATCAGGGAGTCGCAGTCGTAAAAAAAAACTTGTGATCATGCCGTGCCTGTTGAAACACGTTGCCCAACCTTGATGTTGCAACAAAATGACATTTTGGAGTCAGAGTGCACTGGCTGATGTCAGCACCAGCAGGGAATTTCACCCTTGACCACATCAATGACACAGGGTGATTGCAATTATGGGGTAATGAGGCAAGTTCCTATCTTACTTTTACAACTGAACCTCCAGTGGTGGCTGCTCAGGGATATCGAAAGCGCTGACCTAGATTTACAACCCAAATTTGAATATTTGTTTCATTTATTGTCATCATTACATTTCTCTTGGTTGCACTGCTTCCGGCACATGTTGGATTTTTTTTTTTTTTTGGACCAATCACATTTCAGCTTCCGTGTTGCCACGTCAATCCAATCTGCTTTCTACTCTGTAATGCTGACCAATATAACTTCAGTTAGATTAGCGGAGGAACTCTTTGTTTAAGGAATTGTAACGATAACTGTGCAACAATATTGTCGTCATGTCACAATATTAATTTAAAAGCGCCACAGTTGTTAACTCATTCACTCGCCGCCATTTTCACATTTCGCAATCCCGGCTGTTTTACTAGATTTTGACTGATTTTGCAAGGCCCACAGAATATTGTGTTCAATTGCTATAAAAGCATGGAACCTATGAAAAGAAAGATTAAAGTCTCTTTTTTTCATCAGGAAAAAAAAAGTATGTTTCTAGCTGTTTCCGTTTTGCAGTAATTAGCATTAGAAGAGAGCTAAGTTTCATCAGTTTTCACAAATCTATTTAAAATTGTAAGTAATTGAGCTTTTTTTTCTAGATGGCCCTGGTCGATCTCCTTTGCTCTGCTGCCACCTGCTGGCCGTTTGTGTAATAAGTACCATTTCTGCAACCGTTCTTTGCAGTTGAGAGGCTGCATCAAAGCCTTCTGTATACTGCAGCATAAAAAAACAAAAAAACGTATAAATACGTCTTTGGGACACTTAAAACATAAAAAACGTATTTACACGTTACTGGGAGCAAATTAGTTAAAAAGGCCACGGTGTAGTCCAATTTTTTGCAGTTCTAGCACCCTCTGGTGGTTACTTTATTAATGCTTTTACCCTAATTTTAATTAGAAATGTTTTGGCCACTTTGGCGGTTATCGCACCCATAAATCAAGTCAACATAAGATGTGGATAAAGTCTGGTGAATCCCTACTGATGGCCAAGTTTCGAAATGCACAGCCCACACACTTTTGTGAACGAGCAATGTGACTCCCGTTTTCAATTTTCTTGTCAGATTATATTCAGGAGTCACAACAATGGCAGACGAGAAGACTAATGAGGTTGGACCTACAGCTAACGGGGAGCCGCAGGTGAGGGTCATCATGACCTAAAAACACAATTTAGAAAGCCTCTGGCGCTGCCATGTTTTTGTTTTTTCCCCCCTCTTCTTTTCCGTAGAATGTTGTTTCTCGCGTAAGCAACTTGCCACTGGTGAGTTCTGCTTGCGGCGCGGTCTGCAACGCTTACACGAGCACCAAAGACAGCGTGCCCATGCTGAAGGGAGTGATGGATGTGGCCGAAAGCGGCGTCCGAACCCTTGGAGCGGCTGCCGCCACGGGATCCAAGCCTCTTTTGAACATTATCGAGCCACAACGTAGGTTCTACGATTCGATAATGGCGCATATCATGTTCCCTAGTTACAAATATATACAAATGTAAATATTTATAGTTAGACTCAGTTAGGTTTCTGAACAAGTCAGATTATGTTGCTGTCATAACTGAGCAACCCTTTGCCATCCAAATGTATGAAATGTTCTACTCATGCAGGGGTGCTGGTGTCATTATTTTTAAATTTTGTGCCACACAAAGCGAAAATGTGATGATATATTCTCTTCACAGTGGCGACAGTGAATGAATACGCCATGAAAGGGCTGGACAAGATGGAGGAGAAGCTGCCGATTCTTCAGCGGCCAGCAGAAAAGGTCCGAAAGATATTTTGCATCAAACATTTTTAACACATTTTGGTCATGATTGCATCAATTAATGGGGTCATAGATTGTGCAAGTGTACCTAATGAAGTGGCTGGTGATTTATTTATTTTTTTTATTTTTTTTAATGTAATGATTTTAAATTATGGTCACAAAATAGTCAAGACAAAATCTATTTTGGGATTCTGATTGCTTTCAAATGGCGTTTTTTGTTTGTTTTGTTTTTTCTCATACAGTGAACAAAATCAATTGAATTCAAACATTGGAAGTAAAATTACATAACATCACACAAGTAAAAAACAAACAAACTATTTAATTGCTGGATGTACAGTGGGACAGTTTAGTTCTTATGGTGGTGATGTAGAAGCAGTAGTTGGAGTAAGTGTGAAAAAGAAAATACTGGCTATAAGCATAAGACAAAATAAAAAATTAAAAAAATTAGGCCACACATTCTCATGGCGCACAATCAAAAAAAAAAATACTTGTGCTTACACCAGTTGTAGGACATAACAAAGTACAAATATTTTGTTCTACTACAAAAATAGTTCATTCTATTTGAACCCGCCCGTGAATAGTGAAAAATAAGTAATTTTTGCCCCCTTAAAAAGTTTATAATTGCCAATATTAAATAGCATAAGCTTTCAATATACCACAAACTATATTCCAAAACGCTTGAATATTTTATCGACACTCATCTTACATTACTCTCATAAATAAATGGCTTGCATGTTGTTTAGAAAACAATCCAGCAGAAGTGTCTGAATATTATTGCCTTTGCAATCCATTAAAAATAAGAATTGGCAAGCAATAACAAAACCTCACTCGTCATTTGTTAGCTTTTGCAAAAAGACAGCAGAGTAAAAAACTTAAGCTCAACATAACAGCATACTTTTGTGACACCAATAACTACTTTTCTATTGTCCAGGGATTTGTGGCATCTTCGAGCATCAGCAAACTTTCATACACACACGACAATTTCCAACCGCCATCTTCCAGGTGGTGTCCGACACGCTGGGAATGGTGTGCCAGTCGGTGACGGGTGCCAAAGACGCCGTGGTTGGGGTCGTGATGGGCGGCGTGGAGAAGACCCGGGCGGCCGTCAGCGGGGGCATCAGCACGGTGATGGGCACCAGCGTGGGCCAGATGGTCAGCAACGGCATGGGCCTGGCACTCGCCCGCTCCGAGGACTGGGTGGAGCACAACCTGCCGCTCACCGAGCGGGAGCTGGGTAGGAACGGGTCTGCGGAAGCATGGCGGCGTATTACTACTTTTTCCATCATCTCCTTAAGACATTCACTGCCAGCCCAGCAAAAATGCATTATTTGACGTCTTTTTCCGTCAATGGCAGTCAATGACTTAAGATGAGATGTAACCAAAATTGATGGATTTTTAAGCAACATTTGCCTTAAAAAATGGAAAAAAGGAGGCTGCAATATAATCACAAAATATATTGGCACATTGTGTTTAACACATTCACTGCCAGCCCAGCAGAAATGCATTATTTGATGTCTTTTTCCGTCAATGGCAGTCAATGACTTAAGATGAGATGTAACCAAAATTGATGGATTTTTAAGCAACATTTCCCTTAAAAAAAAAATGGAAAAAAGGAGGCTGCAATATAATCACAAAATATATTGGCACATTGTGTTTAACACATTCACTGCCAGCCCAGAAAAAAATGCATTATTTGACGTCTTTTTCCGTCAATGGCAGTCAATGAGTTAAATCTTGTTCCTCAGCTGCAGTGGCTGAACCTGCCGCCGAGCAGGGGGCCGTCTCGTCGGCCAGTCCCAGCTACTTTGTGCGTCTGGGCAACCTGTCTGCCAAAGTGCGGGAGCGAGCCCTCCAGCAATCCCTGGTGCGCGCGCGGCGGGCCAGAGACGCCACGCACGCCGCGGTGGCCCAGATGACCAGCACCCTGGACCTGCTGGAGACCGCCCGCACCAGTATGGCTTTGGGGAGTAACCAAATAGGGGGCGCCATTGAGCAGCTGCAACAGCGCTGGGCTGAGTGGAGCCAGAGGCAACCGGGAGGGGGGCAAGCTGAATCTGGTGGGAGCCAGGATGAGGCGGAGGTCAGTGCCTTGTTATTTAGTTTTTTATTTATAATACGTCTATTTACTGGGTCATGTTCTATGAAGGACCTAAAATGCAAAAATAAAAAAGAAATGGATAATTAACTCATTCACTCCCAGCCAGGATTTTGACTGATTTTGCAACGTCCACAGAATATTGTGTTCTGTTGCTATCAAAACATAGAACCTACCAAAAGGAAAGATTAGATTCCCTTCTTTCATCAGGAAAAAAAAAAAGGATATTTCTATCTGTTTCCATTTTGTAGCAATTAGCATTAGGATATAGCTAAGTTTCCTCATTATTCACAAGTCTGTTTAGAATTGTGGGGAAAGAGCTTCTTTCATCATGGCCCTGGTTGATCGCTTATACTGTGCTGCCACCTGCTGACTGTTTTTGTAATTACAACCATTGTTTCATCCGTTCTCTGAAGTTGAGATGCTGCATTAAAGCCTTTTGTATGCTCATCTAGCATTAAAAAAATAAATACATTTATTTATATTTTATATCTTATTTAATTTTTGAATTGTATTTTTATATTTGTTTTTATTTTCACTTTTATTCAATTATTTATTTAACTCATTTCCCAAAAACGTATAAATATGTCTTTGGGACACCTAAAACATTTAAAATAGAACGTATTTATACGTTTTTGGGACCAAATGAGTTGAATAAATAATTGAATAAACTTGAAAATAAAATAAGATATAAAAATATAATTCAAAAATAAATAAATAAATAAAAACAAATCATAAATAAGAGTAAAAATAAAAAAACAAGATTCAAAAGACAAATGTCTAAATAAATATAAAAATATATATGTACACTTAAATATCAATTAATTAAAAGCGGTCTGCTCGCACATTTACCGTACTTATTTCATGCTGGACGCTGTCGGCACAAAATCTTATTCAAATGAGGGGGCGGACCCTGCTGTTGCAAACTGCCTTTCAATGGTCGAGTGAGCAGGTCGGCGAACAAGGAAGCCTCGCCGGCTTGCATGGAGAACTCCAGCAATGGACGACTTATCTTGTCCACTGTCACAACTTGCGATCGGTCCAACCCAAGATACGCTTAGGACCGCCCCCTCATTTCAATAACTGCTGACAGCGTGTCTGCAGCATGAAATAAATAAATATGTGTGCAGTGTTTTTTGTTTGTTTTTTTTATTTTACTTTTCATTTATTTTTAATTTTGATGGTTTTGGTCCTCCACAATGTTCCACACCCACCAATCAATAAAATCCCCATCATAAACAGAGGTTCGCTATGTCTCGGTTGTCATTTGTCGCCCACAGCGGCTGGAGTGGCGCGTGCTCTCCATGGCGCGAGGCCTGAGCGAGCAGCTGCGTTCGGCGAGCGCCAACGTGGTGTCGAGCGCTCAGGGTCTGCCGGGAGCCGTGCAGGAGCAGCTGACCAGAGCGAGACGCTCGGCCGACGAGCTGCAAGCCTCTCTGTTGGACACCAGCACCCTCACGCCCGTCCTCCTGGAGAGGAGCCGTCACCACTTGACCCAAGTGTGAATTTCCCCCACGGCATGTGTTTTTGGGACAGATTTGTTGGCGGCACGTGTTTAAATGTGTTGTTTTTGTAGGTTCAGCAGTCTCTAGATGGCGTCACAGAGTACTTACTCAACAACACGCCACTCAACTGGCTGGTGGGACCCTTTGCGCCCATGATCACGGAGAGGATGGCGGGAGACCCGCAAACGGCCGAGTCGCTCCAGCAAACGTCGAATGCTTCTTAGTCATGTTTTTGCATTTTCAATAATTGTATTGCATAGTATTAGATGTGTTCCTACTGTCAACAGTGAAAAATATGAGTAATTGACACCCTCTAAAATGTTTAGATTGTCTTATATTGGGAGTTTCAACTCTTTGGACCAAGCGCTGCTGTGAATAGCCAAAATCCACAAGTAGGCCTAATTGGCAAACACCAAAATAAGTTATAATTGCCTATAGATGGCATCAAAGCGTGTTTTCTATTCAACAAAGCTCAGGCCTGACTAAATGAAGCTCTTTTGCTCATCTCAACATAGTTCCTTGGCCTCAAGATGCCAAAGCAATTATTATATATGAGTCAATATCACCAGAAGTTGCCTTTGAGAATTCACATTCACACTAAAAAGTTTTTTGTTGTTGTTTTGTTTTTATATCAATTGAACATGATAATTGTACTGTTATGATTTCCACTTTGTTTAAATAATAGATTATAGTAACTGCAATCAACGAACATGCAAACAGACAAATGGGAACTTGCTGACTGGTGTTAAGAAGACAGGGTGGACATTGCTTGCGAATGTTACAATATAATGACTACATGGTGGACCTTGAGTTAACTTGAAAGTTGTTTACAGCCTCTTTTTGAAGAAAAACAAAAATGTTGGTCCCAACGACATTGAAATAAACAATCCTATGACAGGGTCGGGTGGACAGCAATTTCAGGGACTTTTTTTTTTTTTTTTTTTTTTTGATAATTATGCACTGTAGTTCATCCAGTGAATACAAAATGGTAAAAAAAAATAAGAAAACGCGTTTTCAGACGCTTGACATTGTACTGTATGTGCAAATGTTTGACCACTTGTAATAAGACCTCAAGAGTTTCTAATTCTTCCATTTGAATGATACCCAAAGGCACATAAAATGATATTGACCCAGACCTGGCTTTGAATAGGTGGGGGTTCACTGTGGCCCCCAACACTGCCATTAATGTTTGCTATGCCTTGAATTTAGTTAATCATAAAAGACTTGTGGCCTTAGAATATTACGTCAGTGCACTTTACTATTGAAAAGCATAATTGTGTGCCTTAAAATTTCAAGTGCCCTTGTTAGTTTGCATACGCACACTTTGTAACCATTGGTTTTATGCTGTTTTTAATTGCAGTATTATGTGGATGATGTGAATAAAGGCCGGTTAAGGAGTTGGATTGTTCGGTGGTTTACTTTTTGTGTTGCTGGGGGATGACGTCATGCTGGTTGTTTCCAATGTCGGGAGCTCGCGCACTAGCGTAGGAGGCCGCTCGGCGCACAACTTCTCCCGACAAAAATTCAACCCCAAGGTCGTCGACAGCCGCCGGTACCGTGACGCCCAGGTACCCGTCGTCCCGCTCGACCCGCCCAAGAAAGTCCTCGTTCGGCGTGAATGTTCGTTTGCTTGATGGAAACCGCAGACCTTGATGATGTCTGGCCGCTTACGTTAGCATCCGTGCTAACGCTAGTCGGCGGCTAACACGGCTTTTGTTCGATTTTCGACACAAGAGGAATTTACGGATGAGATTGTTTTTTCTCACTGTCTACATTTATCCGCCGTAAGATTCCGCCGAGTGACATATAAGATTAAAAATGAGTTTTGTTTTGTTTTTTTTTGTTCCGAGAGGCTTGTTTGCTTTGTGCTACGGTCCCCACTTCTCGTCAATTGTTTCCTGCTGCCGACTAAACTCAATGCGCTCATTCACACTGGCTCAGCTTTAAAAGCACTTTATTTTAAACCTTTTTTTTGTACCTTGAAGACATTTTAGGACGCTGGTGAACATGTTCATTTGTATGTGTTCCTTTTGTTGTTTCTGAGCGCCCAAAAGCGACACCGTAAACCGTTTTCTCCAACTTGCTCGATTTGTACGTTTTTAATAGAATTGACAGCGAACTAAAAATATCTTGTGTGGCTTTTACTTGAACGAAACACACTATGATATGTAAAATGTTTTATTTTAACTCACTTTATGATTCATAGTCACAGCTAGCATCGAACACGTAATGAAAAGTAACCCCTGGTTGACTTCAAATAAGTGCAAAAGCTTGAATTTTTGAGGCGAACCCAGTTTTACTTGAAGAAAAACAAGCGATAGCATCAATATTAAGCATTTCCTTTTCGAACGTTAAACTTGCTGTTTTGTCGACACTGTTACTAGCTAACGTTAACCCCCCCCGTTGAGTTCTAATAAGTTCACAAACTTTGGCTTTAGGCAAATCCTGTTTTACTTCAAGAAAAACACTATATTACCATTTCCTTGAACACACACACCCACTTGTCGATTCATCAGGTTGTGCTACTTGGTTCATGTTTGAATGAACAATAACCTGGGTAGAGTTAAAAAAAAAAAAAAAACTAGCTGAAGGCTAACATAACTAGATAAATATATCAGGAATATTTAGCTATGATGTTATATGGCCCCAGCTTGTTTGTTAGAAAGGGCACCCCGCTCACTGAATTAGAGTCGTTTTACGTTATGTTTAATTCACGGCCCTTTATTCGTTTAAATAAGACGGCTTGTGCTTTGTCGCGAGGAAACGACGTGTCCATTTTCGCAGGCCGGTTGGAGTTTTGTCTCTGCTTAAAATAAAACAGCCCGACTAAAAAAAAAAATGAACAACTCGTTGCGTGTTGGTGACGTCACTCGGCAACTTGGAGGTGAAGTCTGCTCATTTTTGTTGTCTCGCTTCAAGTGTACTGTACGATAAAGCGCGGGGCCCGGATGACACAGAGAACGAGGTAAAGTGCGAACGTGCGGAAAGCGCCAACTAGACTTAACGCGTCACTTTGTATCCCGCTGCACACAATTGGTAATACATGCGTGCCATCATGCAATGGGTGGAAGGGTGCATGACAATTAGCAATGCAGACTTTACCTTTGCGTATACATTGGCAAACTTGCAATTTCTCGCTATGTAAATAGTGCCCAAGTGGAGTGTTTCACTCTATAAAGACCCCCAAACACACCCCCACTCAAGCGTTTTTTCAGTTGCGCAAAGTTAAGTTGTGGCGCGTATGAAGTGGACTTTGGAGTTGTTTGTATTTAACAACTCCAAAGCCCAGTCGACTCATTCCGTTACTCAGCGTGGATCACCTTGACTTAACTCTTGCAACCCCCCCCCCTCTCCCCAAACTCCAGGAAAATCCACTCCCATCCCCCCTCACCCTCTCTGTTGGAGCATGGCTCAGGAGACCAATCAGACCCAGGTGCCAATGCTTTGCACGATGGGATGCGGTTTCTACGGTAACCCCCGCACCAACGGCATGTGCTCGGTCTGTTACAAGGAACACCTACAGAGACAACAGGGAGGGGGGAGATCCAGTCCCCCGGGGGAGAAAGGTAGGAAGAGCAAAGCTACATTTGTAATAAATCAATAATGTTTGCAACAATTAACACATTCACTGCCATAGACGATTTTAGACGTCAAAGATTATTTTTTCCCTGGACTGGCAGTGAATGAGTTAAGCGGAACGAGATCATTTTCCAGCGGTTGGAATTCACTGTATCGGATGGCATTAGCGTAAAAGAGCATCACGTGATGTGAAATTGAGACTTTTTTTTTTTCTGTGCCCCGCGCAGCTGCAACGTCGCCGTCAGGGATGCCGGGGCCTGCCGATGTGGTTCCAGAGAGCACAGCCCCCGCGCCCGTCACAGAGGCGGCAGGGCGGACTTCGCCCGACGAAGCAACATGCAGGTGGGGATGGCCTGTGCATTCATCGCTCAGATTCTCAGAGCCTCTTTGGCGCCGCTCCAATGAATAATTGAATGACTAAAATAATTTGGTGGCAAAAAAAAAAAAAGTCACCGAACAAGGAGACGGTTAACCTCGCATTCACTGACACCCATGTCACTCACCATGTCAAACACCGCCTTTTAAAGTGTAAAAAAAAAATAAAAATATGCACTCAAAGGTGCTACAGTAGAGCATGGATGGCAACGTGCTTTTTGGTTTATTTTATTGGTCTTTGCGCGGCCATATCTCTCGAACCCTACGCCCGACCGGGGACATAAGGGCATCCGCGGATTCGTCTCGACGAGACCATTCTAACGGCGTCTGTCCCGTCCCTCCACGACATTCAATTCTGGAGATAGAAAATATATACCGTGCTGTATAACAAGTACATTCAAAACAAAACATACTTTTAATGGAATAAAATGACTGTAAATGGAAAAAAAAAAAAGATGAATGAAAAAGCAATCATAATAAACTAAAAATCATACCAAAACGAAAAAACATAATAAATAAAAATATAAATACTGTGCTATATACTGTAATAAGTAAATAAAAGAAAACATACTTTTAATGGAAAAAAATGAATGTAAATAAAAAAAAAACATGATGAATGAAAAAGCATTTATAATAAACTAAAAAACATAAATGAAAATATATATATACTTTGCTGTATGCTGTAATAAGTAAATTAAAAAAAACATACTCTTAATGGAAAAAGTGAATCTAAATGGAAAAAAGAAAATAAATGAAAAAACATTTATAATGAAGTAAAAATCATACCAAAACTTAATAAATGGAAAAAAATATCGATAATTAACGGGATTATTATTATTTTTTTAATTAATGGGGCTTTCCATTATTGCAGGTCGTTTTTGGAATGGAACACTGCATAATTATAATACAAAATTGTGTGCAAAATCACTCTAACAGTTAAACATGGCTACCAAATATACTAGTGACTATTTTCAAGAAAAAAAATCATGAAGTTAAGACCAAACACGTTTTGTTTTTGTTTTTCTGGAATAAAAAGTTGAAATTTTAAATTTGTATTTTTTCCAAAAACATCAAATTATTTTGTCAGGATAAAAAGTCACCATCTTACAAGAATATTCTTTTTTTTCCCCCAAGATAAAGCCATAACATTGTGCTATTAAAGTCAAAGTATAACGAGGGAAACAAATGATTCATTTAAAAGTCATAATCGGATGTATGGATGGCACATTTCACCATACGAATGTAACACTTGTGTGCAATCTTCCGTCGCTGTAGTGTCAGTCCTGGCTCTGCCAGTCCAGTAACTCAACAGATGACGGCCATGAGCATCTCCCAGGACTCGGGAGCCGTCGACTCGGATCGAGCGGAGGCTGATGATGCCGAAGAAGAGGAATCGTCCAGCACCTCAGGTACGAATCCACGAGCCTAAAGCGGAGTGTACGCACGACCCGTTTGTAACGTCTCGACCAACTGTAGAATGTGAGTAATCTCATAATGTCACGAAAACAACGGTTAATAGGAAAGTAGTAATTGGTTAGTTTTCCAGTCTATTTTGTCCCAAGCACTTCAGTCAACAAACAAACTGAGACTCACAGAAACGAGACAAGATGGCTCTTGACGGCTATAAAGTTGAAATTGTTTTGCATTCGACTCCTTGAATTTGCACTTTGACCGCCCCCCCCCCCCCCCGCGACTTTCACAAAGAAATGACAATCGGCTCCTTGTGTCTCGACAGAGCCAGCGGGAGAAGCTGCACAGACCTCTGATGGCGAGCAGACTCCTGATAAAAACAAGAAAAAGAACCGCTGCTTTTCTTGCCGGAAGAAAGTTGGCCTCACTGGTAAGACTGCGCTTGATTTTGCATGGTTTTTTTTTGTGTGTTTTTTTTGTTTTTTTTTTCTCCTCACGCCTTACCTTATATGGTTCGGGCTGGGTTTTAAAAAAATCGATGAATCAATAACAAATCTCTTAAAAATAAATAATAATTATAAAATAAAAAAGGAATCAATAACGAATCAATTTCCCGACCCTGAGCGATTCACAGAGTGGATTTTTTTTTTTTTCTACCTCATTTGAAGTCATGTCTTCGTTTATCAACTGTGGCTGTCTCTCTTATATTATTGTGATTTTTTTTTTTATTCTCCACACATTTTTGCCACCTAACAGCTCCCACATAATACTTACAATTTACACTGTTCAAATTTCAACTAGCTTCAAAAATTCACGCCTCCCGTGATGGTTTATATCGTCTTGATTCCACATTACTTCCAATATTTGCACAATTTTAAATGTCTAATATCAACTTTTCCCCATTCATTTTCAATGAGACAGACATTGAGCTTTCGAAGTATCACTTTCCACCCCCACTTCCGTACATATAACCTATCATCATTAGCGGGTGTCTGATACTGCTCGGTGGCACAGTTGGTAAAGTGCATTGCCCAGTAAACCATAATTTATCTTCTCCGTTTCAAACATAAAATACACCCGAATGTTGACCTCCAAATCTTCTGCTTCCTGTGCCGCAAGGTTTCGACTGCCGCTGCGGCAACCTGTTCTGTGCCATCCACCGTTACTCCGACAAACATGACTGTCCCTACGATTACCGGAGCGCTGCCGCTGCCCGCATACGCAAGGAGAACCCCATCGTGGTGGCCGAGAAAATCCAGAAGTTATGAAGACTCGAGTGCGACCACGACGACGACGACGACGACGATGACGCCTCTTGACAATTGGCAACAACAACAACGGTGACACCCGATATCACGGCTTCATTCGTTCATGGTGATCTTAAGCCGGGGGGGGGGGGGGGAAGGGGGGGAGGGGCAACGCACTCGCAGCCGCTGTCCAGACACTTTTCCCTTACTAGCATCTCCACTAGTGACTGAGTGTTTTTCTGTATGATTGTGTTTGTATGTGAGAGTGTGAGTGTGGGAGAAGAGCAGCAGGGGCTCGGACATGCTGTGGGGAGGCGTTTAAAATTCCTTGTCGTTCAGGGGGTATGTTTTTTTTTCTTTTTCTTTTTTTTTTTCTTTAATTTCCCATCCCTGTGAAGAAAGAAGAACGGATCATGAGGTCATTTCCACACCAACGGGGAGATCAGCGAGACCTTTTTCGAAGGGCTTCAGATTCTATTCTCCGCCAGTAAAAATGATGTCAACCGTCAAATTGGCCCCCCCACCCCCAACTTTCTCAATCGCCACATTTTTGGACTTTCTCAGCATTTTTCCAGCAATGTCTCTCTTTGATATATTGACTTATATAGGGTGCATGAACAGTTATCTGAACGGGAGAGCAGGTGTAACTTGACTTAACCGAGTGATTGAATATGTTTTTTTTTTTTTTTTTTTTTTTTTTTCTGTTTTAATGAACGTATGACTTCAGAAGATCTATATTAATATATTGTAGTTAGCTTGTGTGATTGCATTCTATTTATTTTTTTGATCATTTGGTGGGTCCGCTGGAGGATTTGGCAGCATGGGTCGGCAAATCGCGGCAGATTTGCATTTTTTTTTTTTTTTTAAACAAATTCCATTTTGATTATACAGTATAACCATTGCAGTAGGAGGGGGAAACCATACGTACATAAGCTCTGACTAGTGAAGCCGTTTGAGTTGCGCGAAAAGGTCATTCGGGGACAGAAGCACAAGCGAAAACGCCTTTGAGCCTCTTTCACACAAAATTATCCTTGACTCACGTCTATCTAATAGATGATTATTTTCTCTGTTGTCTGCACATACGACGTACATAGTTGCGTTCACTCAATTTCAATATTTGGCTTCCAGGGCAAACAACTTTTGAGATGAACTTGATTTGACCGTTTGATTGCATGTCCCGCTGTTCAATTTTCCACTTATAGTTGTGCGACTAGTTGTTCTTTAACACATTCATTGCCAGACCAGAAAAAAAAAAAAATGCATCATTTGACGTCTTTTTCCGTCAATGGCAGTGAATGAGTTAACAAGGAGCTGAATGGTCAAAATTTACAACGGGTGATTGAGCCATGAAAAATGTTCAAGGACGTCAAATTCTCTGCTTGTCCATGATTCTGCTGCCAGGCACAAACCTGCTCGTCCGTGGATATTTTTCACCTGTTGTGAATTTAGCTGTTTTGGATTCTTGCTGGAGAAACAGCCAGTCGTGCAAAAAAAAAAAAAAAGTATTAAAACATACAATAATATATTGGCCAGGTGGCACAAAATTGTAAGATTCTAATGTCATATTTACATAAAGTGAAGTAAAAGAAATGGGTACATTTTTACAAACATTTAGCACATAACTCAACTGGGCTGCAACTATCAATTATTTTAATAATTGATTAATTTCAGTTATTTTTTGTATTAATAGATGAATCAGATTTAACCCCCCACCCCCAAAAATAAAAAATAAATTATGTGCATTACTTAATTCAAAAACAATTTTATTTTATTTTTTTAAATCTTTTCAGTGCAGTGTGAAAGAGGCTAAAGAAGCGTGTGGCGCACCTGCTCAGTTTTGTTCAGCATCTGGGGTCATTTTCAGTTTTTTTTTTTTGTTTTTTTTTATTCTTAAAGGCGCGGCGTGTTGCTTTCAAATGGCCTTTTGTTAATTTTATTTTATTGTATTTTATATATTTTTTTGTGAACAACTGAGTGAAGCTCCTTGTCGCTCCAAGCACCAGCAGACCACTGACACGTGCTGAATGAAAACTGACCCGGCTTGCAAAAAAAAATTGCTACAAATAGGCTACTCACAAAAATGCTAGCGATAGTAGGCGTTCGGGTGAAATTCAAACACACGATAATCTTTTTGGGTTAATGTGGCTAAAACGGCAATCATTGACCTACTTTTCACTGATGTGGTTGCGAGGTACTTTTTACTAGCAAGCCTGTTCGTGCGCAAGCTAGCCAGCTAGCGTAACTTCGTAGCAAAATATTACAGCCATGAGAGGATATAAACAAAAACGGATATTTTTGTCTCTTCAGCTTCTTAATGGAGACCAGAAAGTTGTGCAAAAATGAATGACGCATTGGACAAGTTGCTACTTTGAAAAGTCTAAAAGGTCCATTTTAAGATCACGAGATAAATAGTGCATTTTCGGTTCATCTGGAGATTTCACCCGAAATCCTAATATGCCAAAGTTTTTGTTTTTTTTGTGAATAGTGTCTACGTGTGTGCTTGTACAACCAAGTGGACGCCCCCCCCCCCCCCCCCCCCCCCCCCCCCCCCCCAGCTGCTTCTTGAAAGATATAATCATAATGATCATATGCATGTGTGCTGCCTAACATACACGTTACAGTTTTTGTAGCCAGTTCCAATGAGCCACATAGCGGTAGCACAATGCATGGCTGCAAACTGCAGGTCCAATTTAACAAATGTTTTAACCCCTAATGTAAATATGATATGGCTGCTGCCGGATAGAAAAAAAAAAGTGTGAGGGTTAATGGAATAGTGCATTTAAGGACTTTGCGTAATTATCCGACCACTCTTCTACAGTACAACGAATGATCTCCTGCAGGCCACGTGCATTCATCGTATGACATACTATCCTCCATCTTGTATTCCGTTTGTAGCATAGTGATGTTGCTGCTGTTTGAAAAGATGGTCAAGAGGGCTTTTTTGTTCCTACACTAACATTTGAGGGACCAGCTCAATGTGCTGTTGTTGGATGATTGGCCTTTTATCATAAATCCGAGCAAAGTGTCAGGTTGAGAACATTCGGATTCCTTTTGGGGCCCCTTCCAAGTTACGATTTATTTTGTGGTGGATCTTTACCCCTTTACCCCCTTTTTTATCTTCGCCCCCTCTTTTTTTTTTTAAATTTTTTTCCTCTCAAATAAAGAGTTAATTGAATGTAAACCAACACAATTTATATACATTATACATTCTAAAGCTTTGAATTGACTGTTTAAGCAGGGAATGCAAGCTTAAAGTGAGTGACTGTTAGCCCTAATAATCTTAATACCCTTACTTTTTGTTTAATAGTTTTTAAAAAAAAATTCTGTCTTTGTCTTTAATCATCACGCAGCTGGTGTAATTTGGCGATAAGAGAACGAGAGACCTGAAGATAATTTCATTTATTTTGTCCGAAGGAAAAAGAACTGAACTAATGGACATGAATGGAAATTGTGTGTTCCCAGAGTGCTAGTTGTTTTTGTCCCTTTTTTTTGGCACTCCAAGCCAGAGCGCCTTCCTCCTCCCCTCCAGAAATACCACCAGATATCTTTTCATTTTGTTTTTTTCTTTTCCAGATTTAGGATTGTATGACATGTTCAAGTACAAAAAAACAATAAAATCACAAAGTTTATTTTAAATGAGTTGTTCTTGTTTTTATTGATGTAGAAAAAGGTAAAAAAAAAATAAAAAATAGAACTTTAATGACTCTTAAAAGACGAAGGTGTTGGCCTTGTTGGAGTCGGAGTATTTTGGGTCAACTTCCGGTTTAAATTTATGTCTTAAAATTCCGTTAATATATTAAATTGTAATCATATTCATCTAATTTAGAAAAGTTATAAACATGTGTAAGACAAAACTTTGAACTTTTTAAATTGTTTCAGTGAGCGTAATGAAATTAACATACAATTTGAAAATGTACGAATTTTTATTTTCATCATTATATAAAAAATATTTGACATGTTTTTAAATTGGCCCTCCTCTCTCTTTTATTTTATTTTTTATTTAATTAATACGAATTCGTCACGCAGCCTGCTCGGTAGGTTTCCCTTAAATGTCCCGTGAAAAATGTTGGACGTCACATCCGGTAGCTGTCATTTCCGGATGCGGCGAACTTGGCAAAACACAATACGAACGATTATGGATTAAAAAGACAAATTCCGAGACAAGAGGAGACGCAGCTGTTACATGGACATTAACCAAGATACAATGACAAGCTTTGGAGACCGCATTCCAATCTCTTTTTGCTTTCGTTTGTCTCCGTAGGAACATTGTTGTTTGCTTGTTTTAAACCGGTTTACCGTCGTCTCCTTGCTACTTAGCGCTGAGCCCGGGTTAGCATTAGCTGGCACGAGGACAACAAATCAGCATTATCTGGGCTCCATTGTGACGTCATTGGCACACAGGATCCGAAACACATTCATCCATTTTCGCTGCTTTATTTATTACAACCTTGTGACATTTCTGCTTGAATTCCGGATATACCTTTTTGTTCATTTATCTATTGACAAAATGGATGAGAGCAGTAGGACTTGAGTCCCAAGTTATGCGGTGAATAATTATTTCCACGTCATTGAACGGAATTCAGGAAGGAGACCTTTTTTTTTCAGCAATATCGTTTGAAAATTAGCTCATGCAAAGAGACTCCAATAAACAGGTAAGTTCACAACTCTATTTAAGGTTTTATTTACACGGATTTCTTCTTACTTTTAATCCCCACATTTCATTCAAATTCTTCGTTTCGTGACAGTGGTGGGAAACAACTCGGCCCGACAGATAACATGTCTGACAATCGCTCTCCTTAAAATCGGCCAAAATCGGTCGTTTTTTTTTTTTTTTTTTTTTTTTTTTTTTTTTTTTTTAAAAGGATTTATATTTTACTGATTTGATTATTTTTACACATTGGCAAATTACAGCATGCAACAAAGATAATGACATTCAATCCTAAAAAGCCCAATTTTGGCTGGTTTTCTCTCTACTGGAAAGGTCAAGAAATACTAAAAGCGTCAAGGGGGCAAAAAGTATTTTTTTTTTTTTTTTTTACATAATTCACCTGATTTAACAGTGATTGGAATTTTATTCCGCCAAATATTGAAATTGGAATCGGCCTTAAAAAAAATTAAAAAAAAAATAAAATACATAGTATGCAGTAGCAAGATTTTATTTTTTATTTTTTGGTGCAAAACAAGAAAATGTTTAAACGTAAAAAAAAAAAAATGAAGACATTATTTGAAACAATATAATTATGCAAGCTCCTTTTGGATGAAACGAAATATATTAAATTATTATTTTTTTATTTAAAAAAGGTGCAAATGTGTAAGTTTAAACGACTCAAAAATGAGTATTAATAATCATTTTTTTTTTATGATTATGCTGATTTTGTAATTTTGGGTTGTAATAATTGAAATTGTAATTGAATTTTGATTAATTGCACCCCCCTAGCTAGACTTTATTTTTTCCAACACATTTCATTCACAAAACACCTCGTGTTTGTAGTCAGAAAAATATATGTACTCAAGAAAAAATCTATTGAGAGTAATTGTTTGTATTTATTGATTATATCCCATATAATTTTTTTGTTTGTTTGTTTTTGTTTTTTTGCTTTTGTTGTTTCCACCATGTCAAGGTCATTTTAGTCCAGATTGCTCTTGCTTTGCTTTCGAATGTGAAGAATGCGGCGGCTCAGTTCAAGGGCAAATCTATTCTCATGGGATCCGCCCTCCCCAAATCCTGAACTTTTTTTTTTTTTTTTTTGGAACGATAACTTTTGCCGCCTCTCGTTTCAGTGAAGGATGAACGGCCTGTCTGTCAGCGAACTGTGCGGCCTCTTCTGCTGCCCGCCGTGCCCCAGCCGGATCGCCGCCAAGCTGGCCTTCCTGCCGCCGGAGCCCACGTACGCCTTCATCCGCGATCCGGAAGCCGGCTCGGACTCGGGCGCGCCCGAGTCGGGCGGGGGGACGTCGAGCCTGCGCGCTCGCGCCTCGCCGCCGACGCCCTCGCCGGAGACGAGATGGAGGCTCCACCTGACGGAGCGCGCCGAGTTCCAGTACTCGCAGCGCGAGCTGGACACGGTGGAGGTCTCGTTTGCGCAATCCAGCCGAGGGAACAAAATCGGCTGCATGTACATCCGCTGCGTTCCCAATTCCAGGTGCGTTCAACCAAATCTTGTTTTACAACCGGTTTTCACAACCCTTATTGAACCATTTTTATCAGGCTTTATATGATTAGGAGCCCGATCAATAAGTTAAAAAAAAAAAAAAAAAATGTGATCAGTAGATCTTTTCAAATTATTTAAACAACTTCTTTTTTTTTTTTTTTAAATACTGTACAGTTGAAACATGCAACTCGCAGGGATTTGGTACCGGCCCACAAATAGTCCAAATTTGCATGTGATTGATCGTATCTAATCAATGACTTCATTTATTGATCAGCAAATGATGACATGACAACCGATCACCGATTTTTACATCAAATGCGCATTATCAGCCAATCCGATCCAGCTGATCAGATCAGTGTAAAGCCTCATTTTCTTTATTTATTATTATTATTATTATTTTTTTAAATTTGATTCAATGGATCGATATTAATAAGTCTTCAGCCAAAAAAATCCGATATTTGTCGATATTTTATTTCTTTATTTTCCCTGTTTGTTGTAAGTAAAAAAAATGAGAAACATGCTATAAAATGAGAATTAAAAAAATATATATAGAAAATTGATCAATAAAATAGAGAAGAGATATGACAAAAACATTCAAATAAAAATGTAAAAAAAAATATATAATCGAGCTAGAAAATGTGTAACAATTATAAACTTACTGAAAATAAAATAATGTACTGGTAATGCTGCTAAAATAAAAAAATAAAAATAAACAAGAATACTAAAGTTATTTTTAAAAAACTTACAAAATGTATAAAATAAAAAATTAATATTAAGTAATATTTAGTGCAGAAAAATTTAATTAATGCAACACAATAACACGAACAACTTTTAGTATAGGTCAACTAGAAAATTATTACAATTTGTATTATGGCACTAAATAATTATGTATTATAGAATTATTAGTATTATGGTACTAAATAAATTATTTTTAGAAATCTTAGAAAATTTAATAAAATAAAAAATGAATGTAAAGTCATACTTATTAAATTATAGTATATATAATGTAATATATTTATAATAAATATTATTAAAAATTAGAATTGATGCAAAACAAAATGCAACAAAATATCACAAGAAACTCGAACTTTAGGTCAACTGAAAAATTATTGCAATTTGTATGATGGTACTAAAGAATTATAAAATGTATTATATAATTATCAGTATTATGGTACTAAATAAATTATCAGAAATCTTGGAAAATGAATAAACTAAAAAAAATGCATATAAAGTAATATTTATTGCAAAAAAAAAAAAATAGAATTAATGCAAAACAAAATTTAATGCAACAAAATAACACAAGAAACTCAAACTTTAGTATAGGTCAACTAGACATTTATTACAATAAATTTTTATTATAAATATAGTTATATAAGTGTAGTCCACATTGAAAACCCCTTTCGACCTTCAATGAAACTAGCATCAACGTTGCAGCAATGTCAACCAAATTCTTTACATTCTGTTTATTAGTGTATGTTTTCACAAAGTGCAATCTTGCAGGCTGCTATTTTATTAAAAAAAAAGAAAAAAAGATAAAATGCAATTTAAATCACTTGTTTTCCATTTTCTGCTATTCAAACAAAGTTGAAATCAATTGAAAAGGAACCGATCTCGTGTCACAGCAAAATGAGCCCAAACTGGGCTTGGCGGTTTCCGTTTTTGGTTGAGTGTTTTTTTTTTGTTTTTTTTGTTTTTTGCGCGCAGGTTCACGGTGCTGTTCTCGCACGGCAACGCGGTGGACCTGGGCCAGATGAGCAGCTTCTACTTGGGCCTGGGCACGCGCATCAACTGCAACGTCTTCTCCTACGACTACTCGGGCTACGGCGTCAGCGGCGGCAAGCCCACCGAGAAGGACCTCTACGCCGACATCGACGCCGCCTGGCACGCGCTCCGCACCAGGTCGCTCGCCTTCGTTCGCCCCCAGTGGACACGCCCCTATCCAAATGGATTTTTTTTTTTTTTGCCATAGGAAAACCAAGAAAAATCATTTGACAACTTTGTCACCACCCATTTGTGTTCTAGGAGGCTTTTCCAGACATTTTTATTTGTATTTTTTGGTCCCTCAGGTACGGCGTGAGCCCCGAGAGCATCATCCTGTACGGCCAGAGCATCGGCACGGTTCCCACCGTGGACCTGGCGTCCCGCTACGAGTGCGCCGCCGTGGTCCTGCACTCGCCGCTCACGTCGGGCATGCGGGTGGCCTTCCCCGACACCAAGAAGACGTACTGCTTCGACGCCTTCCCCAAGTCAGTCGCGCTCGCTCCAACAGTTTGCAAATACTTGCTGGACGAAGCCATTTTTGGCAAATGCTACGGAGAAGGTTGTGGATTTTTGTCCCGTTTTTGGCCTCGTTCAGCTCTTTAAATATTACAGTAATATAGTTTTAGAATTAGGTTGTGTACTATAATATTATGTTTTTAAAATAAGAATACAAATAAATAAATAAAACGATTAAGAATAAATTTTAAAAAATACTTAAAACAAATTCAAAATAATACAAAAACATACAAAATATAAAAACTAAAAATAAATACATTAAAAAATACAAAATATAAAAATAAAAAAATAAAAATTAATAACAAAATAAAATTAGAAAATACATATAAATATATATCAAATAAATTAAATAATTCAAAAATAAAAATTCAAAAATACAAAAATATACAAATTAAAAAAATAAATTAAAAAAGTAAAAATGAATAAAAATAAAGTTTAAAATATATTAAAATAGTACAAAATATAAAAAAATTAAAATAACTACAAAATATAAAAATAATTAAAAAATATAGAATTAAAAACAAAAAACTAAAAATGAATAACAAAATAAAATTAAAAAATACATGTAAATATAAAAATAAAATGAATTAAAATAAATACAAAATATAAATTAACAAAAAACTAAAAATGAATAACAAAGTAAAATAAAAAATACAAAATATAAACATTAAAATAAAAATAAATGAACACAATTAATTAAAAAATACGAAACATTAAAATAAAAAAATAAAAATGAGTAAATAAAATAAAATGGTAAATGGACTGCTTTTTATATAGCGCTTTAACTACACCATTAAAAAAAAAAAAAAACACGACATAAAAATTACCAATAAATACAAAAAAATTCAAGCATGAAATCCTGAAAGTGTTGTGTTGTGTTCCGGCAGCATCGAGAAAGTGTCCAAGATCACGTCCCCCGTGCTGGTGATCCACGGCACCGAGGACGAGGTGATCGACTTCTCGCACGGCCTGACGCTGTTCGAGCTCTGCCCCAAGGCCGTGGAACCGCTGTGGGTGGAGGGGGCGGGGCACAACGACATCGAACTCTACTCGCAGTACCTGGAGCGCCTGCGACGCTTCATCGGGCACGAGCTGGCCTGAGGACGCCGGACGGCTGCGGCAAAAAAAGGGACTACGCCACTCGGGAACCCACTTACGAGCTGTCAATTTAGTTTGTGTTTTTGCCAGACAGTCCGACAAAATGATCACGCATGCAAGGAGCTGCTCTTAATTGCACATATCCAACACACGGATAATACACTGCATTCAGTAATGACACGTTTAGTTTTTTTTTTGTTTTTTTTTTACTACATATTTACGCTGCTTAAAAAAAATGAATCAAGATCATTAGTGAGTTTAATTAAGTCACCTCAATCGAGAAAATTTACTCGTAAGTCAAGGTACCACTGTCTACAATTTTTTTATTTAAAGGGATTTTAATGAATAAAAACTGTTTTTAAAAAGTTGCTTTGTTTAGTAAAATGAAGAATCTGTTCCTTGCTCAGGTGTTCCCATTTTTTGATGATGTCAAGTGTGAGGTCATCTACTTTTAGTGCTTCCTAACCTTTATTGAGCCAAGGCGGTACATTTGATATTCGTAAACTCTCAATAGCGTGAAACCAGACAAAAAAAAAAATAATAATGACACAAAAAGTATGAATGATAAAATGATGATGATCTCATAAATGTCCTGAAAGTGATTTGCTTTTTATGAATGGCAGGTTGATTGTATCTTCTGCCATCTAGTGGAAGAGCATTGAAATGTCGTGCCTGCCACTATACATACGTCACGAGGCACAGATTGATGAACGTTTGTTTAGTGTTGTGACTAAATGATCATTTTCAGACAATTTCCCACGGTCACGTGGTGGTTGGGAATCGCCGGTCTACCTCGAAGCCTGCTTTGTGTTTTCTTCTTTGTCCGATGACCATCAAACCAAAAATGTTTTCAGTCCGTTGGATTTAATTTCCGAATGTGTATGAAAAGACCACATTTGTCCATATGAAGCACTCGGGAAGCTTTGAATTATGTTTGATTTGTATGTTGTTGTTTTTTCTTAAATCGGTGCTAACCACTCTTGGGACTTTAGCTATCTTTCAGGCTTTCATGATGTATGAACCAAAGTTGTGTTCTTCACTAACCGACTCACATGACAAAGATGATTCTTTTGGTTTGGCTCCTGGACTTTCATTCTATCGTGGCTGCTTTCCAACATGAAGGAAGAACGTTTAATAAATCAACAAATGAAGATTCGCTTGCTCCAATCTGATCCTTTTTTTTCCCCTCAATGACACTACAAAAAGGGAACTAACTTTCTTACTGGCTTCCTCTCATTCCAAAATTGACATATATATATATATATATATATATATATATATATATACATATTAAAGGGTCTAATCAGGGCCTGTTGTAAGGACAACGTGAGGAGATGTTGACAGATGGATGTTAAGCTGCATTACACACGACAGAAACAAGCTGGTGTGGCATTCTGCAATCCTTTTAGGGATTAATTTTAGAGCCACGTATTTTCTTATTGTACGAACATCCACCATTTTTTCCCCTCTAATAATACGGTTATCTTTGTAGTTTTTTGTTGATTAAATGCCCACTGGATTTAGCCATATATAGGAGGGTGCAAAAATAGGTATAGCTAAGCCTTATGTACTGCATTCACTTGAAGAAGTGTATTGAGAACAATTATTAATATATGTATTTTATTATTAATAATGTATTTGTTTTTCCCTTGTTTAAGCACCCTCAGTTGACACTCCCTACCACTAGATGGCGGCAATGTACGGCAATGGCGATGTTGCCAAATGCAGGTGGAGTTGGAATTTGTCCCTCAAAATTTTAACACCATTGATTATTATGTTTGTCCTGAATGTCATTCCAAATCCACAAAAATGTATTAGGCCTACTCACATTGTACTGCAGGGGCAGTATAAGACCCGGTGTTCATATTCACAGTTCGCAGCTGAACATGTTCTCTTTAAAAAAAAAAAAAAATTATACCCAATATTTGTTATATACCTTTTTTTTTTTTCATCGGGATTTTGTCCCCATTTAACCCATGTTTCTTTGTGGGAAATGAATGTGTATTATCTGTTTGGGAAGAATATTTGGGAGTTTATTAAAAATATTAACAAAAATAGAACACCTATTTATTTATTTATTTATTTATTTATTAAACGACATTAAACAGAATGTGGTCATGGGCCGCCAGTTGCCTATCCTTGACGTACAGTAACTGTCTACACTTGTAAACTAGTTTGTCTCTTTACGTTCCTTTTATTATGTTTTATCATGTTTTTATTAACAACGTAACATTATTATTATTATTATTATTATTATTATTATTATTATTATTATTATTATTATTATTATTATTATTATTATTATTATTATTATTTTACGAATATAGCTCGTAAGGAAGGCTACCGTTGTTGACTTTATTGATGGAGTCTCAAATGTGTCCTAGCGGTGGCGCTAATTATCCCATTACCTGTTTACCATCCCCAAAACAAGCTAAAGAAGAAGTGGACCGCTGCTAGTAGAGCCATAAATGAGCAAAGCGACATAGCATAAGCACTTATTTGGATTGACTTTTTGCTTCTATCAGCACGGGTTTTTCGTCTTATAGTAAAACACTTCAACATATTTCTAAAACTCGTTAAAGTGTATGCTAACTACGTTAGCATATCTTGCTAGCAGCAAACGGAGACGCTAAGTTCAGCAGCCCACAGTTTAGCAACGAGCTAACTTTGTCGTTGTAGGCAAAATGTGTAAAGTTCGACTTTTGAGAACGTGGGTGAAGCAGCGGCTAAACGTGGCCGTCGAAGAGATATTTGAACTGTTTGAGAAGACGATAGCAGAGTTTGAGGAAGAACTTTGTTGTGGCAAAAAGGAGAATGAGCGAGGACAACGCAAACTGCTGGACGCGATGCCCGGTCCATCACACGAAACAGGTTTGTTTATTTTATTTTTGCAATATATATAACAAATTTTTGACAGACCAGAATGCAAACAGCATAACATATACGAATCACTTAATTCCAATATTTGTTACATATTGATTTATTCCCCGTATTCTCTTCATTCTGTAGAATGTTCCTTGGACAGACTGCTTCCAGTAGTCAATACATTATTTGTTGTTTACTTTATGCACTGACACACTCCTGTATTTTCCTTATGTGGGGCAGATGTGTGGCAGGTGTTGGCGGAGAGTCAGGAAGAAGAAGAGGTTCCCTCTGAGCAACAGGAGGAGCCGGCAGAGCTCTCCTCCCACATTAAAGAGGAAGAGGAGCAGATGTGCAGCAGTCGGGATGGGGAGCAGCTTCGAGGGATGGAGGAGGATGTCAAAACGGTGCCATGGACCAGCAACCTTGTGGAAAGTGAAGATGAAAAAGGTCAGTCATCACAGCTTCATCACCACACACTTTGCCGAACCACATATGACAAAAATGCTATTTTAAATATGGACAAAATAATAGATTTTATTTTTTAATAATAATAAAGAGGACATGTGGAACAATCCGCACGGGGAGCGACTTCAACGGCCGGGTGAGGCCGATGCGATCACGTTCACACAGACTGGCGTCCGTGTGAAGAGTGAAGAGGATGAAGGTCAGTCTTCGCGGCTTCGTCACAACCCAAGTGCGAAGTTCAGTCAACACGCGGCAACGGAAGCTGTCGGAGCAAGCTGCGGCGAGCCGCGTTCAATGCCGGACGCGAACGTGATGACTCAGTCGTCTGACGCGGATCACGTTGACGACCCCAGAGAGCCTTTGGCGACGAATGAGCAGTCGAAAGGTGATGCAACACGTCACACTGACATCAAAAACAGTGGAACGAAACTTTTCCCGTGCTCAGTTTGCGATAAAAGATGTCCGCCAAGAGTTGTATGAGTACACACGTGCTAATACACACGGGAGGCAAAGCGTTTTCCTGTTCTATCTGTGATAAACGATTCCACGATAAAACGCATGAAAAGACACACAAAGGTGAAACCCTTTCCGTGTTCAGTTTGTACTAAAGGTTTCCATTTTAGATCTGAATTGAAAATGCACATGAGCGCAAACACTGGCGAGAAGCCGTTCACGTGCAGGTCGTATATCGCACTCATAACAACAGAAGCTTGACGGCGAATGCTTCAACTGCTCTGAATGTGGCAAAATGTTTGCCAGGAAAGGAAATTCGAAAAAATCACATGTTGACGCACAGTCGACAAATGTCAATTTTAAAAATAGGTCCACTGAAAATGTCTGCCTCGAAGCTCCGCCCCGGAATCATGTTTGCACCGATGTCCACGTTTCTACACGGATCCTTTTTGCGGTTGCGCACAGTGGACAGGAAGTTCTTGAGCTTGTTGTAGCTAACAGGCAGAGATCCACTTGTTTACTCATGGACTCTTTTTGAAACATCATCTGTAAGTGACTTTTAAGATATTATTACATGTGTGAACTAAATGGTAGTGTGTTTGTTTACTTTGGGGGAAAAAAAATGGCAATCGCTAGTGTGCTAATGCTAATCCAGATTGCTAACCGTTTCGCAAATTTTGTTGGCGTTTAGGAACATATTGAATTGGATTTTTTTTTTTTCAAGGAATGACATCAAAAGGAGCCGAGAGGGCAAGGAGATATCGGGAACGTCGAGACGCCGACCCGGACAGAAGAAGAAAGTATCTTGAGAAGGAACGGCACAAATGGAAAAAACAAAGAGAGACTGGAAAGAAGAAGAGCATCCATGAGCTCAGTGAGATAGAAAAGAGGGCGTTAAGAATGAAATGGAGAGAGGCCAAAAGTCAGTCCAGGGAAAGAAACAGGGCGAGTGCTTTGCTGCAATCGGAGACGCCACCGAACTTGCCTGCAGCTGCGAAATTTCCTGAAATTCGTCCTGCGCCGATGATCGTCAGGTTCTATCATTGGAAGTTGAGCTGATGAGGTTTGATTGATTTGGCACATTCTTAAATGTCAATGTAAAGCGAGCTCTTGTATATTTTAACTTAAAAGTATTTGTAGTTATTTATGATAGTATTTATTGTCTATGTTTTGTCATGTTTTTTTTTTTTGTTTCATGTTAATAAATTATTCTCACAAGTTAGCACAATATTTTCTGTGATTCCTTTATAGACAAATAGTATTATTGTTTGAAAGTTTGACCAGATAAATCATACATTTTACTATCAGAAATTTATTGTTTAGTAAGTGACTAAAAGCCTTCTGGAATGCACACTATTTGTTTAAGAAAGATATTTATTTTGTTATGTTTTGGATTTGGGCTGTTTTTTGTTTTTTTTTTGGACGAAATATGTGCTATTTGTCTATATGCGTTTACTGTTCAAAGCAGACAACTTGTATTGTGGCCCACCATGAAAACATGTTTGACACCACTGCTCTTTAAATATAGTTTAAACTGAAGCTGGAGCTCTATATATTTTTTGTTTGTTTAATGATAAAACCTGTTCATTCTTTCCTTAAAATAAAAAAAAAATATTTGAACTTTTTCCTTCTTAGACTTTTTTTTTTTTTGATTTTGTGTTACTTCACCAATTAATACATGGTTTTAGTACAAGTAGTAGTAGATAGACAGGTAGATAATTTACATTATATTTATTATAATTTAAAGACAGTATGTTTTTTATAGTCAATCTTGCTGTCTCAATGTATGCCAATTGGCGGCGGTAATGTACATTAAACGTAATTGCCAAAGGCCGTAAACACCACAGAAGAAGAAGAATGCGGAAGTAATCCACGGTGGTTACTGAGCGACGGAGCGCATCCGAGTTGAAGGTGATCTCGTTTTTCTCCGCGTTGCATTTGTTTTTTGTTTTTTTCCTCGCGCAACACGCGTCTCACGTGTGACACAAGATACGACAGTCGCGGCGTTCGAGCTTAAACTCGTCGAATCGAACGTGCTTAAGTTACAGACGTTGGCGTTAGCTTAGCTTGCTAGCGTTCAAATTAGCCACACGTCACAAAGCAGCGAGCTAGCACTATCGTGGCAAAAAAAATGTGTAAAGTCACCATATTGAGAGAATTAATGAAGCGGCGACTAAACCTCGCCGTGGAGGAAATTTATCAACTTTTTGAAAGAACCATCATGGAGTACGAGGAGGAACTCAGTCGAACAAAAGAGGAGAAAGAGCGACAAAGCCAACTGCTGGGCGCAGCTTTAAAGTCTCACGGTGGCATACAGCAGGCAGGTTGGTGGACTTGTTTTTACTATTGAACACCCTTTATACTATAATATACTACATTACATTTGAGTCTAACTTATTAGGGCTACCCATGACATGATTTTGGTTAATGTTTTGCTGCCCTTGCGTGTTACAGATATGCAGCAGGTATTGATAAGTCAAGAAGAGGAGCCAGTGACAGAGCACCCTGTCATTAAAAAGGAAGAAGATGATGATGATGTGTGGAACAATCAGGATGTGGACCAGCCTCAATGGCCAGAGGCGGTGGAGGAGGACGAGGAGGTTAACACGTTCACAGACGATGCTCACAATGAGCAAAGATTCTTGGATCCAGAAAGCACCTTCGCCCCACTATCAGACGTAGAAGATGACTGTGATTACGGAAGAGAGGAATCTTTCTCATGCCCGTTTTGTCATAAATTATTCTCCTCCAAAGGGAATATGAAGAGACACATGACATCACACCAGCAAGCGCAGAAAACCTTTACCTGCTCCATTTGTGCGGAAATTTTCCCGACAAGGGGGCTGCTCCGATCACACCGACGACGACACGCCGCCAACAACTCGGACAGCCAGAAGTTTGAGTGCTCTGAGTGCGGGCAGGCGTTCACGAAGGTCGCCCGCTTGAACAGACACATGGCAAAACACACGGGAGAGAAACCGTTTGCATGCTCGTTCTGCGGCAAAAAATTCACTTGGCATTACGCGCTGAAAAGGCACATGAGGTCGCACTCGAGCAGGGAGCACTTCTCGTGTCCGGTGTGCGCTAAAGACTTCACCACGAAGTGGTACATCGCCGTGCACATGAGAACGCACACCGGCGAGAAACCCTTCCAGTGCAACGTGTGCCAGAAACAATTTCATTTTAAGAACGGCTTTAAGAAGCACACGTGCGTGGTGGACAACCAAAATGCAGGAAATGAAGACGAAGGGCGGCCGGCAAACTGACTTTGCGATAAGCTAATAATGCTCATGGCGCTTGCCGAATTGATGTGAAACGTTTTTCTTTTGAAATTGCTTATTGTTTGTGATTTTTTTTTTTTTTTTTAATTCTAAACAGTTGGGATGTAATGATATCCAAACGTCACTATGATATATGAACCTAACAATATGATATGCATGGTATTGTGAGGAGGTGGTCGACAAAAAAAGATTAAAAAAAAAAAAAATGTATAAAATCTCACAATTTTGAAAAAAAATATTGATATTGGAAAAAATTACAATATTTTGTTTTTGTACATAACTGACGTTATTGTGTTCGTATTGGATAGTATGGTCTATGACTATAGTTCACAATGCCTTGTTTGAAGTGGGAGAAAAGTATTATTTTTTTTTAATTTTGACGGATGTGACTGCTTTTGTTTGTAACATGACAGCACCAATATGGCAGCAATTATTTTTTCTTTTTGGCAGTAATTTTAATATTGCGACAAATCGACAATATCCCCGTTATTGTTACATCCCCACTCAACAGTTTTAATGACAATTTCTTGTTAATGTAGCACTTTTTGAATTATAATAAAGAGTACAAAAACAAATTCAAGGTAATTATTATTATTATTTTTTTATTGACACTTATTGGATGCGAACAGGTGTATATGACAGCGCTGTTTATCCTACTGAGAGGCGAATGTTGACTCGTTGTTATGGTTTGTTCAAGGTCGCAACGTTCTCGAAACGTTTTAATTTTTCTTCTTGTCACAAACCATTAAAACATTAGGTGAGTATTTGGCGTACGTCGCGACTTTGAACGAAGCCTGTTGAAATGAAAATTCATGAGCTTCGCAAACGTTTGCTCAGTGAGATTTTTTTTTTATTTCATCATTTGTGATGGTTTTTAGACTTGTGTACAAATTTAGGTTACATGGGACAAAAAAAATAGGAAAACCGTGCAAAAAATTGACAAGATGGCAAAATTTGGGCAAAAAAAAAAAAAGTTTATTTAACAGATTTTGACAAAATTGTATATTAAATGAATTTAGTAAGTAGATGAGGTGATTATATATTAAAGTAATATTTTTTTTGACAGTACAAATGAAAGACAATACATATGCTGAATGTATTAGATTTATCTCCATTGTTATGAACACAATTATTTTTTTATTTTTTTTTGGGGGGGGGGTGGGTTCTTGCTTTAAAAAATACATATAAAAAAAATTCAATGTAGCTTTTTTTGACTTCTAAGTTTAAAACCCAAAAACATAATACAAAGTACATTAAACCACAAATATGTGTTATGTTTATATAAAAAAAATCATGGATAATGCTTTCACACCTTAAAATATTAAACATTCATTTACCCATTTTAAATGTATGAATTCTAATTTTTATTTCCTGTGGAGGCTTTTTAGTACCGTAAACGCAAATGAATGCAACTTAGAATCACGTTAGGGCAGTGTACAGCCTGAAGAGGGCAGTATTGATCCATTACATAAACATGGACCGGAACCACGTATGTCGGTACACAGTCTGTAGCAGAGCTTTGACTTAATATTGAACCACATAATGTACAGTATGACAAACATCCCTATTGGGAAAAATACATATAATATTAAAGTGCATTAGATGTGACGCAAATTGCTTTTATTTGACGTACCGTACACAATGTTGTTCTAATTTCAAAACAACTAATCCCATCGGAAACATAATGTAAAGTGAATAAACCGTCCCCGTCATAAAGTCTTTATTAACTGCATAAGCAATGCTTTGAGGAACAATTTGACGTCCTTAACTGCCAATCATCTGAAACGCAGTCAATCTTGCGCAGTATGAAGATGTACCGAAGTCAGCACAAATCGGTGCTGTGTAGCCCCCCCCCCCTTTTCGTACAATGTTTTCGTGAGTCAGCATCCGTTCACTTGACATATTTCATTCACACCCGACCTCAGCAGGGTGTTCTGTGACTTTAACCTAAACAACAGGAAGTGGCAGCATATATTCCCCCGAAGGCTCTCATCTGTCCTCACTTAACTCGGCCTGACTGGATCTTGTTGATTGAGGCCCAAATTGTTGTGGCCATATAACGGACTAATTGCCCATTTGCAGATAACAGGAAACTGTCTCGAACCTCGGGGTAAAAAAAAAAAAAAAAAAAAAAAAAAAAAAGACCACCCAATCACTCACTCGTTCTTTCCTTCTCTGCCTGGGGACACCTTGCGAGACAAATTAGCCATTGTGCCGCATTCTGTAAAACTCAATTACGCGCGTGTAATTTTTAGAAATGTGAAGTAAACACACTTGGTTGAGACGGCGGGATAAAGATAAATTAAACGCAAAGGCAACGCAGTAGCAATGATGAAATAAATGCCTTCAATTTAAAGCGGGTATTTTATGGGATTTAAAAAAAAATTTTTTTATTGCTTGTAAAAACATCTTTGGCGTGTCAAGTGTGAAATGACCCAACCAATTAACAGCTCCCATTGACTTGACGCCCACGTCACTCACCAGGCCTACAGTGTATAATGTGAGGATGGCGGTAGACAAAAATAATACCCGCACCTCCCCATGTACTTTGCTATTGTATTATTTGTTGTTCTTGTTTAACTCATTGACTGGCAGCCATTTTCACTATAGCAACCCCCTTTCGCTCTCAGATGTTTTACTGCATTTTGACGGATTTTGCAAGGTCCACAGAATTTTGTGTTCCATTGCTATAAAAACATGAAACCAACCGAAAGAAAGATTAGAGTCTCTTCTAGCATTCGAATATAGCTAAGTGCCACGAATAGTCACATTCCTGGTGAAAACAGTGGCAAAAAGAGTTTGTTGCAACATGGCCCTGGCTGATCTCTTATGCTCTGCTGCCACCTGCTGGCCGTGTTTGTAATAACTACCATCCCTTCAACCGTTCTCTTCAGTTTAGAGGCTGCATCAAAGCCTTCTGTATGCTCTAGCATAAAAAAAAAAAATACAAACATATAATTACGTCTTTGGGACACTGGTAATATTTAAAATAGAACGCATTTATACGTTTTTGGAAGCCAATGAGTTAATAAAAAAAAATCTGATTAATTGATGAGCGAGTAACTTCTATTGTGTTTTTTCAAAGGAGTTGTTTGGTTTTGCATAGTTAGGAAATCAAACAATGACGTCATTGTAAAATTGAGCTTGTTGATTTGATTTTTTTTTTTTTTAACTCGGGGGGGGGGGGAATCAATTACCAACAGGTTCAAAGAAATCCGTTATTAGCAAGAAGAACACATGAAGAGCACTTCATTTGCATTTCAATAAAATCAATTTATTGTTCACGTTTGCCGAGTATCAGGTGTGAAGTGTCCAGATGACATTCCAAAACGTTCCTTTTTGCCAATTTCACTCCCTTTTCATCTCAAACTTCCCCCACTGACGGCCAGCGGCCTCCAAAATGAGCGAAACCGGCCCGCCCCGAAATGAATAGCCGAGCTCGGTTACATCTGCGCCACGTTGACGGGAATCTTATTTCCGACATCCTGCGACAGATTTCCCGAGGTATCGGGAACATACGACACGGCCACAAATCATCTGTATCTTTGAAACGTGATACGAACTGTTGCCTTGCTCCTTTTGACCACGGTATATTTTCCTGTTTTTTGTTTTGTTTGTTTTTTTAAGGTAGCGCTATAGAACAGATTCCTATTAAATTTGGAATCTGAAATTGAATGCAGTCGCTCACTATCTTTTTGACTCTGGTCCTTCGACAATGTATCGACGACCTCGACTATTAATGGCCCCGCATTCCACTTTGGGTTTACTTGAGCCTCTTCATCCGGGACGCAAACTTGGAAGGCTCCTCGTGAAAGCTCATAAAAGTAATGAAAGTCATTACCTTTAAGATTAAACTTCCTGCCAGTGAGGATCTTTAATCTCGGAGTAAAATTGCCCTGTGAGGAAAATGTAACTGGCTACAGACGTTTTATGAGTGCTGCGCCTCCCTGGCTTAAAGGTTATTGCTGAAGTGATTTGTGGTAGGGAGGGGGGGGTGGTTGGACCCCCGACGCAAGACCTTAAAAACACACCATCTTTCAAAGGTGCAGTCAAAGTTTATGGAGAAACAAAATGCAGGGTCGTTGCAGCATTAAAAATGAAAAAAAACAAAAAAAAACACGCTTTTTTAATCTCCACGTCGTATTTTTCTTTTTTATTTTTCTTTTAAGCAGCCGCTGACATTCTGTCACGGGGAGCTTATTTCACCCCAACGAAGGGGGTCAGGCGCCGCAGTGGCAGCGGAGGGATTGGAGCTGACTGGCCCTGAAATATTTATGCTTTTCTTGCTGCGTGATTGTATGATTTTTGACAGCGGCCGCGACCAACCCAGCCCCGCCACTCCCACATACATAAACTCATGGACCCATAAGTGGGTTTATTGTTTTGGTATTTTGGCATCCCGAGGCAAGGACCCACGTCAAGAGAATCTGCCTCCAGAATTAGTTGATCTAGCTGGTATAAGTCAAGGTGTCGTTTTATATAGCAGGTAGCATGTCAGCTATTGACTACATATAACCTGCTGCATTATAATCCAAAGTGATGACAGCAGTCAGCTAGTCAGCAGCTAGCTAACAAGTGTTTGAGCGGTGGCGGCTAATGTTAGCAACACTTCCTGTACTTTGATAAGTTTGACGACTATAGCAGCTAACCAGATGGCGGCCATTTGCTATTAACTGACTATTGTTAGCACGTGACTACACTGCCTGTAATTTGATGACGTGATGATTTATTTTTTTTTAACTCTTTGACTGCCACACGTTCTAAAAACAAAACAAAAAAAAATCCACAGTGCCAGCCGCTTTTGAGCATTTTAACTCATCTTTCAAGGCAAAAAGAACATTGTTTGCCTTTACTACATATACAATGTGGCTACTAAATGAAAGATCACATTCCATTCATCGGAATTTTACTAATTATTAAACATCATGGCAGTCAAAGAGTTAAGCAATCAGCCAGATGGCCAAGGCTAGCTTCCGAGCAGCTAACGTTAGCTAATTTGACTGCACTGTTAATTAATAATCATAAAAAGACAACAAACAAAATAAAGTCATAAATCAAGGAAATACTGTACTTACATTTTAATTTCTAAGTTAGCTAGGAACACTCAACGCTAACAGATAATGTTAGCAAGGATACAGTGTCTGGACTTTGATGAAATAGGACCACTATAGCAACTAGCCATGCAGCAGCTAGCAATAAAGTGTTTGAGTGCTGGCAGCTAATGTTAGCAATTGGTGACACTTCCTGTACTTTGAAACAAGTTAAGATGGTAATTTCAGCCAACCAGATGGTGGCTGCTAACTATTGACTAATTAATGTTAGCAGGTGACTACACTGTAGGCTACATTAATCACAAGTGACAACTAACGAAATAAATCACCCATCCATTTTCTAAACCGCTTGTACCGTTTGTAAATTAGCTAGTAGTACTCGACGCTAGAAGATAATGTTAGCTATGGAATACGGTGACTTTGACATGAGACAACTACGGCAGCCAGCCAGTTGGTGGCTAACTACTAGCGAGCCAGCTAGCGTCAGCAGCTAACATTGGCCTGCCTGTGGATGCTTTTGTGCCAACGTTGTATTTGATCTCCTTCCCTCTCTACCTGCTCAACTTGGCAGCGCGTCCAAAATAATCACAGATTGATTGAGGTAGCTCGCGGCAATAATACAGTCGGACCAGATTGGCCGCCACCAACTTGCAACGCACCGACGAGCTCACTTTCACACACTGTGAATCATTCTCTTGCGATTCATTCAGTTGAATTTTTGATGTCGCTGGCTGCTGCCGTTTTTCGGAAAGGATTGATCACATTTTAGTCACATTTTTTTTGGAGCGCGAGTGTGAATAACAATTCACCACAGTGGGGAAAGGATTATTGATTAACTCATTCACTGCCATTGACGGAAAAAGACGTCAAATGATGCATTTTTTGCCCAAAGACTTGAATATCTGTCCCATTCATTTTCAACTTCACTAGGGTCGGAGGTTGAAGCAGTCGTACAGTAGAGGCACAGCGTGTTTGGTTGTTATCAACACAGGAAAAGTTAGATGGAAAAAAAATAAATAAAAAATCTGTCCCGGTCTTGTCAATTATGCCCACTTCTGTCCTCCCAAAAAGTGATCACAAGACCACAAAGACACGGCGATGAGCCACTTGGTACTATTTTTTTTTCTTCCCATCGAACCAGATTACCCGCGCATGAATTTGACTCGTCACGCAGGAGATTCGGCTAATGCTATTGGTCGCGCTCATCAAGAGGCACCAAACAAGGTTGTTTTCTCTCAACAAGCCTTGACGAAGTTTCTAAAATAAGAAAAAAAAAACATGCGCTTGTGTGTGGCTAATGCATTGAAGAACATCAAGCCTTCCCTTTGCTGCTTCTCAACCTTTATGTGGACTTATCGATTCGAGTCGCTGTTCCTCTGAGGAGCCATAAGAGGTGGCTCGGGGTTCTGTTCGTGACACCTCTTGGTTGCCACCTTGTGATATGTTTCGGGCGCATCCTAGAACCTAAGGACATGGTAGGAAGACTGTCTCCTGATTGGCCTGAAGGCAACGTCTCGAGCTCTTCCTGGTAGACGAAGTGGTTTGGAAATGTGCGATTTCCTGCTTAAGGCTGCTGCCTGACATTTCGGTTTGCTATCTATTTATTTTGCACTGGATTAATGGACTGATCCCTATCAATCAGGCGTGTCCAAACTTTTTCATTTGAGGGCCACATAGAGAAAATCAGAAGGACGTAAGGGCCACATAATGTTATGAAGAGAAATTGTGTTTAGCCCTAAAAATTGTACAAATAATTTATTGGTGCTTTTGCATATATAGAAAAATGCTACAATATATAAACCAATTTATTTGTAATATGGCAGTAGGGTTATTATAGTTTTGGAATTTTTTAGTTAGTTTTTTATATTGTTTTGAGTTTTGTTTTTAATGGTAATAGTTTTAATTAGTTTTCAGGGTAGTTCTGTTCGTTTTTATTAGTTTTAGTTCTTTGATAAATGCTTAGTTTTAGTTTAGTTAGTTAGTTTCAGTATTATTTTTATTTTATTACATTTCTTTATTTTATATTTATTTATTATTTCTTAATTTTATATATTTATTATTTATTTATTTTATTTATTATTTATTTATTTTATTTATTATTTATTTATTTTATATTATAATATTAGATATTATTTCTATATTTGAAATGTGTATTACTTCACTTGTGTGCAATATATATTTTTTTTTAAACACCATACTTTCAAATGTCATGATTCCGGTTTATATCAAAATAAATCTACTAAAAATCACATTTAAAATCAACCCCAAAGGCTCATGCATTAAATTAATTACCAAAGACTAAAACGAAGGACATTTTTGCTATAATTATGGTTAGTTTTAATTAGTTTTGTACACATAAAATGTAGTTTCAGTTAGTTTTGTTTATTTCGGTAACAATATTGTTTTTTGAATTTGAGTTTTTTCATTAGTTTTAGTTAACTAAAATAACCTTTAATGGCACGTGTGTTTTTCGACACCCTCCCTTTCTTACTTTGACCATCTCCAAACATTTTTGTTTTGTTTATTTTTATTTCAACCGAGTCAAACGCCATTTTTAACGTATGTCGCGGGCCACTGGAAAATGGACGGCGGGCCGCAAATGGCCCCCGGGGCCGTAGTTTGGACACCATTGCTCTAAATGGGCCGGTCTTGGTGCAAAATGTAGGAAAATAATCATTAAAAAACACCGGCCCTCAAAAGACGCCAGCCCACCGGGCATCTGCCTCGTATGCCAGGTGGCCAGTCCAGCCAAGTGCTGCCACCTGTTGGTGATCCTTGGTCTATAATCAGTTATTAACTCATTCACTCCCAGCCATTTTCACAGAAGCAGTCCCTTTCGCTCACGGCTGTTTTACTGGATTTTGACTGATTTTGCAAGGCCCACAGAATATTGTGTTCAATTGCTATAAAAGCATGGAACCTATCAAAAGAAAGATTAAAGTCTCTCCTTTCATCAGGAAAAAAAAGTATGTTTCTATCTGTTTCTGTTTTGCAGCAATTAGCATTAGAAGAGAGCTAAGTTTAATCAGTTTTCACAAATCTATTTAAAATTGTAAGTAATTGAGCTTTTTTTTTCTACATGGCCCTGGTTGATCTCCATTGCTCTGCTGCCACCTGCTGGCCGTTTGTGTAATAACTACCATTTCTGCCATCGTTCTTTGCAGTTGAGAGGCTGCATCAAAGCCTTCTGTAGCTCTAGCATAAAAAAAAAAAAAAAAAAACACGTCTTCAAACATGAAAAAAAAACGTATTTACACGTTATTTACACGCTATTGGGAGCTAATGAGTTAATATGAAATAAGTCACATATTGTGAGATAATTATGTAAGAATGTACAGAAATGAATCTATGGCTGTATACATTTTTCATCCGTGACCTATTTAGTGTGCACGACAACCCTACCGCCATGTTTTTTTTGTCACATTAAAAAGTGCCTTCCCCATCGGGGCTGTTTCACTCTATTCTGACTTTCTTTCACTTTTTATGCTGCTCGGGCCTAATGCCTGCCTTACTCCGACACTGCGAGCGGGATGAAAGTAAAAGGATGAGATACTTATTTATTTATTGCCATCACACAAACTTTGACAGAAGATAAAACAGCCCAAGTTCTTTTGTTGAATCATGGCTCAAAGTTTCGTTCTGCGCGAGGGGGCGGCAAAGAGAATAATAAAGGCTCACGGTGGGATTGAGGAAAACCTTTACGGGAAACTAAATATTAGAGCGGTGTCAGCTACGGATGATAGCGTGTACGCACGCTCTCTCGGTGTGAGCGAGGCGGGGGTAAGTTACGAGGATATCGGGACGTAAAAAAAACGACAAAAGACTTGCGATACTGCCGATACCGTTACCTGGAATGAAAACAGCTTTATGGGGATTCATTTGGCCGCTTTCCAGTCCATTGTTGGTTTGCATCGCCCTCAACAGCCTCATCGTGTCGCTTCTTGGCGGCAGTAAACGTGATGAAACGTATGGCGGGGGAAGAAAGACAGCTCTTTACCCACAGGAGTTTACCAAAGTTCGGCCACTAGAATATTGATGTGGCGTTCTCCAGAGCAGGGCTTTCGAAAACTTTCGGGGGCCAGGGACCTCGGGCAGGGGTGAAATGTTTCCCCTCCGTCACAATATGGCCGCCAATTATCATACTTGTGTGACGTATTGTAATTCATTAATAGTATTAACAGCCAAACTCATGCCAAAATGCTCACACAGCAGTATAGAAAATGAATGGTTGAAAGTGTCAAGTATAAAATTTAAGTATATTGCGAGAAGAAAAGAAATGACAGTAAAGGTCACCATCCCTCAAATCTAGCAGTCAAAATCAGTCGGTTTGACTTTTTTTTTCTATTGTAATTTACATCCATCCATTTTTATTGCTCATCCTATAATTTAAAGTGATTTTTTTTTTCTTCATCTTCCTTGGTGTTTAACCTCTGGATGGTTATAGATAAGCGATTTTCCCATTTTAAAAATAATCTAATCCAGTGTGAGTTTATCCAATTGAAATGTCAGTATGAACGAATGATTTTGGTGTTTTTGTTAAAATGTTGCGGCAATCATTTTGGCCGTATGTGTTGTGAAACAGGTTGAATGTTTTTTTTTGTTTTTTTTGTTTTTTCAAGGTACTGTAGTTACAACAGCGACCTCTGCTGGGTGAAGTAGTTCCTAACTGGTGATCACGGAGATGCTGTAATTGTTATACTGTATGTAGGGAGGGAGGTCAAGTTAGTTTACATTACTATTAAATGTAATGAGAATTTAAAAATGGCCTTTGATATTTTCATTACAAAAAAAGTAATTGTATTATGAGAGTGATTTTTTTATTTATTTATTTATTTTTTTTAAATAATAGGAAGCCACATTTTGCTTGGACTAAAAGTCAACATAGGAAAGTCATAATTTTCCAAAAATTAAAGATTAAAGTTTTAATATGATATTAGAGTCAAAGTTTAACAAGTAAATATTAATCTTGCAATATTCTACATTTTCTGGAAAATATGTCTTAATTCTAAAAAACAAACAAAAAAAACGGAACAAATACTACTTTTGTCCTAAAATAAAAAAAATTAAAAAAATCACAAGTATTACGTTTGTCCTAAAGTTAAAAAAAATAAAAATAAATACAGCTTTATTCCTGTAACAAAATGCCTCGTCCTTTAAAAGAAATATATCTATTGTTTTATTTTTATTTATTTTTTATAATAGCAAGCCATAGTTTGCTTGGATTCACAGTCATCATCATAATAAAAGTCATCATTCCAAAAATTAAAGATGAAAGTTTTAATATGATAGTCAAAGTTTAACAAGTAAATATTATTCTTGCAATATTGCACTTTTTTTCTGGAAAATATGTCTTAATTAATCAATCTGATTGTATTAAAAAAATCATAACAAATACTACTTTTGTCCTAAAATAAAAAAAAAAAATCATAACAAATATTCCTTTTGTCCTAAAAAAAATGTAAAAAAATAGCTTTATTCCTGTAACAAGATGCCTCTTGTCCTTAAAAAATAAATAAATACATATTTTATTTTTATTATTATTTTTTAAATAATAGCAAGCCATAGTTTGCTTGGATTAAAAGTCATCATCATAATAAAAGTCATCATTCCAAAAATTAAAGATATTGATGATGATATTAGATGATATTAGAGTCAAAGTTACAAGATGCCTCTTGTCCAAAACAAAAACAAAACAAACAACTTCATTCACGCTGGGACATCAGATTTCTGTGATAATACATGCAAATAACATCAGCACTTTGAATTGGCCCAAAGCTAAAATAGGGAAGACTAATTGGATTATGATGTTTGTTTTGTTGCTTCAATTTGATCAAGTTATGCAAAACGGGAACGCCTCTGAGCATCACAGTGATAATCAATAACTCCCATCGCTTCATTTGAGATCACCACGTGCATTTCAGCAGCCCGAACTGGCTTGTTGAGAAATAGTCCAACAGAGCGTAGCCGCAGCCCGGACAAAGCCGTAAAGTTTTCACTCTGGATGTAAACACTCCCTGGACACACGCAGATGGAAAACTCCTCATGCACTTAATCTCTCCCTCTCCGAACCAGGTGTTGCTTCTCATGCAGGACGCACACAAGCGTCTGCTTTGTGCAAAAGAGAATAAGGAAGCTTTTACGTTCTTGTTAACAGGGTGTTCTTTATTGCCATTGTTTTAAGAGGACGGAAGACATCCACGTTAGGTTTCGTACATAATTTGACCCGTGGGGTACGTTGGGGGAGGTTGCAAGGAGAAGGAAGCAAATTCATTCCGTTAAGTTTGATACCCAAAGCTTAATATTTACTAGGGGTGTTTTAAAAAAAAAAATCGATTCGGCGATATATCGCGATACTACATCGCGCAATTCTCGAATCGATTCAATAAAAAAAAAAAAAAGCGATTTATTTATTTATTTATTTATTTATTTTATTTATTTTTTATTTTTTTAAAGAGCTCAGAATTGTTCATTCGGTAGTCTTACCGATTCAACGTCTTATCATCATTGCCTTTTCTTTTTTTTTTTGTGTGTGTGTGTGTGAATCCATTTTTAAACTTCCATTTTTAATGGAAAAATATTCAACAAAACGTCTGACTTCGGGTTAGGATTCACACCTTGAGCATGGAAGAATGTTATATGAACGGAACATTAAGCCTTAATATTTTATTTTAATGCTGTTCAAACATGAAACAGATTACAACCTCTATAAGACTGAAATTTCAGATAAATAAATAATACATTTTCATATAAATCTTACACTCTACAAGCTTACTGATTAGTATTTTCTAAATTTGAATGAAAAAAAATCGCAACAATCGACTTATAAATTCGTATCGGGATTAATCGGTATCGAATCGAATCGTGACCTGTGAATCGTGATACGAATCGAATCGTCAGATACTAGGCAATTCACACCCCTAATATTTACCATTTCAGTATAATTCCATAGTTACAGTATGTACTTTTTAATACTACAAATTTGCCTCTTTTGTCCAAACTTTTTCTCTCCTCTTTTTTTTTTTTTCTTCCTGACGACATTCTTTGACATGCTAAAGAAAATTTTGCGGTTCACCCCCCCCTTTTAAAGCGGTGTTTACTTGTGGATCATTATATTGAACAAATTAATTATTAATGTGAAATGTTCACAAACAAGACTTTGAAGCTGAGCAGAAATGAAAGGAAAACATTTTTTTTGCTTCTTATTAAAAGGGATTCTCATTATTCACGAGGCACTTTAAAGAGAATTCTTTATAGAGAAAGTTTTGTTTCGTATCGTGAAACGCTTTATGTGGAACCAATTTATTATCACAGTTATGATGATGGTGATTAGTAGTTGTCAGGTGCATCACACGCTTGAGAAATTGGACACCTCTGGCTTGTGTTTATATTGGATGTAATTCCATTGCCGACCACTAGATGTCGGCACAATTATTGTGTATATTTGAAAGAAGAAGAACTGAAAGAAGATTTCAGCACATCGTATTTTGTGTTTAAAATAATTATCTGCTACAATCCTGCTTTTTATGCCTACGAAAGTGAAGGTTTGTTTTATTACTGTATGTCTTTGGGCATGATTATTATTATTATTATTTTTAATGGGATTTGTTTACTGTAAATAAAGTCATCAGTACGCTGTTACTAGGGATGTAACGATAATGGCAATATCGTGATATGGTGATATTAAAACTGCCACAATATATCATCATCGTCATACGATATTAATAAAAGCAGCACATCTGTTTAAAGAGTCAGATTGATTTCCATTTGTGCAGTTCTGGCACCCTCTGATGACTAGTTTTTTAGTGCAGTTTAATTTTTACAAGGCATGTTTTGACCCTTCTATGTTTAAAAATCCACACGATTGGTCAGATGATGGTTAGTGTGTCTGCCCCACAGTTTGGAGTGAAATGGGTCAAAGCAATCCGCACAGGTACGTTAAATGGCAAATAACTCCCAAATAACATTTTTCAAAACAGTTTGAGACTGACGTGCATCAACAGAATTAGTCTCAACTAACTCAAAAGACATTAAGCGACGGGCTTTTGTGCATATTTCCGTCTCTGGCTGTGGATGAGGTTGTTGCAGGAAAGGCCGTCTTTGGTTTTAGTGCGGCGGATTAACTGGTAGGATGAAACCACATTTGAACGTGTTAATCACAACCATTCGTCAAGCCCGGGGGTGTCATTATTTTAGCGGTAAATTATTCAGGAGTCGAAGCTTTAAAGTGTCTTTGGCGCTTTGCCAGTTCTTGGCGAGGGATTCAACTGTTTGGGGTGGTTAACCTAAGGCACGGGGAACACATTTGTTCTACAATTTTTTGAAAAAAAAAAAAAAAAACTCCAACGGATTGTTGTGAAAATATTAGGGATGGGTGAGCACCGATACCATCATACCGGGCATCGGTATCGGGCCGATGCTAGCTTTTTTTTCTAGTACTCGAGTACTCGTGACGCCGACAAGTACAAGCGACCGCGTTGAGTGAGTCCTCCTTGCCTGTAGTTGGCGCTAGCCTGCAGCAGTTTAACACCATGGCAAATCATGAGGATCACTTCCTGTTTTGACAACGATGAACCCACAAGCATGTGTGCGTTTTTCACCAAAACTTCACCGGTTTGGAAATACTTCAAAATTGTGAATCCTAAACCAAAAAAGCATATAGTGTTTTATTTTGAGCGTTAACACTATCGAAGAGTGTTAAAATTAAAGGAAATATATTTCTTTAAAAATATATTTTAGTGATTTTTTTCGATTTATCAAAATGTACTACTGGTATCGGCACTTGGTATCGGTCTGAAAAAAAAACAAGTGGTATCGAACATCCCTAGAAAATATGTAACCTGCGAGAAAAAGTGGCACAAACTATTACAGTTGTTCAAATTCATTAATTAAACTTGTATTGAAGGCACCACAAATTGCCAAGTCTATGGAGTGCCTGGTATTTATTTTTTTTATTTACTTATTGATTTTCTCTTGTATTTTCATGTTTGTATAAATTGCTCAGTAATTGCAATTTGTTCATTGACTGCTTTTATTATCACTTTTTTTTTGTTTCAAAAGGGACTATGAGAAGTTAGTCATCCGAGTAAACCCTTTGTGACAGTGAATATTGTGTTTGATTGTTTTTCTATTGATGAGATTAAAAGAATATTTGTATATTTTATGTGTGAAAACGGCCCACAAATTCATTGCTGGTTTTGTTCACAAATGTCTTGCAGCGCATTGTGTAACTATGCTGCAGTTGATGAGGAAAAAGTAGGACATGTTGTGTTCCCATGGTGTTAATCAGAAATTCAGAGCCTGCATTATGAATCATCATAACAGGCTGTTGATGTTTTTCCGCATTTGACAAAATATTTACTTTTTTTTTTTTTTGTTTTGTTCCTGAAATATTAAACGCACAGCATGTGTATTGTTGTTGTGAAACTGTTGAATCATACTTTTGTTTTGATTTCATTTACATATCATTAAGACCTGAGGGGTTGGTTGGCATGCTGGAATTGGAAATTTCGTTTGAATACATTTAGGAAAAAAACACCATAAAACATTTTTTATTTTTTTTTAAACCAAGTGCATTTTTTAATGACTTTGGCAATTTTTATGTTATGAGGAAATTAATTTGTACATTTTACTATGGTTCTTAAATACAATTCAGAATCAGTATTGCTTTGAGATAAGAGCCACCATTCGGATAATTTTTTGCTCTGACAGTAAAGCTATACTACCCCCTGTGAAAAACGTGTTGTAACCATTTCCATGGACATCCATATTTCTGTATTTTACCGGGTGACCAATGCACATATACCAGAATGAGCTGCTCAATTAATAATAGTTATTGCTGTTTTTCTAATGCACAATATTATAGAATGCTATTTTGCTTAATTTGTATGTATTTATTTTTTTCGTTTGGAGAGGCTGAAACAAATGAATGGTATTTCCATTCATTTCAATAGGGAAATATGATTTGAAAAGGCATCAAATTCAAGTAATAAAATATTGACAATTATGTTACATGTGGCCCTTCTAGTCTAAACAAAGTATTCTGATTGATATTGCATCTATTGAATATGAATTAGGCAGCAAAATCCACCATTTAAAAAAAAAACATTTTATCCATCTCAGGGGGCGGCCATTTTGCCCCTCGCTGTCCACTGAAAATGACATCCCAGTGCCCAAGACCGCAGGGCAATGACCGTCACGTGACCAAACCCACAAAACAGGTGAGCCATGATTGGTCGTTACCCCGACCCACAGGCGTGTGATGTCATTTTCAGTCTACCGTTAAGTGTCAAAATGGCCGCACCCTGTTGTATTTTGTCGCTGAATTCAGATTCCACGAACGCAAAATTAACCAGAATGCCGTCGTTGAGACTAGTGGGGGCGCACAGACCTTATCGTTATAAAGAGACTTTCCCTTTTTTAGTTGAATGAGTACTTCTACCTTACCCGGAATGTCTGTACTTTTAGCACCTGTGCTTAATAAGTAATTAACTTATTCCATTCCAGTGCGCGAGTAATTCTACTTCATGTTTTGACACCAGCGGGTATCCTTCATTAGTCTCCAGCGGTTCCAGGGAGAGAGACTGGAGACTCCGCCGTCAGCCTGAAGGCTCTTCCTTCCTCCCTCCCTCTTTCGAACAAGCCCAGCTGGCCCGGCCCGTCTCGTCTCGGAGAGGGGAGGGAAGTCTTGGAGCTCATTTGAATGAGCCGACAAGGGGCGGCCGTGCTCATTCTTCCGAGTGCAAGTCAACTGTGAACGCGCCTCGGAGAGCGTCGATAACCGGACCGGAGAAGCGAACCAGGGGATATAATTTGCGTTCAACGCCGGCGCGGCTGGTTCGGTGCCCGCCTCCGGACACTTGAGTCGGGGTGACCCACCACCCACCCGGCACCACCCCCGCGTGTGTGGCCATGTGTCGCCGCGTTACATAGACTCTTTTGTGGGTTGTGTTTTGGACCGGGGGACAGGTGGTGGTGAATGAAGTCTTGGGACATAAACACTCAAAACCACCCCACCACCACCACCTCCTCCTCCCGTGTGGATGTCAAGCCGGCGTACTCAGTCCGGACTCGGCATAGACAGGTGCGACGGGGAGGAGTATAGTTTGGACCGAACTCCCCTGGCGATCACGCGGATTTTTTTTTTGTTCACCCCCCCTCATTAAAGCGGAACACATCCTCACAACAACTCCGAACATTTTCTTCCACTCCAGACTAATCAAGGTAAGTGAGACCAACATTGGCTTGTGTTGATTTAACCCTCCTAATGTGCAATATCATTACTGTCCTGCATCATTCTGCTTATTGTTTTCCTTCAATTTCTTACTGCGTAGCTCGCAGCCACGCACTAAACGAGTCCAGATTCTCTCGCCGGACTCTTCCAGTACCACTGGGGGAAAAAAAAAAAAAAAAAAGCATAAGGGGAGTGATTTAATTGTTAACGGTGGCGCAGATTAACATTAAAACCGCCTCAGTCAGCCAGCTTTTTTTTTTCTTTTTTTTTTTTCTTTCTTTCTTAATTGAGACGCTTGGGATTTAACCTGCAGCGCTTGCCCTTTCCCTCCATGTATTATGCAATATGCTCATTATAAATGGGTTCAAATGATTGCGAGCTGCATGGGGAAACTTGCAAAAACATAGCGGTCGACTCGAGTTGGACTTGACTTGATGCGTCAAGTGCGTTTTTGTTGTCTCTGCTGCTGGTCGCCAGTGATGCCCACTGGCCTCATGGGTGCTTTTGTGCCACCTCTCATTCCCGCCTCTTCCCCTCCTGCACTGCTACACGCTCACTGGACATAACATTAGGCACACCTGCACTGCAACCATGCATACAAAAAAAAAAAAAAAAAAAAAGCCAGAGTATCAAAATTTGTCTTTGCAACGATGATGCTCAGTGTCCATATTAGACCCTTAGGACATTATGTATGATGCAAAATTAAAAAGCAAAAACAAATAAAACCTTAGCTCGAGGAACTGCAATAAAAAATATATACATATTAATATTATAATAAACATTTGTTGTATATGACTTTTTTTTTTTTTTTTTTTTTGTGATTTTAATATGGCCCTTAGTCGACTTTGTTGAAAACATAATTTGCCTCCACTAGAACAAAGGTTTCCCACAATAATTATATGACATGTATGTGCCAGGAGGTATACTTATGCGTCAAAGTTAATGCGGAAGTCGAGCAAAGTGTAATATTTCATATTTTAAGAGATTCAAGGAATGTGCCATTTGGAGGTCAATATAAATTTGATTTATATATATATATATATATATATTTTTTTTTTAGAACGGCCATCTTCTTTCTTCGTCTCCCTAAATGTGCAAAAATTGTCAAAGATAAACAAAATTGTTCCTATAGCAACCATAAACGTCTCATTCAAAATGCCATTTCCAAATTTCAACTTGGACTACATACTGACTTTCCTTTGTTTGTCCACCAGGTGGTGCTACTTCACCCCCATTCAAAGCATGCAGCAACCATTAACTTTGTTATTTGCAAGGGTGTCTTGATACTCAAGGCACTACTGATGTTGCTGTTCAGTATTAAATGGTTAAAATCCCCCAATTATTAAGTGTATCTTAAACTGTTTTGTTAGGCTAATTTTAAGACGTTGCCTTATAAAACTGCAGGTATTATTTTAGTGCACTCGTGGTCGCCATCTCCCCGTTTTGCACGACACTATCTGTGATGTCGGTGAGTGACGTGTGCGCCAATATTAGCTGTCTGCGTGTTGAGTTCGTTTTAGTTGCGCTCACAGTAACTCGTGTATGAATTGCATTTTTGTGTTACTTTTGTTACTGTTTGTCTAACAAAGCAATCCTCGACCACTCATAGGCTCATTACTGTGTGTCGTGTGGTAGGTAGTAATGAGGTATGAGATTTTTGCTTCAAATTTGTATTTTTTTTTAATCTATTTTATCAAGTTAATTTCTGCATTATGTTACAGTACTGTATTGGTGGTCTTTTTCGACGAGAGCCACTATAAAGTAGTTCCACATCTCCTTAAGTTTCCCCCATTTTCGAGTTGCACGTTGCTTTCTTTTTATAGTGGGTCCCCTGTTTCAAATTCAAATGGCTTTTCATCCATTGCCTTTTGTCCATCCCTAAAGTTTGTGGACTGGAAAAAAGGAGACAAGAGGAGTAAGTGGCATCCCCAAAGGGATTGGAGCCCGAGTGTGAGAGAGCGAGCGAAGAAGTAGACTCGGCCAAGGGAATGACACCACCTAAAAACGACCACTCTGTTGTACGGAATGCGTCAATCAGTCTTGGCTAGACAAGAGTCTTTAAGTCAACCCCCCCCCCCCCCCCCCCCCACAAATTCCTTTTCTTCTCCTCCTTTGGGCTGTCACCCAATTGAATCTCAGACAGACAGACAGACAGATAGCTAGCTAGCTAGATGGACAGTTAGCTAGCTAGCTAGATTGACAGTTAGCTAGCTAGCTAGATGGACAGTTAGCTAGCTAGCTAGACGGACAGTTAGCTAGCTAGCTAGACGGACAGTTAGCTAGCTAGCTAGACGGACAGTTAGCTAGCTAGCTAGACGGACAGTTAGCTAGCTAGCTAGACGGACAGTTAGCTAGCTAGGTAGATGAATAGCTTATCAAATAGCTAGCTAGCGAGTTGGATATATATATATATATATATATATATATATATATATATATATATATATATATATATATAGTAGGGATGTAACGATATCCAAACATCACGATACGATATCACGATATGAAGGTCACGATACGATAATTATCACGATATTGTGGGGAGGTTGGCGATACAGAAAAGGTCACAATATTGTAAAAAAAAAAAACATGAGCTCATAATAAAAAAACACACAATGTTGTGCTTTTGTACATTACAGTAATGAAAAATATTATATATAAAATTACATATATATATTAACACATTGAGGCACTGGCTTGCTAATACACGCACATATTGAGTTCCTCCACATATTGACTCTGTTCCCAAGAATATTACGTTCCCCTTCATCTGACCATTTGTGTGAATATTAAACATAGAAGGGCCAAAACATGTCTTGTGAAAATTGCACTGCACTAAAAAAAACAACTAGCCACCAGAGGGTACTAGAACTGCACAAATGGAAATCAACCCTGACTTTTTGAACAGATGTGCTGCTTTTAATATCGTGACATGACATCCCTAATATATAGACATACTACACTTGTAATACATAAATCATGTTTTACTGACCCATTGGAATTTTTTTTTTCTCCCTAGTGGCACATTGTTTGGACAATTAAACGTGCCAGAGGTTCCACAACTTCCACTGTTGATAAAAAACAACAACAAAATAAATAAATAAAAGGACATGATGTTCAGATCCCATCTTAAATTGATCTGCCACACACGTAAATTGACTTACAAGCTTGGTCACGGAATTCATTCAACAAATGAGTCAAGGTAGCACTGTGCAGGCAAATAATCCGGATAGCCTACTTTCAGTGCAATGGTGCCCTTCTTCCACCCGCCCCGCCGCTTAATTGCAAAAGACGCGCTATCAGAGGGAATGAATGAATGAATAGACAACAGAGGGAAAATACCTGCCTGATCGGATCTGTGATCTCCTCACGGGTTCGGGGTTTTTAATTTGGTTAAAAGCAACAAACGCAATGCCGTGCAATCTTGGACGGCTGCCGAGAGGAAATCCCACTGTGGTTTTTTCAACCCTTGACATCGGCATTTTTTTTTTTTTTTTTTTTTTTGTGTGTGTGCTCGTTTCATGTAAAGACTTATTTGGACAGACCCGCATAGAAACAAACGGTGAACGTCGTCGTTGTAATTGGAGCATTTGTTCCCTTTCAATGAGCTGGTCCCTAATCTGCAGACTTGACACCTCAAGTGTGTTAAATTCCGTCCAGTCCAATCTGATGAGCGACTTTTGGGGACCACTGCTTCACAGAACAAGTTTTGAAGCCTGAATCATAAACACATCAAACCGAAGGCCTCTGTCAAGAATGTAATTTCTTCTCACATAGGACAGGCGTGTTTATTTTTTCACAGGAATGACATAAAGAACCCGCAACCCTGTAAGATGCTCTCCTACTGCCTTAAGAAATGACTCAGTGGTGGGCAAGACGACATGAAGAACAATGAACTCATTTACTCCCAATGACGTATAAATACGTTTTTTTAATGTTCTAGGTGTCCCAAAGACGTATTTATACGTTTTTGTTGTTGTTTTTTTATGCTAGAGCATACAGAAGGCTTTGATGCAGCCTCTCAACTGCAAAGAACGGTTGCAGAAATGGTAGTTATTACACAAACGGCCAGCAGGTGGCAGCAGAGCAAAGGAGATCAACCAAGGGCCATGTAGAAAAAAACCCCTCAATTACTTACAATTTTAAATAGATTTGTGAAAACTGATGAAACCTAGCTCTCTTCTAATGCTAATTTCTGCAAAACGGAAACAGATAGAAACATACTTATTTTTTCTGATGAAAGAAGAGACTTTAATCTTTCTTTTGGTAGGTTCCATGCTTTTATAGAAATTGAACACAATATTCTGTGGGCCTTGCAAAATCAGTCAAAATCCAGTAAAACAGCCGGGAGCGAACGGGACTGCTTCTGTGAAAATGGCGGCGAGTGAATGAGTTAAAGGCGCAGTGGACGCGAGAACGGAAAGTAACAGTCGCACGGAAAATTCTTAATTCAAGAGCGCATTTGCGGAAGTTTGCTCCGCGCGGGGGTTGCAGTCGTCCAAGGTCGCAGTGCTTATTACGCTTTTTGGCGGGATTGTGTTGGTCCCCCCGCGCTTCTCCCCTCAAAGCTTAACAAAGCGCTCAGTGGAGCTTGGCTAATCCAGGCCGAGCGGTGCCCAGTGCTTTATTGTAAAGTTAGCTAATTTGAGGAGCTCTGCAACATGTTTCATCGTATGCGCTCCCCTGACACGTCCCCGGCTCTCTTGGTCAATTGTGGGGACAGTAAACCAGCGCTAAACAATAATTTTTTTTCCCCTGGGTTTTTACTAGGGCTGTGTTTTACAAAAATGTGATTTTTCCTTTTCATAGCCCGATATTGATTTATAAAACCATAAATCGGTTATTTTAATGTCATTTCCCAAACATTTATAAAAATAATACAAATTTAAAAGCCTAATTTTTTTTGATATCCTGTTTTCTTTTATTTTCCTGCATTCACAAAAGACTTGACTTATTGTACTTTAAGACAATTCAGAAACTGTAATGAATTTATTTACAATGATTGAATTACAGTTATGAGAATAGTATTTTTTTTTATCTCATACTAACACCTAAGTGATTAATTATAACACGTTTTTTATCATATCCTTAATATTTACATAGTTGATGTTCCATAAATATATGTATAATAATCTATTTGATTGAATTGAATCAAATTATTGTTTTTTTTCCCGAAATCTAATTAAACTCTTGTGATTCGAAATCTAATCATTTGAGGAAATTACTATTGATATCCAGCCCCAGTTTTTACAATATACAGTGAATTTAGAGTCTTGAGTGTAGTACCACTTTTTTACCACAGCATGCCTGGCAGCACTGAGCTCTGGAAAAGATGCAGCAGTGTATTTTAGAAGCAAGAAGAGGAGGCAGAGAAGTTTCGCTACTAAAATTAACGTCTAAACAATAACATATTTATTCCATGCAGAGAGAATATGTGTGATTCAGTTTGTATGTTCTAAGTTGCTGCTCTTTGTGTGGTAAATTTGTTTGAAGGTTACCACAACATCTTTGCTAATTTGTCTTAGCCTGTCTATTGCGTTTCACGTTATGTTAGCAGTAAGCTAACTGACTTTGATCCCAAAGTAGGTCACGCTCCTTCAAGGCAAATTGTGTACAATAACTACACTTTTCTTTGCATTCTCTTTTATGTGTTAATGAAATAAGAGTGACATTTTTCTGTAAATCGTACAACTTGGACTAATGGTAATGCAATGTGAAAATGTCTAATCGCGTATGCTGTATCTTTTTCCTCATTTATTTCTAGCTTTATTATTCTTGATAATTGGGGTTACTGGCTTAGCTCTGTTGCTACACTGTCTTTCTATTACATCAACACTCTCCAGGCATGACTAATCGATTCAACTGTTCAGCAAATGTGACAAGTTGGCTTAAGCGTGGGTTGATTGGATAGGAGAAAACGAACTTGTGCGATTATTTCCGATTTTATAGCCTCAAACTTTGCACTGAGGAGCTTCCACTTGTTTTGTCGACAAGAGTTTGCTTCTGTGGCCATGTTGGAGACACGCGTGCCTTACAATGAACGTTGTGTTTTTTTTTTTTTTTTACGCCAGCCTCTGTTGTGGAGCAAATGTTTTAATGTGTCATAAAACAGGTGCTTTGGCACGAGGACCTCATTTCTCCTTGCCGCCCATTTTAGGCACCTGTGGGCCCCGGGGTCGCTCAACAAGCGTTCTGTCCTCGACAAACACGGCGGCGTACTTATGGCGTGGATCCATGTTCTTGTAAATATTGGCCAACTTAAACAACTTCCCTTGAGTGCCTTTTATTGATTGAATTCTCCTCGCCGCTACCTCATATTAGTCCACTTTGCAGCTTTACGTTCTCCAAACATATTAGCTTTTCGGGCCCCCTCCAAAATACACATTTCTCTCTCCGCCGCAGTATATAAAGACACGCAGGGAGTTTTGGTTGTCTTTGCATTTTTATGCCTCGTAAAAGCAAAAAAAAATATGACTTTTAGAATTCCAAAGCTGTCCATCCAGAATGAGACTCCGTTTTGGCTGTGGATAATCCCCAGGCCCTGCTGTCAGCATTTCTTGCAGCGTTCGCTTGAAATAAGTCAAATGAATGCAATAGAAAGTGAAAGTGGCCATAACACTTGAGGTAAGTAAAGAAAATTGGCTTTTGCTCCTTGTTGGAAAACGAGCCATAAGGGGAAACATTCACTCGGCGAATATACCGTCCACAAGCAGCCACTTGATGGTCTTCTGTTTTTTTTTTTGATGGCTTTCGGTCCAGGACAAAAGTATTGGGACACAACCAGTGCGGTTAAATTAACCCCCACTTTTTTTTTTTTTTTTTTTACTGCATTTTGACTGATTTTTTTCAATTTTCCCACAGAATATTCTGTTCTATTGCTTTAAAAACATGGAACCTATCAAAAGAAAGATTAGAGTCTCTGCTTTCATCAGGGGTAAAAAAAAAGTATTTATCTGTTTCCGTTTTCAGCAATTAGCATTAAAATATAGCTAAGTTTCATCATTATTGACAAACCTGTTGAAAGCATTGGCAAAAAGAGCTTGTTGCAACATGGCCCTGGTTGATCTCTTATACTCTTCTGCCACCTGCTGGCCTTTTTTTTTTTTTTAATAATAACTACCATTGCTTAAAGCCACTTCTTCAGATCAGAAGCTGCATCAAAGCCTTCTGTATGATTTAGCATAAAAACATAAATGTCTAAGTACATTTTTGGGAGTGAAGGACAAAGTATTAAAAACATATTTATATATTGTTAGGTTTTAATGAGTTTCTATTTTTATACTTTATACCACACCCACACTTATGGTGCATTTTTACTTATTTATTTGACCATTTTTTACTCGTAACAAATTTTGGCTCACAAAACAAAGCGGGGAAAAAAAAAAAAAAAAAAGAACTACCATCACAAAGTAAAATAAAACGACTTTATTATACAGTACAATTTATTTCTTTAATTACAATACAATAGCACATTTATTATACATAAAATAAGGTATATTTTTGTGTTGTTTTAAGGCTTATTTAGTAGAAAATTATGTTTTATAGGGACCTGGGAACGGATTATTCTCATTTTAATGGTTTCTTATGGGAAATAAATGTTCGGAAGAAGAACTTTTCGGCTTACACACACTCTCTGGGAACCAATTAAGTTCGTGAGCCGAGGTATCACTGTATATATATATATATCAACCAAGGTGCACATGTAAGTCTTAAAGATGGAGTATTAAGATTGAAGGCGAGTCAGGGGTCTAGCCCCACCCCTAATTGATTTGATAGATTGATTTTAATGGATGAAGAGGTGGACCAAAGTGAGATTGACAAGGCTTGCTCGTGAGTGCAGTGCAGTGCAGTGCAGTGTGCTTGTTTTTAAACCTGCCAGCTCAGCTTCCTTCGGTCTTGTAGCGCTTCGCTATGTTTCTCCCTTCACACGTTCTGTCGTCACAGTGGACCCATGTTACTTATTAAAACACACTTTCGAAAGTATTCCTTAGCGCCTGTTCTCACTCTTGCTGTCAAGACAAAAAGAGAGACGATCATCATATCACGTCACTTTGAGGGAGCCAAAAAGAAGACTCACTCTGCAAATAAGTAGCAAAGTACTTCAAGCTGTTTATTTGTCACGTTCATTTGACGTTTACTGTACAGCTGACACATGAAAGGAGTTAATTGGAACCTCAACTCGGACTTGAAACCTTTAAATCATGGTTTGAAACCCTAATATGAAGCTACAACCTTTCTTTGAAACCCTGATGTAGGCTTGAAACTCTTACTAGGAAGCCGAACTTCAAACACTACCTCCCTCTTGAATTCACAATTCCGCTATGTCGACGTACCAAACTGAACCATATACAGTATATATGCAGCTAGCTTGAGGCTAACTCTAAGAAAAACATTTTAACTCTTTAAGACAAGCACTTTAAGAGTAATATGAGATACAACTGAAACGGGGTACTAGCATGCAGTAAATAAATAAATAAATAAACACATGAGAAAAATATCATTCTAGAAGACTGTACTTTATTCTTTACATTCTACTTGTGTAATTATTGTAAGTTTTTATAGATTTTGCCACATTTTTGGCCTCAAATCAATGGACATTGTGCTGCTCCTTCTGGTGTGCACGCCTTGGCCACTGGGGGCAGTATACTACAGACTTATAGATATAGAGTACAGGGAGATGGATGACATGTCACAACTCTTAACTCATTCACTCCCTGCCATTTTCACTGAAGCAACCCCCTTTGCTCGTGACTGTTTTACTGGATTTTGACTGATTTTGCAAGGCCCATAGAATATTGTGTTCTTTTGCTATAAAAACATGGAACCTACCAAAAGAAAGATTACAATCTCTTCTTTCATCAGGAAAAACATAAAATTGTAACTCTTTACGTTTTACAGCAATTAGCATTAGAATATAGCTAAGTTTCATCAGTAATCACATTCCTGGTGAAAAGAGCTTTTTGCAACATGGCTGATCTTTTATACTCTGCTGCCATCTGCTGGCCGGTTTTTGTAATAACTACCATTGCTTTAAGCCACTCCTTAATGTCTGTATGCTCTTGCATAAAAAAAAAAGTATAAATACGTTTTTTGGGAGTGAAGGACAAAGTATTAAACACATTTACACGTTTTTAGGTTTGAATGAGTTCAGTAGTAATGCTAATAACTCTTTGCAGAGGATAAGTAACAGACCTGTGATTATTATCTTTTTGGATATATTTATATGCTAAATTCGATAGCCAACTATGGTGATTTCCAGTACCTTTCAGCATTGCAATTAAGATGGCGGATTTAAAGGCTAAGCTAATACGAGGCATATTTTCTCTCTGCACAATGGAAACAAAAACGATTACTGGAGCGTGTAGTAGTTAAAAAAATAAAAACAATAGCTTACAAATCTGCGATGTAGCATGGCTGAACACCATTTCTTCTCTTTTCCTGTTTCCCACCTTTTAGCCCTTCCCCTCTCTGTTCTCCGGACCCCCACCGCCCCCGCGACGCCCCCACCCCACCCCCCAGGCCTTGATGTCAAGGCCTCTCAGGCAGTGTGGTCCTTGCCCACTGGGACTCTGAATGGGACAAATTGACCGTAACAATGTTCCCACTTAGCATGTGGCTCTGGGAGTGAGGGGAGGTGAAAAGGAAGGCACCCCGATGATTGAGGGCTAGGCCAGCCGCAATGTGTTGAAAAAAGATGGACGACTATTTGGAAATGACTTGCAAAGATAATAATCACACATGATTGACACTGTCAGAGAGGCATTCGTATAACAAGCTGTTTATTATTGTGGATGTTGAGTGGCAGCTGGGTGTGATTATTTTGCTTGATGAAGGACAAAATATTAGAAACGGCGCTGAGGATGAGATGATGTATTTCAGAAGTGTGTGATCCAGCGCTCGCTTGTATTGGGCCTCATTAGACGGTGCCAGTGTACCTAATATTTTGGCCTCTTGCCTCTCATGCGCTCCCACATGGTATTGTTTGTTGTAGTTTGCCCCAGGCGATACTGATGGAGTTGCCATAGCAGCAGGGTAAACACTTGTGTCTGTGACCCTGCAAGGCCTTTCTCACACACACACACACACACACCGCATCTCATTCTCGAGCCCCAGATGCCTTCCAGGGGGCACTCAGTCAAGGATTTTTTTTTTTTTCTGATCTACTCCAAGGTGTTGCTCAAAAGGTTAAAGGTCACCACGGCCTCCTCCTCCTTGCTCAATTGCGGTAAGGCCCCAAATGGGACCACCTCAATCGTTGTTATGTTGGCACCTCCACAGGACCGAACTATGTTTTTACTCAGATAGATGTCAACGTCGGATTGAACGCATTCGAGATAAGGCGAGGGCAAAATAGGCTGCAGCAGTAAAATAGAGACTTGGTTGCCCACGTTTTCTCATCATGAAATTAAAGTGTTGCAGCAGGTTTATGAGAAAATTCCAATCCATATAATTCATTTGTGAAGCACATTTTAACAACAACAGTGTTTACAGAAAGGCAGAAAAAAAAAAATCTCAAAATACCGTAAAAGCAAAAACTGCGACCAGGTTCTCAGAACACCAAAGAACAAAAAAATTCAAAATATATTTTTTTTAATCCAAAATGTAAAAAATGTAACAAGTGTCAGTTTTGAACTGATGTAACTAGCATCTAGTTTCAACTGGTTTTAGGCTATGTGATGTTATGTAATTCCTTTTACCTGGTCAACAGCCAATCAGATAATTCCATGTCACTCCTGTTACTCACTCACACGTCGAGCCACAACCAATCAGATCGATTCCTTGTCCATATAAGCCTCCTGAGAAGTGTGTGTCTTTGTCGGATTATTACTTCTGTTACCACTGTCCCTCTGTGCAACTCTCTCTCTCTCTTTTTTTTTTTTTTTTTTTTTTTTCTCGTCTAGTCAAGTTTGTTCCATGCCTCTCGACGTGAATAAATAGTTAAAATCGTATTTGTGTCTGCGCTTTGGGATCCAACCTCCAGCTCATGATAATAATTAAGGGCTAAATAAAAGTTTGTTGCTGTACATTTTAATTGCTGAATACTTTTCAAGTGTATGTGTCACATACTCATTTATACAGGTATGAACAGTAGCGAAATGCTAATGTTGACCTCCAGTATATTTTTGTCTTTTTAGTACATTTCACCCCAAGAGCGGTAGAAAATGGATGGCTGGTATGTTTCACAAACAAGATGATGTCATATGGCCAACGAAAAAGCACAAATACTGTGCAGTGAAAATGGGGCATCACCATCTAACCCACATTACTGTACAGTAATACTCTCCCTTCTTTGTATTTGAATCATTTGTTTCGCCATCTGATCGTGACCCCCTTTTCTTATCTGTCTTACGCGTCCAAGTGCAACGTGGGGCTAGAATTGACTTCCACGAAAGAGGTCTCAACAATTTAAAGTCGGTAATAAGCACTTGCTCTCCGTCCCTTCAACTTGAACGTCTTGGAGGCGTTCACTCAATCCTAGAATGCGTCCGCTATCGCCGCGGGTCAAGAGGCTGCTGAATATATGTAGATACTTTCCTCTCATCAAACTGGCACCGCATGGCAGGCTCATTGTACAACGCCGCCGTATTACCGATTCTCAAGTGATCGTTTTTATGCGTTTTAGGCAAATCTGAAGCAAACGTCAACAAAGGAATACTTCGCAAAGTGTTTTTAACAAGTTTGAATGCATTTGAAGTGCGTAAGATGGGTAAAACTACCATACAAAAATTCCCTGTTATAAACGGGGCTTCTCGGTAAATCCATAAGGGATTTGTCCTTGCATGTGTGTGTGCGTGCATATCGGAGGGACTATTTTATCCCCCACGGGCCCTCGCTTTCACATGGATGAAGCCCCTGTGACAGCACAGCCTTGGCTTGTATACAGGAGACTAATGAGGGGCCACAGTCAGGAAGCGAGAGGCCTGTCCCATACAACATTCCGTACAATTCCCAACTGTGGCGCTGACACGTTGAAGCTGCTTGCATGTTTCATATGTGTAAAGTCTTGTAGAGCGCTTTCGGCTGTTTACTGAGCGTAAATACAACGTGGGAGCACACTTTGGGTTTGATTTTAGTCAACTTGATAGGGTTTTTGATACGTGGGGTTGAAAACGATTCAAAGGGCGGTTCAATTTGAAAGTGGAACGATATGCTACGGTTCATTTCAAAAGGGTAAGATGGGATGACTTTTTTTGTTATTCTGCGTCCATTTGAATGGACGTTTCACAAATGTAAATTAGCCATCTTTTCAATAAAAGACAATATGTAGCTCGATGTATTTCAAGGTGGAACGATGAAATTCGGTTCAATTAAAAAAATCAGAAAAAACAATTTTCCGGTTCAAACCGTTTTTTGTTTACACCCCTAGTATGTAAAAGGTTATGGGAGCTAGTTTATTGTTCCTACTCAGTGCAGCCATGATTCAATTGTGATTCAATTGTGATTCACTTCTGGGAGATGTAAATGCAAAAACATGCAGTTTAGCAAACCTGAGGCAAATTGCAATGGCTAATTTTGCATCTTGAAATACACCACCTGAAAGCCAACATTTTTGAAAAAAATAAAATAAAATATATAATAATTATATATATATATATATATATATATATATATATATATATATATATATATATATATAATAATATTATTATTATTATTATTTTTGGAGCTTCTGACTCATGCCCTCTGAGTCATGCCAACCTTGATTTAGCCCAGTATTGATCAAATGTATATGCCTTTTCTGCACTTAATTTTAACAAGGGACAAAATTAAGTTAGCCCATTCTCGCTCTCACTAACAATCAACCATTGTACAGTACAGTATGGAGAAAACTAGCACGCACATGGGTTGCGTAGACTATCCCAGTAGAGTACAGTAGCCAAACTGTCGTGGTCAATATACTTAATAATTGTACTGCTTGGTGGAAACGGGACTTTGAGTAACAAGCTACCATAAATGTAAACGCCTAGGGCAGCATTTTAAACGGCTATGCCGCAGCTATTTTCATCCCCCCCCTCTGACAAGCTATAAATAGCAACACTTACCATCTCATTTTGCGCATCTTCTCTGGTTTATTTCCCACGCTAGGTTGCGATGATGGCCAGATGACTAATAGCGCCGGGTTAATGACGCTCGGGTACGTCGCTGAGAGGATGCCGGTCACGCTCATACGGAATGATACCCCCCCCGTGAGCACAGCGGGATTCTAAAAAGACCCCAGCAGCACCTCACCTGGCGTGGGCTAAGCCAGCATTATACGGCTGTTTTATAGCTGATTCATTTCTCGGGGGGGAGGCAGAAGCTGAATGGCTCCAACCTGAGCTTTTATGGTCACCGAGAAGCTGTTAAAATGAAATGAGAGAACATTCTCGGTGACAGAATTGTTTCCTTGTACCGCTCATCAGGGTTGAAGTTGGACAAAAGTCGGCTGCCAGGCGACTGCGTCCTTTGTGCGTTGTAATTAACATCTCAATGCTATCGGACGATATTCTGGGTGTCTTGGAAAATCAAAATGGCTGCCACTGTCACAACGGGTTGTGATTAGTGGGAGGGAAAATAAAAAGGCTGGTCTTTTTTTCACATTTGAAAATCCATGGAAATTTTCCACGCCTTCGCAAACCTCAAGTTCTTCCCAAAGGGAAGACTTTATTATTATTATTATTATTATTATTATTTTTTATACATGTTCTATGCAGCCCCACTAGCCTAAATACGTTATTTTGGTTAATATATAATATAAAAATGGCCGCCCTCTGAGATGGATAAAAACGGCTGGATGTTGCTTCATAACTCGTATTTCGCAAATGTAATCATGTTTAGACTGGTGATGTCACATATAACATATTATTGTCAAGAAATGTTTGAGCTATTTTCAACAGTAAAAAGTTAATATTTTATCTATAATTAATGTGGTAACGTCATTATTTTTCATGTGCAATTACTACTTTTAAAAAGTCATTTTTCTACTTGCTGTCGACTAAAGATGACATCACCTGTACCGAGGAAGCAGGTAGCGACCAATCATGGCTCAGTTTGCTGACCAACCCCAGAAAACAGGTGTACCATCATAGTTGCTCAGGTCTCGGGTAACAACCAATCACGGCGCAGCTTCAGAAAACAGGTGAGCTGTGATTGGTTGTGATGTCATCTTCAGTCGACACACAAGTGACAAAATGGCCGACCCCTGAGATGGATAAAGACGGATAATAATAACCAGAATGCCATATTTAGACGAGTGAGGTCACATATTATTTGTCAAGAAATGACTTCCACTTTAACCTGCCGACTGGTTTCACACGGGGATGGCGAGGTGAAGACAGTTGGCCCGTCTGGTGCGACCAGAAGGTGCGCCTTTAGCGGATTGTGGACCGAGCCGCGCTCTCATGTCATTGGGTGGGGGGCGGGAAGTGGAGAAAGTCTTGTGAGGACGCTCGTTCGGCCTCTGTCACAAAGTACGTCCTTCAACAAGCTCGCCTAAATGAATGACTCGGAAGCACCAATTAATGGCCTCTATTGGGTCTCAAAGAACTGCTGTGCGCTACGTCCTCTTATCTCTCCAGCAATACGGCTGTATGTGTGTGTGTGTGTGCGCGCCTTCTTGCACAGAAGGGGTTTTCAGCCATGAAAAAGGGAAGCCGGTGAGTGAGCAAAGAGGTGAGATGAAAGCGCGCGCGCTCGCCCGGCTTAAGGTTGAACGTCCGAAGGGGGTCACAAGAACAAGCCAAGCGGCGTTGATTAGCGGCGAGATGAAGAGAGAAAAGGTCAAGTCCCGTGTGATGGGAGGAGAGGATGACGAGATGAAGTCAGGAGTGAAGGACAGGGAAAGAGAGAGGACGCTTTTGGGTTTGGACAGGGGCGGGGTCGGGCTGATTTATCATGCACCATTATTGCAGGAATTTTGTTTGGTAACTCAAAATACTTGTACCTCAAATCATCTTATCCCATTACATTGAATGGAAACGCGATTAATCTGTTCCAGCGCCGACCCAAAAAACACAACATTTTTTTGAAGAGATGTCCTGATCACATTTTTTGAAGTTAAAGAAAAATAGTGCATCCAAATTATCTTAATTTAAAAAAAAATAAATAAATAATAAAGGTATCGCAACGTGACATTTAAAAAAAAATATAGTCAGCAGTAGTTCAAATTAAACAAACAAATGACATATTTATTTAAGACATTAAAAAATCTTTTTTTTTTTTTCCTGATGAAAATAACGTGATCGGCCCAGATTTCCGATGACATGATTAGATTAGGCACACTATATATTTTTTTGTACTTAAAAAAAACAACAAAAAAACAGTACTATGACATTTATTGCAATAAGAATTAAACAAGTTTGTGCATCACAATAATTCACTGGGCATTGTGCTGCTCATGCTTGTGTGTGTGCGCACATTGGCCACCAGGAGGCAGTATAACATGGATAGACCATTTTATTTGATGTTGAAACAACTGAAATCTATTTTAAGCTATTAATATCAATAGTTGCTTTGCAGAGGATAAATAATATGCCTGTGAGTATCGTGCATGTATCGCTACTGCTCGTGTTAAAATATGAACATGTAGTTTTATTAATACCACAACATAAATGCTCATTTTGTAAGCCCATCTATGGCGTTTTTGCATTGTGTGTTAGCATTAAGCTAGCAAACTTGTTGGCGGGCATGAGAATAAAAGCTTGAAGAAAGCACTTGGCCTCTTTTTTTTTTTTTTTTGAGGAATTGTTGACTTTCTGCCAAACTACTGCTTGTTGTGAAGTTCCAGTCTCACAACTCAAGACAAAAAAGTCAGCCGAGCGATGCATGTTTGGTATCACTGTATACTTTTTGTGACGTTTACGTCTTGAGAGTTTTCTCACGTGTGCCTTAGCTCAATAAAGTCTGGGATAAAATGTCGCCATTTTACGACCCAGCTGCTCTCGCCATTTTCATGGAATTTCAAATGTTCTCCTTTCAATGCATGCATCACATTATGATTGATAAATCTGCACTTTTTGTGCTGATGCGTTAGATGGATGATGATGATGATAAGCGGATTGGCATCGTCTTTCCTAGAAATCTACGCAAACCGAGCCTTATGTCAGAGTCCGAACTCATCACCCGGACTTTCTTCAGATGATACGGCGGACGCGGAAGTGCCGCTTCCAAAACGGCTTGACAATGGAGAGTCGCTGATTGACGCGTCGCCGGTCAGTGACGGCTTTTTTTTTTTTTTTTTTTTCCTGTGGCCCGACTCGCATTCACGGCGCCAATCGCGAAGCGTCCCCGCAGGGAAACGAGGGGCCTAATTTGTATTTGCATGTAAATGCTCTTCACCTCTCGGCTTGACTGGCGGGCCAATCAGAATGGCTCGAGTGTGTGCGTCTGTGTCACATTGCGCTCGCTTGGCTGTGACAATTCAGTACTCCGGCTTACTTTCCTCGCTGAAATGTGTTTGGAGGGGGGGGGGTGCGACGACGACATGATGACAGGGTTCCCACGGGGGATGGAAGTGATGGAAAATGATTGCGCTTTACAGGCTTTGTGCTTTAAAGTGCTTGGGATCGGAGATGTTGATTTCATAACGACAAAAAAAATATAGTGCCGCTACCTTCACTCGCAGGCCGAATTCGTGCTGTGATCAAGTCAATTTTTTATCGATTTGTTGTTGTGTACGCCACTTTTCAGATGCGGTTGTTGTGGAAAAGTGGTACAGAATTACAATTGAGTCGAGTATCTTGGCAATATTTTACCAATTCAAATGTCATTAATCTGTCAAACCCCCCCATAAAACATAACAAATTTTTGTTACACTTTCCAAGACAATAAATAATCCGTAAAAATACCGTAGCCTATATCGTATATCCGATTTGAAACTTGTATTATACGATATAACGGCATGAAGAGATGCTTGGATCAGATTTAGCAAAATGCTAACGTCCATCTGTAGTCCTATAATCTTTAGATTTCCTTCCTTGACTCCATCCATTTTCTCACAACGGCCGTGGGGGATGCTGGAGCCTATCTCAGCTGGCTCTGGGCAGTAGGCGGGGTACACCCCGGACTGGTTGCCAGCCAATCGCAGGGCACACAGAGACGAACAACCATCCGCACTCACAAGCACACCGAGGGACAATTCGGAGCACCCAATTAACCTGCCATGCATGTCTTTGGAATGTGGGAAGACACCGGAGTACCCGGAGAAGACCCACGCAGACACGGGGAGAACATGCAAACTCCACCCAGGAAGGCCTGAGCCTGGACTCGAACCCGAGTCCTCAGTACTGGGAGGCGGACGTGCTAACCACTCATCCCACCGTGCCACCCCTTTCGTTGACTCGCTACTGAAAAATATTGGAAAAAATGGAAATATGCGAATGCGGGTGCTGAATATGCGGGCGCGCTGTTGTCATACTAACATATTTAATGTGGTATTTATTTGGGCACTTTATGTATATTTTAGCTTTTTTTTTTTTTTATTTAAAAAAAAATCTACTTTGTGGTCTAAAGAAAATATTTATTTTATAAATAATCAGAAAATATGCCAAAGAAAATTGACATTAATTTGGTGTGTTTTTTAAAGAAAAAAAATAAGATGATAATAAAATATAATAATAATAATAATAATAATAATAATAATAATAATAATATAGTTATGGGATATAAAATTACCTGGATTGAGGGATACATTTTTGTCACACCTTTTTAAGGATCATCTTGGCAAAGGGATCACTAGCAAAGTTTCACAAACCGATTTGTAAACAATGAGAAATAGACCTTTTTGTGCATGTAGAAAAATGTCCAACTTAGAGTTAGATCAAGAAAAATGGAGAAAAAAACCCCCAAACGTGTTGCATTTCTATTTTTGTTCAGTAAATGTTAACGTTAACGCAGACTTTTTCTAGCCAAAATTATTTTGAAATTACTTACTTGGTAATGCAAGCACACATTGATCGCTTCACAAGCAAATTAGGTTCCTCTTTATCGGACAATGAGCATAGATTTTAAACATAGAAAGCCAAAACATCCTTAATGAAAATTAAATAGCACTAATAAACTAGCCACTAGAGGGTGCTAGAACTGCACAAATAGAAATCAAGCTGACCTTTTTTTAACAAATGTGTTCCTTTTAAATATTGTGAACATGACGACGACGATATTGTGGCAGTTTTAATATCGCGATATCACGATATTGCCCTTATCGTGACATCCCTAATAGGCGCGAAGGAAAGCTTTGAAATAAACATATTTGATCAGGAAGGATATTCACATTTCAATCCAAACTTTGTTTCTGACAAATGTTTTATGTACAGTTGTCCCCTCCCCCACAACAAAAATTCTGCTTTTACGCTTGGCGGAGGGTAACAGTAAATGTTCTCCCGCCATCCATCCCAGAAGTCTCCATTACTCCTCCTCCATGCTACCGTGCTCACATGGACCTTTTTTTTTTTCTTTTTTTTTTCCCCCAACAGCTTTTCTTTCTTTGTTGTTGTCGGTAGCAAACAGGCGGGCTGGCTCGCCTCCCACACGCCGCCGCTGATGAGTCGGCGTGATGGAGGAGTGCTTGTGCCGCGCTCGTGTAGCGCATCCGCACGGTTTGGCAGAACGTCAGGCATCTGTCAAGGCTCTTGTCACCGAGTGACTCGCGACGCCGCAAATCTCTCAGCGGGGACGGCGGGTGAATTCTGAAAAGGAAGCGAGCGAGAGCGAAGGTGTTCCACCCCGTTAAAGTGGAAATAATTAGTTGTGCGGTTTGAGGGCGCAAGTGGGAAGTTGCACCTTGAATGACACGAGTGAGAGTCACTTAGGGTGGTTGTGAAACTCTTCTTCTTTTGTGGCTCTATGACTGTATTATACTGCCCCCAGTGGCCAAGTAGCACTATATATATATATATATATATATATATATATATATATATATATATATATATATAATATTTTTTTGGGGGGGGTTGTTGGAACGGGCTACTGGAATTTCCATAGGGTTGAAAAATAATCCAAATGAGATTTTTTTATTTTTTTTATTTTTATTTTTCTCAATATTGCACTTGCGATTTAATGTGTGCAGCAATATTGTAAACAAATCTGTGGCCTAATCACTCCAAACGTTTCATGAAACAATATGTAAACTAGTGTTAATTTTACCCGCCATTTTTTAAATCTTGTGTCAGTTTTAGTCCAGTTTCTGTTATGTTCTGAGGTTGGATCCCAAAAGCGCAGACACAAATAAGATTTTAAGTCTTTATTCGCACAACATCGAGAGGCGTAGGACGAACTTGACTAGACGAGAAACAATGAAAATGCATCGAGAATCACGAGATGCCAAGCCCCCTTGGGCTGCGGAGGTGCACAGAGGAACAGCGGTAATAATCCCACAAACACACACTTCTTCTCAGTGTCGTTTTAAAGTTTTTGTTGACGAAATTAACACCAATGTAAACAAATAAGTGGACTGCACTTCCTTACTTTAGACATGATATAAAAGATTTGTGATATGATTTTTTTTCTACACAAGTCTTGAGTGGAAAAAGAAGCACGAGGCGTCTAGATTACCGATTCTCTTCATCTGCGAAAGTGTCGACCAGACAACTCATTCGGACTGTCTTTTCCCATCAGCACCGGCTGCGCTTGCTTGACATCCTCTCGTGATGTTCAACGTCAACACTCGGCCTGCCGGAACCTTTTTTTTTTTTTTCCCCCCTCCTAATTACCCGCACGTCTCCTCTAACTAACCTCGCTCCGTCTCCATTTCAAAAATCCGACGGCGGCGTACGTTCTGCCACGACACGGCTGCTTTGGCGGGAGACGCGGCATGTTGTCGGAAAACATGAGGAAAAAGGCTACGACTCACTTTTTTTCCCCCCCCCATTCATCTCACGGGAGCGTTAGAACCAAGAGCCCGTTGTTGCTGTGAAAGCAAAGTAAACAAAAGCGCTCGCCAAAAGAACCACACTCACACGTACACAAAAAAAAAAAATCACATTGTCCTCCTGGCTTCTCTGCTTGTAATGGATTTTCTCCATGTTGACGTTATTGATGAGTGGTGAGCGAGTGCTCCTTTAATTGCGTGCTACCCCGAAGGCGAGAGTGCTGAGTGCCTACTTACCCAAACGCTGGCCAAATGCTAAAGATGGCGATTTATTGTTGCGTGAGAGTTTTGCTCTCCCAGTAGGTGAACAAAAGAAGGCAAAAAATATTCCAAAACCGCTCTGTGTGATGTCGTATTGTTGCGAGTTACAACCACAAAAATAAACGCGTAACAAGGGCTTTTTTCTGGCTCAAATGATTTTTTTCCCCTGCATTTGAAATTGCCATTATGTGCCAGGGCTTTGAATCAAATTTTAATTGTGAGCATGATTTTTGGTTTCCACAGATGAATAAACAAGCAAGTCGGATTATTTTACTGTAGGTTTTCAACTGGTAGTCGTCAACCACTAGGGGGCGAGCACATTGTTACGGCTTCATTCGGCTGCCTAAATAACAAGTGAAGTAACTGTGTGGTCTGATCGCGCAATTGCACCCTGGTCTTTTTGTAAATTTGAAATTCTTGATGAAATTATCTTTTTATATTAATTATTATTATTATTAATTTTAGATTAATTATTTAATCTTTTCCCCCTTCATTATTTTTTTTTTTTTCATTTTGCACTGTTTACGTATGTGTCGCAATCATAATACAAATGTTTGCCCTAAATTTATGAAAATCTGTGATGAAAAATTGTGATTACAATATCAATCAAAAATAATTGTGATTATCATTTTAGTCATAATCATGCAGCCCTATATGTACGTTACCTTTCAAAAGTTTTGTGATAATTTTAAAATTTCCACATTGTGGAAGAAAAGCACTGATTTATTTATTTTATTTTATTTATTTATTTTAAGCAACATTTTACAATGCTGTTCTTTTTTTTCCACGAAATATGAGCCACCATTTGCCAATTTTTTTGCTTTGCCATTTTTTTTTTTGCAAAAAAATAGCGAAAATTTGAGATACAAGCACTGAAAGGTGGCAGTTTTGCAAATAGAAACAAAAATCCAAAAGAGGCTTCATGCAATTGAATGCTTCTCCCAGTTCAAGTTTACTGTCAAATTTAGCAAAAATCAAATAGACCTGCATGTTGTTTTTTTCAACTACTACATAGGCTCTGCTAGCTTAACGCAAAAAAAAAAAAAAAGGAAACTCCATTCACAGGCTAAGAAAATTAGCATGGGTGTTGTTCTAACCATTTAAGCAAGAAATATTTCAATGCAAACAGTGGAGCGGCACATATAGACAGATATAAGACTACTCACAGGCATATATTCTTTATCATCTGCGAAGAACATTATTGCAGTTTACTGAACAATTGAACAATCCTTTTAGTATTAGCACAAAATCCCCAAAAAATGTTCCAAAAACTGTTTAATTCTTTACATTCTGTTTAATAATGTCACCTCTGCATAACTGAGCCAAGTAAATTTGCTTTGTGCTTTTTTGGGGGAATTGGAAAAGGTTAGGATATGCACTTTACTGACTTTGTCTTGCAGTCCCAGTTTTTTTTTTTTTTTCTCTCTCTCCCTCCTCCTCCTTCCTTTTGGCTGTGCTGCATCACCAGGGGTTGAGAATCCAGTGTGCCATCATCAGGACCATTAACGGGCACAACAAAGTGGCTTTGAAGCTCTCTGCGGGGTTTTGGCAGTAATAGGACATACTGTAATGGAGGGTGCGCTCACAGACCGCTCTCGCCTTGTTCCGTCCCCCTCAAATGCTTTCTATGTATAGTGGATTCAAAAAGTCTACACACCCCCTGGTCTTTATGACACCAAGATAAGTAATTTCAAAACCTGTTTGTGACAAACAAGTGTAATCTTTTAAGATTGCACGTAGATTTTCGATTGAGCTGTTCATAATTCCTTCCATCTTGACAAGGGTCCCCACTTCATAATAATAAGTAAGGATAGACTGATTATCGTGTGGGCCGATTATTGGCGCCAATATTCAGTTTTGTTGATGAATATCTGCCATTTTGAAGAATCATACGGCTGATAATGGATCCATTTTAAAAAGTGTTCAGGACAAAAAAAAATAGAAAAAAAATCTAATTATTTAAATTTCCTTAGATTCTTCTAACGCTGGGAAATCTCTGCACCTTCTGTTTTTTTTTTTGGTTTTTTGGTTTTAAAACAAGTAAAATTTTAATACTTCAGACATTTTGAAATGTTAAAAAAACTTTATGTACTGCAGCAAACAATAGATTTTATTTAACTTTTTAACGACATGCTCCTGCCCCTGGAAGATCCCTGATCTTTTTTGTTACATTTTTACAACAAAGATATCTATTGACTAAGATTTTTTTTTAAACTCTAATATTTTACGAACCCTAAACCTTGTTCAATAAACACATGCTTAAAAAAACTTTTTTTTTCTTTTTTTTTGCCAATATTTTCCTTTTCCATGAAAATCATCTCAAAATATTGGTTATTGGCATCCTTGACTACTAATAATCGGTATTGGTATCGTCTCTGGGGGGGAAAAAATAAATAAAATAAAATATATATATATATATATATATATATATATATATATATATATATATATATATATATATTTATTTATTTTTATAATACTAATAATTGTAAAAATAAAAAAATCATTCCACCCCCCCCCCCAGTTTCATTATAATCAAATGTTAAATTAAATTGACCCGGCTGATTTCCTACAAAAACCCATTTACGCTCCAGTTAGCCAAGTTTGTTTAGGTTAATATTCCAGCTCGCACCTTCAGCACTTTGCATGACATTACATTTCGCGAGGCCAATCGAAATGTGATGTTGTCTACAGAGTTGGTAGCGAGCGCATCAATATTGTTGAAAGGAGCCTTTCTTATTCCATTTTGTCATAATAACATTCCGCATTCCTTTCCTTCACAATCTTGGCAGTGCGCGAGAACCTCGACTGGACGCTTCCTTATCGCTCCCTTATTTACATTTGCCACTTTGTCGTCTGCCAAATCCCTAAAAAGGCAACGAGGCTGATGATGATGATGCCGTGCACATTCTTTTTTTTGTGCCTTGTGTTTTATGGAGCGTCCGCTCAGCATTTCCTATTGTCAAGTTTGTTCCCCCGCCGCAGATAAGGAATAATTACCAGCAGCACACGTCGGTTGGTCGACTGGCGTCCTTCCTTGAGAGTTGCCACGCAGGCTGAAAACGAGCGTCGGGACGCTATTTGTTCCCCGAGTCAAGTCTACATCGATATCTTTGTCTGGAGGTGGAGCACCGGCATCTGATAATCTCCCTTTTCCACTCCTGAAATTAGTTTCTCGCTCTCACGAGGCCAACGGGCGCGAGCAAAAATGACAAGTAAGCGAAGGGTAACAACATAAAAGCAATAATGGCCTTTGCGCCGATATGTTCACTTTACTCGCAAGTTAAAACTTAAGGCAAAAAAAATAAAAAAATAAAAAATCAGACGTGCAGTAAGTCCTCCACGGCAGTAGTTGGCGCTATACTGCAGCAGTTTGACACGAGGAGGCTAAAAAATAAATAAATAAATCAAATATACATGAAATATTTGACATGTTAAGCAAATGACCTTTATGCTATGTGAGAAGAAACATAGTTTACCTAATAAATGTTTTCAAACTGATTTGACACACTTTAGATCACATGTGTCAAGATCCGGTCCTCGAGGGCCGCAGTCCTGCAGGTTTCGGATATTTCCCTTCTTCAACACAGCTGTTTCATGATCAGCAAGCTCTGCGGAAGCCCGATAACGGTCCTGTTAATTGGAATCAGCTGCACTTCGAGTAGGGAAATCGATAAAACCTGCAGGACTCCGGCTCTCGGGGACCGCAGTTTGCCACACCTTGCCTTAGACGCTCTATTTTTCATTTCACCTGTGGCTAGCTTTAAGCTAACTTGTTACTCAAGTCATTGCTTGCAAGTCAAGACAAAAAAACAAAAAAAACAAAAAAAACCCACTCATGTTGTCAGGATGTAACGATAAGCGCGATATTGTGATGTTAAAACTGCCACAATATCGTCGTCGTCATGTTCACGATATTTAAATGCAACACATTTGTTAAAAAATTCAGGTTGATTTCCATTTTTGCAGTTTTAGCACCCTCTGATGGCTATATTTTTTTTTAGTCCAATTTAATTTTCACGAGGGATGTTTTAGAACCCTTCTATGTTGAAAATGTCCACTAATTGTCAGATGAAACGGAACGTAATATGCCTGTGAACTGAGTCAATTTGTTTAGGAACTCAATGTGTGCGTGCATTAACATAACATAATAATAATAATAATAATATTGCTGTTATGTACAAAAGCACTATATTGTGCTTTTTAGAGATCAGCGTATGTCTGTACGCTAGTTCATTCATAAGCTAAGCTAACTGGGCATACCGCCGCTAGTAGAGCGTCGCTAACGATGGATATTTCCTCATAAAAGCTGATATTCATTTAAACGTCAACCGATGTCGGCCTAGTGAACATCGCAGACAAATCTGAATTTTTGTGTGAACGACTGCTCCTTCTCACACGCACACGAGAGTTATAGAAATAGCCCGTCTTTGTATACGTGAACACAAAAGGCGACCTGGTTGAAACCTATCTGCCGTCTTTTGTTGACGAGTTCTTTTTCATCCTCGCAAGACAGCCGCCGTGGCCTGCGTGATTATCAGGAGAGCAATATTGATTTTGTCAGAGTCGTTTCAGAGGCGAAATATTGCCGGCTGTGTTTGTGACAGGGCATTTTTTTTTTTTCTCTCTCTGTTGCCGAGGCGGCTCTGTAGGAAAACTAAACACTGACAATAACTCTCAAAGCCGAAGCCATATATTCAAACGATATACGGCTCGTGAAATAAATAGAGACCGCATAAACTGGAGCATATTTTGTATGTTGACCATTTTTCATTTTTTGGCGAATATGTGCTCTCAGTAACATTTTTGCTTTTGGAATTTGGGAGTTATGTCATTTTAAAAGATACAAGCAATACAAATACCTTTTTATGCAAGCGCATACAAAAGTCTTTGATGCGACTTCTGACCCGAAGAGGTCGCTTAAAGCAATGGTAGTTATTAGGAAAAAATGGCCAAAATGGCAGCAGAGTATAAGAGATCAGCCAGGGCCATGTTGCAACAAGCTCTTTTTGCCAGTTATTTTCAACAGGATTATGAATAATAATGAAACTTAGCTATATTCTAATGCTAATTGCTGCAAAACGGAAACATACAAATATGTTTTTGTTTTGTTTTTTTTCCTGATGAAAGAAGAGACTCTAATCTTTCTTTTGGTAGGTTCCATGTTTTTACAGCAATGGAACACAATATTCTGTGTGAATGAGTTAAACAAAACATCGATTTTGCTCACACATACATAAAAATAGCAAAATTGAAGAAACTGATCATTTTTGAAGTGGTCACAATTATCATTTTTTTTGATTTTTTTTCCTCCAGAGTCTTACATACTCTAGCATACACAGTCTTACAAGTATAATTCCTTCCATAATTCCAATAATTTGTATCACAAATAAACTTTCCCCATTGAAATGAATAGAAATGACATTAATCCGTTTAGCCCCCCACCAAAATTTGTTTTTAATCCTAAAAATACTTTTTTTTTAAATCTTTTTTTTTTAATTTTCTTTTTCTTTTTTATTTTTTTTACTACATTACTAAAACACACACACACACACACTTCACTGTGTGAAAATTTTCCCTCAATATTTTTTAAAATTAATTGTATTTTTTTTTTCTGTAGAAAACACTTTAGTGGAGGTTTATTCCGGACTTTTCAAGATTTTTTGGGAGGAGGATTTACTTTTCTCCCATACGCATTTATAGATTATTATTATTATTATTATTATTATTATTATTATTATTTATTTATTTTTTTTAGGATGTGTTTGTCTCATCTGGTATATCGCCTGCAAATCGTGTCAGTCCACTGTATATGCAAATTTTCACAGTGGGCGTTCCGTATTCAGTAGGGGTGTCCATTTTCAATTCGATCCATATTCCAGACTACTCAGCGGCCATCTCACTGCTTATATTTTTTTTCGAAACTCATCGAGTTTCTCCACCCCAGCCGGACCTCCAAGGAACTCCCCCCCCCCTTCCCCTGATTGCAATTGAATCACATTCCGCTCCTCATTAATACGTCTGATGACGCTCTTGGCAGCGGCGAGCCGTGCTTGGAGAGCTAAGCGGCCAGCTGTAGCGTTTACTGGCACATTGGTGCGAAGAATCCCACGTTCCCGCTCCCGTCGAGTCATTTCGGTGTCTCGGATCGTCCCGACGGGCGCGTGGAAACTCTTTGATGTCTCATTCGCTGTCAGCTACGGTCCGCTTCTCGCACTGTGCTGCGCTTTTGTGAAAAGCTGCTGAAATTGTAACAATTTCAGGGGCCCGTCACGATGTCCATTAAATGTTTCATTGCAACACAAATAGCTTATCATTGTTAAAAAAAAAAAAAGGTACGCCGCCGTTCTCTGCCCCGCGTGTACGTCAGTCATCCTGGTTTATTTTTAATCAGCGTTGTCCTTTTCATACGCCGCCGCTTCCTATCATCATGAGATGGACTCAATATAGCACACCGATCTCATCTCCTTAATTCGGCGAGCCCGACTTCTTTGTTTACACACGAGGGGCCCACGTGGAAGTCTGAAAGCCGTAACACGGGATAAGGAATGAATGGCTCCGGATCGGCTCGTCTGTCACGCCTCTGGCTTTTGCTTAATCCGCTTCTAATGCGTTTCGGCAACATTTCGCAAGCCACTTGAAATCAGCTGTTTGCTTTGTGTAAGTGCTTATCTGCAATGCAGTTGCTTCGACTATCATGTGGAACTTTAATGGTTGTGCGGACGATCATTTATCCTTTTATGGTGTTAACGGTCGCAACAGTCTCAAACTTATCAAAGTGAATTCAGACGTTTTGTTTTTAAAAATAGAGAAACCTCAGTTAAACCTTAGTAATAAAAACTAATCTAAAACAAAACATTTAAAAAATTAAAATAAAATAAAAACAAACAACAAGCTCTGTAAATTAATACAAAAAAAAAAACTGAAGTTAAAAAAATCAAAAATCAAAACAAAGCTATCCTAACTGGTTGAAAGGCGCCATTAGTCCGTCTCCGGTGCGGCCGCGACAATCTCGCGTCCAAAGTCCAGTAATCCACTGCGCCTCGCGGCACTCCAAATTCAATCCCGCTGGGTCGTCAAAAGAGGCAATCACTTCTTCTTCTTCTACTTCTACTTCTACTTCTACTTCTACTTCTTCTTCTTCTTCTTCTTCTTCTTCTTCTTCTTCTTCTTCTTCTTCTTCTTCTTCTTCTACTTCTACTTCTACTTCTACTTCTACTTCTACTTCTACTTCTACTTCTACTTCTACTTCTTCTTCTTCTTCTTCTTCTTCTTCTTCTTCTTCTTCTTCTTCTTCTACTTCTTCTTCTCCTTCTTCTTCTCCTTCTTCTTCTTCTTCTTCTTCTTCTTCTTCTACTTCTACTGCTACTTCTTCTTCTTCTTCGCAGCTGCGGCCAAACTTCCATTGGCCCACATTGCGCTCTCCCTTGAGGGTCATTTAAACACCCCCCCACCCCCACCCGGCCCTACCTCCTTTTCCTGGCACGAACCGAGTCGCATTCCTCCGCAGGCTTCTTGTGCAACCGTGGAAAAGAAAAATCATCTTGGAGGCGACCCAAAGCTATTCACACAGGAAAGAAAAAAAAAAAAAGAGAACATTCTCCGAGTGCGGCCTTTGGACCGGCTCCAGGTCAGCCGGACTGCGGTCCGGGCTGTTAAAACTCACACACAGGCAAACACGGAGCTTTACGTCGCTTGTCAAAAAGCCGTCGGAACGCTTTGGCGCAAACAACCCCCCCGTGGAGAGAGGGGAGCGCCGCTTCTTCTCTGGCCGGGCTGGTCTTCCTCGCCGGAGTGAAGTGAAGCCCATTAGCGCTCGACCTGAGATGCTGCTGCTGCGTTCACCTTGCGGACGGGCGCGGTTGAAACAAACCGGCTAAGTGCTTCTGACAGCCTGTGGCTTTCACTCGGGTCAACGGGCAAGCGAGCCTGGCAAACGCTCAAACGCTGCTGACGAGTGCATCGTTTACTGTCAACAGGACTGCGGGAGAACAAGAGAAGGGAATCGGAACACCTATTAAACGCGACTTGTACAGTGGAAAGTCAAGTTGCCAGCGTCCAAATTCACAAACAATTTCGCTTAAGCCAGGGGTGTCCAAACTTTTTCATTTGAGAGCCACATACAGAAAATCAGAAGGACGCAAGGGTCACGTAATGTTTCTGAAGAGAAATTGTGTTTAGTCCTAAAAATTGTACAAATAATTTATTTGTACAACTGCCTGGGATAATCCTTTGAATCATTGTTGAAATATTTGAGCAAACTGTTGTCATTATCATCTTAAAAATATTTGTTAATAAAAATGAGGGGAGCCCCTTCGATTGGCCAGGAGTTGGCTGCATTCCATCGAACAATGGCACGCAACGGGGCAAAGGCAAATTCTACCTGTGGAAAAAATTTAAAACAAAAAAAGATAGGAATCTCCACCCATGCGCACAATTTGACCGGGCTTTACGCTGGGCATGAAAATCGGGCCCGTTGTCTTCCTTTCTGGTTTGAGGAATTCCTGGTTAGACTTAATTTGCCACCGCATGTTTTTTCCTTCTTTAATCTGTTGTATTGACCGCAACGCAGTATTTCATGCGTCTTGCGTACATACTAACGAAGCCTTTCAAACCCTTTGACGTCATTGTTTTAGAATCAGTTTTACGCCAGCAACATGGTGCTCCCCTCATTCCTTCAAAATTCATTTTTGCATGATTTAAAAAAGTATTTTGTGTGTATTTGTAAGAACAGTGGATCCTTTTATACCCTTAATGAAGTTAAAGGACACTATTATGTTAGTTTTTTTTTTTTTTTTTTTTTAACCATCAAGTAATATTTCAAACATTTGGCTGATGATAATATTTTAAACACAGAATATTTTTTTTTGTTCAAACTGCCCTCAGAAGATGCTTTGTATTATTAGTTGTTAAACCCTGTCAAGTGAATTTATTACCATGTTTTTTTCCCACCACTTTCCCACTATATTGCTGTCGTTTGCATCAATTGTTATTCGGTACAATTATGGTGTGCAGTTGGCTAGCTAGCTAGCTGTGGCTAATGCCTAAAATGCGTCGTTCTGTTGAACAGTTTGCTGGTGTGACCGCTTTAGAGCGCCTCGTTGTTGCACGTGAATACGAGTAAAAAAAAAAAATGTAAAAAAAGTCGAACGTGACAGCTGCTGTGAAGATAGGAGCTTCGATGGTGCAGCCGCTTTAGAGTGCCTCGTTGTTGTGGAATAGGAAAGTTGCGTTTATTTATTTTTTAATGTATTTATTATTTATAATTATTTATTTAGTTTAGTTTAGTGTAAGTGTATATATGGCATGTGGGATGCAGTTTCATCATATTTAGTGGGCAAGCACACTTATTCACAATTTTGAAGCCTCAGTTTACATACTCGACTTTTTTTTTTTTTTTTTTTTATTTAGCCGCGTAACCACATACTTCTGTGTTATGCCTCCAAATTACAGGACATTAATTTTCACTTGAAGTAGTAGCGATGAGGTGCACATCTGGGAAAGATGTCTTGTTTCAGGCTATTTGCTTTTCTTGCTCCATTAAAAAAAAAAAAAAAAAAAAAAGGCTGCTGTACAAGGAAGCGAAGAAATGAATTTGCTTGTCGTCGAAGGCGATTTATTGTTCCCGCGGACATATTACACGGAAGATCCAAAGCATGTCTAATAGTTTATCCAGACAAACGGGATCGGTTTGCATCGGAATTGGCTGTTTGCCTGCCTTGTTTATTCTCCGTGTCATTTCTTACTGTGCGAGTCTGCGTTGTTGTTGATGAGAGGCGCCAAATGAAAAGCAGACGACTTGTTCTTGTTGTTGTTCTTGATGTTGTAAGGCGGCGGCGGCAAATGACTCACATGCGCGACGGCCTGGTGTGAACCCGAGCTAACGACCTCGTTGTTTTCGAGCAACGATCGGTCTCCGTCTTTTTTTTTTTTTTTTTTTTTTTTTCAACGGGAGATTCGTTACGGATCGCCTGGATTGGCTTATTAGGGGCAGAATGGATACTGATGATTGGCTGAGGGATGATGAACACGCCGAATAGTTTGTAAGACCGTTTCATGGCGTAATTATCGTCGATACGCCTCGGAGAGTAAATGTTGGTTACTGATGGATTATGGGATGTTCTGTTCCAATAATTGTAGTTTATAATGGAATGATTGCAATGGCGCCATCTTGTGGCATCTTGGGGCTATGGAAGTATTGATTTGATGGGAGCGCTTCATTCAGTCATGCCAGAGCTTTGCCTAATACACAAAAAAGTACTTTCCTGCCACCTTGTGGCATATAAAATTAATTACAAACCTTTTTTGGGGGGGGGCAGCAATTACAGATTTTCACAATTTACTATTGTGAGGCAAAATTGAACTTACTAGTGAGTAGGACTTGGCGATGTGGCGCAAAAAATAAAATTATTTTTTTCCGCCCAGTCATTTCAGACGATTATTTTAATCGAAGTAATAAACCCGACAAACATTTATTTAAAGGTTTAATGCTGTGCAACAAAATGTTCAGATAACAATAATATATACTGATTTTATATCACATAACATATAATTAACATAACGTAAAATTCATAGCTTGTGCTTAAATGCCAAAATTAAGTAGTTGGTAACTTGGTAGTTAGTTAGTAGTAAAGCAGCCATCCAACATTCTGCCTCTTGTGCAAAACTACAACTCACAATAACATTTGAATATAACAGAATTTTATAGGCACCTCCATTCTACGATTTAGCTAATTTTCAATAATTTGATTGTTAAAATGACAAATTCATGGAATTAATTTGATTTATTGCCAAGCCCTACTCGTGAAAAAGTGAACCACCAGTGCACACATTCAAACACACCAATAGAAAAATTGCATATATTCTTCATCCTCTGCGAAGAACGACTGTTTATGTACAATCTTCTGGATTTTTCCGTATTAATAAAAGTACACAACAAATAATGACTCCTAAAACAATCTACAGTATATGTGGCCAGCAATTGTCTGGTGATCCCGCCTACCCCGTTTTTCTCGTCTTTTTTTTTTTTTTTGACTGCACAGTGGCTCGAGGAGACAGATGATGCAACACTCTGCTGTTTGTTTTGACTATCGCTGCTGACCTTGTGAGCAAAAGATCCAGTGGCCACCAAACCACTAACACCCCCCCCCCCAAACACATTTTATGGCCTCTCACACATTGTCATGCCGGCATCGCTAGTGCGCCTTGTGCCCTGCACCCTGACATTTCAGCTTTGCCCTCCTCTTCGCCCTGTCCCTTCTCGTTATGAGGCGCCAGCCATTGCTGTCACAATGGCTCTTTCAGCAGCATCTTGCAGTTCCACATTTTGTGTGTGTGTGTGTGTGTGGTCAAGCATTTCATCAGTCAAAACCTAACCAGTCGTTCTCAAACTGGGCTTCCCGTATGGAGGTAAATATGGTGCAAAAGTAACTCGTCAAAAAAAAAATGTATCTGCAGAAAAAAAGTATAAATTTGTATCTGTAAAAGTTGTAATTTGTACCTATAAAAATGTGTACGTAAAAAAATATGGAGCTGTAAAAAAAAAAAAAAAAAAAATTGTGCACAAAATTGTACTAAAATAAATGTGCACGAAATTTTTTTTATCTGTGTAAAAAAAATAAATAATAATAATAATTTGGGGGCGGGCTGAAGCTCAACCTCATTGGTTCAGCGGACAGTGGGTTAAAATTATTTTTTTATTTTTTATGTACGATTGTTTCTTTTTTTTTTTTAAATGTACAGATTTTTTTTATGTACATATTTTTTTACGTACACTTTTTTTTTTTAGTACACTTTTTTTTTTTTTTACAGGTAATTTTTTTACAGGTAAAATTTTATTTTTTATTTTTTTTTACGTACACATTTTTTTAATTTATTTTTTATTTTTATCATTTTTTTACACTTACAAATCACGACTTTTACAGATACAAATTCATACTTTTTTTTTCTGCAAAGAATGTCTCTCTTGAATAAAAATGTGCCAAGACATGTAAAATGTAAAAAAAAAAAATAAATAAATAAAAAACAGACGACATGACAACCTCCACGTCGTCGTGTGCGCTTTCATCATTTCCCGATCGCCCCCACCCCCTTGTATCAATTACCTTTTGTGGCAAAGAAAATCCTGCGCCAGTCAATGATTACTGACACAGCAGCTCCCGACATCAACACGCTTTCGTTTGGTTCCTTTGGAGGCCAATTTGCAGAGCAGCCGCAACGCGGCCGAGTCTAATGAAGGGAAACTTGAAAGATGGACAGACGTGCGGCCGTGCCGTGCGGCCAGGCAGGAGGAGCACTTTTGACGCGCTGGATGGCGAAAAGCTAAAAAGCGGCTAAATGTTTCGAGCAGGGATTTTCTAACCGTTTGCGTAAAGCCGAAATATTCGTGACAGAAAGCAACTTTACGTCCATTTTCTGTGTTATTATCGTTAGGGTCACAGGTGAGACACTTTTTTTTTTATGGCTTTTTAAGTTATGGCTCGGGAATATTTTTTTTTAATACTAATGTTATGTAAAATAAGTATCAGGATCATAGTTTGTGGCATATTTACTGTTTAAACAATTAACTCATTCACTGCCAATGACAACTATAGACGTCAAAATCCAAGCAAACAGCCAGTGTTAATTTAAAAAAAAAAAAAAAAAGAAAATTTAAAATTAAAATTTTAATTAATTTTTTCATTTAGTTTTACTTATAGTCTTCTGACTAAATTTAATTAAAGCCTTAGTCATAACTCAGTCACCAGATTGAATCCAATTTTAGTCAACAAAAATAAAGAGCAATTTTAGTCGACTAAAATTGGCTTTTGGAGGCCGAGACCCAGTATGTGGTCTCAGTAAGACCAAGACCGATCACAGGAACGTCAACGCCCGTGTTGTAGGGTAACAGGAATCCGTTCTACGCATGATGGTAGCACTTAGCGATGAAATTGTTGTCATCGTTGTTATTCAGAACAACAATGATTAATAACTATGAATGAAAACAATGAATAACTAAAACTAAATTCAAATTTATTGTCAAAATTTGCCCTGGCTGTTTGCTTGGATTTTTTACGTCTATAGTCGTCATTGGCAGTGAATGAGTTAATATAGGCAAATATTGGGGCGGCGTGACTCAGTGGTCGAGTGGTGGTCTCCCAACCCAGAGGTTGTGGGTTCGATCCCGTGCCATCGTGGCCACCTCGAAGTACCCTTGAGCAAGATACTGAACTCCCAGTTGCTCCTGACGCTGAATAGTGACGAGTGAAGCACTTTTGAGGGCCTAACAAGCTGGTAAAAAAAACTCTATATAAGTGAAGTACCATTTACCATGATAAAAATACATCTTTGCGGGATGTCAATTACATTTTTTATTTTTTTTGTGATTTGCTGCAAGAATTGTCCACTATCAGTGAGAATAGTGGCACATTTCTGAAGAATGTGACTTCTGACAACAAAATGAAAAAAATCGACCTCCACTCTACTTCAATGTCATCTCATTTACAAGTACAATATCATAAACAGGGTTATTGTAGTAGTCGATTTCTATCCTTAAGGTCCAATCTCATTTCCCTAATATAGCATAATGCGCCCCATGGGACTCATCATTGGACTCGAAGGTAACTTTGGAGCGAGACATTGTAGTAGCTGCAATAATGTACTTTTTAATGGGAGTAATATTTTTACCATTTTAGTGGGGGTGTAACACAAAGGAATCGCATGTTGTTGCTGAATGGCTCCCTCTATAGTTAGAATTTTGTGCTAATGAAGTTGTTGCTTTGGTTGTGACGCTAACACTTGCAACAAGCTCTTTGTTGGCCGTCTTATTTTGGGAGCTGTTCGTCATGTCAATTTGTAATAAACTACTGCGATGGAATTGATGCCGCAGCTAAATATTGGCAATTGTAGACATGCTGTTGTGGTACATATTAGGGATGTAACGACAAGGGCAATATCGCGATATCGTCATATTAAAACTGCCACAATATCGTCGTCGTCATGTTCACAATATTTAAAAGGAACACATCTGTTAAAAAAAAAAAGTCATGTTGATCTCCATTTGTGCAGTTCTAGCACCCTCTGGTGGCTAATTTTTTAGTGCCATTTAATTTTCATTAGGGATGTTTTGGCCCTTCGATGTTTAAAGGGATACTTGACACATTGAACAATTTTCAGCAGCGAAAAGTTAATATTTTGTCCAGAATGAATTTGATAACTTCATTATTTTTCATGTACAATTAATACCTTTTTTAAAAAGTACTTTTTCTACTTGCCGTCGACTGATGATGACATCACCTTTACTGAGGAAGTAGGTAACAGCCAATCATGGCTCACCTGTTTTCTGGGTTTGGTCTGTAAACTGAGCCATGATTGGTCGTTACTTACTTCCTGGTTCATATGCATTGCTGTTATGTACAAAAACACAATATTGTGCTTTTTTTTTTTTTTTACAATATCGTGACCTTTTTTCAAATTCGCCAACCTCCCCACAATATCGTGATAATTATTGTATCGTGATGTTTGGATATTGTTACATCCCTAGTACATATTGGAGGTTATACTGTACAGTACTTATTTTAATAAACCAAAATTTTTTAGTTTTTATCTTGGATCGTCGCCAATATGCAAATGCGGTACGTGTGACTGCAGTAACAATTATTACTTGTTGAAAACTGATCCCTTCGAGGCTGAGAATTTGTGTCAAAAATAGTTTTGTCATCATAATTATTCGTTTAAGCCTCGCAGCCGTACATAAGCGCTGTTAATTTGTTATCCTTTTGCTATTTTGACCAAAGCGCGTCACAGCCATTTTCTAAAGACACAGTGGAATGCTTCTAATTTGTGTGAAAATGTCACAATTTTGAAAGTGTTTTAATTAAATAAGATGAGTTCGAAGTAGTAAATGTAATTGCTTCAAAAAAGTGTCAAAGATGCCTCGTCGTCTTTTTACAAAGCAACTCTGCTGCAAACAGTGCCGGGTGCTAATGAGCTATACTTCCAACAGTTTCAGGTCTTCTCACATCTCGTCTCTCACGCTTTGAGTCACTTTGGAGAGGGGACCTCTTAAAAACACACGTTAAAAGGTGTCATGCCTCAGAAGCCCGAAAAAGAAAGAGAACGAGAAAACCCTCGGCAAATTAAAATGATCACCGCGCAGACTTGGGCCCCGTCTCTCCTTCCAAGCACGGCATCCGCCCGTGGCATCTTGTCTTTGCGCAGGAGGGGCCACTTCAAGCGTTTCTCACCGGGCGCATATCCCACACACTTTGCCACTTAAGTCTCAATCCAATTGACAGTGGCGATGGAAACGCTCCAGACACTTGAACATGGTGTGAGTGTTTTTAAATGTGGGGTGGCTCGCTTCTTTATTAAACACCTCGGAGGCGAGACAAAAGACATAAACACGGCGTCGCCGCTTGGAGATCCATTTAGGACGGGCGCCCGTATATCATCCGACGGTTTCTTCCTGGCACATCGACTCGTCTTTTTGTGAAAAGGATCCGATGGCCACCCCCAGTCGAGTTATTAGACGGAAGCGCTTATCAATTTGAAAACGGCCAACAATAGATGATTTGTCGTCTCCCGCTGCACTGCAGCAAGATTCTCCGGCTTGCAATTACGGAACGCAGAGTTAGATCAAAACGCAAAAAAAAAAAAAAAAAGCATTTGGACGTCTCGACTTAAGGTTTGAAAACACGCGTATTGATTTTTGATGCCTTGGAATTAAAAGCCGCTCGTGTCGTTCTTATAGGCTGATGGCTTCCTAATCGTTTGTAGTGGATGAGAAGAGCTGCGCTACTCACGAATATTCTATTAACTCTCTCGGACACTTGAACTGCCTGAGAAGTGCTGTAAAACTCCGCCTCCTGCTCACTCCGTGGGAGCCGTGCAACACGCATTACGTTGCCTCAAGATTAAAGTCTGTTTTGTTTTTTTTTAACATTAGGTGGATGTTGCCAATTTACATTAAAATTTTCAAGAATTGGGAAAACAAACTGAAATTTGAAAAAGGGACTAAAATTGACAATTTTTTTTTTATTCTGCTTGTAGGGTTGGATTTTACACGTACCGATAAAAGGGAAATGCGAACAGGTTTTGCGAATAAACAATGACAGGATCGGATACTTGAGCTGCACAATATATCGAAAAATGATCGATATCGCGATATTGTCCCATGCAATATGCATATCGCAAAGACATGCAATAAGTTTTGTATGGAATTTTATGCTTTTATCTGAATTTGACCAGTCAGTCAGCCACTAAATAAAATCTAGTTTATTCATTAACTAAAAATACACTGAGTTTGCTTGATTGGTGCATGAAAAAAAATGCAATTCTTTCATTAGATGATAAAAATCTGATTTCTTATGGTACATGTTAAATATCGAAATAATATCGATATTGCTATCCTTAGCAACTATATCGCATGATTTTCCAATATCGTGCAGCCCTGCCGGATACATGTCGCACGTTTTGACCGGTCACAAAAAAACAGCTGTGCACAATAAAGTGAGGTATGTTTGGTGTGACGAAGACGTTTGAAATATTTCTGGGATTAATAAAAGTTGACAGAGTGTCATATAGCAGAGAGACGCTCTCATCTCATGGCACAATCCTCTCAATAATTGGAAAATAATAAATGGAAGTCATATGTGTGTCTTGCGTATTTTCATTAAATTTGTAAAAAATAAAAAAAATAAAATAAAAAATTGAAATATCTAGAGGGAAACACCATTAATAACGTGTGAAAATAGTTGGGTTTTGTAAAAAATTATTTTTTGGTGCAGAAGGAAGCGCGTCAGCCATGAAGGGTTTGTGTAGAAATTACACTGCTTAATAATCTCATCGTTGTATTTAACACGTGACTCTTAGACTCTTTTGAAAAATAATTTGAGATATTAGAGTTGTATATTTAAACATCACAAACCATATACTTTTGTCCAATGAAAATCCTCCGATTTAATTCTAACATAATGTGAAATCCAGGCTAACAAAAATTAGCATTGATGTTATAAATCTAAAGCTTCAATTCAAACAACTGTTCCTTTACCCCACATGGAGCAGCAAGACATACAAACGGTCCTCACAGACATATATTCTCTCTGATCTGCGAGGATATCAAAAACACGCCACGCCAGGTCAAATAAACAACCTTGGGTAATGAGCCACATGCTGCTTCACCAGTCATTGTTATTATATGATCACATATAGCACCCTACCGTGCTGCATTTCCACTACAGCGTTCGTGCGGTTTTGGAGGGAGTTTTTATTTTTACTCGTACTATTCCGCTTGTGATATAAAGTCGGAAAAGTGAATTCATCCTGGGCAGGTTCAGATTTGCGCTGCGTTTCAATTCCGTTTGGTGGGCTGTGTTGTGTTTGGCCGCCGCTCAGGAGCAGCAGAGGTGTCGGGACGTTTGCCAACCAAATACCACACAGCTAAAAAAGTGCAACCGCTGGAAAACACAGATGTCTTCCTCTGGCTCGTACTCTCATCGCGCTCTCCGTCCACGCTGTTTATCACGTGATTTCCATCAGATGCTGCAAAGGGGGCGCAAGCCGGCAGAAATGATGCTAATCCAGGACTTTTTGTTCACTTGCCACAACATTCCCAGCGTTTTTCTTAACTTCCTTGGTGAATAATGCATGAAACTTTACATCAGGCATATGCAAGAGGTGGTTATAGCATGCTACTTTTTTATTTATTTAAATTTTTATTTTTTTTATGTGTATGTGCGTGTGAAATCGTTTAAATTTGTACTCATTAGTTCACCTAAAACCCTAATAAAATTCCCATTACCCTTCAGCTGAACCGGATACTTCAGTCGTGAAGTTCAGGAGGAGATCAGGAGACCAGAGGAAAGGTCAAGGGAAAGAATGATGACTCAAAGTGAAATCCACCACCAACTAAACACCACCTGCCAACCCACATGATTACAAAACCAGAATCTTACGCCAAACCCAGAAACCTCTAAATTCCAACAGATTAGGGAGATCTCAAGAGACCAGAGGTAAAACTAAAGAGAGGAAGGAGGGAAGGATATGGATGAAGCAGAGTGACATCCACTGATTCAGCGAGCAGCGGGAGAGAGAAGCATGCTGCTTTTTTATGACTCAGCATAGGTGGGGTACTAGAGACTACGGGGTGCACCGTTAGATCTTTATGGGTGCCGATTTTCCTTAATTTTTGGGGACTGGCGATTGACCAATCCCTTGAGCAAAAACTGATCTCATCCACCGATCTCATCGGCCTCCTCTGGATCATTGAAGATGCATCGGGATTGGCCGGTCAGGCTTTTTAAAGATCTGGCATTGGTGATCGGTGCACTCCTACTCGAGACACGTGATTTGACTGGAGTCCGACTTAGGTCACCAGTTTTTGGACTTGACAAGTCTTGCACATTTACATTTGAAAAACTTTTACTCTAGTGTGCAATTTGTTTTGTTGACCAAGGAAAGTTGTGGAAAAAGGGGGTCACAACTTGTTGCTGATTCACATTAAGATTCTTCGGCTTTGGCATTCTAGCGTCTTTGTAGTTCCGCTTAAATGTGTTCAGTGTTGTTTGGACACCTGGCAGATAAGGCGGCTTATCTCCACGGCTTAACATTTACAGCAACATTCAATCATCTCACAGGAATTGTGTCTATTTGTCTGACAGCCATCAGAACGCTGTTATTTTCAACACACCTCAGCCTCGCACTTTTCCATCTACCCGATCAACCAGCATGTTTTGGGGGGTGTGCCTAAACTGTCAGCCAGATGGAGTATTGAGAAAAAAAAACAAGGGTCACAGTTGGTGTTTACGCAGCAAACTGCATTTCCCTCGTGTCACATTTGAACGGGAAGAAAACCGAAGACTGGCTTCATTTTCACTTTCTTGATTGCTGTCAGACATTTTGATTGTAGGACGTCAAGGTAACCTGTCACGTGCTAGCAACTCATAAATTGCCATATGCCCAGTTGCTATTCCTTAAAAGTGTTGGAAGGACAGTGACGGTATTAAATTATCGCACGTTTTTGTTTTCACTTCAGCTTCTCAAAGGCTTTCCATAGGAGAGACAAAATACCGGCTAATGTTTTCCCCCCTGATATGATAAAGAGCTACGGTGATGGATTTCCACGCTGCCATGCCCGCGTTCCCTGAATGAATTAGACTCCGTCTCTTGCCTCCCCCCTCCTCCTTGCTGACTCTGTTGTGTTCGCAGAGCTCGTTTGAAATAGCTTCATGCTACTGGCAATCGACTGTGTTTCGCTGGTGGCGCTTTGGCACCGGCAGATGTCGGGATTTCGGCAGCCTCGGAGACAAACCGCGGAGAATGCCTCTCAGGCAGCTTTTAGGAGAGTCAGAGCCTGAGCATAGTCTTTTTTTTTTTTTTTGGGTTGAGAAACATCAGCATGCGATTTGACTTTCTCCACTTGGGTATTCTCAAACACAGCTGAGCTCAGCACAGGAGATTATGGTGGAGAATATCTTTGATTTTTTTTTTGGCTCACCCTTTAATCCCTTTCAGGTTAAGAAGAAGGGGAAAGGTTTATCTTTGAGCTTGTGCAGGCAACAATGGAGGTGAGGCAGGGAGGACTGGTCCAAGCAGTTATCATGGATGAAGGTCGCAGCTCAGAAACTCCTGCGACTGTTAGGGTGAAGACCGGTTCACTTCCAAATCATAAATGGATGTGCTAAAGTTGCTTCTTTTTTGTTTGTTTGTCTTTTATGACCCTGGTGGAGGGTTGTTATCGTTGAAGTCTACGAGGATTCAGGTTTGATCTTTGGCTGTCCCTCAAAGTATCCTTGAGGAAGATGCTCAAAGATCAATTCTGAGGAATCTGTGTCTGAATGAAACTTGTACCTTGCTTCCAGTTCGAGTCAAGGCCCGATTCTATGACGTAGTCCAGTCTGTTTTAGATGGTTCTTGGTTTATGTTGTCGAAACTGTACAGGGTACAAAAACTACCTATTTGTGCAGGACCACTTTTTCATACCTATCTAAGTTGGAAGCTTTCCCAACCTTCCATACCTGAAATAACCTTTTACCATCCATCCATTATCTACCGCTTATCTGGGGTCGCGACGTGGGGGTAGCTGCTTTAGCAGGTAAGCCCAGACTTCCCTCTCCCCAGCCACTTCAACCAGCTCCTCCGGCAGGATCCCAAGGTGTCCCCAAGCCAGCCAAAAGACGTAGTCTCTGCCACGTGTCCTGGATAATCCCTGGGCCATCCCACCGGTGGAATATGCCCGGAACACCTCTCCAGGGAGTTGTCCAGGAGGCATCCGAACCAGTTGCTCGAGCCATCTCAACTGGTTCCTCTCAGCGCCTTTTACCTTCCCATCCAATTCAAGTTGAACCTTGTTTCTTCTAAATCGTCCAGCTTTTAGAGATCTTAGGGGTACCAAAACAACCCAACAAGACTCTATTGGAAGATTTTTATTGATGATGGTGACCTAGTGACTAGACTCTAGTCACCAGGTCACCATAATGTCTGTCTCACTAGAAGGTTTCAGGCTTGATCTCAAAAAGTATCCCTTAGGAAGATTCTGACTGCTCAATTGAGCCTGAGGCATCGGTGAACCTCGTACATTCCTTCCAATTGTAACTGAGTCCCGTTTTTATTAAGTGATCCAGTCTTGTTTAGACAGGTATGGTAAACGGCACTTTATATATAGCGCTTAGCGTTTATATATAGCGCTTTTCCACCTTACAAGGCCCTCAAAGCGCTTTACATTTTGACTACCCATTCACCTACTGATGACGCAGCATCAGGAGCAATTGGGGGTTCAGTATCTTGCTCAAGGATGCGTTGATGTGGTCACAATGGCATGGTATCGAACCTTGAATTCACATGAGAGTATCTGGCCACTCTTCATTCTATTTCTGAATGAATGGGAGACAACATCAGGAGACATATGAGAGCAGCATTAAAAAATTATTCGTCTTGATGCAGAGCCCCCCCCCCCTTCCTTCTCCTGCATCTCCTCCTCCTTCCCACTCATCCTTTCTTGCAAACTTTAGAGGAACGCTGCAGGCGGAACAAGCAGACAAGCTTTTGATCTCCTTCATGATGGCTACCAACTCCTCGCCTCCCTCCGCTGCTCGGCTCTCACCCCCGACGGCCACGGCGCGTCTTCCGCAGACGTGCGAGTAATCACGGTCTAGCCAAGCAATCAGACGCCCCGCACCTTCTTTCTCTCCCATCCTTCTCGTGGCCGACTATGCTGTCCTTCATTACGTGCCGCCTCCTTCCTTCACGGCGTGACTTCTGAGCGGAGTAAACAAGATGTCGCAGGATTCATCCCGCTTCGCTCGTTTCTGTGCGCCCCGCTGAACGAGGCGCCCCGTCGACACTTTCATAATGTGTTGTGTGCTGGGCGACTGGTCGGCAGGTGGTCTGGAGCAACAAACAAGGGATTTGGCTTCTCTGGGAGCAAAAAGTTTGAAGACTGCCTTTAAAAACCAAATTAGATTCAATGAGTCGTCACCTATTTACAAATTTTTTTTGCGCAGTCTATCCTCCATTAACCGAAAAACGTGTGCTTAGGCCAACGGGACGGTACCTTTATTTACTTATTTAAAGCCATCCATCCATTATCTACCGCTTATCCAGAGTAGTCAGGTCGCAGGGGCAGCAATTTTCGCAGGGAAGCCCAGACCTTCCTCTCCCCAGCCACTTCGTGCAGCTCCTCCGGCAGGATCCCAAGTCATTCCCAGGCCAGCCTAGAGATGTAGTCTCTCCAGCGTGTACCGGGTCGTCCGCGGGGCCTTCTGCCAGTGGAACATACCCAGGGAGGCATCTGAACCAGATGCCCGAGCCACCTCAGCTGGCTCCTCTCAATGTGGAGGAGCAGCGGCTTGACTCTGAATCCTGTCCAGATGGCTGAGCTTCTCACGCTATCTCAAAAGGGAGAGACAGTCCGTCGAGGAAACTCATTTCGACCGCTTGTATCCAGGATCTTGTTCTTTGGATCCTGATAACTAAATTGTTTGTCACGACTATGTTTTGCCTCATTGTTCCTTTGGAGATCCCTTCAATCTTTTGCCCTCAATCTTGACTCCTGCCTGAGCAAGTTCCGAGTGTTGATTTTGCTACAACATAGCGTATGACCCCCATGTCCTGCTATCTGTGGATTAAGGAACATTCCTCAAAGACTCTTAATCTGGACGTTGACATTAATGGCTCTTTATCTGGACTTTGAAGTTGACTGGCACGTTACTCGCCCGTTTCATTTCCATCTATTTCTGTGGTTCGGTATGCTGCATTTTGGTTTTAAAAATGCTCAACAATTGTGAAATCTCTGAATGATATGCTCCAATTTACTGGCAAGTCTCTGGTGTACCCAACCTCCTACACAAAGTCAGCTGGGGTCAGTTCCAGCTTGCCCGTAACGATAATGAGGACGAGCGGTATAGATCATTGATAGATGGGTGAAAGGAATGATTTATATGTACAACTCGTTATTAAACTTTGACCTTGTCCATTGATTGCAATTTTATTTTCTTCTTTTCCCCGAAGACCTGCTTGTCACTAATCTTCTGTGTTTACTGACGCGCTCAACTGTAACTAAGAAAGATGACTCCACACTGCGCGTGTGCGCGCGTGCGTGCGTCCAATGAACTCCCAACACATCATATTCCGACACTTTGGTCAACCGGCCCACACATTTGCACTTGGCAAAGAGCAAACCAACAGCTGTCGAAGTTGTAACATGTGACTGGAAACCGGTCCGGACTGGCCAAATGAGAATCGAACAACGGGTCTCGGGTTACTTGACCCGCCCGACCTAGCCAAATGTTCAGTGAGCGCACTTGTAACCACACTCCGCCCTTTGTTTAACAGCCCCCCGCCCCGCACCTGCACAACCAACTGCAGTCTTTGATATGTGGAAAGTGAGAATGGGCTTGTCGCACTGTTGGCATTCGTTACAATTTCGAGTGTCACTGTTGGTTTGAAGTTGAAGTTTAAATATAGTTTAGGTTTCTAAAAGGTGAGGCAAGCAGTAGTCTCGTAGTAAGTTGAGAAGTCTCCTTCAGTGTGGCCACCATGCTCCTTTTTCTAATATGGCCAATCAAGCATTTATTCCTGTAATATTTTTTTTAGCATTAATTTAACCAATTTCCACAATAAAATTGCTAATTATTATTATTATTATTATTATTATTATTATTATTATTATTATTTCCCCCATGGTTTTTCACTTATTTGAATGGATTTTGTTTTCCTCATTAAATAGTTAATTGATTTACTTTTGGTTAATTTATATATACAGTGGATGTTAAAAGTCTACACACCCCTGTTGGAATGCTAGGTTTCTGTGATGTGACCAGCTTTTTTTTTTTCCCACCGTTTAATGTGACCTTTAACCTGCACAATATAATTGGGGGGGACCTCAAGAGTGGGAAAAAAAAAAAAGCAAATAAAGTTGCATAAGTGTGCACACCCTTTTATAAATGAGCGGTATATTCAGAATTAATCAATCCCATTTACACTCGCATTAATTGGGAATCAACACACCCTTGCCACCATTTCGAGTGCCTCTGATTAACCTCAAATTAAGTTCAGATGTTTTAGTAGGCTTTTCCTGACTTTTTTTTTTTTTGCTGACTTTTACTTTGCTTTATTCATTAGTTACTGTTACTAGGTTGCAGTTACAAAGTTAAGTTACTTCATTACAGTTTCCTACTCAGTTACAGTAACTTTATACTGTGTTCAACATCCACATTCAAATTCCAGTTAAATGGGAGTCGGTGCACACCTGCTACCATTTGAAGTGCCTCTGATGATTTGAACCACAAATATTTTGTTTGTTCTGCTTTCTAGCATTTATGTTAGTACTAACGTGTATTAGGAACTGTTCATAATTCCTTCCGCCTTGACCAAAGGCTGCAGTTGTTCCATCACCCAAACATGTTTTTGTTTTGTAAACATCCATTCCAAAGCCAATTTTCATTAAGATTATTGTACTCGCAGGCAGCAGTGCTATCAAGTGTTTTGCGTTTAGTATTCTACGCATTCCATTCGCTTGAACGAAAACAGGTTGGTGCTGTCGGTGTTCAAGTGGGATAACAGGGTAGGACCGTGTCTTTTCCTCTTGGCTTCCTATCTCTTACTGATTGGGCCTTGCTGGCATTTTGCTTTACCCTTTCTTCCTCTTTCAAAACCTTCCTTCGCTTGTTTTGGTCTGTATGTCGCGGGAGTGATGTTTAGACTCGGCAAAGCCTTCCATTAGTTGGGATGTACGTGCGAAAAAAGGTCGCTGTGTTTTTCTATTTCCTCCCCTGAATGAGGATGGGATAAACAGACCAACAGGTTAAATGCAAGCAGGTTTCAGCGCCTGCTTTCAAGGATAAATTGTATAGATTGGGCGGCTTTCAAACTTTTTCAGAAGTGCAACCCAAGAAAATACGTAACTCTCAAAGTGCCACCATTTTGACCAGCAATAAAATGTAATAATATGCTCATGCAAAGAGCACACCCAGGATTACGTCCGGAAAACTTCAAATTTTGTCTAATTTATGCGTTCTGGGAGGAGTAGATGCAAATAACTGAAATTAGCATGCAAACCCCTTTCGCTCACATCTGTTTTACTGGATTTTGACTGATTTTGCAAGGTCCACAGAATATTCTGTATTGCTATTGCTATAAAAACATGGAACCTACCAAAATAAAGATTAGTTTCTCGTCTTTCATCAAGGAAAAAAAAAATTATATTTGTATCCGTTTCCATTTTGCAGCAATTGACATTTAGAATAGAGCTACATTTTATCCCTATTCACAAACCTGTTGAAAATACTGGCATAAAGAGCTTGTTGCAAATGTCCCTGGCTGATCTCTTATACTCAACTGCCACCTGCTGGCTGTTGTTTTTTTTGTTTTTTTTTTTTGCAGTAACTACCATTGCTTTAAACGACCTCTTCATGTCAGAAACTGTACCCTCTAGCATAAAAAATAAAATAACAAAAAAAACATCTAAATGTGTTTTAGGGAGTGAAGAAAAAAAGTATTAAAAACATTTATACGTTTTTGCATTTCAATTATTTAAATTGCAACAAATGATTTTACATTTCTAAATACAGCACCTGACAGGCCAATCAGAACAGAACCACTGAGGCACAGGCAAAATTAGAACGGAACTTTTCCACTTCTGTAAACATTTTTGAATTTCCAGAAACAAAAATGATTGTACAGCAAAGCTTCCAAATGATCTAAGGTCTGATTTGGAGACATTCACAAGAAGGAGTCATGCCATATCTATTGTGATAAACTGCGTTTGTATTTTCTTGCATCTTGGTCAATGCAGCACTGGTTGGGATGAGTTAAATCAAATGTAAAACGGTTCTAATTCAATCACTTTATTTGGGATTTTAGTAGATTTTCGTCTGCAGTTGTAGAAGTTACACAATCTGATTTTACAGATTATCTGCCCCAAATCTTTTTCGGGTCTTTCTCGGGTAGCCACGCAAGTACCCAAAAAGAGCAGAAGCAGTTGCCGAGAGTGACCTGGTTTATTCGCGCTGGAGCAGGTGAAGTGAGAGAGAAAGAGAGAGCGCGAGTAGTTAATGTGACAGTCCGAGGCAGGCTCGGCCATCAGGATGAGGTGAGGTGAGCGCCGAGACTCTAATGTGGGCCGCCGGCGAGCTCGCGGAGCCGCGAGTCGTGTATCAAGCGACGTGACGCGTAGGCTGGAAAGCGCAGATAGGTGTTCATTAGTCAAGAAACAAATTCCCTCAAACTTTTTTTTTTTTTCCCCTCCAACACGCAACTCCCTCAATTTAAAGTTGGAAGACACGGAAAGAGGTTCGAGATAAACTCTCCCGAGAGTTGCGCTCGCTTCTGCGTATGCCACCTTTTCACTTCGACTCCCTTCCTTCTTCACCCGGCCTATCCATCAGTCTAAGTAGTCTCTCGCTGACATTTCCGAACGGCGTCCTTTTTTTTTTGTATTTCCTCCAAATGCCATCCCCGCTCGAGCTTTCCGTCCCAACGGTTGTAATTGCATTTGCAGTCGGCTTCTGAGTGCTATTTTGTTTGTAATTATGATATCAATGCGACACGCTTCCCTTGTTCTCAGCACAATTCTATTCGCTATTGATGCTTTTCCATTTGGAGTATAGTAAAAACCTGCCGGAAATAGTGAAAAACAGCAAATAATCCATCCATCCAACCATCCATCCTCCCTCGTTTTCCAATCATCCATCCATCCATCCATCATCCCTCGTTTGCCAATCATCCATCCATCCATCATCCCTCGTTTGCCAATCATCCATCCATCCATCCATCATCCCTCGTTTGCCAATCATCCATCCATCCATCCATCCATCATCCCTCGTTTGCCAATCATCCATCCATCCATCCATCCATCCATCCATCCATCATCCCTCGTTTGCCAATCATCCATCCATCCATCCATCATCCATCATCCCTCGTTTGCCAATTGCATCCATCCATCATCCCTCGTTTGCCAATCATCCATCCATCCATCCATCATCCATCATCCCTCGTTTGCCAATCATCCATCCATCCATCCATCCATCCATCCATCCATCATCCCTCGTTTGCCAATCATCCATCCATCCATCATCCCTCGTTTGCCAATCATCCATCCATCCATCTTCTACCATCTTATCCGAGGTCGGGTCGCGGGGGCAGCAGCTGTAGGAGGGAAACACAGACTTCCCTCTCCCCAGCCACTTCAACCAGGCCAGACTATGTCTCCGGCCAGCCGAGAGACATAGTCTCTCCAGCGTATCCTGGGTCTTCCCCGGGGCCTCCCGCCGGTGGGACATGCCCGGAACACCTCCCCAGCAGGCATCCGAACCAGATGCCCGAGCCACCTCAGCTGGCTCCGCTCCGTGAGCCAGCACCTTATCGTGGTGGAGGGGTTTGCGTGTCCCAATGATCCTAGGAGCTGTGTTGTCTGGGGCTTTTATGCCCCTGGCAGGGTCACCCATGGCAAACAGGTCCTAGGTGAGGGGTGAGACTAAGCACGGCTCAAAGACCCCTTATGATGAATACAATAAATGGTCTTGCATTTCCCTTGCCTGGACGCGGGTCACCGGGGTCCCCAGGCGGGGCTCGTTGGCGAGCGCCTGGTGGGAGGGGCCAAAGGGGGCGGGTGCAGTGTAGGCTGGGTGGCAGCCAAGGGAGGAAACCTTGGCGGACCGACCCCCGGCTACAGAAGCTAGCTCTTGGGACTATATTTCCAAACAGTTTTAATATTTCAAATAGGGATGGGCGAGTACCGATACCAGGTATCGGTATCGGGCCGATACCAGCCTTTTTTCAAGTACTCGAGTACTCGTGACGCAGACGAGTACAAGCGACCGATGGCAGTTAAGTGAGTCCTCCTTGCCTGTAACTGGCGCTAGCTTGCAGCAGTTTTTCACCAAAACTTCACTGGTTTGGAAATACTTCAAAATTGTGAATCTTAAACTAAAATAATTTTTGTGTTTTATTTTGAGCGTTTAGACTATTGAAGAGTGATTGTGCTGTTTTTTTTTGTTGTTGTCAAAATTAAAGGAAATATATTTGTTTAAAAATATCTTTTAGTGATTTTTTTTTATTTGTCAAAATGTACTACTGGTATCGGCAGTTGGTATCGCTATCGGTGAGTACTGAGGGCCTGAGTATCGGTATCGGTCTGGAAAAAAAGTGGTATCGAACATCCCTAATTTCAAACCTCTAACCTGGTTTGAATTTAGTCTGACCTTCAGAAAAAGGGAAAGCTGTGGCTACCAAGTGACACGCTTTTCCCAATTTGAAGTACTTCACGTCTGGCAAACAAGGATTCAACATGTGTTCCCGATTGGAAAAAGTGCAGTTTTGTTTACCCGGCTGTCTCCCTTACGCAGACGCTCTCGCTGTTTTGAGTAAACTATTATGTCATGCGGTTCTCTCATTCAATTTGAAACATAAACACTCCGTGGCCGCAATATTAGGTACACCTGCCCTAATCTGATCGGACCCAGTTCCAGATTCAGATCCAGCTGCGATTAATACTGCTCGCCTAACATGAACGATTCCCGACTCGGTAGGACGCAATGCAGACGCACAACCACACACATAAACATTGGAGCATTAATACCGCTTTGAAAGTGTCAAATGTGCATCTTTGTACGGGCTACTAATGGCGAAAGCACATTGACATAATGCCAACTTGGTAGATTTGGAAAGAAGTTTCATTTTGAAAATCCAGTGTGACCGCCCGTGGCTCTCTAGACATGTCACTTGATTCGGTAATTTAAAAAAAAAAAGAAAAAAAAAAAAAAAAAAAAAGGAATCCGCAAGCTAGCAGAGATGAGTTTAAAAAAAACAAAAAAAAGCAAAAACAAGATTAAAAATAACTATAATTAGAGCAAAAATGGCCTTCATTTTCGCCTTTGTCAATATCGTACATGATTTTTCAAGGTAAAATAAAAATAAAATGTATTTAAATCTGTATTGCACGTCCGTACAGAAGAAGGAAGGTCAAACTGTCATTTGAGAATTGTATTTTAATTGACTTTATTACGCAATATGTGCTGACTTTTTTTGTTGCACTTGAAAAATACTCTAAATTAAACAAAAATATATTAATACTAAAACTAATCAAAACCAAGCTAAAAGGAAGCATTTTAAAACAAGCAACAAAAACTGGGAACCCCCCCCAAAAAAATAAAATAAAACTAAAAGCATTAAAAAAAATAAATATAATCAAAACAAACAAACAACAAAAAAACCTTAAAAAAAACAAGAGCAAAGCTAATATTAAAACTTAAACTCTAAACTTAAAGGAACGATTAAAGCATTAAAAAAAGTAATAAAAACAAAACAAAAATTAAAAAAACTTAAAATCAATAAAAAAATTAAATAAAAAGGGAGTATTTTCCAAAAACTAATACCTAAACTAATAAAAGTAAAAGGAAGCATTTAAAACACATAAAAAAATGCTTAAAAACTAACAAAACCTAACTAAAAACTAATTAAAAAAAAAAAAGAAAAAAAAAAAAAGGTAAAAAGTACGAGGAGCCAACCCTTGAGTAGTCACCGATACTAACAGCAAGTACTGATTACCACTACTTATTTTGGTACATATATATTTCCCCCCTTGATATAAGTCTGTGTGTAGGCCCGATACAACTGATACCTGGTATCAATCGTGTATTATTTTTTTTTAAATCACAGAAGCAAACCAGACCAGTATTGAATCTTCCTGCAATGACTGAATTCTCTTGACATGATTGAATTATCTTCTGCTTGAACCCGACGACAAAAACAATAAGTGGGTTAACGTTTCCGAGCGGATCTTTGATGCCGTCACGGTCCCTCCTTGCGGCAACGTCGGCTAATCCGACGCCGCAAACGCTCGCCTGAATCACATTTCCAATCTTTTGAAGCACGACACATCTCGACAGGGTCCGAACAATCTAACCGGGTGGGCCCGTCCGAAGGGCCTGGGGGCCTCCATTGTGCAACTTCTCAGTCCGTCACACAAAAGCGCTGACGTGAGTTTAGCGGGAGTAACGTGAGCCCCGTCTGGTATTGCTCTGCTTTTACTTGGCGGTGTCGTTTACCAAAGAACAAAAAAGTAAAGCCGGCCGGTAACATAATATACGCCCTGCGATGATTCCCAGGGGTCACGCACATCACCGCCGTCTTCGACGTCGTAGCTCGGACGGCTGAAGAAGAAGAAGAAGAAGAAGAAGAGAAACCCGATCGGCAAAGTGCACTTTGACACCAGCGCGGTCGCCGGAGTGTGGAGAGAAAAAAAAAAAAAAAAAAAAAAGCGTAACTGGGTCGCGAGCTTGTGTCGGATATCGATTAGTATTTGATCCCTGTCAGTCGCTCGCTCGCTCGCTCTTCTCCCGCGTTGACCTTCACTCGTCTGCCTGCTAGCTAGCGCGCCGGCTTTGTCGCTTGGCACGAGCGTGATGGCTGAGACGGCCAACAAAAAAAACAAAACAAAAGGGAGTCTGAAGAAAGGATTTGGCTTTGGGCAAATGATGGAAGACAAATGGAGTGAGTGGAAAAAGTCCATTATGAGCGCACAGGGCGGGGACAAAGACGGAGCTGTGAATACATTTGAGGGAAGCCTCGTTGAATCGGGATGTCTGGCTGGAGCAATTTATTGCTCCTGGCCGCGTTCCAGAGCCGCCGTCCACTTTGGCCGTGTAATCAGACGCACTTTGATAACAGTTGTTATCAGAACGGTGCCAAGTGCGCATTAGCCGTCGACGCTAATGTTGTTACCGGGCAGAGTCCTCGCTCTCGTCTTGCATAGCTGAGGAGGGAAGCCAGAAAACTGCGAGTAACTCTATAGTCCCCCTGCTGCGTTTTCTTGCGCAATTTTCCGCATTCCTCAACAGTAGCACAGTTTGTAGATTGAATGTTTATCGGCGTTTATTGAGTTTTTTTTGCGGGGTTAAAAATAATAATAATAATAATCCTAATGCATTTCAATGGGTGTTAATTATTCAGATTACAACTTGCTTTATTGATCCCTGAAAGGTCCAATTGCCACGATTAGCGATGTAATGATATCCAAGCATCATGATACGATAATTATCACAATATTGTGGGGAGGATGGCGATACATTAAAAAAAAAATTTAAAAAAAAGTCTCAAGACATCAAGACAACTATTAATCAGCGTGGATTGTGTGGTCCTTGTAGTCTTTTCTTTTTTCTTTTTTTTTTCTAAATTTTTAAAAATGAATTCATTTAAATTTTAAAATTATATAAAAAAAAAAAGAGCTCATACTTAAAAAAATAAATAAATATTGTGCTTTCGTACATTACAGCAATGCCGTAATCTTGAGTTAACTATGAAAATCATACGATTATTTACGATTAAAAATTGTAATCGACGTATGTGTGTGTTTATGCAGTACAATGTGGGCGTTTAATTAGTTTTAAGTTACATATAACAACGGCATTAAATTAGATTTTATGATACGTTTCCATATTATTCATTTCTCTTTGCTTTAAAATGTTTTAAATCCCATTTTTGAAAATGTGTTTCATCCTTTTGCCTTTTGAATGTTGTCGATTGACTGTATGAATTTTTGTGTTGGGTGTGTGCCTTTAAGGGGCGTGACCTAGTCAATGATATAAGGAGCCGGACTCGGTTATGGTTTATTATTTTCATTTTGTATTTGACCGTCCAATTTTTTCAACAGCTGAAAGTGTGACTGTGGCTCTCCTTGCCCACATGCGAGGGCATCACATTACTTTAATCGCTCCCGTTTTTTTTTTTTTTCGTTTTTTTTTCTTCTAGTGTGGGGCGTATCTGAAGATGGCCCGTTCATGATCTCTGGACGCCAAAAGTTTGAGAGCCCCCGTCTTCAGGGGTGAAAACTTGGACCTCAAACCGCCCTGCTCGTCTGTTTCCCCGGCAACCAGAGCCGACTCCACATCTCATCGGTTTGTATCTTTTCTTTGCCACTTCCTTCCGCTCTGCCTGTAAGTGTTAAAGTCATGTTTTCTAGTTGTATTTTGCTGGCCGGCCCGGTTGCTGTAATAGAATTGCCTCTTCCGACACGGACAACTGTTTCCACGGTAACCGAGGCAGGAAGGCGACGGCGGCCAGAATGTTGTTATCCGCTTCCTGGTACACGTTGCGGGCTTTCGGTCACGACGGTGACACTTGAATGTTTGCTATACTTTTCTATACTAATACAATGTACTCCGTTTTCTATTTTCACGCTTGCATCTTTTGAGCGGACGAGTTAAACGCGAGCCGACGCGGCTTTCATTTAAAGAGGTCGAGTGGGCGATGCGTCGCGCGTTGATAGGAAGCGAGCGCCGGCTCGCATTTGTAAGGAGAACGGGCGGCTTTGCAGCCGGCATTTGCCTAATCACTTCATCTTATCTTTGATTATTAAAGTGGCGGCGGTGGCGGTGGCGCTGCCGCTGCCGCTGCAGACACGTCTTCCCACTCGCCTGCAGTGTTGGCCGCTTCGTCAGAGAGGAGGCTGACAATCATAAGACATTCTCACGTTGCTCCTGGGAATTCACTTTTGTGTTTTTTTTTGTTTTTTTTCCCCCCAGTGTTTTTGGAAAATATTATTTTCCCCACATTTTTTGTTTTTTTAAGGTCAGAATCGCAAAGCGTAAGGCATGACTGCTGTGCCCTAATCATCGCACGTGCTCTGGAACAGGATCAAGCAAAGCATCCAGGCAGGCAGGCAGGCATCACACTGACTCTAAGATGCTTTTCGCTGACTTTGTGACTGGGGGAAAAAAAAAAAGAGCACATGTATTCAAATTCTGACTTAGCTCCCAAATAACTGGCGAAGAAAAATAAGGAGAAGCTAACTTTTATGTCACCTCGGAGTACTTCTGGATTTAAAAACATGCTAAAAATAAATATTCATACTGAAAAAGGTCTAATGGTCATCTTTCAGTTAGATGCTAAAACATGATATGCTAAACTATGCTATACTGTGCTATATAGTAGTATGCTACTGTAATACTAGGCTAAGCTAGGCAACTACTATCACTATCAATGTAATCTATATTGTAATATACCACACTGTAGTATACTAACTAAACTGTTCTACTGTTCAATACGCTACCATACTATAGGCTACTGTAGCATTCCATGCTAATACTCAGTTAACTCAAAATAATACTGTAGTATGCGGTACTCGTTTTTAGATGTACATTAAGGATTTGTAGTACATTTGTAATGAACATTTGTAGTATTACGAAATGGCTAGGATGAAATGGTAGGCCTCCATGTCAATCGCGTGCAAATGCTAACGTTTGCTCGTAGTTGGCGTGCTAGCTAGCATTAGTATCAAGTCAACAGCAAAAAGAAGCTTCTTGGCTAACAAGAGAACTGAAAATGAGGAAATCAAGGCCAAAAACGTAATCACAAAAAAAATATACAGATTATTTGTACAATTTAGTGCTGTTGCTGTCGAGTAATTTTTTTAGAATTAATTATTCAATCAATTTATTGAATAATAAAATAAAATTTTTTGCATTAACAGTGTATTACAAAAAGCACGTTTTCCCCAATTACTGTACATTTCAATCGCGTGCTGATGCTAAAGTTTGCTAGTTGGCGTGCTAGCTAGCATTAGCGTCAACAACAAGAAAACTGAAAATGAGGAAATCGAGGCCAAAAATTGAAACACACCAAAAAATTATGCCGACTATTTGTACAATTTAGTTCTGTTGCTGTCGAGTATTTTTAGAATCAATTAATCGAATCATCAAACACAATTTTTTTGCATTAAAAGTGTATTACAAAAAGCACGCTTTCCCCAATTACTGTTTATTAGCCAATGATGGATGTCTATTTCGTATTGTTTAGTGATTAAAAAAAGCATAACGAATAAGCAAATATAATCGGTCTGCTTTCGTGAAGGACTACAGATATCGGGGGAATAATTACTGCGGGCGAGGCTGAAATCACAACATTTGGACAATTTTAAGTTAAACAATGGCTCCAAGCGATTACTCGTTTTTTTTGTTGTTTTTTTAAACGGTTGTCGATTAATTTGATAATCGATTTACTTGTCGATCAATTTTGACAGCTGAGTCGCTAAAATCACTAATTAATGAAATATTTACTGACGTTGCAACAATGCACACTATAAAATAAAAATGGAATGGATCCAATGTTTAGCTTGATCCCATTCATGTATAATAATAATAATAATAATAATAATAATAATAATAAGAATAATGTACAAGCCTGCTGAAAGATTGAACAGTTAGCATGCTAACTGAAAACAGGCAATTGTACTTGCTGGGAAAAAAAACTAGTTGGCATAATGTTGGACCCCCTCCAACCCGAGCATGCTAACATTTGTAACACGAACGTAGCGCCAGCGCAGTACTTCGAGATTAACCATTAACATTCTCGTTTTGTTTGTTTTTTTGTCGTTTTTGTTCCGTCGCCGACAGTTTCCTGGCCGCCCAAAGATACAAACCGACACCCGCTACATTGCAACTCCTAATCAGGGAGGACATTTGGCGGCTGCCTCTTGGGTGCCGATAGATTCCCGTTTGTTATTCATGTCCTGCCTCGTGTCACGGTGTTCCTATAAAAGGGGCTGAGATGAGACTCCGGGGGCAGGCCTGCTCTCTCTACATAGTTTGCCGCACATTAGGAGGAGTCGGCGGCGGCGGCGTGATGCTGCTTTCCGAGAGAGATAGAGAGAGTGGGGAGCTATTTTTAGTCTGACCTGGGTGGCCGGTCCGCGGAGGTTCTGGTGGGCGGTAGGTCAGGGAGGGAGGCAGGGGAGACAGGTGGGGAGAACACAAAAGCTTCGTCGTCAGCGGTCCGTAATGACGACCGCCCGTGGGCCCCACCTAAGCGTCTATTTTTATCTCCCATTTGATCTTTGGGATGGATACATCATCAATCATTCGAAAAGTTAAACAGAAACTTCTTAGGTTTGGCCCCTTACCTATTTTCCTAAAAAAAAAAACGTGTTGGAGAAATGATAATTCCCACTCGGACTGCTTCAAAGAGAATTTCCTTAATCTGTTTTTTTTTTCCCAGATTAATTTTAATGAGATGGAAGAACTCATTGAAATAATTCGTAACGATTTAGCAAATCGATTATTATGCCCACGCCGAGTTGAAAGCAGACCATTTTGCTCCCCTCCATGGATGTTTGACTCGAGTTCCTTGATCTTAATTTTCTTTGAAATGTTATTTTTAATAGGATGGGGGAATATTTCTGCATGTTCTCAAATCCAGTTTTTGTCGTCATCAGAACTTCTGCTTAGATCACCTTGCCAACGTGATTACGTTATTCCGCTTCTTTAGACAACGAATCAACAGGGCGGTCTATTTGGCGACAAATCAAAAATCAATTCCACACAGTGGTCAGGATTATTCATCAATGAATCATTATGTCAATCCCAAATTGAAAATTGTATCATTTTGCTCCTGTCTATGGGGCAAAGAGTGGCAAAAAGAGCTTGTTGCAACATGGCCCGAGATGATCTCTTATACTCTGCTGACACCTGTTGGCCGTTTTTTGTAATAACTACCATTGCTCTTTGTGTCAGAATCTGTATCAAAGCCTTCTCTATTTCTTCTCTATATTCTTTAGCATAAAAAAGACAAAAAAATGTATAAATATGTTTTGGGAGTGAAGAACAAAGTGTATATATATATAAAAAAAAAAAAAAAAAACGTATAAATACGTTTTTGGGTTTGAATGAGTTAATCTTTACTTAAATATTAATTTTAATATTTAATATTCAATACAAAATATTTATGCTTTTCTGAACTCCTGCTTCTCTGGTTTTGTTTTATTTATCAGATTTTTTTTTATTTTTTTTTTTTGGGCGCAGAAGGAGTATTTGTATATAGCTCAACTTTCCAAAGCTAAATTTATGTTTTGGATTTGTGATTTTGAAAAAAAATATGTAATTGTAAGACCCATCCTTTTTTTAACTGATTGTAATTAGCAGATTTACATGGGACAAGTATGCGACTTCCATGTCGATCGATGCCTTTCATTGTTGATCACGAAAACCAACACCAGCTTGTACTTTGCAGACCAAATCAGAAACTGAACCATAATGTATGTTCTGCACTTTGCTTCGGCGCTCTGGTTGCCCTCAATCTCCTCTTGGATAAGAGTTAGCCCCTGGTTGTGAGCAATTAATTAATAATAACAAAAGACTCCATTATTAGAGTGTCTCATTGGGACTGATGCCTTCAATGGTTTGTGCAGTTTCCAGCGGTAAAAGCGCTCCAAAAACCCCAAAAAATCTTGAGCAGTGGAAAAGCGGGCGAGAGTGTTAATAAGGAAGTTTGTCGTGTCATTGAAGACGGGAGTTCAGATATCCCCTGATAACTAATAACAAACTGCTGCAGTAATGTCCACTTCCATTCTGAACTCCCCGTTGAGCAGAAGCAGACGGTAAACTTGAACTTTGGCTCTTTCCATTCCACACGGGAGAGGGTGGCGGGGGGTATTTGGGGGGGGGGGGGGGCACACTATTTTCACTGCAGTAAATTAGCCAACTTGAGCTTCTCAGTTTGTATTATTTTGTTGCCAAACGGGGAAGGACTCTGTTAAGGATGCAGAATGTCATCTGAGATAGCATTTTTGTTAAAAATTTTTTTTTTTTTTTTTTTTTTATCCGCCTCCTGCCTGCTTGCCGCCGATTGCAACAGACGAATAATTCCGAGCGTTTGATGTCGTCGTCGTCGTCGTCGTCTCTCCTCTCCTCTCCGAAAGCTCTCGCCTTCGCGCTAACATGTGAGAGGAATTTCTAAGTTTTATGATGAAAGTGCTTCCTTCACAAGTTGCTCCGCGTTTACAGTTGCTAAGTCAGACTTGGTAATTGGGGCCAAGCTGACCTCAAGTTGAACCCGTAAATTGCCAGTCCGGACCTTTCACCTTAGGCTCCCCGAGTCTGTCCTTGATCTGATTTGGGGGGGCGGGATTCTTCGTTTTGACAGGAAGAGGCTTGCTGTACATGTGGGGATGGGCTCCCTTTCTTTTTTTTTTTTTTTTTTTTCTCTTTGAAGCTCAGAAAAGCAAGGTCAGCACGTCTTGAGACACTTTTGCATTCTGAATATAGAAATCACATTGTGAAGTGAACGTGTGCTCTAAATATGGCGGTGTTTTTTACCTTGGGAGTGGAGGGTCTTACTTGCCCAAGGCTAAGAAAGAAGTAGAGAGGATGGGTGTTTTTTTTGTTTTTTTGTTTTTTTTTTAAGGTTTGCACCATTTTCTTAGGAAATGGGGTCAGTTAAAATTAAACGAGTTCATGAGTTTATGGCATTTCCTGTTTGTGTGTTAGCATTAAGCTAACATAAGCTATGTTTATGGCATTTCCCGTTTGTGTGTTAGCATTAAGCTAACATAAGCTATGTTTATGGCATTTCCTGTTTGTGTGTTAGCATTAAGCTAACATAAGCTATGTTTATGGCATTACCTGTTTGTGTGTTAGCATTAAGCTAACATAAGCTATGTTTATGGCATTTCCCGTTTGTGTGTTAGCATTAAGCTAACATAAGCTCTCTTTATGGCATTTCCCGTTTTTGTGTTAGCATTAAGCTAACATAAGCTATGTTTATGGCATTTCCCGTTTTTGTGTTAGCATTAAGCTAACATAAGCTATGTTTATGGCATTTCCTGTTTGTGTGTTAGCATTAAGCTAACATAAGCTATGTTTATGGCATTTTTGTTTGTGTGTTAGCATTAAGCTAACATAAGCTAACATAAGCCATGTTTATGGCATTTCCTGTTTGTATGGTAGCATTAAGCTAACATAAGCTATGTTTATGGCATTTCCTGTTTGTGTGTTAGCATTAAGCTAACATAAGCTATGTTTATGGCATTTCCTGTTTGTGTGTTAGCATTAAGCTAACATAAGCTATGTTTATGGCATTTCCCGTTTGTGTGTTAGCATTAAGCTAACATAAGCTATATGGTTGTTTTAAATCAAGGACTGGCAACTGGTTGCCCGTCAGTGTTCAATATTTTTGAGAATGAAAGGTTAATTGTGCTTATAAAATATGTACTTGAATTATCACACTTTGTAATATTTTATCAACAACATTAAAAAAACAACAACAATATCAATGATACAATTTTTTATTGTGATAGTTTCTGGGCACATAAATGGT